>NC_091078.1:62187500-63437500 GCF_032405125.1 Capricornis sumatraensis | reverse complement strand
GGCTCACACAACAGAAATCTATCTCCCACACTTCCAGAGCCTGGGAGTCTAAGATGCAGGTGCCAGCATGGTGGGCTTTGGTGAGGACTCTTTGCATGACATGCAGATGGCCACCTTTTCTGCCGTATACTCACATGGCAGAGAGATAGTCACATGGCAGAGAGATATTCACATGGTAGAGAGATATTCACATGGTAGAGCGAGAGCGCAAGCTCTCCGGTCTCGTCTTGCCAGGACACTAACCCCATCCGGAGCTCTAGCCTCATGACCTCACTGAATACTAGTCACCTCCTCAAGGTCCCACCTCCAAATATCATCACATTAGCATGGCTGGGGTTTTCAGGATTTGGACCTCATTTGTGTCTGGCTTCTTTCATTTAATGTTACATTTGTAAGAATTATCCCTGGCATCTCAACTTCATCCATCTTTAACACTTCCTGGCATTCCACTGTAGGAATGTATTGTGATGTATTCAACCATTCTCCTCTTCATGGACTCTAAAATTATTTCCTATTTTTTGCAATTACAAAAAAAATGTAATTTTTTAAATCTCCTTGTACATATGCCTGGATTGACATATTTCACAGGGCAAACTGATTAGAAACAGAATTGCTGTAACTATTCCATTTCTCAGACAGGGAAATGAGGAGCTGGGGCTCGAGGGGAAACGTGAACACCTCAGTGTTTCAGTGGGTGACCTCTCCAAGGTCACAGTGAGTGAGCAGACTGTCCAAGGTTACAGTGAGTGGTTTCCCCAAGGTTGCAGGGAGGGCATGGCAGAGGCAGTGCCAACAGTACGCCTCCCTGACCTCCCATACCTGCCCCAAGAGTCCGCACTATCTTTACTTCATTTCCCTGAAAATATTCACTTGGACTTAGTTGTGCACACAAACTTCGTGGAATCCCAAATCATGCCTCAGGCCAGTTTTCTGATTGACATTTGGAGCTGATGGTGCAGAGAGAAAACACTGCTGTTCCGCTGTTCAGAGAAAATTGGGCAGCCTGATGATACAGCCTCATAACCATCCAGCATTCGTTCAGCTTAACACTTGAGAGTTTCTAAAGCACAAGACTTGGATCCCTGATTAACGGTGGAGGTGGGAGAGGCAAACAGACACAGACAGAGGTTCTGAAAGTACACTCTGGTTTTTTTCAAGTTCAGGACATTGGAGGATTGTTCAGATTTCTCCACTTTTTTCCTTCCCCTGGAACTATCATGGAGCAGGGGAAATTGCATTTTCAAAGGCTGTTTTTCTAACTAAACATAAACCTGTGCCATTATAAAAAAAAAAAACAGGGTTGTTGGTTTTGTTTCTTTTGTTTAATAATAATTTGTGTCCCATTTCAGCAATGGTAAAAAGAATAAAATTTTAAGAGAGAGAAAGCTTGGATAAGTACAAATCTCAAACCTTGCTTCATATTCAGGCTTCATATTCAGGCTCAGAACTGAGAAACTCACAGCTCTGGCAATACACACCCTCCCCCATCCTCATCTCCAAAGGCTCATTTCCCATCAACAAGTCTAACAGGAAAGGGAACAAAAGGCCTGGCCCAGGACAAGTGTTAGCATTTAATTCAATAGCACCTGGGAAACCTCTTGGAACACACTGCCACCATTCCTGTCCAGAATCCAGGGTTCCTCTGTTCAGGTAGCTGGGCTGCTGCTCAAGAGAGAAGGCACTTTCCCCCCATTCACTGGGAAGATACAATTCCAAAGCTTCCAAGGAAATTGAAGCGGTTCCAGGAGCTGTGGAATGGTGCGTGCAGACCAAGGTGGCAAGGAGTGTTCTTCGGAAAATGGGGGGAATCGGGGGATGCAAAGAGCCGGTCCCTGGTGATTTTGCCATCCTCTGCCTCCTCGCAAGAGCAAAAGCAAGTTTAATAGATGAACCAAAATCTGGATCTGAACTTTAGACGTGACCCCAGCAGGTTCTGCTATCCTGCTATGGGCTTTAGTTTCTCCGCTTGTGAGGTGAGGCTTGGGGCTCGTCCAGGGAAAGGGGAAATTTCCCTCTCTTTCCCTAAAAATGTATTTTACAGATCAGAGGCAGGAGAGAAATAAAAAAAGACTGATGGAGTTGAAGTCTGATTCAGAGCATTTCTGGGACCACAGTGCACAAAACCTGCTTGATGACGGATCATTTGAATTCCCAAACTCTCAGCTCCCATGGACCAGCAACAGGGAGATAGTACTTCTCCACAGTGATCTCATCCCCACATGCCCTGCCTATGAGGAACTAATGTGGCAAAAAAAAGAGTGAGGCCCAGGCACCTCACACGCATCAGCACAGTGAGTCCTCACTTCAACCTAGTGAGAGGGAATCACCACTATCCCCATGGTAGAGATGAGGAAATTGAGGCCCAGGGAAGGAACTGACTTGACTAAGTCCTACAGGTGAGAAATGGCAGAGTATGGGTATCTGTGACTCTCACAACCTTCTTATTCATAAAATTTATCCTTACATCCAATACAATTAACATTGTAACTGCTTCCCTCCTTATCAAGACTCCTTGGTACAGGCTAATATATCTCCACATCTCTAACCCTAGACTCAGTAAGTATTCATTGGATGGGTGCATGGATAGATGGGTGGGTGAGTGGGTGAATGATGGGTGAATGGGTTGATGGACAGATGGGTAGATAAATGGATGAGTAGCTGGACAGATGGGTCAATAACTGGATGGGTGGGTAGATGGATGAATGGGTACATGGATGGGTGGGTGGATGGATGGGTAGATGGATGGTTGGGTGGGTAGATGGATGGAGAGATGGACAGATGGATGGGTGGACAGATGGGTAGTTGAGTAGATGGACAGATGGGTGAGTGGGTGGGCAGATGGGTGAGCAGAGAGACAGATGGGTGGGCGGATGGAGGAATGGATGGGTAGATGGATGGATGGACAGGTATATAGATGGATGGATGAATGGATAGATGGGTGGTTATATAGACAGATGAGTGAATGGATGAACAATGGGTGGGTAGACGGAAGGATGGATGGACAGATGGATGGATAAATAGATGAATACTTGACCCTGATGCAGTAAGAAATCATTGAAGGTTTGAGGGCAGAGGAGCAATGTAAAGTGACATAAAGAAACCTAAGATTCAGCCTCTACCTTCAAGGAGACTTCAATCCAGTTGGAGAGACTCGGCATGGACACCTGAATTGTCTCTTATCACTAAGAAGTCACTTCCACTGAGGTGCCCTGTATTTACAGAGCGTGGATATGACAGGAGGTTGGATGGAAGGGAACCCATGTGAAAGAAGTCAGAAAAGGCTGCCTGGCAGAGGGGAGGTTGGAGCTGTATACCGAAGGATGAGAAGAAGTAGATGGCTGGGAAGGGGGAACAAGGCAGACTCCAGAGACCATGCTGCCGCATCGACTCCAGGGGTCTGTCTGCTGGCAGGCCATTCCGCTACACCCTACCAGGATACAGAAAGAAGGGAAGGGTGGGAGGAAAGAAAGGAAAATGAGGAAAGAAAGAGGAAGAGAGAGAAGGGCATGAGGAAGTAAAAAAGAGAAGAGGGAGCGAGAAAGACGAGCCTTCTCTGGAGTTCTCTGGGGTAGCCTGGAGGTTCAGCTCTGCAGGTTTCTGACCCGGCCCCCTAACCCCAGTTCTTTGGTGATTCAGCCACGGTGACTCGCACGCCCTCAGTGTGGGGGCATTCTGGGCTGACATCAACATGTTGCTGTCACTTCTAAACCTTTCTATCCTCCCCCTGTTCTCACGGCCCTACACGGCCAGGAGCACAAGCATTAGTCTCTCCATAAAAACTTCAAGGCACGAAGGAGCCACTGATGTGAGGTCTGGGTCAGGGTAAGACCAGGACGAGGACTAGCTCCCCAGCTCCTCCCCGTTCTCATCCCCCGGCAGTGAGGGCCGGTAACAAGGGAGGAGAGAAGGGCGCTCTCCATGCAGCCCAGCCAGCAGCCTGGGGTCAAACCACCTCCTATCTGGTTCACCCTGGGCAAGTGATATTTAACCTCCCTGAGCTTTGGTTTCCACATCAGGAAAACGGGGGCCATACCCCGTAGAGATATTACAGTATACCCCTATGATATTATAAGAGATGATGCTTGGAAAGCCTGAGACCCAGCAGAACGTCAGGAAGGGGCAGGCATTACTGTCTGCAGCAGTGCTGCTTTGATTCACAGTAGATTAGGTGAAATCTAATCTGTTTCTGTTGCCTTTTGCCTGATGTCTCCAGAATCTCTCTGAGTGAGAATCCTGGTCTCCTAGTCCCCGGCTGAGAGCAGGTGGGTGGGCCACTCTGGGACTTTCTAGGACGCCTGCCTCCCTGCCAGGGAAACTGGTCCCCACGGGGCCCAGTGACGCCTGCAGGAGACCAGCCGGCCTGCACTGGCGACTGGCTCGCGCCGCCGGGCCGGGTGGGGCTGGCCTGCGAACTGCACGATGCATTCTTGGGCCCCCCAAGGTAAAAATAGTTTTGTTTTGTTAGGCTGGGTGGTTACACACTCTTTGGCCTGGCAGCCTGCCTGCTGGAAAGCCAAATGCCAGACTATTTCAGGCTGTAAAAACAAGCCCCTGCCAGGCCCCAGGGTCAAGCCCCCAGATAGTGGTAATAATAGGCCACTAGCTAATTATTTCAGGCCAGAAAAAAAAAGAGTTCTATGACTGCATGATTCCTCCTTCTGTTATCCACAATCATAACAGCCAACTGCAGACAATGCGTATGATTGTCAAAGCTAGTTCCCCAAACAAAACACAAAACGGCTGCAGTAGGAATCACCATCTTCATCATCTTCCAGCACTTTTCACCCACAAAGCACCCTGATGGGCATGTTGCTTTCATTCTATCATTCTTTCACAGCAGCCCAAGGGTGTAACTATTACAAGTCCCATTTCCTAGAAAAGGAAACTGAGGCTTGGAGAGGTAAAGAAACCTGTCGCAAGGTCACGCAGTGAATATCGGCAAGGCTGGATTCAGGTCTGCCTGACTTTGAAACTGACACTCCTTCCTCCAGCCTGATTTTCATGGGATTTCTTTAAGTAAGAAACTGCACTGGGACATTTTCAGTGGCTTTCTGGTGCCTCTGAGATAAATTCCAAATTCCTTAGTTCAAGGCCCTAGGAAGTCTGACTCCTCCTACCTTGCAGTCTCCATGTTTCCCCCAAATTCGTATGTTGAAATCTGAACCCCCAATGTGATAGTGATTGCAAAGCAATTAGGTCATAAAGATGGAGCCCCCTGATGGGATCAGTCCCCTAATAAGAACCACCAAAGAGCCTCTTCTTCCTAGCGAGGACACAGCCAGGAAGAGGGCCTCACTAGGCACCAGATGGACCGGTGCCTTGATCTTAGACTTCCCAGCTTCCAGAACTGTGAGAAATAAACGTTGGTTGCTTAAGCCACCCCATCTCCAGTATTCTGTCCTAGCAGCCTGAGTTTAGACACCGCCCTACACTGCCCAGCTCCAGCTCTACCTCCTCCAGGCAGCCTTCCTTGATTTCTCCCCACCCAGAGCAGGGCGAGCGTCTTCCTGTCTGACCACCTGTCACAGCCACTGTGTGTGTGCCAGGCACTTCTGCAGAGGTGGCCCATGCTCTCTTCCCAGGGAGAAGGCAGAGGCTGCATTTGTGCCTCTGTTCCTATCACTCCCCTGTCCCCAAGCCTTCAGTGACATAGGATCATATTCACCCCTCTGTCCACACGTCATCCATCCATACATTTCTTCACTCACTCAGCAGACATCCATTGGATGCACTCTGAGAGAAATGGAAATCAACTAAACACCTACAGTGGGGGTGGCAGGGGAGGCGGCAGATGAAATGCAGCCGATCAAGGCCAGGGTCTGGGGGAGCGCAGGGGCCCTGGGAGTCTTTCCAGGGATGGGGTCAGAATGGAGGTTGATTAGGTGAAACTAGGAGGCCATTCTTGGTCAGGTCTCATGACACTCCCTCCGTGACGGGACCTAACATCCTTGTCCCCCCCGGCCGCTCTATCAGTCACGTCCCAAGAGGGAGACTGGCCCACTCAAATCGGGTTAGCAAGAAGTGTGTGTTCCCACGGGGATGACTCTTCACAGGGGCCCGGCGGGGGAACCACACAGTCAGTGTGGTCTGGCTAGTTGTTGTGGAGCTGATACCACCCACGAGGTTTGAAAGGGCGAGGACAGACAGGGTCTAGAGGGAGCCACGGGCACAGAGTTGGGTAGAAGCCTCAGGAGAGGAGCAGTGACTTTGTGCTGGAAAGATCAATACCCTAAACCGCAGTCTTCTTTCACTGCCTGACCTCCCACTGGTACCTCCCACCAGCCAACTCTGCCAGAGTAAAGGAGCTGGCCGCCTCCCAGGCAGCCAGCAGGGTGCAGAAGGGTGACTCCAGAAGGCAGAGGAAGCTGAGTGCAGCCGTCCAAGCGCTCCTGAGGGCCGCACCGGGTCCCCTGAGCTCACCCGGGCTTTCATCCCCGCTTCCCTTGCTTGCTCTGCTCCCTCTGCCCGGAACGCCCTTGCGCAGCTTCTGAGCCCATCAAAATCCTCTGCCTCCTTTAAGCCACACCCACAGGCTATATCCTCTGAAAGTCTTTGCTTTTCCTACTCAGAAAGCATCCACCTTTTTAATGCTTGTGTTATACTCTCAGGGGTCTTTTTCCCTCCACCCCTTTTAAGGGCAGGAGCTGAGGCTGATTTTGTCTTTTTTTTTTTTAAATTAATTTTTTTATTTAATTTTAAAATCTTTAATTCTTACATGTGTTCCCAAACATGAACCCCCCTCTTCTTTAAAACTCCGAACCTTTGCCTCCTCTAAGTCATAGCCTAGAATACCTCAAAACCCGGGAAAGGTCTGAGACGTGCCTACTGACCAGCTCACTGGTTAGTGTGACATTTTCATGGATGCTGCCAGAAGACAGGAGACTCCTGGATCAGAGACACAGAACTTTATCACTCACAGCAACAGTGTAGCATTTCTGCCCCAGTTTCCTAAGCCCCAGTCCCCATGTCATGCCATGCCAAGTCACTTCAGTCGTATCTGACTCTTTGTGACCCCATTGACTTGAGTTCTTCAGGCTCCTCTGTCCATGGGGATTCTCCAGGCAAGAATACTAGAGTGGGCTGCCATTTCTTCCTCCAGGGGATCTTCCTGATCCAGGGATTGAACCTGAGTCTCCCACATTGCAAGCAGATTCTTTACCATCTGAGCCACCAGGGAAGCTCAGTCCCCACAGGACCACATAAAGAGAACCATGTTAACGCCTGTACACACAGTGGGTTGCATTACAGAGAACAACACTGAGCTAAGGAAACCCAAATATTTTACAGTGGGCAGTAAGCTCTCTGTTCCAGAGGAAGACTCTCTCTTCTAGCGAGGATGCCTGCTGTACAAACATTCTGGTAAAGACAGTCCAGAGAACAGGACAGATGGGGAAGCACCAGCCATGGGGAAACACCAGAGGCCCAAGGAGAACCATCCCCCAGCAGAACCTAAGAGGCATGCGCTGACTGTGGTATGGCCACCTTGGTGTCACTCTGCCTTCCTGATGGCAAACATCAGGACTGAGCATCATCAGAGCCCTGGCTTGGTCCCTCCTTGTGGGGTGCCTCCCATTGGATACCAGAACCCACAGTGATATTACTAAGAGAAACTGTGAAGGAACTGACGGGTAATAAAGAAACTTACTGGTTCCCCCAAGCCCATGGGATCCTTAGCCATGCAAGGACATGAGAAAGGGAGGCAGGATCAAGGAGAAGGAAGAGAGCAGGCTGGGTCCAGTCCTGCCTCTTACTAGCTGGTGGCTATGGCAAGGCACAGAATTCTCTTCTGAGCCTCATTTTCCCCATCTGTAAAAGGGGTATAAGAGGAGCTAGTTCACATGGTGGTCAGAAGGATGAAATTACTTTATTCCTGTGAAGTACTTAGACCAGCACATAAATAGTAAGTACTCTATGTGTTAGCAAAACAGAAGAGGCAACAGAAATGCAGAAGGAGGAGGAGGCTGGGCATGAGGGCCAGACCGCCTGGCTCTGCTCTGGAACGGGGAGCAGAGTCTTAGCTGTGATGTGAAAGGTAGAGAACACCATTATGCAGCAATCTTCTTCCCCTGATCGGGGTCAGGTGAATGCAACTTCCTACATCACTGACCCTGGTCTCTGACCGCATCTTCATTCGCAGGTGGGACGTGACGACGTCCATGTGGGTGACGATGGGTGGCTCTGACTCCATTTCTTGAGACAAATTACTACCCACCGGAAAACAGAGACGAATAAATCCTGTTAGAATCTCTTCAAATACTAAATAAGCACCGTGCTACTATTCCTATTCTCCTTTAGAAACTGACTTGCTCTCTTCAGCAGCCAACCTTTCAGGACCGAATCAGTGGAAGAGCATAATGGCATGAAGGAAAACAGCCATTGCCACAACCTGAGCATCCTAACAAGCTAACCAGGCCCAGAGCTGGGGCTTTGCATGCATTTCCTGTCTGATGCTCACCATGATGCCCAGGATGGCCATATCATCATTATCCCCAGGTGAGAGATCAGAAAGCTGAGGCTCATGGAGCTGAAGTAACTTGAACTCAAGTTCTAAGCTCAGAGGTGAACCCAGGCTGACCAGACACCACCACACTGCATTATGCTGCTACAAGGAGCCTTGGGAATCACCTCTCCCCGCGCCTCTGACCTACACAACAGCAGACATCAGGCAGATTGGCAGTGCCACCTGCTGAGTTGGAGAAATGCCTGCAACCAAAACTCTTAACTCTGGATCCAGACTTCTGTTCACCACCCTCCCTTCATTCTTTGTCCTCTGATAGCTGCATCGGTTAAGTTGTGAGAAATAAACAGAAAACAACATAAAACACAGGGAAAATTAAGAAGGTCGGGTGGAGCAGGAACCACAGCAGTGTGGCTGGAAAGGCGATTTCCAGTTCAGTCAAGTCCAAGAATTTCACGGTCGAGCTGAGCAGGGATGTCCACCAGGGGGCGGTATGAACCTGTTAAGTGATAAGAGCCTCCATCCAAAGTCACAGGGATGTCCACAACTACCCAAGTGTTTTCCAAGGATGGGGCCCCCGTGAGTACCGCCGGGACACACGAGGTAAGTACAAAAGGCACACAGATGAACTCGTAAAAATACATAATAAGTATGCATCTTCTAAGAGAGTTTTGTTCTCTTTTAAATACACTCGACAAAGGAAGAATTTGCTCTCTGCCTGAAGCATCAATATTTTTTTGGATTAGAAAGTGAGAGGTTCTTTGGTTCCAACATACAGCTTCTAAAAGAAGCAAGTGAAGAATCAGATTATGTCATAAGTTCTTCTGGTTCTGTTAGGGCTAAGTGTCTGCTGATCGGGACGTCCAGCTGCAGGTCCTTAGCAGGTCATGTAGCCCCATGGCTGCTGCTAACCAGAATACACTCAAGACCAGTGACTCTGTAAGGCGAGAGAGATGCAGAACCCACGTGGTTGCTCTGCAGCTTCTAGAATATGAAACTAGGCAGAGAGGCATAAAGGAAAACACATCTTCCAAGAGCCTCACATTTTCCCTGGCAGTTTCAGGTCGTGAAATGCTTGTCCCTTGGGAGCAGGCCACCATGTCACACAACTCCTGGGTCACGATTTCCCATCACAGTCTTCATGAACTGAGGTGTCCCTTTACCCTGGAGTTGTGTAAAGCCCAGTCATACTTGGTGGCCCTGATTATAAGCATTCATTCATCCATACATTCATTTATTAAACAGGTATTTCTGAGAAACTGCTTTTTGTCAGATGCTATGGTTGGCCCTGATTTTAAAAAACATAGAGCCAAAAGTCCTAAGTGTCAGGAGTGAGAGCATGGGGGAAAGAGGGGACACAATTTTGAATTGAGTTAATGCATCCCATTTTGAGAAACCAAACTTTCCCATTTCACAGATGAGGAAACTGAGACCTTCAGAAGTGATCTGCACACTAACAATGACACACCCAGAAAACAGCAGAGCCTGGTTATAGCCCAAGCACCCTGGCTCCTCCCCATGCTGTGGCCTCTGACCCAGGCTGCCCTCCCCTGACCCAGAATGGGTCGGGAACCTGCTGGAAAAAGCCAAGATCAATGCTCCCATTTCACAGAAAAGCAAATTAAGGCACCCAGAAGACAACCTGGACCGGTTATCAAGATCAACATCCATCCAGCTCTGAAACATTTCTCAAGAAAGACGTCTTCCAGTTCCGAGAAGTCCTTTCTGGATGTGAACCATAAAGACACTGAGCTAGGATTCTCCCCGGCATCTAGCGCCTGCTGACCCACCCTTACAAATGCCTCCCCCAAGAAGGGCCCCACACATGCAGATCCCCGCCACCGACACGTCTCCTCTCCCCACTCCTACTCGGACAGATTTTCCGCTCCACATTCAACCGAGAAAACCCTTGTGTGTCAAGCAATGCCCTGGACCATTTACGGTCAGAAGGGCGAGACGCTAACTGCAAGCACTTCAGTTTGGGTGCCTTTCAGTTGCTACAACAGGAAGAGGAGAAAAAGAAGAGGAAGGAAGACGAATGAGGAAAAGGCACTGGAGAGGAGGGAAGATGATGAAGATGAAGGAAGGAAGAGGTGGAGGAAGGGGGAGAAGACCGGAGGAGGAGCAAGAGAAGGGGGAGCGAGCGGAAAGTGAAGTTTAATGCGACTGCTGCAACATCCCCCAGTGAAAAGGAGAGCCATTCTGACTTAGCGACGTCTTAGCTAAGAAGCAAAAAAAAAAAAAAAAAAAGAAGAAGAAGCTTAACTCTAAACAAATGTCAGAAGCAGGGCAAGACCACAGAGATCTCTATGGGCATCTCAGCTTCCAACCCATGCATACCTTTCCATTAAATACCTCCCCCAAAAAACCCCTGCTTTCTTTAATGTTACTTAAAATCTCTAAACAGATTATATATCATTACTAAAAACAAACCAAGGCTATGGAAAGTTTAGATCACAATTATTTTTCCTTAAAAGGTAAACTGAACCTTGATTTCACTCACATGCTACCAGTCTGCTTGCCTGCCCCAGCTTTCCTCTCTTGGGTCAGTAGTGGTGGCTGACACATCACCAAGATGCGTTCCAACATCAAGGCTGTTGGATGCCACTTGTTTATGTTGACAAAAAAAGGGGAAATAATGTGCAACAAATGCTGACTTGCTTTCAGAAAGTGAGAGAGAACATTTACCTCACCACCCAAAGTCAAGTTGAGGCGGGTATAGGTTAAAGCGTCTGCCTCCAGTGCGGGAGACCTGGGTTCGATCCCTGGGTCGGGAAGATCCCCTGGAGAAGGCAATGGCAATCCACTCCAGTATTCTTGCCTGGAGAATCCCATGGACGGAGAAGCCTAGTAGGTTACAGTCCACGGGGTCACAAAGAGTCGGACACGACTGAGCGACTTCACCTATGTTGTCTTTGCCACTAAGTCAAGCTTGAGTTCCAGTAATACCTCTGGGAGATCTGGCAAAGAATGAATGCTGCTGGGAAACCGGTTCCTTATAGAGTTTCAAATGTGCTCTTCAGCCACAATATCAGAAAAAATGCGTTCAGTTGACCCTTCATATACGCAAGTTTTGCATCCACAGATTCAACCAACCCAAGATTGAGAGAAAATTTTGAATTCCAGAAAGCTCCAAAAAGCAAAACTTGAATGTGTCACACACTAGCAACTCTCCTCATAGCTTTCACATTGTGTTAGGTGCTGCAGCTAGTCTAGAGATGATTTAAAAGATGACTTGTGGGAGGATGTGCATAGGTTATATGCCAATATTATGCCATTTTATATAAGGGACTTGGGCACCTGTGCATTTTGATATCAGTCAGGGATTCTGGAACAAACACCCTGGAGGTATCAAGGTACAACCATATAAACTGAAATTCAAGTTTGAAAAAGTCTTTCCCTGGCTATTCCAAAATTAGGGTGACTGTGACTTTCACTAACTTCATCGAGTTTAATCCCTTTGGCAAAAAAATGAATCTTGATGTTCTGCGATTAGGGCTCAAATCTTCACACAAAAAGGTAAGAGATAACCTGATGTTTTAACAAACTCTTTTTCACCAGCTGGCTACCTGAACAGCCAGTCTGAAGCTGCCCTCACAGAATTTTCCACTCACATACGGGGCAGTGTTTAGACATCCTAAAATACAAATCTTCCCTTGGATTTTTGTCCCAGATGCTGATCTTGAACCTAGCACTGCTAAAATGGCGTCAACAGACGCCAAATCTTGTTTATTTTTCCTAGCTAAGCTCATTACCTCAAAGAATTCTGGCAAAGCTTCAGAGAGATTCTCAATGTAAGGGGTGTCTCCAGTGCTAAGGGCTGCAGCACAGCATGCATAAACAAGCAGCAAGAACAATCTCCCTTTACTGGTGATGAATTAACCTGAAATGTTGTTTCCTCTGTGAAGTCCTCTTTTCAGCCTTTGACCATTAAAGTCAGACAAAACAATGCCCTGGAATTTATTTGTAATTTTTTTTCTCCAAATTAAGAAACACTCTGGCAACACTCAGGATTCATAGTTTTCATGATTCTGTTCAACAACATTAAGTTCCTGTCATTCTCCGTTTAGACTTTTAAAAAACTATCTCAGTTGTTTATAAGCTAGGTAAATTCCTGATTCTATATTCCAGCACAATAGCAGAAGAGAACTGTACTCTATTAAAGAAAGAAAGAAAAAATTCCATCCAGACCTGTTAAAGGTTTGTTTGAGGAACTCAAATAAAGCTGAGCTGCTAATGGCTGGTCTCAGCAGCCTCTCCCACTCGAATAGAACACTGGTTCAACGTAATAGAAAGCAGTTGAAAAGCTATTTTAATTATCTGTACTTTGCTGTACTGTTTAATTTATAAAAATAGTATATTATGTCAAGAGGACACAAGAGCTAACCTGAAAGAGCTCCCACCAGCCAAACCTGGAACAACTGGGGCAATAAAAGAAGTAGCTGTAATATTTTACTATAACCCAACAAATAAATACAATGTCCATGAGCCCAAACTCATATTTAAAAAGACTGAACAAATAAATAAATGGGAGAGAAGTGATGACTCTTCCTTTCAGAAGAACTCCAGTTGACAGACGGAGAAGGAATGGGGGAAACAGAAGGCCCCCATCAGAGCACTACAACGGCCACAGTGGCTTGGCCCACAAGCGCTACGAAGGCTAGCGAGTGAAAGATGAAGGAGAGACAGGGCATTCGAGAACCTTGGAGAAACACCCCCCCCCCCCCCCCGCCAACTGTTTACTATTCACTAAGGGAGAAACTGCAAGCTTGCAGTGGAGAAGTGGCGGACACCACGTACCAAGGCGAGCTTCAGCGGGAACAGACACGCCTGCATCATGCACCCGGCAGGAGGCACCGGAAGGGCACTCAGCTCTGCGGCCTTCTCTCCCCAAACCCATCACCACCATCCATCTAACACGAGGAGACAGCAAGCCTAAACTGAGGGACACTCTACGAAATGCCTGACCAGCGCTTTCCAACGTGGTCAAGGTCACAGGAGACTGGTAGAGGCTGAGGACCAGAGGCAGTGCCTGATCCCAGAGGGGGTCCTGCATCAGAATGAGCATGTTAGCAGGAAAATGGGGGAAAGCTGAGTCCCTGTGTTCTGCTTAGCAGCCTTGCTGCAGGACTAATGCTTAGCTTTGATAAATGTACCATAGGAGGCTGAGTGGTGGGTGTATGAGAACTCTCTTTGTAACTCTCCTGTAAGTCTACAGCTATTTCACCAGTTAAAAAAAAAAAATTAAAAAGAAGAAAAAAGTAGAACATGGTATTATAAAAAGTCAAACCAAATAGGAGGTTGAAAGAAAAACTTCACCCACCCCCTAAACTCAGTTCACCCCTTGAAGTAACCTGTTTGGTATTGACTTTATGGTTCCTTTTACTCATTAAAAAAATATATAGATACATAAATATAGATATAGATATAAATTTATTAAGGTTTTCCCTTTGCCTTTTATTTGATTGTGTTAAATAATGGCTTGTTGTGAAAAGGTGAATATTTACTGATTTAACCTTTATCGAAATCTCTTTAAAAACCTCCAGAGGGACATTCTGCTGTATGGTGCCCATCAAAACATGCGGGAACCCTTCTTCACCCTGATTTACTTCTGAAGCTCTTATAGTTCCTGTTCAGAAACCTTCCCTCTTACCCAGACAAAATAAAAATTTGAAAAGACGCATGCACTCCTATGTTTACAGCAGCACTATTTTTAACAGCCAGGACACAGAAGCACCCTAAATATCCAGAGACGGATGAATGGATAGAGAAGATGAAATGCCACTCAGGCATAAAAAGAACGGAGTAACGCCATTTGCATCAACTTGTATGGATCTAGGAATGATCATACTAAGTGAAGAAAGTGAAAAAGAGAAAAACAAATACCATACGCTATCACTTACACTGTGGAATGGAAAGTACGACACAAATGAACACATCTATGAAACAGGAACAGACTCACAAACATAGAAAACAGACCTGTGGTTGCCAAAGGAGAGGAAAGGTGGCCGGGATGGTGGGGAGTGGGGAGTGGGGATTCCCAGACGCAAACTATTATACGGAATAATAAACAAGATTCTACTGTATGGCACAGGGAACTATATTCAACACCCTGTGATAAACCAGAATGGAAAAGAATACACACACACACACACACACACACACACACACACACTCTCATATATAACTAAATCACTTTACAGCAGAAATTAACACATTGTAAGTCAACTATACTTCAATAAAATTTAAAAATCAAAACCAAAAACAAACCTTCTGTCTATCTCTTCACTGTACCCTTATATCCAAGTTTCTGACCCACAGTGATTTCCTTCCTGGTCTACTCACCTCAACCCACCACCTCGGCCCAGTAATTCTTCTCTGTTTATGCCCTCTTCCATGGCTGCTTCCCCTTTAAAAGGAAGCAAGTTAAACTTCCTGGCTCCTGCAGATGCCCCGGTTCACTCGGTAGCACAAGCTCCATCACCAGAGTCCAAAGCAAGCAGCAAAGGACCCTCTGAGATGGCAGGGAAGTTGTGACTTTATCAGTGTCTTGGCTCCCACCCCACAATGTTTGACTGAAACGCTTTTCAAGTCAAGTGGGCTATATGGTGGCATTACCCAGGATTTTTAGGTATAATCCATCCTGAAGAAGTTATATTCTACCCTTTGCAATAAACATGGATCCACACTTGATACAAGCCTTAGAAGTTCAGGGGGAAGGGGTGTGTGTTGCTGTAGTCAGCAGGCAGCACCCCCAGAGAAGAAGGGAGGGAGGTAACGGTGAGGAGAAGAGGGCTGGCTGCGCTTGGGTGACGAGTGGTGTCAGCAATGGCCTGTGGGGGGCAGAGCGGCCCCAGGAATCCAGCTATCCTTGGCCCCATTTCCGTCCCTCTCCCTACACATAGAGAGCTGCAGCAGGCTTTGATCCCATCTCCCTATTTAATGGAATTTAAAGGCAGATCCATGCATCCTTATTCTGATTTCTTTGGGGAAGAAATAGGGGAGATTCTAACTCCTGAAAGGATGTCACTAAAATAGCTGATTTTGACACTCTATTATACCAACTGTCAGAAAAAAAATTTTTATCTTTATTTGACACCAGCCTGTCTTGGCACTGAATCTCAATCCTTCTGCTTACTTGCTGTGTGATCCTGGGACAATTACTTCCCCTCTCTGTAGAGCCTACCGCCCTCATATGTAAAAAGATAATACTATTATCCATGTAACATGGTTGCTGTGAGGGTTTAAGAGCTAATGTAGGTAAAGTACCTACACTAGAGGTATTTAAAAAGCCTCCACCTTAAAAGGATAACGCAAACTACTTATTGAAATTAAATGGGTGGATGGATGGACAGATAAACAGATGTACACATATATATTTGGCATTTAGAGATATTTTGGTGATCTGACAAGCTCATGTATATGAAAGTGCTTACCAATCCAATTTTACTAGAAAAACAAGCAGACACTGTACTGTATCTCGAAGCTTCACAGATGCTAAGCAGTGGCTACAGAAAATGGCAGGAGAGGCTAGGCTGCCCTCAGGGCAAACCCGCAGCAATCTGGGGATTAACCATGCTGGTCCCCTTTCAATGGTGACTGGCTACTGTTCCTTGATAACCCAGCACCAAGTGGGTTTCGGGCCTGAAGTGATTGTTCATGGAGTCAGGGTATGTGCTTGTCTGTGGATGTGAAAGGAGGACTCTCCTGGGCCCAGCGGTGCAGAGAGCCAACGTGGGCCTCCTGGGCCACCCGGCCCCACTCACCATGCTTCGCAGACACAGGCAGCGCTGCCAGGGCCTATCTCAGCTGCCACTCCTTTCCACCTTGGAGCCACACTTTTACACTTACCCCCCTGTGGTGAAGTGTCACTTAATCTGGGAATTTCAGCTTTCAGAACATGACTCAGAAGAGAGAACCAAAAGGTCCTTTGGCAAAGTCAAAGCTACTGGCAGCACCAAGTGCGTGCACCAAAGCATGCTCGCAGCCATGACTCACAGTTGAGACAGAATTGTAACCAGGTTAGTTATCCGATAGCCCAGATCACAGAGGATTAGAAACAGTGACTTCAGAGGGGGCAGAAATCAGAGGCAGCCGACAATAACAAGGAGTGGCAGTTGAAAGTGAGGAAAGAAATGGAGAAGTCGTTAAATGCCGCCAAAAGCTTCAAACACCACAGCAATCCGGGGTCCAGTGATATTAGAAGCATCACGTCAAGGAGGGCAGGGCAGAAAGGAATGTGGAAAGGGGTGAAGGCCACCAACGCAGAGCACGGATTCACTGAGCACAAGACTGAGCGGGATCTCAGGCTGCTCACGGCCTGAGAATGGACACACAAGCAGGACAGATGGAAAGCCAGGGCACATCCCTAAGTCCCCGACCACTGACTGTAGCCCCCTGACCCTTCTCCCACACTCAGGACACGATGGGAGGTGCAGAGGGCCTGGGGCAGCCCCAGAGGGAAAAGCGTGTGGGACAGAGAGATGACACCCCAACCAGACACCCCCGTGGCCTGGGAGTCAGAACTTCCGCCTGATTCTCAGTGTTCCATGAACTAACAGGCAGTGGTGAGTAGACACAACCAGTCCTGCTCGGGGCCCAGGGAACCAGGAAGGACACTTTGGGGAGGGACAGGAGTATCCCAACAGGTCGGGAAGGGGATCCAGTCCCCTCGCTCATTTCTTTTACTCTGACTGATGGTGGCAGCAAAGCTCACGTCAACCTGAGGATATGCTCGTTTGGCTCCTCCTCGGCTAAAGAGTTAGAAGAACTGAGAGGCAAAGGGGAAAGGAGGGCAAGGGAGAGCTGCAGAGCTGGCACCAGCCCTGTGACGTCAGGTGCTAAGAAACCTACTCCTGCCTAGACTGCAGACTGAAGTAAGCCAACTCATTTAACTGCAAATTAAACATGCAGTATTCCAAACACTCAGTCTCAGGCAACATGGTGAATTTACCCAGCATCCTAAGTTAGAGGCACACAGAGTTGTATGATTACAGGTTGAGCTGGGGAGAAACATTAAGCATCAACAAGCAGACAGACTCATCAGAGAGTTAGTATCAATATTAACAGCTGGCACAGATCATCAAAAGGTGAAGATGAATGTGAACAGGCGATGGGAAGGAAATTTCCCCAAGAGAGAACAGAAACAATAAAATTCCACAGAAAAAACTGGCATCACCAGTTACCAAAGACAGGTAAGTACAAACTATGGTGTGTCACATGACATCGATTAAATAACCAAAAAGAGAAAATAACAATGATGCCTGATGATGGCAAGGTTGTAAGGAAACTGGTAAATTCAAATATTACTAGTGGCAGAGTATTTTGGAAAGTAATTTGGAAACATTTCTTGAGCTATAAAATTATTGGTACCTCATGGCCCAATGGTCATACTACATGGAATTTTTTCTAAAAGAATCCAAAAGTGCAATGTCCAAAGATGCTAGAACAACAGAGAGAAATTTAAAAACAATCTAAAAGACTCTGATGCTGGGAGGGATTGGGGGCAGGAGGAGAAGGGGACGACCCAGGATGAGATGGCTGGATGGCATCACTGACTCGATGGACATAAGTCTGAGTGAACTCCGGGAGTTGGTGATGGACAGGGAGGCCTGGCATGCTGCGATTCATGGGGTCACAAAGAGTCGGGCATGACTGAGAGGCTGAACTGAACTGAACTGAAACATACATGGTATGGAAACAGTTTAGTAAGTTATTCCATACCAATGGAATATTCTAGAGCCATTTAAGGTGACAATTGTGAGAATTATGTA
The DNA here is from genome assembly GCF_032405125.1 of Capricornis sumatraensis. NCBI lineage: Eukaryota > Metazoa > Chordata > Mammalia > Artiodactyla > Bovidae > Capricornis > Capricornis sumatraensis. Next base: position 63,419,269 of record NC_091078.1, on the reverse strand, counting down.
ACAACTTAGAAAACGTTTTTATTATACCTAGTGTGCAAAAAGAAAATGTACAGTTGACCCTGAAACATGAACAGTTTGAATAGTTCTACAGTCTGAGGTTGGTTGAATCTAACACAGAGAAATTTGCATATACTGAGGGTCAACTATAAATTATAGTCAGATTTTTAACTGTGTGGAGGGTCAGTGCCCTGACTCCTGTGTTTTTCAAGGGTCAACTGTATAGAGGTAGGGTTACCATTATGGAAAATTTCTGTTTCTAGGGGTACAAAAATAAAAGAAGTTCAGAATAATGAAAAGTGCTGTTAACTCGGTAGGGTGGTAGGGATTAGCTGATTGTTCAGAGTGAAAACTGTCTTAAGTGTTAATTGCACAGCTGTGTCCAACTCTTTGTGACCCCATGGACTTTGCCCATCAGGTTCCTCTGTCCATGGGATTTTCAGGCAAGAATACTGGAGTGGGTAGCCATACCGTTCCCCTGGAGAACCCTTCTCCAGGGGAACTTCCCAACACAGGGATTGAACCTGAGTGTCCCACATTGCAGGCAGATTCTTTACCATCTGAGCCACCAGGGAAGCCTGAAAACTGCCTTATGGGAAGTTAAATACAGAGGGTGCTTCTGGCCAGCACTGCTCACACCCCACATGCTTCTGTCTCCAAGCCCAGTTTCCCAACATGCCTGCATCCCTCTCCCCACACTGGTCAATCAGGGACTCAGGCTTTCAGCACCCAGAGGTCTGTTCAGAAGAGAGAAGAGAAACCACCTGAGCCCCCCTGCAGGGAAGAAGCCTGGAAGTCATAAGGTGACCCATATTCCCTGGGTTTCCACTTTATAACACAGCTCCAAAGATGTGATCTTCCTCAAGACTCACAAGAATCACAGGAGGAGGTATAATTAGAGAATACTGTTTGAGTTAGAAACTGAGGCTCAGAGAGGTGAACCACCCTCTCCAGAGCTGCCTAGCACATAAGCAGCATAGATGGCAGAACCCAGGCCTGCTGACTCCAAAGCCCATGTTCTGTTGGCTAAACAGGGAGGTTACTGGCAGAAGCTTAACTGCCCTTGAAACTTTCTTAACAAGAAGAAATTTGGATTCACCAAAAACCTCCCAAAGGAAAGAACACTGATTGTCCAGAGGTTGCTGAACTTGAGCTTGTATCAGAATCACGTGGAGGTGATCTGAATGTGGATCACCAGGACCTGCCCTGGTCTGGGGAAGCCCAATACTCTGCATGTCTGCCGAGCTTCCCAGTGACGCTCTGCTGCTCGTCCACAGACCACACTTTGAGAACTGCTGGTGTGGGAGTCCTGGTAAGGGCTTCCGCTTAGAGGGGCACTTGCGGCAGCAGGGGAGAACCGATCTCCAGGAAAACCAAGGAGAAAAACGCACTCTCCCATTAAAGCAACTGGAACTATGCGGGCTTGGTGTTAGTGGTGTAGCGGGTTGGAGGGTGTGGAAATTGAGGGCATAAGTGGTTAAGTGTTGTGTGGGAATAGGGGTGAGACACGTGGCCAGTGATGGCCAGATGGATAGGCTGGCTGTCTGGATTCCAGCCACCTGGAGACTAGGGAAGGGCTATCAACATCCAAGGCCATGGTATCGGGGGACAAAGTGCCTGTGGGCAGTCAGCTGACATGCAAATCAGATGAACCAAAGATGAGAGTGGCCTTTGGTGGCCTCTACCACGTGCTGGCGTGAGATCACTGTCACGCACTTATGAAAGCAGCATGAATGGACCGATCTCACTCAGTGGCTGCGCCCCCTCTAGGGTCAGGGAGGAGTCTGGGCATGGGGCGGTGAGGATGCCGAATCCAGCTGAACACCCTGGATCACAGCGGCTGGTGTGACGTCCAAGATCCCACCACCAGAGATTAATGCTTTCAGGGAAGGCTCTGGCATCTTCCAGGATCCTCTGTTAAAATGTCCCTGGGAGGCTGACTCACCCATTAGCTCAACAAATATTTACGAAGTATCAGGCAGACGCTAGGCAATATAAAACCTTTAGACAGTCATGAGCTCATGCTTTAGTGGGTGTTAATCGGCAATCAGTCCATCTCATCTTCATGTAAAATGGTCAGCAGAGTGAAGGAGTAGAGGGCTGAGGAGCAATCTGTGACTTGGGATTTACGTTCTAGGAGTCAGCAGGCTGGTGCCGTTATTCTGATGGTGGCTCCTGTCAGAGTGGCCAGCGTGGCCCCGAGCTCCTGATTCATGCCAAGTGTCAAGCCTGATGATGGAGGAGCGTGAGTACCAGTGGTGAGAATACAGTGGAGGGTAGGGAGTGGGGAGGGCAGGCAGCAGGGGGCACAGGAAAGATGGAGACATGGGTGGCTGGGTGCTCCTGACCTCAGTTTGACAAGAGCTCCAAAGACATGTGTGTAGGATGAACTCCAGGGGAGTGGTGGGGAATTGGGGTTGATTCTTCTGGAAACCCACCCACGATATCCCAGAGGCCTCCACTGTGGAGGAAAGCGTGTTAGCCGTCAGTGTGAGAGGCATCCTGTAAGTTCCACTGTGCTTGAAAGTATTCAAAAGCCAACCAAGGGAACCGAGAGAAGAGCACTAGACTTGGAGTCATGAGCCTCAACTTAAGACTCCGGGCTGTGCCATCTGTGGGCTGGGAAACTCAGGTCAGTCACTTCCTCTTTTGAGCCTCAGTTTCCTCACTCATGAGAGAGGTGCTAACACCTACAACCTAGCCTCTGAGAGGCCACAATAACAGTGGTTAGAGACCCTGACTCCAGAGCTCTGCCGCTGTGATGCACAAGCCACGTGACTCTGGGCTGGTTATCTAACTCCTCTGTGCCTCCATCAATACATTTGTAAAATGAGGCTAATTATCATTTCTAACAAGATTCCTTGTAAGAACTAAAGAAGATAATATGTGTAAAGCATCTACAACAACTTCTGGCATCTAGAAAATGCTATATAAGTGTTTATTTCAAAAATGACTGAACAGGATACTGAATTGCCAAACCCATCATCTGCCACAACCTATAGATGGAGGATTTTGGAAGGGAATTTGCTGCAGGTGCAGGGACCAGGGGGTCCTTTCCAAGCCAAGTGGGGGGAGCCCCAGAGAAGCATGTGGGTAGGCTAGGGGGTACTGGCAGGATGAGCACAGGCGACACAGGCATCCCCTCCTGACTGATCTCTGCTCAGCTGCAGAACCTCAAAGGCCACCCTGAGCATTAAAGAGTTCTGGTGGCACCAGACAGGAGGTCCTAGGAGGCTGGGGTTTATGCAGGGACAGGCCTAGCACTGGCCCCTCAGAGAAGCCTAAGGAGGCAGAGGCAGCCTGCAACAGAAAAGCAAGGAGAACAGCCTGCATGCTTGGTGGGCCCAGTGCTCTGACCTGAGTTTTGTCCCCCACTCATAAGTTCATGTTATGAAGTCCTAATCCCCAGTGGGATTACCTGGAGTAAGGAGGCAATAAAGGTTAAATGAGGCCATAAGGGTGGGGCCCTGCTCTAAGAGGACCAGTGTCCTTTCAAGAGTGGACACCAGAGAGCTCACTGTCTCTTTTCCCCATGTGAGGACGCAGTGAGAAGGCAGCTGTCTGCAAGCCATGAAGAGCACCCCCATCTGAAACCCAAACAGCCTGCACCTTGATCTGGGAACTTAGCTCCAGTCTCCATAACTCTGAGAAATAAATGTCTGTGTTAAACCACCTATCTCTGGCACTGTGTTACGGCAGCCCAAGTGAAGGCACCCAGGACGCCAGCAAGTGCCCGGGCATCCACAGGACTCTGGAGTCCTGTGGCTACCTCCAAAGTGCAGGGGGCCCCGTGGTGCGCACGGGGGCAGAACCAAAGATCAGGCCAGGAGCGCAGCTGGTGAGGCCAGGACAGAGGCCCCCACCAGGCATTCTGCAGGGAGACCAGGCTAGGGATCGGCCACTTGTGCGCCCGGAGGGACAGCCACAGACAGCACTGGATGGGGCAAGGGCAGCACCTGGAGCTTCCCTCTTGAAAGGAGACGCTCACACCTCTGTCTCTGCTATTGCCTGGTCTTGCGGTACCATGTACCTCCAATCCCAAATTTCTGGGACTCCCCAGGGGAAATCTGACCTGTGTCCAAAGAATTGTTACCATCAACCAATTCCTGGGCTCTATAGGGCTGGCTCTTGTTTCGAGTTCAACTCCAGACACCCACTGGCTGCTGCTGCTCCACCCCACGCTTCCCTGGCCCCAGGCTCACCCACCAGAGTTCCCTGCCCAGGGCTGGAGGCACATGAGGCTCAGACATCATGCATACCTTCTCGTGCAGCTAACCCTGTTGATAGCAGCTCTACCCACCAGGACCTCTCCCCTGCTCATCTCCTCCTGGCTGTACTCCAAGGGAACCCCAGATTCATTAAGACTGCAGGTCTAGGAACAACTTACATAATCAGACCCAGGATCTCCTGCCTGACACTCCCAGTCAGGACCCTCTAACCCCCTTTCAAAAACTGTCCCAGAACCCATGTGCAGCATTTCTGCACAGGCTGACCCGCACTCTCCACCAAAAGGTCATCTTCAATTGCCAGCCACGGGTCCTCTTGTTCCTTTTCTGAAGCACCCTGTAACCTGAGGGAGAGCTTTGGGCATCACTGAGTTCAAATCTCAGCACCAGCGCTTAGCAGCTGCATGAGCTTAGGCACATTTCTGCGCCTCTCTGAACCTCAGTAGCTCCCACCTTCTGAGTTACGAGGGCGATCCCATGAGAACTAACATATGTTACCCCTCCCTCCATTAGGTAACTCGCCTGAAGTCACACTGGGTATGTAGCTCTAGAATCAGGGTGAATCTGAATTTATACAGCCAATTTGTATCTCATCTTCTCAAAACACACATCTAAAGATTTTCTGTGTTTAATATTAACTGTCAATTCAAAAGTATGCGGAATTCAGCCGAAAGCTGCTCAGATTTCTTGACTCAGCTGTGACATGGGTCATTCTGTGCATATAACAAGAGCCACTCCTAGCAGCTTCCGGAACCGTGCACAGCCTTGATGTGCAGTCAGCTGCTTCCCGCCTAGTGGAGCCAGCATTCAACGTGACTGGAGCTGGACACTCGTTCACAATCCTCCCCTTCTGTCAGTGCGAAGCCAGCCCAGAGATGCCTTTAATCCTACCTCTCTATAGCTCAGAAAAAAACATTTTATACAGAAACCCAAAGTTTTTCTCTATCACCGGTGAAAATTCATTCATAGAATTTGCCAGCTGAGCATTTCTGCTCTTTTTGTCTTCTCAGAGAGAATCCAGGTGGTATGATTTTCATTTACTCACTCAACAAACATCTATAGATCTCTTGCTGGGGGCCCGGCACTATGCTCCAAAAAGTTAAATTCAAAAGAACAACTTATTCCCAGTTGCTACTCATTTTCCATGAACCAACTGCTCAATTCCTCAGAATTGAGTTCAGAAACCTTGAAAGTCCTGCAGGCTCCATAACTACAGGTAACCTGATTTTATTCAAAGAAAGAGTGTCCTGTTCCAATCCCATTAAATAAATCCACTCCCCTCAACCAGGCCAGCCTGGGGTGGCGTGCCTATGAGGCCTCTGCTTCTCCTCCATGATTTCTCATTCTCTGTTTCCACCCTCCTCTCTCAGTTAGCAAGCTTCCCTCCAACTCCCTGGGTCATCTTGCCACAAATCTAAAGCCACTTTCCCCTCAGCACCTTTCGAGGGTGAGGGGCCCAGTCCCTGCTCCAGTGTGTCTTTTGCCCCTACCACCACTACAGCAATTCTCTGACAACAGCTGAGTGTCGGACAATTCAATTCAATTCTGACACTCCCTGGAGATTGCATGAGATACCGCAGGTTAAGAGCTCAGTTCCACAAGGCTGTGCACTCTCCCCCCGACACTCCTCCAAAAACACACATTTCAGATGCAAATCACAAATCCAGATTGCCACCTGGGCAACTGGCTATAGTTTAGAGGTCCCCATGATACCCACCTTGGGTTCAGTTAACTTGCTAGAGTGGTTCACAGAACTCAGAGAACCATTGACTGATGAGATGACCACTCTTTTTTTGTTTACTATAAAGAGCTATAACTCAGGGACAGCCAGATGGAAGGCATGCATAGGGGGAGGGTATGGGGGAGGGCCACAGGGCCTCCAGGCCCTCCCTGGGCACACCTCTCTCCCAGGACCTCCACTTGTTCACTAACCCAGATGCTCTCCCAAATGCGTCCTTTCTAAGAATTTCTGCAGAGGCTTCATGCCATAGGCATGACTGATCATCACTGGCCATGGATGACAGTTCAATATCTAGCCCCCTCCCCTCTAGGGAGGTCAGGGGTATGGGAGTGTGACAGGAACAGGGACAAAGACCAATACATATTACTTTAAATCACATTGCCCCTTTCCCTCATTCTAGCCACTGCCTGCTGCCTCAACTTCCTTGGCTCCTGGGAACCAACCAAATGGACCACTCTTTGTTTTGTCCACTAAACGGGGATAAAACTAAAGTCTGCCAATAGGACATCTCATTTCACCCAATAAAACTAACTCTTCCTACACTATGGTACACAACATGGATGGAAATATGCACGTTGGCTGAAACTTCTCTTTACAAGCCCAGGCCAGCACTACAGCGCATGAAAATGAAATGCTATAGGGCGATCCTCACACGACTGAGCAAAACAAAGCCCTTGTCTATCTGCATCTGAACAAAATAAGGCCAGTCCCCAACCACAAAAGTTCCGTTCCAGTAAGAATGACTTTTATTTACCTGGCAGAAGTGCCAAGTTCATCAGATAAATGCAACCTAATGAATCCGTCTGCTCGGCTGCCTCAGTTTAATGATCTTATTAAATGTTCCCAAATGGTTCCCCACCGCCCCCACCGGGGGTGATCAAGGACTCTTTTTCTTTAAACACTTCATTTAACTTCTGACAGTCATTTCTCACACAGCCTATTATCCTTGTCTCCCTTGAGCCAATTTAGGTTAAATTTTAAGCTGGAGTTTACCAAGTTCAAGGAGGCTGGTTGGGACATTTTTATTTCCTGTCGGAGCCTCACCAGCCACTTGTTCTGTAACTCCCAAAGGACATCTTCCTATTTTCCAATCTGTCAAGATCCTTTCTCGGGACTTCCCTGGTGGCCCAGTGGCTGAGACCACTGGACTTTGGTCCATGCTCCCAAAGCAAGGGGCCCGGGTTTGATTCCTGGTTGGGGAATTAGATCCCATATGCCATAACTAAGCATTGGTATGCCACAACTAAAGATCTCGCATGCCTCAATGAAGACCAAAGATCCCATGTGACTAAGACCCAGCACAGCTAAATAAATAGATATTTTTTAAAAGATCCTTTCTCATTGTAAATGTACATTTTGTCACTCTTTTTGTCTGAGTTCTGAAAAGATGTATAGTGTTTCCCATAAAAGACCAGCCACAGCTAAACAATTTCACAAGGACTCTGGGCTTTCATCCACAGTCAGTCAGTGCCCTTCTTACTCACAAGAGCCATTGTAGCCCACATCAGTTTAATGCTGAACTTGGCCCTTTCCTCCAAAGCTCATGAAGACAGGCACGCTAGGATATGTGAAGCTTTATGAAGACAGTGAGGGATCACAAGGCGAAGACCCAGCTGACAGCAATCACCCTCAAACCCCTATCATGGACTCCTTTTCCCCCTGAGTCTCTCTCCCTGGCTCCCATGGCTGTGCCTTCTCCCCCTACTGCCAGACTACTGGTTCTGAAACTGGGAACCACTGACCCCCATGTTCACGGCAGCACTGTTTACAACTGCCAAGTTATGAAAGCAACCTAAGTGTCCAACAACAAAGAGGTGAAGAAGAAACATGGTAATATATATATGTACATATTATACATACACATAATGGAACACTGCTGCTGTTGCTAAGTCGCTTCAGTTGTGTCCGACTCTGCCCACCAGGCTCCCCTGTCCCTGGGATTCTCCAGGAAAGAACACTGGAGTGGGTTGCCATTTCCTTCTCCAAAGCATGAAAGTGAGAAGTGAAAGTGAAGTCGCTCAGTCGTATCCGACTCTTAGCGACCCCATGGACTGCAGCCCACCAGGTTCCTCCGTCCATGGGATTTTCCAGGAAAGAGTGCTGGAGTGGGGTGCCATTGCCTTCTCCAATGGAATACTGCTCAGCCTTTAAAAAGAATAACATTTTGCCATTCACAACACCATGGGTGGTCTTGGAGAGCATTATGCCAAGTAAAAGAAGCCAAAGACAATACTGTATGGTATCACTTATTTGTGGAACCTAAAAAGTATAACAAACTAGTGAATATAACAGAGGAGAAAGAGAGTCATAGATTCAGAGAACAAACCAGTGGTTGCCAGCGGAGGGGGCGACATGGGGGTAGGGGACTAAGAGGTGCAAACTATTCGCTCTAAGATGGGATCGAGTTTGAGGATACACTGTGTGACACTAGGGGTATAGCCAGCGTTTTGCAATAAATGTAAATGGAAAGTAACCTTTAAAAGTTGTATTAAAATAATAAATATACATGTATTAAAATATGTAAAAAAAGGAAAACTGGGACTCACCGAGAGTAGAGCTCTAAAAATGACTGATGCCAGGTTCTAAACTAGAGATGCCAACATAACTGGCCTGTGTGGCCAGCACGTTGACTCTTCACAGTCCGGGAGGACTTCAGCCCTAGACCAAGCTGGCTCAGTCCCTCTGCACTTTGGTTAAGCTGTTTGGCTCCATACTCAAGCTTGAGCTCCCTCTCCTCTGTGAGGCAGGAGGGCCTGTGATCAGTTTTCCACAGTCCCTACCACTCCTTATCCAACCCCACACTAAAGCTGAGTTTCCCTCAGTCAGTCACTAATGTTTTCCCTGTCAACTTCCCAATAGCTAAAAAATGAATAAATAAAAGGTATGTTTCTTGTCCCCAGGTCTACCCAAAGAGAGATGACCGGCAAAGCCCCGTGTTTCTTCCACCTGGTCTGGTTTTCTCACTTCTCTTGAGGGCATTTAAATCTGTGACCCTGGCATTGTCTTCATTTCATGAAGGATGAAACCTCCTTCATGTCATCATCATTCCTGTCATAGGGGAGAAAACCAAGGCTCAAGGTCATATGTTAGCTCCTCTCAGGTCAATTTAACTCAGAAGCCCAGGCTCTTAAGATCTACAGGATTCTGCAGTCTCCAGAGGAGCTGTGTTGGTACCCTACGCTATTCCCTGAGAGCTCTGGCAGTTGGAAAATCCCGCTTTCTATGGGACTCAAACCGCTTTTCATCTCAAATATAATGTTCATATAAAAAGAAAGGGAAGGAAGGAGGGCCTGTGGTCCAGATGCTTTTTGGCTGACCAGTAGGTCCTGTTCAGCTAGGGACCAGCAGTGTCTCTGCTGTCTGGAGAGACCACCCTGGGGTATGCGGCCCCAGAATGTCCAGAGTCAATGCTGAGGGCTCAAAAGGAACCTAGGTGCTTATTCGCCAACAGGCAAGAAGCAATGGGTCCCTAGAGACCAGCCATATAGGGTTGGAGGTAGCAATCAGAAGACAGAGTGGAGGCAAGAGCCTGGAACACAGGCTCTGATTTGGAGCTGAGGTTAAAGGGATGCACTTTGAAGATGGGAGCAGGGGTTTCAAATCAAAGAACACATGTGGCTTCCAGAAGCTAGAAAAGGCAAAAAAGGAAATTCTCCCCTAGATTCTCCAAAAGAGCACTGGACAGTTAACCACTTGATTGTAGGACTTCTGACCTCAAGAAATGTAAGAGAGAAATTTCTGTGTTATATTAAAATAAGCTGTGCTCATCTGTTACAGCAGCAAAAGGAACTGACACCGGTAAAGGTCTGGACCCTTCCACCGCAGAAGCTGCCTATGGCTGCAGTAACAAAGCACCACCAACAGATGGGCTTACACGACGGAAGTGTATTGTCCTACGGTTCAGGAGGCAACAAGTCTGAGATCAGGATGCCTGCAGGCTCACATCCCTCAGCACAGGGAAAAAGCTGCTCCCGGCCACGCTCCGAGCTTCTGGTAGATTCCTGCCTTGTAGTAGCATGACTCCTATCTTCACATCACATTGTCCCTGTGTGCACATCTGTCCCTGGGTCCGCATTTCCTTTGGACAAGGACACAGTCATTCAGGATGGGGGCTCACCCTACTGAGCTTATTTTAACCCGGTCATCTGCAAAGACTATTTCTAAATAAGGTCACATTCAGATACTAACGGTGATGACTTCCAGCTCTCTTAGGGGCACACAGCTCAACCTATACACAATATTACTCCTAAAATCTGCCTCCTTAAATACATGCCGTGCTGCTGAGCCCATTGAAACTGCCCAGGAGCAGAGACCAGCTGCTTGGGGACAGTGTCCACCCACAGCTCCCTGTAGTTCATCACAGTCCATGATGCGTGGGGTGCTGTGGTCCCCCCACATCCCCTACAGGCAGCAAATGCCTCCAGGTAAGGACCATGTGGCCCCTTCCTCCCACAGCCTTCAGCCCCTCCCTGCTGCCTATCTCATGTCACCTGAGGCTGGGCCCTGCACTGGCCACTGCTTTTTCTCATCCGCCTCCCAGGGGAACCATGCAGCTGGCCAGCTCTGCTCCTAACTTCCCCGCTGCATCCTCAGCACCGTTGATGAGCCACACCCCCGGTAAGCCTTTGCTGAGATGAAGCTTTCCCCATCTGTGGTTCCCGCCCATCCGCTGAGTCCTGCAAACACACCAGCACCAAGTCACTCTGTGGTGACTGAAGAAATGGTCCCAGGGAAGCTTCCCTACATACAGAGACGCTGAGCTTGCCTGGTTTTTCGGCTTGTTTGTTTAGGCCACGCCATGCAGCATGTGGGATCTTAGTTCCCCAACCAGGGGTCCAGTCTATGCCCTCTGTATTGGAAGTGCACAGTCTTAACCACTTAACCACCGGGGAAGTCCCTAGCCTGGTTTTAAACACTGTTTGTGAGGTGGGGGCATTCTCTGAAAGATCAGGGCTCTCGGGGTGCAGCTGGCCTCTAAGCTCAAGTGAAAATTAAACTGGGACTCCCCTGGTGGTCGAGTGGTTAAGAATCTGCCTGCCAACGCAGGAGACTTGGGTTTGATTCCTGGTCTGGGAAGATTCCACAAGCTGTGGGGCAACTAGGCCCGTGCACCACAATTACTAAGCCCGCGCTCTAGAGCCCACACACAACTACTGAAGTTCACCCACCTAGAACCTGTGCTTCACAGCAGCAGAAGCCGCCACAGTGAGAAGCCCGCGCACTGCAGAGACGACCAGCCCTGGCTTGCTGCAGCTAGAGAAAGCCTGCACACAGCAATGCAGACCCAGCACAACTAAAAACAAGCGAATAAATAAAAAGAAAAGTAAACCGGAGTGGATTATTTTGAGGCTGAGACCCGATCTTACAGCAAAGTTCTTCCTTAAGAGTAACCCTGAAAGTGAAGGGGTTAGTCATTCAGTTGTGCCCAACTCTGACCCAATGGGCTGTCGCCCACCAGGCTCCTCCATCCATGGAATTCTCCAGACAAGGTAGCCATTCCCTTCTCCAGGGGATCTTCCTGACCTAGGAATCCAACCCAGGTCTCCCGCATTGCAGGCAGACTCTTTACCATCTGAGCTACCAGGGAGCCTACCAACTATCATTAGCAAGAGGGTTTACAACAATCCAGGCACTGGGCTTCATGAAGCCAGAGTCGGCCACTTACTCATCCATCGTTGAGACCACCCAGAATCAATCTCATCCTTGAGCCTTCAAGGATTTGAGTGAAGTTCTTCTGCTTTTCCCTACTGCGACTCCTCTTCTCCAACCCCAAACTGTTCTTTCTCATTAAGACATGTTTCAAGCTCTTGCCCCATCTTACTCTCTTACTCACCCCCTCTAGATATAACCCAGTTTCCTAAGGCCCTAAACAATGTTCCAAGTGTAGTCTGACCAGTGAGGAGTCAGGCAGATCAGCCACCTCCATTGTTCTGGGTGATATATCTCTTCTAATGCATCCTAAGATCACAGTGCCATTTTTGGAATCCATTCTGAAAATCTCCAAGGTCTCTGGTAGAAATCAGGTACCATAAGCTGCTAAAAAGTGATGACATTCTAATCCTCACGCTACAGCGGAGTAAACTGAAGCTTGGAGGGGAGTGACCTGCTGGTGAGCATCTGTCCAATTACTCATGGTTCTCCTGTCTCCAAATCTCAAGTTCTCCCCTCCTTTAACCAAGATGTTTTGGTCTCTCAGTTTCTTCATCTGAAAAATGCAGAAACTGGATCTCTCCCAGCTCTGGCATGCTCTGACTTGTCTTCTAAATGCACAGTCCAGAAGCCAAAGAGTGAACGGAACAAAGAAGCGCTGCACTAGACCTAAAACTCCCAAGAGAAGCAAAAAAGTTTCCTTTTCTACTCCTCATCCGAGCCTTACCTGCTCTGGAAACCTGGGGCTAAGTGAGGAATACCGTTGGTTAATCGTAGTTCTAACTTTGATAGTTACCCGAGCCTTTGGGCTGCAGCGCTACGATGTTCTTGGCAAGTCGGCCCACGTCATCTCTCCTATATCTTCCCTGTTCACACTCCACAGAAGTATGTCTCACTGCACATCCCATTTTCAAATTGTTTTTCCTCTCACTCCCTTAGCAAGCCAAACGATGCTCTCCCAAAATGCCTTTAAAACAAGAACACAGAGTCCTCCACAAACCCCAGGTGAAAAATGGATTTCAGAAAGCCGCTCTCCTTCCGGCCCTGTGTTCTCACGTCAGGAGCACTGCCCCAGGGCTGTCTCAAAAGCTTCATCCTTCTCTATGTTCTCAGTAACATCTTCTCCCTGGGTACGTGTGCCCGCTGGTGCCCCACCTGTTTTTCTCCTGGTGTGAGAGGCACAGAGTCACAGTGTAAGGCACACAGTGGGTGTGACCATCCACATGTCACAGGTGAGAACTCAGCACAGAGGAGACAGGGAGCTGAGCCAAGATCAAGATGCTGGTTAGTGCTGGCGCTGAGAAAAGACTAAGTGTCCTTTCCACTACAGAGTGTCTGGAAACGGGACTGCCATCGTGAAATGAGGGACAGATCTCTGTCCCTGACATCTGCCTCTCTCCAGTCTGCGTCTGATTCCAATCACCCTCTGTCGAAGAGCCAGACACCACCTGCAGAAAGCGTTTCCTGGGCGCCTCAGCCCGTAGCCCCTGCTTCCTCTGAAATCCAAAACGTGTTGCAGCCCCCACTACCTCAGCCCTGAGCGCTGATCACTGGCTCGAGGCAGTGACCCCTTTCCATGACCAACGAGCCAACTTCCACAAACCCAGGGTGCCTTGGCCTGGCACCAGCACACAGGGAACCTCCGCTGGCAGCACTTGCTGTCCCTACTGTTATCACTCGGCGTTCCAGCTGCTGTGACTGCGAGACAAGCTACCCCCAAATTGAGTGACCCAGGAAGTCTTCTGCTCGTGGACTCTGTGGTTTAGACATTCAGCGCACAGAGAGAGCAGCAGTCTGGGCTCCAGCTGGAAGGCATGAAGGTTTAAGGGTGATTTGAAATCTAGGAACCGGAGTTATCCAGCCTTCACTCACACATCTAACAGTCGATGCTGGCTGATGGCTGGGAGCCCTGGTTCCTTTGCCTGTGATCTCTCCCCATGAGCTAGCTTGGGCTTCCTCACAGTGTGGCATCCAACTTCCAAGGGCAAGAGTCTGCGGAGGAGAGACCCTGAAAGCTGTATCCTTCTTACAGCCTGGCCCCAAAGTCAGGGAGAATCAGTGCTGCAAGACTCTGTGAGTCAATCTTGCTGGAAGGAGTGTCAGCACCACTGTAAGAGCATAGATGAGGCCACCTTTGAAAACTACTATCTCTTAAAAATAAAAAGAAAGACAAATACAATCTCTACAATCCTTACTATTATCTTTTATCATCACTTCTTTAGGATGGGTCTCCTTCAGGTGGCTCCTCCATCCCTTTTGACCATACAGCTGCCCCAGCTTTTTACCAGATATATCTGGTCCTGCAGTGGACAAACCTCAAGCTCAGGCTCAGATTCCTGCCACAGCCCACACGAACACAAGCAGCAATAACCTGTGGCCTAATTTCTGTGCAGGAGGAGGTATATATATCCCTAGGACCTGGTCCCAGGCAGGGGGATGAAAAAAAAAAAATGTAATTCCTAAGAGATTTCAGGACAGAATTTTCTAGTTGCTAACAATTTTTGCTAGTGATACTGTGTAGGCCGAAACTGTTCTCAACTAAATATCTACACTTCCTGGCGTCATTTGCCAAGACAGATGGTTAGTAAGAAATAAACGGTTGTCATGAAGGACCTCCTGGAAAGTTTTCTAATGAAGTTGACTTGGCTGACAGATGCATTTTCCTAGCTTGCCCTTTCCTCATTCTTCTTGTCTAGACTTAGACATGATGGCTGGAAGGGTAGCATCCTTCTTGTGCCTACGAGATAGCTTTGAGAATAGAACAGAAAGATGGAAGGCTGGTGCCTGATAACATCATGGAGCCACCACAGTAGTTCTAAAGTATCTATTTGTATTAAGCAAAAGATTTTAAAAAGCCCCTATCTTGGATGCGTTATTTTGTATCTTTACTATTTTTATCCAAGTACAGTTACTGAGTTGCCCCTCCTGACCTTGACCTCACACGCTAGTAAAGTAATGCTCAAAATTCTCCAAGCCAGGCTTCAGCAATACGTGAGCCGTGAAATTCCAGATGTTCAAGCTGGTTTTAGAAAAGGCAGAGGAACCAGAGATCAAACTGCCAACATCCGCTGGATCATCAATAAAGCAAGAGAGTTCCAGAAAAACATCTATTTCTGCTTTATTGACTATATCAAAGCCTTTGACTGTGTGGATCACAATAAACTGAAGAAAATTCTGAAAGAGATGGGAATACCAGACTACCTGACCTGCCTCTTGAGAAACCTATATACAGGTCAGGAAGCAATAGTTCGAACTGGACATGGAACAACAGACTGGTTCCAAATAGGAAAAGGAGTACGTCAAGGCTGTGTATTGTCACCCTGCTTATTTAACTTCTATGCAGAGTACATGATGAGAAATGCTGGGTTGGAAGAAGCACAAGCTGGAATCAAGATTGCCAGGAGAAATATCAATAACCTCAGATATGCAGATGACACTTATGGCAGAAAGTGAAGAGGAACTAAAAAGCCTCTTGATGAAAGTGAAAGAGGAGAGTGAAAAAGTTGGCTTTAAGCTCAACATTCAGAAAACTAAGATCATGGCATGGGGTCCCATCACTTCATGGGAAATAGATAGGGAAACAGTGGAAATAGTGTCAGACTTTATTTTTTTGAGCTCCCAAATCACTGCAGATGGTGACTGCAGCCATGAAATTAAAAGACACTTACTCCTTGGAAGGAAAGTTATGACCAACCTAGACAGCATATTCAAAAGCAGAGACATTACTTTGCCAACAAAGGTCCGTCTAGTCAAGGCTATGGTTTTTCCAGTGGTCATGTATGGATGTGAGAGTTGGACTGTGAAGAAAGCTGAGTGCCGAAGAATTGATGCTTTTGAACTGTGGTGTTGGAGAAGACTCTTGAGAGTCCCTTGGACAGCAAGGAGATCCAACCAGTCCATCCTAAATGAGATCAGTCCTGGGTGTTCATTGAAAGGACTGAAGCTGAAGCTGAAACTCCAATACTTTGGCCATCTCATGCGAACAGTTGACTCATTGGAAAAGACCCTGATGCTGGGAGGGATTGGGGGCAGGAGGAGAAGGGGACGACAGAGGATGAGATGGCTGGATGGCATCACTGACTTGATGGACATGAGTTTGGGTAAACTCCAGGAGTTGCTGATAGACAGGGAGGCCTGGCGTGCTGCGATTCATGGGGTCGCAAAGAGTCAGACACGACTGAGTGACTGAACTGAACAGTTACTGAGAAGAGTCTTTTGTCACCACCAGCTTTTAGATTAGTCTTCCTACTTCAAACCTCACCCAGCTCCAATCAAATCTTCCTTATATGTGAATCTGTTAAAGACTTTCTGCTGCTATGAAGTCTTCACTGGCTTCCCAGCACTTCTAGACAAATTTATACTCTTCAGTATGACATTTGAGATTCTTCACACCCAGGCCAGAATTAAGATTTATCCCCTCCCTCACCCCTCAGACAACATGTGCTCAAGCCACCACACAATTCTCAGCATTCTGGCTTGCAATAGTCCTCTGATACAACTTCTCTACCTGAAATGTTCTGTGTGATAAACACCGTAAGTGGCTAAAGCCACTTACTCCAGGAAGTCTTCCCTGATGTCCACAGAGTAAGCCATTGCATCCCATGGGCTTCTAAGACAAGTTCTTTGTAAATAACTCAAATCTGCAGTATTTGCCATACATTATTACAATTCCTTATTTTTCTGATCAGTCTGTCACCTTAGGCTGTGGGCTCCCCAGAAGACAGGGACAGAGCCTTACTGGTCTGTTTATCCTAGCTCTTGGCAGATTTTGAGATGAGTTGGTGGGTGATAAATGAATGCACAGACCCTGCCACCTGAGGACTCAGAGTCTTCATCCTTCATGCGGCAGGGGCTTTGGGTGATGGCTGGGCTGAAGAAGGATGCAGGGAAACTAACCAGACACCTAAAAGAGGTGCTTGCCTGATGCTCATGCTGTGCTTGGGGTCCATGGATATCCTGAAGCTGTTCCTGGGGACAGGGCAAAGGGCAGGGTAAATATGGACTCCACGTCCCTTCCATATGGTATCAAAAGGCAAAGGAGGGTGGACAACCCCATGAGTGGTCTCCTTCCCATCTTACCCTCCCCCAGCCCCAATCCACGCTGCAGTCCATCAACCCCCATCCAGGGGAAACCCCAGAGCTGGGAAAACCTCAGCCCTGCTTTGGGCCACCAAACCATAGGGCAGGTGACAACTGCTCCAACGAGAATCCCCACCAGAGACTAATTTCATTCTACAGCCCTTCCCCCCACAAGCTTATGTCGTCTCCACAAGGCTAAGCAGAGCCCCGATTGGTACTATTATGGACCCATTTTACAAGTGGGGATGTGGTGCTCAGAGGGGCAAGTTGTGCCCAAGCTCACGCAGCCAGCAAGAAGCCAAGCTGGGGCAAAAATACAAGTACCAGGGCTGCACAGCAGCCGCCGACTGCAGTGGCATCAGGGGATGCCAGGCCCTTGAGTCACTCGTGAGGCCCAGCTCCCACGCAGCCCCCTTTAAGGAGTGCTGGGTCTTCCAGCAGGGCTCCAGTCTTAATTTTAGCTTGGAGGCTTGCCACTGGAGGCTTCAGCCAGCGGCAGGCTGAAGTTATGCAGGACAGCTGTCAGCCGGCATGCTGGGTGGGGCCTATTTAGCCAGCAGGGGCACAAGTCTGGGGACACTGGTGTCTGTGCCCCAGGTCTTTTCAGCACCGCCGGCCACACGGCTCCCATCTCCTCCTGCAGGTCCCCCGGCTCCACGATGATGGCCGAGGAGCGCACAGACCTGGAGGCCCAGATCGTCAAGGACATTCACTTCAAGGAGATCGACCTGGTGAACCGGGACCCTAAGAACATCAACGAGGACATAGTGAAGGTAGGCTTGCGGGCCTGCCCTGGTGCCGCCTGCCCGAGGGTGTGGGTTTGGGTGCTAGACAGGAGTGGGCTCTGCTCCAGCACCATCGGCTTCCCTGTTCCTCCCTGGCTTCTCCAAAGGCCCGTTCCAAAACCAGCTTGTACCCTCAGAGAACCTTTAGTGTAAACAAGAGCAAAGAATCAGTCACACATACAGGACCGTCCACCGGGGCAGGAGAGGCGAGTCGCAAAGGAAGCTCCTTACAACTCTGTGCTCTTCCCATCTGTTCCTGGCCCTTTGCCGGGAGCAGACAAGGTGGCCAAGTTGGGCCCTTTCTGTGCCAGGGGCATTCTGCGGTCTCCACACTGGGCCTGGGATTAAGCCCCAGAAGGCAGATTCCAGCAGGGCTCCTGGCCCCTCACAGGGGGCCCAGCTTCCCCAGGGCACCACCGAACACCCACTGCCGCAGGCTGGGGGCTGTGGCCAGCACTCATGCCTGCTCCCAGCCTGACGCCAGTGTCCAGTGGCCAGGGCAGAGGCCCTCAGAGGGCACCAGGGCCCTTAAAAAGGGATCTCAGATGAGGGTTACCCTCCCTTCAGGGAGTCTCCCCCATGGCTGTGCCTGAGTCAGGCCTCTTTCCTTGCCCACATACCACCAGCAGCCTGGCTGCCTCCAGGCCCACACCTCAGTCCAACCTCCACCCGATAGCCACAGGCATCTTACTATAGCAGAATTCCTGGGAGCAGGGTGCCCAACCACAAGCAACAGAGTCACTGGAAAGGCCTTTGAAAGGGCACGTGAAGGGGCCTCCAGGGTCCTCTGAATACATCAGAAACACAGACCAGCCCCGTCCAGTAGAAACGTCATGTGACCCATTATACAATTACTCTATGTCACTTTAAATTTTCTAGCAGTCATGAGTTTAAAAAGGAAAAACAAACAGGTGAAGTTAATTTTCACAATATTTTTCATTGTACTCTGTGTGTCTAGATTTCAAAAGTTGTAGAGTTGAAAATTGATTCACAAGCCCAGACTGTTCCAAACATTCTTACAAGTTTCCCAGTCACAGGATTGACTATCGATTTTTACATTTTAAGTAAAGTTAAACATGATGTAGAATTCTTCAGTTGCACTCACCATAGGTCAAATGCTCAACATAGCTCAGTGCTACTGGGTTAGACAGCACGGTTAAGGGCTTGATCTAAGCACCGCCCTGCATTGTCACCTTCAGCGGGATACCTCCCACGCTGGCTGAGTCTAACTTTTTCCCATGGCTTCTGAACCCCAAAATAATCTGGCCCCCACCTTCCTCTTCTACCTCCAGCCCCCATGTCAGGAGCCAGTCACAGGAACCAGAACATACTCCTGTATCTCTGCCAGGAGTGTCGGCTTCCTCTTCTCCACATGGTGTAGGCCCCACTCAGCCACTGAGACATTTAAACATCACCTCCTCCAGGAAGCCTTCCCCGACTGCCCCAGGAAATCAGGAGCTCCTTCCTCTGTGACCCCATTCACTCAGGACATTTCTCTGTAACAGTTTATATTATGCTATTATTGTATTTATAAGCATCATTTATGGTGGAGATAGTATAATCATGACACAGCTTAGAAAGTTCAGCAAAATTAGGGAATGAGTTTTCCAAACTGAAAAGCACTATAAAAACATTAAGTAGTATTTGTCATGGTTTGGGCAGTGTGATCTAGAGGGAATGGTCCCAGACTTGACACTAACAGATCTGGTTTCAAATCCAGGCTGTTCTACCTAAAAACAATGACACCAGACCCTCTGTAAAATGTTCATAATTTACCCCCCCCACCCCCATCCCTACGGGGTAAATGGATCTCAGAGCAGCAATGTGCAATAGAAATAGACCATGAGGATTACATGAGATAAGGGATTTGACAGAGTCCCTGGCACAAAACAAGGGTGTGCAAATGTGAGCTGATAGGAGCCTGGAGGGCAAAAGAACCAAGCCAGGGCCAGCACGGATGCCTGGGTTCTGCTCTGGTGGTCCCTTGCCAGCTGCTGGGATGGAGAAGAGGATCCCAAGGGAGATGGCAGTTTCTGAAGGATTCCTGCAGCAGGTGACAAGTGGAGAGAGGCTCAAGGGTCCCAGTGAGCCAGGAGCGAGCCGGCTCCCAGCCCAGAGTGTAATTCAAGGGAGGGATGGGAGTGGCTACACTGGTGCAGCTGCTTATGTTGCCTCTTGGGGACTAGAAGCTATCCTCACTGGAGGCACTGAGCCACAGAAAACCATCCCTCCAAGGTGAAGCAAAAGGCCCACAAACATTCCTATTGGGAGTGGAATGAAAGTTGCTCAGTCGTGTCCGACTCTTTGTGACCCCATGGACTATACAGACCATGGAATTCTCCAGGCCAGAATACTGGAGTGGGTAGCCTTTCCCTTCTCCAGGGGATCTTCCCAACCCAGGGATCGAACCCAGGTCTCCCACATTGCGGGTGGATTCTTTACCAGCTGAGCCACAAGGGAAGTATACTGAGGATAAGCTGGTCTGGGAATTTATTTGACTTTTTCTTTCCTTTTTAATGAGGAAGAGATGAAAATGTTTTGAAATTTAGAACAGGGATTATAAACCAGAATCAGCTTAAATACCACAGAAAGATACAAGGAGACTTCAGGTTGGTGTAATGGGCTGTGAAACAATAAAGTAAACAAAGAAACGGGGGAGAATGTGGCTAGAAGAGAGGGGTCTACCTGGACAGACTGGCTTTTGGGTCACCTGGACGAACTTTCATCAGCCGGGCAAAGGACAGGGGTGAGGGGAACAGACTTGGAGAGAAAGAGAAACAAGGCGAGGCCAAGAAGAAGGCTGGAGCTGCCTGTGGGCAAGGAGGGCAAGTAAGACGCCAGAATAAAATGGGCTGCGGAGACCCAAGCTTGGCCCCATCCTGACACTAACTTGCTTTGAGACCCTGGGCGAATCCCTTTCCCTCTCTGGGCCTCAGTCCCTAGTGTAGACAGAGGCCAAGGGGAAAAAAGTGAAAGTTGCTCAGTCAAGTCCAGCTCTTTGCGACCCTATGGACTATATAGCCCAACAGGCTCATCTGCCCATGGAATTCTCCAGGCAAGAATACCGGAGTGGGTTGCCATTTCCTTCTCCAGGGTAACTTCCAGACCCAGGGATCGAACCTGGGTCTCCTGCATTGCAGGCAAATTATTTACTGTCTGAAGCCCCGAGTGGAAAGAAGAGAGACCTATTCCCTTACTGGTGCTGCTGAGTTCACACAGTAAAGCCAACAGTGGAGAACAGGAGATGCACTCACTGGGTCCATGGATTTGACCCTCAGAAGGAGGTACTCCCTTTGGATTTCCAGAGTCGAAACTTCACTGAACTGCACTGAGCAAGGCCTGGTGTTGCTCTTGAACCCAAGAGGGAAATGAGTGCCAAGGGCGAAGGGAGAGCCCTGCACAGCCCAACAGACTTGACTGTAGTCTCCGTGCTCTGGGGTGGGCCTGGGCAGAGGGGAGGCCACCCCATTGCCTTTGCCCCCCCCACCACCACCACCATTCACAGAACATCAATGCCACCAACCACTGCTTGCTCTGTGCCAGGCACTGGGCTGTTGCTGAGATGGTGATGAGCAAGTCAGACCCACTGTCTGTGAGCCCTGTGCCAGGCTCTGGGGCAGGAAATGAGGGCCAGTGGTCCCCAGTGCTCCAGCTGGCCAGCTAGGACATTGTTCCCTTCAGACCCAAACTGCAAAGCCTCCAGTCCCTCCCCCATGCATTGCTGCAGGACCCCAGTTCCACCCCCACAGTCTGCCTGTTATCTGAGAGGGGTCTCAGGACTGTCTCATTGAGAACTCAGCAGGACGTCTCACCCGTGTCAGGCAGGTCATTTGGTTTCTGTTTTCAGCCGCTCTCTGAAAACCCTTCAAACAGACCTGATCCCAGCCCATCATACCAGTTCCCACCTACCTCCAACCCATATCTGCCGCACATGCCTTCCTCCTCCAGTAAAACACACAAACACCACCTTCTGCCGCTGAGCTCAAGCTAAGAAGTACCTAGAGAACCCAACAGCTCCCTCTTCCCCCCAGTTCTCTAAAATCTGCTTTCAGTGTGGACCCACCTGGACACCCTATTGCATGAAGAGGTGACTGAGCTGGTACTTCCTCTTGAGAAGAATCCAACCCAACAGAGAAGACGAGGCTACATTAACGAGAATGTTCAGGAGGAGGTGGTAAACACCGTAACTCAGCCATCAATTGAAGGGTCACGGGAGGTTACGAGAGGAAGGCACTTGGAAAATCAAGAGCCAGCTTCATGGAGAGGTGGTATCCAAGCTGCATAAATAATGAGGAAAATGGAAAACGTGGAAAGGGGGCATCAGGCTTTCCAAGAAGAGGGGCTGAAACAAGCAAAGGCCACAACATGGAGCAGGATGGTGGGCAGCATCAGCAAAGGTGAGGACCGGGCACTGCCACTCCCCAGCCTATATCCACGGCAGACATCACTAATGGATCACAGCACGTTTCCCGGAAGCCATGGACCATTGGCTTGGCCAAGCTGGCACACAGGTGAAACCTCTTTGCTACACTGTCCGCAGAACAACAGGATTAGAAATGCCTGCATTTATGGGAGAGAAGGCAGAAGGGGCAGGATGATGCTGAATTAGGAAAGGTCACAATCTGCCAGGCACTCCACACTGGCAACTCCTTCATTTGAAAACTTTTCATCTTGCCCCCTGGCAAGTACCTCTAAGAAGGGCTACACTGGACTAACTCACATTGAGGTATTTGTAACTTTGTGTTATGGGGACTCCTGTGTTATGAACTAGAATTTTTAAAAATGTGGTCCACTTTCTTGGGGGCACTTGTTAAAATGCAGATTTCCAGGCCCTGCCATTAGTCACTGTTTTGTACTTTCAAGAGCTGGCGAGTCCTCTTTGTCTAACAGAAGACACACCTAGAGTCCAGAGTCGTCACCAGTTTTCCTTAAAGATGCACAGTATCAGTAGTGTGACAAACCATCCTAAAACTCGACGGCTTAAAGCAACAGCCCTCCGAGCCTCTCTCAGTTCTGTGCATTGACTGGACTTGACTGGGCAGCTCTGCAGGTCTCAGTGGCAGCTTCTCCTCTGCCACATCCTGCTGGTGGAGCAGGTCACAAGGTGAGCCCAGCCTGAGACTGCGCCCAGACAGAAACCCTGACAGGCATCACTAATTGGGGGTCATCTCTGAGGACTAGCTAACATCCCTCGAGAAGCTGGTACACAGCCAAGCCTAGAAGTCAACCCAAGGCAATTCCTACTACCCTGCAGTCCACCACACCAACCTTCACAAAGGCAGAAACTAAGGGGGCCAGGGAGAGGATGGCAAGAGATGGGCAAGGGCAGGGCTCACGAAGATCTGATGAGGACTCCTCTGATGGGACCCTTCTCTCCTCCCTGATGCCCTCTGTTATCTGAGTCTCTTCATAGCTCCTTCGTCTGTGTCCTTAGCTTCAGGCCAGGTGCCCCAGGCCCCTCTGTAGGATGATCTGGACCCCAAACTCCCACTAGTACTTGGCCCCCTCCTCCTACTCCCAGAACCGGCCTGTGCTTCATCCTTGCCTCACCTCTGGCTAAGGAACCAGGTCCTGCAATGACCCTAGTCAAGGAGATGGCAGGAGAAACTGAGGTCCAAGGTTTGATGTGGGTTCCACCCCTGCTTGTCCCTTATAGGCCAGGTGGAATACTAGATATAAGACAAATGGCCCAAATTGACACCTACAAGGGCCAAATTTCGGCCCTACTATGGTCATCCCAGATGGTACAGAATTCTACTGCTGTTATTATTAATTATAACACAGGAAGCAAAGCTTTGCCATTTTCCAGCTACTCCGTAGCTATTACCGCGTCTTAGCTTCCTGCTTTAGAGGTCAGTGCTGCTCGGGCTATCTGGGTGAAGGGCCAGCCTTATTGTTATTATTCCAATCTGTTGTCCACCAATAGTTTGCAAAAGTCAATCAAAATTAACTACTAGAGAGATGCAGTGAAAAAGAGGTATTGACGATGTAAAATCCAATTGTTATTATTATTAGAATTAACAGACACACAATTACTAGCTGAAATAACTATTTCTAAAATGCCTGCTCTCAACTTGTGGACTTACCTTGTTGGGAGGAGCACACTGATTGTGGACCACCCTTTGAGCAGCTAGATAGTAGGTGACAAGACCAAGATCCCACAAGCATAGGCACTCCTTCGGATCTTGACTTCAAAACTAATTCCGTGTCACTAAGGATGTTGGCCCAATCCTCTTGGTAGTGTCAAAACCCACAAACAAAACATCAAACAAAAAAGGTGGGCCCAGAGAGGGAAAGCCCCAGACCCCAAATCACACAGTAACTCAGTGGCCAAGTAGAGACCCGACCCAGTGGCCATCCCCCTGCCTAGAGCCATTTCCCCCACCCACGGAGAGCCTGTCTGAATCCTGCAGGGCCCTGCATGCGCAAAGACTGAGTCACGCAGGAATGAGGGGAGGCATTTTTGAACTGGGGGGGGGTGTACTGGGGGATGGCTGCTGGCCTCCCTCGCATCCTTGGGCAGCGCCCAGCCCGGCTCCCCTGCGCCTTCCCTGCCCTCCTGGAGATGGCAGGAGCCCTGCTGGCCAATTCCAATGAATCAACTAGCTCTCTTGCTGTTCCAAAAATAAATACGCCAGAGAAGGGGACACCAGCTAAACGAGCCGCCACTTTCTCTCCATCCCAGCCCCTCCTCCAGCTGCACACCCAGCCCTCCAGCTCTGCCCATGGACTTAGCCCCCACCTCACCCTTCCAGAAAAAGCCATCTCCCCTCCACTTCCGGAAACAAATTAAGAAATGAAGTCACTGTGTGCTTCTGATACACTGGCACGTCTGCCTAGAGCTGCCTGAGCTGGGCTTTATAAATATCTCCCCAAAGTAGTATGGTGATCAGAGCGGTCTCAGCTCTGGTTAAGGGAACGGCTGCCTCCTCCCAGGATGGCCCGTCTCTCTGGGAGCATGATTTCAGGTTCACAGACAACAGAGAGGGTGCCCTGGGCACAGTGCCAGAAGGCGATTACTAAAAAGAACTCAAATTTCAGTAACAACAGCTTCTGCCTCTGCAAAAAAAAAAAACAAGGATGATCATTAAAAGACATCATAGAGAAGTTCTTGGTGGTAGGATTATTACCATAAGCAGAGAAGGAGGGAAAAGAGGAATCCATCCACCTTATGGACATGTGCACACACTCATTTATGACCAGGTAGGCTGGAGAATCATTGCACTTATGATCTGGGGTACCAAGAAATTTTCTGAGATAAATTTTCACAGGAACTTTAGAGCAGCTAAACAAATGATTATGTCACTGGGTACCTACCGTGCGCCATGTACTATACTAAGCATTGCCCAAGAGGATGTGCCTAGCACAATCCTGTGACTCTTTCTTAGGATTGTGTACCCCAACTCACAGATGACCCCGCCCTGCCTCCTCCCCTTCAAGCTGAGCGACAGGTGCATCTAGGCATCCTGATTCGACTCTGAGCTCTTCACACAGCCCCAGCCAGGGTCAGACCCATTTTGTGTCTAGCACAAAGTAGGTATTGAATAAGTATTTGTTTGGCTGAATGGATGGATAGGTATGAATGGGTGGATGAGGATGGACAGATGGATGAGAGGACAGATAGACGACAGGTAGATGGATATGAATGGACGGATGCATATGGGTGGACTGATGGATCCATGGATGGCAGGATGAACGGAGAATAGATAAGAACAGATGAACGGGGAGATGAACAAATGGTAGGAGACAGACGGATAGAAAAGAAATCATGTCTGTTCTTCACAACAAGGTTGTAAAAAACAGCAAACCCATTTTACAGATCAGAAAATGAAGCTCAAAGAGGTTAAGTTATTGCCAAAGTCACTCATCAGATCAGCAACTGTGCAAATCCACCTTTGGGAACCTAGCTCCTGCTGAAGAAAGCACTCTAAAAGCCACTAGCAGCTAACAGTTAGTTAGTGATGAGGATCCTATACCAGGCAATATGCTGAGTATTTACATGTCTTAACTTATTCAATGGTCTGATAAACCTAAAGAGATCCATCTAGGAAAACGAGGCATAGGAAAGCTGAGATGCTTGTTGAAGGTCACAGAGCCAGTAAGAGACACAGCTGGATGCAAACCTCAACAGTATGAGTTGGTCAGGGCCCCTTCCACCCTCAGAGGCCAGACATAGCCAATCAATCATTGCTGAATGCAGGAATATGCTGAAATACATGAACAAAGCAGGCTGGGCTACCAAGGGGCAGGGGAATTGCTGACTGCTTGGAGTAGAGTGGGTGGCTGCAAAGAAGGGGCCAGGGGCCCTGCCCTGGGGCAGGTCTCTCTGGCCGACTAGGACCAGATCTCAGAGGGAACAAGTCTCCCTCCCTGACAGCCAGTATCTGCCTCAGGGTCTGACCCTGGCTGGGGCTGTGTGAAGAGCTCAGAGTCGAATCAGGATGCCTAGATGCACCTGTCGCTCAGCTTGAAGGGGAGGAGGCAGGGCGGGGTCATCTGTGAGTCAGAGTCCACGATCCCAAGGAATAGTCACAGGAAGGGAAGGAGAGGCCCCAGGCACTGAACAGGACAGAGGGGGAAGGCAGGGAGACCACGTCCACCCAAAGGCCTCCCTCGGATGCTCATTCCTAGGACTGCAGCAGGATCCAGAGCCCAGCCCAGGCGCTAGAAGGCATCAGGCACAGGTGGGCATGACCACGATACAGAAGGGGCTGGCTGTGGAGGTCAGAATCCCTCAGCTGGCAGGATCCAGGCCTTGGGGATTTGGCTGAAACTCCACAATTTTAGTGTGTGTACCCAGGGCAAAGCTGGAACGGTCCCCTGGGGCCTATACTCCTCAGCTTCTTGGATCTCGACTCCCCTAAGAAACAGCAACTCTGGATTTCTGCCCATATAAACCGGATGTGGAAAGATACCAGTTATTTCCATTTACTCTCCAAATACATGGGACATTCCCCAACCAACTTGGGCCTTCTTGTCCAAAGACCCAGCACTAGATCTAGAGACTGGAGACTCCTGCATGTCTAACCCCACATCTCCCACTAGCTACCAGCTCCTAGAGGCCCTCCAGGAATCACTGTTCTCTTTTGGAGGAGACGAGGACCATATTCTTAGTTTTCCTTCCAGCCGTTCCCTTCCATCCAGAGGGCTGGCCGCATGAGAGGTTAAGTGATCTCCACTAAGCCCCAAGAAGAGAAGGCTGGAGGCTAAGATTCACAAGTGGATCCTAAAAGGCCCTCTGACTCCCCAAGTCAACTTGTGCATATCACCTGCAGCCTGAAATCACTTTTTGTGAATTTTGTTCCTCATCAACAAATCACCCCAAGTGTCGGGCTGCATACTCGGCTCTCTCCAGGGGAACCCAGGGACCTGAGGCCTGGCCTAGGAGCTCAGAATCCAGCCATGTGAGAAAAACAGGACTCAACAATGGACATACAATATGGTCATGTCCACTCCCTACCCCTCAGAACATTTTCACTGGAAAGAAAAGCATCAAAGCAATAATAATTTTAGTATTACTAGTAGAGAAATGCAAACTGGAGATGCATGTGTCTTGTTTTTCCTACTCCTTTAATTTTCTGCAAGGTGGCTATGTTATAAGGAAAAGTAGTTTTAATAATAACTTTATTCATAGAGAGGATCTCCTTCCCCCTCAAAAGTGGGAAAAGCGTCTGCATGGGAGACTGGGGTTTGAGCTCACTGGCCCAACTCCCCACCCTCCAGTGAGTCTGATTCATTTATGTATTTATTCAACCAACTGCTGTTAAAGCAGCCCAGGAATACACTGCCTCTCATTTTATAGGCAAGACAGCTAACGCTCAGTGCTACTAAATGACATCACATATGAGAAAGCAGCATGATGATGCTTAAGGCATAGTAGGGACTCACAAAAGGTTAGTGAAGTGACTTGGCTGAAAGCAATCTTTATTTTTTTCCACTTACCAAATGGGGCCTCAGTCACCATTTCAGTGGGATGTATGAGCAGGATTTTCTTGAGTATCCACCTTCTTTCCAGCTGCAAGGGAGGGACAGGGAGGAGACTTCCCTGGTGAGCCAGTGGTTAAGACTCCACACCTCCAATGCAGGGGGTGCAGGTTTGATTCCTGATCAGTGAAGTAAGAGCCCAAATGCCATGCGGTACAGCCAAAAAGATTTTAAAAAAGAAAAAGAAAGGCCCAAGTAGGCAGCATGAGAGGAAAGTCCGAGGCAGTTCAGGACCAGGGCAGAGAGAACAGTGCTGCACTCCCGAGGTGCAGCACTCAGATACCAGACGCCTCCACCAGCCAGGACAACACAGTCCTCACCTCACCACCAGCCAGATCCTGAAACAGCTCAGACCAGTGCACCTCCTCTAGCCTCCTCCATCACCCCGGACAAGGCTGAACCCAGCGACGCCTCCCAGCTGGCCTCTCCCCGAGGCATCCTCACTCCCACCCCAACAACCACCCCAGTCATGTCAGCCAGGATGAGCAACTCAGAACTCAGACCAGAGTTGCAGAGAGCAGACTAGTGGTTTCCAGAGGCAGGAGGGAGGAGGTGAAATGGGTGAAGGGGGTCAAAAGGTACCAACTTCCAGTTATAAGATGAATGAGTCCTAAGGCTGTATAGTACAGCATGGCGACTACAATGCATGGTGAATAATATTGTATTGTACATGTAAAACCTGCTGAGAGTAAGTCATACAAGTTCTGATCACAGGTACAGAGATGTTAACTACACTCACTGTGGTGATCATTTCCTGAAATATAAAAATCAAATCACTATGTTGAACACCTAAAACTAACGTAATGTGTCAATTATACCTCAACTGAAAAAAAGCTGCAATCCAGCCAAGCCACTTCCTGTGCAAAAGCCCTCACTCAGAGGCTGCTCTCTGCACAATGCCTGCCCCATCTGGCCTCTCCAGCCTCCCTTTTGCCATTGTGGGCCTGTGCTCGGCCTTCCAGAAGGCCTGTAATTCCCTGAGAGAGCACACTATCTATCCCACTAGGTCCCAGCAGTTGGTGCCCCAAACACTTTTCCAGCCCACACCTCCACCCATTACCTGGCTACCACCAGGAATCAGCTTAGCTAGATAAGGCCTCCTCCAGGAAGCTTTACCCCCAGGCTGAGTTAAATGTCACCTTATGGGTGCACATGGCCCCTGTCCTTCCCTTACCGGAGGACTGGCCTTGTTCTCTCTGTGGCTGTAAAGTCCAGGAGGGCAGGAACCTTCACCTGTTTGCCATCCTATCAGCAGGCACCCAGTAAATCTTTTCAAGATTACTGCCATTCCAATTCCCTAGGATCATAAAATAATAGAATTTCAGAGTCTCCTGGCCAGCCTGTAACTTACAGATTAAATCAGTCAACTCCTCAGAGCCTCTTCTCCCCCCATAAATCAGAGGACTGGACCAGCTCTTATGCCTCACAACTCTAGGGCAACACCAGCCATCACCTGAGAGCTGGCCAGAAATGCAGAGTCTCAGGCCCCACCTGGACTCACAGGGGTCTGAAGTCCCGTGGGCACGGCCCAGGCACTAGCTTTAACAGGCCACTCAGGGGGTTCTGACCCTTAAGAAACCGGTGATGCTGTGACTTGAGGATTCCCCGTCCTGCCCCTGCAGGTGGATTTTGAAGACGTGATCGCGGAGCCTGTGGGCACCTACAGCTTTGACGGCGTGTGGAAGGTGAGCTACACCACCTTCACTGTCTCCAAGTACTGGTGCTACCGCCTGCTGTCCACACTGCTGGGCGTCCCACTGGCCCTGCTCTGGGGCTTCCTGTTCGCCTGCATCTCCTTCTGCCACATCTGGGCGGTGGTGCCCTGCATCAAGAGCTACCTGATCGAGATCCAGTGCATCAGCCACATCTACTCACTCTGCATCCGCACCTTCTGCAACCCACTCTTCGCCGCCCTGGGCCAGGTCTGCAGCAACATCAAGGTGATGCTGCGGAAGGAAGTGTGAGGCCGGGTGGGCGATGGGGCGGCGGGGCAGGGGAGCCTGCTGCTCGTGGGGCTGCTGCCCCCCAAGATGGGGGGACACAGAGTAGGAAAACCAGAAAGAAAAGACAGTCCACCACGGAAGCACAGTGGGCTTCCCTCTGCCCCCTGCTGTACCATGATGCCCCCGTGACTGGGCGCCAGGAAGATCATTTGCTAAGAGGCAGCTACTGCAAATCCTTGCATTCACTTGTACTGTAACAGCATAAACCGGCCCACAGTTCCCACCCGGGACACCCTACCCCTGCCCCAGGAAACCACCAGTGACTGCTGGCATTAGGAGGGTGGCTCCAATAAAGGGTTTCGGTTGCATCTGGAGAACGCTGTTTTCCATCTGTCCACTATGTGGGCACATGCCCTGATCAGCTCCAAAAATATATTTCACTGCCCTGAGAAGCAGAAGGGTCAAGCTGGCTAACCCGTCTCTCAGCCAAATGCAAGAACCAGAGTTTGGTTTCTCTTGGGATTCTTGTTCGCTGGGTGTCTGCTCCCACTGTGCTCCTGGGGAGATTATTCCCCATTGACTTCTGTTGCCCCTGGGCCAGCCAGGCGTTACTCACAGAAGGAAATGGCCCCTGGGCTGGAAGGGGCAGGTGACACTCCCTGGGCACCACTGGAAGCAGGGCCTGGGTTCAAACCTCCCTTTTGGCTCAGATGCTGAGCCCCTGGCATCGCCTCCTGGCATGTACACCCTCAGCCCCAAGGGATGTGATGAGGGCATGCGGTGCAATTGGTTCACATGTGGACCAAATAAAAGGCAATAGAAAAGGCACGGTCCACCTCCTGCCCACCTAGCCTCAGCAGGAAAAAAAAAATCAGAAAACCAGAAATCTTTCATTCTTTAGGGATGCTTTCCCCAAGTGTGTTATCTAGAACTAAGTCCTCAGAAAATGCAGGGGGCAGCTTTTACACTTAAATTTGTTTGGAAAATGTATTATATTTCTCTCAGAGATTTTCAATAGACATTAGAATGTTAAAGGTTCTGACAAGTCCTGCAGTAAAGAAAGCTATTTGGGCCAATAGCCTCCAATCCTATTTGATCCCCCCGCCCCCTTTTTTTCTTCATGCAACACCTGTAAGTCTCATGAAATTCAGGTTCCAAAGTACTTTTCATGTTTTCAGAGGTATCACCTCACTGGCACCTGGCCATGAACCCGAGGGACTGGGGGTGATGTGGTGGAGGGGCCACACCTGCATAGGAGGCAGGGCGGAAGCAGCCTCCATTCTATCCTTGCCCCTCCTCCTGGTTGGTCTCAACTTTAGCATCCACAAAATGATCTCTAAAGTCCATTTTAGCTCTTTTTACCTGCTTTTGTTTTTTCAAGTATCTTAGTATGAAAATTTCAAACACAGAGGAATGTTGAAACTGTCTGCTGTGAACAACTATCTACCCACCATCTAGGCTCTAGAATTCAGTTTACTGCTCCGCCTTCAACACGTTCCTACTCATCTTTCATCTGCCAATCTCCCCTTTCTTTTGCATTTTTAAAGAAGCTGCAGATATCGGTATATGTTGTTCTTAAACACTCATCATCATCCCTTACTTTTGGCAAACAAGAAAGTCACTGTCCAGAGGCCAGACTTGTCAAAAGGTGCACAGCCAGTCACATTCATGCTGTGGTTCCAGCCCACTGCTCTCTGCTCAAGGGCCCTGCACATTCTCAAGTGGACTTACAGCCTAGGCTCCTCCTGCTGAAAGGTTTAAAGCAAGCACCCCTTACACCCCCTCAAAGGGCCTGCCCCTCAGACATCTCTCACATTGTTGGGCAAACCATTTCAGACTTGGAGTCTTGGGTTATGCAGAGACTTCTGACCATCTTGGCATTTACTGTGACCTAACTTGACCCTGACTCCAATTTTTCAAGTTCACTCTCCTTCTCTAAGGGCCAGACTATGATGGAGTCGTTCCTTCTGTGACTCCACCTGAAAAGTAGCAGTCAGAACAGCGTAGTAGGGGTATGATGAGAATGGGCCAGAGAAGGGGGTGGCATTCCACTCCCATACACTACATCTGGCTCATGAGGTATTCCTGTTTAAGACACAGGTTGTGATTTAGTAGTGGAGACCAGGAATGAC
Organism: Capricornis sumatraensis; assembly: GCF_032405125.1. Classification (NCBI taxonomy): domain Eukaryota; kingdom Metazoa; phylum Chordata; class Mammalia; order Artiodactyla; family Bovidae; genus Capricornis; species Capricornis sumatraensis. Next base: position 63,387,733 of record NC_091078.1, on the reverse strand, counting down.
CACAAACCCATTTGTGATTCTGCAGGTAGCTCCCATATCCCATTTGAAGAAAGATATGCCTTAAGCTTCCTTCAAGAGGACAATCCAGACTCCCGTAATGTCCAGAGTCAGATGGTGGGTGTGGCTACATCATACAAGAGGTTTGTGTACGGGTCTTAGAGCATCTTCCAACAGAACTCTGATAAATGAGAGAAGCTGTGAACCAAGAGATTGGGATCAGGTCTCCTGCTGACCCCCACCCCGCCCCCCGGCACCTGCCACAGCCCAGATACACCTGTGTCACAATCAGACAGATTATGCAGATTCAAGGGAAGCCCAGCAAAGGAACTGAAGGCTGCAAGCCTCCAGATATGGCCACTGTTCTCAAAAGAAAGAAAGAGGGCAAAACAATAAATGGAAAAATACATTTATTAAGTGTACCTTTTAAAGAGCAACTACTGAAGCAGGCATCTCATTGTCGGGTACATCATTCACCAACTAGCGCAGACAGGAGACAGCATAGAAATTCACCAAGTAGAACAAAATCAAGGAATTCACATTTTGCACTTAGGGGCATTTCGCTGCAATTAAACACAAAAGGTTACACATTTTGAAACCAGGATCTTCTTAAAAGACAGCCTCCAGCAGTTACATCCTGTAGAGCCATCCCCCAAGAAGACCAAACAGTGTGGCAGATTTCTTTTCAGCACGTAAAGAAATAAGGCTCAGAGTCTTCAAGCATTCGCATTTCACTTTTCAACGTGAGAACAATGAAACATTCCAGAAGAAAATCTTCATGCTCCAATTTATTGGCACCTCCAGGTACCACTGGGCGCATTAGGTTTGTCAACAGTCCTGAAACTGCAGGGCAAAGATGGCTGGAAGACCTCAGGCATTGGGTCTGGAGGAAGACAGAGACAACCCAGTCTGAGGCAGAATTCTGGACCCCTAATCGCCTTCTTCCAGGCTTGGGTTGGGGAAACAACAGTCAATTGTGAAAATATTCTCCAGGAATATTGGGAGGGGGGAGGTGCATAGCCAGTGGTGGTGCTGAAATCAAAAGTCACTGGTCAGCTATAAAACAGACTCCTGTGCCATAATGAGAAACAAGATTCCAACCAGAGCTTTCACCGCAAGAGAATGAGGAAAGTGTCCCAGCTGGTTCTGATGCCCAAGAACCTTGCAGCTCCAGGGTTCTTGGCAAGGTTATGCCTGTGGTCAGAAAAATCAACTGAGTTGCTGTCTCCTTGATCCCCAGTGGCCTCTGGTGGCTGCTAGGATGGCAACTTCCCTAGTTGACAGCAGAGACTGGGGCATTTCCGGCTGGCGAGCAGAGAGGCTCAAATACTAACAGGCCCTGCCATCACTGCATTTGCAGCCACGCTGCCCTGGTGTCTTTGAGGTGGACACGGAGACCCCAAATCGGCATCCAGTTAGCTCCCCAAACAGCCAGAACTGGCTGGTGTTGACACTAGGCACCTATCACAGCAACACTGCACCGCCTCTGGGCTCACAGTTGACACTGTCCTCTGTCTTCAGTTAGTACTGAAGATCTTGTGCTAAATGGTGGGGCTCTGAACACTGGCATTTCAGTACATGCTTCTCTTCTCCCTGAACATCAAGATCCTGAAAGTTCATTCTACTGTGTGCGAGTGTGTTTGTGTGTGTATGTGTGTATACAATGCAGTACAGAGTGAGAAAAGGAAAGTAGAGAGAGGAGAGCTGGGGCTTTAGGAAATGCTCTAGTATCACAGTGAGTCCAAAAATACCTGTGGAAAAAAAAAAAAAGAGTGCCAGTGTGCTGATGAGCTGGCCAGTCCCAGCTGGAAAACCTCTGGTCTACAGCATCCTATGCTGAATAGCAAAAGGTGTTTCCTGGACATGGTCACATATGCTTCAAGGCTGAAAAGACATTTCGCAACATGTTTACCAGGTATTATCACTGCTGGTACTTTTGGTCAAACTGGAAACACCATCTCTCACAGGAAAACTAAGAAAACTATGCATTTTTCTGAAATGATGAGTCACACAGAAGCAAAAGCTCTGAAAAGTAAGAGATTCTAAGAAATTCATCCTTCAGGCTGGTTGCCTCTGAATTCAGTTGGTAAATATTTTTTAAGCATTAATGTAGTATTTTTAGCATATTTTCAAAATGTACACATCACTAATTCCAGAAAATCTTCACTACCCCTCAAAAAAGCCTGTAACTTAGCAGTCACTCCCCACTCACCCCAGTTCCTGGCCCCTGGAAACCACTATTCTGTAATTTGTCTCCACAGATTTGCCTGTTCTTGACATTTCACACAAATGGAATCATGCAGCATGTGACTTTTCTCAAGGTTTCTTTCACTTAATATGTTTTCCAGGTCCATCCATGTTGAAGCATATGCTAGTACTTTGTTTTATGTTATAGTTGAATAATATGCCATTGTGTAGGTATACCACATTTATTTACCCATTGGTCAGCTGATAAGACATTTGGGTTATTTCCATTTTTGCCTCTTATAAATCGCCGTGCGAGAAACACTGACATTCAAGTTTTCATGTATATGTATGCTTTCATTTCTCTTGAGTAAAAACCAGGAGTAGCATTTCTGGCTCATATGGTAATTCTATGTTTAACTTTTTGAGGAACTGCCAAACTATTTTCCAAAGTGGCTGCACCATGTTACCTTCTCACAAGTGATGGAGGAGAGTTCTAATTTCGCTCCACCTGTCATTGCCTATCTCTCTGATTAGAGCCATCTTAGTGGGTGTGCACTGCTATTTCATGGTGGTTTTGATTTGCATTTCCTTCATGAATAGGGATACTGGGAGTCTTTTCATGTGCTTATGAGCCACTTATATCTTTTCTTTGTAGAAGATACAAAAATATGTTTACTCATTTGTTTATCAAATATGTTGCTCCTATTTTAAACTAAGTTATTTGGCATTTTACTGATAAAAAGTAAGAGTTCTTGATATATTCTAGACACAAGATTATGGCTTCCAAGCATCTCCTTTCATTCTGAGTTGTTTTGTCACTTTCTTGATAGTGCCCTCTGAAGCATTAAAGTTTTGTGCCCCATTGATGAGGTCCAATTTATCTATTCTTCCTTGGGCTTATGTTTTGGGTGTTGTATCTAAGAACCCATGGCCTAGTCCAAGGCCACAAAGATTCATCCCTGCTTACTTCTAAGATATAGTTTAAGCTCTTACATTTAGGTTGATGCACTTTCAGCTAATTTTGTATGTAGTGTGAGGTAGGGATCCAACTGCATTCTTTTCCATGTGGATATCCAGCTATCCTGGCACCATTTTCCAAAAAGACTACCTTTCCTATTGAATTCTCTTGCCACACTTGTCAAAAATCTATTGGCCATAAACATAAGGCCATTCCATTCCACTGGTTTATATGCCTCTTCTTTTGTCTATACCACACTCTTTTGATTTCTGTAGCCTTATAATAAGTTTTGAACCAGAAGTGTGAATGCACCAACTTTGTCCTTTTTCAATGTTTATCTGGCTATTCTGGGTCCTGGCATTTCCATGTGAATTTCAGGACCAGCTTTTCAATTTGTATAAAAAAGCTAGCTAGGATTTTGATAGGGATTACACTGAATCTGAATATGAAGTTGAAGAGTATTGTTAACAATATTTCTGTCTCTGATCCATAAACATAGGATGTCATCCCATTTATTTAAGCCTTCAATGTCTTTCAACTATAGTTTGTAGTTTTCAGGATATGTCTTGCACTTCTTTCATTAAATTTATTCCTATTCTCTCTGATACTATTATAAACAGAATTATTTCTGAATTTTATTTTCACATTGTTCATTGCCAGGGTAAAGAGAAACAACTGATTTTTATATTGACTTTGTATCCCACAACCCTGAATTCATGTATTAGTTTTACTGGGTTTGTGTATGTGCACGCGTGCACGAATTCCTCAGAATTTTCTATGTACAAAATGGCGTCATCTGTAAGGAATTTTACTTCTTTTACAAATTTAGATGTCTTTTATTTCCTTTTTCTTTCCCAAATGCTTCTGAAGTATTAGCATAACATTTTTCACCTCAGTTTTACTTGGCTGCCTGTGCCAGACAGTCTCCTAAGAGAATCCCCTGCTCTAGGCCACCACCAGATAAGTTGGTGCTCAAGGATGCTAGCACCAGTCCACTCAAAGGCAAAAGCTCTTTGAGGCCGGGAGGATATTAGCACCACCACCAGCAAGGTCCTATTCCTCACCCCAAGCTCAGAACACTAGGCTTCTGTACCCACCTGGTCACCAATCTTATACTTACTACCTTTCTCAAGATCCCAGAATACAGTAAGTCCTCTATACACAAACTTTCTAGTTGCAGACTTTCAAAGAGGCATGCCAGCCCTTGTATTTCAGGTGTACTTTTCAAGGTACTCTACTATAAGACTGAAATGTTTTACTTTCTGCCCCTGTATTCCAGGTGTACTTTCCAAGGTACTCTAAGACTGAAATGTTTTACTTTCTGCGCTTGTATGTATTACTTGTGTGAAAAGTATTACAAACCTATTCAGTACAGTAATACACTAGCCCAGTACAGGGCCATATACAGTACTATACTATATAGTGTACTAGTACAGCACTATACAGCTGACTGTGTTAGCTGGGTACCCAGGCTAACTTTGTTGGATTTACTAACAAATGAGACTTACAAATGTGCTCTCAGAACAGAACTCATTCTTATGTAGGGGACTTACTGTTAAAGGAAGGCAGCAGTGGGGTCAGGGCAGGAGTACCCATGGGGGCCCACGGAAGATCTGGGGCTTGGCTTGATGGTTGAGTCACCCTACCATCTTCCCCGTGGGGGTTGCTTCCCCACCCAACTCCAGCTGCCCAAGGTGCAGAGGGGTACAGACTGGAAGGTACCTTATACACACATGTACACAGCCACCAAGAACCAGACTGTCGCTGTCGCACAGTCGAAGCCAAGGAGGGCGGTCCTGGCCCGATCAGTCACACCGTGGATGGCTGCGAGCAGCTTCTCTGGCTGGAGCTGTACCGGCTCAGGACGAAGGTGTACGAATGGATCTTTTTGCTGACGCTCGTCTCCCCAGGCCGGCTGCCTTTCAGGCGGCGGAATGAGCAGCAGAGGAAGCGCTGCACAAGTTCTTGGAAGAGGTGGCCCGTGAAGAGCATGTAGATCCAGGGGTTGCAGCAGCTGTTGAGGCTGGCCAGAAGCATGGCGATGATGAAAGCCGAGGCTGGAGGTGGAGGGGCAAGAGAGGAGAACAAGGCGTCACCATCGCAGCATGAAGCCTCGCCTCCTGAGAAGAGGGACCAGGTGCTGTGCCACGACACGGAGGACCACAGAGACCAAGCCTGCCTTCCTCCCACATTGGTGCTCTGAGCACATGCTCGGCCCAGCCCTGGAACGGCCCTTGTCCTTTCTCCCATCCAAAGCTTCCCTACCACATGCTTCCACCCGCAAGGCCACCTGTTCATTCCTTCCTGACCTCACAAGTATCACCTGCCTCCACTCAAAGAGTATCCAAGCACACAGAGGTATAAGCTGCCAGACCTAGCTTGTAGCCCTGCCAGCCACAAATACTTCAACTCCCCAAGAAACTGCTGTTTTCTCATCTCTGAATGACGATAACGAGAGTCCCCAAATCTCACAGGAGCACAGCAAGGGCGGAAAAGCACCTGATGCTACAAGTGGCCGATGCGCGGCGGCTGCGATCGTGACCCCGCGCCAGGGGACCGTCTGGGCTCGTCTAAGTCCATGCTGTTCTGAATGAGTGACCCAGCAGGGGAGAAGAAGGCTCCAGACTTATTCCAGCTGACTTACGAAGATGCTCTTAGCCCAGGAATATCTGATCTTGCATGCAGATCTCAGAGGTAGGGTCTTCTGCTTTGCTCACACACAGCCAGGATACTCCAGCTGGGAAGAGCGCTGTAAAATCACCCTCCCTGCTTTCTGCTCGCCTGCACTCTAGCTCCAAGTCCCAGGGCCACACCACTTTCCTGGTGGTGGTCTTCTACGCTGAAATCCTCACTGTGTTGACCGTCTCCTTTCAAAACATAGCCACCCAGTGGGTTGCTACAATCAAGCACTGACTGAAAAGGTGACTGAGAGAGGCGCTGCCCCAGTGGAGTCCAGCAGGCTGGCAGCAGATGCTGCAGTGGCCACTCGGGGTCCCGTGTTAGGACCCAGGCACTCAGCCCAGAGCTGCCAGAGAATAGCAAGCAAGCCCTCAGTGGAGTTTCTCTGGGGACACTCCCTTCAGCCAGAGGGTAACACTCTGTCCCAGGAAGCCCAGATCGAGTGCCTGCTTCATGCCAGGGCCCCCAGGCTGGCTCCCGTGTCTGCTCTGAAGGACCAGCCCACCTCCCAAGTTCCTGTGATTCTGGCCCCGGTTATGCTACAGCAGAGTGATGGGGAAGTCAGTTTGGACAAAAGGAGGGTGTGGAAATCAGAATCTACAGACTCATCCAAGAGAGGGTCAGCAGCCAGCATCTCCTTGGGGGTCAGGCCCATGGGGAGCCCCTTACAGAGGACCCAGACGCAAACCCATGGGGTGTGAACCCCCTTCCTACCTATCCATTCTCTGAGCCACATCTACTGTCTGAACCTTAACAGCCTTACCTTGAAATGGAGGTGACACCCACTAGGACTTTGAGAAAATTGGGGGGAAAAATTGTGTGAAAAGGCATTGTGAATGGCAACGTGTTTATTCAAGTTATCATATTATTATTTACAGATATGAAATGTGATCAACTGCAGAATTTTTTTATCGCTCTTGAGTTCAGTTCAAGAAACTGTTCTTTGCCCTTTTTTCCATGACCTAAAAAAAACCCCAAAACTCAAAACCCAGAGCCCTGAGATTGGATTACATGACCCCAAAGGAACTCCAGATGGTCTGCTGTGGAAAACTTTACTCTGCCATAAGAAACCCAACAGGGAAGGGGGGTGCAGCCATGGGTGAGAAAGGGATTTCAGGGTTTCCACCAGGTGAGCTTGGCCCTCAAGGCCCAAGCCCTAAGGGCTTGCAAACCACTCTCTCTGGTCCTGGAGAGAAGAGGGGCTGAGCGGGAGGCATGAACCAGGGATCGGGCCTCACACCTGCCTGGCCTGAGCTCACAGCATTTCTCAGGAAAGGGAGGGAGGGGCGGAGGAAGAGATCAGATCTCCATACTTCCTCCCCTGCTGTGTCTACTCAGTGCCAGCCACCCAAGCAACCCTGGGGACCTGCCCTCAAGGGATTTACAAATCCAGGTGAGAAGGAGAGAAGCAAGACAGGCCTTCTAGTCAGTGGGGAGTGGGGGCATTGGCGGACGGGCAATGAGCGCAAGGCAGGGCACTAGGGGTGATCTTCGAGTGGGGGCTCCTACATGCCAAGCAGAGAAGTGAGCAGAAAGGGCCACGCGCCAACTGCAAACATCCCCTGCTGGGCATTTACCGCCCCCAGGAGACAGACACCATGCTGAACCTCCACCCAGAACCATGACTCACGGACGAAGTGGGTGGCCGAGGGCCATGCGAGGACAGGGTGTCCCAGTGGTCCACCCACCCACCAGCCTGGCTTTACTCAAGCCTCACGAAGTCCCCTATGCGGATTTCCCGGTACTGCCCCCGCCTGTCACCATCACTGTCACCCTGGGCCCAAATTAGCCCGGAACAGCTGACGGGCAGCTGGCCATGGCCTCTCCCCTCTGGCTGTGCTGTTCCTGAGGCAACGAACACATGTCACTTACAATTCAAAGACCTATGGCTCAGTTGAATCTGATCAAGCTCATCAACCTTCCTAAGAGGCTCTCCTCCAGAAACCACTCACTCAGTTCAAGGTCTCCCCTCCCTAACCCTACCCCAACCCATGGCTCCCAACTCAGGTATCTCTCATAAGGACTAAATCCCTATCCCTACAGGAGCTATAGGAGAATTTGGGAGTTGTGGTGTACAGAGGCTTTTTTACAAAATGATTTCTGGATGTACATGTACAGAAAGATTGAATATGAGTATGTTTTCCAAGGCTCTGTCTTTGGAAAGACCACCATTTTACAACACTGGAATTGTAAAAGTCACAGGTGTGTGATCTCACCATGTATAAGGTCAAGAAAAAGAGCTAAACTTGTGGACTACAGAGCTTTAAATAGTCTTCCGTGATGCCACTGTTCAAATCTGGGGACATGTGGGGCCTACCAGGAAGGACCTGAGAAATAACCATGTTCTAGAATCAGAAGAGGTGAGGTTTCCTGCAAACAGAGAGCCTCTCCTTACCCTTTGGAGAATGACAGGACCCTGCCACCAACTTGGGCCACTCATGCAAAGGCAAGCCATACGTTTTAGAAACAGAGATAATACATTAAAGCTTTTTAAAGCCTCATTACTCAATGTGCAGTCAAGGGCCCTGCACTGGCATCACCTAGGAAATGCAGTCTCACCCAGATGTGCTGAATCAAAATCTGCAATTTAACAAGTTCTCCCACATGATTCTATGTGCAAAATGAAGTCTGAGAAGTATTCCAATGATCTCATCAGGCAATGTGCATATGTTTCTTTGCATAACCAGCTCCTACTCATCCTTCAAAATCCTTTTCAAATGTTGATTCCTCTCCGATCCTGATTTTTTTCCAGGGAGCTAGAATCAATGAATCCTGGGGGCACTCACAGTACTTCTGACAAATGAATACAACTCTTACAGCATCATCCCTTCATATTGTAATTACTTCTGCTTATAATCTGTGGTTGAGCACTGTATGATCTCTGTGGCTCTGTCCTTGGCCACTAGCAGAGGCTGGAAAATGGGAAACGTCCAATAAGGGACTAAATTGAAGTGAAGCATGAAATTAGCAGACAGGAAGTCCTGACAAACAAGTCACCACCACCAGTATGTTGAAAAGGCAAAAAGACAATTTCTCAGCTTGATGATGGGAGATGGGCCCCTAACAAGATGACTGAACGCAAATACTATTCCCTCTGGGAAAAGTGAGTTCGCACTCAAATATTAAGGTCAGGTGGGGATAAAGAGAAAGAAACAGAATGAGTAGGTGTGACCATTACAGTGTGAGGCGTGGACCGAGGAAGGCAGAGGTCCCTGGTACTGAAGCGTCTGGAAAGCGGGGGAGGTACCAGCGTTCCAGCAGCGCACGGAGGGAGGTGCTGGCAGAGGCTGCCCCTCAGTGGCCTGGAATCAGAATCACAGGAAGACCACCTGGTTACAACACTCTGCCACCCACTCATCCGAAACGGTCCCCTTGGACTTCCAAAACTCAGAGCTAGACTCTCCCCACCTTGTGTCATACTGCTTCCTCTGGGGAAAACCTTAATTTTCCTTGACCTCTTAACACTCTTGTTCCCAGCTTTACTGGACTTGCCACCACTCAATGAAAACTGCAGTCCCTCTGTGAAAATGCACTCCTGAGCCCAACAATCCACACTCCCCTGGCTGTATGGACAGACTCCGTGACTGACGCGTCTTGAAAGCTTCCCCTCTGTAAAGCACTGACAGTGCACTTGCTGCACGCCAGGCTCTATGCCACCAGCCCCTGCCGCCCTCCGCACAGCATGAAGCCTAATCTCAACCCCAGCAAACAGCCCCAGGCAGGATTAGTCAACCATCCAGGGTGACTGCTGCTTGTTTTACAGATGGGGAAACACTTACAACCAGGCCTTTCATTCAACCTGTGCATTTCAACCTTTCCCCTGGCAAAATACCCTGGCAGATATTTGATTATGCCGAGTGGTGGGGGGCGCACTTCCTCACTGAGTAGCCAATTCTATGGCCAGAGGTCTGCATAAAGTCTTATTTATCTTTAGTTCAACTCTACACACCCATCCCTGCCCCATCTTATGCACCTTCCTCCTCCCATAACCCACATATTTGTTCAACTAGCATTGGGTGCCCTCCAGTGGGTGGCCAGCTGTGCGCTAGGCAATGGGCACACACCAGAGAACAGGAGAGGTGGCATTCCCCCTGTGACAAGGCTCACAGTCCACCTCTCTGGCTTTTAACAAGCTTCTCCACATACCAACCCTCCTGGACACACTACCTACTGTCCAGCAGACTCTGCCAACACATCCCCCCTCCACCCAGGCTCTTGAGTGAGAAATGTCCATTTCCTCTGACTGGAATAAATGTCTATCTCCTCTGACTGCCAAGATTCTCAAAGCCAATCCCAAGAATGAAAACAAAATTTTTAACAACCAGAATGGGGGGAACGCAAAATGACATTGATCATGTGGTCCCCAGGTGCCATGGGTCACACCATGTCATCCTCATAACAGCCCCATGAGTAGAGCTGCTGTCCTCATTATAACAGAGGAGGAGGCTGGGCTCAGAAAGGGGAAATCATCAGCTCAAGGACACACAAGAGAAAGTGGAAGGGTGGGCTCCAAACACAGGCCGACACCTGCTCCAACATCTGCTGTTACCCTGCACCAAGACCTGGGGACCTACAGGCCTGCCTGCTGTCTTGACCAACTGGATACATCCATCTGTCTTCATCTCCCCTCAGAGAAGCAGCTCGGGGTCAGAGTCCCTGTTACCAGCAGCCAAGCAAGTTCCACAGAGTTCAAGGGGAAAGGTTGGTGCCAAATCTTTTGGCTGTGCAATTTGATCTTGAAGGTTCCATCCGGGGCTTGTCCAAACCTGCCAGGGCTGTCTGGTCCCAGCCCTTCTTCTGCAGACTTACCAGACTCACCAAAGCAGGGTCCCAATAGCATGTGGCTACTGGGAGGGGGTGCTCATTAAATTATCACAACCCTCCTCTTGCTTTTTTCTCCTCTAGTTTCTGCTCTGAACAATGAAAATACTGAAATTGAGAGTTTTCCTCTTTGCTTTGGCTCTTATGAAAAGGAAGCCTCTTGCGCAGTGACCCCCCCCCCCCAACACACACAGAGGCTTTATTATTGCTATTATTATACTTCTATCCTTTTCCCCCCTTTCTTCCCATTTTCCTGTATCTATTTTATCATGCCTGGGACCTGAATCTTTGAGCCCCCTCCTCAAGTTATTTTTGGAACAAGGTGAGCTCTAAACCAATAAAGGCAGAGCTTGGTGTGAGTGAAGGTGTAGGCGGGGCGAGATAGAAAAGGATCAGCTGGGTTTCCAGGGACCGGCAAGGGGGAGCGAGACCTAAGGAAAGAGTTCTGTGGGGGCCACAAGGCTAGCTGACAAGCCACATGTGATTTCTCCAGCTGCCCAGTTAGTCCCTGACCTGTGAGCAAAGCAAAGTTAGCGAGCTGAATGATGATTTCAGCTTCCACGGGTTGGCTGCCATGTTGGAGACTGCTGGAAGCAGTAGTGACTTTATCCAGAAATGGGATAAGTTTGCTTTCTCACTGACAGAACAGCTGAAAGAAAGCCCCTCAGTCTTTCCTTACAAGCAGTTGAGCCGCCGGCATTCCAGTGCATTGAGATTACCTTCCAACCAAAAGGTGTCAGTCATTCACCACCACAGATCACCCCTCCTGCTGTTTGCACAGGAGGGACCGGAACTGTCAGGGATGAAGGCTGAAGGCGCAAAGCATCGGCCACAAGCCAGCGCCCCAGATGCTCTGCCCCCCTGGATCCCTCCTCACAGCATCCCACCCCACCTTCCCCTCCCGGTTTCACCAGCCACCCTCAGTTCTGACCCTGTCTGTCCTCCAGTCTGGGGAGCGCGCGTTCCCCGCCTACCAGAATCACCCGGGCTCCCGAGACAAATGGGAAAGTTTGCGTCCCGTTCGCTCCCTTCCCTGCTTGCCCCCACCCCTCAGCAGAAGCACTGTCTGGGTTCCTGGGCGCTGACAGCGCCGCCGCCGCAATACTCACCTCTCCACCTCGCGGCTAGGGAGAGGGCGAGGGGCGCAACTCGCCTCCACTCGGCAAGGGATTCCCCGTCTCCGCCCACTGACGGCGCCCCGCCTCACACCTTCTCAGGCGCGGTTGGAAGAATCCAAGCAACCATCTGCCGCTGCTCTGATCCAAACCAGGTCTCCCGGGTTCACACTGACTTGAACTTAAAGTGGAAGTTCAAGGGAAGTGAACTTAACGTGGTAGGAGATTGGGCCTGGGTCAGAAAGTCACCTCCCCGCATCGCTCCTCAGGTGGAAAAGGCAAGTCATTGGAAGCTCAATTTTCTGGTCCATAACAGTGAATCAAATACCCCATGTGGCCTAAAGACTGTGGTAGGGATTTTACGTGCATTTTCTCATTTCATTCCCCTACTGTTGAAGAGGGGGCTTCCCTGGTGGCTCAGTGATAAAGAATCCACCTGCTAATGCAGAAGACTCCGGTTGGATCCCTGAGTTGGGAAGATCCCCTAGAAAAGGAAATGGCAACCCACTCCAGTATTCTTAGCTGGGAAATCCCTTGGGCAGAGGAGCCCGGCGGGCTACAATCCATGGGGGTCGCAAAAGAGTCGGACACTGGTTAGCAACTAAACAACTGCAGGGGAAAAGTGGCTTATCATTTTTGCTATTTTACAGAAAGGGAAGTCAAGGCTCAGGGAAGTTATGCCCCAAATCACTTGGCCAGCAGATGATGTGGCCAAGGCTCAGAACAATCCACGAAGCCCGCCAAACCCTGGACAGGAACAGCAGGACCAGGGCCACGCCCGCTGCGCTCCCTCCTCCCAGTGTTTCCGCCCGCGCTACCTTCCTTGGGCGCATCGGCATCCCAGACACTCCACATCTGCACGAAAAAGAATGGCGTCCAGCACACGATGAAGGCCAGCACGACGATGAAGGTCATCTTGACCGTGCGGATCTTAGCCTTAGAGATGAGCTTGACGTTGCTGACGCGGGCCAGAGCCGCGCGCCCCGCGCAGTCTGCCGCCGCGCCCTCAGCCCCCGCGGCAGCCTCTGCCGCCGCCGCCTCCGTCTTGAGCCGTAAGTTCTGCCAGATCTTGAAGCTGATAAGGCCGTAGCAGGCGGCAAGCACGATGACCGGCACGATGTAGACGGCGAGGGTGATCCACGTGATGTAGGCCTTGGGCCCCCAGGGCTGAATGAAAACGGCCCAGCAGTCGAAGACGCCGTCGGCCACCTCGCGCAGCGAGAAGATGTGCACCTGCGGCGCGCTGGCCACCAGGCAGCCAAGCCATGTGGCGAGTACCGCCAGGCGGTCGGTGCGGCGGCGCAGCGAGCGCAGCGGCTGGCAGATGGCCAGGCAGCGGTCGAGCGACATGAGCAGCAGCAGGTAGGTGGACGCGAACATGCCCACCACCTGCAGGTACTTGACGAGGCGGCACAGCAGGTCGGGCCCGTAGAAACGGAACGTGATGTCCCACAGAAGCTGCGGCAGCACCTGGAACACCGCCACCACCAGGTCGGCTATGCTCAGGTGCTTCATGAAGAAGAAGAGGCGCGAGTGCTTGTGGCGCGTGGTGCGCAGCGCCAGCAGCACGCACGCGTTGCCGCTCAGCGCCAGGAACAGGATGAGGGACAGCACGGCCACCTCCACCCGCGCCAGGGCCTCGTTGCGCTGTGGCGGCCCGGCAGTGCGATTGCCCTCGGTTCCCGGAGGCGCCGCGCTCCCGTTGACCGCCTCAGCGCTCCAGTTTGCCGCAAACGCGCCCTCCATGACCGTGGCCGCCGCGGTGCGCCCCGGCCTTCGAGCCCTTTAAGGTGCGGCGCGCGGGGCGGGGCCCGACGCGCAGTCCCGGCGTGCCTGGGGGCGGGGTGGGGGCGCCTGGATTCCCCTCCCTGAGACTCCGCGGACAGATCTGCTGGGTCGGGCTCTGAAACAAACCCCGAGGGCCGTGAGAAGACCGTGCGTTTCTCTCCCGACTCACGTATGCCTCAGCTGTCCCCTTTCCAGGAACCCCAAATCATCTAGGACTAGGGCCACCACCGCAGGCCCTGGGGTTGCTGAGCGGCCGTCCTAGAGATTCTGAGATACTTCTGAGACACGGGAAATGAGCGCGAATCTACCGGACCTGCAGTTCCTTGAGATAGTCGCTTCCACTGAAGGAGAGGGAGAAACATAACCAGTTTCCTCCCGGATTTCTAAGCCAGCCACCTCCCCTAGGGATCTCCCAACTAGTTACTCCCCAGAACCCACAGGACAGCCACCTCTCCTAGTAAACCCCACTCCGGATGCTCCCTCTGAAGAGCCCCCTGCCCCCAAACAGCCACTTGCCTGGGAAACCCTACTCAAGACCATCCCCCTCCAACCCCCTTTCTAAAATGCTTAGCCATCCACCCCTGAACTTCCACAACAACCGATTCTTCGCCTCCATCCTGGAGGCACTCCTGACTCAGTATATCCAGGATGCCTAACCTCTGTTCTCAGTACCCCTGACACCTCTCGGGGGAGATCCTCCCCAACCCAGCATCATCGAAGGTTCGGCAACTCAACAGGCGTCTTGGCCCCTGACAGCCAAGGGATCTCCGTAGACATCCTGAGCAGGTACTTTACAATCTCTCAGAGTACCGGCGGCGCCTCCGGTACTAGGATCTCAAAGCACTCCAACACCTTCTCTTGGGTCCCAGTGGCTCCACCAGCGCCAAACATCCTGTCCATTCATGCGCTGGATCCAGCTACCTGAACCGAGTCGTAGGGCGAAACTACACTTGGTTCCCTGGGGAAGTTGCACCGCCACGGATGGTTCCAAAGACACGTGCGCTCCCAGCGCAGGTTGAAATGGCTGCTGCCGGTACCCAGTCTGATAGGATGCTAAGGGCTCAGACGCTGTAACCTGGGGTGGAATCACCTCGCCTGAAGCCCTGACTGGTCGCTGGGTAGGGACTGCTGCTGCTGCTGCTGCTAAGTCGCTTCAGTCGTGTCCGACTCTGTGCGACCCCCACAGACGGCAGCCCACCAGGCTCCCCCGTCCCTGGGATTCTCCAGGCAAGAACACTGGAGTGGGTTGCCATTTCCTTCTCCATGCATGAAAGTGAAAAGTGCAAGTGAAGTCGCTCAGTGGTGTCTGACTCTTAGCGACCCCATGGACTGCAGCCTTCCAGGCTCCTCTGTCCATGGGATTTTCCAGGCAAGAGTACCGGAGTGGGGTGCCATTGCCTTCTTGAGGCGATCAAAGAGCCCTGTCGAGGCTATGCGCGCGGACGGCGTTAGGATGCGGCGCTGCCTGCCGGTGGCCAGCTTTTCTGCAACGTGTAGCGTGGGGTGCACCCACACACAGATTCGCTAGGAGGCGCGGAAGGCAGGTCTTGCTGGTTTCCGCGAAGCGGTATAATCTTCCCCTGCGTTGCCCCAGCGCGGTAATCAACAGGTTTATTTCACAGTGACTTAAAGCAGCAAGGGGGAAGCAGCTCGTAAATAATATGCTTGGTTTCTTCCTTTCTTGATTTAGAAGCTCCTGACTCTCAGGCAAATGGGAGGCCTGGATAGCAGTGCTTCCCTGTTGAGTTGACAGTGAGGAAGTTACAAAAGCATTTAACAGATATTTCCCAATCATCAGGCCAATTTCAGGGCTTCTTCCCCTCCTACTGTTCCAGGGAGCTTGATGTAGTGGATTTAGCAGTGGATTCATGCTTTGGAATTCTTTTGCTCCTGTTTCCATTCATGAGGAATGAGATACTTTCTGTTTCAATCAGCACTGGGTGGGAGAGGTCTTCACTTAGTTTTAGGGGAAGATCTCAAGGGCAAAAAAAAAAAACTATCTTCATTTTAAAATGACTCTGCTTGATTATGGCCCAAAGCCATTACTGCCTCTTTGCTATGCTTCAATGTTAAAATCCTAAAAAATGTCAAAGTAATATGAAATTCTAAGATGGTTTTTCTGACTCCTAGCTCTTTTTCTCGGAGAAGGCAATAGCACCCCACTCCAGTACTCTTGCCTGGAAAGTCCCATGGTCAGAGGAGCCTGGAAGGCTGCAGTCCATGGGGTCGCTGAGAGTCGGACAGGACTGAGCGACTTCACTTTCACTTTTCACTTTCATGCACTGGAGAAGGAAATGGCAACCCACTCCAGTGTTCTTGCCTGGAGAATCCTAGGGAGGGGTGGGGGCCTGGTGGGCTGCCGTCTATGGGGTCGCACAGAGTCGGACACGACTGAAGTGACTTGGCAGCAGCAGCAGCTCTTTTTCTACTCTAAAATCATTTTTAAAAATAATTTAAATTGGCTGAGAAAAAAATGGCAGAAAGAAAAAAGAGGGTTCAAAAGTAGACATGGCTCTTTAAGTATCGTTAACTGCATCTCTTCCTGACATTTCACTTACCCCTTTTAAAATTGTGTGGCTAGAATAGTGTTAGTCAAGGATGGGGGCTAACAGTTACAGCCCTGTGCCAAGACATACTAGGGGTGGACCATTGCTGCTGCTAGATTCTGGGCTTTACCACCTACGACCTATGTGGCCAAGTCATGGAGCCCCTGAGACTCAGTTTCTCTGGGGGCTGACCTCGTGGGGCTGTGAGGAAGTAAGACTTCACTCACGTGAGGAGTGCTCTGCAAACAGGTAAATACATCTGAAGCTGTTTTCTCACACTGACAATCCTCACTCCAGGACCATCCTATGCAAACATGTTCTCATCCAATCAAACTCCATCTTACTTATCTTCCTGGATTGAACTCATTTATCTTTTCAATTAAGATCAACAGAGAGTGTATGTGTGCATGTGTGTGTGTGCGTGTGTGTGTGTATGAGACAGAGAGAGAGAGACTGTACCAGGCAAGGACCTCTAAGTAAGTTAGGCTCTCTGAACCCGAACTGGTGTGATGAGAATCTGAGATCTTTACCTCTTCTGGGAAGCCCTCCCTGACCACCTCAGCCCACTGAGAATTCCCCATTTTCTGAAGCTCTGATGCTTGACTGCAGATTTCACCTATAATATGAAAGTGTCGAGTCTCCCCAGTGCAGTGTAAGTGCCTAGAATACGTCTTGCAGATCATGGTCCTTTATATAATTACCATTATGTTTCCTGACGTGCATACCTATCAATAGCAAGTTGTTGAGAGAATTACACTGGATTACCCAAAAACACCCCTCTGCAAATTAACCACTAGGTTCAGTCTTTTGCTTCCCAGAATAATCTTTCTGAGGAAATCTGGCTAAAAGAGGACTCTTTGTGAGAAAGCATGCTATTCTGATATGTTCACTATTTTTCCTGAGAGGGAGAGATGGCAGAGATAAAGCATGGTACTTCCAATTCCACAAACATGTCCACTGACTGTGGCTGTGACAACACAACCTATTAAGGAATTACTATCAACACACACATTCTCCACTTGCCGACACCACTGGTCTATGTTAAGGCATGACCAGAGAGAAAAAGCCTTCTAAGGTGGGGACAGAGCTTGGAATAAAAGGTTGTTCTTCTCTTTTCTTTTTTTAAAGCAAGCTATTCTTAGGCAGAAGAAAAGGTTTATTGAGAATCAGGAGCTTTGGAATGTGTGACTTTTTGAAGAGGTAGGGCCTAGAGGAGGGAAGTCATTTAAACGTGGGGGTTATCTTCACAGCAAGTGAATGAATGAATGAATGGAGTTCTCCTGAGGACTACTGAGGAGGAAACTGAGGTTCAGAGAGGGGGGGGGCTTGCCCAAGGCCCCATAGCTGGTGAAAGAAGGCCAGCGTGGCTGGAGTGGAAGCATGAGGCAGATCTAGAGACGTGGCAGGCACCAGACCCCCAGCCTGGTCGACTTGGGTGTCTTACCTGAGGGAGAGATGTGACCAGTGACAGGCAAGGGGCTGGCTAGCGGCTCAGGTATGAAATTGCAAGGGGCTAAGAGAGGTGACTTGAGATAGTCCCCTAGGATCACTGGAGAGTCAGCCTAGATTCATTCAGGGCACACAAAGAAAGCAAAGCTCTTCTCCATCTGCCCTCCACTCAACTCCCTGCCCCCTGCACCTCGTTTCTATCAGTCCATCTCTGGTGGGATGAAAGAGCCTAAGGGGGATTCCAGTGACCTGACAGCTCCAAAACAAAACTTGTCCTAAACCTCCACCAGTTCCAACAGCCCACTCGCTTTCATATTTCATTAAAAAACAAAGGACATTTCTTCCCAGAGGGGGCCCCTACTGAAGTTCACCTCTCCTCCTGGGCTGCTGAATGCATTATGGCCGAGCAGACTATGTGCTCTTCTGGCACAAACATTCACTCAGTAAATATCTTCTAAGCACCTACTGTGTGCCCGACAGAGTGACCAAGGATCACAGCACCGAGTCTGGAGTTGAACTCCACTCACCAGCGCTCCTGAGATGGGCAAAAGTCAAGACAAGCAGGACAGGGATCTCAGCTGCACCAGGGATGCAGAGTCCTGTATGACCAAGGGCAAGTCTTCATTCTTCCAGGGCCCTGGTTTCTTCTCCTAAGAAAATCTCTGAGATCCCTCACAGTTCTCATGGCCATTCTCTAAGTCTAGTGAGCAAAGCACACACAATGGAGCAGGGAGCACGCAGACTGATGCAGCATCTCAGTGCCACCGAGGCCTGGGGCACTCAGTAGGTACTTGGCAAGCACTAGCAGAAGGACCGAGCCTCAGAAGTCACAGTGCATCCCTCTGCCACATTCTGCTCCACGAGGCAGTCACTAAGTCCCCCCAGGGGCAGGGGGAGGAGAAACAGAGTCTGTCTTTTGCAGGGAACAGTGAAGTGCTGGAGGCACGTGTGACTAAAGCTACTGTTGTACCTTTGGGGGAAAAATACACAATCCCACTGTGTCAGTGAGTTGCTCAGAAAGCTTCAATGAAAGAAGAGCTGGAACGATGCCTGCTACATGGCGAGTATCCAAGAAACAGGAACTAGGATGTGGCCAGTGCCTACAAGGATGCACAGTTGTCCAGAGACCACAGATCAGGAACCAGTGGCCCTGTCCAGAGAGATGAGCTGGAATCTGTCCTCTAAACCCCAAGCCACAGGGCTCAGAGTTCACTTCACTATCCCCCAATCTGAGTGAACCAGGGGCCTATGACAGGAAAGCCACATTAGTGACAGTTTTCCCACATGCCCCCCCACATCTAATACACCCCAATATTATTGCCAAAGGTCCCAGATTACGAGCCAAGGGCATTGGTCCTAAAGAAACCACACATCCTAGACAAGACAGACTAAGTACATGGCTCAGAAATGAGAACAGAAACGTCTGCAGGCTGCAGAGCCAGTGGAGACATACGCAGCTTCTGGAAACAGAGGCTCAGATGTCCTCCAGGCCAGCAAAACAGTCCCTGGCAAGCCACTCTGGGGGCCTGCACAGCCCAGCCCTGGGCCAAACTGTCGTTGGGGTCTGTCTTCTCTTAACAGACCTCCCTCAGCTTCACCAGAGAAGACCAGGCCACAGAAATTTCAGCCAAAAGTAGCCACAAATATCACTGCTCCCAGAAGTGGTTTTGTTGTTGTTACTGTTGTTTTTTACCTCATGGAGCATTTCTCTCTACCCGGGGGTCGGGGGTCGGGGGTGGGGGGCAGTCAGGCACAGAGTGACAAAGAAACAACGGAGAGGACAGCAAGGGCCTGCCGAGCCCCTGCACGCCAGTGTCTACTCATACCACAGTCCTGAGGGCCAGCACAGTGTGGAGAGGCCACAAGGAATTGCAACGAAGACACAAAAGAACCATAAATGTGTTAAATGATGGACCAGAAAGGACTCCAGAAATCATGTCTTGCCATCTCGTTGCTTCTTAGAAAGTAAAAGCGTGATTCAGACTGGGATCGGGGCTGACCCCCATTTCTGCTGCTCTCCTGCAGGGCCAGGCCCCTCTGGCTGCAGCTCTGATCTGTTGGCAGCTTGTTGGCTCCAGGCAATGAGCCCTCCAAGCCCTACACCGGGCCGCCTGCTCCAGGAGAGGCGCTTCTGGACTGCCTGGAGCTGGGGGAGGGGGCCCTGAGAGTCCAGTTCCAGCCCCAGGGCAGTGCCACGCACCTACTTTACAAGGTTGAGTACAAAGTGACAATGTGGAGCCCCTTGTTCAAATTTGATTAAGAAAGTGACATCAGAGTGTTAAATCAGGAGTGGAGCCTGAATTAACGCAGAGACTGCATGGCCCATGAATCCAGCTCACCCATCACCCTTCACAGCATCCATTCCATCTCAAAGACTGACTTTTTCCTTAATTATCTCTTGATGCTATCTCCCCCGTCCCCCACCTCCATGCCACTGCTCCACACTACGTTGCTGGCCACACACTTCCTGGACATTGCAACCCTGCTCTCCCCTCCCACCTGCTCTCCATACAGCAGTCAGTTAGCTTCTAAAATGACACTTGCGATGACGTCATCCTCTACTTGCCCTGGGAGTAAGCGCCAAATACTTTAAGGTAGCCTAGGGCCCTCAGTGGTCCAGCCCCCGCTGCCCACACCAGCCTTGTCCTGCTCCACTCTCTTTCTGGTCCTCTGAGTTTCAGCCACTTCCCCATTCCCCTGGCCAAGCAAGCACATACTCATGTCTCATCTCCCAGCACACCCACCACATCCTCCTAACTCCATCAGGACTTCTCATCTGCAGACTCCTCCTCCTCAGCACCTTCCATGAGTGTGATTTCACTCCATTTGTGTGGGTTTCTGGGTAATGATGAGTCTGGCTGTGGTCACCACAGTGTCCCCATGCCTAGAACCTTGGAGCGTGCACAAGTCATAGAATGAATGAGTTGCCACTGAACCAGTGGCTGCCACAGACAGAGATCCTGGGGCTGACAATGTGCCCAGTTGGTCATGAGGGGGAACAGGGATGTCTCCTCAACTGTGACAACAGGACTAGGTTACCTTCCTTGAATGGATGTTGTAAGGATGAAACTGTGTTGTATGTTAAGTCAAATCATTATGCTGTATACCTTACACAGTGCTGTGTGTCAATTGTATCTCAATAAGAAAAGAAAAAAAAAAAAAGAATGAGACTGTGGAGTCCCATACCAAGGTCACAGGTGCAAGGCCTCACCACAGAAACAGGATCATCTCCAGAACTGACTGAGCCGCATTGTAACTGTTCCCAAAAGCCCCCTGATCCTTACCAGCCAGCTTCCTGACCCCAAATTAGGCAACAATGACCACCTTGGTACTCATCCTCTAGCACCCTAACAAATCACCTAATGCCACCCTTCCAGCAGGAATTTTATCTTCAGGATATAGAAATTGGCTACTAGCCCAGAATCATCACTCTCACTTGAACCAGTAGGCTGTTCTAACAGTATCGACTCTCCCTGGCCTGTCAGAAGGTCAGCCTGCTGTGCTCGCAGCAAGCACATTATCTCTGCTCTTTGTTCTCAGTAACACTCAATCCTTTCTGCAATACTCTGGGTATGGAAATTCTTTTCCAACCTGCGCTCAGACTGCCACAACATTGACTATGTATAAAAAAGCACCTGGAACAAGAGCAATGCTCAAGAGAGTCTATTTAATGTTTGTGGATGGACACTGTGAGGCCTGGGGCAGGTGGGCATCAAGGGAGCCCTCCAGTCTTTCCTATCCCCAAAAATCTGGGATTCTAGGAAGAAATGCTTAGATTCCTTTCTTTTCATGACAGATTAGAGACTGTATGCATTTCCTCTTCTAGAGGGACATGCACTTAAAAGGGGGGCTCCTGTTGCTACTTCAGGTTGCATAATACCCATCCCTGGCCAGGCACAGGCATGAGAGGAAGTGATTCAAATCCAGTGGGGATGAGTTCCACACCCAGGTCACATTCTTCTACACTGGTTCAACATTAGGGGAGAATGTTTCACCTAAATTACATTTTAGCCTAAGTTAGATCTAGCCTAAACCCTCAGTCTAATCTACATTAACTAACTTTCACAATGAGGAGACGCAGGGTAGACACCCACCCTACCCTACCCACAGGCATAGAGCTGCCCCAGGCATTGTCCATCTGTTTTGCTCCTGAAAAAGCTTCCTGAAGTTCAGACTCAATGAAAAGATGATTAAGTGGCCTGGTCAGTTCAAACAGAAAGGGAGCTTCCCTCCCTGCCAGGCCACCCACCAGGGATGGGAGTAGCAACTGGGGTCCAATCTATTTCCTCCTCCAGCCTGACCTTTGGTTTGTCTTCCTAGGTGGGCTTTGTGGCTCCCAGGGGTCCTGACAGGCCTGGAAGCCTCTGGGCCTTAAGAGGCCCCCACCAATAGCTGCCCAGGGCGTCTAGAAAGTGGGCGGCCACCACTAACATTCAAATGAGGCTCCAGAGGAAGCCGAACCTCAAGGCAAAGCCTGGTCCCCCAGAGACCTAATTTCTGTGATGGATCTGGGTAAAGTAAACGGAAAATCTTCTGGAAAACACTCACCATTCTAGACACCATTAAGAACATTCGTGATTCATGAGAAGAGGTCAAAATACCAACATTAACAGGAGTTTGAAAGAAGCTAATTCCCTCATGGATGACTTGAAGGGGTTTAAGCCTTTACTGGAGGACGTAGCTGAAGATACGGTGAAAATCTCAAGAAAACCACAATTAGAAGTGGAGCCTGAAGATGTGACTGACTGAACTGCTCCAATCTCATGACAAAATCAGAAGAGAGGACAAGCTGCCTCTTATGAATGAGTAAATAAAGTGGCTTCTTGACCCGGTTGTTCATCAGGAATCTATTCCTGATGAAAATGCTGTGAAGTTTGTTGAAATGACAACAAATGATTTAGAATAAATTTATTTAGTTAATAAAACAGTAGCAGGATTTGAAAGCATTGTCTCCAAATCCTTCAGAAAGAAATTCTACTGCAGGCAAAATGCTATCAAACAGCAATGCATGCTACAGAGCAATCATTCATGGAAATAAGAGTTCATTAATACAGCAAACTTCACTGTCTTATTTTAAGAATTTTCACAGCCACCCCATTCTTCAGCAACCACCACACTGATCAGTCAGGCAGCTGTCAACATCAAAGCAAGATCCTCCACCAGCAGGAAAGAAAAAAGATAACTTGCTCAAAGCTGAGATGATGGTTAGCATTTTTTACAACAATTCTTAATTAAGGTATGCACAGTTGACCCTTAAATAACACGGGTTTGAACCACATGGATGTTCGAGTGCTCAGGGTTGGGTTTCCTTAATCTAACCCCTGCACAGTTCAAGGCATTAAAACATAACTTTTACCTGTACCAGGAAACCCTCGCTGAGGGTCGGACACGACTGAGCGACTTCACTTTCACTTTTCACTTTCATGCATTGGAGAAGGAAATGGCAACTCACTCTAGTATTCTTGCCTGGAGAATCCCAGGGACGGGGGAGCCTGGTGGGCTGCCGTCTATGGGGTCGCACAGAGTCAGACACAACTGAAGCGACTTAGCAGCAGCAGTAGCAGGAAACCACGAAATTCAGGACTCACTTTACTGCAATATTTGCTTTATTGTAATGGTCTGGAATGAAACCCACATGCCTGCACAGGGGTTGTATGGACACATATTTCAGTTTTCTTGGGCATATACCTAAGAGTGAAACTGCTGGGGCATACAGTAACTTTACGCTGAATCTTCTGAGTTTTACATTCCTGCTAGTACAGCATGAGGGTTCCAGTTTCCCCACATTCATGCAAACACACATCACTAATCTCTGTTTTTAGATTCTAGCTGTCTTGCTGGATGTGAAGTGGCATCTTGTGGTTTCCATGTGCATCCTCCTGATGTCTAATGCTACTGAGGCATCCTTTCATGTCTTTGTTGGTCATTTTTATAACTTCTCTGGAGAAATATCTATTCACGCTCTGCCTATTTTTAAAATTGGGCTGTCTTTTTATTACTGGATTTTAAGAGTTTGTTATATATTCTGGGTTAAAATCTCTTATCAAATATAAGATTTTTAAACATTTTCTCCCATTCTGTGGGCTTTTTACTTTCTTGATGGTGTTCTCTGAAGCAGAAAAACGCTCAATTTTGAAGTCCAATATATCTATCTTTTTTATTTTCTCACTTGTGCTTTCACTATTATTCCTAAGAAACTACTGACAAATGCAAGGTCATAAAGATTACACAAAGGTCACACAGGTACACCTGTGTTTTCTTCTAAAACTTTTATAGTGTTAGCTGTTACATGCATTTTGATGTAATTTTTTGTATAAGTTACAAGTATTTTGTACATGTAATTTTCTGTATAAGGTATGAGTTTAAATACATTTCTTGCAAGTGGATATCCAGTTTTCCCAGGACCATTTCTTGAAAAAACTATTCTTTTTCTATTAAATGGACTTAGAACTCTTGCAGAAAATCAACTGAGAATAATTACGAGGGTTTATTTCTGGACGTTCAGTTCATTTATTTATATGTCTGTCCTCACACCAGTACCACAATGTCCTCTAATTACTGGAGATTTGTGGAAGTTTTGAAATTGAGAAGTGTTAAGTCCTCCAACTTTGCTCTTTTTCAAGATCAGTTTGGCTATCCTGAGTCCCTTACATTTATATGTGAATTTTAGAATCAGCTTATCAATTTGTACAAAGATGGCTGGGATTTTTTTTTTTAATGCCCTCTCAGTTATTTATTTTTAATTAATTAATTTATTTTACTTTACAATATTGTATTGGTTTTGCCATACATTGACTTGAATCCACCATGGGTGTACAGGTGTTCCCCATCCTGAACCCCCATCCCACCTCCCTCCCCATCCCATCCCTCTGGGTCATCCCAGTGCACCAGCCCCAAGCATCCTGTATCATGCATCAAACCTGGACCGGCAATTTGTTTCACATATGATATTTTTCATGTTTCAATACCATTCTCCCATATCATCCCGCCCACACCCTCTCCCACAGAGTCCAAAAGACTGTTTTATACATCTGTGTGTCTTTTGCTGTCTTGCATACAGGGTTATCGTTCAGTTCAGTCGCTCAGTCGTGTCAGACTCTTTGCGACCCCATGAATCGCAGCACGCCAGGCCTCCCTGTTCATCACCATCTCCCAGAGTTTACTCAGATTCATGTCCATCGAGTCAGTGATGCCATCCAGCCATCTCATCCTCGGTCGTCTCCTCCTCGTGCCTCCAATCCCTCCCAGCATCAGAGTCTTTTCCAATGAGTCAACTCTTCGCATGAGGTGGCCAGAGTACTGGAGTTTCAGCTTTAGCATCATTCCTTTCAAAGAAACCCCAGGGCTGATCTCCTTCAGAATGGACTGGTTGGATCTCCCTGTAGTCCAAGGGACTCTCAAGAGTCTTCTCCAACACCACTGTTCAAAAGCATCTATTCTTCGGCGCTCAGCCTTCTTCACAGTCCAACTCTCAAATCCATACATGACCACTGGAAAAACCATAGCCTTGACTAGACGGACCTTAGTCGGCAGAGTAATGTCTCTGCTTTTGAATATGCTGTCTAGGTTGGTCATAACTTTCCTTCCAAGGAGTAAGCATCTTTTAATTTCATGGCTGCAGTCACCATCTGCAGTGATTTTGGAGCCCAAAAAAATAAAGTCTGACACTGTTTCCACTGTTTCCCCATCTATTCCCCATGAAGTGATGGGACCTGATGCCATGATCTTCGTTTTCTGAATGTTGAGCTTTAAGCCAACTTTTTCACTCTCCTCTTTCACTTTCATCAGGAGGCTTTTTAGTTCCTCTTCACTTTCTGCCATAAGGGTGGTGTCATCTGCATATCTGAGGTTATTGATATTTCTCCTGGCAATCTTGATTCCAGCTTGTGTTTCTTCCAGTCCAGCGTTTCTCATGATGTACTCTGCATATAAGTTAAATAAGCATGGTGACAATATACAGCCTTGACGTACTCCTTTTCCTATTGGTTATCATTACCTTCTTTCTAAATTCCACATATATGCGTTAGTATTGGTGTTTTTTTTTTTTCTGGCTTACTTCACTCTGTATAATCGGCTCCAGTTTCATCCACCTCATTAGAACTGATTCAAATGTATTCCTTTTAATGGCTGAGTAATACTCCATTGTGTATCTATACCACAGCTTTCTTATCCATTCATCTGCTGATGGACATCTAGGTTGCTTCCATGTCCTGGCTATTATAAACAGTGGGCAGCTGGGATTTTGATAAGGATTGCATGCACTAAATCTGTAGATCTGGAGAGTATTACCATCTTAGCAAAGTAAGTTTTTCGATCCATGAAAGTGAGATGTTTTTCCATTATTTAGACCTTTAATTTATTCCAACAATGTTTGCAGAGTATAAGTTTTGCCCTTCTTTTATTAAATATTTCCCTGTGGCTCAGAGGTTAAAGTGTCTGCCTCCAATGCGGGAGACCCATCGGGAAGATCTCCTGGAGAAGGAAATGATAACCCACTCCAGTATTCTTGCCTGGAAAATCCCATGGACGGAGAAGCCTGGTAGGCTACAGTCCACGGGGTCGCAAAGAGTCGGACATGACTGAGCGACTTCACTTTATTGTTTGAGGCTATTGTAAGCAGAATTAATTTGTAGCTCATTCAAGTGTATAGGAACCCCATTGATTTTAATATATTTATCTTGCATTCTGCAACTTTGATCAACTGTTTTTTTTAGTGAATTTCCTAGAGCATTCTATATACCAGACCATGTCCTCTGTAAATGTAGTTGTACTTCTTTACCAATCTGGATGCCTTTTATTTTTCTTCTCTAATTTTCCTGACTAGAGCTTGCAACACAACATTGAATAAATCTGGTGACAGCAAACATCCTTGTCCTGTTCCTGATGTTAGGAGGAAAGCATTCATTCTCTCACCATTAAGTACAAGTTTAGCTAGTGGTGTATGTTCGGCTGATATCCTTTATGAGGCTGAGGAACTTCTCTCTATTAATGGTTTGCTAGATATTTTTATCATAAAGAAGGTGTTGAATTTGTCTCTTTTGTCTCTTTCCCATGCCTATTGAGATGTTGCATGCATTCTCCTCTATTCTATTGATATGATGTATTACATTATTTGATTTTCTCATGTTTAACCAACCTTGCATCCTGGGATAAATTCCACTTGGTCACAGTGTGTAAAGTGATTTTTTTTTTAATGTTTATGGATTCAGTTTGCTAGTATTTTTTAAATAATGAATTTTTGTAAGAGGTTATTAGTCTGTTCTTTTCTTCTTCTGTGATATTTTCCCCCTGGTTTTGATATTAGAGTAATTTTGCCCACAGAATGAGTTGGGAAGTGTTTTCTCCTCTTTCTGGAAAGCTAGTGAATAACTGTCATTAATTAATCTTTAAATATTTGGCAGAATTCATAAGTGAAGCCTTCTAGGTCTGGTTCCTTTGTAATTTTGTTCATATTTAATCACTAATCCACTCTCTTTACTTGTTATAGGCCTATTGAGATACTCTGGTTTTTCTTCAGTTCCAGTAAATTTTGCCTTTCTAGGAACTTTTCCATTGTATCCAATTTATCTAATTTGTTGCTGTACAGCTGTTCATCACACTCTTTTACAATTCTTACAATTCCTGCAATTCCTGTAAGGTTAGAAGGTAAGGTCTTTCATCCCTGATTCCAGTAATTTGAGTCTTCTAATTTTCTTGGTTAATCTAGCTTAAAGGCTTATCAACTTTATTGATCTTTTTAAGTAACTAACTTTTGATTCTGTTAATCATTCTCTATTGTTTTTCTATCACCCATTTTATTAATTTCTAATCTTCATTATTTCCTTCATTCTGTTTGAGTTTAGTTTGCTCTTTCTCCAGAATCTTAAGGTAGAAGGTCATGTTATTAATTTGAGATCTTTCTTCTTTTTTAATATAGGCATTGATAGTTGTAAGTTTCCCTCTAAGTAGTGCTTTAGCTGCATCCCATAAGTTGTGGTATGCTGCGTTTTCACTTTCATTTTCATAGTATATTCTGTCTTTGTGATTTCTTCTTTGACCCAATGCTTATTTGAAACTGTGTTATTTCCCATATATTTGTGTATCTCCTCCAAATTCCTTGTTTTCGATTTCTAATCCCATTCCGTTGTGAGCAAAGAACACACTTTATATTATTTCCATATTTTTAATTTATTAAGACTTGGTTTATGGCATAGCACGTGGTCTATTCTGGAATATGTTCCATATGCGCTTGAGAGGAATATGTGTTCGGCTGTTGTTGGGTAGGCTGTCTGATAACTGTAAGGTCTAGTTTGTTTATAACATTGTTCAAGCCTTCCATTCCTTGTTGCTCTTCTGCCTAGAGCTCTTCTTCTTTCCATTTATTATTGAAACTAGGATACTGAAGTCTTCAACTATTACTGTTGTCTTGACTATTTCTCCTTTAATTCTGTCAGTTTTTGCTTCATGTATTTTGGGGCTCTGTTATCAGAGGGATGTTTGTCTATCTCTATCTTTATGTAGATCTTTTCCTGATGGATTTACTCTTTCATCATTATAGAATGCCCTAATTCACCTCAAGGAACGTTTTTATTCTAAAATCGACACTCCGGCTGTGTTATGGTTGCTGTCTGCATGATACACTTTTCACACCATGTTACTTTCAATTTATTTTGTCTTTGAATCTAAAGTGTCTCGTATAAACAGCATACAGTTGTTTTTAAATATCAGTGTATATGTCAACACTGATATTTAAATATCAGTGCTTTTTAAATATCACTGTTTAAATACCACTGCTTTTTAGATATCAGTGTATATGTCAACACTGTGGAAAAAACATATAAAGCCTTCATATTATTATATTTATTATTATAAATAAGAATCCTGACCTCGCAGACCCTCTGAAAGAGGTCCACAGTCCATTCTTTGAGAATCACTGCAACAGTAAGTATTTATTTAACCTTTGCATCAGTGAATTACCTGTGTGTAGAAAAAACTGGAAAAAGCTGATTTGCTGGGGAACAGGATTCTGGATATATTTTTTCCCTTATAAATGTTGGTGTTGCCATTATGAATGCATAGTAATTCTAAGGGTAAGAAGCACACATTTCTTCATAATCGACTTTCAGGAAGTTTGGTTTGATTCATATACTGCTTCAACCAAATTCCTGTTAATAATTCCAGCTTCAGCTTACCTATTACAATGCACTAGCCTTGGTGGCCTCTAAGTCAGCTTCCTCCTTAGGTTCCAAGCCAGCCAGTCTCTTCCTTTCTTGCTGGAGCAGATTAGGAACATGCCTCCTTTGGACAGAAATACATGCCTCTGGCTCATGCTCTTGGGGCCTCTCCATGGCAGGGATCTCCTCTTGACATTTGCTGGTGAGGGAATCGGGCTGCTGCCAGCACTTTTGAGCTAAATCAGCGTCTTCCTCTGGCCCGGCCTCTGATACCACACGAGAAGTTCAGGCTGCGTGAAAGCAACCCAGCAACTGTTCTCATCCAGCCGAGAGCTGAACAGATGCCCTAAGACAAGTCCCCAAATAATGGTGACTACAAGGCAGAATATGATAAAGGCCATCAGAGAAATACTAACAAACCAGTATTAGTAGGTCACTTGGTAATTAATTATTAACTAATTGACAACAGGATTAATGGAGGAAGAAATTATATAAGCATAGGGCTCTTGAAAGCCTTTTCTCCCTTTCAGGGAGAAAGGGATCATTGAGGAAGATGAAAAAAAAAGTGAAGCAAAGAGAAGTAGGAGGAGAAGAGACAGGGGAGGAGGAGGAACTTGCAGACAAGAGGCAGGGAAAGTGAGTCCAGGGTATACAAGGGGGTGTGGTAAGCATATCACCACGATAGTAAAGCCTTTTAGTTTTTTTCAGACAGTGGTCTTCTCCATAGTGGTCTCCTTTTTCTCCCAATTATGAGGCCACACATTTATTCCAAGATAGCTGCCACTGCCCAAACATTTGAGAAACTGGCATCTCCCTAGGAATATGGTGAATGGTGGAAAATACAAAAAAAGAGCCAATGAATTGTTATCAGAATCCTGGGTTCAAGTCCTCTCAGTACTACTCAGGAGCTGGGAGATTCAGGGCAATTGCTGATCCTGAATTGCACAGTTGGACATGTGTAGAAGTGGGTGATGAGACCCAGCCCAGAGCTGCTTTGACGACTGCATGAGAAAATTAAGACAGTTCAGTTCAGTCGCTCAGTCGTGTCCGACTCTTTGTGACTCTGTGGACTGCAGCATGCCAGGCCTCCTGTCTATCACCAACTCCTGGAGCTTTCTCAAACTCATGTCCATCAAGTTGGTGATGCCATCAAACCATCTCATCCTCTGTCATCCCCTTCTCCTCTTCAATCTTTCCCAGCACCAGGGTCTCTTCCAATAAGTCAGTTCCAATGAAGACAGAGAGCTGTGCAAGTCTGACTGGACAGGGTTTTGTCTTTGAGGCAACAAAGAGCCACTCAGGACCCGGAGCCTGGCACCGGTAAGCACTCAAACCAAGGTAAAGTGGAGGTGGCTGAATAATAAACAAGATACAATGAGTTCATTTCTTTGAGAGGCATGGTATCATGGGTTAGAAAGCAGGTTCCTACATTTTTTTTGAGCAAAATGAAGCATCACTGGAACAAACACAGAGTCTCCAAAATAACTGCTTTTTTTTTTAAGATGAGAAATCTTATCTTACATTTTTAAAAGAACCATAATACCATTTTCTAGCTACAAACTAAATACAATTCCTTAATATCACCAAATATCCAGAAAGGGTTCTAATTTTCAGTTATCCTCAAATATAGTTGTAAATCATGATTCAAAAGAAATCTACATATTGGAATTGATTTTTCTTTCTTTTGGTCTCTTAAGCCATAGGTTTCTCCCCACCATTTCAATTTATTTGAATTGATATCCTTTCTTTTCCTTTCACTTTTCTTCTGAATTGATATCTTTTCTTAAAGATTTTTCTCACAGCCTGGATTTGCTCAGTGTGATGTCCTTCTGTCTTGCAACTTTCCTGTTTTAAGTGAACAGCTGGGTTTAGAACAATGCTCAGCAAACTGTAACCTGTGGGAAAAATACAGCCTGGGGTCTGTTTTTGTAAATAAAGTTTAACTAGAAACAGCCATACTCATTTGCTCACGTGCTGTGTGTTTCTATGCTTTATTAGCAGGCTCCTGTAATTATGACTGAGACTATCCACAAAGCCCAAAGTATTGCTCTTTTGCCTTGGCCCTTTACAGAAAAGGTTTGTTGACTCCAGTTTTGGATGCTTGATGGGATTAACTCTTTTATTTTGCAAGACAGTGTCACAAGCAGTGCTTGCGGAAGCAGATAATGACCTGCTGTCTCTTTCTGTCATGTTAGCAGCTGTTACCGCTACGGCATAGATCCATTAAATCATTAGGGGCTGCCAAACAGCCCCTAGATTGATTAGAATGCTTGGTTAGAATGTGATTGGCTAGAAATGCTTGTACTTGGAGAAAGCTCCCTCACCTGCTCTGTCGTTAGCCAGAGCTAAAGTAGAAAAGAGAATAAAGATCTTGATTCTTCCCTTTTATTCACTAGCTTCCAAAACAGGGAGTGGGCTCCCTGACATCTTCACATGGTGATCAATTACAATTATTGTTTCAGTTTCATTATGTCTTTTGATATTTCACTTATTTGATAACTTTTCACCCACTGTGGTTGCTGTCCTTGCTGATGGTCATCTCCAGCCAGGGGAAGCCTCTTCAAACTGGCCTGAGTCCTTTGGAAATAAACCCAGTCATTTCTGTTGGCTTCCCTGCTACCTAGCATGAACAACTTATATACACTTGGTCATATTTAACTTGCGGGGAGGTCCTGGTCTTGTGTTTAAGTCAGATGACTTTGTGGTCACACTATATCCTGGAACCTGGGTGTTGTCAGTCTCATCTGACTTGCTGCCTCTCAGGGTGGACTAAGGTACACACTTGGTTTTAAATTCCATACATCAAACATGCGTAAGCAAATTCGAAGCAAACCTCTTTTTTCTTCAGAGTCTCCCACATTCCTCTCACTGTCTCTCTCTCTCCCAGAGGGAAACCTCCAAAGCTCCCAAGTGTAATAGTAGTCATAGTGGGACCTCCACCTGTGCTCTGTCCCTCAAAGGTGAGCACAGAGCATCCTGAGCTGGACCTACTTGCCTGCTCCTGTTCCAGACACACCTGGGACCATTTCCTTTCTGCTCCCTGCTAGCTCTCCACCTCAAGGGATCACAACTGGGGCCTCAGTGACCCATGAGGTGCTAGAACTTAAAGGCACATACCATTGGCTTCCTTCTGTTGAGGGGGAGGAGGAAAGGAAAGGGAGCAGGAAGGTGGGCCTGTCACACACAGCTCTCCAATGTCTGCAGCAGGCTTTGACACTTGGTCTCTCTTCCAATCTGTGCAGTCACTTTGTAAGGAAAGGGTCTTTATGACTTTATGGTTCATCTGGTTTTACAGATGAGGAGAGTAAAGGCCTGAGAACATATGTGACTTTCCCAAAGTCACACACTTAATAAATGGCAGAGCCAGAACCTAAATATAAGTTTTCTGCCTTTAAATCCAATGCTCTTGGCATGCCTCACCACAGCCACCACTGCCATCTTCACAGAAAGGCTGAAGTCAGCAAGTCAGCTCACCATTACCCAGATAATTCATTCCAACCATGATGAGAAATGTTCAGAAAAGCAGTGTGTGTGTAAGCATGGAGAATAAGGTGAGCTACCCAGGGCTGTGGATACAGGAGTCAAGTTCAAGAAAGGCTTCCATGGAGGGAGGAGATCTAAGCTGAGACCCAAAGAACAAAGTAGAGTTGACCAGATGAGGAGAGGGGAGGAAAGTCCTCTTAGAGCTTAGCATGAAAAAGGCCCAGATTTGTGGGGAATTAAAGTTGCCCATGGGCTTCCCTGGTGCTCAGGATGGTGAAGAATCCACCTGCAGTGAGGGAGACCTGGGTTCGATCCCTGGGTTGGGAAGATCCTCTGGAGGAGGGCATGGCAACCCACTCTAGTATTCTTGCCTGGAGAATCCTCATGAACAGAGTAACCTGGCAGACTATGGTCCATGGGGCTGAAAAGAGTTGGACATGACTGAGCAACTAAGCACAGCACAGCACAAAGGTGTCCACAGAAGCTTTACCACTCCTCCCACAGAGAGGTGGAATAGTCTCCTCCCCTGGAATCTAGGTTGACCCTGTGACTTGTTTTGATCCACAAAAACAGCAGAGGTGATGCAGGGCCTGGAGAGAGATGCAGGCTCTGCTCTGGCAAGCTTGCAATACTCCCCTGGAGACCCAGCTACCATACTGTGACAAGCCCAGGGGATCATGTGGTGAGGCAAGCCCCTCTATGATGGCTAATTTTATGTGTCAACTTGACCAGGCCACAGAGTGCCCAGATTTTTGCTCACTTTTCTGGGTGTTCCTGTGAGACTGTTTTTAGATGAGATTAACATTTGAATCAGCAGGCTTAGAAAAGCAGACTGCCCTCCCTAAGGTGGACGGGCCTCATCCAATCAGTTGAAGGCCTGAAGAGCACTTAAAGTTTGACCTCCTCAGAGTAAGAGAGATTCTTTCCCACCTGACTGCCTTTGAGATGGGAAAGTGGTTTTTCTTCTGCCTTCAGACTCAAACAAAAACATCAGATCTTCCTGGGTCTCAAGCTTACTGGCTTTTGGACTGAATCTACATCATCAGCTCCTCTGGGTCTCAGGCCTTCAGACTCCAACCACAATAACACCATTGGCTTCCTGGGTCTCCTGACTTACCCTGCAGATCTCAGAATTACCTGTCTCCATAATCACCTGAACCCATCCCTCATTATAAATATCTTTCTATATTTATAAATACACATCCTACTGGTTCTGTTTCTTTAGAGACTCTCTCTAACACAGCCTTTAATGGAAAAGCCTGAGTTGAGCTCCCAGCTGTCAGCCATGTGTGTGAGCCATCTCAGTCATTCTAGCCCAGTGGCACCTTCAGGTGACAAGCCAACACTGCATGGGGTGGATGAACCATCCAGCTGAGCCCAGTCAACCCAGTGAGACAGAAAATGGGTGCTGCTGTCCTAAGTCCCTCAGTGTGGGGTGATTTGTGATGCAGCAACAGATAAGAAAATCAGGGCAGAGTTCTGGTGTGCTGGCATAAAGAAGACCAGTGTAAGTGAGCAGACAGTACACAGGGGTGGACAGAGCAGCAGAAGAAAGGAGTGAAGAGGTAAGCAGTGCCAGATCACGCACGATCTTGTAGGCCATGCAAGTTTCAGTTAAGAGTTTGAATGTTTTATTCACCTTCATTTTCATCTGTCTGTTCCACCTCATCTTTCTGTCTCTAGCCCCAGGTGTACTGCCAAAGTGCTATTTGGAATTAAGCACCGTGAGGTCACCACGGCCAATACACGAGTATGAACTATTCTTCATCACTGCTGCAGGCATGAATTTTTCACACCCAAGAGTCCAAGTAACTCACGCGTAGAGTGGTCGTGTATGGATGTGAGAGTTGGACTGTGAAGAAGGCTGAGCACCAAAGAATTGATGCTTTTGAACTGTGCTGCTGGAGAAGACTCTTGAGAGTCCCCTGGACTGCAAGGAGATCCAACCAGTCCATTCTAAAGAAGATCAGCCCTGGGTGTTCTTTGGAAGGACTGATGCTAAGGCTGAAACTCCAGTACTTTGGCCACCTCATGCGAAGAGTTGACTCATTGGAAAAGACTCTGATGCTGGGAAGGATTGGGGGCAGGAGGAGACGGGGACGACAGAGGATGAGATGGCTGGATGGCATCATCGACTCAATGGACATGAGTTTGAGTGAACTCTGGGAGATGGTGATGGACAGGGAGGTCTGGTGTGCTGCGATTCATGGGGTCACAAAGAGTCAGACACAACTGAACGACTGATCTGATCTGATAAAACTGTAAATTCATTTCTCAAAAACTAAAAGGTTTTAATCTACCATTTCTATGGATGCAGAAAAACTGAAGCTTTCCAACTCAAAGAATTCAAATAATTTCTGATCTCAAACTCAGTCCCTTCCAGATAAATGCTCTGTTAATTTGGGATCTTCCCTTTTCCTTCTCCCTGAAGGCTGTGCCAAGTTCCCAACTTCTAGCCCTAGAGGGAGGGGGTTGAGTCCTGGGCCCTTCTCTGTTTCTGTTAGGAATGCTCATCTCCTGAGTCTTAGAAACTGGACTCCACTGTCCTGGAAACATGACCATCCCTTCTTATCTAAACCCTAAGCTCCTTCAGTCCACCTGCCCACTTGCCCTCCCATGGCCCCCTTGGAGCCCTGGAAGTCTTGTCTTTCTACATACAATGCTCAAGTATGGAGCATTCCGTGAAATGGCCTCTTGTCTGTCAGCTGAGCCACGTTCCTCAGCCACTCATGACCCCATCATTCACATACTGCTGGATGATGAAGCTTCTCTACAAGCCCTGCAAGCTTCTGAATCATGGCTGGTGAAGCCAGACAGGGGGTCTTTATGCTCTGCTATATCCTCAAATCTGTCTGGAACTGTGGGTGAGGGGTGTCTTCAGGTTTTATGTCATCCCAGCCCCATCCTGGGGTTTGCTTTGCAAAATGGATAGAAGGAACTTAAAATATCTAAATCTTGATCACATTCCCTCTGATACTTCCTTTCTGGCCAGCTAATCAAACTCTCATTTCCCTTAAGAGACTCTGAAGATTTGCACTATAATGCTATTCTGAAAGTCCTTCCAGTTCTTCACACTTAAAAACCAAGCTTTTAGAATGCAATAATAAGCCTCTTCCTCAGAAATGTGATTCTTAACACTGAAACTCACGGTTTTCAAGACTATCCTTTCTGCTATAGATTTTTAAGAATTTGACTCTACTTTCTCTGTTTCATATTCACAGGGAAGTGTAATTCAAAGCCCTTGTTGCTGCTTGAGTGGTATTAGAAAGAATAGGCATTAAAGGAGTTCACTAAAATAAATTTTAGCAACATCATCTGATTATAATTTTCTTCAGTATTTGATGCAAGCACCAGAAGGGACCTAGCCTATCTCACTGCTCCCATTTCTACCCACTAACTTAGAAGATGAATAAAAACCCAAGGCAGTCAAGTCTCAGTTTGTATCCTCCATCTCACAATGTGCATTAAAAGATATCAGTACAAACTCTTCTCAGATCACTTCACCTCGGTGCTGTATCCTCTGTCTCTCAATGTGCATTAAATGATATCAGCACAGACTCTTCTCAGATCATTTCACCTCAGTGTTTTCTAATCTCTCTTTCTGTTCTGAACTCAGAATCCACTGATCCTCTTTGAAATCTTGTCTGGTTGTTGACAATAACCTGTAACTTATAGATGCCCTGTGTGACAAACGTTTTCTTGGAGGAGTCCCAAAGTGCTCAACTGGGGGAAAAAAACACCTTTGAGGTTAAATCGAGGGTGGCAAGCACATTTAATACTGTGGACCAAATCTAATTGATTGCCTGGTACATTATTTTGAGAAGTACTGAAAGAGCTCATCCAGTCTCTACAGGAAATAAAGACAGAAGATTGATTAGCAATTTCTGTGTGGGTGTGCTGGGAGATGGGGGTAGAAAGCAGACTGCCAGAATGCACGCCTGGTCCTTGCTGTTGCTGAGATAAAAGGAATAGTGTTTAGAGCAGATTTAGAAAAGGGAGAGATTAAAGGGGTCTTTGAGGGGTTAGGTGGTGGTTTAGTCGTTAAGTCTTGCGACCCCATGGACTGTGGCCCGCCAGGGTCCTCTGTCCGTGAGATTCTCCAGGTAAGAATACTGGAGTGGGTTGCCATTTCCTTCTCCAGGGGATCTTCCTGATCCAGGAAATGACCTGTGTCTCCGGCATTACAGGCAGATTCTTTCCCAACTGAGCTATAAGGGAGAGGTTAGGAGCTACTCAAAAGAGTTTTCATATATTGAAGAATAAAGTGAAGTTGATATAATTTCCACCAAAAAAAAAAAATCCCTTAACTTCTCCTCTTCTATCCTTGCAAAAGTGAACAGACTAGGTTCAGATGCAGAAACACACACACACACACACACACACACACACAATATCAAACAATCCCATCCCGCAAAGAAAAAAACAGATAAGCTAAAATATCACAGTTTTAAAAAGTCATCAGAAAGCATGGACACAACTATAAATGAACTAAATTCAGAAAGTGATGTGCCCTTCATAGGACAGAGAAATCTATAGCTGCTCCATACTTGGTGAGACTGTGACAGAAAGAGTAACCCTCCATAGAATGGGTAAGAGAAACTAGTTGAATTTCAAGCAAACTTTTAATAGCAGTATTTGGGCTGCCAGGATGGATTAGAAGGCTTCCAAGTGGTGCCAGTGGTAAAGACTCTGCCTGCCAAAGTCACACCCATAGAGAGGATCTGTACCCACTATCTATCGCTTACACTATGAGTCTTCAATGTTTGGGGAGTAGTAGACTGAAAGCAGTGGATGGGAACTGAGAAGGAGAGCAGAGAGAAACCCATGCTGAGGTACATTAGGCTGAGACCTCTCTCCAAGTGCAAGATTCCCTCAGAAGAGCAGGAATGGGCAGGAGAGCTGAATGAAACCCTATGGTATAATGGAGAATATATCTAGTCTTTGTCCCTGATTCCTGGCACAGAGCTTCAGAAACTCTTGGGATTTCCTGAGTGACAGAAGTTTTTGTTAGGCTAATGAAGTGACTCACGGTGGACCCCTACAGAGCTTCAGAATGGGAGCTGGTCACCCAAATAGCCAACCACATGTTTAGATAGTTGGAACTTTAGGTCAGCATGACCTCAGGGGGAGTGAGGGGGCTAGAGATTGAGTTCGATTATATGGCCAATGACTTAATCCCTGCTGAAGCAAATGTATTGATTTTGCCTTCAAATAACTTGAAGCCAATGGTGAACTGAATAAAAGAAAGGATACAACAATAGCCAAAATACTGCTCTAATTTTGTATTATTCATCTCAACATATCCATTTGGTTCTTATTTCCATGTCTCCGCTTAAATTTCCCATTTATTCACGCACACTATTCATCTTTGTCATTATCTTAAAAAAATTTTTTTTTATTTTTTGGTTGTATTGGGTCTTTGCTGCTGCTTGTGGGCTTTTTCTAGCTGCAGAGAGCAGGGGCTACTTTCTAGCTGTGGTGTGTGTGCTTCTCATGGGGTAGCTCCTCTTGTTGCAGAGCACAGGTGCTTAGGCCCACAAGCTTCAGCACTTGCAGCACGTGAGCTCCATAGATGTGGCTCATGGACTGTAGAAGGTAGGCTTAGTAGATGGGCACACAGGCTTAGCTGCTCTGTAGCATGTGGAATCTTCCTGGACCAGGGATTGAACCTGTGTCCCTTGCCCTGGCAGGAGATTGCTATCCACTGTACCTCCAGGAAAATCCTCCATTACATCTTTTAGCATCTTTGCCATAGTTATTTCAGTGTTCTTGTTTGATCTTTCCAACATCTGGGTTATCTTATGGTCTGCTTCTATTGACCATTTCCTCTTTGGACCATGGATCACATTTCTTGCTTTTTCATGTGACTTGCTATTGATTGCATGCTAAACATTTTATATTAAAGAACATAAAAATAAAAATACTGTTTCTGTCAGGTCTCAGAAGGCAGGTCAGGTGGTCTGGTGTTCCCATCTCTTTAAGAATTTTCCACAGTTTGTTGTGATCCACACAGTCAAAGGCTTTAGCACAGTCCATGAAGCAGATGTTTTTCTGGAATTTTCTTGCTTTTTCTATGATCCAATGGATGTTGGTAATTTGATCTCTGCTTCCTCTGCCTTTTCTAAATCCAGCTGGAACATCTGGAAGTTCTCAGTTCATGTACTACTGGAGCCTCACTTAGAGAATTTTGAGCATTAGTTTGCTAATGTGTAGGATGAGTGCAATTGTGCGGTAGTTTGAACGTTCTTTGACATCGCCTTTCTTAGGGACTGAAATGAAAACTGACCTTTTCCAGTCCTGCGGCCACTGCTGAGCTTTCCAAATTTGCTGGCATATTGCATGCAGCACTTTCACAGCATCATCTTTCAGGATTTGAAATAGCTCAGCTGTAATTCCATCACCTCCACTAGCTTTGTTCGTAGTGATGCTTCCTAAGGTCCACTTGATTTTGCACTTCAGGATGTCTGGCTCTGGGTGAGTGGTCAGACAATCGTGGTTATCTGGGTCATGAAGATCTTTTTGGTATAGTTCTTCTGTGTATTCTTCCCACTTCTTCTTAATATCTTCTGCTTCTGTTAGGTCCATACCATTTCTGTCCTTTATTGTGCCCATCTTTGCATGAAATGTTCCTTTGGTATCTCTAATTTTCTTGAAGAGATCTCTAGTCGTTCCGATACTACTGTTTTCCTCTATTTCTTTGCATTGATCACTGAAGAAGGCTTTCTCATCTCTCCTTGCTATTCTTTGGAACTCTGCATTCAGATGAATCTATCTTTTCTTTTCTCCTTTGCCTTTTGCTTCTCTTCTTTTCTTAGCTATTTCTAAGTCTCCTCAGACAACCATTTTGTCTTTTTTGCATTTCTTCTTCTTGGGGATGGTTTTGATCACAGCCTCCCGTACAATGTCATGGACCTTCATCCATAGTACCTCAGGCACTCTATCAGATTTAATCCCATGAATCTATCTGTCACTTCCACTGTATAATCAATCATAAGGGATTTGATTTAGGTCGTACCTGAATGGTGTAGTGGTTTTCCCTACTTTCTTCAATTTAAGTCTGAATTTGGCAATAAGGAGTTCATTATCTGAGCCACAGTCAGCTTCCGGTTTTGTTTTTGCTGACTGTGTAGAGCATCTCCATCTTTGGCTGCAAAGAATATAATCAATCTGTTTTCGGTATTGACTACCTGGTGATATTCAGGTGTAGAGTCGTCTCTTGTGTTTTTGGAAGAGGGTGTTTGCTATGACCAGTGCGTTCTCTTGTCAAAACTCTGTTAGTCTTTGCCCTGCTTCATTTTGTACTCAAAGGCCAAATTTGCCTGTTACTCCAGGTATCTCTTGACTTCCTACTTTTGCATTCCAGTCCTCTATGATGAAAAGGACATCTTTTTTGGTGTTAGTTCTAGAAGGTTTTGTAGGTTTTCATAGAACCATTCAACTTCAGCTTCTTTGGCATTAGTGGTTGGGGCACAGACTTGGATTACTGTGATACTGAATGGTTTGCCTTAGAAACAAGCAGAGATCACTCTGTCGTTTTTGAGATTGTACCCAAGTACTGCATTTCAGACTCTTTTGTTGGCTTTGAGGGCCACTTCATTTCTTCTAAGGGATTCTTGCCCACAGTAGTAGATATAATGGTCATCTGAATTAAATTCACCCATTCCAGTCCATTTTAGCTCACTGATTCCTAAAATGTCGACGTTCACTCTTGCCATCTCCTGTTTGACCACTTCCAATTTACCTTGATTCATGGACCTAACATTCTAGGTTCCTATGCAATATTGTTCTTTACAGCACTGGACTTTACTTCCATCACCAGTCAAATCCACAACTGGGTGTCATTTTCATTTTGGCTCAGCCTCTTCATTCTTTCTAGAGCTATTTCTCCACTCCTCTCCAGTAGCCATATGGCACCTACTGACCTGGGGAGTTCACCTTTCAGTTTCATATCTTTTGCCTTTTCATAAATTGGATTAAAGATTTACTGAGCATGGGCCAGCCCATCAGAGCAAGACTCAGATTCCCCTACAGCCAGCCCAGTCCCTGCCATCAGGAAGCTTCCACAAGCCTTTTATCCTTATCCATCAGAGGGCAGACAGAATGGAAACCACAATTACAGAAAATTAACCAAACGGATCACTTGGATCACAGCCTGTCTAACTCAATGAAATTAGAAACCATGCCGTGTAGGGCCATCCAAGACGGACAGGTCATGGTGGAGAGTTCTGACAAAACATGGTCCACTGGAGAAGGGAATGGACTTCACTATTCTTGCCTTGAGAACCCCATGAACAGTATAAAAAGGCATAAATAAGTAAATCCAAAGGGAAAATAAAAAAAAAATCTTTTAAATAAAGAGCTAGATATTCATATTAAAAAAGACCTTAACATCTTCCTTACTCTTATATACAAAAATTAAATTAAATGTAGCAAAATGTTAATAGTAAAATCTAGATGGAGATATAGGGGTTTTCACTGTAAAATTCTTTCCAGTTTTTTATATACTTGGAACTTTTAAAATAAACTTTTTGAAAATATCAAATTTAAGATGAAAAATATTTGTTTGAAGATCCTGAACCATCAAATTTCTAGAAGAAATACAGAGTATCTTAACTACCTTGAGATAGTCAACATTTATCTGACACACACACAAAAATCATTGGCCATAAAAAGAAAAATGTTAAACTGGGCTTCATCAAAATTAAAATTTTCTGCTTTTTAAAATATATCATTAAGCAAATGAATAGATAAGCCACAAACTGTGGGGAAAAAAGTATTTATAGCTTAAATAGCTGATAGAAACTTGTGTCTATAATATATAAAGATATCAACAATTAAAAGATAAACCAAATTTTTTTAAATGAGCAAATAATTTGAGATGTCACTTTATCAATGAAGAAATGGACTATAAGAACATAAAAGATACTCAATATCATTAATTATCAAAATATTAAAAATAAAGCCACAATGAGCTACCATTTCACGTTCAATGGAATGCTGAAGTCCAAAGGACAGATAATATTCAGTTCCCTTCATTTGCTCACAAGTATCCAACTCTTTGCAAGCCCATGGATTACAGCACGCCAGGCTTCCCTGTCCATGACCAACTCCCGAAGCTTGCTCACATTCATGTCACATAGGTGATGCCATCCAACCATCTCATCCTCTGTCATCCCCTTCTCCACTTGCCTTCAATCTTTCCCAGCATCAGGGTCTTTTCCAATGAGTCAGTTCTTCACATCAGGTGGCCAAAGTATTGGAGCTTCACCTCCAGCATCAGTCCTTCCAATGAATATTCAGGACTGATTTCCTTTAGGATGGACTGGTTTGATCTCCTTGTAGTCCAAGGGACTCTCAAGAG
Source organism: Capricornis sumatraensis (assembly GCF_032405125.1). NCBI lineage: Eukaryota > Metazoa > Chordata > Mammalia > Artiodactyla > Bovidae > Capricornis > Capricornis sumatraensis. The sequence goes on along the minus strand of NC_091078.1, from coordinate 63,346,196 downwards.
TCTTCTCCAGCACCACAGTTCAAAAGCATCAGTTCTTCAGTGCTCAGCTTTCTTTATGGTTCAACCTTCACATCCACACATGACTACTGGAAAAAACATAGCTTTGACTAGACAGACCTTTGCTAGCAAAATGCTGTTTAGGTTGGTCATAGCTTTTCTTCCAAGGCGCAAGCATCTTTTAATTTTATGGCTGCAGTCACCATCTGCAGTGATTTTGGAGCCCAAGAAAATAAAGTCTCTCACCATTTCCATTGTGTCCCCATCTATTTGCCATGAAGTTATGGGATTGGATGCCATGATCTTAGTTACCTGAATGTTGAGCAAAGATATGAAATAATGGGAATTCTTATACATCACTTGTGGCAGGCTACATGGTACCACCATTTTAGAGAACTGTTTGGAAGTTTCTGATTAAGTTAAGCACAATATCTATACCCTCTTATCCAGCAATTCTACTATGTATTTACCCAAGACAAGTAAAAATAAATGTTCACAGAAAGAGTCACAGAAGATTCATAGTAACCCTATTCACAAAAATAAAAAACTGGAAACATCTCCAATGTCCATCAAGAGGAGAATGGACAAAATCATAGTACATTCATATGATGATTCACTAATCAACAGTTACTTACTCACAGTACCCAAAGAAGAAACAACCCAAGTGTCTGTCAACAGATAAATGGATAAAAACATACTATGCATATATGATGGAATATTATTCAGTATTTAAAAAGTTAAATTCTGACACACTATAATACACATATACCTTGAAAATATTCTACTAATTGAAGTAAGTCAGCAACTAAAGGACAAATATGATTCCACTTAACATGAGGTACTTAGGATAAGCAAATTCACTGACCCAGCAAGTAGGCTAGAGGTTAACAGGGACTGGGGGAGAGAGGGTAATGAGGGCTGGTGTTTAACAGGGACAGAGTTTCAATTTGGGATGATGAAGACGCTCTGGAAACAGTGCTGATGGTTGTACAATACTGTGAATGTACATGGTGTCACTGAACTGTGTACTTAAAATGGCTTACAAGGTAATTTTTTTTGTTATGTATATTTTGCCACAATTTTAAAACGCAAAGCAGAAATACTGGTTGGTATAGAAACTTTGGAATATTCAGATATTAAAAAGAAAGAAATCTAATCATTCATAATCTCTTACTATCTAGTCTATCAGTAACGTGCTTTTGGAAAATTTTTTCCTGTCTCTGTCTGTGTGGTGTGTAAATGTGTGCGTGTGCTTCAAACAATTAAACATCAATTTATATGTATCTCAAATCTTTTTTTTTTCAGTGTCAGCTTCTGTATCTGAGAAATGGAGCCAATAAAGCAATACTTAATGTAGAAAAAATTAACTACTGATAAAAGCAGCTATTTAGATGAATTTAAAAATAACATTATGCCAAGTGAAAGAAGACAGACAGTACAGAATGCATACTCTATGATTCTGTTCAAAGGAAATCCAAGCACAACCACAACTATTATGTCAGGAATCAGAAAGTATTTACAGGGACCCGGCAGCGGGTTCATCAGGAGGAACGTTCTGTGCTGGTGAAGATGTTCTGGATTTAGTTCTAGGTGCCAGTTACACAGATGGATACTGCAATGCACTGAAATTAATATCTGAGATCTGTACAATTTATTGTTAATTACCACAGAAAACTTTCTAAGTGAGTGGGTTGAAAACTAATCTATGGTAAAAGAGGTCAGAACAGTGGTTAACTCTGGAGGGCGGGCAGGAAGGAACCGACCAGAAATAATTGACCAGGAGCTTACTGAAGTGCCAGATTGCTCCACACCTCGATACAGACGTGGCTTCACAATATCCTAGGCTGGACATCTCCCTGAGCTGTGCTCTTCATACTGACGCACCTTCTTGTATGTGAGTTACATCTCAACTGTGAAACAGTGAGAGGGCAGGATGCTCCCCCTCCAACCCTGGCTCATCTCAGAGGAGCCCAATGAGCTTGCGTGAGAACTGGCTGAGGGCCCACCCCAAAGATGGGTGGGGGGGGGCCCTCCCTGCCGCAAAGAGAAAGGAAAGACAGCAGCTGCCAGTGCCCTGGAGAGACAGCTAAAACACTCCAGACTCGATTCCTTAGTTTCCACATCTAAGAAACTGAGATAATGTAATTTTTCTAAGCACAAGAAGAAAGGAGTCAAAATATCATCTAACCGCATTAGAACATGTGTAAAGCAATGCTCTTACAAGAGTAATAACTAAATTAATGAGAAACATGACACTGAAAATTATTTTATTTTCTATTTCTATTACTACTTGATGAAGAACTGTTTCTCACATACTTAAAGCATGAGGAAGAGTAAGATTTTTTGCCAACTGCTGATGGGGATGTCCGGGAACTTCCAGGAATTATCTGATTTCACTTGGGAATCACCCCATTCCTTTCCTTGATGAGTGTGTCCCTGGAGATGCTGCCCTTGAGAACAACTGCTTTTAGATCTAGAATGAAACAAAGAAAGCCTTTCCTGAGGAAAACAGGGGGAAGCTGGAAGAAAAGCTAAAAGGGGGCTAGTGGTGAGAATAATACCCATCTTTCCATTAGTTTCTGAGTGATGCCAAGGTTACCAGAATCCTCTCTTCCTGGACCCAGGGCCCTCCCCGTGGGCTCTGGGTATAAGAGATGTGAGAATGATGTAATGTCTACAATGCCCCAGCACTGCAAAAAGGGAACACCACCATCTTAATCCAGATGACCAGCTAAAGACCCTGCAACCCCACACCTGGGTATGCTGCTGCTGCTGCTAAGTCGCTTCAGTCATGTCCAACTCTGTGGGACCCCATAGATGGCAGCCCACCAGGCTCCCCCATCCCTGGGATTCTCCAGGCAAGAACACTGGAGTAGGTTGCCATTTGCTTCTCCGATGCATGCATGCATGCTAAGTCGCTTCAGTCGTGTCCAATTCTGTGCAACCCCATGGACAGCAGCCCACCAGGCTCCTCTGTCCACAGGATTCTCCAGGCAAGAATACTGGAGTGTGTAGCCATTTCCTTCTCCAACACCTGGGTATATATCCAGACAAAACCATAATCCAAAAAGATACATGCACCCATATGTTCACAGCAGCACTATTCACAAAAGCCAAGACAAGGAAACAATCTAAATGTCCACTGACAGATGAAAGGATAAGGAAGATGTGGTAAATACATACAACAGAATATCACTTGGTCATAAAAATGATGAAATATTGCCATTTGCAGCAACATGGATGCAAATGATTGTATTAAGTGAAGTCAGTCATAATGAGAAAGACAAATACCATGTGATATCACTTATATATGGAATCTAAAATATGACAGAAATCAATCTATCTAAGACAGGTGGCTCAGTAGAAAAAGAATCTGCCTGCAATGCAGGAGACACAGGTTCAATCCTTGGGTAGAGATCTCCTGAAAGAGATCATGGTGACCCACTCCAGTATTCTTGCCTACAGAATCCCATAGACAGAGGACCCTGGTAGGCTACAGTACACAGTGTTGCAAAGAGTTGGACATGACTGAAGCAACTGAGCACGCATGCATGAATCAAAAACAGAATCACGTACAAAGAGAACAGAGTGGTGATGCTCAAGGGGTAGGAGGCTAGGGGAGGGATGGAGTGGGAGGTGGGATTAGCAGATGTGATAAACTTTTATATAGAGACTGGATGAACAACAAGGTCCTATTGCATAGCACAAAGAACTACATTCAATATCCTGTAATAAATGATAATGAAAAAATATTTTAAAAAGAATGTATGTACATATATAACTGAATCACTTTGCTGTATAGCAGAAATTAACACAACACTGTAAATCAACTATACTTCATTTAAAAATATTATTTTAAAAAGTTAATTAAAAAAAACAGCTAGAACTGGTTACCAACTAGTAATGTGATATATTCCACTGTTTTTTCAATAACTCACTGTTTAAAAAACCCACTCTTAGTTTGGTCCCCCTAGATGTTCTATTTTGTTTTATTTTATTCAATGCAAAGACCCCACTTTAACGTCACTTAGCTGGGGAATGAAGAACCCTGCCTCAACCATGTTTCTTTGCCAGGGAGGATGGTAGCCCGTGATGAGGTATGATAACCACCTGACCACTTGTCAGGACAAGAGGCTGTAAAGGTTCAGGAAATGCCAGTGACATCATTTGAGTGGTGAGGACATCTGTCTTCTGCAGATGGGGCCAAAGGCTCCGCTCACTTCCCAGCCCAAGACAGACCAGCTTCAGGGAGACTAAATACCCTTGTGTCACAAAACAGACATCTCAGAGGTTCCGAAAGATCACCTCTATGGCCCCACTTCCCGTAGTCTGTCTTACCATATGCCAAGGATTGACTCACAGACAAGGTCCCAAGGAGAACGAAAAGACCCAGTGTGACAAATGCTGAACGGTCTGTGGGAAGCAGAGACCTGTGACCCTGCCTTGGGCATCTTGGATGGTGTTTTCAGAGCGCTGGTCTCAGTACTTTGCCCAGAGCCTAAGCTACTTCCACAGGCTATATTAGGAGGCGGTAGCTATTGTGCTCACTCTTCCATGTGAAGTCCCAGCTTCGCTTCATGCTAGCTCTACAATACTTTGCAAGTCACAAAAATCACTGAGCATCAGTTTTTTCATTATTTAAAAAGATTTTTATTTGGCTGTGCCAGGTCTTAGTTGCAACATGCGGGATTCTTAGTTGCAGCATATGGGAGATCTAGTTCCCTGACCAGGGATCAAACCCCGGCCTCCTGCTTTAGGAGCTCAGAGTCTTAGCCACTGGACCACCAGGGAAGTTCCAGTTTTTTCATTTTTAAAATGGTGATAAGAATAACACCAAATTCTAATTGATGGTATATGATAAATCAGATAGTCATACAAAAAAATAGTGCTTAGAGGAGATAAAGACCCTTTCACAAATGGTGAAACACAGAGAACCTTTCTGAAGTGTGGAACTGTGTGACACCATGAAAACCCAGATGGACCTGCCTCTCACGAGTAGACTACTGCTATCACAGAATAAATGGTATGTGAACTCTGGAAGGAACCTGCCAGAAAACCCAGCCTAACTCATTTATGGATGCACTTTCATCCATTAGAGAAAGGAAGTCATTCATTCATCGATTCATCCATGTTAAAACTGAGGACAGAGACCCTGACAGGTCTTTGCATTACCTGCCCTGCCTTTCCCCTTAGCTCCTGGCCTGGACGAAGTCTACACTCAGTAGACATTCACTGACTTTTGTTAACCTATCTGAGGACACAGAACTCAAAAGAGAAAAAGCTCAGACTAAAATTCCATTTTTTCTGACTTACAGAGAAGCAGGTGTTGAAACAGATAAGAGGAATCCAGATCTTGGTTCAAACCTCTGCCCTGGAACTTGGGGACCTCAGACAAGTTATTTAATGTCTTTGACTGTGTGGATCACACTAAACTGTGGGAAACTCTGAAAGAGATGGGAATACCAGACCACCTGACCTGCCTCTTGAGAAACCTGTATGCAGGTCAGGAAGCAACAGTTAGAACTGGACATGGAACAACAGACTGGTTCCAGGTAGGGAAAGGAGTACGTCAAGGCTGTGTATTGTCACCCTGCTTATTTAACTTCTATGCAGAGTACATCATGAGAAACGCTGGGCTGGAGGAAGCACAAGCTGGAATCAAGATTGCCGGGAGAAATATCAATAACCTCAGATATGCAGATGACACCACCCTTATGGCAGCAAGTGAAGAAGAACTAAAGAGCCTCTTGATAAAAGTGAAAGAGGAGAGTGAAAAAGTTGGCTTAAAGCTCAACATTCAGAAAACTAAGATCATGGCATCAGGTCCCATCACTTCATGGGAAATAGATGGGGAAACAGTAGAAACAGTGGCTGACTTTTTTTTCTGGGCTTCAAAATCACTGCAGATGGTGATTGCAGCCATGAAATTAAAAGACCCTTACTCCTTGGAAGGAAAGTTACGACCAACCTAGACAGCATATTAAAAAGCAGAGACATTACTTTGTCAACAGGTCCGTCTAGTCAAGGCTACGGTTTTTCCAGTGGTCATGTATGGATGTGAGAGTTGGACTATAAAGAAAACTAAGCTCTGAAGAATTGATGCTTTTGAACTGTGGTGTTGGAGAAGACTCTTGAGAGTCCCTTGGACTGCAAAGAGATCCAACCAGTCCATCCTAAAGGAGATCAGTCCTGGGTGTTCACTGGAAGGACTGATGTTGAAGCTGAAACTCCAATACTTTGGTCACCTGATGTGAAGAGCTGACTCATTTGAAAAGACCCTGATGCTGGGAGGGATTGGGGGCAGGAGGAGAAAGGGGACGACAGAGGATGAGATGGTTGGATGTCATCACCGACTCAATGGACATGGGTTTGGGTGGACTCCAGGAGTTGGTGATGGACAGGGAAGCCTGGCGTGCTGTGATTCATGGGGTCACAAAGAGTCGGACATGACTGAGTGACTGAACTGAACTGAACCGAGTAAAGTGGGGACCAGAACATCCACATCTCAGTGTTATTTCAAGAACCAAAGGACATACAGATATCAGGCACTAGGCTCTCTGTTACAAAAGACCAAATACTAACAATGACCCAGAGGAAAAACAAGTCAGTGAAAAATCTGGGTATGCACCTTTGCTCCTAGACATGGGGTTCAAAAACAAAGTGGAGGAGGCAGGGGGTCAGTGCTGGTGAGGTTTGTTTGTTTGTTTAAATACTTACTTACCTGACTACACCAGGTCTTAGCCGTGGTGCAGACTCTTCCTTGCACTGCAGGGGTGCAGGCTCAGTTGCCATGAAGCCTGTGGGATTCTCAGACAAGGGATCAAATCTGTGTCCCCTGGACTGGAAGGCAGATTCTTAACCACTGGACCAGCAGGAAGGTTCCTAGAGTCAGGTGACATTTGGTATTTAGGTTTGGGTGGGGTGCTGGGGTTGGTGGCAGTTTTGGGAATGGGGTAATGGATGGGATAGTGTATTTGGGTAAAGGATGAAGGGTGGGCTAAGGCTTGGAAGTGGGTCAGAGACAAATCAGGGCTGGGATGAACAATCTAAACCTCCAGGCAGGGGTAAGGAAGGAGTCTGTGGAAGCACCAGGGTGAAGTGAGGGATTTGGGCAAAGAGTAATCAGGCCCCAGGGGAGGCTCAGAGATGGATGGTCCCAGCCTCAGGGAAGGAGAGAGCAGACCTCAGTGATGGGGTGATGTCTGCTGTACTCATCATTTGATCTTTTTTTTTTTAAGTTGAAAGCTTGAAAGCTTATTTCTTAAGGTCAAGAAACATGTCCTCAGCTGTATCAAAACACTCTGCTCTTCAGAGGGCCCAGAGTTAGCCCAGCAAGAAATGGGGAGTCATCTGCGTCGGTGACCCTTTTCCTGCTCTTTCAGGAGGTCCACTCCCCTTTCTGAAAGTGCCCAGCAACTCTCAACAGATTTCTCAGTTTTTAATAGGGTTTTTCCACACTTTTCTGATGGGTTTGGGGATTGAGCAAATAATGAATATGAATGTGAAAAGAACTTCATAAGACTGCAAAATGGTACCTTATTGTTGACAGCCGTGATCGTCGTCTTAGCACCAGAGCTTGGACCCTGGAGAAGCCAGTGGTGGCCTCTAATGGGAGCACTTGAGGCTGATGGATGGAGCCCTCAGAAGCCTGGTGCCTTCCCCAGCTCCTATGAGAAGAACTCCTACCCTCTGGAACTCAGAGTCCTCACCCATGTATCAGCTCTAACAGCCGGAGTCTTGGAATTTCTCAAAACCTCTGTGAGGAGAAGGAAGGGCAGAAGCAGCAAATGACTCAGGCAAGAGGTTTACCTCACTGGGCTGACAGTAACAGGACATCTGAGAAATGTAGACAGCTCTCTTTGCCCTTTCTGCACCACTGGTTTCTACTTCAATCATGCTGTTAGTACATTATGAGTTTTTTAAGAATCAACCACAAACGCAGTTGGCTTCCTCGTGCTACCTGGGGCCTCCCTGGGTCCCAAAGAGGTGGACACTTTTAGACACCTAGACAACCGTTCTCCATCCTCACAGAGCTTCTGAATTTGCTCAGCTCTCCACTATCCTCAGCACCACTTACGAATGACTGAGGAAAGAAAGGGGCGGGCCCTTATTCATCTAAGCCATGGTGAGTGTCATATTCCCCTTCTGGCTGGTTCAAGGAAAGGCTTCCTGAGGATTTCTGGGGAAGAGGCTTCTCCCTTGCAGGAGAGAGGCAGAAAGTGGCTCCTCTACTCAGGTGTAGCCCCTGCTGCTGGCAGCTGTTTTCCAACCAAGAGCAGAAGTAGCCTGGGATGAAGCTGACACTGGTACCAGAGTTAGAGAGATGGGGAAAGTCAGGGACTTGCGGACACTGCAAAGCTGCTGGGAGGCCCCCTCCCAAAGCCTTCGCAGCCCCTCAGCTGCCTCGAATGTCAGGACGTGAAACCGAAACCTCCTGATGATCCATCACTTCAGCTGGAACGAGTCATGAGGCTTGCCCCATGGCATGAGGACTAAAGGACTGAACCCAGGGAGGAATAAAATCGTGTTGCTTCAGTTACGCAACATCAGAGACAGGGCCCACAGCTGGGCTCAGCATCCTCATCCTGGGAGGTTTATTTCTAAGGGGCGCTGGCACAAACATGCCTGCCATGGTGCCTCCTACTTCTAGACTCCTTTGCCATGTGCCATCTACACCCAGCTGGGTCTGCGTATTTCATGCTATTGACAAGGGAAGTGGTCCAGGCAGGAGAATGACTTCTGTCACCACTTCGGCAGAGTCGTGGGACAACCAGCATCTCTACTTCCTCTGTGACTTCAGGGGAATAGAAAGGAGGCCTGGGCTTTGAAACAGGCCAGAGCTACAACTGGCAAAGCTATCTCAAGGCGTCTTGTGGGGTGAGCGAACAAGTCACTCTAAAACAGCCACAACCCTTTGCTGGTGGAGCCTGGCCATGGAAAGAGATGCAGACAAGCAGGGTCCTTGGTGAAGGCAGACCCCACCTTGCCCTGGCCCTCCTGCTACTCTTCCTTGCAGTTGGCAAAAAGAACTCCAGGACAGCACAGTCGCAGAGACTGGTCTTCTGGAGTCAGACATTCCTAGATCAGGATCACATCTCCATAACAAGCTGGCTTCACCTTTCTGAGCTTCAGGTCCCTCATCCATGAAACTGTGGTAATGGTGCCCACTTCTCAAGCCTGATGTGAGGATTAAATGCAGTAATCCCAATCACTGAGAACATAGGAGGTATTCAATAAGTGATGGCCCTTGCTGTGGTGTTTATTATTATTATCTGCTCTGATTCTTGGAGATGGAAGTTTTAAAAGCATAGAATATGGCAAGCACCCCCACCCCAAGCACTTGGGTTGAATGAAGAGGAAAGTGATGATTTTCTGGAAGAATATCCAGGCCAGACTATCACCCCGCCTGGGGCACTGTGATTTGCCAACTGTCTGGACTATGATGAAACACTTAAAAGAAAAGACGGCTCAGAACTGGAAGTCAGTGAAGCAAGGCAGGGAAACTGCACAGTTGGGCAGAGAAGGGGGATCTCTGACAGTCAGGAACTGGATGGCAGTCAGCCGTCTGCCCTTCTGGGGTTATTAAACTCCTATGGGAAATGCTGGTCATTTCATAAAGCCATGGGTGGTCAGACAGCACTGAGTCCCACTCCTCAGCACTGACTCCAGGATCCAGGCGCCCTTGTCAAGTACACATGGAGGGTTGGGGGTTATGCTGATATTAGAGCCTGGGGCTTGGGACACTGCTTTGAGCCTTGAGGGACTCATGACTAATGGTGTTGCGTTTGCCATGACAGATCATACTTCTCTAGATTTATTTGTTTATTTGAACTAAAGTATCCTTTCTGCAGTCATCAGGCAGAACTGTGGAGGAGGCTGGGTCTGTCCTCAGCCTCCCTCTGCAGCCTTGCCAGTCCTCCTCCCTGCTCCCCAAAAAAAAGAACTCCGAGGCCGCCCCACCCCAGCCCCCTCACCTTGTCTCCATCATGAGGTCCCCACACTCTGTCATGTGAAGGGTTGTTGACTTACTTTGCACCCAGCTTCCCCCACTGGATTGTACACACCCAAAAGGCAGGAACAATGGCTGACTTACCCAGGACTATGGTCCCAGTGCCTTGGAACAGTGGCTGGCACATAGTAGGTGCTCAATAAATATTTGTTCCGTGGATCAGCCAACAAACTCACTTACGCTGAGGTGACAGGGCCTCATCATGCTTCCTCCAGTGGTATGATATAAAATTTAAGAACAGATCTTTAGGGAAGGAAGGAGCAAGACCAGGAGGAGGGGACTAGGGTGTGCTGAGCACTTACTAAGGCCTGGGCACTGAACTCGGAAATTAGTACATGTTATTCATGAAGATGACTAAACATGGCAGGTCCTCTTGACCGGTTAAGCCTCACCCAAAGCCATGAGTCTCTGCTGAAGAAATTCAGGCATGGGAGAAAGAAAAAAGATTTTTCAATCTGAACATGAAATCTTCCTGGTGCCCCCTATAGGCTACCTGGCCTGCCCACAGAATCCCACTGACCAGAGGAACTGGGATTGTCCAGGCAGGAGACTTTCAGACCAGTGGGAGCTTTGTGTAACTTTCACTACAAATGCACAGATCTGATTGAAAGATACTTTTTAACCCTGTGAGAGAATTACATTATTGGCTCCTAGGAGGTTTTTTCATCTAGACAAAAGGGCTCCCAGGACTATTAAGGACATTGTCCTATGGTTGCTTGACAGGCCCAAAGTATCTGTGAATAAATCTAAAGGAGGGCCATATCTCAGAAACAACGGTGGGTGTGACCTTTTCAAATGGAATGGACTCAATCATATTCATAGGAAGCCCACCTGGTTTTTAAGGGATCTGAACATGTGAAGGTGCTGCCAGCCTGGATTAAAAAGAAACTGGGATCTGAAATGGTTTAAATTATAAAAAGGCCTCAAGGTCCCAATTTTCAAATGGTTTGAAGGAAGCAGACAAAGGAAGCTACTTAGCTGCAAATGCAGATCATTTCTCGGGAAATGCACATCTCAGAGGGTAGACCCAAGAGCCAGAGAGAAAAACTGTCTCAGGAGCCACTCGCCAGAGGCAGCCCTAACCAAGGAATATTTCCTGTTCTCAAGAGGGGAGGCTTGTGAACACAAGCCCACCTGGATTCATCACTGCTATGAGCAGTGACTGCTTTGTGCTCCCAGTTCTTCACCCTTCTGAAGAAGCATGTCCATTATGTTGACACTTTGCCTGTCTCACCAACGCATGTTAGGTGTGTGCACATCAGATAACTCTTCTTCTTGGTTTGTGGGTCTCCAAATTAAGAGAAGCCGTATCTGCAGTTTCAGTGTAACCTGACACAGATCGTGGGATCCTGGACTCCAAGCTTGACGCCACACTTTCATAAGAAGTTTTTAGGATTCTGGGAAGGGAGTGAGGATGTTTTTCAGGTGGGAGGAATATGAACAACACTGAGAGGATGGATGCCCAGAGGATGCACTTCAGTAGAATGAAAAAATATCCACAATCCTTCATGTCTTCCTCTGTCTATGCCCTTTGCAGTGTCACTGGTAGAGCTGAACCTAGAATCTAAGTGTTCTCATCTCCAACCAATCTCTTCCCAGTACCCTCTGTTACAACTCCAAGCCCTAACATTTTGGAGTCTGTGACAGACTCCTCACATGGCTCTCCAGCCTTCTGAGCCCTGGACATGCTCCTAACATGTTTCAACTGCTTTCCAACCTTATGACCTTCCTTGGATTCCCTTCTGCCAGATCATGTCACTGGTCCCTTGACACTGCAAGTACCTTCTGATTTTTACACTGGAGGTTTTGCCACTCCTCTTGCCTGAAATGGCCCTCCTTCCATCCTTACTAGTTAATCCTGCCCATCCTTCAAGGCTCAGCTCAGACAATCTTCTTCACTGGTCTTCTAGTCTGTTCTCTCCACTCCAGCCATTTGGACTCTCTAAAACAAGAACCAAATCATGTTTGTGAGCCTGGTCTCTGCTCACCTTTCCAGTCGCATATCATGCTCCCTCCTCCTCCCTCCTCTCCCATCCTCCATCCTGTCCCCAAACTCCAGTCGGTCTGTCGTCATTCCCCAAGCATGCCATGCTCTTCTTGTCTCCGTGACTCTACCTACATCCTTCTCTCTCGTTCTGGGAAAAAGATATCCACACCAACTTCATGTCCTCTGCTAATCTGTCCCCAACCATGCCCTCTGTGCTGTGAGAACCACTGTTCAGGACATGGGTCCATTCCTGCCCACCACTGCCCAGGGATGGCATCTCTTCATCCCTGAATCCACTAGTGCTATTTAGCACAATGTGGCCTGCCACATAGTAGGGACTCTACAATATTAAGTGAATGAATATTCAAATGGACAGATGGAGATGTGCATGGATGAGTGGACAGATAGCCTGGAGGTGATGTTTAACTTAGCAAATGTGAGTTTTCTGTTTCCAAAGTGAAAAGCAAATTTAAGGGTTCAAGATAGTGGCTACCTGTCCTACTCACCTCCACAGTGCCCAGCTAGGCAGAGTAAAGACTCACGAACAGCCAACACTCTGACACTGTTGCCCTGTCCTTGGTTCAGTTTCTACTAGATGGAAGACATCTTGCCTATGGTTTGCTTTCCCCATTCTTCACTCTTGGCCAATCAAGTCCAAACTGTTGCAAAATTACCCTTTAAAAACTAATCTGAAGGAAAGGAGAAAATTCCTTTGCCCTCAGCTATTGGGCCTGGCCAGGTTCCCTGAGGGTGGGAGAAAATCAAATCTCTCTCTGCAAAGCGGGGATTGTGAAGAAGGATCGGCTACTCCTAAAAGTCTGACTGAAGAGTTCTAGTGACAGAGCTTCCCTAGGAGAGTTAGAATTCAGGCAGTCAGTGACAAGTGCTCTGAATCAAGCCCTGGGCTGGGTACCGGAGGGACCAAGGGAATAATCAGATGTGGACCATACAGTAAGCATCAGGCTAGAAGGAGACCACATACATGGAGACAAGAGACTATAAAACCAGAAGTCTTAAGAGCTTGAAGAAAGACAGGCAGAGAACAGGCTCACTGACTTGAGTGACTTGATAACTCAGTCAACATTTTGTTAGCATTTACTATGTATCAGTGTGCTGGGCATTAGGGATTGAGAAGTAACATATGGGCCCAAACCTCAAAGAGGTTAATCTTCAAGTGAAAAGCAAAGAGATGGGACTCCTTATGACAGGGAGGTTTAGGGTATGAGTATGAATTTGACTTTATTTTTTTGGGCTCCAAAATCACTGCAGATGGTACTGCAGCCATGAAATTAAAAGAAGCTTACTCCTTGGAAGGAAAGTTATGACCAACCTAGACAGCATATTCAAAAGCAGAGACATTACTTTGCCAACAAAGGTCTGTCTAGTCAAGGCTATGGTCTTTCCAGTGGTCATGTACGGATGTGAGAGTTGGACTGTGAAGAAAGCTGAGTGCTGAAGAATTGATGCTTTTGAACTGTGGTGTTGGAGAAGACTCTTGCGAGTTCCTTGGACTGCAGGGAGATCCAATCAGTCCATCCTAAAGGAGATTAGTCCTGGGTGTTCATTGGAAGGACTGATGCTGAAGCTGAAACTCCAATACTTTGGCCACCTCATGCGAAGAGTTGACTCACTGGAAAAGACCCTGATGCTGGGAGGGATTGGGAGCAGGAGGAGAAGGGGACGACAGAGGATGAGATGGCTGGATGGCATCACCGACTCGATGGACACGAGTTTGAGTGAACTCCGGGAGTTGGTGTTGGACAGGGAGGCCTGGCGTGCTGTGATTCATGGGGTCACAAAGAGTCGGACACGACTGAGCGACTGAACTGAACTGAACTGAACTGATGAATTTGAAAAGTGGGTATGAATTTAGCAATTAGAAATTGGGCCATTTCAAATGCAATAGGAAGGAAACTCCTTTGATAATCTCAAAATTAACATAGTAAGAACACTTGAAAAAATTCAACATTCTTTCAGGTTAAAAGTAAAAACCTGGGAATAGTAGGAGACTTTCTTAACCTGATAAACAGTTTCTGTAAGAACCTACAAAGGACATCATAACTAATGTTGAAATACTGAGAACATTCTTGTAAAAATCAAGAGCAAGTTCAGGATGTCTAGTAGTATCACTTCTATTCTATACTTTGCTGGAAGTCCTATACAGCATAAAAAGATTGAAAAAAATAAAACTATACAGCATGTAAAGGAAAAAACAACACTATCATTATCTACAGATGATATAACTACCTACAAAGAACTTTCAGATAAACTATTAGAATTACTGAGATAATTTGGTAAGGTTGCCATGCCATGTTTAGTCACTTCAGTCATGTCTGACTCTTTGCAACCCCATGGACTGCAGACTGCCAGGCCCCTCTATCCACGGGATTTTTCAGGCAAGAATGCTGAAACGGGTTGCCATTTCTTCCTCCAGGAGAGCATCCCAACTCAGGGATCAAACCCGTGTCTCCTGCATTAACAAATTAACAAAAGAAATGGAAACCCTTTGAAAACTTTATTAAGGATAAAATTGAAAACTAAAACTATTACTGGGCAAAATTAGAGAAAGTATAAGTAAGTGGCTAGTTATACCAGACACTTGGATTGAAAGACTGATGATGTCAATTTTCTCCAGTTAGATCTATAAATTTGATGAAATTTCAGTAAAAAATAAATCCAAGAGGTTTTTTGTTTTTGTTTTTTTTGGTATGAAAATTGATACTTCATTATGAAGTGCATACGAAAATGCAATGGGTTAATAATCACCAAGGCATTCTTGAAGAAGAAAAAGCTAAGAGTATTAAATCTACCAGACAGCTTTAGTATATAGGACATTATGATATGAATGCAAGATTGGATAAATACACATAGCTAATGAGACATAACAGAGTCCAAAAACTGACTCACACATAAAGATATCTAATATATGCCAAAAATGGCACTGCTGAGTGGTGAGGAAAAGAAAATGTTCTAAGTAGCCAGTTTTTGTGCAAAGTGGATAGTTGCCGATTCCCTATTTCCCACTATTTATAAAATCAGTTCCAAGTGGAATGCAGATCTAAAAAACAAAGACAAAATAATAAGCCTCTAGAACTGCACTCTCCTATACAGTAGCCATTACTCATATGTGGCTAATTTAAATTAGTTTAAATTAAAATTTAAAATTCTGCTTTTCAGTTGCATAAGCCCTTTTGAAGCACACAACAGCCACATGTGGTTTGTGGCTACATTATTAGAAAATGCACATATAGAATACTGCCACCATCACAGAAAGAACTATCAGACAGTGCATCTCTAGAACAAGGGTCAACAAACTATGGCCCATGGAATAACCTCAGCACATCACATGTTTTTGTAAATTAAGTTTTACTGGAACACAGACACACGCAACCATTTACATATTGCTATGGCTGCTTTCAGGGGCTTCCCAGATGGCACAAGTGTAAAGAATGTGCCTGCTGATGCGGCAGACACAAGAGACGCACACTTGATCCCTGGGTCGGCAAGATCTAGCAAGAAGGAAATGACAGTCCACTCCAGTACTCTTGCCTGGGAAATCCCATGGGCAGAGGAGCCTGGTAGGCTATAGTCCACAGGATTGCAAAGAATTAGACATGACTGAGCATACACACACATGGCTGCTTTCATACTACATGGCAGAACCAAGCAGTCTTGATAAAGGACATATAACCCACAAAGCCTAAAATACTTATCTGACTTTTTCCCCAAAATTGTGCAGACTCCTGCTCTAGAAGCTAACACAGGAAAATTTACTAATAACCTTGGGTTCTTTAACAGGTCATGAGAATAGAACCTTGTTATATTGTTAAATGGAACCAAATAAAGATTAAGAACTATTCATCAGAAAACTTCATTAATAGACTGAGCAGGCAAGTCACAGAATAACAATGTTAAATGCATAAAGACAGACCTCTTTTCCAGAATATTAAAATCCTATACAAATCAATAAGAAAAAGAAATGGACAAGAAATTGGAGGGGTATGTCACCAAAAAAAACGAACACCCAAATGGCAAATAATATATCAAAAGGTGCTTAACCATGTTAGCTCTTCTCAACTTAGTGTACAGATACAACACAATCCCCCAAACAAAGTGCCAGCAAGTTATTCTGTGGATATTAGCAAACTGATTCTAAAGTTTCTATGGTGAGGCAAAAGACCCAGAATAGCCAACACTATTGAAAAACGAAGGCAGAGGGCTGGCATTACTCAACTTTAAGACTCACTATAAAGTTATAGTAGTCAAGACAATGTGGAATTGGTAAAAAAAAAAAAAAAAAGAAAAAAGAAAGAAAATAAATCAATGCAACAGAACAGAGAGCCCAGAAAAAGACCCATACAAATAAAGTCAACTGGTCTTTGACAAAAGAGCAAAGGCAAGTCAATGGAGAAAGGATAGTGCTAGTATGAGTTGCTCAGTCGTGTCTAACTCTTGGCAATCCCTTGGACTGTAGCCCACCAGGCTCCTCTATCCAAGGGAGTTCCCAGGCAAGAATACTGGAGTGGGTAGCCATTCCCTTTTCCAGGGAACCCTTCTGACCCAGGGATCAAACCTGGTTCTCCTGCACTCCAGGCAGATTCTTTACCATCTGAGCCACCAGGGAGAAAGGATAGGTTTTCAACAAATGATGCAAGGACAATTGGACATTCATACGCAAAAAAAAACCAATCTGATGCAGACTTGACACCTCTCACAAAATGTATTTCCAAAATCACAGACCTAAAAGTAAAATGCAAAACTACAAAAATTCTAAGAGATAATAACATAAGACAAAACCTAGGCTCAGTAATGAATTTTTAGATATAGCATCAAAAGCATGATGAAAGAAAATTTGACATGTTGCACTTCATTAAAATTAAAATTTTCTGTTCTGTGCAAGACACCATTGAAAAAATGATAAAACAAGACAGCGAGAAACATTCACAAACACATCTGATAAAGGATATATCCAAAATATACAAAGAACCATAATATTAAACTCAACAATAAGAAAACAAAGAATCCAAGGTAAAAACAGGCAAATATCTGAACACACACTTCATCAGTGAAGATATACAGATGGCAAACACGCATATGAAAAGATGTTCAAATCTGTATGCCATTACTGAACCGCAAATGAAAATGAGTCATACCTACCTACGTATCGGGGTGGCTAAAATCCAAAAAGTGACACCACCAAATACTAAAGAGGATGTAAAGCAACAGGAAGTCTCATTTATTGCTAGTAGAATGAAAAATGGCCACTCTGGAAGACAGTTTGGTAGCTTCTTACAAAAGTAAACAAACTCTTACCATACATACTATCCATTAATTGCACTCCCTCGTATTTAACTAAGTATACGAAAAACTAATGTCCACAAAAACCCTGCACACGGATGTTCACTTATAGTAGCTTTAAAAACAGTTGTCAAAATGTCAAAACAACTAAGACTCCCTTCAATATGTGAATGGGTAAACAAACTGTGGACGTTTGGAGTATTAATCCAAAAAATGGAATATTTATGATAAAATTAGCTACTTAGTCACAAAAAGATGTGGAGAAACCTCCAATACATAATGCTAAGTGAAAGAAGCCAGTCTAAAAGGTTTATGCATTATTTGATTTCAACAATATGACTATGAAAAAAGCAAAACTATAGCAACAGTGAAAAGAGCTGTGATTGCCAGAGGTACAGGGAAAGTGGGGTGAGATAAGCAGATGGTACACAGATTTTTAGGGCATTAACATTATCTCATATGATACTGTCACGGTGGATACATAACGTGAAGCATTTTCCAAGGCTAACAGAATAATACAACACAAAGAGGGAGCCTTAATATAAACTGTGGGCCTTTTCGTTAATAATATTGTGTTACTATTAGTGCAGTCATTGCAAAAAATATATGACACTAATGCAAGATGCTAATAACTGGAAACTCTCTATGTGTGTATGTGTATAAGTGTGAGGGGCATGGATAGTATATGGAAATTCTCTGTACTATCTGCTCAATATTTATAAAAAATAACAATTCTTTTTAAAAGGTGCTTGACCTCACTGGGCCTGATGGAAACACAAGTTAAACTATAATAAGACCCAGAGACTGTCATACTGAGTGAAATAAGTCAGACAAAGACAAATACTGTATGATATCATTTATACAAAGCATCTAAAAAAAATGATACAAATGAGCTTATTTACAAAACAGAAAGAGTCACAGATACAGAAAACAAACATGGTTACCAAGCAGGAAGGTGAGGAGTGATAAATTAGAGACTGGGATTGATATATACACACTACTATATGTAAAGCAGACAACTAATAAGGATCTATTGTATGGCACGGGGAACTCTACTCAACACTCTGTAATGTTCTATATGGGAAAAGAATATTAAAAAGAGTGACTATATGTTGATGTATAACTGATTCACTTTGCTGTACACCTGAAACCAACACAACATTGTAAATCAAGTATAGACCAATAGAAATTAATTTTTTTAACCTATAATAAGATACCACTGGACACATGCCAGAAGGGCTAACATTAAACACACACACATACAATATCAAATGGTGACCAAGATTCACTAAAATGCTGAAATTGCAATCTCATACAAATGCTGGTGGGAGTATAAACGCATAAGCTCACTTTATAAAACAGTTGAACATCAGCTAATGAAGATGAACACATGTGCTTTATGACCCCGCAATTCTATCCTACACATATACTCAATAGAAATGGGTGCGTGGGAACACCAGGAAGACACACACAAGAATGTTCACAGTAGCACTACCCATAGAAGCCTCCTAATATGCAAAATGAGAAAAACAATAACTCCCTCAAGATGGTTTTCAGGATAGAACGTCACCTATATGAAGCGCTTAGTTTGCAACTGCACCTGGCATGTACACAGCGGATGGAAGCCACTATATATTATTAATTCATGAGCTGCATCAATTTAGTTTTAAGTTGCAAAACCAAAAATGCAAAAATGTGCAAAATGTGCAAAAATGTACTTTGACTTGCAGAAAAAACGTAGGAATTTACTAATGAGAAACTGCGCCATTCTCTGAGTCTGTCACAAAAAGACAGAGAACCAAGCACAAAAAGTACAGAGAACCAGGAGGGCCAGGTGGCGAAGACACAGCCCAGGCCAGGTCACTGGAGTAGCTGGGAGCATAGGTCACATATGCCAGAGAGGCCGAGGGCTGAGGAAGAGGAATGTCTAGTCCCCGTGATGCTCTGACTGAGGAAACAGGACTCTGCCTATTGTCAATGAAGAATTCCCCCCAATAAGAAAGTTTTGGATGTTGACAGCCACAAAACAACACATGTCCATTACAAGGGTCCAACCCAAATCTATCTTCTCTCGATTGTCTGTCCCACTTGATTCCTGTGGTCCTAAAGGGACATCGTGACAGAGAACATCTAGGAACACAGTACCTACCCTCAAGAGGAGAGACACAGAGACTGCTAACTCCCACATCACAAAGTGGCGATGGCGGGCCAGGGCTGCAAGTTGAGTCCCAAGGAGTCAGGCATGACAGCTACTGCACCGCAAGTCTCAACATAACCCAGAAGAACTAAATCTCAACTAAATCCATCACTGGCCTGTTGCTCTGGATTAGAAGATATATCCAAGGCAAAGCTCTTCTGGAAGAACTGAAATGCATCCATTTCAGATGAAAAACATCAAATGGGAAAAGTACAAGAACAAGGTGAAAAATGCAAGAGGCAATTATAGGAACCAGAGGAAAGTGGAAACTAGTCAGGAATAAGCAAGAAAGGTCTGGAACAAGATTCGTGGGCAGGCGCTCACAACTGGCTTTTAGGATCCACTGGCTGTTGAGGATTGGTGTGTCCAGTTGGTTTAAAGCAGGGTCCAGACAAACATAAACAGCATCTGGTACCCACGACCATGTCCCTCTGATTGGCATGTACACCCGGTCCAAATGTGGCCACAAAGATCTTCTCTCCCGGGATCCAAAAGTGAGACACTGACAGAAAGGATCAAGAACCTCAACTAAGACTATACATATAGAACATATTTTATATAAGAATGGGATGGCATCTTGTTAGGTACTTGTCGGGATTACACCAACCTAAGTCTCAGGAAACTATCCTTCTGTCCAGGATGTGATAACAAAACCATTTCTTAAGATCCAAACACCTGGATTTTTCTCAACTCAAAATGTGACACTCATGGTAGAGATATCAGATATCAACAAACTAGTACATTTCCTCAGTACTTTCTAGTGTATGGTGCCTTGACCCTCTAGGCAGCCCTGTAAGGAATAGAAATTTTCCATTCTGTTATAAAGGGGATGACAATGGGGTTAAGGAAAAGAAGTCATTTGCCCAAGCACATCAAGCAGAGCATATGGCACATTTTTTTCATGAGGTAGATTTTTAAAAACGGGAATAAATTCTTTCCATCCCTGTATGCACACCCCTTTAATATGACTGCTGAAACTTTCATTAGGAGGTGGAAGACTATCTCTTTCCACCCTTTGAATCTGGGCTTGGCCATGTGACACACCTGGCAGAAGCTGGAAAGTGCCCAAGCACTGAGGTTTGTCTTCTCTTGCTGCTGGGAACACTGCTTAGCGAGAAGACCAGGCTAGCCTCCCAGATGATAAGAAACCAGGTAGAGCCATCCAAACCAATATTTTATTCAAAATGTAGAGAGAAAAATAGTTTGTTCCTCCCAGTTCCCAAGAAGGGGGGCATGACAGGCTTCAGGGGCCACATGGGGACACACCAGGGTCGGCTGGTCAGTGGACAGAGGGAGCAGGAAGAAGACAGCCAGGAGACTTTACTGTGGTTTCCATGAGAAGGAACAGGTCAGGCACCGTGCCTATGACTTAACATATGGTGTTTCAATGAATCAGCGCAATAATCTTAGGAGGTACTATAGTATTACTTTCACTTTACAGATGAGGAAACCAAATCCTAGATAGTTACACAACTGTCCCAAAGTCATATAACTAATACATGGTGGAGCCAGGATTTGAACCAGGGTATCTGGTTATTGGCCCTTTGTCCCTCCCAGAGCAAAAGAAGAAAGTGAAAGTGTTAGTCACTCAGTCATGTCCGACTCTGCGATGCCATGGACTGTGTAACCCACTAGGCTCCTTTGTCCATGGAATTCTCCAGTCAAGAATACTGGAGTGAGTAGCCATTCCCCTCCCCAGGGGATCTTCTCAACCCAGGGATTAAACCC
The DNA here is from genome assembly GCF_032405125.1 of Capricornis sumatraensis. Lineage (NCBI taxonomy): Eukaryota > Metazoa > Chordata > Mammalia > Artiodactyla > Bovidae > Capricornis > Capricornis sumatraensis. Next base: position 63,324,980 of record NC_091078.1, on the reverse strand, counting down.
AGGTCTCCTGCGTTGCAGGCAGTTTCTCTACCATATGAGCTAGCAGGGAAGCCCCAGGGTAACTGGCTGATTCCCATTAATTGTGGCAGGGGCACAAGGATTATGCGCAACGCATAGGCTGGCATGGAAATGTGGAAAGGGCAGGCACTGAGGAATTCCCTGGGTGCTTCTCATCTTAGGTAAAGCTCTCCCTTGGTTCCGACTCTGCCTTTCACAGCTCTTAACACCAGGTAGCGTTCGTTGCCTTTGGCCCCTTCGGATATCCCAGTGTGAACCCTCCAGAAGGGAGGCAGGGCAAAGTTGGCGTGGGGTGGGGGTAGGGGGTCTGGGAAGCCAGAGGGACCTAAGCCCTGTGTCACCATGAGCTCCACAAACACTTGACCCACACTCCAGGCCCACTATTCCAAGCTGCCCACATTTTTTCTTGGTGGGAGGCGAAAGGTTTGTGAAGGACACTGACTAAAATCCTGAGGAAAAGGGCTGAACAGAAGCTGATGCTCTGAGTCCTCCACCAGCAACACACTGCCTGGGATGGTCAGCCCGTCCTCAGACAGAGAATGACAAACATCCCCACTATTTTCCACCCACGCCTGAGCAACTAATTATTTCACTGACTTAGGCCGACCTGCACAATAGGGACTGCCCTCCCCACGCCGGTGTGACTCAGGAGGGCTAGGAAGACCCTACTAGAGTAGCTTCCTCTGCGTCTCATCGGAGCAGAGAAGCCCCTAGCAGCAGCCCCCAGTCTTAGGGCTGAAAAGCTTTTCACACCTCTGAGTTCCCTGGGAAAAGATGAGCCACGGCCTCAGCTTTAGTTCTAGAGGTGTCCGAATATTCCAGGTTCATGAGACTCTCACGGCACCAGTTTGTTCATGATGCCCCTGGGCTCCTAGAGACATCCATCAGCCCCATTCATTACTGAGTTGGGTCCAAGCTACTTCATGAGTTTGTAGTCATGCATGTATTAGCAACAGAAATTAAAACCAAAGATCATCTTTTCATCTTACTCTTAAAGAACCATAGCAACTGCCCAGCAGAACGAGGGTGCTTGGTGGGCAACTCCTCACACTTCATGATGCAACTGGACACTGCCACCTTCCACTCCCTTCACACCGATTGTCGCTGGGATTCCCATCCCTACAAACACCACAAACCCCACTTTGCAAAGATGTGACATCATCTAAGGGAATGCAGTGATCCATTGACCCCTTGCACATGGGCTTGCTTTGCTTCCCTCAAACATTCAGAATAAAACTGGCTGAGCCCTGAGCTCAAGGCAGCTCCCTGGCAGGCTTGGCAAAGCACAGGACCCACAGTTTATACCTTGGCAGGTGGGTAGCAGGCAGCAGGCAGACACCAGGGCCTTTGATAACACAATACAGGGGAGGGACCTGGGGGGCCCATGTGACAAGGAGCTGTGGGAGGGAGTTAGGGATGGGGTGACCGGGGAAAGGCCAGAAGAGACTAAATATATGACTTAACCTCTGCAGGATCCCCTCCCCCATTGGTAAAGGGGACATAACCATAGATGTGTGTTGCCTCCTTTAAGGATTATCATGAGTTCAAATAAGACCTCAGGCTTAGAAATGTTTTGCAAACTGTAAACCTTGGAACAAATGGTAGATGTTGCAGCCATGATACTTCTTATCCCAAGAGATGACTGGAAGGGTCCTTTCCTATGGATGAATCAGGTAGTTCCACCACTTGAAGGAAATGTGGAGGATTCCAAATGATGCTCACAGCTCTTCTGGGTCCTTTTAGATAACACCTGGCTGCTTATGTACAGGTCTCTGCAGGCTTCGGAAGGATCAGTGACTATTTCAAAGACAAGGTTAAAGCAGATTCCCAAGGGAAGGAAGAGTCCAATCCTGAATTCAGGCAAAGCACCCAGGAGCACTCAGAAACCTTAAAAACAATTCCATAAATGCTATCCTGGGCTTCCTGCTGGACTACAAGGCTTCCCGTCAAATATGAATGAAGGGGAGCTTGACTGTATTACAAAATTAATAATGTAGGATGGTAGATGCCAAAGCCATTCATAATCATAATTGCTTCTGCATGCATTTTCTTGAAAGCTATTTCATGTTTGTTAAAACTAGGAATGAAGTCTCTTCTTTAGATACTTATATGGTCAGGCACCAAGCAGGGCTATACTCTCCTGCACACAGTAACTGTGGCTCTGAAAATACATGTGTTTAAAATCTTATAAACAGCTTTTATTTTTCCAGCAGACTCAGAAGAGTCTGTATCCCTTAAAAAGAACAATCTCCCACTCTTTCACACCATATTTTAGTTTAGATTTTCATAGATGGCTGCCGAAAGCACTTCAATCATGTAAACTTTCAAACTAAAGGCAAATATTAGTGCACTTCAGTCCTCAGTCACCTCTGACTCTTTGCAACCCCATGGAATGCAAAACACCAGGTTTCCCTGTCCATCACCAACTCCCAGAGCTTGGTCAAACTCATATCCATCGAGTCGGTGACGCCATCCAACCATCTCATCCTCTGTTGTCCCCTTCTCCTCCTGCCCCCAATCCCTCCCAGCATCAGGGTCTTTCTCAATGAGTCAACTGTTCGCATGAGATGGCCAAAGTATTGGAGTTTCAGCTTCAGTCCTTTCAATGAACACCCAGGACTGATCTCATTTAGGATGGACTGGTTGGATCACTTTGCAGTCCAAGGGACTCTCAAGAGTCTTCTCCAACACCACAGTTCAAAAGCATCAATTCTTTGGCACTCAGTTTGCTTTATGGTCCAACTCTCACATCCATACATGACTACTGGAAAAACCACAGCTTTGACTAGATGGACCTTTGTGGGCAAAGTAATATCTCTGCTTTTTAATATGCTGTCTAAGCTGGTCATAGCTTTTCTTCCAAGGAGTAAGCGTCTTTTAATTTCATGGCTACAGTCACCATCTGCAGTGATTTTGGAGCTCCAAAAAAACAAAAGTCTGTCACTGTTTCCATTGTTTCCCCATCTATTTGCCAGGAAGTGATGGGACCAGATGCCATGATCTCCGTTTTCTGAATGTTGAGCTTTAAGCCAACTTTTTCACTCTCCTCTTTCACTTTCATCAAGAGGCTCTTTAGTTCCTCTTCAGTTTCTGCCATAAGGGTGGTGTCATCTGCATATCTGAGGTTATTGATATTTCTCCTGGCAATCTGGATTCCAGCTTATGCTTCTTCCAGTCCAGCGTTTCTCATGATGTACTCTGCATATAAGTTAAATAAGCATGGTGACAATATACAGCCTTGACGTACTCCTTTTCCTATTTGGAACCAGTCTGTTGTTCCATGTCCAGTTTGAACTGTTGCTTCCTGACCTGCATATAGGTTTCTCAAGAGGCAGGTCAGGTGGTCTGGTATTCCCATCTCTTTCAGAGTTTTCCACAGTTTATTGTGACCCACACAAAGGCTTTGGCATAGTCAATAAAGCAGAGATAGATGTTTTTCTGGAACTCCCTTGCTTTTTCAATGATCTAGTGGATGTTGGCAATTTGATCTCTGGTTCCTCTGCCTTTTCTAAATCCAGCTTGAGTATCTGGAAGTTCATGGTTCACGTATTGCTGAAGCCTGGCTTGGAGAATTTTGAGCAATACTTTGCTAGAGTTTGAGATGAGTGCAATTGTGCAGTAGTTTGAACATTCTTTGGCATTGCCTTTCTTAGGGACTGAAATGAAAACTGACATTTTCCAGTCCTGTGGCCACTGCTGAGCTTTCCAAATTGGTTGGCATATTGAGTGCAACACTTTCACAGCTCATTTTTCACGATTTGAAATAGCTCAGCTGGAAATCCATCACCTCCACTGGTTTTGTTCATAGTGATGCTTCCTAAGGCCCACTTGACTTTGCATTCCAGGATGTCTGGCTCTGAGTGATCACCCCATCATGATTATCTGGGTCATGAAGATCTTTTTGGTATAGTTCTTCTGTGTATTCTTGCCACCTCTTCTTAATATCTTCTGCTTCTGTTAGGTCCATACCATTTCTGTCCCTTATTATGCCCATCTTTGCATGAAATGTTCCCTTGGTATCTCTAATTTTCTTGAGGAGATCTCTAGTCTTTCCCGTTTTATTGTTTTCCTCTATTTCTTTGCAACAATCATTGAGGAAGGCTTTCTTGTCTCTCCTTGTTCTTCTTTGGAACTCTGCATTCAGATGGGTATATCTTTCCTTTTCTCCTTTGCCTTTAGCTTCTCTTCTTTTCAAAGCTATTGTTAAGCCCCCCTCAGACAACCATTTTGCCTTTTTGCGTTTCTTTTTCTTGGGAATGGTTGTGATCACTACCTCCTGTACAATGTCACAAACCTCCATTCATAGTTCTTCAGGCACTCTATCAGATCTAATCCCTTGAATCTATTTGTCACTTCCATTGTATAATTGTAAGGGATCTGATTTAGGTCATACCTGAATGGTGTAGTGGTTTCCCCTACTTTCTTCAATTTAAGTCTGAATTTGGCAATAAGGAGTTCATGATCTGAGCCAGTCAGCTCACGGTCTTGTTTTTGGTGACTGTATAGAGCTTCTCCATCTTTGGCTGCAAAGAATATAATCAATCTGATTTCAGTATTGACCATCTGGTGATGTCCATTTGTAAAGTCTTCTCTTGTGTTGTTGGAAGAAGCTATTTTCTATGACCAGTGCATCCTCTTGGCAAACTCTGTTAGCCTTTGCCTTGCTTCATTTTGCACTCCAAGGCCTGTTGCTACAGGTATCTCTTGACTTCCTTGGTTCCTGGGTGGTAGTGATAACCAATATTTTACAAGTATTTTCTCCCTTATATTGTAAACCTGCTCAGGAGAAGCCATAAACTTACTTAAGTCTGTATTTCCAGAGCCTAATACATAGTAGGTAGCCCATAAACCACTGCTGTTTCACTCTATTTCCTATGTCATTTCATACTCCAACAACTTTATGACAGAGCTACCTACTGACATCAACTTTACTTTGCAGTTATGGAAATTGAGAATCTGAGAGGGCAGATGATGCCCCAAATTACAATTGTTTAAAATGGAACCAGGAACAGGATCAGAATCTTAATCCAAGTCTCCTTCATCTAAATTTTACACTTTTTTTTTTTTGCCATGCCCTGCGGCCAGTGGGATCTTAGGGACTGAACTCATTACCGCTGCAGTGCAAGCATGGCATCCTAACCACTGAATTGCCAGGGAATTCCCTCTAAATTCTACACTCTTGCAAACACCTCAGGTTTCTGGACAGACTTTAAATGGAGCATGTCCAAAGTTTTAGTCCACTCAAGGATGACAGGAGTCCAAGTCTGCAGGCCTCTGTCTTTAGCAAGGAACCTTTACCTGAGAAGCTCAAGAGAACTATTTCCTATGGGCTTCTGGCCCTGAAGCTCTTTCTAGGCATCTTTAAGAGCCTGGTGTCCTGCTGCCTCCTTCTCTGTCTCCAGCTCTGAATCACACTTGTCGGCTTGCTCCCAGTGGTCAGATCAGACTGGTTCTGTCAGTTGTTGGTTCCCTGACTCACTTGGGACATAGAAAAGGAGCGAACTGGACTGACCTGGTTTAGTCCCTGACCTTCCATGCCAGTGACAAGCAGGCCATTCACCATAAGACCCGGGAAGTGCCCCAGAGTCTGGGGAAGACATTAGCTAAGGTGAGAAAGAGGCTGCCCAGGAAACACTCCAGGTCTGAACACTCCAAATGCCTGGTAATAGGCTCCTGATAATCAGTAACTATAGGTTCTAACATTATATGGGCTCTAGTAATAGAACAGGCTTCTGGGCTGCACCCAAAAATAGCTTTAATACTTACCAACAGGAGACAAAGGTTGGCTGAATTTGGATATGGGGTATGATTTCTGCTGCATCTGCAGGCATCATCTACAGGTAAAACAACATCCAGAAGAAGCACAAGGGACAGCTCTTCCTGGTGCTTCATTAGAAAATGAAAGCTTTTCCAAGAAGTTTCCCAGAGACATCCCCTCACGTCCCTTCACAGAACAACAACACACGCAGGGGCCTAAACCAATGTCTGGTAAGAGACATGGAACCACTATGGTTGACTTAGATGAATCAGGATTCGTCCCTGGAGCTAGGGATGGGCTCACTAATTCTTGAATCCTCATCCTTGGAGGAAAGATGCACAAAGAAGCAAAAGAAGAGGAGGAGGAGGAAAGGAAAATTGTTCTGTAAACTACCACTGGTATTTCTTACAAAGTTAAATTACCCCACTACTTGCTGATCCTATTATGCAACCATTAAAATAATTATGGGGCAGCATGGTTAAATCTTATAATTTAATAAGATAAAAAAAGCAGGAGACAAAAATGTATGTGTATGAGGTTTGCAGCATACAAATGTGTCTTTATGTGGATAGTACTGGAAATCGTGTGCCAGAATGAAGTTAATTCAGAGACACATTAGATGGAGGGATTGAGACTGACTTCACTTTTCAATTTCCCCAACATCCTGTAATGCTAGAAAATGTTAACTGCAAGAATGTGGACAATTAATAAAACAAAACCCAGCCTATCAGTTGAACTTAGCTATGATAGAAATACTGAAAGCAAACAGAGCATGCAGATATTCTAGTCTAGGTCAGGCTCAGAGAGACTCAAAGACCCACAAGCTGTGTTGGAGGGAAGGATTGATTTCTCAAGGTGAAATTCTGAGCATCTCTGTAAATAAAATGAAGCTTGTCTTTTATATTAACTATAGCATTTTTTTAAAGCTTGATGAACTTAAACTATGTGTGAAGGGTATGTATGTTTTGGGTGGGCAGTCAGATATTAAACACACATAGTTAGTCCACCCAGAATCCACTGTTGAGAACCCCAGAAGGAACTGGAAAAGACAAGTGCTGATCCTCCAGAGAAATCAAGTCTGAGGCCTGAGTGCTACTCACTAGGAGACACAAACAGGGGTTTCAAAAATCGACAAAGAACCTCAAGTGTCAAGGGAAGGTACTTTGCCTGTAGGTATTGATTCTCACTCAGGCAACTCTCTGTAGCAAGACTCCAGGGTAAGTAGAATATAAGTATTCTAAGACTCCAGCTGGTCTTAGAATGTAAAGGGATCTGTCTAAAATGGAGGGGTCCCCAGTGAATGGTCCCCGTGTGGACCCAGGCTCAGGAAAAGCTGGAGCAGCAGGAAATGGCTGATCCACATTGGCAACAACAATCTGTTCCCAGTAGCGACAACCACATTCAGGAAAGCTCTAGATGTGTGACAGCCCTCAGAGTGTCCTCTCTTCTTTCCTTTGTTTCAGGAAGGATGCTGTCAGCTGCATGTAACAGACAACCCCATCTCAAAATGTTACCACTGAAGACATATATTATTTAACATAAGGAGTCTGGAGCCAAGTGAGCAAAGGCAGCTGCTCAACTACACCTTCAAGGACGAGGATTCTCTTCATCCTTCTATTCCACTACCTTTAGCCTGGGCTTTGATCTCAGACTTACACCCTTTTGGAAAGCAAGATGGCACCCCCAGCAAAGCTTCTCACACAAACACAGTAACATCCAGAAGAAAAGACAACCTTCTGTTCTGTGTCTGTTTCCTTCTGACAGTGAGGAAGCCTCTCCCAGAAGCCCCTGCCACACTCCTCTCACACCTCCTTGACCACAGTTGCACCAAGTGCTCGAGCCCAAACCAATGACCAGCCAGCGATGGGAGCCTACCATGGGGTCCCAGGAAAGGCTGATACAGATGTGGGTGCAATTCCATTAGAAAGGAAGGGAGAGATGCCCTGGGTATGAACCACAGCACAGTTACCTCTAGGTGCCCATGCTCTTGACACTGCCCCATTCCCCTATATCAGAAAGACACCTCCCTGACCTCTGCCACTGTCTCTGTCTCACAAGCCTGTTTTCCAGTCTATTCAGGCATTGGAAATTCTCTTCCTCAACAGGTCTTACCTGGAAAGCACCACAGCTTCTGTGGGGCTGGGTGGTATCCTGCTTCAATCAGTACTCCTTTCTTTCCTGGGTCCTACATCATTGTTTTTATGCTCTCCAATGTCCTCCTTCTGTACTAGTCAGCCAAGTGGCTTCTGTCTTTCCCAAACTAGACCATGAGCTTCCTGGAAGAGACACTATGACTGACTCATGTCTCAGTCCCAGAGGGTCCAGCTCTCCACCTCGTGCTCTGCACCTGGCCACCTGAATCCACCAGAGCTTTGCATCAAGTAGCTGAGATCCAAGAATCCACCTTGCACATTCATGTTGCTAATCAGGCCAATGCCTATGCTCCTAGTTAATTTAATTTGTCTAACTTAATGTGAAGCAAGGGAGAAGGCTGCGCCCCGCCCCCCACCTGCCTGCTGATTTCAATCGCATATGGACAGAGTGATTTCCAGTTTCCTGGTTAGCTACTAAAGAAATCCACAACTGCATTAACTGTCCAAGCAATTATTTAAATGACCGTGTATGTTGAACTTCCCAATTTGGAAAGGGCACTAGCTTTGAAGTCAGTTCAGAGGCATGTTCAAAATGCAGGTCAGCCACTGATCAGACTGCTGTGTGACGTTGAGCAGGTCAAATCACTTCTCTGAGCTTCAGTACCCTCATCTCTAAAATGGCCATCATGATACTGATCTCAAAGGATTGTTAGGACGATTTAACTAAAACACAATGTATTCAAAGAAACCAGCACAGAATAGGAACTCAATAAATGGGAGCCACTACTACTATTACCACTAAAAACATTAACCCCTAGGTTGTTTTTCCACATACTGTGCATCTGGCCTGTATAAAACCACACCAAGCCTGTACCAAAGAAAATCAGAGCAGGAACTGCTCTCAAATACCAACTTAGCTCCATGGTTCTCAACCCCACTGGGAAGAAACCTGGGAAGGTTTCAAAACCTACCACATCACAGGCCCAACTGCAGACCAATTAAATCAGCAGACAGGGTGCAGGCATCTGCTTTCTTGGACCAGTCTCCTCACTTTACAGGGGAAGACAGCAGAAAGGTGAGGTGATTTTTCCCACGGATCTTTTCCAGGGTGATACTGCATAATCTGCCCACTGTTTCAAATATCAGAACATCTCAGGGACTGATTCTATCAGCCGATGGCAAGATCACTTCCAGCCAACATGTGTGAACGGCTTGTCTTCCGTACCCTCACCCAGTCCTCCTCCGTGCAGACAGGGTTTGTCTTGTCTTGAAGGGTTTGTGTGACGGGCAGAGACGGGCAAGGTGAAGGGCAACATTCCAGAGATAAGAAACAGAGGGCTACTTACCGCTGCCGGAATGCTCAGAGCGTTTTCTCCTCGCGTCCCAGCCCAGCTCCCTCAAGTCTAGTGCAAGCTGCTCTCCCAGCAAGAAAGTACTTCCCTCTGGCTGTTTCCTACTTTGGGGCCTTATCCCCTACCAGGGCCCTAGGACAACTCAGAGGGCCCCTCTCCCCCAAACATTAAACTATTTAAGGGCTATTCGCTGAGCATCCATGGGCCAGCGGGCAAACGACTCATCTCTAACTTGTCCAAGGAAGAGGCCACCCCTCAGCACCGACAACCAGAGGCCCAACCATCTGCTAAACAGGAGAGGACCACTGGGGAGGCACACACTGGACAAACTAGAGCTAGTCTAGACGACTGCAGAGTTCAGAGGGGCAGAAGTGCACCTGTTTAGGAAAAGGCGCCGCTTCAGCTGTGGAAATAACGGCTACAGAAGCGCGGCCATTGTGGATTCTGAACCCTCGCGTGAGCAGCGTGGGCACGGGACTGAAGCCGTTGCTGATTGGCTGACTTTAGCTGGGCAGCATGGACTTAGTGCTGGAGGAGGCTAGTGTATTGCGAGGAGTTACGGCCAAAAAAGTCTTTTTTTTTTTTTTTTTTCATGTTTTTACTTAAACCCTTTTTTTTTAAAATTGAAGTATAGTTAATTTACAATGTTTTTATTCTTGTCTTTATGTTAGGGTATGGCAACTCTTTTTCCCTGCCTAAGTCAGCCTCTGGTCTTTACTCAGCTAAGTCTGGTTCTGGTTCTGAAACGAGGACACCCCAACCCCCAATTCTAGAAGTTCATGGTCTACTTAGGCATTCAGGGCACACTTCTTAAAATGGAACCAGTGGGACCAGGCGTGGTATTCATTCAGCAAACAATTGTGGTATCAAGTTCCAGCGATGTTTCAGCCCATGTGAAAGCACTGGGGGCCACATGGAGCCCTAAACTCAAGGCCAGTGGAAAGGTCAAGAAAAAATACCAAAATAAAATAAAATGGGATGTTTCTGGGCAGGCCTTTCGTGAGGGATTCCCAAATACTTCACACCTCCAGGTCTTGGTCCCAAACCTGCCTGCTCTACACCTACTGCCACTTCACAGGCCGTCTATCTTTGCACGTGCCAAGAATTCTTGACTTTGGTCCTAATGTCTCTTGGCATTCTGCTCCCAAATCCTGGACGTTGTCTTTTGGTTGACACTTTCTTTCCTCTCACTTAAATCCACATACTTTCTTAGTGACCTTAAAGAGGTCACTGTGATCCTGAGCTTGCACATTATATACTCAATATGTGGATCAATTCTATAATATCCCTGCCAAATATTTGGTATGTTTACAACCACTGATGGTGAACTCACTACCTGTCAAGGCTGCCATTTTTGAATAGTGGAAACAGAAACTATTTATATTGAGTTGAAATCTGTGTTCTTAAAATTTTCAATTTTACCTCTAGGTCCCAGGGGCGGGGCGGGGGCGGGGGATCTAGTTCTCCAGATGTGGTAAACATTACAGGAATTAGACCGAGGTTCAGATCTTAGCCCTGCCACTCCTAGCTCTGTGGCTTAGCTCTTTACCTGCCCATTTTAGCATCCACTGGTGAATCTTGTCTGTAGGAATTAATACTGTGGCACACTAATGCTGATTCTCTGTTTACCTGTGCTTCAGTTTCCTCATCTGTATATGGAACCTGGGGAACTTTTTAAAGAAAGTATGTAATATAGCACAGCACCTGGCATATACAGAGTACTCAGTAAATGCTAGCTTTTATTATTCAAAGATACCAATGTTTTGAAGGACATTCTTTTCTAGGCTAAACATCTCTGATTCATGCCATGGTTCTCAGGCCCCTCACTGTCCTGTACTGCAGATGCAGAACATGCTTGGTGGCCATCGCCTCTCTAATGGGGCATCCCTTTCCAATTCCTGCTGTCAACCTTTACTTTTCAGGGCTAACACCCTGACTACTTAGAGACAGAAGATGGAAGAACTGTGCAGGAGAAGCAAGCTGTGCCTTCACATCTGGCAGGGACAGGGAGGTGTCCCAGGGAAGCTGAGACCAGCTGCCCTGGAAGTGAGCAGGGAGAGGGCACCAGCTGGTGAGGGGCAGTGGGGGGTAAGGGGTGGGCATGGCAGGCAGGATCCGTACTTCCCCCCAGTTCCTACCATGGGTAACGCCTTGGCTGCTGACCAACCCAGGGCTCGCTGCTCACTTCAGACTAGCAGGAAGGAGCCGAGGGAGATTCTCCTTCGAAAGTGTAAATTCCTTGCAGTTCCCTACTCCAGGCATCCTTGGCCTAGAAAAACAGACCAAGAGAATGGTGCCCCCATCTGGACTCACAGAGAGCACTTTATCCAGCTCTTCAGAAAGCCATGGGAGAAGAAATGAAAAGGGCAGAACTAGCAAGGCCACATGCTTTTTCAATCAGTCACTGGCTGCCAGAATGTTCTAGTGGGGGAGGGGGGTGGGTCTGAAGATCATTTTACCACTTAGGAGACTGGGAGTCCAGTGATGGAAAATGATTTGCCCTGAATCACAAGCTGTGGCAGAGCCTGGCTTCTGGCCAAAGTCTCCTCTGCTTCCTGTAATCAAGCCTCTGCATTTCCTCCTTAACCCCCTCTCCCTGACAAAATGTGTGTGCCTGTGTGTGTGTACACTTACACACATAATATGTACATATAGACACATATATATATGTTAGGATTCTCAATGAATGCATTAGAGACAATTTAGAAAATGAAGAAACCAAAGATTAAAATTCATCCAAAATTGAGAGATTTTATGCTGGGGTATTTTATTTTCTCTGTGTATACACATAATACATGAAAAATACATATTTATACATGTTGAGGCACTGGAATTTACTATAGGTATGGATGTGTAATCTTTTTTATTTACACACTATAGTATCAAGTTATACCTACTAATATTCTTCCTAAACATTTAATAGCTTTGAAATATGACATTGTATGCATGTACCACATATATTGAACTATTCCCCTATGGATGATCTTGAGATTATTTTTAAAATTACAATTTCAATAAAAAGGCAATTTAGACAATTTTCACTTCCAGCCAAAGTGGAGTAATAGGAATCAGAGAATTCTCTTACCCTAGGACTATACCAAAGCCTTTCACTGTATCACAATAAACTGTGGAAAATTCTGAAAGAGATGGGAATACCAGATCACCTGACCTGCCTCTTGAGAAACCTATATGCAGGTCAGGAAGCAACAGTTAGAACTGGACATGGAACAACAGACTGGTTCCAAATAGGAAAAGGAGTACGTAAAGGCTGTATATTGTCACCATACTTATTTAACTTATATGCAGAGTACATCATGAGAAACGCTGGACTGGAAGAAGCACAAGCTGGAATCAAGATTGCCAGGAGAAATATCAATAACCTCAGATATGCAGATGACACCACCCTTATGGCAGAAACTGAAGAGGAACTAAAGAGCCTCTTGATGAAAGTGAAAGAGGAGAGTGAAAAAGTTGGCTTAAAGCTCAGCATTCAGAAAACGAAGATCATGGCATGGGGTCCCATCACTTCATGGGAAATAGATGGGGAAATAGTAGAAACAGTGGCTGACTTTATTTTTCTGGGCTTCAAAATCACTGCAGATGGTGACTGCAGCCATGAAATTAAAAGACGCTTACTCCTTAGAAGGAAAGTTATGACCAACCTAGACAGCATATTAAAAAGCAGAGACATTACTTTGTCAACAGGTCCGTCTAGTCAAGGCTATGGTTTTTCCAGTGGTCATGTATGGATGTGAGAGTTGGACTGTGAAGAAAGCTGAGTGCTGAAGAATTGATGCTTTTGAACTGTGGTGTTGGAGAAGACTCTTGAGAGTCCCTTGGACTGCAAGGAGATCCAACCAGTCCATTCTGAAGGAGATCAGTCCTGGGTATTCTTTGGAAGGAATGATGCTGAAGCTGAAACTCCAGTACTTTGGCCACCTCATGCGAAGAGCAGACTCATTGGAAAAGAGTCTGATGCTGGGAGGAATTGGGGGCAGGAGGAGAAGGGGGCGACAGAGGATGAGATGGCTGGATGGCATCACCGACTCGATGGACGTGAGTCTGAGTGAAGTCCGGGAGTTGGTGATGGACAGGGAGGCCTGGCGTGCTGCAATTCATGGGGTCACAAAGAGTCGGACACGAATGAGAGACTGAACTGAACTGAACAAAAAAAAAAGTTTTAAAAACATGCAAAACATTTTGAAATCATGCAGCACATGCAAAAAAAGTTTTGTAAAACAGCAATTTTCAAAAACTGCCATTGGGCAATGAAGGGCAGTGATCCGTGAGAGATGGGAAAGCGCCAGGTAAGTAAGCCCTTTAGCTGCCCCAGGTAATTGCCTTGGGAGGGTTTCCAGGGCATGCAGGGAAGGGATACCCCAGCAGAGCTCTGTGAGCTCCCTGAGTTGAGTAAGATGGAGCCAGAAGTCCAGGGAGACTAGAGAGAGACACGGAGAGATTTCTGCAGAGAGCAAACTGTGCACACCTACAGAGGGTCAGTCTTGAGTCTTCAGGAGAATACTGATTAGCACTTGTGGGGAAACCACCAGAGGCTGGCAAAGAACCATTTGGAAGGATCTGCCATATCAGTGCCCAACATTCACACACAGCTGGACACAGCCTATTCTCACCAGCCAAACTAGAAAACTCAAACTTCACAGGGCATTCAGTTGAATAGTCAGGAAGGTCTTGCCTCAACTGTATGAAAAAATTAGCCCTAGACTGAGTCTTGTTCTGCACTCACCAGAGATGTCTGAAAAGCAAGAGCCAAAAGAATCAAATTGTTTCCACATAACTCAACTGTGTCCCAGAACAATGATCAATATTATTTATAAGAAAAGAGAAACATACAGAACCCAACAAGGAAAAATTCACGTTTTGCATTCAATAAAAAATTACCAAGCAGGCAAAGAATCAGGAAAGCATAACTCATAATATGGGAGTAAATTAACCTTCTAAAATTGACCCAGATCTAACACAGATGCTAGAATTAGCAGATAAGGACATTAAAATAGTTATTCTATCTGCATTCTATGTGTTCAGATAATTAAGTAGAGACATTGAAGATATAAAAGATCCAAATCAAACTTTGAGAGATGAAAACTACAATGGTTAACATGAAAATCAGTGGATTGGTGTTTTTCTTTCTGGCTTACTTCACTCTGTATAATCGGCTCCAGTTTCATCCATCTCATTAGAACTGATTCAAATGTATTCTTTTTAATGGCTGAGTAATACTCCATTGTGTATATGTACCACAGCTTTCTTATCCATTCATCTGCTTATGGACATCTAGGTTGTTTCCATGTCCTGGCTATTATAAACAGAAAATACCAATACAGTATACTAACACACATATATGGAATTTAGAAAGATGGTAAGGATAACCCTGTATGCAAGACAGCAAAAGAGACACAGATGTATAGAATGGACTTTTGGACTCTGAGGGAGAGGGAGAGGGTGGGATGATTTGGGAGAATGCACTGAAACATGTACACTATGAGGTAAGAAATGAGTTGCCAGTCTATGTTCAATACAGGATACAGGATGCTTGGGGCTGGTGCACAGGGATGATCCAGAGAGATGATATGGGGTGGGAGGTGGGAAGGGGGTTCAGAATTGGGAACTCATGTACACCCATGGCAGATTCATGTCAATGTATGGCAAAACCAATACAGTATTGTAAAGTAAAATAAAGTAAAAATAAAAATAAAAATAAAAAAACAACACAGTGGATGTGATTAAATACAGAGCAGACATTTCAGAAAAAGAAATGAAATAACTTGAGGTATAGAAGTTATACAAAATGAAACATAGAATGACAAGATTTTTAAAAAATGAAAAGAGCATCAGAGAACTATGTGATAACTTAATGGCCTAACATTTATGCAAATTAAACCCTTACAGGAGAGGAGTTAAGAGGAGAGGACAGAAGAAAACAATGGTCAAAATTTTCCAAATTTGATGAAAATGATAAAGCCACAAATCCAAAGAGCTCCAAGTACAAGAAACATGAAGAAAATGACACCAATAATACTATTACTATTAAAAGTGTTCAACTCTAACAAAAAAGGTAAAATCATAAAAACAGCCAGAGAAAAAAGACATGTTATCAATAGAAGAATAATGACAAGGATGACGGAAACTTTCTCAGAGGAAACAAAGCAAATTACAAGGGGAAAAAAAGTGTCAAACATCAATTCTGTATTTAAATACATTTCTTTCAAAATTGAAGGTTAAATGAAGATATACAAGAGCTGAACAAAATCATCACCAGCAGAAGAAATGTTAAAAAGCCTTCAAGTGGAAAGAAAATGATACCAGATAGAAATGTGGATACAATAAGCACAAAAAATGGTTAACTATGTACATGATTTTTTTTCTTATATAAACCAGTTTAAAAGATAATTTACTGTCTAAACAACAATAACAACATAGAAGGGAAGCAAAAAGCAAAGGAGAAAAGGAAAGATACACCCATCTGAATGCAGAGTTCCAAAGAATAGCAAGGAGAGATAAGAAAGCCTTCCTCAGTGATCAATGCAAAGAAATAGAGGAAAATAATAGAACAGGGAAGACTAGAGATCTCTTCAAGAAAATTAGAGATACCAAGGGAACGTTTCATGCAAAGATGGGCTCAATAAAGGACAGAGATGGTATGGACCTAACAGAAGCAGAAGATATTAAGAAGTGTCAAGAATACACAGAACTGTACGAAAAAGATCTTCACGACCAAGATAATCAAAGGTATGATCACTCACACTCACCTACAGCAAGACATCCTGGAATGTGAAGTCAGGTGGGTCTTAGGAAGCATCATTACGAACAAAGCTAGTGGAGGTGATGGAACTCCAGTTGAGCTATTTCAAATCCTGGAAGATGATGCTATGAAAGTGCTACACTCAATATGCCAGCAAATTTGGAAAACTCAGCAGTGGCCACAGGACTGGAAAAGGTCAGTTTTCATTTCAATCCCTAAGAAAGGCAATGCCAAAGAATGCTCAAACTACCACACAATTGTACTCATCTCATACGCTAGTAAAGTAATGCTCAAAATTCTTCAAGCCAGGCTTCAGCAATATGTGAACCGTGAACTTCTAGATGTTCAAGCTGGTTTTAGAAAAGGCAGAAGAACCAGAGATCAAATTGCCAACATCCGCTGGATCATGGAAAAAGCAAGAGAGTTCCAGAAAAGCATCTATTTCTGCTTTATTGACTATGCCAAAGCCTTTGACTGTGTGGATCACAATAAACTGTGGAAAATTCTGAAAGAGATGGGAATACCAGACCACCTGACCTGCCTCTTGAGAAACCTATATGCAGGTCAGGAAGTAACAGTTCGAACTGGACATGGAACAACAGACTGGTTCCAAATAGGAAAAGGAGTACGTCAAGGCTGTACATTGTCACCCTGCTTATTTAACTTCTATGCAGAGTACATCATGAGAAACACTGGGCTGGAGGAAGCATAAGCTGGAATCAAGATTGCCGGGAGAAATATCAATAACCTCAGATATGCAGATGACCCCACACTTACGGCAAAAAGTGAAGAATAACTAAGGAGCCTCTTGATGAAAGTGAAAGAGAAGAGTGAAAAAGTTGGCTTAAAGCTCAGTATTCAGAAAACTAAGATCATGGCATCCAGTCCAATGACTTCATGGCAAATAGATGGGGAAACAGTGGCTGACTTTATTTTTCTGGGCTCCAGAATCACTGTGGATGGTGATTGCAGCCATGAAATTAAAAGACACTTACTCCTTGGAAGGAAAGTTATGACCAACCTAGACAGCATATTAAAAAGCAGAGACATTACTTTGCCAACAAAGGTCTGTCTAGTCAAAGCTAAGGTTTTTCCAGTAGTCATGTATGGATGTGAAAGTTGGACTATAAAGAAAGCTGGGCACAAAAGAATTGATGCTTTTGAACTATGGTGATGAAGAAGACTCTTGAGAGATCCAACCAGTCCATCCTAAAGGAGATTAGTCCTGGTTGTTCACTGGAGGGACTGATGTTGAAGTTGAAACTCCAATACTTTGGCCACCTGATGTGGCGAGCTGACTCATTTGAAAAGACCCTGATGCTGGGAAAGATTGAGGGCAGGAGGAGAAGGGGGCAACAGGATGAGATGGTTGGATGGCATCACTAACACAATGGACATGGGTTTGAGTGGACTCTGGGAGCTGGTGATGAACATGGAGGCCTGGTGTGCTGCAGTTCATTGGGTCGCAAAGAGTCAGACATGACAGAGTGACTGAACTGAACTTATGATGTCTATAACATACATAAAAATAAAATGTATAAAAGCAATAATATAAATGTGGGGGATGGCTAAATGGAAGCACCAGAAGATTCTTGAATTATGCACGATGTAGTATAGTAACACCTGAAAGTAAATTGTGATACCTTAAAAATGATTATCATAAATCCTAATTCAACCACTAAAATGACAAAATAAGGAACAATAGCAAATAAATCATCAAATAAATAAAACTGAATAAAAATAATTAGTCCAAATAAAGAAGAAAAAAGGAATAATAAAGAAGATGGGACAAGACAGAAAACAAACCACACAATGATAGATTTAAACACAACCACACCAACATAATGTAAAAGTTCTAAATATACCAGTTAAAAGGGAGAAAATATGATTGTCAGATTGGCTAATAAAATAAGACTCAACTATATATATGCTGCCTACAAGAAACATACTTTAAATATAAAGGCACAAGCAGAAACTGACTCACAGATATATAGAATAAACTAGTGGTTACCAGTAAGGAGATGGAACAGAGGAGGGCAAAATAAGGTCAGGGGATTAAGAGGTACAAACTACTAAGTACAACATAAATAAGCTACAAGGATATATTGTATAGAATGGGGAATACAGCCAATATTTTATAATAACTTTAAATGGAGTATAATTTAAAAAATATTGAATCACTGTGATGTATACCTGAAACTAATATTGTAAATCAATTTACTTCAACTAAAAAAAATGGAAATTAAATAATAATTTTAAAAAGTAAAGATGGAAAAATGCATTAGCCAAAGACAAGCTGGAAGGAGTATTAGAATATGCCAAACTAGGTAGATTTAAGAGCAAAGAATATTAATATAGAAAAAGAAGGTCTACTTTGTGGGAAAAAAAGTGATGAATTCATCAAGAGGACATAACAATCCTAAATGTTTATGCTCCTAATAAGACTTCAAAATACATGAAGTAAAAATGAAGAACTATAAGGAGAAACTGACAAATCCACAATTATATTCAAAAATTTCAGTAACTCTCTCAAAAACTGATAGAACAAGCACACAAAACTAGCAAGGACAGAGTGGCCTTGAGTCACACTGTCAAGCAACTTGATGCGGCAGAGCATCTATTCTTTTCAAGCGCGCGCTGAACATTTACCAAAACAGACCATTTCTAGGGCATTAAAAAAAGTCTCAACACATGCAAAAGGGTTCAAGTCATAAAAGTTACAGAATTAAATTAGAAGTCAAAAAAAAAAATCTCTGGAAAATTATCAATTATTTGGAAACAGAGTTATATAAAACTCAGTGTCACATAAGAAATCAAAAGGAAAACTGGAAAGTATTTTGTACTGAATGAAAATTAAAACAGCATACAAAAATTTGTGGAATGCTGTTAAAGCAGTACTTAGGGGAAATTTTATAGCATTAAATGACTATCTTAAAAAAGAAGGGCTCAAATCAATGACCTAAGCCTTAAGAAACTACAAAAAAACAAAATGAAACAAATTAAATCCAAAGTAGGCAGCAGAAAGGAAATAATAAAGATCAGAGTGGCAATCAATCAAATAGAAAAGAGCAAAATATTAGAGAAATTCAACAAAACCAAAAGTGGTCCCCTGAGACCAATGAAAACAACAAACTTCTAAACCGTTCGATGAGGAAAAAAGAAAGAAAATATCAACTACCAATAACAGAAATGAAAAAAGTGAGAGAGGTTCTCACAAAACGTGTACACAAAAAGGAAAATT
This sequence comes from Capricornis sumatraensis, assembly GCF_032405125.1. Taxonomy (NCBI): domain Eukaryota; kingdom Metazoa; phylum Chordata; class Mammalia; order Artiodactyla; family Bovidae; genus Capricornis; species Capricornis sumatraensis. The sequence continues at coordinate 63,305,758 of NC_091078.1, read as the reverse complement.
ATGAGCAACTTTTGTTTGTAAATCTATCAATTTAAATGAAATGGATAGATTCCTCAAAATACACAAACTACTATAGTTTACTTAAGAAGAAACAGGTAACCTGAATAGTTCTATATCCATTAGTTAAGAAATGAAATGTATTGTTAAAAACCTACCCACAAAGAAAATACATATGGCTTCACTGATGAATTCTACTGAATACTTTAGGAATAAATAATACCAGTTCTACATAAACTTCTCCAGAAAATTGAAGAGAAGAAATACTTCCCAGCTCATTCCATGAGGCCAGCATTATCCTAATACCAAAATCAGATAAAGAGATCACAAGAAATGAAAACTACAGACCAATATTCTTCTGAACATAGATACAAAAAATTCTAAATGAAATCCAACAGAAATAAAAAGATAACCAGGTGGGGTCTCTCCTGCTACTGTTTTAACATTTATAATCAATCTGTATAATTCATAATATTAATAACCAAAAAAAGAAAAACTATATGATCATCTCAACAAACATGGAAAAAGCATCTGACAAAATTCAATAACCATTTCTGATTTTCAAAAAATTCTCAGCAAACTAGGGATAGAAGCAAATATACTAACCTCATTCAAAGCATGTATCTATAGAGAATTTATACTCACAATAAAAGGAATCCAGACTGGAAAGTAAGAAATATAACTCTTTACATGATAACATGTTTAGATAATTTTCTATGTGGAAAATCTTATGGAATCTACCAAAAAGTTTTCAAACTTCTACAAAGTTAGTTTAGCAAGGTTGTAAGATACATGATTAATATGTAAAACTCAATTTAATCTTTCTAACCTATCAATGCACAGAAACTGAAATTTTAAACACTATCTTAAAATGCAATAATTTTCTAAAAACCCAATTTCAAAATGGGCAAAATAGCATATTATTCACAATAGTCAGAATGAATCAAGACAACCTGGATACCCACTGGCTGAATGATAAACAAAACATGGTATATCCCATACAACGAAATATTATTCAGCAATTAAAAGATACGAAGGAATGATACATGCTACAACATGGATGAACCTTAAATTATGCTGAGTGAAAGAAGCCACATAGTGTATGATTCCACTGATTTGAAATGTACAGAATAAGGAAATACAGGGAAAAAGTCGATACTGCCTAGGGCTGGGAAGGATGAGAGAGTTGGGGATAATGAGTAAGGGACTAAGACCAACAAAAATGTTCTAAAATTAATTACGGCAATGGTTGCAGGACTCAAAATATACCAGAAGCCAATGGGTGAACTGTATTTAAAGTGAGCTATATCTCAATGAAGTTGTTAAAGAAACAAGCAAATGAAGTCGCTGTGGTCTCCAAGGGGCAGGATTCCCAGGAACTGGTCCTGAGCCATGAATCACCATAGAAGCCATGGATGAGACCCAGTTGATGTTTCCTCCCCTTTCAACCTCCCCATCCCTCCTTTTCCCTCCATGACAAGCCTCAGAAGCCTAGGTGTTAATAACTCACCACCCGAGCCCTCAAGAAGGTGGGTGGCAGCTTCAGATCCTCCTCAGCACAGTGCATCAGAGGAACTTGCTGGCAGACGCTCACACCGCAGGAACCAAGCACTTCAGTCCAGTGATGAAGCAGGATTCTCCGAGAACAGGCAAGGAAATCGCATGCCTCTCCTTCCCCATGAGCCAGTCATCCGATGTGCAGTGCTGGCTGCCAAGCCAAGATTACAGGGAAGGCCACTGGCCCCCATTACATACAGTGGAGCACATCAGCCAGCCTGACTATTGCTGCCTGGGAGAGGCTGGGGTGCAGCAACCTGAGATAGAGGCGGGGATGGAGTGTTGCCCCCAACATGCTGAGAGCAGAGTGGGGAGCCCATGGTACCTGCAGGAGATGTGGGGTAGCATACGAGAGAAGCTGTGGCATTCTGACAACTTCTTGAAGTTGGAGCAGGCTGACCCACTTACCCACGTGGCTGCCTGGAAGCCTTTCCAGGCAAGAGCCCTGCCTCACGGGTAAGCAGAGAAGAAATCGTGCATCACCAGGCCATCTGGGAGCTGACGGGAGAGCACTTTCCCCCATAGTCCTTCCTAATTTTAGGTGCTGTTTTATACAGTAGAGCTCCGGCCACCTTCTCCTCCCAGGAGCCCAGAGGGAGCAGAGGTGGCTGCCCTGAGATGATGGATCACTTGGCCCAGAGCAGGCCCTCCACCCCTGAACCAACATGAGGGTCTTCCTGGACTCTGGTGAAGTGACTGCTGTCATCAGGACACGGACAGCCCCAGAGCTCCTGGCACCCACGAGAGGGGACTGGCTCTGAAATGTCAAAACAGGCATTAGGAATTGTGGAAGTAACTGGGAACTGTGGGACATTTTGCACAGAGAAAACAATTTCTGATCAACCCCTTCCAGTGATATGTAGCTTGTACTCAACTACTCACAGAAGACTGTTTCAAGGACTTTATTTTAAATTGATATAGAATCTGTTCAGTTACAAAAGCCATTTATTGCATTCTCTCCATTTCATAGCTGGAATTCAAAGTGTTAAGATTCGATTTACTCAAGTGAAAAAAAAGATCAAGAAATCATCTGTAAGAGCTATTTCTGAAGAACATGCCCAGTATTCTATTGTTCTGTGCCTTTAGATTACAGTACCAACGTCCTGCTTCCAGTAAAGTGTGAGACATGGGTCTAACTAAGGACCACATGAAACTTCGGCAACAAGCAATCATGTAACAGCTGTGACATGGGTGCTGGCCTCCAGGCCTTGTGGGTTAAGACACCCTGCTTGCCTTTCCAGAAACACAGTGGCTCTGGACATCTCAACTAGCCCCTATGGTAGAGGGATTGAAGGATCCTTTTCTGAACTTGGCTTCTCCATGAAAGAGACAGGAGAATGGCTTAAATATTAATATATCCTGAAACTTACAAACAAAAACAAACAAATCTGTGTCTTCTGCAAAGCTGGTGAACATGTGGATGCCAGTGTTTTTAGAGTGAGATGTTTTAGGGGCAGTGGGTAACTGACTAAGTGAGGATGCTGTGTAAAATTTTTTCTTTTCCTGGAAAGGCAGAAAAGACTGAAAATCAGTTAAATGTAACATTTAGAATGTAACATCTTCACTTGGGAAATTTATGAATATGAAATCTACACGGCAACAAAACACCATCTTCCAATGACTGCACTGGCAAAGTCACCACACTAATTTCTGTTCCGCTTAATTCTTGGCTCAAGCTCAGCACTTTCAGCTGACCTTGTGCGACGATTCTGTCCAGGACTTATTTCTGTGTCTTGAAGATCATTTCTGAAAATGGAAAAAAGAAAATGCCAGCTTAGAAAATGATGATTATTATTTTACAGCAGTTTCTGGTTTATAAGTGCTTTCCCATGTGTTTTTATGTAATCCTCCAAATAGCCTTCCACTCCACTGACAAGTCTACTATGATAATTATTATTACTTTTATTATTATTTCCACTTTACAACTGAGAAAACAGTGACTTAGCAAAGATCACAAATCCTAAATGATAGAGTTAAGAACTGAATCTCCTTCTTCTCAATCAGAATCTAGCAGTTTTTTGCTTCTGCTTCACATGCAGAAAGCTGCAAAAAAAAAGTGCTTCCATCGCAACAAGACGAAGCCAGAGAGTCTTAACAAAATCATAACTTATCTCGTCAGAAAGCTGAGGTTGTAAGGGGACCAAGAAAACAAAGTCCCCTCCCAACAGAGATGGGCCATGCACATCCCCTCACTTTGGGCAGAGCGCTGGGGGAAAAGAGGTGGCTGCCATTCAAGTAGGTGGGAAGACAAAAGGATTCTGGAGCACATGCAGAGACCAAACTACATAGAACAGGCTCCCACACTACAAGGAAATAGAGAGAAGTCCAAACATCTCAGCGGAACATGGCCTCCATCTGCCCTGCCAGTGGGCTATGTGCCACATAAATGACCACCCGCAGCCTGAGGCCAGCCCAGACTGAAGAAACAGAAGCAAATAAAATGGCTGTGGTTTAAGCTTCTAAGTTTCCGGGTGATTTGTTACATGGCAATTAAAAAACTATAAACAGAAACTACTTTTGTTCAATTCATTCTGCTTATCTACCACGACATAACAACCATTCTCAGGAAACAAAACAATTGTTTATTTGGTCGTGATTCCAGATCTGGGCAGGGCTCAGAACAGACAGCTAAACTGAGTTTGAAGGATTCACTTCAAGGAAGGCTCACTTGTCTGCTGGCAAACTGGTGCTGGCTGCTGACTTGAAAACTGGCTGGTGAGAGGGCTGCCCCTCCCCATTCTCCTGCAATTGTCTTCTCCCCATGCCCAGGGTGGGCTTCTCACAGTGGAAGGGCTGGGTCCAAGGGGAAGAATCCGAAAAGTGAGCATTCTGAAAGGACAAGCCCCACTGTGCAAACACTACCCAAGCTTCTTCTCATATCACATGACCAAGTCCAGAATCAATGTGGGCCTCGAGAGTGTGAGTACTGAGAGGGTGTGATTCACCGCACCCACCAAAATAACCCTAACCCTGGATATATTCAGTTGGAAAAATCCATCAAGCTGTACACTTAAGATGTGTTCACATTAATAACAGTTCTTAATAAATAACAATTAATAAAGTCCCCTCCTCCAAAAAGAGACAGCCAAATTATCAAGTCGTCCCTAGAAAATATGTTGGGATCATTAGTGTACTACAAATGACTTCTCATGGGGTTAGGATGAAATGCAGATTACCAATAGAGAAAATGATTCTTCCTTTTCTGATTTTATAATATTAGAAAAAGCTATTCCCTAAAAAAGGAACTAAAAGATAAAGCACAAGAGATAAAGAGTTAAAAAAAGATTTGTAAGTGGCAACCCTTATCCACCAGGGAGTGTGTTCAGATCCAAAGAATGCTGACTGGCATATTCAATCACTCATATGCCTACTGAGTGCCCACCATGAGACTCCCCTCCCCCAGGCACCATGCAAGGTGTGGGGCCTAATGAACATCCTCTCTAGGAAGCGAATCGGGTTTAAGTGCAGAGTGCTGCCAGATCAGGGGAGCAGTCAGGGGCTTCCGAGCAGAGCTGTCAAGGAAGGAACCACAACTCCTGTGTGGATGAAAAAAGAAGAAAAGGCAACCAAGGTGGAAGCAACAGCAGTATAAGGCAGTATGACTCTGAAGCAAAGATGAGTAGCTCAGCTTGGCTTAACAAGGAAAGAGAGGTGGGGAAGGACAGTCCAGGAGCCAGTGGGCAGGCTGGGGCCGTAGCTCACGAGTCCCCACAAGACTTCAAACTACCACAGAGAACACGATGTCTTTCAGGTCTCAATGGCAGAATGAAGCATACTGGCTAGAGGCAGAGAGACAGCCAGCCAGCCAGACGGCTGTCGCAGGAAGCCAGAGAGAAAACAAGGTCTTATGCAGACTGTGGCACAGAGGGGCTGACAAGAGATAGTTCAGGGGTCGCCCACAGCCCCGCTCCTCAATGAGGGGCCCCAGAAGCAGCATCAGCACCCACGGGGAGTGTTAAAATGCAAACTCCTGCACCCCAGCCCAAATCTCCAAAATCTCAATCTTGGGGTTCAGTGGAGCCCAATAATCTATTTTAACAAGTCCTCCAAGTGATCTTGATGTACATATAAGTCTGAGGACAACTTATCCATAGGGTTTTGCAATCAACTGCATCTGAGACGTAAGAGAGAGTGAGAAGTTGACAATGATTCTTCGGTTTCTGGCTGCAGCAGTGGGGAAGACTGTTGACACCACTGCTCACTGAGGGAGGAGACAGTGGAGGGGGAGCAGGTCTGAGAGAAGGGACTCAGACTCCTGGAGGCAGAAACATTTCCTCCACAATTTCATGTGGAAACTGAAAGCTGGAAACATGAAACTTGAAATGATTTACCTGGACCATTTTTCTTCCTATTTTCATCCTCTTCAATGTAAACATATCCTGTAGCTCAAACTGGTAAGATGAACCAATAATCACAGATAGAAGAAGCTGAGACCAACCTACAGAAAGCAGGGTCTTGTTTGGGGTGGGGTTTTGTTTTTTCGTTGTTTATGAAAATACTCCTTTATATGGGGCATTGTGTTACTAAAAGAACCTCTCAATCATTTATGGAATTAGAAGAATGTACTGGGACTGAAATAGCATGTTCTAGGACTAGTATCTCAAATATGTCACTTGCAGTACCACAAAATACCTATAAGTTTTGTTATTATTGTTCAGTCACTGTTGTGTCCAACTCTTTGTGACCCCATGAACCATAGCACGCCAGGCTTCCCTGTCCGTCATCATCTCCTGGAGCTTGCTCAAACTCATGTCCATTGAGTCAGTGATGCCATCCAACCATCTCATATTCTGCTGCCTCTTTCTCCTCTTGCCCTCAGTCTTTCCCAGCATCAGGGTATTTTCCAATGACTCGGCTCTTTGCATCAGTTGGCCAAAGTACTGGAGTTTCAGCATCAGCCGTTCCGATGAGTTTCAGGGCTGATTTCCTTTAGGATTGACTAAGGTTTGATCTCCTTGCTGTCCAAGGGACTATTAAGAATCTTCTCCAGCACCACAGTTTGAAACTGTCAATTCACTGGCGCTAAGCCTTCTTTATGGTCCAACTCTCACATCCATACATGACCACTGGAAAAACCATAGCTTTGACTATATGGACCTTTCTCAGCAAAGTGATGTCTCTGCTTTGTGTTGATATCTCAACACTGTCTAGGTTGGTGATAGCTTTTCTTCCAAGGAGTGAGTGTCTTTTAATTTCATGACTGCAGTCACCATCCGCAGTGATTTTGGATCCCGAGAAAATAAAATCTGCCACTGTTTCCACTTTTTCCCCATCTATTTGCCATGAAGTGATGGGACCGGATGCCATGATCTTTTTTTTTTGACTGCTAAGTTTTAAGCCAGCTTTTTCAATCCCCTTTCACCCTCATCAAGAGGCTCTTTGGATCCTCTGCACTTTCTGCCACTAAAATGGTATCATCTGCATATCTGAGGTTGTTGATATTTCTTCCAACAATCTTGACTCCAGCTTGTGAGTCATCCAGCCTGGTATTTCGCATGATGTACTCTGCATATAAGTTAAATAAATAATATGCAGCTTTGAGTACTTCCTTCCCAATTTGGAACCAGTCCATTGTTCGTATCCAGTTCTAACTGTTGCTTCTTGTCCTGGATACAGGTTTCTCAGGAAGCAGGTACAGTGGTCTGGTATTCCCATCTCTTGAAGAACTTTCCACAGTTTATCATGATCCACACAGTCAAAAGGCTTTAGCATAGTCAATGAAGCAGATTTTTTTTTTTTTTAATTCCCTTGCTTTGTCTATGATCCAGCAGAGATGTTGGCAATTTGATCTCTGGTTTCCCTGCCTTTTCTAAATCCAGCTTGAACATCTGGAATTTCTAGGTTCACATGCTGTTGAAGTCTAGCTTGGAGGATTTTGAACATAATTTTGCTAGCATGTGAAATGAATGCAACTCTTCAGTGATTTGAACATTCTTTGTCATTGCCTTTCAGATTAGAATGAAAACTGAACTTTTCCAGTCCTGTGGCCATTGCTGAATTTTCCAAATTTGCTGGCATCTGGAGTATAGATAGCACTTTAACAGCATCCTCTTTTAGGATTTAAATAGCTCAGCTGGAATTCCATCACCTCCACTAGCTTTGTTCATAGTGATGCTTCCTAAGGCCCCCTTGACTTCACACTCCAGGATGTCTGGCTCTAGGTGGGTGACCACACCATTGTGGTTATCTGGGTCATTAATACCTGTTTTGTACAGTTCTTCTTTGTATTCTTGCCACCTCCTCTTAATCTCTTCTGAATCTCATGAACACTATGAAAAGGCCTATAAGCTTAAGATACATATTTGCAGAGCTATTATTTTGTTGAGACGTAAAGCCGTGGGGTCCTTTCCTAATTGTTTCTTTTTTTCCATTCTGATTATCTTTTAAATATAAAGTTATTTTAATTGGAGGCTAATTACTTTACAACATTGTGTTGGTTTTGCCATACATCAACATGAATCTGCCACAGGTGTACACGTGTTCGCCATCCTGAACCCCCCTCCCACCTCCCTCCCCATCCCATCCTTCTGGGTCATCCCAGTGCACCAGCCCTGAGCATCCTGTATCATGCATCGAACCTGGTCTGGTGACTCGTTTCACATATGATATTATACATGTTTCAATGCTATTTTCCCAAATCATCCCACCCTCGCCCTCTCCCACAGAGTCCAAAAGACTGTTCTATATATCTGTGTCTCTTTTGCTGTCTCACATACAGGGTTATCATTAACCATCTTTCTAAATTCCATATATATGCGTTAGTATACTGTATTGGTGTTTTTCTTTCTGGCTTACTTCACTCTGTATAATAGGCTCCAGTTTCATCCACCTCATTAGAACTGATTCAAATGCATTCTTTTTAATGGCTGAGTAATACTCCATTGTGTATATGTACCACAGCTTTCTTATCCATTCATCTGCTGATGGGCATCTAGGTTGCTTCCAAGTCCTGGCTATTATAAACAGGGCTGTGATGAACATTAATGCACGTGTCTCTTTCAATTCTGGTTTCCTCGGTGTGTATGCCCAGCAGTGGGCTTGCTGGGTCATATGGCAGTTCTATTTCCAGTTTTTTAAGGAATCTCCACACTGTTCTCCATAGTGGCTGTAGTAGTTTGCATTCCCACCAACAGTGTAAGAGGGTTCCTTTTTCTCCACACCCTCTCCAGCATTTATTGCTTGTAGACTTCTCGATAGCAGCCATTCTGACTGGCGTGAAATGGTACCTCATTGTAGTTTTGATTTGCGTTTCTCTGATAATGAGTGATGTTGAGCATCTTTTCATGTGTTTGTTAGCCATCTGTATGTCTTTGGAGAAATGTCTGTTTAGTTCTTTGGCCTATTTTTTGATTGGGTCATTTATTTTTCTGGAGTTGAGCTGCAGGAGTTGCTTGTATATTTTTGAGATTAATTCTTTGTCAGTTGCTTCATTTACTATTATTTTCTCCCATTCTGAAGGCTGTCTTTTCACCTTGCTTATGGTTTCCTTTGTTGTGCAGAAGCTTTTAATTTTAATTAGGTCCCATTTGTTTATTTTTGCTTTTATTTCCAATATTCTGGGAGCAGGTAGAGGAGCCTGCTGTGATTTATGTCGGAGAGTGTTTTGCCTATGTTCTCCTCTAGGAGTTTTATACTTTCTGGTCTTACGTTGAGATCTTTAATCCGTTTTATTTTTGTGTTTGGTGTTAGAAAGTGTTCTGGTTTCATTCTTTTACAAGTGGTTGACCGGTTTTCCCAGCATCACTTGTTAAAGAGATTGTTTTTTCTCCATTGTATATTCTTGCCTCCTTTGTCAAAGATAAGGTGTCCATAGGTGTGTGGCTTTCTATTTTGTTCCACTGATCTATATCTCTGTCTTTGTGCCAGTACCATACTGTCTTGATGACTGTGGCTTTGTAGTAGAGCCTGACGTCAGGCAAGTGGATTCCTCCAGTTCCATTCTTCTTTCTCAAGATTGCTTTGGCTATTCGAGGTTTTTTTGTATTTGCATACAAATTCTGAAATTTGTTCTAGCTCTGTGAAAAATACCGTTGGTAGCTTGATAGGGATTGCATTGAAACTATAAATTGCTTTGGGTAGTATACTCAGTTTCACTATATTGATTTTTCTGATCCATGAACATGATATATTTCTCCATCTATTAGTGTCCTCGTTGATTTATTTCACCAGTGTATTATAGTTTTCTATATATAGGTCTTTTGTTTCTTTAGGTAAGTATATTCCTAAGTATTTTATTCTTTTCGTTACAATGGTGAATGGAATTGTTTCCTTAATTTCTCTATTTTCTCATTATTAGTGTATAGAAATGCAAGGGATTTCTGTATGTTGATTTTATATCCTGCAACTTTACCATACTCATTGATTAGCTCTAGTAATTTTCTGGTGGAGTCTTTAGGGTTTTCTATGTAGAGGATCATGTCATCTGCAAACAGTGAGAGTTTTACTTCTTTTCCAATCTGGACTCATTTCTTTTTCTGCTCTGATTGCTGTGGCCAAAACTTCCAAAATTATGTTGAATAGTAGTGGTGAAAGTGGGCACCCTTGTCTTGTTCCTGACTTTAGGGGAAATGCTTTCAATTTTCCACCATTGAGGATAATGTTTGCTGTGGGTCTGTCATATATAGCTTTTATTATGTTGAGGTATGTTCCTTCTATTCCTGCTTTCTGGAGAGTTTTTATCATAAATGGATGTTGAACTTTTTCAAAGGCTTTTTCTGCATCTATTGAGATAATCATATGGCTTTTATTTTTCAATTTGTTAATGTGGTGTATTACATTGATTGATTTGCGGATATTGAAGAATCCTTGCATCCCTGGGATAAAGCCCACTTGGTCATGATGTATGATCTTTTTAATGTGTTGCTGGATTCTGATTGCTAGAATTTTGTTAAGGATTTTTGTATCCATGTTCATCGGTGATATTGGCCTGTAGTTTTCTTTTTTGGTGGCGTCTTTCTCAGGTTTTGGTATTAGGGTGATGGCAGCCTCACAGAATGAGTTTGGAAGTTTACCTTCCTCTGTAATTTTCTGGAAGAGTTTGAGTAGGATAGGGTTTAGCTCTTCTCTAAATTTTTGGTAGAATTCAGCTGTGAAGCCGTCTGGACCTGGGCTTTTGTTTGCTGGAAGATTTCTGATTACAGTTCCAATTTCCATGCTTGTAATGGGTCTGTTAAGATTTTCTATTTCTTCCTGGTTCAGTTTTGGAAAGTTGTACTTTTCTAAGAATTTGTCCATTTCTTCCAAGTTGTCCATTTTATTGGCATATAATTGCTGATAGTAGTCTCTTATGTTCCATTGTATTTCTGTGGTGTCTGTTGTGATCTCTCCGTTTTCGTTTCTAATTTTATTGATTTTTCTCCCTTTGTTTCCTGACGAGTCTGGCTAATGGTTTGTCAATTTTATTTATCCTCTCAAAGAACCAGCTTTGGGCTTTGTTGATTTTTGCTATGGTCTCTTTTGTTTCTTTTGCATTTATTTCTGCTCTAATTTTTAAGATTTCTTTCCTTCTACGAACCCTGGGGTTCTCCATTTCTTCCTTTTCTAGTTGCTTTAGGTGTAGAGTTAGGTTATTTATTTGACTTTTTTCTTGTTTCTTGAGGTATGCCTGATTTGCTATGAACCTTCCTCTTAGCACTGCTTTTACAGTGTCCCACAGGTTTTGGGTTGTTGTGTTTTCATTTTCATTCATTTCTATGCATATTTTGATTTATTTCTTCTGTGATTTGTTGGTTATTCAGCAGCGTGTTGTTCAGCCTCCATATGTTGGAATTTATTTAATAGTTTTTCTCCTGTAATTGAGATCTAATCTTACTGCATTGAGGTCAGAAAAGATGCTTGGAATGATTTCAATTTTTTTGAATTTACCAAGACTAGATTTATGGCCCAGGATGTGATCTATCCTGGAGAAGGTTCCATGTGTGCTTGAGAAAAAGGTGAAATTCATTGTTTTGGAGTGAAATGTCCTATAGATATCAATTAGGTCTAACTGGTCTATTGTATCATTTAAAGTTTGTGTTTCTTTGTTAATTTTCTGTTTAGTTGATCTATCCATAGGTGTGAGTGGGGTATTAAAGTCTCCCACTATTATTGTGTTACTGTTAATTCCCCCTTTCATACTTGTTAGCATTTGTCTTACACATTGTGGTGCTCCTATGTTGGGTGCATATATATTTATAATCGTTATATCTTCTTCTTGGATTGATCCTTTAGTCATTATGTAGTGTCCTTCTTTGTCTCTTTTCACAGCCTTTGTTTTAAAGTCTATTTTATCTGATGAGTATTGCTACTCTTGCTTTTTTTTGGTCTCTATCTGCATGGAATATCTTTTTCCAGGCCTTCACTTTCAGTCTATATGTGTCCCTTGTTTTGAGGTGGGTCTCTTGTAGACAACATATATAGGGGTCTTGATTTTATATCCATTCAGCCAGTCTTTGTCTTTGGTTGGAGCATTCAACTCATTTACATTTAAGGTAATTATTGCTAAGTATGATCTCATTGCCATTTACTTTATTGTTTTGGGTTTGAGTTTATACACACCCTTTTTTGTGTGTTTCTTGTCTAGAGAAGATCCTTTAGCATTTGTTGGAGAGCTGGTTTGGTGGTGCTGAATTCTCTCAGCTTTTGCTTGTCTGTAAAGCTTTTGATTTCTCCTTCATATTTGAATGAGATCCTTGGTGGGTACAGTAATCTGGGCTGTAGGTTATTTTCTTTCATCACTTTAAGTGTGTCCTGCCATTCCCTCCTGGCCCAAAGAGTTTCTACTGAAAGATCAGGTGTTATCCTTATGGGAATCCTCTTGTGTGTTATTTGTTGTTCTTCCCTTGCTGCTTTTAATATTTGTTCTTTGCGTTTGATCTTTGTTAATTTGATTAGTATGTGTCTTGGGGTGTTTTGCCTTGGGTTTATCCTGTTTGGGACACTCTGGGTTTCTTGGACTTGGGTGATTATTTCCTTCCCCATTTTAGGGAAGTTCTCAACTATTATCTCCTCAAGTATTTTCTCATGGTCTTTCTTTCCGTCTTCTTCTTCTGGGACTCCTATGATTTGAATGTTGGGGCGTTTAACATTGTCCCAGAGGTCTCTGAGATTGTCCTCATTTCTGTTAATTTGTTTTTTTTTCCTCTCTGATTCATTTATTTCTACCATTGTATCTTCTACCTCACTAATCCTATCTTATTCTACTATTTGTTCCCTCTAGAGTGTTTTTCATCTCATTTATTGCATTATTCACTATATATTGACTCTTTTTTATTTCTTCCCAGTTCAGTTCAGTTCAGTCGCTCAGTCGTATCCGACTCTTCCCGACCCCATGAATCACAGCACGCCAGGCCTCCCTGTCCATCACCAACTCCCGGAGCTCACTCAGACTCACGTCCATCGAGTCAGTGATGCCATCCAGCCATCTCATCCTCGGTCGTCCCCTTCTCCTCCTGCCCCCAATCCCTCCCAGCATCAGGGTCTTTTCCAATGAGTCAACTCTTCTCATGAGGTGGCCAAAGTACTGGAGCTTCAGCTTTCTAGCATCATTCCTTCCAAAGAAATCCCAGGGTTGATCTCCTTCAGAATGGACTGGTTGGATCTCCTTGCAGTCCAAGGGACTCTCAAGAGTCTTCTCCAACACCACAGTTCAAACGCATCAATTCTTCGGCACTCAGCCTTCTTCACAGTCCAACTCTCACATCCATACATGACCACAGGAAAAACCATAGCCTTGACTAGACGGACTTTAGTCGGCAAAGTAATGTCTCTGCTTTTGAATATACTATCTAGGTTGGTCATAACTTTTCTTCCAAGGAGCAAGTGTCTTTTAATTTCGTGGCTGCAGTCACCATCTGCAGTGATTTTGAAGCCCAAAAAAATAAAGTCTGACACTGTTTCTACTGTTTCCCCATCTATTTCCCATGAAGTGATGGGACCCCATGCCATGATCTTCGTTTTCTGAATGCTGAGCTTTAAGCCAACTTTTTCACTCTCCTCTTTCACTTTCATCAAGAGGCTTTTTAGTTCCTCTTCACTTGCTGCCATAAGGGTGGTGTCATCTGCATATCTGAGGTTATTGATATTTCTCCTGGCAGTCTTGATTCCAGCTTGTGTTTCTTCCAGTCCAGCGTTTCTCATGATGTACTCTGCACAGAAGTTAAATAAGCAGGGTGACAATATACAGCCTTGACGTACTTCTTTTCCTACCTGGAACCAGTCTGTTGTTCCATGTCCAGTTCGAACTGTTGCTTCCTGACCTGCATATAGACTTCTCAAGAGGCAGGTCAGGTGGTCTGGTATTCCCATCTCTTTCAGAATTTTCCACAGTTGTTTGTGATCCACACAGTCAAAGGCTTTGGCATAGTCAATAAAGCAGAAATAGATGCTTTTCTGGAACTCTCTTGCTTTTTCCATGATCCAGCGGATGCTGGCAATTTGATCTCTGGTAGGAACCTTTTCTAAAACCAGCTTGTACATCAGGGAGTTCACGGTTCACATATTGCTGAAGCCTGGCTTGGAGAATTTTGAGCATTACTTTACTAGCATGTGAGATGAGTGCAACTGTGCAGTAGTTTGAGCATTCTTTGGCATTGCCTTTCTTTGGAATTGGAAGGAAAACTGACCTTTTCCAGTCCTGTGGCCACTGCTGAGTTTTCCAAGTTTGCTGGCATAGTGAGTGCAGCACTTTTTCAGCATCATCTTTCAGGATTTGAAATAGCTCAACTGGAATTCCATCACCTCCACTAGCTTTGTTCGTAGTGATGCTTTCTAAGGCCCACTTGACTTTACCTTCCAAGATGTCTGGCTCTAGATTAGTGATCACATCATCATGATTATCTGGGTCGTGAAGATCCTTTTTGTCCAGTTCTTCGGTGTATTCTTGCCACCTCTTCTTAATATCTTCTGCTTCTTTTAGGTCCAGACCAATTCTGTCCTTTATCAAGCCCATCTTTGCATGAAATGTTCCCTTGGTATCTCTAATTTTCTTGAAGAGATCTCTAGTCTTTCCCATTCTGTTGTTTTCCTCTATTTCTTTGCACTGATTGCTGAAGAAGGCTTTCTTATCTCTTCTTGCTATTCTTTGGAACTCTGCATTCAGATGCTTATATCTTTCCTTTTCTCCTTTGTTTTTCACCTCTCTTCTTTTCACAGCTATTTGTAAGGCCTCCCCAGACAGCCATTTTGCTTTTCTGCATTTCGTTTCCATAGGGATGGTCTTGATCCCTGTCTCCTGAACAATGTCATGAACCTTAGTCCACAGTTCATCAGGCACTCTATCTATCAGATCTAGACCCTTAAATCTATTTCTCACTTCCACTGTATAATCATAAGGGATTTGATTTAGGTCATACCTGAACGGTCTAGCGGTTTTCCCTACTTTCTTCAATTTAAGTCTGAATTTGGCAATAAGGAGTTCATGATCTGAGCCACAGTCAGCTCCTGGTCTTGTTTTTGTTGACTGTATAGAGCTTCTCCATCTTTGGCTGCAAAGAATATAATCAATCTGATTTCGGTGTTGACCATCTGGTGATGTCCATGTGTAGAGTCTTCTCTTGTGTTGTTGGAAGAGGGTGTTTGCTATGACCAGTGCATTTTCTTGGCAAAACTCTATTAGTCTTTGCCCTGCTTCATTCCACATTCCAAGGCCAAATTTGCCTGTTACTCCAGGTGTTTCTTGACTTCCTACTTTTGCATTCTAGTCCCCTATAATGAAAATGACGTCTTTTTGGGTGTTAGTTCTAAAAGGTCTTGTAGGTCTTCATAAAACTGTTCACCTTCAGTTTCTTCAGTGTTACTGGTTGGGGCATAGACTTGGATAACTGTGATATTGAATGGGTCCTTGTTAAATCTTTCTTGCATCTTCTCAATCCTTGTCTCTAGGCTATTTATCTGTGATTCCATTTTGTTTTCAAGATTTTGGATCATTTTCACTATCATTATTCAGAATTCTTTATCAGGTAGATTCCCTATCTCTTCCTCTTTTGTTTGGTTTGCTGGGCATTTATCCTGTTCCTTTACCTGCTGGGTATTCCTCTGTCTCTTTATCTTGTTTATGTTGCTGTGTTTGGGGTGACCTTTCTGTATTCTGGCAGTTTGTGGAGTTCTCTTTATTGTGGACTTTCCTTGCTGTGGGTGGGATTGTATGGGTGGCTTGTCAAGGTTTCCTGGTTAGGGAAGCTTATGTTGGTGTTCTGGTGGGTGAAGCTGGATTTCTTCTCTCTGGAGTGCAATTAAGTATCCAGTAATGAGTTATGAGATGTCAATGGGCTTGGAGTGACTTTGGGCAGCCTGTATATTGAAGCTCAGGGTTGTGTTGCTGTGTTGCTGGAGAATTTGCATGGTATATCTTGCTCTGGAACTTGTTGGCCCTTGGGTGGTGCTTGGTTTCAGTGTATGTATGGAGGCGTTTGATGAGCTCCTGTCAATTAATGTTCCCTGGAGTTAGGAGTTCTCTGGTGTTCTCAGGATTTGAACTTAAGCCTCCTGCTTCTGGTTTTCAGTCTTATTTTTACAGTAGCCTCAACACTTCTCCATCTATACAGCACCGTTGATAAAACATCTAGGTTAAAGATGAAAAGTTTCTCCACAGTGAGGGACACCCAGAGAGGTTCACAGAGTTACATGGAGAAGAGAAGAGGGAGGAGGGAGACAGAGGTGACCCAAGTTAGATGAGGTGGAATCAAAAGAGGAGAGAGCAAGCTAGCCAGTAATCACTTCCTTGTGTGTGCTCCACAGTCTGGACCGCTCAGAGATGTTCATGGAGTTACACAGAGAAGAGAAGAGGGAGGAAGGAGACAGATGTGCCCAGGTGGATAAAGGGGGGAATCAAAAGGGGAGAGACAGATCCAGCCAGTAATCAGTTCCCTAAGTGTTCTCCACAGCCCGGAACACACAGAGATTCACAGAGTTGGGTAGAGAAGAGAAGGGGGAGGGAGGAGATAGAGGCGACCTGGTGGAAAAAAAGAAGAGTCCAAAGAGGGAGAGAGCAGTCAAGCCAGTAATCTCGCTCCCAAGTAAAAATGGGTACTGAAGATTGGGTTCTTAAATGTACAAAATTTATAACAACTACCAAAAAGCAAAGATTAAAAATCTAGAGTACAGGTTGGGTTTTCAAAAATACAATATTAAAGAAAAAAAAAGTCACAAAAATTATAATATATATACATGAAGTTTGCTTTAAAAAATAGGGTCTCTCTTTTTTTGTTGCAAAGTAATAGCAGGTTATAAAAATGAAAATTAAAGGTATAATAGAGGGCTTAAAAATTTAAAAAAATAAAGAATGATAGTAAAAGTAGTAAAAAAAAATATCTAGGACTTTCTCTGGTGTTGTTGCAGGCAGTGTGGGGTCAGTTCATTTTTGGATAGTTCCTCGATCCGGCTTATATTTCTCAAGATCTATAGGTCCCTTCCTATGTAGTCGGTACAGGGTTTTAATCTATTGAACCTGTCACTCCCAAGGCGGTTCCGTCTGTTTTAGTTTCTTCTGTTTGCTGGTTGCTTCAGTGTCTAATTTCCGCCCTGACACAAGGGGGCGGTGGTGAACCCTTTTTTAGGCTCACTTGTTCAGTCGTGCTGTAGGGAGGGAGGGACGCTGCAAACAAATAACACTGGCGTGTCCTCGCAGTGTCTCGGTCACACTGGGCTTGCCCCCACTCACGGTGTGTGTGCTTTCCCTGTCAACAGTGCTTAGGCTCTAGGTTGCTCTGCCGGGAACTGTCTGAGGCCGGCCCTGGGATGTATGCACTTCCCAGGTCTAAGCCGTTCAGGTTCAGGTACTGGGGTAGTCCTCAGAGGCACAGACTCGGTTGGGTCTGTGTTTTGTGCCCTTCCCAGGTCTGAGCAGCTCAGGTGACCACGTGTTTGGCGAGCGTGGTCGCTGTGACTTATCGCCTCCCCCATCCCTGCCGCTCGGTTTTCTAGGTGTACAACTGGCGCACCTTCTCAGGTGGATGTTGGCCGTCCAGAATTCCAAGAAGTCTTAGTTAAAAACGAAAGCCTGCTTGCAGTTCGGTAGATAATGCCTCTCTGGGGCTGCGATTGCCCCCTTCCTGCTCTGGCTGCCTGTCACCAGAGGGGGATGGTCTGCAGCCTGCTAGCTCTGTTCAGTCGTTGTTCTGTGAGCGGGCCTGGTGGTGTCTTAGGTTACGGCTTTTCCCGTGGTAGCGATCCCACAGTCTGGTTTTGCTAGCCCAAGTTAGTTCCCTCAGATTGCCCTCGGGGCATTCAGGCCAGGTCCTTACTCTAAGCAATGCAGCTCACACCTCCCTGCCCAGCCCGTGCTTGCTAGTGGCGGGTGCAGACATCTGTGCTGCTTCTCCACTGGGGGAGTTACCATTGGGCACGTAATCTGTGGGTTTTAATTATTTATTCTTCCTCCTGGTTATGTTGCCCTCTGTGGTTCCAAGGCTCACCACAGACTTGGCAGTGAGAGTGTTTCCTGGTGTTTGGAAACTTCTCTTTAAAGACTCTCTTCCCAAGACGGAGCTCTGTCCCTACCTCTTTTGTCTCTCTTTTTGTCTTTTATATTTTTTCCTACCTCCTTTCGAAGACAATGGGCTGCTTTTCTGGGTGTCTGATGTCCTCTGCTGGCATTCAGAAGTTGCTTTGTGGAATTTACTAAGCGTTCAAATGTTCTTTTGATGAATTTGTGGGGGAGAAAGTGATCTCCCTGTCCTATTCCTCCACCATCTTAGGCCAGCCTCCCCGATTGTTTCTAAAGCTGCACTGTGGCATAAGCTGGTTCAAACTGCTCCACATCCAGCTGAAACCAGGAAGCCTGGATTCTTACCCCAGCAGCATCACTAGCTAGCTGTGAACCTTAACCCTGTCAGCTTACCTCTCTGGAGCTCAATGTCCTTCCCTATAAAATGAAGGCACTGGACTAGACGAGCACTCACATCCTTCCAGATTTAACAGTGACTGTCTGTGAGGATCAGCGATGGGATCTGTTTTCTAAATGCTTTCTCATAGTAATGACTTTAAGAGGTTGGTTTTCATTGCCAAAAATGGGCTTGGACTCAGGAATTCTGGGTTTAAGCTTGTCACAGCCATTGATGTGAGGGTTTAGTTTAGCAAGAACAGGGTGATTCATGGCACAAGAGGAAGCAGTTAGCTAATGAGTGGTCTCTTCTCCCAAAATTCAAAGTTCAGAAATGCTCAGGTGAAAATAAGGCAGCCACAATCTCAAACATTCATAAGACACTACTGTTTGAGCCACCAAATACCTTTTCCATTCTCCCAGTGATTCAACTATAATACTACAAAATGTCAGCACCATAAGCCTCATTCTTGGGACAGACAATTTAGCTTAATGGTCAAAAGAGCTGAATTTTGACATATTAGATTGAAATCTCAGTTCTACCACTTATCACTTATTATTAACTGACCTTAGGGTAGAGATTTACCTCCTTCAGCCCCAGAGAGGCTTTCAGAAACATGAAGACATCAAGAGCATCAGATTCCACTGAGAAGTCAAAGGAGATGCAGCCTAACAAGTTGTTCTTTGGACTTGGACACCTGGGTTTGATCCCTGGGTTGGGAAGATCCCCTGGAGGAGGGCATGGCAACCCACTCCAGTATTCTTGCCTGGAGAATCCCAGAGACAGAGGAGCCTGGCAGGCTACAGTCCATGGGGTCTTAAAGAGTAGGACACAACCAAGTGACTAAGCATAGCACAGTATAACATGGTCTTCAATGACTTCAGTAAAGCCTATTTCAGAAGAACTGATAGGCCTGGCTGAGGATGTTGACAAGTAAGCGAGAGATGAGGAATGCAAAGTGCAAGTAGAGGCTGCCTACTGAGAAAGGCAGGAGAGACACAAGAGCAGCTGCAGGAGGAAACTGAGTGAGAGGGGAGGCTAAGTGTTTATCTGGTTGGGAACAATTCAGGCTTGCTGAAAACCCAATGAGAGGACTTCCCTGGTGGAGCAGTGGATAAGAATCTACCTGCCATGCTGATGGCCTGACGGCTGAGTTTTTTCACTCCTCTTATTTTGGGTGTTGCTAGTCGTAGCCAATGGGATTTGTGGGCTGGACCAGTGGCAACAGGGTTAGAAAAGGAAATGTAGGAATCTGACTCTCAGAGACAAGGTTTGCAGACTTGCAACAATTCCAAGATTTCCTAGAATGAAATAATTTCCAACTGATTTTGAAATTGGATTTTTGTTTAGGATCAAGATTAGGACAAGAATAGGTATGCCTCTTTGGATACATTTGTGTAACTTAAAGAGTGTCATCAAGCTTTTGGTCTCTTGGTAGCATGTAATTATCATAGTAGCAGTGTCCTTCCTGAAATCTACACGTTTAAGATCTTTTAAGTATGTAAACAGTACAGAACCATTGGTCTTAACGTATCTTAAGTACAAATTGTACTTTTTTTGCACATTGGATTAGTTATTTCCATCAGCAACAAACAGTCTGTTTTTAACCAATATTAAAAGATTGTTAGACCAAATGTTTATATTCTTGAGTATATTTCATCATTGGTTACAGTTTTAAGTGGAAGATGACTGCCTTTTCATAGCCATAAAGTGAATTATAAGTGCTGTTCCAATTCCAACATTTCTTAAGCAATATATTGAAATACCAACAATGGTTTGAATCATGTTCTATAATAAAGTATCAGTTCTTTTACAATGTAAAAAAGAAAAGAAAAGAAAAAAAGAAGCTGCCTGCCAATGCACGGAATACAGGTTCGATCCCTGGTCTGGGAAGATTCCCATGTGCTGTGGAGGAATGAACCCTGTGTGCCTAGAGACTGTGCTCTGCAACAAGAGAAGCCACCACAATGAGAAGCCCAAGCACAGCAATGAAGAGGAGCCCCTGCTCACTGCAACTAGAGATAGCTCGCACACAGCAATGAAGACTCAGTACAACCAAAATTAAATTAAGTTAAAAAATAAATTAAAACAAAAAACAGTGAGAGAGAGAGGAGAAGCAGAAGTATCTCAACAGAGCAGAGAGAAGAGGTAATGTTCCTGACAAGAGGGCAGGAATGAGGTAGGAAAAACTGGACTCTATAATACAGGGACAATCCTTTATTATAAAATGAAGGAACTATAAAAGGAGGAATAAAATATGTGCAAAACCAGGCAGATTTATACATTCGATGTTGGAAGGGTGAGGATTGCCACACAACAGCTTCTATTTTCCCTACAAAAGAAGAGACAAGGTCTTCAGCTAGGTTTGAGCCACTGAGAACTGAGAAGGGTGCAAATAATCTCTGTGAAGAACAAGACAAAGAAATAATCACAGAAACAGTAAAAGTGCTAGGCAGCTGTGAGGGCCCAGTCGAGGTGTGTGATTTTCCTGAAACTGCAGTGGAACAAATCTGCCTGAATGAACTACAATCTTATGACTAGTAATATTTAGGGAAGGATTAGAAGTTTTCTAAAGACCCTAAGCCAGTGCTTAAGGCCTGACTGTTAAGTTCCGACTGTAAGTTGCCCACTGGAACAATTTATCTTTTGAAGAACAACTTCTGACAAGTAACCAGAGTTATTAAGCTAGGATTCCATTTTTAAGCAGAAATATATAGAAACAAGTAGCGAACCAGAAATCTTTATCTTGAGATGCATGAATTATTACTTTAAGTCAGTAAGCACAAATATTCTTTGGTTTGCAAATCAACTGTATAGAACCATAATTTATCAAGTTAAAGTACATGACTATTTAGTGATGACGAGAACTCACTTATGTGATGCTTCCCAGGCTTCCTCTTCTTCTAGAAGATCTCTTATGATGTCTGAACTGGAACTAAAAGGATATGTAAGTCAATACTGCCTGATAATAAAAAGACTGTGCTTCCGTTTATATAAAATTCTAAAAAATGCAACCTAATCTAAGGCGACAGAAAGCAAATCAGCAGACCAATGTACCTGCAGGGGTGGGCAGGGGGGGACTACAAAATGGCACAAGAAAACTTTGAAAATGATGGACAGGTCATCATCATCTTTCTTGAGTAGATGACATCACAGTATACATATGACAAACTCATCAAATTGTGTGCTTTAAATATTTGCAGTTTAAAATGTCTATTGACAGAAGAATGTATAAAGAAGATGTGGTACATATATACAATGGAATATTACTCAGCTACTAAAAAGAATGAAACCATGCCATTTGTAGCAACAGGGATGGACCTAGAGAGTGTCATACTGAGAAAAATAAGCCAGACAGAGAACAAAAACACTGTATGACGTCCCTTATATGTGGAATCTAAAAAGAAATGATACAAATGAACTTACTTACAAAACAGAAACAGATTCAGAGACTTCAAGAAGGAGCTTATGGTTGCTGGGGGGAAGGATGGGGGAAAGGGATAA
This sequence comes from Capricornis sumatraensis, assembly GCF_032405125.1. Classification (NCBI taxonomy): domain Eukaryota; kingdom Metazoa; phylum Chordata; class Mammalia; order Artiodactyla; family Bovidae; genus Capricornis; species Capricornis sumatraensis. The sequence continues at coordinate 63,283,901 of NC_091078.1, read as the reverse complement.
TTATGGAGTTTGGGATGGACTGCTATATTTAAAATGGATAACCAACAAGGACCTACTGTACAGCACATGGAACTCTGTTCAACGTTATGAGGCAGCCTGGATGAAAGGGGAGTTTGGGGTACATGTATTTGTATGGTTGAGTCCCTTGCCATTTACCTGAAACTATCACAACATTGCTTGTTAATAGGCTATATCCCAATAAAAAATAAAAAGTTAACAAAATAAATAAATATTTGCAGTTTATTATACATCAATTCAATGAAGCTGTGTTAAAAAAATTTAACTAGTAATAATAATGAAAAAAAAATCACTAAAGCTTAAATAAATCCCTTAATAAAAAACCTGAATTCAAATGGAATATAATCATGATCCTTTTCAATTTCAATTTATGGTAACCAAAGATCAAAGTATGTTTTAAAAATTGCGTTTTAATGATGAAATTCAGAAGAGATATTAAGTTCCTTAGTGGCTGTTAGTCCCTTTATAACCAAATAAAGTACAATGTAATTAATCTGAACTGTACTTAAGTAATCAAATAAAGTATAATGTAATTAATTTGAACTGTACTTATACTGTAATCTGTTATAATGCAACCTAAAGTGCTGTGTAATCTTTGGCTGATCTGTGCAGAGGGGCCAAATCAATAGAGTAGAGAGGGCATGTATTATTTCTTTAAAAGAAAAATGCTTTGAGGCTTTAAGCCTACCAAATATATATAAGATGTACATGAATATAAAAAAAAGCATTTCTTTAGACATCCAAGACAAAGAATGTCATGGGCATTGTATGAGACAAATTAGAAATAGTCATCACAATCCCCAGGATAGAGAAGGTTCAAACAAAGGAATAACTCTCTCTCAGGCAAGACACAACAGGTGTGGAACACAACAGCGCCAGTCTTACTTCTAGTGATATTCTCACAGATAACAAAAGTTTAAAAATTATGAAGATTTAAAGTGCCAATGAATCAGTCTTAACCACTTCTGCCAAACTGCTTTGAAGCAGTGTTTGCCTATGATTCCTGAACAAAAAAAAAAGGGGCAACAGGCAATAAACACAGCTCTGTACCAAATATTTTACTCAAGGGGTTTCCCCAATTCAGAAGACACTCAAGAAGCTACACACAGGGCGCCCCTGACTGTCATTTGTCACCCAGCACTATCCCCCAACCAATTCCCACCCACTAGGTGGCAAAATCGCTCCTACTGAGAACTCACGAGCCCGAGGAAATGGAGGAAAGGGGTGGTCATATGGCTGTGGGTCCTTGTAGGTATCACATCACTAGAAAAACAGTAAAGTCGGCTTCTTGCTGACATCCTCTTCCCAATACACACATACAAATTTTTTTTTAAACAAGGTTACAAAGCATCCCCATTACTCCAGCTAAGCAAGCAGGATGGCCAAGCCTGTCAAATAACATACTAGTCTGTGATCAATTTACTTCTGGGCTTTCAAATCACCAGCACAAATAATTGATTTGTTGAAGGAAAATATCTGCAGTGTATTAATGACACAAACCTAACAGGTTTTTGCTATACTACCTCAGTGAGAACAGATGGTGGAGGAGGCGTACAAAACACATATCTCAGAAGTGCTCCACAATCTCTTTTTCCTCTGCTACTTTATGACCACCGACCAACATCATGCACGGCTCCTTGAATTCCTCAATTCTCATACCTTTCCTTCTATTCCAGCTTGTCACTAACCTGATAATAACCAAATCACTCAACTGAATGATACAAAATTTGGGAGGTCTGATGTTTACCTAAAATGAAGTTTCATCCTATTTTGCTGTATCTGCTGCTTCAAGTCACCACTACTAAGAAACTGCGAGTTGATGCTGACTAACACAATTAAAATAGCAGACAGAAATGTCCATTCCTTTTGAAGAAAATGTGCATGCATGCTCAGTCATTCACTCCTGTCCACCTCTTTGCAACCCCATGTACTACAGTCTGCCAGGCTCTTCTGTCCATGGAATTTTTCAGGCAAGAATACTGTAATGGGTTGCCATTTCCTACTTCAGGGCATGTTCCTGACCCAGGTATTGAACCCACATTTCCTAGCATTGGCAGGTGTATTCTTTACCACTGTGCCACCTGGGAAGCCCCTTAAGGTAATGTAGTTAGTATATTCTACTCAAAAGCCACATTCCTGAAATTAAACACAAAGTTTCACAAACAGGATTTTACAAAGAGACTACTGGGTAAAACAGGCAGTGTTACTAAAATGACCACTCCCAATCTCCTCCTTGTGGACAGCAGTAATTAGTATCTTTGAAATCTTAGTCATTTTAATATGGCTTGGAGATCAAAAATTCCTTTCACACACTTTCAAGATATCTAAACAACCCTCCATAAGAGAAAATAACTACTCACTCTGGTATACCCAGAGTCAGGGCATGCACAAGCCTACAAAGCTGTAGTTCTTAATTCTCAGACAAGAAATTTTTTCAGAGTAAACTTCAGATTCCCTACAATTTGAATTTTAAACAGTCCAATAGATAATGATTTAAGAAGCCAGATGAATGTGGAGTCTGGACCTTGAAAGTTACAGCTCACTGTGGAAGGGTATTCAAATCATGCTCTGATGTCACCATCCAGACAAGACTAGAGTGGATATGATTATGCAAACTAATACACAAGACAAAGATTCACAGGCAAAAAATATGAATCCTGAATTCTATGGAATCCCACCCCCTATTTGGGAAGAGCCTAGTAGATCTATTTGAAACACCCACACTTAATTTTTCATAATTTTTCTTTAGACTTCATTTTCAGCTCAAACTTTCAAAAGCGTAAGCTTAGCTGTTTTTTGTTTGCTGGCTGGTGGTTGGTCTTTATCCTAGTTGGTCTTCCTATAATTTATTCTTGTTATTCTCTGATCAAAAGTAGTGGCATAACATCTTACCAGGTGAAGGAAATAGTTTCTTTGCTTATTTTTCCTGCAGCATCTTATCTCATTCTACCAGTTACACCAAGGCTGAAAAGTAACAAACCAAATACCTCTGGCAAAAGTATGACTGGTCATACTACACAGAAGAAAAAAAGTCACAGATTTACGTATTAGACAAAGTTAAGGTTTCAGTCCTACTTCTGTCACTTAGCATGTAACCCTGGGCAAGTTACTTAATCTTTCCTCAATATCCTGGTCTCTAAAGTCAGGATCAAAAAAACAGTTTCAACTCTTTATGACCCCTTGAACTATAGCCCACCAGGCTCCTCTATCCAAGGAATTCTCCAGGCAAGAATATTGGAGTGGATTTCCATTCCCTTTTTCAAGGGATCTTCCCAACCCAGGGACTGAACTCGAGTCTCCTTCATTGCAGGCAGATTCTTTACCAACTGAGCCACCAGGGAAGCCCATATATAGTTCACAGGAATACTATAAAGATTAATAAGTACTATAAAGATGAATCAATCACAGGAATACCATAAAGATTAAAACACAGAATGTTCAGTATACAGTTTGGCACATAGTAAGTGTTCAATAAATATTGCGTCCATTTTCATAAAGCAGATGGGGGTCTGAATTACCTAAATAGCTGCCTCAGCACCATGCTTCAATCTGCCCTAGGAGACCAGATAACTGTGTGCTGTTTTAATCTTTGATTTCTACTGTTTCTATGCCATCAGGGTGCAAATTCATCAAAACTTGATGTTTATCCACCATGGCAGGTACACAAGGTACTGTGGGGTAGATAAAATGCAAACATCTGCTATAAAAGTCCTGTGGATTAAAAATTAATTACAAGTGGAATTTTTCTATTATCTAATAGCTGCTCTCCCTCAATTCCCGCCTCCCTCTCCAAGTCTCTGCTTATAATTGTGGCATTAATTTGAGCATGGTTGAGTACATTCAACTAAAACAAAAACAAAAACCTCTTTAAGGGCCAATCATTGGAGGACCAATGAACTGCATAAAAACCCACCAGACAACAGAACTTAAATAAATGCTACCAGCTCCATGAATCCTTTCTCAAACCCCCTTTTCAAATAATCTGTTTTGTAGGGTAAGCAACAGTTTATGTGCTGAATATTTTAGCAGTTGGCTAACAATATTAGAATAGTAAACATTCTAGGTTGAAAAAAAATCACTCAGTGACAAAATCAAAAATTACCATTTTGTTAGCAACTATTACTACTTCTACAAATCACTGTGATGACTAGATTATATAATTAGCTTTAATTCATATTAGAACCATAGGTTTCTCTCCAATTGACAGATGGACAAAGGTTCAGATAAATTAAAGAGAACAGAGGGATGTTTTCATGCTCTCCACTAGATCTAGAAAAAGATAAAATGAAGAAAGCTTCAAATTCAGATACAAGAAAACGAGAATATCAAAAAGAATTTATTTATAATGAAATACATGGAAAATCCTTAATAAGAGATGAAACCAAACCATAAATAAATTTATGTTCAATTTACAAAGACTTTGCAATCTTTAATCACCTCATTTGCTTTTCAGAATCACCCAGGGAGAATGGCAGGGCACCAACACTATCATTCCATTTTATCAACAAAGAAATTGAACCCCAGGGACAATGAGTCAATAATGTGCCAGGAATCCTGCTAAAGGAACAAAGCCATGACTGAGCCGATGAACAAAGAAGATGCACAGCTAGGAACAGGGATCTGATGGACACGTGTAAATTTCAAGGACTTGATGTCATAGTATCTGAGAAGATAACACTGCCCCAGAACAACGCCTGAAGGACTGTAGATCTCATGTACCATTCAGTTTAAGTTCTTTTGAAAATGCAAAAGGTAGGGGGAACTGATTCAAGGTTCCTACATTTTCCCTAGAAACTTTCAACAGTCAAAATTCACCACATGGAACAAGACGAACCATTTAACTTTCAGGGGTATTCTGAAGTTCAGAAATGTTCCCGGGGTTGGGGTGGGGTGGGGAGCTTCAGGGGGAAGGCTGTAATAAAATAAAAAACAGTAATGCATATTAGTGGGAAAAGTATATTATGTAGCAACAAAAATGGGTACTTTGTGGCAACATTAAATTCATTCTACAACACATTATTACAGTTAAAAACCAAATGTGTTAACCTTCCAAAGCAATTAAAAAATTTTTTTTAAATAGCAAAGCTATCACTGAATTGTAGTAAGATACTTAGGATCAGTTACTTTGATAATGTTTTCCTTAGATACTGTTTTCTTTTAATTTGAACAGAACCTATTCAACAGTTTTCCTAATAATCCCAATGCCTCCTAAATTACAAAATCCCATTACTATATTTGTCTTACCTTCAGTTCAGTTCAGTCGCTCAGTCGTGTCCGACTCTTTGCGACCCCATGAATCGCAGCACGCCAGGCCTCCCTGTCCACCACCAACTCCTGGAGTTCACTCAAACACATATCTATCGAGTCAGTGACGCCATCCAGCCATCTCATCCTCTGTCGTCCACTTCTCCTCCTGCCCCCAATCCCTCCCAGCATCAGAGTCTTTTCCAACGAGTCAACTCTTCTCATGAGGTGGCCAAAGTACTGGAGTTTCAGGTTTAGCATCATTTCTTCCAAAGAAATCCCAGGGCTGATCTCCTTCAGAATGGACTGGTTGGATCTCCTTGCAGTCCAAGGGACTCTCAAGAGTCTTCTCCAACACCACAGATCAAAAGCATCAATTCTTCAGCGCTCAGCCTTCTTCACAGTCCATCTCTCACATCCATACATGACCACAGGAAAAACCATAGCCTTGACTAGACGGACCTCGGCAACGTAATGTCTCTGCTTTTGAATATGCTATCTAGGTTGGTCATAACTTTTCTTCCAAGGAGTAAGCGTCTTTTAATTTCATGGCTGCAATCACCATCTGCAGTGATTTTGGAGCCCCAAAAAATAAAGTCTGACACTGTTTCCCCATCTATTTCCCATGAAGTGATGGGACCAGATGCCATGATCTTCGTTTTCTGAATGTTGAGCTTTAAGCCAACTTTTTCACTCTTCTCTTTCACTTTCATCAAGAGGCTTTTTAGTTCCTCTTCACTTGCTGCCATAAGGGTGGTGTTGTCTGCATATCTGAGGTTATTGATATTTATCCTGGCAATCTTGATTCCAGCTTGTGTTTCTTCCAGTCCAGCGTTTCTCATGATGTACTCTGCATAGAAGTTAAATAAGCAGGGTGACAATGTACAGCCTTGACGTACTCCTTTTCCTACCTGGAACCAGTCTGTTGTTCCATGTCCAGTTCTAACTTGCTTCCTGACCTGCATACAGGTTTCTCAAGAGGCAGGTCAGGTGGTCTGGTATTCCCATCTCTTTCAGAATTTTCCACAGTTTATTGTTATCCACATAGTCAAAGGCTTTGGCATAGTCAATAAAGCAGAAATAGATGCTTTTCTGGAACTCTCTTGCTTTTTCCATGATCCAGCGGATGTTGGCAATTTGATCTCTGGTTCCTCTGCCTTTTCTAAAACTAGCTTGAACATCAGGGAGTTCATGGTTCACGTATTGCTGAAGCCTGGCTTGGAGAATTTTGAGCATTTCTTTACTAGCATGTGAGATGCGTGCAACTGTGCGGTAGTTTGAGCATTCTTTGGCATTGCCTTTCTTTGGGATTGGAAGGAAAACTGACCTTTTCCAGTCCTGTGGCCACTGCTGAGTTTTCCAAATTTGCTGGCATATTGAGTGCAGCACTTTCTCAGCATCATCTTTCAGGATTTGAAACAGCTCAACTAGAATTCCATCACCTCCACTAGCTTTGTTCGTAGTGATGCTTTCTAAGGCCCACTTGACTTCACATTCCAGGATGTCTGGCTCTAGATGAGTGTTCACACCATCATGATTATCTGGGTCATGAAGATCTTTTTTTGTACAGTTCTTCTGTGTATTCTTGCCACCTCTTCTTAATATCTTCTGCTTCTTTTAGGTCATACCATTTCTGTCCTTTACCGAGCCCATCTTTGCATGAAATGTTCCCTTGGTATCTCTAATTTTCTTGAAGAGATCGCTAGTCTTTCCCATTCCATTCTTTTCCTCTCTTTCTTTGCACTGATCGCTGAAGAAGGCTTTCTTATTGTTAGGGACCAAACGACGGTCTCTAGGACCTGAGTCATGTTTACCAGAAAGAGACAGGATATGCGCTCATCCTGCCTGGCCAATCATGTAACGCCAGCTACTCCTGTAACTGAGACAAAGAACTGCCTGTATATAAGCTGCCATACTCCTTTGTTCGGGGCTCTTGTCGGATTCCCTTGTGTGGGATGAGACTTGGGCCCTAGCGCACTAGGAATAAACAAACTCCCTTCTTGCTTTTGCATTACTGTGGTGGACTTGCTCTCTCGGTCGGTTCGGAGATACGGGCTCGGAGCATAACACTTATCTCTTCTTGCTATTCTCTGGAACTCTGCATTCAGATGCTTATATCTTTCCTTTTCTCCTTTGCTTTTTACTTCTCTTCTTTTCACAGCTATTTGTAAGCCTCCCCAGACAGCCATTTTGCTTTTTTGCATTCCTTTTCCATGGGAATGGTCTTGATCCCTGTCTCCTGTACAATGTCACGAACCTCATTCCATAGTTCATCAGGCACTCTATCTATCAGATCTAGGCCCTTAAATCTATTTCTCACTTCCACTGTATAATCATAAGGGATTTGATTTACTGCCTGCATCACCAAACTTCATTAACCAGTTTATAATAATGACACTGATAAAGATGATGACGATTTCCAAAACTTTACTGTAAAGTACTTACTTTTTTTTTGCTAGAGTAAATTAATAATCTTTGCATGTTTCAAAATCAAAATGACATAAGAATATGTAAACTGAGAGGTCTCACTTCCTCCTCTGTCTCCTGCCAATCTGTTCCCCTCTATTTCCAACAAATAATCACTTAATAGTTTGGTTTTTTTTTTCTTCTGATGTTTCTTTATGCAAAACCAAACAAACATAAGTATATCCAGTTTCTCTCCTTTTAGAAAAGAAACAAAACACTATCTATGCCATTCTGAATTCTGGTCTTTTCACTTACAAACATACCCTGGAAATCTCTCCATGTCAGCATGCAGAGATTCTCCTTTTAGAACTATCACATAGGATCTCATTGTGTGGATGTACCGGAGTTAAATCAATCAGCCCCCAATGATGAATACTCAAAGGGGTTCCCAGCCTTTTGTTATAATGAAAAATGACTTAATGAATAACCCTGCATGTAGTCATTTGTACACTGCAAGTATACCCATAGCACAAATTCATGAGAATACTGTGTAAAAAGCCAAACAACAGGACCTTTGGTTGATCTCTCCAGATTCCTCTCCTTAGGGACTGTATTATGCAGCATTTCAACCAGTAATAAGTGAGAATGTGTGTTTCCCCATAGCCTTACTGCAGAGTCTATCAGCAACAACACAATCCCAGAAAAACAAACAACCTAATCAAGAAGTGGGCAAAAGATATAGACATTTCTTGAAAGAAGACATACAGATGGCTATTAAACACTAGAAAAGATGTTCAACATCATTCATTATCAGAGAAATGCAAATCAACCTACAATGAGATATCACCTCACACTGGTCAGAATGGCCATCATCAAAGAATCCAAAAACAACAAATGCTGGAAAGGGTGTGGAGAAAAGGGAACCTTCTTGTACTGTTGGTAGAAAAGTAAACTGGTAACAGCTACTATGGAAGACAGTATGGAGATTCCTTAAAAAACTAGGAATAAAACTACTATATGACCCAACAATCCCACTACTAGACATATACTTTGAGGAAACCAAAATTGAAAAAGACACATGTACCCCAATGTTCACTGCAGCACTATTTACAATAGCTAGGACATATATATATATACACACACATATATATGGAATCTAGAAAGATGGTACTGATGAACCTATTTGCAGGGCAGCAATGGAGACACAGACATGGAGAACAGACTTATGGACACAAGCGGCGGGAGGAAGGAGAGGGTGGGAGGAACGGAGGAAATAGCATGGAAACATATACACTACCATATGTAAAATAGGTAGCCAATGGGAATTTGCTGAATGACTCACGGAACTCAAACCAGGGCTCTGCAACAGCCTAGAGTGGTGGAAAGGAGTGGGAGGTGGGAGGGAGGAGCCAGAGGGAGGGGACATATGTATACCTTTGGCTGATTCATGTCGACGTACGGCAGAAATACAATTTTGTAAACTAATTATCCTTCAATTAAAAATAAATTTAAAAAATTAAAAAAAAAAGAAGTTTGCCAACCTAACATGTAAGAAATGGATATAATTTGCATTACTCTTTGGGCAAACTGTCTGTTCAAGACTTTTGCCCATTTTTCTTTTCTGAGTTTGTGGTCCTTTCCTTCTCAGTCTCTAGGTGCTCAAAAAGAATATAAAGATCTTGTATATTTTTTTAAAAGTTTCTACTAAACCTCTATACATGAGAAGAAAATATATTAGCATGGCATCTTTCACTGTCAAAAACATTTCTAAGTTAACGTTTGAAAGTTATATGTTTGAAGTTTTTCTTAGTTGATGAATAAGAATTCCAGAACAAGCATCTACTCTATGGGCAATCCTCACTATCAGGTGATGCTACAAAGCTTAGAATCAAAATGTTCTGTTTCCCACTCTCAAAGACTCACACCTCAAACTGCCTACCCGCCAACCCACCCACACTCTCCGCTGGTGGAACTGCCTCAACCATATTAAGAAGGTAAAAGCAGGGGAGTTCCCTGGTGGCCTAGTGGTTAGGACTCTGGGCTTTCACTGCCAAAGCTGGGGTTCAACACTTTGCTGTTGAACTGAGATAGAAGCCATGCAGTGCAGCCAAAAATTTTATAAAGGGAAGAGGGACAGATAAAACCAATCTGGCAGGCACTTGCTGCACCTGCATCTGAACCTATCCTGTTTTCCTTGCTGTTTCTACAGGTGAATCAACCCTGCTCACTTGCTTCCACCTCGTGCCCTCTCAGGACTTTACTCAAGCAACTGGCACCCACTCCTCATCACTGTCCCCTTCTCAGCCACACATTCCCATTGACTCCTCTGTGGTTCCTCCACATCCAGGCCTAATCTCCACCACCCTGCACAGCAAAGTTCCTGAGAGCTGGCAGTAGGCATCCCTACGATTCCCCTCAATGTACACGAGTCAGGCTTCCAGGGAACCCTTCACTTGAGACCACTGCCAAGACCTTCCTGCTGCCCAAGCCCACAGTCCCTGCTCCAGTTTTGTCTTATCTGGCTTCTCATCTGCTTCCTTCTGTCCACTTCTATAGCATCGCCATGTCCTAGCTCTCTTCATCCCCCACTAGTCTTTTTCTCCCTGAATCTCTCTCGCTCAGTCTTTTCTAAACGTTTCTACTCTCTACGTCAGAGTGAGAGAGGGTTCAGTCCGCAGTTCCTTTTTCTTTTTCTGCACACCTGCACTGTTGGCTCTCAGCCAATACCCTGCCTTTACATGTATCTTGAACCCTGATTTTTTCCCTTACTCCATCTCCTTGTTTATCTCTACTTGGTTATCTCACAGGCCCAAAACAAAACCCCTGATTACCAACACTCCCTCCACCCCAAACTCTGGACAAACTTTCTCCTAACCTTTCTCAAATTTCCCATTTTACTTAGTAAGGACCACCGTCCACCCAGCTGCCAAAGCCAGCATGTAGGATTCATTCTCAAGGCTGAGCTTTTCCTGTCTTAAACCACCTACATATTCTGTCTATCCAATCTCCAAAATATAGGCCCAATCCCACCTATTTCTAATTTGACTATGATTGTCCCAATCCACTCTACCATGAACCTTGGAATGGACTGGAAAAAGCCTAACTGGTCTCCCTGCTGCCACCTGTTTCACCTCTAATCCCCATCCACTCTTCACAGCATCTAGAGTCATTCTTTTAAACCATAAAAGTACTGCATATTTTTTTTTCAAGGAACAAAAATTAGGTTAATTCTAAACACTGGAGTCCGTTTGGCCCTATGGAAAAAAATTCCATTTCAAAATACAATCAAACATGTGTGCTTATGTTTAACTTAAGGGAAAAAAAGAAAAAGAAAAATGAAGACATCAACTGTGAGAATCTAATGTAAGGAAAAAATTATTTTAATTAGCAAAATTTCCACAGCTACAACTAGATACTGAATCAAAATCTGAAGTTAAGGGGCACAGGGACAAAATCATGATGCTTCATTTTGTTCTGACTCAACTATTAGCAGCATAAAGGGCTGACATAAATAAAACCCCAGTACTAGAAGACAAGGAGATCATATAGTAACAGGTTACAATACTCAGTCTTGTAAGGAGAAACCAATTACAAGACACTATCTCAAAGACGAAAATTTCCTCTACACTTAAGAAGCATTCATTTGATTACAAGTTTCTTTGCTAGTAAGAGGCAGAGTGTGAAGCTCGTGACAGAAGCAGCATGTCCTCTGCACAGCCAAGCCAACCTCTACATCATCTTACGCGGCTGCCCACCCTGAGGACCCATGTTCAACTGTGCAAACATGGGGTGTCTGGCCAATACCAACCACCAAATCATAGAAACCCAGTATCAAGTTAAAGTTCAGGCCATAAAACTCTAGTCTTACAATCTGTTCAGGGAGAAGGAGAATTTTATACTGTAGGACTTGAGGCAGTGGACACTGAACTGCCCTATGTTTCAAAAATGAGATATCAGACCAAATGATATAGTATATGAGAATTACCCCCAACTATACTTACTCCAAACTTTAATGCTGATAAATTTAATTTTTTATTGTATTATTACCCATACTCCAATAACAAGATGTAAATAGCTCTAACAAAACGTGCTTACCAGGGCAAGGTAAGCATAGTAAAAAGCACATATTAATGAAATCTTAAGGCTTCTACAACTGAATTCTGCAGAATTACCTAAAACAAATAACAAGCCTCTGCATTTGAGGCCCATCATATTTTAATGCCTGACTCTCTCTGAGATACAAGAACAATGTGTACTACTTATGTGGTAAAATCAATAGGAGTAAGTAAAATCAGCAATTCAATATGTACCCATGTTCTAGAATGTGACTATTTGTGTGGGAGTAAAGAGAAGAGGGGAAGAAGTGCAAATTAACATTGCATGTCCTTCTTATGGGGCTACTATATAATCCACCATCTAAACCCAGACACACCTGGGAGAGTGGTACAGAATGCTTCTAATAGACACCAAGAGAAGAAGTGGAAATCAGCTGCTCTCAGAGAAACCAGAACACTTGGCCATTCTGTGTCTAACTCACATTTTAAATAATTCCCTTAAAGTGCTATGCTACTAACGAAGGAATCAGTGGTGTCCAAGATAAAAATTCGGACGCAACTCATGCTATAATGGGCAGAAATCTGGACTGAGAATTACTGACTTCACCTCTATTCAGTGAATGACTTGAGGTAAGTCATATCACCTCTCTAGGCCTCTGTTTCCTTACCTGTGATATGAAGCTACTATATTGAGTGATTTCTCAATGTACCTTTGAAATTGAAAATGTTTATATTTTTATCCTAACGTGCCTTTTTCCCAGGTTCCAAAGGTCTCCAAGGAGATCTCATAACATCTGTTCTGATAATTTAAAGGCACAGATGGTATAAAATAAGAAAGCAGGAAAAACGCTCTGACTTTAATTTTCAAGTTGACTGTAACAAATTGTAAACTTGATCAATTCACTGAAAAACAAAATTCCAATAACTTGATGTGAACATTAAGTATCATTTCTAGTCCATCCAATTTCATTCACCAGAACAAGGCCAAAGGACTCTGATTCTGACATTTTGTTTTAAACTAGAGAAAGCTCCTAACTGGCTGCCTGTATTTGGGGGGGTCTTGGAGTGCTGATCCAAAGTAATTATTGATTGCATGTCTAACATTTAGAAGGAAAAGGTAGCTCCTTCAAGGGCTCATACTTACTCTGCACCAAGCATTCTGAAAAATACATTCTCATCTACTCCTTTTTTTTTTTTTTTAAATGAAGAACTAAATTCTGAACAGGTCAAGATTATACTGGAGTTTTATGAATCAAGTCAAACACACACAGAAGTATATGAGACAAGAATTCCCCTATACTTTAGAAAATGTCTGAAAAACTAAAAAGGAAAACACACTTTAAAAAACTTCAACCTTAAGCAAACTGCAGGTATTACTGTGTCATGCCAACTCAAACTCTCAGCATTACAGTCATCATACCAAACCCTGGGTGATAATCAAATACTATGTAAGCTATGACAATGAATGCATCATGTGGTAAGTGTGGAACCTGGAAGGAACTGCCAATTCCTACAAGCAGTTTAGATACACAAGTTATCATCCATTGTGGAATTGTAAAACTCTCTCCTCAGACAGAAAACTGTAGGTGCAAAGTACAGAGGATCTTTATATCATGGCAGTTCATGAATTTGGTGAAAACAGAGAGTATCTGCCACCTAGGACTGACTCAGAATGCTGAAAACACATGAATGTATTATAAAACAAAAATGTAAAAGGCTGCTACAAAGAAGTCCATCAGATCATCCAATGAAAATGCATGATGAAAAAAAAAAAAAAAAACCAAACCCAAAAGGTGTCAACAGGAAATGTCTGAGAGTAGAAGAAAACCTCATTATGTAACAGCAAATATCCTTTGCCAGTGAGAACCAGAGAAAAGATAAAAACTATCTGTACTTTCACATTGTTCTGGGAGGATCACTATTCAAATCACTTGTACAAGTATATATTCACTAATAAAAAATGGTAACTGAAGAAGATAAGGTCTATTGTAAATCATCCACGTTTTCTCTTCTGAGGAAATGTAAAGGCTGAGTGGGCTACATCCTCTGAGGTGAAATCACTCTGTAAAGTGAAAACGTTAGTACAAGAAAGGAAAGCTGGCAAAACAAGTATGACAACAGGAAGGAAAACAGAAATCTTTCATGCTTCATTTTACTTCCTTAACCTTTCCTGTGCCAGGATTCCAATCAGGACACCACATTACATTTAGTGGCCACGTCTCCTTAGGTGCCTCCAGATGGTGACAATCTCTCAGACTTTCCTTGTCTGTGATGACCTTGACAGTTTTGAGGCGTGCTGGTGGTCAGGTTATTTTGCACAATGACCCGCAACTGGAGTTTGTCTGATTTATTTTCCTCACAATCTGACTGAGGTTATTGAATTTTGGGAGAAAAGACCACGGAGATAATGCGTCATTCCCAGGGCATCCCACTAAGAGAACACACGGGTGTGATGTTGATCTCCTGCTGAGGTATGTGTGTTAGGTTTTTGCTTTCTCTTCTCCTCCCCTCTTTTTCCCTTTCCTTCCTCTCCCCTCACTTCTCTCCCTGCTTTCTGTCTCTCTCCTTCTAGCACTTCCTAGCTCCCTGCCCCACCCCTGGTTCAACCATTTCTCCAAGAAGCACTGGTTCCTTCTATTGTAGAATGTTGCTAGAAACCAAGATCAGGGCACGAAGTATGTCCTGTGAAACTGTGCCACCTTGTTTCTGGGTTCTGGCAGCTCACAGAGAAAGGAAACATATGTGTAAACTAGCTCACTTACCCACAGAGATCTGTAAGTATTTCTGTAAGTATCCATCTGAATCTATGTTAAGCTGAACAGGAATTTTAAGGTCTTCAATTTTAATCTAGTATCACATGGACAGTTTTAGCCTTGCCTGTAATCTCCCCTCCAATAGTGAGAAACCTGAATCCCATTTGTCATCCATTTTAAGACAAAGGCAAATAATATATATATATATTTTTGCATGCTAAGCTACAGATGGTTAGGGTTAGACAAAAGTCTTTCGAAATAAGTCAGGGAGAAACTTCCACAAGGATATATTAGAGAAACATTAAAGGTTCACACATCCATGCGATCAAGCAGTTCAGAGACATATAAATGAAAATATTTTCTAATTCTTAAGCATGAAGAAGCAATTCTGTGTAAAAAAACACTTAAAATAATTACCATTAAGTGTGCCAAATGGAAGATTGGCTTTTTCTCCCCTTCAGATCCACAGAGGGTTCAAAGGCACACACGATTGTCACCTACTAATGAGGGTCTTCTAAAGACTTTCCCCAAAAAGACCAGTAGGTTTATGCCACCACACCAGGCAGAGGACATCCACATGTACCTCAAAGCCCATTCACAGCGTGCTCTAGTTGCTGCCAAGGAGAAACAAACCAGGACCATTAGGAAATATTCGTGATAAAGAACTCCAGGTTCTGGGCTTGTGATTTTTCTGCCTGAGACCCAGAGATTTTTATTTAGCATGTTGGTGAATTTCAGTTTGATGAAAGATTATTTCATATTTCAGTTCATTATCTATTAATATAAGATGGAAAAGCAAGCAGTTTCTCATCAATAAACAATATTTTCTCCCATCAGTTTGTGGATCAATCCATTCGTCTCAGTGCTTTCTAGATAATCTGTCCCGTCCTCCCCCTGGCATCTGTTTGCCTGCCACTTGTTCAGACATCCCTCCCATATCCCTTCTGGGAAGCAATGGCCAAGTGAGCTTGGCAAACAAGGGCTCAGAGAGGCAGTGAGCTCTGGGTCTCCCCCACCAACTAATGCATCTCTCAGGCTAGAGATACAGGCAGACATCCACAGCATTACCTTATATTAGCAAAGCCAATGGAACACCAGACCATCTCCAACCTCAGCTGGAGTCACTGTCTTAGCAGATCCCACTAGTGCTCCGTCCCCTTCCTCTTGCCTTCGCCCCTGACGGGCTTGACCTGACTCCCAATTGTCAACTGTCAGTGCCTCTGCCTGCCGTGCTAAAGCCTGCTCTGTCACCAGCATGAAAGGCTGGAAGCAGCAGTGAGCAGCCCCCAACCAAACAAGTAATATCCTTGGCCCTTGCCTTGGATGGGACAACTCAGGAGAGTGTTTTAAAGCAGTTCCCAGTTGCTTACAGTGACATGTGGTTTGATAACCCACCCCTTAAATGCTGTCCTCCCTTTCCTCTATCACTTTCCCACATCCTACAGTTGTTCTTTTGCCTTCCAAATTAACCACTTCCACTCAGACAGGGATCTGCCCAACCATTTTAAGAACTGTAAATTTAAAACTCTTTCAAGAATGTGAAGATCTATCTGGCTTGGCCATAATTATTGTCAGTCAGGAGACCTTGGGCTCTGAGGTCATCTGGACCTAGGTTCCAATCCTGGTACTGCCATCCACCATGTATATAACCCTAAGCCACCTATGTGACTCCTTCAGCCTTTCATTTCCACTTCTGTACAATGGGTTTCCCTGTGGACTGAGTGATATGACGCTGAACTCTCCAAGCACCCACAGCAACAAGATTTTACCGTCTACTATTTCATCAACATAACTTGACTATTCCAAGAGACTCTTGGATAAGATAAAAGTTGCGAATAACTTTTGTTGAGTCCAAAAACTTCCTATAAAACCCACCAGCTTTTCAACAGAAAGTATCAAAGGACATATCCCCAAGGACTCTTTGAATCTCTCTCCTCAAAATCCTCATCTGGCTCTACTCACCAATTCTCAACTGTGAGGTTTACCCAATCCTAACCAAGACCTGTGGGCTTCCCTGGTGCCTCAGTGGTAAAGAATCCACCAGCCACTATGTGGGTCCAATCTCTGGTCTAGAAGATCTTCTGGAGAAGGAAATGGCAACCCACTGCAGTATTCTTGCCTGGGAAATCCCTTGAACAGAGAAGCCTGGAGGGCTACAGTGCATGGGGATGCAAAAGAGTCAGACACAAATTAGGACTAAACAACAACCAAGACCTGCACTGAAAGAACTGACTAAAACCGAAATGGTGATCTTAACACACAAATCAGCCTAGTCCCTCTGGCTGAGAGACTACTTTGCTGCTACAGGTCATGTTTCCGATTCCTTTCAATAAGCAAAATAAGTTCAGCATTGTCTTCACAACAGGCAGATGGTGCCACTCTTCTACATTCCTCAGATGAGCGTCACAGTGGCATTTTTCTCTCAGGATTTCCCCATCATTCTCCAATTTTACATATAATTTAACAAAGAATGAAACTGAACTACTCTTTAAAATTTCCAACAAATGGTAGTCAAGATTTCTTCACATATTTCTAGGGTTTGTTTTGGCTTTCTTGCTCTTAAGAAGTTTGGAGAGATAACTCTCCAGAAAATGTCTGAAAAGTGAGAAAAAGTTGTACCAAAATATATTAAATGCATGGTTGAAAATAAGCCTTTTTGCCAAAGTTTTCAGTGTTCTGTGCCTATGTGTGCGTTGGACTTCTACACAAATATGCTGCTATTGACTTAGCATCAAAGAAGTGATGGTTTTGGCCAGGAACTGTGAAAAGTTAAAACACATTCATTCACACCTTATCTGACCCAGGTTCTTTTATAACCAACACTTGGCATCTGCAAGAAGGTTCATGTAAGTTACTGTTTGTTGCTGTTGTTAAGTTGCTAAGTCGTGTCTGACTCTTTGTAACCCCTGCAGCACGCCAGGCCTCCCTGTCCCTCACTATCTCCTGAAGTTTGCCCAAGGCCATGTCCATTGAAATAGTGATGCCATCCAACCATCTCATCCTCTGTCGCCCTCTTCTCTGTTACTGTTACCAAGCAGTAAAATTAGCTGGTCTCTGTGATACTCTTTCAAACAGAAATCACAATGCCTGCTTCATTAGGCCACATTCTCCTACACACCAAAGCTGAGATAACCATGTCGGATTGGTCCTGAACAGACTGACTGAAATAAATATGGCTTCAGCAATGGAAAAACCATACTCGGCATCCCATGTAGACTCCTGGCTACAAGTATCCTTGGTCAATAAATCATAACTATAAATCGAATTTCCTTTAGAAAATCTTCTGGTGTAAATAAACTTTTTTGACTATGGGCAGTGAGTCTTTTCAATAATTTTTTTAATTTTAAAATTTCATAGTTACTGAAAAAAAAAAAAAAGACTCAGACCAGTCATCCAGATTTTCCAATTGCTAACATTTTGCCACATTTGCTTTCTCACTCTCTGTGTGTATGTGTGTCTGTGTGTCTGTGAGTGTGTGTGTGTACCCACAAACATGTAAGTTATTTTTTTAAGCACTGAGAATAAGTTTCAGCCATCATGTCCCTTTAATCCTTTAGTGTGCATCTCCTAAGAACAAATATATTCACTTACATGATCTTAATAAAATTATTAAAATCAGGAAATTGAATACTGATATAACAAATGATATTATCTATGACCTTATTCAAGTTCTTCCAGTTAAAAAAAGTCTCTTTTTAATTAACACTGCCTAGAATTCAAGTACAGAATTTTTTTTTTAAATAATGACCTAAAGATTCTTCCAAAGAATAGCATGAGCACTATTCATCTCTACATGAAAATAAAGCTTCATCTCTAAGGTCACAATCAAAAGCATCTTTTCTTGTAAGTTAGCACTCAATAAAAATGTAGTTTTCTCTGCTTGCCAAAACTCAGAGAACAAGGGCCCTCTCTCCTTATGAAGAACAATAAGTTAATTTATAGAAATTTGGACAAGTCTCTTGAACTCCTGGAAACTGTCTAAGAGGTGTACAAAAATCTAAAATTCTTATCAACTTATTTATCCTCTGTCTTCATATTGGCAAGAAAGAATCAATATAACATTAATAATTCCAACTCTAAAAGAAGTACTTATTTAAGAGCTGAGAATCAGATTAGCAACAAACAACATCCTAATAATTACATGGATTGGATACATCTATTGGAACTTAAAATAAGATTATTCTCATCTGTCAGCCCGGCATATTACATAAAGTTTAAATACTGCTCTAACAGAAAGAAAAGCAATAGTTTATTCAACGATATAATAGTAAGATCTATAATCTGTATAACAGCACGACTGCATGAATTAAAAAACAAATCACAAAATAGTTACACTCACATTAAACCTAAGACAATATGTCTTGTCTCTTAAAAAGAGAAAAAAAGAAGCATAAAAATTATGCTCTGTTTTAAAAATGCTCCTCTAGCTATGCATCTATACCACTATCTTAAGAAGGATGTACATACAAAGGTGTTAATATGAAAAGTCATTTCTGGCTGATAAAATTATAGAATTTTACTTTTTATTTACCTAAATTTTCTATTTTCATGATAAATATCCATAACATCTAAATGAAAAGTACTTTGGAAAACTCTGTACTTTAGAACAAAAGCAATAAAACTTTCATTAAAAGAAAAAAAATGAGAAAATTTTTGCAAAAAATAAAAGAAATAAAGATAGGAACACCTCAATATACAAGGATTAAGTCTGATTCTAGAAGGTTGATTCATGGTCTGAAATGAACAAGTGGTAAAAAAAATACAGATATGTACCAATGATTATGATGCTTGTCAAAAATAACAGTATTAAAGAATTTCACAGTTGGAAAAGATCTGAACAAAGTCACTGAGTGTTGTGCCCCATCTTCCTTCCAACTGATGTCTGAATATTAAGGAAAATAAAAACTGGACCAGACAAAAACCACTAATCTCTGAAATGCTTTGATTCTACCAAAGGCATTTGGTCGTAATGGAGGAAGTGGAAATTACTTCCTGCATTGTGGGAAGAATAAGAGAAGGCAGAGATAAGAAGAAGGGCTCAGAAAAAGGAGACATCTGAGAGCAAACTTAGGGAACAAGTGATGGAGGAATGTCTTAGAGGAGGTGGATGAATTTGTCTTAAGAAAGAATATGTCTTTAGAAATGTCTTAAGAAATATATCTTTCTCTTACAATTAACAGGAAAGAAGAGGTCAGAAAGAAAACTTAAAATGGAAAGGAAGGTCTGGAGACAGGTCAGATGACCTGCCTTGGTGAGCTGGGAGACAAGATATTCATTCAAAGTGAGGAAATAGACATGGACAAATGGGTTGGAAATGCAACAAGGAATAAAAAGAAGACTGTGTCTCCATGGTAAGTGTCCAGTTCAGTTCAGTTCAGTCGCTCAGTCGTGTCCGACTCTGTGAGCCCATGAATTGTAGCACACCAGGCCTCCCTGTCCATCATCAACTCCTGGAGTCCACTCAAACTCACGTCCATTGAGTCGGTGATGCCATCCAGCCATCTCATCCTCTGTCGTCCCCTTCTCCTCCTGCCCTCAATCCCTCCCAGCATCAGGGTCTTTTCCAATGAGTCAACTCTTTGCATCAAGTGGCCAAAGTATTGCAGTTTCAGCTTCAACATCAGTCCTTCCAATGAACACCCAGGACTGATCTCCTTTAGGATGGACTGGTTGGATCTCGTTGCAGTCCAAGGGACTCTCAAGAGTCTTCCCCAGCACCACAGTTCAAAAGCATCAATTCTTCGGCGCTCAGCCTTCTTCACAGTCCATACATGACCACTGGAAAAACCATAGCCTTGGCTAGATGGACCTTTGTTGGCAAAGTAATGTCTCTGCTTTTGAATATGCTATCTAGGTTGGTCATAACTTTCCTTCCAAGGAGTAAGCATCTTTTAATTTCATGGCTGCAGTCACCTTCTGCAGTGATTTTGGGGTCCAAAAAAATAAAGTCTGACACTTTTTCCACTGTTTCTCCATCTATTTCCCATGAAGTGATGGGACCAGATGCCATGATCTTCGTTTTCTGAATGTTGAACTTTAGGCCAACTTTTTCACTCTTTTCTTTCACTTTCATCAAGAGGCTTTTTAGTTCCTCTTCACTTTGTGCCGTAAGGGTGGTGTCATCTGCATATCTGAGGTTATTGAATGCCCAGTTGAGGCCAATTAAATGAATTTTCAAATGAACTAATTAAGCCAGGCTTATAACTTTCTAAAAGTTCAGAACAGAAGTAGGGAAAAAAAAGATAAACTGTGGAATTTACTCCTATGATACAGCTTAAGAATTAGAATGAAGGAATTGGGGACTATGAAAGCATTTCTGAAATATTCAGTCCTAGAAGCTCAAGTTTTCCAGTATTACTGAAGAAAATTCAGTTGATTTGATCTTTATCAAACGAGAAATAATCACCATATATTTAATAAAGACTCTTATTACATTTATTATCTCATTTCACCTTCCCAAAAGATCTGAGATAGAAGGTATTTATATATGCTTTTTATAGCTATGGAAACAGACTTCAAAGATGGACTCCAAAATCAGCCAGCAGACCCTGACTCGAAGCCGGTCCTTTCTGGCTGCACCACCGGTGCTTCCCTTGCTCACTTCCTCCTTAACAATCTCCAACGGACTCAGCAGCCCAGTGGCCTGCCCTGGTATCAAACCAAATACCACTTCACTCACACTGTCCCTTAGCTTTAGTTTGTAGATTGTATATAAGGAACAATCTTTCAAACTTAAAAACCTTAATCTGAGAAAATAAAAGGGCAAATGAAAAGAAAGACTTATTCATAACTTGAGATAGGAGTAACAGACACTGACTGCTTTCTCAAGGTCACCCAGGCAATCCTTATATTCGGTCTCTAGAAAAAGGTTCCAAAGTTTGCAAGTAAAAGTCAGTTATTTTTTTCCTTGCTAGAGCTGCAATTAGAAACAACCCAAATGTCCATCAACTAATAAAAGAAGAAATTAAATGCAAATCCATACAATAGAATATTATGAAAATAAAAAGGAATACAGTACTGAAACATGATACAAAATGGATGAACCTTGCAGCCAATATGCTAAGTAAAAGAAGCCAAGTTACAGAAGACCACACATTATATGCTCCCATATATATGAAACGTCCAGACAAGGCGAGCCCACAAAGACAGAGTAGATCAGTGATTGCCAGGAGAGCTGGGAGGAAACAGAAAGTGATGGCTTAATGGGGACGAGGTTTCTTTTGGAGGGTGATGAAAATGCTCTAAAATTGTGGTGATGGCAGTGTAGTTCTGGAAACACTAAAAACCACAGACTGTCACTTAAATGAGTGAACTGTATGGTATGTAAATTTTACCTCAATAAAGTTGGTAAAAATTTGCAGTTAGCAGGTAGTTTCACTGGTCATAGTGTATGGGTGAATGTGTAAACATACATACATGCATTAAATTATAGAAGAATATAAGAGCTTACTTTAAAAAAATTTTCTAATGGTTTAATAACCCTCTCACAGTTCAGACAAACATGAATAAATTTGTCTGAGACCAAGACTGCCAACAAACTCATCCTGTTTTCCACACTCTCACCAGTAGATAAAAATCCACCTGGCTGCCATATGCCTCCCCTTTCACTCTCCTCCATTCGCCCCACTACAAATTTATAAAAATGTCCCATTTCATCCTGGCATTTCAGAACTTTCAGGGATCTCATGACTATCCTTAAAAACTCATTCTTCTTTCCCAGGACTCAGTTTCTCTTCCATTTCTACCCTGTATTTTGGTAGGTTTTGTGTTTAAAAACAACAATACCTACTGACCCAGAACTGTCCATCAGTGCCAGGTCTTGGAAAAACTCAGGCTACCATGTGTTCCACCCTTACCCAACTCAGGATACAATGTTTCTGTATGCTCGGAGCAAAATGAGAAGATTCTCCATTCCTAATACTTGATTCTAAATAACCTGAAGCTGTTTCCCAAGAGCCCTAAGAAAATAGAGGATCTTTGGGTATATGCTTATAAAAATTTTCTTCTTAATTTGGTATTTTAGATGAGACAGAATCTACCGTTCTAGAGTACTGTTAACAATTTTTAAATGAACAAATAGCAAAGATCAAATAATTTCCAAGACACATTCACAGTGTAACATTGCTATTACCATTTCAGATTGGTAGGATTTATTCAAAAGGCAACAACACCTACCACTGTCAAAACGATGTGAAAGATATTAGAAACAAAAGTTTTCTATAGAAGAGCTCTACCACAGCTTTAGGTGTATAAGAAACACTGAAGAAAATGTACAAACCCAATAGAAACTGAAAAGTTTGATCAATTATGGCACAGAAACCCAAGAGAATGCTGGACCCACTTGAACACAAAACGGTAACAATACACAGCTTAACACTATGTCATCTTTCAAAATCACATCATCTTAAATTGTCTTTTAAAAAACCACTTGGAAAAATGACTCACCTTCAAATCTCTCATTAAAAAAAGGTTTCCCATCCATTTTATTTGCTCAATTAAATTCTTCCCTTTTTGGCTTTCTTGTCATCTCTACTTTCTAGTATAGTTGTCTTTATCTCCTTCACCCATTCTCTTGATAAAAATTTTTACTGTCAATCATGCCTTCTTTTCTAACTTTAGGAAAAATATCTCTGTAAAGGCAATATTTACAGCAACATAGATGGACCTAGAGACTGGCATACTGGGTGAAGTAAGTCAGACAAAGACAAATACCACATGACAAACTTATAACCTTAAAAAAGCGTAAAAATGAACTTATCTACAAGAGAAAGAGTTACAGATTTAGAAAATAAACATATGGTTACCAGAGGGTAAGGGAGGGGGGATAAATTAGGAAGATAGGGACTGACATATACATATTACAATATACAAAAGAGATAACTAATAAACACCTACTGTATAGCACAGAGAATTTTACTCAATACTCTGTAATGGCCCATGTGGGAAAAGAATCTAAAAAAGAGTGGATATGTGTATATGTGTAACCAATTCACTTTGCTGTACAGCAGAAACTAACACAACATTGTAAATCAACTATATTTTAATAAATATTAAAAGAAATTTTTTTTAATTAAAAAGGAAAAGGCTACAGAGCAGAAAACAAAGTCCCCTGTGATTGCAATACACACCCTCTACATTCTGCCCTGCTCCCTTTGTGAACCTTACAAAGTGGCAGGAGATGCTGGGAGGAGAGGAGGAACGGTGTCAGGCCTCAGCATTTTCTGGTTAATTTTGCCTGTCTCTTAGCATGCACAGAAAACAGAAATCTAAAATAATCAACTACTGCAAATTTCTTACCTTTTGAATGAATCTGATTCTGATGAAGAAAGAGTTTCCTCTTGAATATCAGTACAACTGGAAGAATCATCTTGTCTGTCACGCTCTAGTTTCCCTGGGGAGTCCAGCTTTGATTGAGGGAAGCGGTTTGTTTTTACCGAGGGTGTATCTGATAGTTTCATTTTATTATCTTCCTGTCCTACAAAAGAAAAACGAAAGAAAGGAAAAAAAAGAAATATTTAAGAGTACCTTAAAATGTATAACCTCTGTATATTTATTATTTCCACTACATTTAATATTGCTATTTGTACTTGGTAAAATAGAAGTTTATGTAACACTGACTCCAAAACTCTAGTTTTGGGAGCAAAGAATGAGCACTACACTTGTACCATTTGCTTATACTGTCCACCCATGCATTTCCAGATTCATTAATTCAAAAATAAAATTTTCTTTGAAATCAAGAGTAGGGAGAAACTTATAATTCTAATGAAGTTTTTATTTACAGTGAAAGTGAAAGTGAAGTTGCTCAGTCGTCTCCGACTCTTTGCGACACCATGGACTGTAGCCTACCAGGCTCCTCCATCCGTGGGATTCTCCAGGCAAGAATACTGGAGTGGGTTGCCATTTCCTTCTCCAGGAGATCTTCCCAACCCAGGGATTCAAGCCGGGTGTCCTGCATTGCAGGCAGACGCTTTACCATCTGAGCCACCAGGGAAGCTCAAGAATTCCTGCATATTTCATAGATCAGAGAATAGTGATAAACATAGAAAAAATTACAAAAAAGGATTAAAGATTCAATTAATAAGAGAACCACAATCTTTGTCACTGACTGCTGTATGGTAGTGAATCTTTCTGGTCATTTTCCTAAATCTGTTACACAGAATCTACTATCCACCGGAGAAAAGAAAAGCTAATCAGACGTAACCAAGGTATCTGATTGATCCAACACACATCACATTTCCACTCACCCCTTGTCATATTCTAATTTCTGAGGTCTCTTATTGCAGATCAAGGCCCAGGACAGCTGAGGGGATACAGACAGTGTTTGCCAGAATGTGACCTGCAGGTGTGACCAAAGGTCTGCAAATATGAGGGCAGAAAGTCATCTCCGTGCAGGAGTCGTAGGTGTGCAGACCCTCCCTCGCCATGTATGGCAGGGCTGTGCTGGGACCTCAGCTGTGCTGGCTTTAAGGTCAGGGACTGAGTGAGCACCTGACCCCCTTGACATGTGCCATGAGGACAGAATCTCCTCTTGTGTGTTTGCTCACAGGGAAGCAGAGCTTTTACACACCACTCATGCACTTGTGGAGACAAGTGACCTTTCACAAAGGACACCAACAAGAACTGTCAAAGTTTTGTTAATAAGGAGAAAAATTACGAAAAAGGAGTGAGACATATTCTTCAAACAAACAAACCTTCCCAACTTCACATGATCAAGATTTTTCCAAAAATAAGTATAACTTTTTGTTACACTGGAGAATAGCATACATCACACAAGAGTATAATTTCTAAAACTAAGCTCCTGATGTTGTCTGGCTTTCACTAAGCCTGCTCATTACGAATACAAGCCATATCCTCTAAAGTTTATCTGGGAAAATGATGGAAATGAGTGGCTAACTAAGACAGGATTTCTAGGATCTTCTCTTGCAAACAGACACCTACGACCAGGTTAAAAGGACACAATGACCCACTGAACCCAGGTGACTCTATCACTCAACTTTCTGGGCGAATACAATCAAGTTGGTAATCCAGGGAGAAGGAATTTAACATAAGAGTATCTTTTATTTTTACACCTGATTTATATTCTTCTCTTACTTCTTTCACGTAAAGAAGATTTTAATTAACATCTGTATTTTTGGCTGTGCTGGGTCTTTGTTGCTGTGCAGGCTTTTCTCTAGCTGTAGCGCAACAGGCTTCTCTCTGCAGTGGGTTCTCTTGTTGCAGAGCACGGGCTCTAGAGCATGCAGGTTTCAGCACCTGTGGCTCCCGGGCTCTAGAGCACAGGCTCAACAGTTGAGGCACACGGTCTCCACTGCACCTCGGCATGTGGGATCTTCCTGGACCAGGAACAGAATCCATATCTACCGCACTGGTAGGCGGATTCTTTACCACTGAGCCACCAGGGAAGCCCCTTCCACTCTTACGTAAGCTTATATAGGATAAGTTTCCTCTTGCGGACAAGTATCATTCAACAAGCATGGGCAGTGAAAGTTAGGATCTCAGGAGAGAACTCCAAATAAAGCCAAACACATGAGGCCCCAACATTAAACTTCCCCAAAGACACGCATCAAAAACAGATGAAGGTTTTACTTAAGAAGACATATACCTCATGCAATTATGCTGGCACTCTGAAGAGCCAATTATTGTAAAGAGCAAACGTTACACTGGCTGTATGACACTGTGCAAAGCCCAACCTTTCAGCCTGTTCCATTCTCTCTCTCTCTCACACTCCCCACTCCTCCCAGACACACGCATCCACACACAGCAATCTATCGGCAGTGCTCATCTCTGTACCCTAGAGAGAGTAAAAGTCATGCATACGTACACAAAGAACACGTAACTCCTGAGTGTAAGCAGTCAGTCATATTCAAAAGACAGTCAACCAATAAACAAAAACATTCTCTTTATCTGAGATATTAAGCTGGAATTTCTCAGAGATTAAACTGCTTTCTGACAACATATTTTAATAACAGCATGAACTAAGTTGCTGACAAACACCACAAAGAATATACCTAAAAAACCTTGTACTCAGTCAGCAACCTTCTACACAACACCAGGAGAGCAGAGGACAAAAATAAAGAATGCAATAGCACCAAAAGGATAAACTACTTTGATGTCAACTAACCAAAGCAATCCAGCAATACAATGCAATCCCAATGGATTATTTTTTGACAGAAATAGAAAAATCCACCTCAACATTCACATGGAATCTTAAAGGAATCAAATGGCCAAAACAACCCTGAAAAGGATGAATAAAGCTGGAGAATTCATATCCTCTGACTGAAATTTATTACAAAGTTATGGCAATTAAAACAGCATAGCACTGGTATAAGAACAGATATACAGACCAATTAAACAGAACACACAGTACAGAAATATGCCCTCACATATACAGTCAACTGATTTTCAAAAAGGACGCCAAAAGCATTCAATGGGGAAAGTATAGTCTTTAGACAAATGGTATTCAGAAAACTGGATTATCGACATGTGAAAAGGATGAAGCTGGACCCTTATTTACACGATATACAAAAATTAACTCAAACTGGACCACAGACCTAAATAAGAGCTAAAACTATGAAACTCTTAGGAGAAAACATAAAGGAAAACTTCATGACACTGATTTTCCAACAACTCCATGAATTTAACAACAAAAGCACAGGCAACAAGAGAAAAAACTGATAAACTGAACTTCATCAAAACAAAGCACTTTTGCTTCAAAAGATACTATCATGGAAATAAAAAGACAACAGAGAAAAAATTTATATAATGAATTAATATTCAGAATATTTAAAGAATTCCTAAAACTCAACAACAACAACAAAAACCAAGCCAATTAAAAAATGAGCAAAGGGCTTAAACATACACTTCTCCAAAGAAGAAAAACAAACAGCAAATAACTATATTAAAAAATCTCAATCTCATTAGTCATTAGAAAAATATAAATCAAAACCACAATGAGATACAAATCCATATCTACCAATATGGTTTCAGTAAGAAAAACGAAAAGTAACAAGTTATGAGTGTACAGAGAAACTGGACTCCTCAAGCACTGCTGATGGGAATCTAAAATGGTGCAGCCACAACAGAAACTAGTTTGGTGGTTTCTAAAAAGGGAAACAAAGAATTATTTTAAGAACCAGAAATGCCACTGCTAGGTATTTACCCAAGAGAATGGAAAGCAGAGGCTTGAACGGATACATGAATACCAATGCACACAGCACCATCATTCACAGTAGCCACAAGGTGGGAGAAAACCATTACAAATGAATGGATAAACAAAATATGGTCTATAGAGGCAATGGAATATTATTCGGCCATAAGAAGTAATAGATTTCGATATACGTTATAAAATGGGGACCCTGAAGACATTATGCTTAATGAAATAAGCTGATACAGAAGAAAAAATAATACATAATTTCACTTTTATAAGGTACCAGTAGAAGTAGATTCACAGACACAGAAAGTAGACCAAGGATTATACTAAGGGCCAGTGGGGAAAGTGAAAGAATTATTATTTCACAGGTTAGTTTTGAGTGTAATAGTGGTGACGGTGACACAGCATTGTGAATGTATTTACAGCCACTGACTTAGGCTACCCACTCCAGTATTCTGGTCTGGAGAATCAGAATGCAAGTCCATGGGCTTGCAAAGAGTTGGACACAACTGAGCGACTTTCACTTCACTTAAAGTCCTGGCAATATAAATATAATATTAATTTCAAATTTTTACATGGGCTAAAATTAAGGAATGTGCGATGTATTAGCTTTAGATATTTTAGCAAAACAGTCCATCCAAAGTAAATACCAGTGAACTATAGTAGAAATAATTTATTCTCTTTGTAGGATATTTGAGGATGGGCAGCAATAAATCCTATACCTCAAGCTTAAACAACTAAGAAACTTCTGATTTATCATGAAAGGAAGAGGGATTTTTAGAAACTGTACCTTCAGGACACCCCCCCACTCATTTATTTCTGGAGTAATAAATCTGGTTTACATCCAACAACTGCTACATGTCTAAATATACTAATAAGTCCAAAGTAAAGTCTTTTGATTTTATTTTATATTAAAAATAGTAAAATTCAATCTACTTCTGTTTTTAATTAAAGTCTCTTACCCACACATACAGAGGATAGTTTTTCTGTAGATTCATCTTCTCCTTTTGTTGCTTTTCTTTTGGACATTCCAACAGTCTTTCTGTATCCTTTTTTGGCTTGATCCACCAGAAGATGAAATTCATCCTGATGTTTTTTACCTGAAATTCAAAAGAGGTCAGTAAATCAGGACTATAAAAACTACATGCATGTCTACAATCGACAAAGTGAACATCAAGAATAATCAAGAAGAACATAAATGTGCTCAAGAACAGCACCCTTTGAACTAATTCACAATGAATTTAAAAGGCCTGGGGTGGGAAAGGGGTGGGGGGGATGCTGTGGCAACCTTTTTTTATATTAGTATCTTCTCCTTTTCTCAGATACAGACTTGAAACATAACATTCCTAGTTTTCATCTGTAGGTTTCTTCCCACATCCCATACTCTTTTAAAAAAGCTTTTTGTTAGAGCATGAAAGAGGCTGTTTTCTTAAATATTTCCAAAAGACACCAGTCTAACTTCTAAGATATAATAGTACTAGAAGGAAGAATATTAACTGAGTTTAAAAGTAGAAGTTTCTAGGAAAGATGGATAAAAACAGAGAATACCCACTTTAATTCCCCCTTTTCCTTCACATTTCTTGCCTGTTTTCTAACAGAACCCCTTTGATAATCTAAGACCCCCACCACCATCAATCTATCTTGGTATATTATAATTAATCAATCTTAATTCACTAATACTTCAAACACCTCTGAAGATAATTTAAGCCTGACCTCCAGGTCACCACTATTAATGTACATTAATTTACTCAATAAAGAGTAACCACTCATTGTTAGAGCATGGATTTGAGGACATCTATTTTTGATTCTGAACCAAGGTTCAAACAGCTGAGGTTGCACTTAAACACTGCTGCTAAGTCACTTTAGTTGTGTCAGGCTCCGTGCAACCCCATAGACAGCAGCCCACCAGGCTCCCCCGTCCCTGGTATTCTCCAGGCAAGAATATTGGAGTGGGTTGCCATTTCCTTCTCCAATGCATGCATGCATGCCAAGTCGCTTCAGTCGTGTCCAACTCTGTGCGACCCCATGGACAGCAGCCCACCAGGCTCCTCTGTCCAGAGGATTCTCCAGGCAAGAATACTGGAGTGGGTTGCTATTTCCTTCTCCACTTAAACACTGTAGCAACCTTAAACACTTAAGTCATGGTCTAAAATGTTGTTGTAAATTCTATACAATTTTAGAGTCATACTGCAAATAGTTAAAAGTTTTTAAATTGTTTTCATCCAATAACCACCATTTTCTCTATAGTGAAATATCATGAATAACTAGATTTAGGGGGAAATTTGTGCTTCAGTTGAAAGACAATGCATTTTCTAAACGTACCGTTCCATATTTCTAGTCATCCCCTATGAGCTATGTTCAGCTCTGTAAATTGTAAACAACTAATGGCAATGGAAAATAATTCTTGCATACAAGTACAATTCTGTCTGGTGAAGGCCTGACTAACTTCCCTCCCCTACTGTGGAAGAAGCGAGTTTTGCCTCTGTTTGCACATTCATTTCAGTATTCCCTGATCTATACATGTGACTGTTCCTTGGACATTAGGGAGAGACTGTTCCTAATTCCAACATATTTATGTGTATGGTATGTGTATCCAAACTCCCAGTGAAACTAATGTGTTGGGCTGTAAAGTGTCTGGTAGGTTTTAAATAAGAGACTGGCTAAAATTTCAGGAACATATAAGTTGCCCATAAAGATTATTAGGAAAACTGAGCTCTTCAGAAACAGGTGAGATCTTATGATTAGGCAAGGGTAACAGCACTATGGGGTCTACATAATCTAATCAGCTCTGTTAACAAGTTTCCTCCACTGTTAACTTATGGATTATGGATTTAAGAATTACTCAAGAAACTTCCTAATGTAATCTCGTAACAGTTAAGAAGGCTTAATGACTTTGTCTTCTGAAGGAATAAAATCCCAGGTTTAAAACAGAGATTTTCTTTTTAAATCTAATTACCCCTCCAGCTAGACTAGAAACAAAAGTAAATGGCAACCGCTACTTCCAGCTTTGGCCCAAGAAGTCCAACAACTCCTGCTCAAAAAGTGAACAATGCCAAGAGATTATGACTGATAAAATCGTTCCTACTCATTTCTCCACCTCATTTTAGGAGTACTGCCATTTGGCAAGGAAAACTTCAGAGTTTAAATTAAATGCCCTGAATTTACCTCTTAAAAGTTTTAAGTGGATCAGATAGTGGCAGGAGCAGATGAATAAGCTCCCATGCAACCAAGTCATATTCTTCAAGATTTTTAGTCCTTGAATCATACCTTTCTGCTTTGCCAAGTGGAAATATAATATTCTCCAGTGCCAAGTCAAGTCCTTCATGCCCTGACCACCTTCACTGCTCTTTTTAGAGCATATTTTACACCCAGAGTATCTCTGAGTCTGCCCATGAACCCAGGGGTGTACCAAAACCAGGATCCAAGAGTGGCACAGACTCAAGCCTGTACAGTGACACCAATGAGATACATACTCCTCTACTTCATATCACAGAAAGAGTTTGAAGTCAGGGTCCCCCAAAAGAAAATTTCATGTCTTTTTTTCACCAACTAGCTATGACATTCATGCAATGAAACATGGATGAAGAACAGATTAATAGTAAAAGCTAACACTCATTTTGGGATTATTCATTCAACTGTGAGCTGACTAGCCTCACTTTAAATTTATGATCAAACAAGCACTCAGCACTATCATACAACTTTTCTACCTTTCTCCAGTAAACTTTTACAATTCTCGAAAATGACAACTTCACACTTCCGCCAAAACTGCAACACTTGCTTCTCAGTTGGGCTCACATCACTCTGAAAATACAGATAAGTTCTAACAGGAACTCTGACATCTTACAACTACTACTACTTCATCTGTGCACACGTGATCTCTCTTCCCTCACAGTGAGCATGCAAAGGCTGTCCTTGCTGCATTTAAGGACCAAGCTCTAATTTATGCTCTGGACTCCATTAAGGCCTTCTCAAGGATGCAATTATCCTTTCCTGTATCACCAACTTCTCCTCTCTTTTGAATCTTTCCCACTGCATACAAGTAAGCTTGGGATGGGATTGTGCTTTTGAAAGTGAGAGTGTGGGTTGTGAATACAACTTAGTAGGTCCAGATCAGCATCTTTTTCTTAATAAAACAAAAAGGATAGGATAAAAAGTGCCCGAGTGCATTAAAATGGAAAGAGGAAACAACCAAGATGTCCTTCAGTAGGTTAAAAGATAATCAATCAAACTGTGATATATCCAGAAAGTGGAGTGTCAACCAGTTCTGAAAAGAAACAAGCTATCAAGGCATGAAAATACAGAAGAGCCTTACACGAACAGTACTAAGTGACACAAAGGGCTTCCCAGGCAGCACTAGTGGTAAAGAATCTGCCGGTCAATGCAGGAGATGTAAGAGACGTGGGTTCTATCCCTGGGTCCGAAAGGTCCCCTGGAGGAGGGCACAGCAACCCAATCCAGTGTTCTTGCCTGGAGAAACCCATGGTTAGAGGAGACTGGCAGGCAACAATCCATGGGGTTGCAAGAGTTGGACATGACTGAAAAGACTGAGCAGGCACACACGTAAGTGAAAGAAGACAATCTGAAAAGGCTACATACTATATTATTCCAGCTATACACAGGATATTCACAAAAAGGCAAAACTATGGAGACAGTGAGAAGATCAGGGCCTGGGGTTGAGGATGGGGAAGGGAGACGAACAGATGGAGCACAGAGGACTTCTGGGGCAGTGAAAACACTCTGTATGATACTGTATTGGTAGATACACGTCACAAATTTGTCAAAACCCATAGGATGTACAACACCAAGTGAGAACCTAGAAGTAAACTACAGACTGTGTGTGATTGTGAGTGTCAATGTAGGTTCAACAACTGTAACAAATGTACTACTCCAGTGTGGGAATGTTGGTATTTGCAGAGGTTATACATGTGTGGAGGCAGGGAACACACAGGAATTCTGTAATTTGTCCTGCTTTTAAAAATAAGTAAGATCAGTTATGGTTTGGATAAGCATAACCAACTGGCTTTGGTTATGCTTATCTCACTACTTTTATTTTTTCAAAGTCACTAAAGAAATTCTGAGAAAATATGATGGAAAACAATTTTTTCTAATGTTGGAGACAGTCAAGCTCAAGGAGGGTGCATAGGAACATCATTTGAAAATATCTAAATACAACCTTTTAAAACATGGAAAGATTAAAAACTATTTTGCAAAATTTATTTCAGTAATATGTGTGCATACAGGTAACAGTAATATAAGATAAATTTTTCACTGTGAGTTGCAGTAAAAACAGATCAGATAACCATTGGGTTAAGTATCTTCCAACTTTAAAGTGAAGATGAAAGTCGCTCAGCCATGTCCGACTCTTCGAGACTCCATGGACTCTAAAATCCATGGAATTCTCCAGGCCAGAACACTGGAGTGGGTAGCCTATCCCTTCTCCAGGGCATTTTCCCAACCCAGAAATCGAATCAGGGTCTCCTGCATTGCAGGAGGATTCTTTACCAACTGAACTATCAACAAACAAAACCGTCCCTGGACCCAGCACCCACCTCCAGCTTTGACTTCATTTCTCGCTCTTACTGACACAGCGAAACTTGCCCTAAGAGTTGTCTGTCTTCACAGCTCCACTTCCCCACCTCAAATTTGGTCTCAATCAATTCTAAGCGCTTCTGATGTCTCCTCTCCTATGAAATCACTCTTGCCACAGTGTATTGTGAAACATGAGTCATGAAATCAATTACCCATCTCAGAACTTGGATACTTTTCATATATTTTACCTAAAACAACACATGACAACAGTTTAAATGCAGAAGTTAATGTGAGTGCGAGTCAAGATGTCTCTAGTAATTAAGACATTAAAGAGATTTGAAAAAACAGAAAGGAGTCTTATTCTTCTTACTAAATTTTTAAGATCAGACTTACTGAAAAATAATTTGCACAAAAAATGTTTTAAGTGGACAATCTGATGCATTTTAAAAGAATGTATAGTTGTGTTATCTATCAACACAACCATGAAACAGAAGATTTAAATTATCCACAGACTTCCTTTGTAGTCAGTCCCTGTCGTTTTCCATCTGGAGCCCCAGGCAGTACCAATCTGCTTTCTGTTACCACACTTTTGTCCTTTCTAGAAGGGTACAGAAGTGGAATTATACAGGGTGCTACCTTTTCAGTTGGGCTTTTGTTAGTATAATGTTTCTGAGATTCATCCTGTTGTTTCAAATGTCAGGGATTAATTCTTTTTTGAATGTATTGCAATGTGTTTATGAATACTGAGATTGTTTTCAGTTTAAGATAGTATGAATAACCTGCTGTAACATTTATCTGTAACACTCATCAAACTGTTTACTTATAACTAATGAACTTTATTTATCCGGTCC
Source organism: Capricornis sumatraensis (assembly GCF_032405125.1). NCBI lineage: Eukaryota > Metazoa > Chordata > Mammalia > Artiodactyla > Bovidae > Capricornis > Capricornis sumatraensis. Next base: position 63,249,895 of record NC_091078.1, on the reverse strand, counting down.
CATCACTTCATGGGAAATAGATGGGAAACAGTGGAAACGGTGTCAGACTTTATTTTTGGGGGCTCCAAAATCACTGCAGATGGTGATTGCAGCCATGAAATTAAAAGACGCTTACTCCTTGGAAGAAAAGTTATGACCAACCTAGATAGCATATTCAAAAGCAGAGACATTACTTTGCCGACTAAGGTCCGTCTAGTCAAGGCTACGGTTTTTCCTGTGGTCATGTATGGATGTGAGAATTGGACTGTGAAGAAGGCTGAGCGCTGAAGAATTGATGCTTTTGAACTGTGGTGTTGGAGAAGACTCTTGAGAGTCCCTTGGACTGCAGGGAGATCCAACCAGTCCATTCTGAAGGAGATCAGCCCTGGGATTTCTTTGGAAGGAATGATGCTGAAGCTGAAGCTCCAATACTTTGGCCACCTCATGAGAAGAGTTGACTCACTGGAAAAGACCCTGATGCTGGGAGGGATTGGGGGCAGGAGAAGAAGGGGATGACAGAGGATGAGATGGCTGGATGGCATCACGGACTTGAAGGACGTGAGTCTGAGTGAACTCCAGGAGATGGTGATGAACAGGGAGGCCTGGCATGCTGCGATTCATGGGGTCGCAAAGAGTCGGACACGACTGAGCGACTGAACTGAACTGAACTGAACTGAACATCTTGACAAATCTGATTCTAAAAATCTGGATGTGGATATATGCTTTCACTTCTCTTGGGTAAACAGCTAGGAGTAAGTAGGTACACGTGTCAATTTATAACAAACTACTAAACTGTTTACTTAAACGACTGTATCTTTCTGCATTCTCACCAGAAATGTATAAGAGTTTCATGTGCTCTACATCCTGGTCAACACTTGGTATTGTTTTTTTCTTTTGTGTCATTAAAATAGGCGTGTAGTATTATTTTACTGTTATTTTAATTTCTATTTTCCCAAAGATTCGTGACTAATGACTAACAAGACAAACGATATATTTTTATGTAGTTATTTGGCATATGAGTATTTTCTTTTCTTGAGGAATCTGTTGAAATATTTGCCCTTTTAAAAAATACTGGGGATTGCCTGGCAGTCCAGTGGTTAGCACTCTGATCTCACTTGCCCTTTTAAAAAATACTGGGGCCATCTATATGTGTTCTTTGGAGAAATGTCTATTTAGTTCTTTGGCCCATTTTTTGATTGGGTCATTTATTTTTCTGGAATTGAGCTGCATAAGTTGCTTGTATGTTTTTGAGATTAGTTATTTGTCAGTTGCTTCATTTGCTATAATTTAGAAAGATGGTAATGATAACCCTGTATGTGAGACAGCAAAAGAGACACAGATGTATAGAACAGACTTTTGGACTCTGTGGGAGAGGGAGAAGGTGGGATGATTTGGGAGAATAGCATTGAAACATGTATACTCTCATGTAAGAAACGAATCGCCAGTCTAGGTTCGATGCAGGATACAGGATGCATGGGGCTGGTGCACTGGGATGACCTAGAGAGATGATATGGGGAGGGTGGTGGGAGGGAGGTTCAGGATTGGGAACTCATGTACACCCGTGATGGATTCATGTCAATGTATGGCAAAACCAATACAGTATTGTAAAGTAAAAAATAAATAAATAAATAAAAGAGCACATACACACACACACACACACACAAATAAATTTTAAAAATAAATAAATTTAAATTAAAAATAATAATAATAATAAATAAAAAATACTGGGGACTGCCTGGCAGTCCAGTGGTTAGGGCTCTGCTCTCACTGCTGAAGGCTTAGGTTTGATCCCTGGTTGGTAAACTAAGATACCAAAAGCTGTACTGCTACTGCTAAGTCATTTCAGTCGTGTCCGACTCTGTGCAACCCCATAGACGGCAGCCCACCAGGCTCCCCCACCCCTGGGATTCTCCAGGAAAGAACACTGGAGTGGGTTGCCATTTCCTTCTCCAATGCATGAAAGTGAAAAGTGAAAGTGAAGTTGCTCAGTTGTACCCGACTCTTAGTGATCCCATGGACTGCACCCCACCAGGCTCCTCTGTCCATGGGATTTTCCAGGTTGTACAGTATGGCCAAATAAAAAAATAAAAAATACCACCTAGGACATATTATTGAATTGTAAGAGTTCTTAATAAAATATAGATTCTAGCACTTTGTCAAATACAAATTTTACAATATTTCCTCATAATCTATTACTTGCTTTTTCATTTTCATATCTGTCTTCTGAAGAGTAAAAGTTTTTATTTTAATAAGATAGTATGTATCACTTTTTTCCTTTTCTTTTATGATTCATACTATTTGTAAAAGGTGATGATGTTTACTGTGAATAAAAAGTCTTATTTCTTCCTTTTGAGTATTCTTTCTATTTCTTGCCTTATCACACTGGCAAGAATCCACAGTACAGTGCTGAATCCACAGAACAATGGTAAGAGAAAAGAAGCATTCACTATTTCACCATTAAATATGACATTAGTTGTAAGTTTTTCAGATCTCCTAAACTGAATTGATGCTTTCAAATTTTGGACTCTTCAGAGTCCCCTGGACTGCAAGGAGAGCAAATCGGTCAATCCTAAAGAAAATCAACCCTGAGTATTCATTGGAAGAACTGATGCTGAAGCTTAAGTTCCAATACTTTGGCCACCTGCTGCGAAGAGCGGAGTCACTACGAAAGATCCTGATGCTGGGAAAGAGTGAAGGGGCGGCAGAGGATGAGATGATTAGATAGCATCACTGACTCAGAGGAAATGACTTTGTGCAAACTCCAGGAGTTAATGGAGGACAGAGGAGCCTGGCGGGCTACAGTCCAGGGAGTCGCAGAGTCTGACACGACATAGTGACTGAACACCACATACAGGATTAATGAAATTCTTGTTTAGTAAGAGTTCTTTTAATTACTGAGTGTTCAATTTTGCAAATGCTTATCTACATCTACTTAAAAAATTACACAGTGTTTTATTCAGTCTATTAATGCACTGAATTATGTTGATTAATTTTCTAACATTAAACCAGTCTTGCATTCTTAGAATAAGTGAAGTCACTCAGTTGTGTCCGATTCTTTGCGACCCCATGGACTATAGCCTAACAGGCTCCTCCATTCATGGGATTTTCCAGGCAAGAATATAGGAGTGGGTTGCCATTTCCTTCTCCATCTTAGGATAAATCCCTTGGTTTTATAACTTGGTTATAATGCATTATCCTTTTATGTAATGTTGGAATAGATTTACCAAAATACTGTTAAGAATTTTTGCATCTATGTTCATGAAGAATACTGGTCAGAACTTTAAGGTAGGAAGTATTCCTTCCTTTTCAATTTTTCAGAAGAATTTTTTTAGAATTAGTATTATTTCCTTCTTTATGTATTTCACAAAATTCACCACTGAAGCCATTTGGATCTGGAATTTTCTTCCTGGGGATGCAAATTCAATTTAGTTCCCAGATGAAGGAATATTCATGCTTATCTACTTTTCCAAGGTTTAGTAATTTGGGTTATTCACGAAATTTGTCCATTTCATGTATGTTCCCAAATGCATTGCCAGTTACTTGTAATACTTATTAATTACAATAAGATACTTAGTATCCTCCCTCTTTCATTCCTGATACCAGCAATTTGTGTTTTCTCTCTTTTAGTCCTAATCAGGGTTGCTAGAGGTTTCTCAATTTTGTTGATCTTTTCAAACAACCAGCTTGAGGTTTCATAGATTTTCTGTTATTTTCCTGTCTTCAATTCCATTGATTTCTGCTCTTATCTTCACTATTACGTTCTTCCTGCTTGCTTTGGATGGAATTTACCCTTTTTTCTAGTTTCTTCAGATGAAAGTATTTATGATGAATTTAAAACCTCTTCTCTAATTTTCTAGTATCAGCATTTAATGCTACACATTTCCTCCTAGGCACTGCTTCAGTTGCAACCCACAGTGATATGATGCATTTTCATTCAGTTCAATTTATTCCCTAATCTGTTTTTACTTCATCCAGTACATTTTTCAATTCAAGTATGTTTGTCATCTAAGGAATTCCATTTGGTCTTTTTTATAGGGTCCACTTCTCAACTCAGCAGGATCCTCCTTGATTCTTCCTTTTTGACATAAAGAGCGTATTTGTAAATGCTGTTTTAACATTCTTATCTACTAGTTTTACCAGTTCTGTCATTCCTGTGTGTTAGTTGCTCAGTCATGTCCAACTCTTTATGACCCCAAGGATTGCAGCCCACCAGGAGCCTCTGTCCATGGAATTCTCCAGGCCAGAATACTGGAGGGGGTTGCTATTCCCTTCTCCAGGGGCTCTTCCTGACCCAGGGATCGAATCCAGGTCTCCTGCATTGCAGGCAAATTCTTTACGGTCTAAGCCACCAGGGAAGCTCTGGTTCTATTAATTGATTTTTCTCTTTTCTAGGATCTTTTCTTTTTTTGCTTCTTTGAATGCCTGGTAATTTCAATAAGATACTGTTAATTTTATATTGTTGGTGGCAAAATTTTATTCTATCCTTAAACTGTATTGTAGTTTATTCTGCTGCTGCTGCTAAGTTGCTTCAGTTGTATCCGACTCTTTGTGACCCCATAGACAGCAGCCCATCAGGCTCCTCCGTCCCTGGGATTCTCCATGCAAGAACACTGGAGTGGGTTGCCATTGCCTTCTCCAACGCATGAAAGTAAAAAGTGAAAGTGAAGTCACTCAGTCATGTCCAACTGACTCTTTGTGACCCCATGGACTACAGCCCACCAGGCCCCTCTGTCCATGGGATTTTCCAGGCAAGAGTACTGGAGTGGGTTGCCATTGCTTTCTCCAGTAGTTTATTCTGAAGCACATCAAACTAGTTGGAGTCAACCAAATTATTTCATGCTTTGCTTTCAAACTTTATCAGGGCAAATTATCAAGAGAAGAGAATAAGAACACAGCCAAAGAAAGACTGGGTAAAAATATCTCCAAAAGATGCAACTGGTAAAGGACTTATTCAAAATATATAAAGAACTTTTAAAACTCAGTAAGAAAATGAACAACACAATTAAAAAACAGGCAGAATATCTGAGCAAAAAAGATTTACCAAAGAAGATATGTAGATGGCAAGTAAGCATAGGAAAAGATGCTCAGCATCATGTCGTTAGAGAATTGCACATTAAAACAATGAGATACCACTATACACCTAACAGAATGGCAAAAATCCAAACACTACCACCACCATATGCGGTGGGAATGCAAAATGGCACAGACACTTCCAAAGATAACTTGACAGGTTCTTAAAAAACTAAAGGTACCTTATGACCCAGCAATCGCATTCCTTAGTATTTACCCGAATGAACTGAAAACTTATGTCCACACAAAAACTTGCACATGAACATTTAATTATAGCTTTTCTCATAATTGCCAACAGAGGCAACCAAGATATTCTTCAGTAAGGGAACTGGTCATTGAACTTTGGTACATCCAGAAAATAGATTATTCAGCTCCCAAAAAACAATGAGCTATAAAGCCATGAAAAAACTTAGAGGAAGCTTAAATGCATTACTAAGGAAAAGAATATATACTGTATGAATCCAACTGTATGACATTCGGGAAAAGACAAAACTATGAAGACAGGAATAAGGTAAGTGGTTGCCAGGGTTAGGGATAAACACGTAGCACACACAGGATTTTTAGGGCAACGAAACTATTCCTGTGTACCACAACAGTAGAAATACAGCACTGGATGTTTGTCAAAACCCACAGAATATATACTACCAAGAATGAACTCTGGATAAACTGTGGATTCTGAGTGGTAACAAGGTGTCAATGTAGGTCCATCAGTTAAAACGAATGTCCCACTCTGGCGTGGGGTGTCGTGAGCAGGAGAGCCTGTGCCTGTGTCAGATCAGGAGAAACAAGAACTGTCAATACTTTCCACTCAACTTTGCTGCGAACCTAAAACTGGGCTAAAAACCAGTCTATGAAAAAAATCTTTTTATTAAGGAAAATTAAAGCACAAGTAGCCTAGAGCAGGGATCGGCAAATAATAGTCCAAGGGTCAAATGCAACCCATGGCTAATTTTTGCATGGTCCTCAAGCTAAGACTGGTATTCATATTTTAGGAAGGATTATAAACAAACAAGAACATTTGACAGAGACCATATGTAGCCTGCAAAGCCTAAACTATGTATTATCCGGCCTTAAGGTAGTTAAGCTTTACTAATAAAGCAGTAATATCTTTCTGAGAGTTCTGCCTAATGCCTTACATACTAACAAGTTTTTTCAACTGTGCCTGGTGGCTGTTGAAATTCAAGCTGTTTCCTGTCCTGTGTGAACTCCAGGAATTGTTCTGGAACTAACCTTTCCAAGTTCTTCTCTGGTCTTGGGCAGTTTCCTCTCATTCAAGGCTAGAAGGCCAGGTAGCCAAAGACTTGCCCAGATCTTTCTATAGATCTTTAGAGCTCTGTTCTCTCTGTGGATCCCTCCCTTCTGAGACTCTGTCCTGTCACCCTGGTCTCCACAACTTTGATTTCTGTTGTACCTATTCAGTGATACAACAAGATAATTTTGGGCTCCCCCCACCCGGAGCCATAAAACTGCCTGCCAGCTGCTGGAGCTGTAAGGCTCATCATTTTATTTGTTTTCTTTCTCTCAGGGATAACAGTCCTGTGCTACCTTTTTTCCAATATCTGAAAATCCATTGGTTTATATATTTCATCTGGTTTTCTAGCTTCTAAGGGGGGAAAGCAAGTATAGTCTATTATTCCATCTGGGCTAGGAGTAGAAATCTCCATTTACTTTGATTTTTGTGTATTGGGAAAGTTTTTTTTTTTCCTTACCAAAATATGATGATTTTTTTTAAATTTTATTTGACTATAATTGCTTTACAATGTGTTAGGTTCTGCTGTACAGAAAAGTGAATCAGCTACTGTTGCTAAGTTGCTAAGTTGTATCTGACTCTCTGTGACCCCATGAACTGCAGCATGCCAGTCTTCTCTATCCATCACTGTCCCCCTGAGTTAGCTCAAACTCAAGTCAGTGATGCCATCCAACCATCTCATCCTCTGTCGTCCCCTTCTCCTCCTGCCCTCAATCTTTCCCAGCATCAGGGTCTTTTCCAGTGAGTCAGCTCCTTGTACCAGGTGGCCAAAGTATTGGAGCTTCAGCTTCAGCATCAGTCCTTACAATGAATATTCAGGGTTGAATTCCTTTAGGATTGCCTGGTTTGATCTCCTTGTAATCCAGGGAACTCTCAAGAGTCTTCTCCAACACCATAGTTCAAAAGTGTCAATTCTTTGGCACCCAGCTTTCTTCATGGTCCAGCTCTCACTGGACCATAGTCTTTACTATAAGGACCTTTGTGTGCAAAGTGATGGTTCTGCTTTTTAATATGCTGTCAACGTTTGTTACAGCATGAGAAACGCTGGGCTGGATGAAGCACAAGCTGGAATCAAGATTTCCAGGAGAACTATCAATAACCTCAGATATGTAGATGACAGCACCCTTATGGCAGAAAGTGAAGAAGAACTAAAGAGCCTCTTGATGAAAGTGAAAGAGGAGAGTGAAAAAGTTGGCTTAAAGCTCAACATTCAGAAAACTAAGATCATGGCATCCAGTCCCATCACTTCATGGCAAACAGATGTGTAAACGGTGGCTGACTTTATTTTCGGGGGCTCCGAAATCACTGCAGATGGTGACTGCAGCCATGAAATTAAAAGATGTTTGCTCCTTAGAAGGAAACTTATGACCAACCTAGACAGCATATTAAAAAGCAGAGCCATTCCTTTGCTGACAAAGGTCAATCTAGTCAAAGCTATGGTTTTTCCAGGAGTCATGTAGGGATGTGAGAGTTGGACTATAAAGAAAGATGAGCACTGAAGAATTGATGCTTTTGAACTGTGGTGTTGGAGAAGACTCCAGAGTCCCTTGGACTGCAAGGAGATGCAACCAATCCATCCTAAAGGAAATCGGTCCTGAATATTCATTGGAAGGACTGATGCTGAAGCTGAAACTCCAATACTTTGGCCACCTGATGTGAAGAGCTAACTCATTTGAAAAGGCCCTGATGCTGGGAAAGATTGAAGGCAGGAGTAGAAGGGGACAACAGAGAATGAGAGGGTTGGATGGCATCACCAACTCAATAGACATGAGTTTGAGTAAACTCTGGGAGTTGGCAATGGACAGGGAAGCCTGGCATGCTTCAGTCCATGGGGTCGCAAAGTCATACACAACTAAGAGATTGAAATGAACTGAACTGATGTTTGTTATAGCTTTTCTCCAAGGAGCAAGTATCTTTTAATTTTACGGCTGTAATCAACTGTCTGCATTGATTCTGGAGCCCAAGAAAATGAAATCTGACACTGTTTCCACATTTTCCCCATCTATTTGCCATGAAGTCATAGAACCAGATGCCATGATCTTAGTTTTCTGAATGTTGAGTTTTAAGCCAATTTTTTCACTCTCAAGCTCTTTGCCTTTCATCAAGAGGCTCTTCAGTTCTTCTTCACTTTCTGCCATTAGAGTGGTATCATCTGCATATCTGAGGTTGTTGATATTTCTCCTGGCAATCTTGATTCTAGCTTGTGCTTCATCCAGCCTGGCATTTCACATGTACTCTCCATATAAGTTAAATAAACAAGGTGACAGTACACAGCCTGGATGTACTCCTTTCCCAGTTTTGAATCAGTCCATTGTTCCATGTTTAGTTCTAACTGTTGCTTCTTGACCTGTATATAGGTTTCTCAGGAGGCAGGTAAGGTGGTCTGGTATTCCCATCTCTTTAAGAACTTTTCAGTTTGTTGTGATCCACACAGTCAATCCACACATTGTCAATGTGTCAATCCATACACTGAATCACTTGAAAATATACATATACTCTCTCTATTTTGGATTTTCTTCCCATTTAGGTCACCACAGGTTATTAAATAGACTTCCTTGTGGTATACAGCAAGTTCTCAATAGTTGCCTATTTAATACATAGTGTCAATAGCACATATATGTCAATCCCAATCTCCCAATTCTCCCCACCCCCCATCCCTCTTGGTATCCACATATTCGGTCTTTACAGCCGTGTTTCTATTTCTGCTTTGCAAATAAGATCACCTATTATCATTTTTCTAGATTCAACACAGATAATATATGATTAAAATACATTACTTATGATTGACATTAACATATAGTGAATTTACTGTTGTTTATAAGTGAGTTAAAATATTTTTGAAATTTCCTGGTTTTAATTTTTCTTAGACCCATGTGTTATTTGGAACTGTATTATTTAGTTTCCAAATTATCTGGTGACTTTACAGAGGGCTTTGTTACTGATTTCCAGTTTGATTTCATCTTGGGGTAGAGAACAGACTCTTTGTACTGAACGGATTCACAAGGTGGGACTTCTGCACATCCCCAGGGCTCACCGTCTCTGTGCTACTCTCTCCTCTCCACACTCTATCTTACGAACTTTAGCTCCGTCAGCTTCCCTGGTCTTTCTTTCTCCTTAATTCAAGAGCCCACCAGGCTCTGCCTGGGAACCCCTGCTCTCAGCCTAGAAACTGTTATAGTGCTTGTCTCACTTTTTCATATCTCAGAGATTCCTGTCCTTTGTTATCACTGTTTCTAACATCCTGAAAACTATTTCATGTGTTTTGCCCATTTAGGAGTGGTTGTTTTGGGGGGAGGGTGGAGAAGGTATATACCAATTATTCTGTCCTAGCCAGAAGCAGAACCCCCTAAACTCTAATCTGTAATATGATACACATTGACAACTATAACCCACATAAACAAAAGTTCTTTGGTGCACTAGACAAGTTTTAAGAGTGCACAAAGGCTTAGAGAACTGAGACAACTGTTGCTCTAAACTTTGCAGTGTCCCAGGGCTTAGTTTTAGACTTTGTTCCCCACAGCACTCTCCTCCCAGGTAATTAAAGTATACAATTTTAAATCACTCATCTTTTTAGTTAGGTAGATTGATCCATTCATACCTAATTCTCTTTTCCACTTAAATATCCACTAGAAACCCAAATTTAACATAGCAAAATAGGAATTCTGATCCCTTTCCCTATCCACAATCCTTGCCCTGGTCTCCATCTCAGTAAATGGCATCATCATTTCTCCGGCTGCTTGAACCAAAAATGTAGGGGTCGTTCCTGATTCCTCTTTTAGTCATAGAGGTATGTTAAATTCATCAGCAAGTACTACTGGCTCTACTTCAAAAGTTTACCTTGAATTGTCAATTTTAGTTCTATGACCACTCTAGAAATGCCACATCTCTGGCCTAATTTACTACAACAGCCTCATTTCCTACAGGTCTCTCACCTACTTAAGTGATTCCCTTAAGGGAATCTTCCTGAACCAGCAGCTTCATCACTTTCTACCCCTACCTGAAGTCACTTCATAGCACATAAGACGAATCTGACACATCTTATTCACTTGTTTACTGTCTGACTATTCCCAATATAATATAAGCTCTGCTTGAGCTGAGACATTATCTGCTTTCTGAATGTTATATTCCTAGTATCTAGAATACTGTCTGGGATACAGTCACTGGTAACCAATAAATATTACTTGAGTGAAGAGCCGTTAGATTGGTTTTCTATTTCTTGCCACCTTACAATTTATTCTTTATTCAGCAGACATCATCTTTTCAAATGTAGACAAAATCATATTACTTGTCTTTCTAAACTCTCCAATGACTTCCCACTGCAGTAAGAATAAAACCCAAAATATACTCCTAAAAGGTCTTATGGGTCTGGCCCCACCTCCCTATACACCACTCTTCCCCTCCCCTTCACTCCCTACACTCTATTCACACTCACCTACACTGTGTTTGCTTCAGGGCCTCTGCCTTTGATGTCCTCTCTGCCTGGAATACTATTCCTCCAGCTCTGTGAAGCATTACTTTTATTTTAAGGTAACAATTCACCTTTTAATTGTTACCTCATTTCAAAGGTCAACTCCTTAAGAAAAGCCTTCTCCTGATGACATTATCTAACGTCTCCATAATTTCTATCAAATTACTCCATTTTATTTTTTTATAGATTGCCAATGCAGGAGAGGTGGGTTGGATCCCTGGGTTGGGAAGATCTCCTAGAGTAGGAAAAGGCAATCCACTCCAGTATTCTTGCCTGGAAACTCCATGGACAGACGAGCTCATTGGGCAACAGTCCAAGGGGTTGCAAAGTCAGACATGACTAAGCATGCACACATATATATATCAAATGTCAACTCTTTCAGTTCAGTTGCTCAGTCGTGTCCGACTCTTTGCGACCCCATGAATTGCACCACACCAGGCCTCCCTGTCCATCGCCAACTCCCGGAGTTCACCCAAACTCATGTCCTCATAATTCTTCTCAAATTAGTTTTATTTTCTTTATAGCATCTGCCATCTAAAATTGTAGTATTCGCTGATTTATTGTTTTTAATCTGTCTGCTATTAGAATACAGGAGGTCTTATCTCTATAAGAGGTCTTGTCGCTGCTCTATATTCAGTACATAGAACAGCAGCTGACACATGGCAGATGCTCAGTAAACATTTAGTGAATTAATGAACAACCTAATAAAAAAATAAAAGAAGAAACAGAGCTAACATGTCTTGCCTACTTAACAAGATTAAGCTGGTACTCTCAGGAAAAGTTTCAGGAGATAATCCCATGTTCATTAGAAGTTAGTTTTTCTTTTCTTGGCAAAGTATAAAACTATCTATTACCAAGGTAAAGACCATGAAGATTCCCAAAATATGTCTGTCATGGCAGTTAGGCAATTAGAGTAATTCTCTGTCAGGCTAAGATTCCACCTCTGAGCAATTCAGTCTTAACTAAGATGCAATTCAGTCTTAACTAAGAAGACTTATCAAAAGCATTTGCAATCTGAAATCCATAGGTAACTCAATAAACTCATTTCATTCAACCCCATATCAAATATACTTTCTACAGATATGCAACTAAGGCTCAAAATGATTTCACTATTTCTCTCCTCTTCTAAAAGAGGAAGTCATGAATACAAATCTATCCCAAAGAGTGCTACAGAAAATAAGATAAACACCATCACAAAACCATCAAAGCTACTCATTCATAAAATTAAGCTTTTAAAAAGCACTGTAACCTGAAACTAAAGTTTAGTCCCTCAAAAAGAAGTTCCCAACACACAAATTATTTACTCAGATACAAAGCACGGCACAGGCAAAGGGCTTCAAGTTGAGTATCTGGTGAGTGTGGGTTTCCAGTCCTGCTTTTTGCTAATAGTTATATGGGCAATTTATCTAAGCCAAACAATAAATCAAGAGTAAAAGTAATATTTCCAATTATGTACAGATGCAATAACTGCTTTCCTGGAGAGTCTCCTGGAAAATGTATCCCACCCAAACAAGAAGAAAGAAGAGGTGGATTTGGATCCTGAAATACGTCAGCTGCCATAGGAGGGAGGCTAGGATATCCAGAAGACTGGTGACCGGGAGCTCCAGGGCAGCCATGAAGGAGGCCCAGAGAGAGCCGCCACAGTGGACTGGAAAAGAGCTGGGGCTGCTTCAGGCAAGGGGCTTCTGAGAGAAAAGAGCCTTGATGAACTATCTATGAGGTTCACTGTAAAGTGACTCACATTTCTGATGGAAAGTTTAGAGATAAATTAATACCATATAAATAGAAAACTAAGCACATGAAATGATTAATTATAGGACAAACAGAACGTTTTCCTGAAAGGAATTACAAGTGCAGGGACAGAAAAAATAATTTTCCCTTTAATGCTCTCAGTTCTTAGCTGGGGCATTATAACAAAACACAGATTTATATAAGAAAAACAAAACAGATGCTTATTAACATGTATACTTCATGTGTTTATGGAAGACACCCAGAGAAAACTCTTAAGCCACCAGAGGTGATTTACAACACAGGCTTAAATATCATCTTCAGCTAGATTAACAAAAAAAAAAAGAAAGGTGTGGGGGAGGCCAGTTATGGGGAGATGGACAGGAAAAACACAGTAACCAACAGTGAAATCTGTTATGCTGATTTAAGTCCAAGCCTTCTCCATCAACAGGAAACTAACTTACTTCTAGGGATAGAGAGGGGAGGAGAGACAGACACCTTTGTGCTGTGTTGTGCTTAGTCACTTTAGTTGTGTCCAACTCTGTGCAACCCCATGGATTGTAAGTGCCCCCAGGCTCCTCCATCCATGGGGATTCTCCAGGCAAGAATACTGAAGTGGGTTGCCATGCTCTCCTCTAGGCGATCTTCCCAACCCTGGGATCAAACTCAGGTCGCCTGCACTGCAGGTGGATTTTTCACCACCTGAGGCAAATAGAGGGGAGGCAGAGACCTTTTCTTTCTGCTGCTTCTCAAATGCCTTCTCCTCGAAATATGCCACAGTGACATATTCTTGGGAAGTGGCATATTCTGCTACCCTTCATAACCACAGTATGTATGCTGCCTGGTTCAAACTGTATACCAACCTTATAAAAAAATTAGGACAATATTCAGAGATTGAGAGGAAAGCGAAGAATCATGATTTAAAATGGAGCTAAATTTTCATTTTTCAAATTAGGACTTCAATCAGTTGTTAACATGGAAAACTGAAAAATTCTCCAAGAAACAGCAGAAAGAACAATCATTTATAAAAATGAAGGTAATTATTAAAACAAAATCCCAAAGGTTTGACAGTTGTTAGTTCAAGGAAATGGAAATGGAAACAGGTTGGTGGTGGAGGAGGCAGATTTTTTTATATAAGCCTAAAAGAAATGTGATCTAAAAAAAGTTTATTAAAACATTAACAAAAATGTTTAAAAAAAAAAAAAGAGCTATCAATGGCATATTTAGATTCTGATACTAAATGAAACTGTGACTAAAACTATAACGATAATAAGCACTTGAGCTTTAGTAAGTGTCCCCAAAGGTTGGTTGGTTGGTTTGTTTTTTATTAAAGTATAAACTGTGGAAAATTCTGAAAGAGATGGGAATACCAGATCACCTGACCTGCCTCTTGAGAAACCTATATGCAGGTCAGGAAGCAACAGTTAGAACTGGACATGGAACAACAGACTGGTTCCAAATAGGAAAAGGAGTACGCCAAAGCTGTATATTGTCACCCGGCTTATTTAACTTCTATGCAGAGAACCCGGCTTATTTAACTTCTATGTAGAGAACATCATGAGAAACGCTGGGCTAGAAGAAGCACAAGCTGGAATCAAGATGGCCGGCAGAAATATCAATAACCTCAGATATGCAGATGACACCACCCTTATGGCAGAAAGTGAAGAGGAACTACAAATCCTCTTGATGAAAGTGGAAGAAGAGAGTGAAAAAGTTGGTTTAAAGCTCAACATTCAGAAAACTAAGATCATGGCATCTGGTCCCATCACTTCATGGCAAATAGATGGGGAAACAGTAGAAACAGTGTCAGACTTTATTTTTTTGGGCTCCAGAATCACTGCAGATGGCGATTGCAGCCATGAAATTAAAAGACGCTTACTCCTTGGAAGAAAAGTTATGACCAACCTAAATAGCATATTCAAAAGCAGAGACATTACTTTGCCAACAAAGGTCTGTCTAGTCAAGGCTATGGTTTTTCCAGTGGTCATGTATGGATGTGAGAGTTGGACTGTGAAGAAAGCTGAGCACTGAAGAATTGATGCTTTTGAACTGTGGTGCTGGAGAAGACTCTTGAGAGTCCCTTGGCCTGAAAGGAGATCCAACCAGTCCATTTTGAAGTAGATCAGCCCTGGGTGTTCTTTGGAAGGACTGATGCTAAAGCTGAAACTCCAATACTCTGGCCACCTCATGTGAAGAGTTGACTCATTGGAAAAGACTCTGATGCTGGGAGGGATTAGGGGCAGGAGGAGAAGGGGATGACAGAGGATGAGATGGCCAGATGGCATCACCGACTCGATGGACATGAGTTTGAGTGAACTCCGGGAGTTGGTAATGGACAGGGAGGCCTGGTGTGCTGCAGTTCATGGGGTCGCAAAGAGTCGGACACGACTGAGCGACTGAACTGAACTGAATTGACACAACAGTGATGTGCTCACATCTGGCACCTGTGCACTTCCTCCTTCCTCCCCACAGGTCACAGTTGGACCTGCCCCTTCAAAGCTTAAAAAGTGAAAAAAGAAAACAGTTCTCTTAGCACAACTAAGACATACCATTTATGGGATACTTAATCAGCAAATATTAACTCTCCACCATTGGCCGGGCACTTTAAATGTAAATTTAAATTGGAAACCAACCAACCAACCAAAGAATAAACAGCTACCTAATAGACAAAACAGTAACGTGGTCACACTGGGAAAGATACATACAAACATCATTAAGGAAAATGAAGTGATAAAGTTGGGAAGCTGGTAATAATGAATAAAATGAAAACTATTTTTGGCACAAATTTGCAAGCTACAGAGTACTGAAATTCTTTACAGAAACGTCACTGTGTAGCCTGAGGTCAGGATGGTAAGTCAGGAATGTTTCCATTTGAATCCCATTTTCTTCTCACAGAGATGCTTTGACAGCAACTAATTAATATTTGCAAAATGCTTAGTGATGAGCTCAAAGTATAATGTAAGTCACAAATCAAAGAGCAGGCACATTTGACAAAATTCAGCGCCCATTTATGATTAAAACTCTTCAAAAAACGGGCATACAAGGAAACTACTTCAACATATTAAAGGCCATATATGATAAGCCTGCAGCAAACATTATTCTCAATGGTGAGAAACTGAAAGCGGTCCCCCTAAGACCAGGAACAAGACAAGGGTGTCCACTTTCCACCACTATTATTCAACATAGTTCTGGAAGTCCTAGCAACAGCAATTAGAAAAGAAAAAGAAATAAAAGGAATCCAGATAGGAAAAGAAGTAAAGCTCTCACATTTTACAGATGACATGATAGTGGACATAGAAAACCCTAAAGATAGTATCAGAAAATTACTAGAGCTCATCAGTGAATTTAGCAAAGTTGCAGCATACAAAATCAATACACAGAAATCACTTGTATTTCTATGAACTAACAGTGAAAAATCAGAAAGAGAAATTAAGGAATCAATCCCAATCACCACTGCAACAAAAAGAATTAAATATCTAAGAATAAACTCACCTAAGCAGACAAAAGAACTGTACAGAAAATTATAAGACACTAATGAAAGAAATCAAAAAGGACATAAACAGATGGAGAGATATTCCATATTCCTGGGTAGGAAGAATCAATATTGTGAAAATGACTATACTACCAAACCCCATCTACAGATTAAATGTGATATCCCTATCAAATTACGAATGACATTTTTCACAGAACTAGAACAAAAATTTCACAATTCATATGGAAACACAAAAGACCCAGAATAGCCAAAGCAGTCTTGAGAAAGAAGAATGGAGCTGGAGGAATCAATTTTCCTGACTTCAGATTATACTACAAAGCTACAGTCATCAAGATAGTATGGTACTGGCACAAAACCAGAAATAGAGATCAATGGAACAAGATAGAAAACCCAGAAATAAACCCATGCACCTATGAGTACCCTATTTTTGACAAAGGAAGTAAGAATGTACAGCAGGGCTAAGACAGTCTCTTCAATAAATGGTGCTGAGAAAACTGGACAGCTACATGTAAAACAATGAAACTAGAACACTTCCTAACACCATACACAAAGATAAACTCAAAATGGATTAAAGACCTAAATGTAAGACCAGAAACTATAAAACTCTTAGAGGAAAACATAGGCAGAACACTCGGATGACATAAATCAAAGCAAGATCCACTACGACCCACCTCCTAGATTAATGGAAATAAAGACAAAAGTAAACAAGTGAGACCTGATTAAACTTAAAAGCTTTTGCACAGCAAAGGAAACTATAAGCAAGGTGAAAAGATAAACCTCAGAATGGGAGAAAATAATGGCAAATGAAACAACTGACAAAGGATTAATTTCCAAAATATACAAGCAGCTCACACAACTCAATACCAGGAAAACAAACAAACAACCCAATCAAAAAGTGGGAAAAAGACCTAAACAGACATCTCTCCAAAGACATACAGATGGCTAACAGACACATGAAAAGATGCTCAACACTGCTCATTACTAGAGAAATGCAAATCAGAACCACAATGAGATATCACCTCACACTGGTCAGAATGGCCATCATCAAAAAGTCTGCAAGCAATAAATATTGCAGAGGGTGTGGAGAAAAGGGAATGCTCTTGCACTGTTGGTGGGAATGTAAATTGATACAGCCACTATGGAAGATGGTATGGAGACTCCTTAAAAAACTAGGAATAAAACCACCATATGACCCAGCAATCCCACTCCTAGGCATATATACTGAGGAAACCAGGGTTGAAAAAGACACATGTATCCCATTGTCATTGCAGCACTATTTACAATAGCTAGAACATTGAAGCAACCTAGATGCCCATCAATAGATGAATGGATAAAGAAGTTGTGGTACATATACACAATGGAATATTACTCAGCCATAAAAAGGAACAGATGAGGTGGATGAACCTAGAACCTATAAAACAGAGTGAAGTGAGTCAGAAAGAGAAAAATAAATATCATATTCTAGTGCATATATATGGAATCTAGAAAAATGGTTCTGAAGAATTTATTTACAGGGCAGCAGTGGAGAAACAGACATAGAGAATAGACTTATGGGCATGGAGAGAGGGGAGGAGAGGGTGAGACGTATGGAAAGAGTAACATGGGAACTTACATTACCATATGTAAAATAGATAGCCAAAGGGAATTTGCTGTATGGCTCAGGAAACTCACAAAGGGGCTCTGTACCAACCTAGAGAGGTGGGATGGGGAGGGAGACTGGAGGGAGGTTCCAAAGGGAGGGGATATATATATACCTATGGCTGATTCATGTTGAGGTTTGGCAGAAAACAACAAAATTCTGTAAAGCAATTATCCTTCAATAAAAATATAAATTAAAAAAACAAAACAAAACTTGTAACTCATCAAAAAGAGAAAAGAGCAGGCACATACTTGCAAAAAAAAAAAGTCACTGTCTAAATAAACATTCAACCAAAATTCAGTCTCTTAAATAATATTAACAGGAAAGTTTGCACTGAACATTAATATACAAAACACATTTTAAAAAAATTACTTAAGATCAAAAACTGCAAGCCAAGTCTTTTGCAAATAAAGTGTAGTATAACTTACGATATTTACTGTGAATTTCATCTATTTCCTTTTCTGTTTGGTCCTTTGTAAAAACCATTACCTATAAAAATGAAATATTCTTAATTAAAAATTTTTTTTAATGACAAAAAAAGTAGTACAGTAAACTTAAAAGTCTCTAATGTGGATGTTTAAAATTCAGGAAAATAATCTCTCATCCCTGTTTTATATACACCAAGAAGATTAACTCCTATTTACTTCTTTTAATACTATAATTAATATATGTTTTACTTACATCAGTAGAAAATGCAACACTGATTCTACTAGAATATATAAAGTATTAACACAAAAATCAATTAAATTTCCTACGTTAAATATTTAATTTTTTCACATTTATCAGTACAACAGGTTACACAAGACTGAAGAGACATTTAGTAGGTCATTAATAAGGCAGATCTCCCTGTTTGTCTTCTGTCTTTTCCCAATCTAACTCCCAAGTCTACCACAAAGGTAGTCTGTAGAGAAGATGCAATACAAGACTTCATATGTTAAATTTCTAGTTCACTTTTTAAAATATTAAACTTCAAAGATCAGAAACGTACTGACACAATTCATTATAGTTTCCATCTTATAGTCAGCACACGGGTAATAACGAAATCAATGAAAATCTCATTTTTTTCCTATCTGATTATAAACTTACTTGCCTAAAGTTGTTGCTTTCTTTCTTTATAAACACGCTACCAATGGCCCAGAAAATGTCTACATGGGAGAGCCCAAAACACTTCCTCCAGTGTTAAAGGACACAATGACTATTTTCTTCTTTGATACCCTTTCCTCAAGTTTTGGACCATCAAGCTAGAGGAAGGCAATAGTGAAGGAATTTAGGTCTCCGATTCCCTCAACAAGCTCAACAGATGCTCAATCCTCGTCAACTCTTAGAATTACTTAACTTCTCAACCAGTATAATCATAGAATTGCAGAATGCCAGCATTAAAAGGGGCCCTCAGAGATCATAGAGTTCAACCCCTGAGTCTTACAGATGAAGATCCTAAAGGTCACACAGGTTAAATGGTAAACAGCTTATTAAATGCAACTGCCAGAGAAAGGGTCAATACCAAGGTTACCTGATGTACAGGCACATGACTTTCCCAAAAAACTGTAATTCGCTAATAAACTCTACTTTGGATTGCTTTTGTGCCAGAAGACTGCTAAATACATTAGAATTCTGTACTAAAAATGAGCTGTAAGTAAATCATAATACATTAAATGGAAAAGTATTCTAGTACATTTCCCACTGAACAGATTCAATACCAGTTTGCTTTAATTTCTAGGGTATTCCACTTTTCTTTCCTTCATTTTTACCAAGATACTTAAAAAGACCATCAACATACAGTTTCATTGAGTTTACTAGCTTCAAAACGCATCCGAGTCTTCTCCATATTTTCAATTTCTTGAACTATTTCAGCAGCTATTAAAACAAGGACATACAGTCAATATTAATTACATGACATGGCTCAATGTACTCTAGTTATATGATCTATTAACACTGAAGCTAGATGATGGGTATACGTGAACTCCCTGTTTGGTCTTTATAAATATTTTTCTGTAAGTCTAAAGTTATTTCAAAATAAAAGGGAAAAAAAATTAGAACACAGAGTTAAAACATTTAACTTTTACACATGCAACTAGTTAAAAAAATAACCAGAAGAGACAGCAAAGTCATTTTGCTCTTTCCTTTGAGTAAACAGATATAAACAGCAGTTCCAATGGAATATGCAAATTAATCTGTTAGTGTGAATTCTGTTCTTCCGGGATATCCACTCTAATGCCAATGTACAAAATGTTATAAGAAGGTACTTTTCAAAGAAAGTCAAAGGTCTATAAATAACAGGGGGGGAAATGTCCCAGACTCCAGAATTTTTGTCAGTAGGTGTAGTTACCAATCATATACATCAAAGAGATCTGGAATATGCTCCATCTCATATGTAAATACCTTTGACCGCAAATACCATGAAATTTACCAATGCTTTCTGCCTACTAGGCCAACACATTAAGACTAAAGTACATATAGTGTAGGGGAAAGAACCACAAGCCCTGACACACAATTTATACATAAAAGGATACTATGTCTAGAAAGGAGTGTAAATGATGGACAACAAACACACCATTAGGCATGGTTGACACTGTTCAGGCTGGATAACTGGTAAACAGAGGAAATCATCATATTCTTCACCATAAGAATTTAAATTCTATATAAATTTATACAGAATCTCTATTTAAAAGTTTCTTACAAAACCCACAGTCCTTGAGAGGATCATTTAAGAATGCAATTATCTCAATTCAAAGTTTATTTTTCAAGGACTGAGAGGTACCCCTTGCCTCCCTAATATCATTAAAACCAGTAGAAACAATGTAAACAGTCTATGAGCTGAACAACTACATAAATTTACTGAATCATGGTATAAAAGAAAAGCAAAGGGACCACTTGCATTCTGCCCAATCCACTCACCCAAGTATCACTCGAGATAGAGAACATCTGGCATACTGCTCTCTTCTCAGATATTAAGGAGACTATATTAGGACTAGATGCAACTCAGGAGCTTAAATCTTTCAGGGGGACTTCTGATTCTATATAAGATATAAAGACCTGGATATAGTGTCACTCACACCCTAGTAACAAGAAAAGCCTGAATAACTTATAAAACTGTAACTCTTCTTGAATCCATCAGAGCTAAGCTCACAGAGAAACCAACTAGCTGGAAATCTAAGTCAGATGCCTCCGAGGAGAGGGTCATGAGTACTGGCTGACATAATTAAAACAAGGATCATCCTACTGCTGGGTAAGAAGATTTCAGACAACCTTTCCGATGGATTGTAAAAGGCCAAGGGTGAACCACCATAACTGCATAAAAATCCTGGGAAGCTTAGATGTGGGGCTCACACCAAATTCAAGGTTATTTTCTATAGACTTTACTGGGTATTCTCAAGAACTACTGAAGGAAGGGTGAGAATCAGAAAAAGTATCCCTCCACATCCAAGCCTGGGAAAGGAGAACAGCCTCCACTGCAGGAAGGACATGAAGCCCTATTCCTCTAACCCTCTAACCCTTAGGAAACAAAACCGTTAAGCCACTGAGGGAAGGCCAGCAAAACTGAAGACCCCAGAGCACAGGTAAATGGAGACAGGAAACAAACAAAATCCTCTACTCTGGCAGAGAGGTCAGGAAACCCCGGGCCCTGATCACTAGAGGACCCTTGCCCCTTGGGGAGGCACAGGGTCACTGAGAGCCCCACCCAAGACCCAGGATCAAGGGCCTGCCTAAGACAGAGGCTACGCTAGAACAGCAGAGAACAACCTCATGCCCCCTACCATGAACAGGACCTCCATGTGATAAGTAGCTGTAATCAGCCACTGGAAGAGATGTGAGCATGGAAAGAGACTTTTTCAGGTATGGGTTCACAGGGAAAACCTAAGTGTGAGTGAGGCAGGAACATTTTAAAAACAAACTTCTGATAACTCAGGCACCAACCTAAGCATAGGGGATATGAAACTGGTGGTCAATTATAGATAACTACAGCAAAAAAAACCCTAACCAATGAACCACACAGAAGTGTGGAGTCCTAGCAGAAGAGGAGACAAGTCCATTTTTCAGTCATTCACACTATTTACTTCAGTATGTAGCATTTCAAATATTGTCTGCTTTTAACCAAAATTTACAAGATATATGAACAAGCAAGCAAATAACAATAACAAAATCAAACTCAGATATCACCCAGATTTTAGAACTACCAGCAATGAAATTTAAAATAACTATGATAATATGCTAAAATATCTAGTGGAAAAGATGAACAACATGCATTAACAGATAGGTCATTTTAGGAGAGAGATGACACCATCAAGAAGAACAAAATAGAAATGTTAGAAATAAAAAAAAAAATTTAACAGAGATAACTTGACCCAGCTAACGAAAGAATTGGTGGACTTGAAAATGAGATTGATGGTATTAACCAAACTGAAACAGAAAAAAGGGGGAGAGGGAAACACACAGAAAAAAACAGGAGTAGAGTATCTAAAAGCTGAGGGACAATATCAAATGGTCTAATAAACATGCAATAGCAATCCCATAATAAAAAAGGGAGAAGAAAGATTTGAAGACCTAATAGCCAGAATCTGCTAAATATAATGAAGATATCAAACCACAAATGCAACAAGCTCAAAGCATATCAAGCAAAATAAATGACAACAACAACAAAAAATAACACAACAAAAACACAACAATATAGACGGAGAAAATCTTGCAGCCAGTCAGAAAAAGGGATTTACTATACAAAAAAAGGCCAAGTATTACATCATGTTTCTCATCAAAAACTATTCAACTCAGAAGAAAATGGAATGAAAAATTTGAAATGCTGGGAGTAGGTAAGAACCCACTGACCCAGAATTCTGTCAATGGAAATATGTTTTAGAAGTTAAAGAGAAATAAAAACTGAGACAAACAAAAACTGAGAGAATATATTATTAGCAGACCAGTACCACATTAAGTGTTAAAGGTCGTTCTTCAAGCAGAAGAAATATAAAACCAGAAATTCATCTCTATAAGAAGAAACAAAGTGCTAGAAATGGTAAAAATGAAGATAAATAGGAAATATATTTTTCTTATTTTTAACTCCAATACTTCGGCCACTTGATGAGAAGAACTGACTCATTGGAAAAGACCCTGATGCTGGGAAAGACTAAAGGCGAGAGGAGAAGGGGACAACAGGGGATGAGATGATTGGATGGCATCACCAACTCGATGGACAAGCTCCAGGAGTTGGTGATGGACAGGGAAGCCTGGCTTGCTACATGTAGCAAGGGGTCACAAAGTCGGACACAACTGAATGACTGAACTGAACTGAACTGACTCTTAACTGCTATAAAAGATAATGGTCTGTTTAGAGGAAAGTGTCTTTGTTCAGATTTCTTACTAGGAATAAGGAGGAAACTATACAATGAAGACACTGACAAGGTGATCAAAACTGCCATCACAAAAGAAGGGCACAAAGCTGTCAAATCCCTCTAGATGAGATGTTCTGAGAAGGACAAAACATCACTTATATAGTATTCTGGCCACAAATGCCAACTTGAATGTAATTATAATGAAACACAGGGCAAAGCCAAAATGAGAAACATTCTATTTGGGAAAAAAACCCAACAATAACAAAGACTGTATTCTTTTAAAATGCCAATGTCATAAAAGACCAAGCAAGGCTTAGGAATTGTTCCAGAATGAAAGAGATTGAAAGGATATTACAACTAAATTTAATATTGTGATTCAAAACTGGATCATGTACTGGAGGGGGGAAACAATCTATAAAGGCCATTTTTGGGTCAACTGCTGAAACTAGAATAGAGATGAAAGTTGATACTTGTACTGCAGCAATAAAAAGGAACATCTCTTTTTCTAGGAAATACACAATGAAGCATTTAGCAGACAAGATTATACGCCCTATTTCCAGTTTAAGAGAAAAATATGTGTAAATAAAGAAGCACACACACAAACACATATACATTAATACATAAAGGGAATGGGACAAAATGCTAACAGGTGAATCTGTGTGCAGGGTATCTATGTATTCTATATGATAATGTTTCAAATTTCCCATAAATTCAAAATTATTTCAAAATAAAGTTTTTTTAACGCTAAATTAAGACTTTCAGACAAATAAAAGCTGAAGGAACTTGTCTCAACTAAACGTGTGCAATACAAGATTAAATGAAGATTTTCAGGTCAAAAGAAAATGACATAAGATAGAAATCTGGTTCTAAGCAAAGAAATGAAGACTAACACAAACAGTGAAAGTATAGGCATATAAAGACTTTCCTTCTCAATTTTTAAAATCTGTTTAAAGGAAAACTGACAGTTCAAAGCAAAAATGGTAAAGTATAATGAGATTTATAACAAAGAAGAAAAATCTATGACAATAAAACCGGAATGGATCAAGGTCAAAATGGTGGAACAGGAGGATCTGGGGTCCATTCTTCCCCTACATCAAGAATACAACTACAAGTGGAAAAATTTGCACAGAGCACCTGCTGAACACTAGTAGAGGACCTCAGACACCTAAAACCAAAGACGGAAGGAGTGAGGTCCTTATGTCACACACAGAGTATGTTATTTGAATGTGGACTATGATAAGTTGAAGATGCAAATGGTAAACTCTAGAATAATCACTAAAAGAACAGAGATACAGCTAATAAACCAATAGTGAAGATAAAATATAGAATTAAAAAATAATCTAGAAGAAAGCAAGAAAATAAAGCAAAAAAAAAAAACAAAACAAAGAATGGACAAGACAAATAGAAAAGAGCAAGTTGGTAGACTTAAACCCCACCAAACAGATTAAATGAAATGAAAAAGTTCTAAACTCTACAATTTAATGGCATATCTTGCCAAATTAAATTTAAAAAGCAGATCCAAACCATATCCTGCTTACCAAAAACCATAGTTTAAACACAATTATGTTTAAAGAAAAAACTGAAATAAGGTTATTACTCACGGAATATTACCAGAGACTAAAACAACTATTTAATTATAACAGATTAATTCATCAAAGACACACCAATACTAACTGCACAGGCACCTCAAAAATGTAAAGAAAACAGAATATACTGAAAGGAAAAATAAAAAACCTATAAATATCCTTTGAGATTTCAATAATGTTCTCAGTAAGCGACAGAATCACTAAACATAGCATCAGTAATGATGTAGAAGATTTGAGTATGATACCTTAGCAACTTTACATAATTAACATTAGAGATCATTGAAAAATAAAGCAAAATTTTCCAGGGCCTAAGGAACACTTACCAAGGAAGACCTAATGCTGTGTTATAAAACAAGTCTCAATAAATGTAAAGGGCCCAAAATCATACAGAACTGCTTCAATGGAATCAAATTACAAATGAATAAAAAAAGATATCTGAGAAATACTCAGATATTTGGAAACTGAAAACACTTTCAAATAATCCATGGGTCAAAGAAGAGATCACAACAAAAATCAGAAAATATTTTAACTGAATGAAAAGGAAAACGCAAGAGAAATAAAAGCATACGGCTACATACAAATCTATAAGCCCATGTTCATAGTAGCTTTACCCAGAAGAGCCAAAAACTGGAGACAAGTCCAGTTGCCTATTAGTAGTCATGTATTCATCATTTCAAAATCTAGAACATTTCCTTTACCCTCAAAAGTTCTTCTGCCCAGTAAGTTCCCTCCTCCTTACCCTTAAGCCCTGGGACATACTGATCTCTTCTATGCCCCCAAAGTTTTGTCTTTTCTAAAATGCCAGATAAATGTTTTCAAAATATACAGCATGTAGTCTTTTGTATGTCAATGCTTTTGAAATTTATCCACATTGTTGCATTTATCAGTTGTTGATTCATTTTTATTGCTAAGCAGTGTTCCATTGTATGGTTCCACCACAATTTGCATACAACTATTCACCTATTAAAAGACAATCTCAATAAACAACAAAGCTGGAAGAACTATATTACCAGACAGCAAGACCTACTATAAATCACTCATTAAATAATTAAGACATTGCAGTAGTGGCCCAAGGATAAATAAATGACCCAATGGAACAAAGCAATGTTCAGACCCACACATAACACAGCTGATTTTCAACAAGAGGTACTAACAATTCAATGTGTAAAGGATGCTTTTTCAATTAATGCTGCTACATCAATTAGTTGATCATATGGAAACAAAAAAAGAATCTCACCTCTCACCATGCAACATATGCTTAAACCAATTTCAGATAAATTGTAGGCTGAAAGGTAGATGCAAAAAGAATAATGCTTTTAGGGAAAAAAAATTGATCATGTGGTAGGCAAAGACATAGAAAGTAGTATCCAATGGAAAAATGCAACAAATTGGATACAAAATTTAAAATTTCTACCTCTCAAATGAAGCCATTAAGAGAGTGAAAAGATGAAAGGAGATAAGCAAATATACACACCCAGGAAGATTTGTATCCAGAAAAACTCATGTAATAACATAAATAAATTAAGAAGAAATAGATCCACAACATAGAAAAACTGGGCATAAAACTTAAATGGATATTTCACCCAGAAGAATATCCAGATGGCCAATAATTATATAAAAATATGGTGAACACTATAAGCCATTAGGGAAGCAAAAATTAAAACCATAATGAGATACTGACATGGACGCACTAGAATGGCCAAAAAGGAAAACTCAGGACACTGATGATGATAATGATGTGGAAAAACTGGAATTCTCATACCTTCCTGATGAGAGCATACATTGGCACCTGAGTTTCTATCTGTACCCAGGAAAGCTAAACGTCTACAAAAACAATTTCACATGTAGGTATATGTAATGCCTAACTCTGTGTGCCTATGACTATCAAGAGACCTGTGAAAGATTACTCATAACAGCATTATTCTTCAAGAGCCAAAGAATGGAAAAACCCAAGCGTCCGTCAACCATGGATATTTGTGTAATATGTCATAATCATTTAATGGAATACGCGATAGCAACAAAAATTTTTTAAAAATCACAACTGTACACAAAAACATGGACAAATCTTCTAAACATAACGTCATAGAAAATTAAGCCAGACTCAAAAGAATGTATAAGCTACTTATTATTCCATATTTAAGATAAAATATAGGCAAAATGAATAAATGGTTTTAGAAGTCAGGAAGATGGTCATCTGTGAGGATAAAGGTAGCAACTATTGGGAGGGGTAGGCTGGCCTTCTAGGATTCTGGCAGGGCTCTGAGGAGTTGTTACAAAGGCACCTTCCCTAAACTTTGTGATAACTTGTGTAATTTTCTGTTTGTATATTACACCTTAATTTTTTTTAATCAGGCAATTCTATCCATATGTTAATAACTGAAAGAACTCCAAAATTTGTGTGAGATGAAGTGGAAAGAACAAACTATTAAGTAGTGTATTTGTAAAACAAAATTTTGATGAAATAATAATAACCACATTTATTTCTGGGTATAACAATCTTAATAATCTAATGGTAACATCTATCCTATGCTAACTACCTGCTAAGGTACAATGCTAGGACTTTATATGCATTTCATCATTTAGTCTGCACAAAAACACTATGACCTAGGTAGTATTACAACCCTTACTTAATGGGAGAGAAAACCAAGGTCAGATATAAGTAACTTGCCCACAGTCACCCAGTCATAAAGCTGCAAAACTAGGACTATCTTACAGCCATGCTCTCTCAAGCAACCCTCATACACAAGAGAAGCTGGTAGCGGTGGTTGCCTCTGAAAAGAGAAGGTGGACAGAGAGACGAGCTGAGAGAAAGGTTGGCTTATCACAGGACAATCTAGATATATTCCAAAGGAGTGTATTTGAACGTCTTGGCTATTATAAAAAATGTGTTAAAATTTTCTCTGTGGTTTATAACCTCTGAGTCATACAAAACTGCTTTATCCAGAGGGTAAATAAAATTCATTATTTTATTACTTTACCTGATTTAGGATGTAAAGCATCACACTGGGCATTGTACATGTGTACAAATTCTTGGTGCCTTTTAATGAGCTGCTGTTTATTTCCTTGAACAGATAATCCAAGCTGTTTTAGCTTTTTCTTTAAATCTCGATCTGAGAGCAAGTTATATACAATTTTAGGCAGCGGCTTCCTTTTGTGAACAGAACTGAAAAGGAGGAAAAAAGGGATCACTGAGGGTCACTGTGAATTATCAAATGAATGCTTTTTACGTAAAACAGTCATTTACCACCTGCTCAATACCAAGGTGACTGGGAGAATTGTAGAAACATTAGAATAAAAATGCAAAAGAGAAGAAGCATCAAATTTGTGAATCAAGTTGACAGTATTTGCCTGACAGTGATGCATCTGAGGTGGTGGTGGGACATTCAGACAGAAGCATCTAGGTGGCAGCCAATACTTGGAGAGTCAGGTCTCAGAGAGAGATAAGGCCTCAAGATGCAGACCTGGGACTCATGCAGAAGACTATGGACTAAATGCTATGAGAACGTAGCATCACACTTATATGAAATCATTCAACTCTTCACCTCTTTAAAACATGTTTTTCCTAAAATCTGCCCATGGTTTCCAGGGAAAATCTTCCATAAAAAGCTAGCTATCTCAGGTAATTAAGAGTACAAATGCTATCAAGGGTCAAGCTATAGATTTTAGAATATTATCATATACAGCTTTCTTAGAAAAAATTCTGATGCTTAGGCAAAACTGCCCTCTTAGGCCCAAGGCAATCAATCATTTTACAAAAGCACTAGATGAAATAAAAGAAGACCTGTTGGGAGAGTTAGGTTTACTAAACTTATTATGCCTATGAAAGAAAAGAATTTAGAGAGTTGATGAGTGCATAGTATTCTTGTGGGATCATCCGCAAAAGAAGACAACTTTAATGGCAAGAAACACAGCAGTGGTTTTTTTCCAACTTCAATTAGTTATATTAACAAATGCATAGGCATTATAAAAAGTGTATTAGCAAATGTAATACAGGGAGCCCAGCCTGATGCTCTGTGACAACCCAGAGCAGGGATGGGGGCATGGGAAGGAGGCTCAAAAGGGAGGGGATAAATGTATAATTATGGCTGATTCAAGTTATATGGCAGAAACCAATACAACACTGTAAAGCAATTTTTTCCTTCAATTAAAAAATAAAAAAAGAAAAGAATAAGTGTATAAGCAAAATCACCACCTGGGGACTTCCCTGGCAGTCCAGTGGCTAAGACTCTGCTCTCCCAATGCCAGGGGCCCAGGTTTGATTCCTGGTCAGGGAACTAGATCCTGCATGCTGTAACTAAGATCCAGCACAGCCAAATGAAAAGTCAGTAAATATATATTTTTTTAAATTGCCACTTGGCTCTTCATTGTATCTTCATGATGAACACAATGATAAGCACTGAGCTGTAATTATAAATATAGCAAAGCCCAATCAAATGACTTTCTTCTACGCCCTCCAAAACACCAATTAATAAACATTACTTCTTTCAATGGAATATGCAGAAGTCAAGCTACCTAAGAATATTAATGACTTGAGAAAATGTTATAGACAGGAACTCCTTGACGAATTTTAATTGATCTGATTATAACCTAGCTGAGTACATCACTTGGCTCAATGCTATGGCAATTAGGTGCTTAATAAATATGTATTCAATGTAGACACTACAACTGCAATCATTTTTAAATGAAATATCAAAATTTCAGGTAACAATGAAAAGAAACTGGACAATAATATGCTTATCCAAAAAATAACAAAAATAAGATTTTACAAAGGACTTGCATATATCTAGTGGGCACAAGGCCATGCTGCTCAAACTTTAAAGCATCTCAGAACCATCTGGAGCGTTTATTAAAAATCAATTTTCAATCATTTTGCCACAGCAACTACCAATTCTGACTCAGCTCAGCTCTTAAATGGAGATCTAAAATCTCTATTAACAAGGTTCCACATGGAAATCTAATAAAAATGGTCCATGACCATACGAGAGAAAACAGCTGAATACAGACTGAAGACAATCAAACATTTCTCCATTAACCAATACCACCATTTCCTGGCAAGATTAGTTCTTTTATGCGCCGTCAATAAAGACTAAAAGTCAGAAATAATTGTTTAATTGCAGAAAACCCTTAAAACTCTCAAGAGATTACATTTTTCTGAAGAGTGTTCTTATAATGACAGCCTGCCTACTGGACTCACTGATTATAGTAATAGTATAAGTCGCACAGACGTGTCCAACTCTTTGGGACCCCATGGACTATAGGCCACCAGGCTCCTCTGGCAGGCAAAAATACTGGAGTTGGGTGCCATGCCCTTCTCCAGGAGATGTTCCCAACCCAGAGATCGAACCTAGGTCTCCTGCACTGCAGGCATATTCTTTACCATATTATAGCTGAATAAAAAAAAAATCACACGAGGTAGCAACTCCTAAAAAACATTTTGAAGGAATTTATACAAGAATATTGTAAAGGACAATTCATTAAGTCTGTACCTGAAACATGTATTTTATTAAGGATACATGATTAAGCTTATGACTGTGAAATTCTAATGGAAAACTATTTGTTCACTGGCATTTACACTGAAAAGCACTAGCAGAAATCAACAATTTCTGTCAAGAATTTTAAAATATGATGTACACACTGCTATATTTAAAATGGATAACCAATAAGGACCTACTGTGTAGCACAGGGAACTCTGCTCAGTTGTTATGTAACAACCTAAATGGGAAAAGAATTTGAGAAAGAACAGATACATGTATATGTATAACTGAATCACTTTGCTATACACCAGAAACTATCACAACACTGTTAATCAACTATCTTCCAATATAAACTAAAAAGTTAAAAAAAATTTAATATGAAGTCTGATAAATGTTTCCTAAAACATGAAAATGACACTGATCTTTCTTCTATGATTTGGTGAAACAGTAATTCATTTAAGGGTTCTCAAAATCTGAGGACAGCAAAAGGAAAAGTATTCTTTGATCACCTCTGATGTGAATCTACCAAGGATGGGTTAAGGGCTATCATCCACATTAAGAAATGGCCTGTTGGGATAACTGCGGAGAAATTTTTTTTAGTATCATATACTCTTTTACATGACCAGAGTCCAAGATCAGGATGTCACTAAGGAGAAAGGTGGTTCAATGTCTCCCTAAGTGTATCTTCACAAATGTAAACTTTGCAAAATGAGTTATGAGAACAAAAAGGTTTTAGGGTTAAATAGATTTAGGAATTACTGGATTAAACAAAATCCAACAATTATGTTTGATATAGGAATTCTCAAAGACTTCAACACACTAACTTGTACAGTGAACCTTCCTTTAAGAGAGAGAGACAGAAAACGGTGCTCCTAAGTTGTGCTAGAGTAACTGGCAGGATTACAGTAATTCCACAGAGCTCTTCAGAACCACAGCTGGAACCTGAACTTAATTATACATGGATGAGTATATCTTTAGATAAACTAACAAGCTAAGTGTGTGAGAAGAAATATGATGGATGCATCTAGAAAAAGAGCAGTCCAGGCAAAATTATCAGTGCTGATTCCTTACTCTTCAAAGAGAAAATGCCCAGCTTCTATATTCCCAACTCATTCTTTAGGGAAAAAAAATTTCTAAAGAAATTAGAAATTAAAAGATTAATCAAATGAATTAGAATGAAAGATTCTTCATTAGACCATTAGATTCCCACTGCTTATGGGAAATAATCCTTGTAATGATCCAGTTTCTTTATCTCAAATCTCAACTAGGCAGCCTAAAAATCTATTCTCATCAACAAACTTACCCACTAGGGGTGAGTACTGTGCTTATAAGAGCTCACAGACATCTGTCGCAAGGAGCTGAGGGCCACAGTGGCTATCAGACAGGGATGCAGGGAGAGATGGGGGGTGGGGACAGCACAATCCTCCATCTCCACTTTAATGGACAGGGCCAATTTTATCTGTTCTATATGTTACGGTGCACTGTGCATTTTCACTTGAAAAAAAGGTTCTACTCAGAGAAAAAAGGTTAACTATCATGCTTAAAAACACTACAGCAAGAACTGTCAATTGGTGCCCCTCACTGTAAATCAATAAAGCACTGCTGTGCTTTATATGTCAGCTTTTGTAAATTGTAACAGCAAGAGTTTGTCCCTCGGAACCTGCATTCACTGTCGATTTACTCATAAAATCCAAGTGACACTATTTTACCTTTAATCACACACACACACAAAACCCAACAAAACAGTCCTACCTTATCAGCATGGTTTCTGGAAAATACTCTTCCAAGTTCTTCCAAACAAACCAGACATGAGAACCAATCATTCTGCTCATTCCCACATCCCATTAATTTCTCCCATTTCCTCCCTCTCCTCCCCAGATCTCTGAATTATCACCTATTCCCTCCTCTTTCCATCCTGTTTCAGAAGAAAGGCTCTTTCTGCATGTCAAATACACTTCATTACTGGACTTTTGCTCTCTTGCTCCTTGTATCATCTGCCCTCTCCCTGGAGATAGTATAAAGAAGGACGTTAAAGGCTTATATAATTTCCATTCTAAAAAATAAAATCTTCCCTGATCTTGCTCCTTATTCCTTCCCCAAACTACCATCTCATCTCATGTCTTCCCTTCAGCATCAGACTCATCTAATTTGTGGCTTCAGCTGCCTTATTATCTTCATTATCACAGATTCTATAACACCTTGCAAGGTAACTTTGATTAAAATTTGATTAACTTACACGTGTAACAATAATGATCAAGTTTAATAACCTATCGTGATTTTGATATATAGGGGAGGCAAAGTAGCGTAAGCTTAGGTAAAAATACTGGGTTGACAACTTAAATTATCTCACCCGAGTAGTTGGCAGGGGACATACACATCGAGATGCACACACACACACATACACACACACACACAAACTGTATTTCACACATTCCCTTTTGAATCTGCCCCACAGACAAACTATACAACTGCAAACTTACACACAAGCAATCACCAGGGAAAATCATTGCCTTCAAAATGCAAGCCTACTGATTACATCCTTCCAGGAAAAAATGGGTATTAAGGGAAGAGTATCTGATTTTCATTCACCAATGCTTAACAGAGCCTGGTACATGGTTATGTGCTTAATAATTATTTGTTGAAAGAATAAATGATTCTGTATTTTCTAAAAAAAAAACACCTTCTATACTATTTAATGTCATGTGAGAAGACAATGGCACCCCACTCCAGCACTGTTTCCTGGAAAATCCACGGACGGAGGAGCCTGGTAGGCTGCAGTCCATGGGGTCGCTAAGTCGGACATGACTGAGCGACTTCACTTTCACTTTTCACTTTCATGCATTGGAGAAGGAAATGGCAACCCACTTCAGTGTTCTTGCCTGGAGAATCCCAGGGACAGGGGAGCCTGGTGGGCTGCCATCTATGGGGTCACATAGAGTCAGACACAACTGAAGCGACTTAGCAGCAGCAGCAGCAGTACACAGTATATCATGTGTATATAGTAATTATTCAGAATTTTTGAAAAAGCTAGATTTTACTAATTTAAACTTCTAAGATTCTTAAGAACCAAAAAAAGATTTGATGTGTTCTATATTCAGAGTCTAGCCTTGCTTTCTCGGGCCAAGGGCTTTATGGTAGTTCTAAAATTCTAAAAGAAGAAAATAAGCCTAAAAAGAACTGAATTCTAAATCAAATTTCTTATTAAGTCAAATTTATTAGCATATAGTAAAGTTAACTATATTTGGCAAGGTGGGAGTTGTGGAAAGAACAAGGAGAGAGAATGGACAGTCAGCTAATATTTTTAAAAGCACAAGCTAAAGTGACTAATGTGGCTCAACAATCGTGCTCCACTTTCTTACCTTCTGAGGCTTTCTTTCTTCTCTTCACGTGATAAACAGCTGTCCAAGTGCTTATTAATATGATTTTCTGGAATTTTAACCCCACAAACAGGACAATCCACTGTATTTTTCAAAAATAGAAAAAGATTTTATTATTTGTAGAAAGGGTAAAAATAATACAACCAGGTATCTTTCAACAACTAACATTAAAAAATGAAACCCAACCTTAACATGCACTTAGAAAAGCAGAAGAGAAAAACAAGGACACCTCAGGGCAGCAGGAGGGAACAGACTGCTTAAGTGGAACAGCCCTTACAAGGGCTACATTGTGGAAAATCACGTAATTAGAATCCTAGCCTAGAAGAAGAGATTTCAAAGAAGTCTGGAATTACTTTTATTAGAAAATGCTTTAGTTAAATCTTTTCTACCAAGGCATGACCAAGCTATAAAACTGATCTTGAGTTTATACTAAGTCTTAGGAGCCATTCATGTACAGCACTGAAGCAGTCATAACAACCTGAGTAAGATAAAAATATTTGCCAGAGGAGCAGAGTTGGGGAAGGGTACATAGAGCTGACAGAAACATGAACTGGTTGGACCAACTACTGTTCAAATTATTAATGACTACAAATGTGTTCATTTAGCCCTCATTTGTAATGAAAGGCATACCTCATTTTATTGTACTTCACTTTATTTTTTTAATTAATTTTTTTTATTTAATTTTAAAATCTTTAATTCTTACATGTGTTCCCAAACATGAAACCCCCTCCCACCTCCCTCCCCATAACATCTCTGTGGGTCATCCCCATGCACCAGCCCCAAGCATGCTGTATCCTGCGTCAGACATAGACTGGCGATTCAATTCTTACATGATAGTATACATGATAGAATGCCATTCTCCCAAATCATCCCACCCTCTCCCTCTCCCTCTGAGTCCAAAAGTCCGTTATACACCGCTGTGTCTTTTTTCCTGTCTTGCATACAGGGTCGTCATTGCCATCTTTCTAAATTCCATATATATGTGTTAGTATACTGTATTGGTGTTTTTCTTTCTGGCTTACTTCACTCTGTATAATCGGCTCCAGTTTCATCCATCTCATCAGAACTGATTCAAATGAATTCTTTTTAACGGCTGAGTAATACTCCATTGTGTACATGTACCAAAGCTTTCTTATCCATTCATCTGCTGATGGACATCTAGGTTGTTTCCATGTCCTGGCTATTATAAACAGTGCTGTGATGAACATTGGGGTACATGTGTCTCTTTCAATTCTGGTTTCCTCGGTGTGTATGCCCAGCAGTGGGATTGCTGGGTCATAAGGTAGTTCTATTTGCAATTTTTTAAGGAATCTCCACACTGTTCTCCATAGTGGCTGTACTAGTTTGCATTCCCACCAACAGTGTAGGAGGGTTCCCTTTTCTCCACACCCTCTCCAGCATTTATTGCTTGCAGATTTTTGGATCGCAGCCATTCTGACTGGTGTGAAGTGGTACCTCATTGTGGTTTTGATTTGCATTTCTCTGATAATGAGTGATGTTGAGCATCTTTTCATGTGTTTGTTAGCCATCCGTATGTCTTCTTTGGAGAAATGTCTATTTAGTTCTTTGGCCCATTTTTTGATTGGGTCATTTATTTTTCTGGAATTGAGCTGCATAAGTTGCTTGTATATTTTTGAGATTAGTTGTTTGTCAGTTGCTTCATTTGCTATTATTTTCTCCCATTCAGAAGGCTGTCTTTTCACCTTGCGTTGCACTCTGCAGATGCTGCATTTTTAAAATTTTTAACAAATTGAAGATTTGTGGCAACCCTGCATTGCCAGATGGTGGTCAGCATTTTTTTTTTTTATTTGAAGAACAGTTGATTTACAGTGTTGTCAGTTTCTGGTATACAGCACAGTGATTCAGTTGTGTGTGTATATATATATATATACATACACACATATGCCTTTTAATGTTACTTTCCATTATGTTTTGTTACAGGATATTGAATATAGTTCTCTGTGCTACATAGTAGGACTTCATTATTTATCTTTTTTATATTGAATAGTTTGTATCTGCTGCTACTGCTAAGTTGCTTCAGTCATGTCTGACTCTGTGCGACCCCACAGACGGTAGCCCACCAGGCTCCCCCGTCCCTGGGATTCTTCAGGCAAGAACACTGGAGTGGGTTGCCATTTCCTTCTCCAATGCATGAAAGTGAAAAGTGAAAGGGAAGTCGCTCAGTCGTGTCTGACCCTTAGCAACCCCATGGACTGCAACCTACCAGGCTCCTCTGTCCATTGGATTTTCCAGGCAAGAGTACTGGAGTGGAGTGCCATTGCCTTCTCCGAGTTTGTATCTACTAATCCCAAACTCCTAATTTATCCCTACCGTACTCCCTTCACCCTTTGGTAACCATGTTTGTTTGCTACATCTGTGAGTCTCGGAAATAAGTTCACTTGTGTGTATTTTAGATTTCACATATAAATGATATTATAGGGCATTTGTCTCTTTCTGATGTACTTTACTTAGTATGATAATCTCTAGGTCCAACTATGTTGCTGCAAATGACGTTATTTCATTCTTTTTTATGGCTGTGTAATATTCCATTGCATACATGTATTATACCTTCCTTATCCATTTATCTGTCAATGGACATTGAAGTTGCTTCCATGTCTTCCATGTTCATGGCTATTATCAACAGTGCTGATATGAACATAGGGGTGCATGTACATTCTTGAGTAAGAGTTTTCCCTAGATACATGTCCAGGAGTAGGATTCCTGAATCATATGACAACTCTTTATTTTTTGTTTACGGAAACTCCATACTGTTTTCCATAACAGTTGCATCAATTTACTTCCCACCAACAGTGTAGAAGGGTTCCCTTTTAACACACACTTTCCAGCATTTGTTACTTGTAGACTTTTTAACGATGGCCATTCTGATCGGTGTGAGGTAGTACCTCATCCTAATTTTGATTTGTATTTCTCTAATAATCAGCCTAGAACCCTAAGTCCTAAAAGATGATGGTGTTACAGTGCTGAACTCAATATGCCAGCAAATTTGAAAAACTCAGCAGTGGCCACAGGACTGGAAAAGGTCAGTTTTCCTTCCAATCCCAAAGAAAGGCAATGCCAACGAATGCTCAAACTACCCCACAATCACACTCATCTCACACACTAGCAAAGTAATGCTCAAAATTCTCCAAGCAAGGCTTCAACAGTACATGAGCCATCAATTTCCAGATGTTCGAGCTGGATTTAGAAAAGGCAGAGGAACCAGAGGTCAAACTGCCAACATCTGTTGAATCATCAAAAAAATCAAGACAGACCAGAAAAACATCTACTTCTGCTTTATTGACTATGCCAAAGCCTTGACTGTGTGGATCACAACAAACTGTGGAAAATTCTTAAAGAGATGGGAATACCAGACCCCCTGACCTGCCTCCTGAAAAATCAGTATGCAGGTCAAGAAGCAACAGTTAGAACTGGACATGGAACAACAGACTGGTTCGAAATTGGGAAAGGAGTACATCAAGGCTGTATATTGTCACCCTGCTTATTTAACTTATATCCAGAGTACATCATGAGAAATGCTGGACTGGATGAAGCACAAGCTGGAATCAAGACTGCCGGGAGAAATATCAATAACCTCAGATATGCAGATGACACCATACTTACAGCAGAAAGCGAAGAAGAGCTAAAGAACCTCTTGATGAAACTTAAAGAGAAGAGTGAAAAAGTTGCCTTAAAGCTCAACATTAAGAAAACTAAGTTCATGGCATCTGGTCCCACCACTTCATGGCAAACAGATGCGGAAACAGTGAGAACAGTGGCTGACTTTATTTTGGGGGGCTCCAAAATCACTGCAGATGGTAACGGCAGCCATGAAATTAAAAGACGCTTGCTCCTTGGAAGAAAAGTTATGACCAACCTAGGTAGCATATTCAAAAGCAGAGACGTTACTTTGTCAACAAAGGTCTGTAGAGTCAAACCTATGGTTTTTCCAGTAGTCATATATGGATGTGAGAGTTGGATTATAAAGAAAGCTGAGTGCCAAAGAATTGATGCTTTTGAACTGTGGTGTTGAAGAAGGCTCATGAAAGTCCCTTGGACTGCAAGGAGATCCAACCAGTCCATCCTAAAGGAAATCAGCCTTGAATATTCAATGGAAGGATGGATGCTGAAGCTGAAACTCCAATACTTTGGCCACCTGATGCAAAGAACTGACTCATTTGAAAAGACCCTGATGCTGGGAAGGACTGAAGGCAGGAAAAGGGGATGACAGAGGATGAGATGGTTGGATGGCATCACCGACTCATTGGACATGAACTTGAGCAAGCTCCAGGAGTTGGTGATGGACAGGGAAGCCTGGCATGCTGCAGTCCATGGGGTCCCAAAGAGTCAGACATGACTGAATGACTGAACTGAACTGAGTAATCAGCCATTTTGAACATCTTTTCATGTGCCTACTGGCCATCTGTATGTCTTTTTCAGGGAAATTTCTATTTAGCTCTTCTGCCTATTTATTGATCCACTTGTTTGTTTTTTATTATTGAGTTTTATGAGCAGTTTGTATATGTTGGAAATTAAGCTCTTATTGGTTGCGTCACCTGGAAATATTTTCCCCTAGTCTGCAGGTTGTCTATTTGCTTTGTTTATGATTTCCTTTGCTGTGCAAAAGCTTATAAATTTAATTAGGTCCCATCTGTTTATCTTTGCTTTTATTTCTGCCTTAGGAGATTGACTTAAGAAAACTAGTACATTTTACCTACGTTTTCTTCTAGGAGTTTTATGGTATCGTGTTTCATAATTAAGTCTTCAAAACATTTTGAAATTACTCTTGTGTACAGTGTGAGGGTGTGTTCTAATTTCACTGATTTACATGTGGCTGTCCAGCTATCCCAACACCACTTGCTGAAGAGACTGTCTTTCTCCTACTCTTGCCTTCTCTGGTGAAGAGTAAGACTGTCAGCATTTTTAAGCAATAAAGTATTTTTAAATTAAGGTGTGTACTTTTTTTTAGAAATTATGCTACTACATACATAACAGACTACAGTACAGCATAAACATAACATTTATACACACCGGGAAACAAGAAAGTTCAAATGACTCACTTTATTGTGGTATCAGTCCTATTGCAGAACCAAACCCACAATTTCTTCAAGGTATGCCTATATAAGTGTAGCATTAAAAAGCAGAAACACAATCATTCTGAAACTGATAGAGCTCCAGGGATCTTTGGAGGTGCCTCAGGGCCTAGAGGCCACCATGGATAACAGGCAGGGATATGGGGGAGTTGAGGCCCTCCATCTCCACTTTAATGGAGCAAAGCAAATTTTATCTACTTTACATGCTATGGGTTCACTGCAAGATTTCAGGTTCTGCTCAGGGAAAAATGTTATCCACTTAAAAACACTATAACAACAACTGTCAACTGATCAAAAACTGACCAAAGATAAAATATGCTAGGAAATACAAGTGAAAAAGTCACGTATCTATATGAAATGTAAACACTCAAGTACTAACGAATTAATTTCAACCTGAGTTTGGTAACCACTAACAGCCCTGCCGTCTATGGGGTCACACAGAGTCGGACACGACTGAAGTGACTTAGCAGCAGCAGCAGCAGCAACAGCCCTGCACTGTGTGTGGTATGGGCATACCAAAGATGTCTAAGACAAGAGTTTCTGCCTAAAGGTGTTCTGAACTTCACTGGCAATAAGATATGGAAACAAGAGGTTAAACAAGTTGACCTAGTCATCAAAAAGCTAAGTAAACTGTCCAGAAAACAAGTGCCACCACACTTTCGTGATGTGAGAGACCAATACTATATAACATAACACAGAGTCTGGAAAGGCGGAATGGGGTTGGCAGACATTTTCAGTCAAGGCTCAGGTAGCAAAGATTCAGGCTTTTGGGGGCCAGATGGTCTCTGACCCAGTCAACAAACTAAGTCATTAGCATGAAAGCAGCTGTAGACAACAGGTGAACAAATGGGCATGGCTGTGTTCCAGTGACGCTGTGTTTATAAAAACAGGTGACAAGCTATAGGTTTTTAATTCCTGAGCATTTTCAAGGAATAAAGGGGAGATCAGCTTGGCTAGAGCAGAAGAGTTTTTGAGAGGAAGAGATGAGAAACAAGGATGGACAGGCAGGGTAGCAGTCAAACTGTCCAAGGCTATATAAATTCCAGTCAAAACAGCTTGGAAATATTCAAGTGATGATATAATAAGATAAAAAGAGCTCTTCAATATTAAACTGGAGCTGACATGAAGGATGCGGGGGGGAGAAAAGCTGAAAAACACAAAGCCATATGTGAGCATAAACTAAAAATGCTTACTTTTTCCTGCCATCAGCCTGAATTCCTATTCTATGAGGAGAAAGAGAACGTATCTGGAAGCACTGCCTCCATCCATGTGCAAGGCTGTTACAAGGTCTGCCCTTTCCCATCCTTTCCCTGCAAAAATCCTGCTTATTCATTATATCATGTGGGATAGCAATGTTTCCACTAAGAAAATAAAACATGTGAAGATAATTTCCTACCTTTAGTAGCCTGTTTCAAGGCTGATGTAGAGGGTGTCTCAGGAACACTGTCCTCTGAGGAACCTGGAGCTGACTTTTCTGCAGAAGGAGTCCCTCTGGTCTTCGCAGGAGAGCTCGGCTTTTTCTGAGGGCTTAATTTGCTTTCATTCTCTTTTATCAACAACTCTGAGGCAGAACCA
The DNA here is from genome assembly GCF_032405125.1 of Capricornis sumatraensis. Lineage (NCBI taxonomy): Eukaryota > Metazoa > Chordata > Mammalia > Artiodactyla > Bovidae > Capricornis > Capricornis sumatraensis. The sequence continues at coordinate 63,209,843 of NC_091078.1, read as the reverse complement.
CCACTTTCTCTGATCAAGAAATTCTCCATTAACTTGCTTCCTTGTTTTAATGAATGTCTGAAGGCTACAGCAGTGTCTGTTTTGGTGGCCAGGTTCTTTGAAGAGGAGGAAGCAGCAGAGATGGGTGGTGACTCTAAGGCAAACTGCAACAGACGATTCCTTGAAGCACAGAAAACACAACAGATAATAAAGATGTCAGCTTACATATACACAACTTAACTGACATAAGCTGTTTTCTCAATTAACATTTGTTTCTGTGAAATACAGAACTTACTGCATAATGGCAACCAGTGTTTCTTCTAGAATAAAATACAAAGCAATAAATCTGACTTTAAAAGCAGTTAATCTGTCTATAAAAGATAACAAAGAGACCTGAGTTTCTGGCCATGGAGAATAGCTTGTATGAGACTTACTCTCCAATCACAAATAACTTTAAAATTTCAACAAAACATACAAAACCATTTATAAGCATGATCTATAATCAACACAAGGCTACTCTCCCTGAGACAGAAGAGAAACTTGAGGTGATCCAACATTTCCACAAGAATTTCCCATGGAAGCATGCTCTGGGAGTTGGGTATTAAAGTCAAAACAGGGACCACGGATCTCTCTGGGTAGAGGGAATAGAGATTAGAGCTCTGGACAAAAGTTGCTAGGACTGGAGGCACAGGGTGCTGAGCAGGGAGCAGCCACAAAATACCCTAAAAATCTGCTGAGAAATGTTCCTTAATTATTGATCATCTCCGGGGCTGCAGAAGCATAAGACGAAGTCACAGAAGACCTGACAGGAAGCAGATGTCACGAGGCTAAGATTCTCAAGGTCAGTACAGGGAAACTGTTGAAATCTGAACCCAGCCAAAGTCGAGAGACTCTGGTAAAGATTCTAGACATTCAGTTGAAACCCCACAAAGGCTACACCTTAAGAAGAAGGATCCTCCTCTAGAAATAGAAACAAAAGTGAAACAGAGCAAATCCAACAGAAATTAAACCAGGGCTTGACGGAATAAGTGAAGAGCTAGTAATTTAACCTGTCAGAACAAAATTGAACATCTTTCAAAGGAAGACAATTCACAGCTTCTATAACATTTCATTCATAATATTCAACACACATTTTAAAATTACTAGGCATGCAAAGAAGACATTAGCCACTAACTAAGAGACAAAATAATCATTAGAAGTAGATCCAGAAGTGATCTGAGTAGCATTAGAAGAATTTCAAAAGAACTCTGACCAATATGTTAAAGAAAAAAGAAAAAGTCAAATGAATAAAATAACGTATACTCTAAGAGGGAATTAAAATCCATCCCAAAAGGATAAACAAAGAAAATGAAATCTAGGCAAACATAACCAAACTACTGAAAAAAATACAGAGAAAATCTTTTAAACAACCAGAGAAAAATAAGATATACTACCTCTAAGGCACAGTTCCTCAACCTTGGCATTATCACCACTGAGTCGAATAGTTTTTTGCTATAGAGACTGTTCCGTGCCTTACAGAAATGTCAATAGCATAACACCCCTAACCTCAGACTAGGACAACCAAAACATGTCCAGACATTACCAAATATTTCCTGGAGAAAGAGGTAAAAAGAAAGCAAAATCATTCCCAGTTAAGAACAATGGCTCTAAGGAAATAACAGTAAGAAATATCACTGACTTGTCAACAAAGACTATAGAAGAAAGAAGATAACAGAATGACATCTTAAAAGTACAGGTAAAAAAATCAAACTGAATCCTATTCCTATTGAAAATATTCTTCCAGAATGAAAGCAAAATACATTCTCAAGCAAACAAAAGCTATAATAATTCTTCATCAGCAGACAAGAAATAGTGCAAGAACTGTTATTGAGCATAGAGAAAATGATTATAGACAGACGCATATAAAGTGTCCACAAGAATCAACAGCTCCAGAAAAAAGAAAATATGTGGCTAGACACAACAGTATTGACTTTTAAAATACACTAGCGATGTCTTAGGGAATTTATAACATACATGGAAGTAAAATAACTCAAAACAGTAAAAAAAGAGAAATTAAATAATGCAAAAATATTACTGTGACCAATTAAATACAATGATACATACTCCAACTGAAAGACAAAACTTGTCAGACTAGATTAAAAAATAAAGTAAAATGCAGCTATATACTATTTAAAAGAAACCATTTTTAAAAGATGCAGAAAGATTAGGGGAAAAAGGATGAAAAAAGATGTACCACGTAAATAAATACAAACCAAAAGAAAGTCAATGTGACAACACTAACAACAGACAAAATAGATGTTAAGGCAAAAGCACTGAGAAAGAGGTGCATCTCACTTTGACAAAATGATCAATTTAATTAGAAGCCATAAACTCATAAACTTTATTCATTTCATAGCATAGCTTCAAATGTATAAAGCAAAAAATTGACAGAACTAAAGAGAGATATAGCCAATTCACAATAATTGTTGGTTTAAATAAAAGCACATATGCATTTAAACACATCACTCTAACAAAACAGACAAGAATCAGTAAGAATACAGAAGATCTGAACCAATCCAATTAACCAAATTGATACAATTAACAAATTAAAAACATCACATCTCACCAATGGAGAATATACAATATTCTCAAGTATACAGGGCACATTCATTAGCATAGATCATGTTCTGGGCCATAAAATAAATCTAAAGAAATTTACAAGGAATGAAATAATTCAGTATATCTTCTGTGACCACTGTGAATTCACATAAAACTCAATAATGAAAAAATAACTAGAAAGTCTCCAAATGTTAAGAAATGAAGCACCACACTTCTAAATAATTCCTTAAGTCAAACAACAATGAAGATCAGAAAATATTCTGAAGTGAACAACAGCTTTGGAGTTCACCAAAACAGTCATTAGTGAACAATTTATAAGTTAATAGAAAAACTGAAAATCAATGTCCTAAATTTCCAATATAAAAGGTTAGGAAATTAACAGCAAATTACACCCAAAGAAGATAGTAATAACAGATAGTAGTGCAAAAGTAAGCATACAATAAAAATTGGTAAAGCCAAAAGCTGGTTCTGTGAAAAAATGAACAAAATTAGGAAAGCCCTAGCAAGAACAAGCAAGAAAAATGAGTGAAAATACAAAACACAAAAGCAAAGAATTAAAAGGAGATATCACTAAAATCCCCACAGAAATTCAAAGATAATAAGAGGATATTATAGACACTTCATACCAATAAAGTTATAATTATAGATGAAATGGACAAATTCCTTGAAGAAGACTACTCATCAAAGCCAACAAAGAAACAAACAGAAACTTGAAGAGTAGTAGTATATATTAAAGAGATTCAGATATAATTAAAAACATTCCTACAAATAAAATACATCTTTGTGACAAAACAGAAATAAAGTAAAAATAAAGAACTGCAATCGTTACAAGTCCTTCTCTTCTAGGATCTGGGTTTGGTTCAAAGAAGGTTCTCAGAAAAGCTTTCATCTCATTATAACAAAGTAAAAGGCACCCTATTCAACTGCTGGATAAAACTGTCACGGATAAATCACTTCCAAGCTACTACAAGGATACACCTGTCAGCAAAGTGTCTGTACTAGAGAGAACTTAGATGCATCTTACTCTTCGGATTTGCTCTCTTACTTCAATACATACCAACAAAATAACATGGCAGAGAGTTGCACCATGGCAATAATAACATTATGCCTCATGCTAAAGTCAAAATTCATTAACTTTTCCATGTTCCTGCTAATTTCAGCAGTGGAAATATCATAGAGAACAAAACAGTTTCTATATTTTATATATATATATATACTTTACTATAGTAAAGGAACAGAGAATAGACACTCTCAACATACGTAAAAAGTACTATAGGGGGGAGAAAAAGGAAGCCGACAATGAGGAGGGGATGATACTCTTTACAGGATGGTCACAGAAGATCTCACTGAGAAGATGCCTATGGAAAACAGAGTCCAAAGAAAGTGGAGAATTCAAGGATGTGAACATCTAGGGAAACACTGTTTCGCTTTTTAAGTACAAAGTCTCTAAGACCAGAGTGTGATCACCATGTTTGAGAAGCAGGGAGAGGTCACTGTGACTGGAGCAGAATGACCCAAGTGGAGACAAGCAGGTGAATAAGTCAGGGAGCCTGCTCTGTAGGGCTGGGAGGACTCCCACAGAGACAAACAGGGTTTTTACTTCAATGAGACAGGAAACCACCTCTGAACAACATGCAGTATGACCTACTTTTTATTTTCAAGGATCACTTAGGTTTCTGTCCTTAAAAGAACTGAAAGAGGACAAAAGAAGAGTTAAGAAGGCCACTAAGAAGTTATCATTGTACCGAGGCTGACGCTGGCTGGGAGAGGATAATGTTGGCACAGTGAGGAAAAGTTGTCAGATTCTGCAGCGACAGCAAAGATAGAGCCAAAGGGATTTACTGATGAAACAACAGAGTGAGTGTGAGAGAGAGGGGTCAGGAACGACTTTAAGGTTTTTGGCCTAAGCAAATTAAAGGAGGGAGCTGCCATTTACTAAGAAAAGGAAGACCGTGGAGCAGCAGATTGGGAATGGGGTTTGTGGGGGCAGCAGATGGAACTAGAGTTTAGTTTTGGTTTTAAGAGGTCCAAGCAGAGGTAAGTGAGACAAGCAGTTGGATACATGAGGCTGATATCTTGGAAAGAGATCTAGCTGAGGAGCCATTCATGGCTTCCAGCCATAAATCTGGAAGCCATGAATGTTTAATGGATATTTATAACCATGAGACTGTTTATGGCAATTTACATAACTTAAAAACGAGCTGTGTGAAAATATTAATTCCAAAACTGATACTTAAAGTTGAATTGCTAATCTTTCCTTCAATCTCTATTACTCCTATATATTAAATTGAGTTGGCATTACAACACCTCACAGCATTCATCACTGACATTCAAACTGGATGAGTTGCGGACTTTCAAAATAATTGTGACTCAATAAAATATAGGAAAATCTTGCCTATTAGTTAACTATACAATAACTTCACCTTTTCAAAATGTGGCTAAGAATCAAAAGTAAAAACAGGTCTCTGGGTAAACATGGACAGTCATAAAACCCATGCAATCAAGTCCATGGACTTTGGTAACTAGTCAAAGTCCCTGAAAATACTTGTTATAACCCAGGACATGCAACCTGGGACCATTTGGTTAAACAGGCAGAGGCCCACCAAGCACAAGTTCTTACCAGCTCCACAGGGTGTGCACATACATATATCAGAGCAATACAATATAAATATATAAAATACATAGGATTTTATGATAGGAACAGTTTCTTAGGTTCCTCTGTTTCAGATATAGTACTATGCTGGGTATCTTTTAATGTATCTCTTCATTTCTAATCCTTACAGCAATTCCTCAAAGTGTGCAAAATATTATTCCCATCTTTCAGATGTGGAAAAGAAGCTAAAAAGGCTTAATATCTTGATCACACTCATATCAAAACTAGTAGGGTTTGAAGTCTGTGCTGATGTATGGCAGCACCCATCACAATATTGTAATTATCCTCCAGTTAAAATAAAATTTTTAAAAAAATCAAGTAGGGTCAAGATGGAAACCTAGTTCTACCTGAATCCAAACCCAGTCTGCTTTAAACTATACTATAAGGAAAGGTGAAATTATATTGTACATCCTCTTTGTTTAAATTTTTAAACTTGAAATAAGCATCTGGAGAAAAATTCATACCTCAACAGTGGATAAACCAAAGCAATAAATGATGCTCTACATGCTGAAGCTATAAAAACTATAATACACATGCAGACTGGCTGCTATGCAAAAATACAAAAACAACATTTTCTTACTTAGGTCCAGAATAAAGTTCCACTTAGACAACAACATTCTAAATAAATTTCCAAATAAATACATTCTAAATCTGTATTTAAAAATCTAATAAATATATTCTAAATGTTTTCTTAAGAATGTTATTTTAAATAAAACTGAATCACAGCGGGGAACAAACTTGTTCCTTGAAAATAAAAGGTAAAAAGAAGAAAATATAAGATCTGCATGTCAGCCCTGTTCCCAAAAACCTCTGGAATTATCTCCAATACTCTTTTGATATTTGGTTTAGAAGATTAGATTTTCAAAAATCATAATATCATAAAATGGCAATGACAGATGGGAAAGAGAGGAAGAAATAAAATTAACAAACTATAAATATCTTACATTTTATTCATAAAATTAAACTTCCTCCCTCACTGATCTTAATCGAGATTTCAAACAAGTAATGAAACTGAATAGCTTGAATTTTATCCCTACTAATTTTGCAAATGAAGCACCATAGCACTTTAGATATGACAAATGTCCAAGAAATGTTCACCATGAGGCAATTCCAAGAAGGCAGACGGAGAAGCAAATGATAAAATCCATCCCAAGTCTACAGAGAGTGCTTCCTACCTCACCAAACTCACTATAAAGAATACTTAAATACCCTATTTCTTCGGGGAGGAGAGAAGAGACTGCAATCATTCCAAGGTTTCCCTTTAAGTTACCAAAAGATCTATGAACCCAAAGATGTCAATAACTTCTTTTCAAAACAGACACTATTCTTTGTAACACTCCCTGTTTCCTAGCAGGGAGGTTAAGCTTTCAATACCAGCTGAGGAAAAAAAGAAGCCATGCGATACAATTTTACCATATGAGAAAAAAGCAAACTGTCCATCAATTCCTTTTCTTTTTTAATCCCCAATCAGCTCCTTTCTAAATATACAGCTCCATTTTTTCTCATTGACCTCAAAATCTAACCGATGAATGACTTTGAAATAAGAAAAGCAGGACTTCCTGAATGGCTCAGTGGTAAAGAATCTGACTGCCAATGCAGAAGACATGAGTTCAATCCTTGGTCCAGGAAGATCCCACATGCTGTGGAGCAACTAAGCCCACGCACCACAACTATTAAGCCTGTGCTTAGAGTCCCGGAACTGCAACTATTAAGCTCACGTGCCACAACTACTAAAGACTGTGCACCCAAGAAGCCAGTGCTCCACAACAAGAGAAGCCATCACGATGAGAAGTCCACGCACTGCAACTAGAGAGCAGTCCCCGCTCACCACAACTAGAGGAAGCCTGTGCAGCGACAAAGGCCCAGCACAGCTAAAAATAAATAAAAAGGAAAAAGGCTATCACTTTAATTATGAGCATCAGAGAATCTCAGTGTCTTAATCTAGGAAAGTATACCATCTTCTCATGATTTTGTTTAAGGAAATAACCAGCCAGTCAATTTCTAGAATGCCACATTAGGCAAGTTCAAAGGAGTAAATCTGATCATCTTTAGGATGCAAACCAATGAATAAACTCGCAATTCTATTGAAAGAAATTTCTCTACAGTTTTGGGAGCAATGTAATGTACCTCTAAGAATATTCCAACAAGCTTGGAAGTCACTGAACTTAAGTATGCAGCCACCTAGCCATTAACTAAACACGGTACATTTCTACTAAAATTTCTTGCTTGGCTTGAATGATTAAAACTAAAAGTAAGTCAACATATCATCTGATAAAACATGCCTTTTTAAATTCCTCTGGGTGACCACTCACTAAACACCATCAAGTGTTTGACAGTTAAGTAAAGCTACACATCATTAAGCACCAGCAATTACATATTTCACATTACACATCATTTTATACATGCTGAGCAAATCAGAGTAAGAATTAGTGGATTAATATATAACAGGCCCAGAAACCGTAATACATATATGTGTGTACACATACACACGCATATGCCACCCAGCTCTGTCCACTGAGAGGGTTTAGAAGCAATGACACCCCAGTAGTAATGAGCATGCCCAGCTCCATCCAGATCCTGATTTCTAAATACCATTTCCCAGTGAAAGGAACCAGGGCTCCTTGGGAACATGGCTGATTCTAATGCTGGGCACAAAAAAACAAAAGATGAACCTGAAGCATTTCTGAACTACTCAAAAGTAAGTGCCCAAATTTACATTCTAACTCGTTTTTCATACAGGAGACTTTCTGTTAAGTAAAAGAAGAGACTCTTATTATGATCAGATTGTTCACATGTGATTAACAACTGTGGTCGCATCCTTTCTTTGACCCCTAAATATGCAACACTGCATTCCCTAATCCTCAAAAGTTCAAAGAGCAAAGGGAGGAACACATATTAAAGGCAAAAGCAGTTAGGGATTAGTCACAAAATTAAATCATACCGTGCAAAATTCAAGCTTTTTACCAGTTCATCTAAAACACGGTTATTTTTCAGGTCCGGCTCTGTGACTGTCTAGAAAAGAAAAACAACAGATGGAAAAAGGTCAGCAACAATAATTAACTTGTCATAATCTCATTTTTGAAAATGTGTGCCCCATCCTCCTGAGACTCCCCATCCCACTAAGTCTTCCAGGAAAGCCTCAAAATAAAGTTCATTTATCTCATACTAATATGGAATTTTAAAACAGTGAATCACTATCTGCTGACTGGAAGTCTGATTCAAAACTCTCCGAAGCATCTGGTTAAAACATATGCACTCTGTACTGCCTAAAATAAAACCTAATATGAGCAAGAATCCTTCTTCAAAATGGCAGCACTGTTTCCCTCAAAATTTCTCCTTCAAAGAACAGAGATGCTCTTTTAAGCAGTAATGCAGGAGGAACCTGAGATGCTCAAAGAGACTTTAAAAACAAGACTGGTTTTCAGGAATGCAAGAGGAAAACAATAAACCCAGTAGTTATCTAGCATGAATAATGAACAGTATGAATATTTTGCATACAGTTAATCTGTGTTGACACCACCTAGAGGACAGCAGCATCCCTCATTGTTGTAAAGAGATTAGACTTGAAAGCAGAGCGAATTCAATGACATCCTGACACCAACAACCTACCAAACTAGAACCGAACCCTTCAGCCCCAGTGTCCTTTCCACCAGATTCTACGACTTCTTTTTCGTTCTTTACTCCTACCTCCATTTCCTTTCCCTTTTTACCTACCTTTTCACCTATTTCAACTACATGGAATGTTTTGGAAACTTTAACAAATTTTCTGGTGTTTTCCCTGAAGGTCTGATTTGGGCAAGAGGTAAGGGGCCAGTTAAATTACATCTTTGCCTGCTGCACAAATACTAAAACATCAATCCTTTGCAAATAAATGATCCTTCCATCAGATTTTCTACCCAAGTTGAGAGATTTTAAAAAATGAGGAGCCATAAAAAACATAGTTCATAACTAAAATTAGCTTTTTCTTCCTAAAAAAATTTAGGTTATCAAAAATCTTAATGAACAGTTGAACAAACCCCAGTTCTCCATGTATGTATTTTAGAAGTCTTTTCTGAAAATGTTTTTGATATAGCTTAATTCAATAACCATGCATCTTCCCATGGCTTATGTGTATACATAAAGCAGAAATATCTGCACCAATCAGTTAGCTTTAAAGGAAAAAATGAAAAGAAAAAAACTCACCACACAACAAGTTGGACATTGTGTTTTATAGGACAGAAATTTTCTTATACAAAGAGAACAGTCTGCAAAAACACAAATGCAACATAATGAATTAGTTAAGCTGTATAATAATATTGGAACCGAACTTCTAACGTATTTACATGGTGGCTCAGACAGTAAAGCGTCTACTTGCAATGAGGGAGACCCAGGTTCAATCCCTGGGTCAGGAAGATCCCCTGGAGAAGGGAATGGCAACCCACTCCAGTACCCCTCCCTAGAAAATTCCACGGATGGAGGAGCCTGGTGGGCTACAGTCCACAGGATCGCAAAGAATCAGACACCACTGAGCGACTTCACTTTCACTTTCAGCTTCTAACAAAAGTTGATTTAAGCCCTAGAATATTTCCACCATCTAAGGTCTATCATTATAATCTTAAAATTCTAGTACATGGACTCTAACTATACACAGTTGCAAATACAACTTAGTAGCATTCTTAGGAAAGGGATACATATCAAATAATAGTAATCCGGAGTCCCTAGCACATCACAACTCTATAAGCAACATGTATCTCTCTCTGTATCTTCCATTTGTAAAATGAAGGAAACATAAGGTAAGAACTAGGATAGTTTTGTATAAACAGGTCAGATATCTCCACTGCCTAACATTCTAAAATATAACTTTTGAACCAAGATTTATACATGTGTTAAGAAATAATATATACCAGATTATCAAATTAGGGATTTCTACATTCTAACTCTGTAAATAATGTCCTTCATCCTGCATTTAACAAATACTCTTGTAGCAAAAGCTGTTAAAAGAAAAGGTTTTTGACCTCAAGGAAAGCAGTGAGGCAATTACATATAATTCAGTGTATTAAGGACAATGCACTAAGTTTTAACAATTCAAGTAGAAATTGGCATGAACTCAATTCTTCACACCCAAGGCAGTGTAAAATTATCTCCCCAAGCCTGATAAATTGAATGGTACTGTACTAGTAGCTAATGTGTTAATAGCACAAATTCACTTTAGTGAAGGGGATCCATAGTGGGTCAGGCAGTAAAGAATCTGCTTGCAATGCGGCACACCCAGGTTCAATCCCTGGGTCGGGAAGATCCCCTGGAGACGGGAAGGGCAACCCACTCCAGTATTCTTGCCTCGAAAATCCCATGGACAGAGGAGCCTGGCGGGCTACAGTCCATGGAGTTGCAAAAAGTCTGACATGACTGAGTGACTAATACACACACACACACCCCTTAGTGAAGTAGTCTAATAGGCTCTATCCCCAGTCGTACTGAATCAGTGAACTGTGACCAATAAATCACATCCATAGTATGTGATTCTGATTGAATAACAATTATTTTTTAAAAATTAATAGTTTTTGTTACTAGGATGAACCATAAGAAACTTTATGGTAAGTCAAAAGAAAAGAGACAAATATTGGCAATTTCATTAATATAACATTGTGCACTTACTGCGTGCTCTGTTTAAAGCACGGTAGATGTAGTAACACTTTCAATCATTACAGCAGCTCTGAATCCCATTTTATAAGAAGGAAAACACAGCATAGAGCTTAGCCAACTTGCCCAAGATCATGGAATTAATAGGTGGCAAAGGCAAGTATCAGAGTCCATGCTTTTAACATACTTCTAACTATTTAAAATATTATAATCTGCTTATAACACATACTTATTATATATACCTATACAGTATCAATAAGTATCTAATCAGTACCTCCACGTACTAGAGTATGTAAAATGAGGCCACTTCTTCCTCTTCTGCATAATATATGTGCTTTCTTCTGAAATATGGAGACCAGACACTAGTCTAAAGTAGATGAAGCTCTTGGCTTACTTTCAACTTCCCAGTCTACTACCAAATATGTGCTGGTGAACTGCAGACCAGCATAATTTATTCTCCAGTGAGCAACCACATTTCAAAATAGAGCAGCTGAAGACCTTCAAACACTGTATTCCTAGGTGGCTTTATTTAAATCACCTGTGAAGTTTGTTTTTCCACACCCAAAGCTCAACTGTGAGCCATGTGTATAGGGTGGAGGAGGGAAGAGTAAAACAATGAAATACAGGGTAGCTTCAAAGAAACAAGCAAGCCCAGGGAAAGAGGTATTTCTCATCTCCAACAGGATACAGCCATCTGCTGGCTTTTATGTATCAGAAGAGCATAGCATCCTGACAATAAAAATCAAGTTTCTAAAACCTAAACCAAACCTTTTGGCATGCGATCTTAAGGATTTTATGAGAAAATAAACCATCTCAAAAGTAATTCTGAAGTGTCCAATTAAAAAAGAGAAAATCCAGTTCCAAGTTTGAAAGGAATAGGAGATCCTTTCAAAGCTGACCTCTGCCTCCAATTCCAGTGTTAAGTGACCAGTGAGCTGATAAGAGAATAACATTCTTTCAACTAACGACCAGCACTCCAGCATTTCTGTAAGTGTGGTTCTGTATAACTGCATGTCCTTTCCGTGTATGCAACTCTCTCTCTTCTCCCCGTCTTGTTTCACAATGCTGCCTCGTAAGAATGAAAAAGAAGAATAACACTGATTATTTGTCCGAAAGAATATTACATTGCCTCCTAATTGAGCAAACGTCAATAAATGGAACACTTCACCTTTCTTTTTTTTTTAGTAAAATTAAATTGCTTTTTATTCCAATATAAGCCTCAATTAATTTAGTGAGTCAAAATTCACAAAAAGAAAAGAAAAATGACTGCTGGTTCATCTCTAAAATAGTGGTAATTTAATAGTACCTAAAAGCGAATGATTTCATCTAGCAGTAAATATTTGAGCCTCTCCCACTATCAAGTCAGAAAAACTGCGCAACTGCAAAGCAAACTGGCACTTGAGCAGATCAATCTATTAGTGAGAACATTTCTCACTTAATGGTGTTTTATGGATTGGAGTAAGCCCAGGCCCTCTCCCCGCAAAAGTACTCTTTAACAACACGAATTTGGATCAATTGCCCCACATTCTGCCACTGCACCTCACTCAAACCTTAATGGCAGCAGACATGCAATGTAGTGTTTGTTACCCATACTGGAAAAGCTAAACATAGGAAAACAGAATAAAGGAATTTATAAAGACAAATCCTGAAATGTTTAAGGACCAGCAAAGTGGCTAGGATTCTGGGTCACTAATTCCAGTCAATCCAGGATGACAGCAGAACACGACATCTAAGTCTGACTCCTACTACGCTCTGGGGGCCTTTGTGTCATTAACACAATTATAGACCCAGAGCAACTTTTAGTCTTGAGGGAACCTGTGACAATGGGTGATTAGTAGAAAAGCGTACTGAATCATGACAGGTAGAATATGAAAAATAACCACTCATAAAATAAATTATCATTATTGGAAGTACTCTCCACCGACTTCTTGGATAAAGAATGACATCAGTGATAACTGTATGTGACAAAGAAACAAGAAAAAAAGAGAATAGAAATAAAGACCAGTTTTTCAGCTAAGTAGGGTTCACGAAACTAATTTAGAAAGTCATCTTTCTTTCCTAAAATGACATAATTAAAATCTACAGAGTAGACTTCCATGTCTGTCCAAGAGAAAGTAACCAACATTCAAAGTTACTCTCCTTCTACAAACAACTAAAATACTGGGGGGAAATATGAAAAAACAATTCTCTATTTTCAGACTTTGGACAACTATAGAAATGAGAGAAGTTCAACCACAGCTCAAGATACTTGCCCATAGGCAATTTCTTGACCACATAGGCAATTTCTTGACCATAGCACAGGAAGGAAAGCCAAAAGCCCATCACTCTTGCTAGTTGAGAAAACAAAGATCAGAGTTCAGGGCAATCCACGCAGCTATAATTCACACAGCAGCGTACCAAAAAGAAAGCTACATATATGTAAAGACCTCCAGAAACATGCATACCTCTCTACTCAATTCTATGACCGAACTTAAATCTGCACATATACAGGGATCCATGAGGCTAGATAAAGATCAACTTCCAGGGAAAGAACCATAACTGGAGTGGTAACAAAGGGCCAAGAGTTCATAAAGTTTCTAGCAGCCCCTTTGGAGAAACCTCATTAAACACTTGGGCGTTGAGTAGACACCCCAGAGCATCATACCTTAGTATGAGAGCAGATTAGCCAGAGCGAGTGGGTGATGTCAGAAAGATGGCACAACAGGAAGCCAGCCACTGTTCTCCCCATGGTAACACAAATCAACAAGACAGAAACCAACTCCCTTTGTGAGAAATACGGATACCAGTTCAGATGCTCACACACCCCAAGACAAGCACAAAATCAGCCACATCAAAGCTGGTAGGAAATATGTGGCCCTCACTTGCCAGAGTTCCTATCCCTGGCTCAGCACCACATAATCAGAGAGACACTCACAACTCCCAGCTTTTCCCAGGGGAAGGAGAGAGAGAAGACTGAATCACAGATGAAATGTTCAGACTTTTCATGGGGCTGCCCCAGGAACTGGTTTCTACCATGCCTGAATCAAAGCACTGATAAGAAAAAGAACCAGGTCTGAGTCACTGAGAACAAAGGTTTGGATGAGGACTCAATCATTCACCATTACTCCTCCCCTGGGATTAGAGAGGAGGACTTCCCAGCTCTCGGCTTCTCTTCAGGGAAGAACATGCATCCAACATTCCCACTTTTCAGCAGGCTGCCTAAGAGACTTGTTTCTATCTCACCCAACCCATAGTACTGAACAAACTTACTCTAGAAGCTGGGAGACTAATGAGAAGAGAAAAGAGCAGGGCCACTGCTCCAGAGGACCCACAGTACAGATGGAGCCTCATACAGCTCAGTGGCTTCTCCTTTGGAAAGAAAGAGAAGAGAGAAGGATGCGACCAGTATCTCAGCTTCTCCAGAGACTGCCTGAGGGACTGCTTCTACTTTGCTGACTCAGAGTGCTGATGGGTGCCTGGGGGCCACCAGGAACAAAAGACAGCTGGACAGTTTGCTGCCGTTCCAGAAGCTGTGCAGTACCACAGATGTAAGAAGAAGCAAAAGATTATATATTGAGGACAACACTGTTAAGATGTTCAATTCAGTTGCTCAGTTGTGTCCGACTCTGTGACCCCATAAATCGCATGTTAATTATCCTTAAATTGATCTCTAGATCTAGTGCAATCAGGAAATGGCAACCCATTCTAGTACTCTTGCTTGGAAAATTCCATGGACAGAGGAGCCTGGTAGGCTACAGTCCACAGGGTCACAAAAAGTCGGACACGACTGAGCAACTTCACTTCACAGTAAACATCCCAGCAGGCTTTTTTTTTGGAAAGAAACTGACAATCTGATTCTAAAATTTATATGAAAATGCATACAAAACGCAAAGATCCTAAAAGAACCAAAACAATGTTGATAAAGAAAAACAAAGTAGGAGTAGTGACAATACCTGACTTGAAGACTTACTAAAAAGGCTACGATAATTAAGACAGTGTAATTCTGGCACAAGGATATAGACATAAAGAACAATAGAACAGAGGAGAATCCAGAAACAGATCCACATGTAAATTCCCTGGGGCCATACTGACTGACATGGAAAGAACTCTATCTAGTGACAGAAATGTTCAAGCTTAACCATACTCATCATATGGTATAAACATTATGTTCAATATAGGATACAGGATGCTTGGGGCTCGTGCACGGGGATGATCCAGAGAGATGATATGGGGTGGGAGGTGGGAGGGGGGTTCATGTTTGGGAACTCATGTACACCCGTGGCTGATTCATGTCAATGTATGGCAAAACCAATACAGTATTGTAAAGTAAAATAAAGTAAAAATAAAAATTGAAAAAAAAAGAAACTTACTGACACTTGTACACTTTACTGCGCACTTGAAATGGATGCCTTTTGTTACATGTAAATTATATCTAAATCAAGAAGATTTTAACACAGATTTAGAAACAATCCCCAAAACTTCTGTTGGTTCCTAATACGAATCTACCCTAGAAGGAAACTAAAACTTATTAAGGCCCTATAATGTGCCAGACCCTGGACTTTCTACATCTGACTCTCCCAATCATCTCCTAAGGCAGAAACTACTCTCTATAAAGTTTCACATTTGAAGAAATGACAGGCATTTGCAAACTCACCCACCTAGCAAGTGAAGAGCTAAGTCAAGCTTAGCTTCTCTATCAAGCCCATGTTGCTACCATAAGTATTCTTTATGGAAACTTTTCCACCAAAGCTACTGCTACCCACTAAAGCCATTTTTAAGCCTATTTTTTTTTTTTAAACTTTTCAACACAAACCAACTCAAAGATAGAGAATAAGAAAATCATAAGCCTAGATAAGCCATAAACTGGACAGCCAGATACTGAACAGGACAAGTGCACCTCTGTGTACTAAATACATCGAACTACAGTATGAAAAAATGCGTACATACTAGACTCACAAAGAGAAGTACAGACACATTTCAATATGTGAGTCTTTCCACCATCACAAAGCAAGTTAAGTGATAAAACTGTCTGTAATACTCTTCAGTGGGAGAACTCGTCCACCAAGGTTTTTAAACTTTAAAATTCTACACCAAGGACTAGTTGGTTGAACCACCTATCTCTTACCCTGTCAAAAACAAAAATTATGAAATTTAAAATCTAAAAAGTGCTGGACAAATAACCATATATAGTGATCAAAATCTTCATTCCCATAAATGTTATAAAAGGCTTAAAGTATCCAAGAGGGAGATAGTGGAAAGACCTTCCAAAAACTTCAACGCAAAGGGGCTAAAGTTGTAAATAAATATGTGTACTTATCTTTGGTGTCAAATTAACACTACGTTATGTAAAAATCACATTTTTCTAACTCAGAGAAACAATACATACTTACAGTTATGTGAACACTGAGGAATCATCATTGCAATGTTGAAATATTCAAAGCAAATTCCACACCGCAGCAAATCATCTACTGTCTGAAATACAAAAAAAATATATACCTATCAGAAAGCCACCAAGATTGGAACATCTGCCAACTGGAACATCTGCCACAGAATTCTTTCTCCATCCCCTAAAAAAATAAGTTAATAATACTTCTGTGTCATATATATTAATTTAAAAGTTGCTGCTGCTGCTGCTGCTGCTGCTGCTGCTACTGCTAAGTCACTTCAGTCATGTCCGACTCTGGGCGACCCCATAGATGGCAGCCCACTAGGCTCCCCCGTCCCTGGGATTCTCTAGGCAAGAACACTGGAGTGGGTTGTCATTTCCTTTTCCAACGCATGAAGGTGAAAAGTGAAAGTGAAGTCGCTCAGTCATGTCTGACTCAGCGACCCCATGGACTGTAGCCCACCAGGCTCCTCCATCCATGGGATTTTCCAGGTAAGAGTACTGGAGTGGGGTGCCATTTCCTTTTCCAATTTAAAAGTTAAGTCCATGTAAACTGCAAGGTAGAGAAAAACCTCCTCCATATGACTTATTCAGATTCCCACTCCATATTGCCAGCCCTTCACAAAAAAGGAGGCCTACACTCTTCTTGTTCCACCTGCATGCGTTTCCAGCTTCTATCCCAAGCCTTCTCCTCTTCAGACCCCACTCCCAGGCCTACAGTCACTGCTGGGTGAAAGGTCCTCAAATCAGGGAATACTACAGACAAATATCAGAAAGTATCCAATTAAAACCTTTGCTTCACAAACGAGTCAACATGTATCTAGAGCAGGCTACTACACAGTGCACATCAGTTAATCAGGACTAAACTTCCGGCTTCCCTGCTGCCTATCAGTCCAGTGCTTTCTGCACGGAACCACATGGTGGAGTCTTAACTGCTCCATCACCAGGCAAGTCACTGTTTCACATACTTTTTGAAACATGTGAGTGTCTGACCTAAATTTAAAAGTTGTTGTTGTTAGTTGCTAATTCATGTCCAATTCCTTGTGACTCCAGAAGCCCGTCAGGCTCCTCTGTCCACGGGATCTCCCAGACAAGAATACTGGAGTGGGTTCCCATTTTTTCTCCAAGGGATCTTCCCGACCCAAGGATCGAACCTGCTTCTCCTGCCTGGCAGGTGGATTCTTTACCACTTGGAAAGCCCAAATTTAAAAGTACAGACAAAAAGATTAATTGAAGAACAAATATACAACAACAATACATAACAACAGAACTATGTATTTTAATATCTTAGGATGTCTATAGCATCCATATGCCAATTTTACAGATGAAGCCTATAGAGATTACAAATGGAGTCAAATCCAAGAAGTTGACTCCACGGTGATTCCAAATTTTAAATACATATACACATTGTGGGTATGTGTGTGCATAAGCAGACATGAGAAAAACTGAAGGACAATAAGAGAAAACATTAAACAGTGATTCTCTCTGGATAGTAGGATGCTACATAACTTCATTTTTCTCCTTTATCCCACTCTAAATTTTAATTTGGTCTACTATCTACAAACATCTATAATCTGTCAAAAAAAAATTTCTGGAACACTAAAGCAGGGAAATAAACATTCAAATGCCCAAATCTACAACTATTTTGGGTGGTAATCTACCACTGACGCAAAACGCTAGAGGATTGTGCTAAAAATCAGTTAAGAGCAGAGGCAGAACCAGAAGCCAAAGACCTGGTACCTGGTCTATTTGCTTCCTTCACTATTGCCATCCTCTCCTAGGAGTGGTTCTGCCAGATGTGCTGAGCAAGATCCATGGAAGATGAACCACATCCGAGGAGCTATAACATTCCTGTACAAACATCCAGTTCATTGGATGCCCTAAGATTTCCTCAACCTAAGAGAAAGTAGAAGGGGGAAGTACAAAATAGGTGAGAAGACTGAATCATTCAAGCAATGGTTCTTAAGTTTTCTGGATCACAGATCCCTTTGAAAAATAAATGAAAATTGTGAATTCTCTTCTTTTAAAAAAAATACATACGGAAAAAAATATACCAGTAATTCCAAACACCAAAGTTTTTCCATGGATCCTCAGTTAGGAATTATGGATTTGGGGTCTGATTTCTATTCATTATAAGAAAGAACTCCAAATAGAGCTACTTCTGGAAACAGCTAATTCTTTGTCCCTGGAGAAGTTCAAGCAAACACCAAAAGAGAAATGGATGGACACAGTGTAAAAGGAATTAGAATAGTGGGGGGGTGGGGGGGGGGCTGGCTTTCCAAACTTCAGATTCCATGATTCTAATATGGGCTCAGTCAATTACACCACTGAACACTCTCTGGTACTGAATCCTACTCAGGCTGCCATGCGACAGCCAACCCAGAGACATGGAACCTGCCACTAAAGGAAACTGTGGAAGTTTTGTGGGAATACATAAAACATGCTTAAATCTACAAAGCAGGTAGCTTTACAAGTTACAGAGCTTTCACTTCCCTTATTCAATTTATAATCTTTATGACAACAAATAAAAAGCAGGGGGAGAAATAACACATTATGTGTTGATAATAATAATAAAGATATATTAATTTAATGCTTACTACCTTCTAGATGGTCTTTCCAGATGGCTCAGTGGTAAAAGAATTCACCTGCCAATGCAGGAGACGCGGGCTCGATCCCTGGGTTGGGACGATCCCCTGGAGAAGGAAATAACAACCCACTCCTGGGAAATCCCATGGACAGAGGAGCCTGACTGGCTATAGCTCATGGGGTCACAAAAAAGTCAGATACAAATCAGCGACTAAACAACAAAAAAACCTTCAATTGATGAGCAAACAATTTTTTGAGAATCCACAATGTGCCAGGCATTGTGTTAGGCACCATGAATAAACCAAACAGGATCCCCATCCACATACATCAACTCATTTCACCAACTATATGAACTATTTCTGTCTCCAATTTATAGATGAAGAGATTCAGGGTCAGCGAAGTTAAGTAACTGAATCAAGGCCACACAGTTAAATAGGAGGCAGAGACTAATTTAACACAGAAGCACTGGAACTCAATATACGCTCTTCTCCACTGTACACTGCTGCCAAGGCCACCACAAACGCAGAACCACAGCTTTCCAAAATCCTTCCACGATGTCAGCTTTTCACTATGGGGAGATCTCAAGTCACCAGGCACTTCAGATGATACTGATGACAGCAGATATTAACCTCTTCCAAGTCTCTTCACTTTATCCTCAAACTCATCTTATGAGTGAGTGGGGCAGATACCATAATTCCTAGTTAACAAAATGGAGCAACAGGAGAATGTGATCCTGCTCAGTCACACACTGAAATAATCACAGAACAAGGAGAAAAACCAGGCAACTGATTCTTAGCTAGTACAGTACAGTGTATTCGCTCTCGATCAAACACTGTAGGAATCCAGGACTCACTACTATTGTCCATGGAGCAAAAATCAATGTTATTTAATAGTAAAAGACTTCAATAAAATGAAAGGCTGGTCTAAGTGAGAATCCAGATTTGTTTGAGAAAGTGATGCACAAGAGTTAAGAGTTAGAACACAGTTAGGGAGGACTTAACGCACATTAGCACTAGGCTTCTTGAGCGTAATTAAAAGAAATGAGACAGCAAAAGAGACACAGATGTATAGAACGGACTTATAGACTCTGTGGGAGAGGGAGAGGGTGGGATGATTTGGGAGAATGGCACTGAAACATGTATACTATCAGGTAAGAAACGAATCGCCAGTCTATGTTCGATACAGGATACAGGATGCTTGGGGCTGGTGCACGGGGATGATCCAGAGAGATGATATGGGGTGGGAGGTGGGAGGGGGGTTCACGTTTGGGAACTCATGTACACCCGTGGCTGATTCATGTCAATGTATGGCAAAACCAATACAGTATTGTAAAGTAAAATAAAGTAAAAAAAAAAAAAAAAGAAATGAAAGAAAATGTAAAGGAGACACCTGCTTTGCTAGGTGATTAAATAAATGTTTCTTGATGCAAGATCCACCCAAACTCTGTCCGGTGTCACTGTGGGAGATTCTCCACTAAAGTACTGGGAGAGTTTACATAATGCTTGACACGCCGTGAGCTCTAAGAAAAGATTAGGTGTCACTGTTGTTTCCACTGTTTGGAGTAATGTTTCTCTCAGGATCATTGTTGTTGTGACTGAACCGCAGAGTATCCCGTTCCATACGACGGCCAATCTCGGCTCACCATCAGTGACCGAGGCCTGTTCCCGGCACTTGCCGGAGGAGGAAACAGGCCCAGCGTCACGCGATGGCAAGCAGCGGGGCAGAGCAGAGTACCCTGGCCCAGCTGGCCGCTGGCGCCCGGTTCTTTCCCCTCAAGGTGGGGCTGGCCTCCCGCGGTCGCCCAGACGGCCCCGACCTTCCCAAGGCACTCACCTTCATGACTGCCAGGGCCGGAGGCCACCGGGGCTCGACCAGGGAGTCCATGGTCTCCTCTAAAGAAACTGAGGGGGTCCGCTACCCACTGGTCTCCTGCGCTCCTCAGCCACTCGAAATTCCCCGCGCTACCGGGCTACGTCATCAGTCCGCGACGCGCCCGACGCGTTTGCAGAGCATGCTGGGAGTTGCAGTACGTGGGCGGAGCGCAGCCCTCCCTTATTGCTCTTACTGCTCAAGCCCAGGCTCCAGCAACGGCTCTGTGCGCACCTGTGTGGTTAAAAAGCCCGCAGGCGGGTTTTTTAGTACACTCTTACTAAATGAATGCCTGTTGAATTTTAGAAAAAGACAGCCTAGAATCAAACCGCATCCAGGCCTTGTCAAACCTTTCCAAGTCTAGGCTCATGCCTCCTCATTTCGGTCGTCCTCTCTGATTGCCATAAAGATCTGTCCCTTCTCACTCCATCACAACATTGTGAGGTAAGTATTGTCATTATTAGTTTACGCAGGAGAAAGCTTCGGCTCAGAAAAAGTGAATAGAGTTTCTTTGAGTTATACAATGTCTTTGACACGGCTACAAATAGAGCCTCTGGACTGAAAATAGGAGTTCTTTTCTCGCATAGGATGGTTAACCTAATTTAACATCTTACCTTTGGAGCATAGCCTTCCAAATATTTCCTATGCAGAAACGCAGATACAGTGTTTTTTCCCACAAATGTTATTATATTAAATGCACACCTCTGTCAACTTGAATTTTTGTTTGTTTACCTACAGACATCCTGAAATTTCTCCATGTTAATACATATAGATATACCTCATTCCTTTTGCTAGCTATGTAGTCCGTAATGCAGATGTACCACAATTTATTTACCTATGCCCATCTGACAACCATTTAGGTTGTTGCCAGTTTTTCATTATTACAAACAGTTGCAATGAACACATTATCTATATAAATCTTAGCATACCTGAGCCAGAATCACTGGGGTTAATTTCCTGTAAATGGAACTACTGAGTCAACTTGTGTGCTCTTTTGACACTACAATAGGGAGCACCATATGACTTTCCGAAAAGGCTGAACCGATACATTTATACTCTCACCAAGTGAGTATGAGTGCTTGTTATCCAAACATGAAGCACTGACCAGCACATCACCCAGACTGTCTGCTCAACTCAGCACTCATGGATAGGCTGCCTGATGTGTGCCTCTCACATGAGGTCTCATGAGCAGCAAGTCAGCACGGTTATATTGCTCAGGAAGACCCCTGTGGCTTGCCACTGCCACCACATGTGGTCCATGCATCCATTCCTGCAATCATTTTTTGAAGTGTTTACCATCGGCCAGTCACAGCTTCCCTCTGAAGTAGGCAGAAGTGAGGCTGCCATTGCCGTTTTAAAGACAAAGACACTGAGGCTCAGAGAGGTTAAGGCTTCACTACTTTGGACCCTCTTCATAAGAAACTCTGACCAGAGTTTGTATTTAATTGAGCCAGAGATGTACTTAATGATTTTTCCCAGTCTATGCCCAAAGACTCACTGGGCAGTAATGATATTAACAGCATTTGGACAGAGGACTTTAATATCCTTTATAATAATAGCTGACACTTATGAGACCCTTGTATACAAAGCACTGTTCTAGATGTTTTTACACATATTGACTTACTTCAGGCTCACTCCAATCAAATGAGGAAAGGGAAATATACAGGTTAATTGACTTAGGGAATTCTGCTAGTAAGTGGAAGAGGAAGGACTTAACTTGGCCAGTCTAGCTTATGAATCTCTATTAACCAGTACAGAATATTCTCGTAAGGCCCTCATCATGAGAATTATTCCTCTTTTATAGATATAGGAACTGAGCCTCAGAGAGGCAAAAGGACTCATTCAAGATCACACAGCTCATCAGTGGCATTCTCATCTTGAATCTAGATCTTTTAGCACCAGAGCAGAAGGGATCACCCATTGACACTTTATGGAGGAATAACTGAGCAGACAAGGCCTCAGGGCAGAGATCTAAGAAACCCAGGATGCTGGACCTAGTGGGGCTCCAAAAGGAAGGTGGACAGTGGCAGGTTAGGGGGTGCAGTGGGTTTGTGTCAGCCAATCAGAAAAGGGAATGTGAATGAACTCCAGGATGCACTGGATACATTGGATCCAGGCTTCTTTGGATGCACTGCCTAGTTCTAGATGCAGGGAGAGAGGGTAGGCTTGGGAAGATAAAGAAAATGAGACCAAGAGCAGATCCCAAGTCTGAGTGCATCAGTAATTGTTCCTTTATGGGACTAGTTGGTTACACAGTTTAAGGTAGCAAAGCGCTGAGGAGGTGAGAAAAGGATAGAGAGGAGATGAGAAAAGAAAAAAAAGAATGGGGAAGGAAGGGGAGAGAGAAGACAGAGAAAGAAATGCACACTTCCCGTTCAACTGGGCTTCCCTGGTGGCTCAGATGGTAAAGAAACTGCCTGCCATGCAGGAGGCCGAGCTTTAATCCCTGGGTGGGGAAGATCCCCTGGAGAAGGGAATGGCTGCCCACTCCAGTATTCTTGCCTGGAGAATCCCATGGACAGAAGAGCCTGGCAGGCTACAGTCCATGGGGTCGCAAAGAGTCAGAATCTTCATTCAACTATGAATACAGATTTAAAAGCAGGCATCACTTGTTGAACCTTGGGGTCCAAATCCACCCACGGCTCTGAAGAGCCTCCAGGGCAGCACCCAATGCCATTCACCTCTGAGTTCCTGCCACCAGCTGCTTGGTGAGACTGAATGACTGAGTGAATCACCGGAATAAGCGCACATTCCCATAAATCTCCCTGGCTGAGCAGTTCCCTTCCCACCCTCTTCCACAGCACCAGCTCAAGCCCACCTCTGAGCCCGGGGAGGGAAAGTCCACATGAGGCCACAAGCAGGTTCTGAAAGCCACTTTGAGCTCAGGAAAAAAAAGCATCTGTCTTCCCTCCCCCCATGATATTTACCCACCCGTGGGAGTCAATCTCCTATAACAAGCTGCTGGTTCCACAGACATTCTCCTTCTGTTAGATCAATAAAGAGATGATCTAAGTATTCCTTATTCAGAAGTAAAGTAAAGTATTCCTTATTCAGAAGTAAAAACAAAATGTTCTGTACAAAAAACTCAAGTCAGTGCTCAGTAGACTCTCCTATTGTGAGGATCGGGACAGGGTTGCCAGATTAGGTACAGAAAGTGAAAGTGGCTCTATCGTGTCCGACTCTTTCTGACCCCATGGACTATACAGACCATAGAATTCTCTAGGCCAGAATACTGGAGTGGGTAGCCTTTCCCTCCTCTAGGAGATCTTCCCAACCCAGGGATCAAACCCAGGTCTCCCACATTGCAGGCAGATTCTTTACCAGCCGAGCCACAGGGAAGCCCAAGAATACTGGGGTGGGTAGCCTATCCCTTCTCCAGCAGATCTTCCCAACCCAGGAATTGAACTGGGGTCTCCTGCATTGCAGGCAGGTTCTTTACCAACTGAGCTATCAGGTCAGGGAAACCCTTTTAAATATAAGTAGATCCTAAACATGGCATGTGACATACTTAGACTAAAAAATTATTCACTGTGTATCTGAAATTCAAATTTAACTGAGCATCTTGTAGTTTTATTTGCCAAATCTGACAACCTTAGTCAAGGGAATATCTTCCAGCTAAATACAGGGCCTGGTCTGGTTATATCTTGAGAGGTCTTGGCCCTCTCTGCACCTTCCTTTTTGGGGTCTCTCTTCATCACACTCCTCTCTGTCCCCATTCTTCCTCCAGGATCCCTGCCATGCCTCGAATGAGGATGTGTGGATCACCTGGCCCGGGGACTCTGGGATACAGACAGTCCCAGAGCAGAGCTAGGGACCACTGGAAGGAGGCAGGCTGGGAATCACTCAGGACAGAATTCTCTGTTGACTAAAGGAACAAGATTCAGAGTCACACAGACCTCAGTTTTCATCCACGCTCTGCCACTGACCAGGTGATCTTGGATGGGTCACTTACCTTTCAGAGCTTCAGTTTCGTTTTTTGTAAGATAAGAATATAATGCCTGTGTCCAAGGGCTTTTAGAATAATTTTGTTCTTTAAATGTTTTTTAAATGTTGGGAGGTACCTACTAAGGTGTCTGACACATAGTGAGTGGCTGGTTATGGCAGTAGGAGTAATAGTAATAAATATGACTATTATTATCATTAATACCCATTGTTAACCAGAGGGCAGAGCGGTTAAGAGTACCAGCTCTGAAGTCAGACTGCCTGAGTTCAAGTCTCAGCCCCACCATTGACTAGTGCACAGGTTGGGGGTCCTTAAATACTGTCCCCATGAAGAGGAATAGGGCTTCTTGGAAACGTGGCTCATTTTAGACCTGGGGCAGAATAGGAGAGGAGCCTGGGAAATCTTATTGTGCCCAAATGAGAAAGTTGCCCAAAATGAATGGAGCCAGCTTAAAGCTTCCCCTGCTGACCTAAGCCACAAAAAGAATATTGACTATAACTCACTGGAATGCATTGACTATTTTAAAATCCAGGAATTTATAATGGGTCTCAGCAGAAACAAAGAAAGTCCTCATTTTCTACCAATGGAGGTAGGGATTGTACTGGTTTCTTACTCTTAAAGTTGATAAATAAGGAGAAAGAATTAAGCATTTATTCTTCTCTTCCAGAATGAACTGTATTTTAAGCAAATACTAGCCTTTGTTGATGAGAATTCTAGTTGATCAATACAGAAGAAATAAAATTATAAAATCATTGTAAGACCATTGGGGTTCTTGGGGGGTGGGATACTTAGGTTCCAAATGATCAGGCCACAGTGAAGGGCTGAGGGTGAACCCCCCTGGACCTACCGACCCCCCTCAGCAATCCTGAAAGGGAGAGCCAAACAGCACAGAGCGCTCGATGTGACATGATGTGGAGAACACACCCTCCAGGAAGCGTTGCTGCCCGGAAAGGGTGAAACTGGACCTAATCAAACATTGAAACCCAACTCTCAAGTTATAAGACTGAATTAGATGAACTATTTGGGGAACACTCAACTGCTCCCTACTGTGTCTCTCTTGCCCCGAGTTTCCTTCACTAGACACACAGGACACTTCACTTTGTACACTTCTGGTCACCAAATGTGTGGGTTTTCCTCACAATAAGCAATCCTCTACAACCCCTGTAGACTGTCCTACAAGTCGACATAGTTCTGGCACTGTCTACCCAGAGATGATGTCAGATCCTGAGGGTTTAGTTCTCCCAAGACTCCCTCCCTTCAGATGCCAGTCAGAAGCTCAAGTGATCATCACCAGGGCTCTTGACCAATAGCCTTGGATCAGAGACCATGGATCCCACCTGCTATTTTACAAATGGCCACATGATGGCAGTAGGGTATTGAGCTGGATGTGGGCCCAAGCTTTGAGGAGGAAATGCAGAGGCGAAATCACCCCATGTATGCCACAAGTATTTATTTCATCTGATCCTCACATTTAATCGAGCGTTCACTAAGGGGCCTGTGCTCGGCCTCTGAGCGTCAAAGCGTCACATTCAGCCCTGATGCTGCCATCCTGCAGCCACTCGTCTAAGTAGTGTCTGTGTATCTGGGGGCCACCAGGAATCTGGAAGGGTCCGTACAGACATGGGTGTCTATGTGTTTGACATTGCTGAAGTGGATACCTAGGCTGGGCATATTGGAGGGACAGGGATGGGGGCCCAGGGAGTAGCCAGCCACCTCTGTTGTTTTGAGTTGGCCTCTTCCACAGGTATTCAAGTTTACCGTTTTTCAACTGTGTGCTCTGCAGAAAGTAACTACTTCTCTGAACCTGATGGGGCTTAATAATAGTTAATACCCTATAGTTTCTCTGTGGGAGGAGAATGAGATCGTCCATGTGAGTTGCTTAGAATGGTGCGTGGCACACAGGAAGTGCTCAGTACAGATGCTTTATAAACATGTGTGTTCTCATTTGGGGCCCTGCATTAGAAGCAGTCAGTCAGCTTACACAAAGGCCCCAAGGCCCATTGTGGAAATGGACAAATTTGGCTTTGGGCCTGGGGCACTGGAATTAGGACTCCCCAGAAGGAAAGATCATCTTTATAGCAGTTACACGTATTGAGAGTTTTCTCTGTGCCAGGCACTGTCCCAAGCACGTCTTATGTACTAACTTACCTACTTCTCACAACAAGCCTCTGCTGTAGGTACTGGTACTGTCCCTGCTTTAGAGGTGATGAAACTCAGGGGCAGGACTGTAGAGAACTTTCCTGAGGCTTCTTGGCTGGTAAGGAGGGGAGGGCCAAGCGATCTGGCCTTAAAGAGTCCTCATTCACATGGATGGGGATGGCTGTACTCTTCTTAGGCCATGGGTGCTGTGGGGAGGCAAAGCGTTTACCTAGAGATGGGGGGTCAGGGGAGCAGAGCAGATATGGAATCCTGGACTTAAAGCCCTTGCTCATGACCCTCCTCATGTGTCAGATAGGGATGCTCACAGAAATGACCCCTGTGGGTGGTCTTAAGTGTTCAGGGAGGTGGAGTATGGGAAGTATTCTGCACTGTGTTCTGGGAAGAACATCCAGCATATGACCGATGAGTATTAGCTTTATTATGTACTAATGCTAAACGCAAAGTTGGAATGTATCTCCATGAGCATTTTTCTAGTGTATCAGTTAGCTACTGTTGCATAACTAATCACCCTACAACTCAGTGACCATTTATTATTTACCACGGTCTAGAGTATGAGGACAACCCCCAGGATCTCCTGATAGAAAGCGTGGGTGGGGTTGACACCACCCTGGACATTGGGGCTTGCTTACCTCTAGCTGCTTCAGGGATGACCTGCAGGGCAATTCTGACTAAGGTGAATTAAA
Organism: Capricornis sumatraensis; assembly: GCF_032405125.1. NCBI lineage: Eukaryota > Metazoa > Chordata > Mammalia > Artiodactyla > Bovidae > Capricornis > Capricornis sumatraensis. The sequence continues at coordinate 63,182,388 of NC_091078.1, read as the reverse complement.
CTTAAGACTTTCCTTGTGTTGAAGACGAGGAGGTGCAGGCAGGGGGAGCTTCTGTAGCCATCGGGCAGTCGAGAGATATCAGAGAGTCCCTAGGCTCTGTTTAAGCTAACAGGCAGAACTCAGCAAAGCCCACCTGAGAGGAAGGGATGGTGGCTAGAAGACAGCACCACACTCCGAACATCTGTGCCTGGACCTTGTTCTTTCTAGCCTGGAGTTCCCAGCTGTGTGGGCCAATATATTCCTTAAGGCTGTTTGGGTTGGATAGTCGGTCATTCACAGAATCCTAAACGGGTGTGCCCTGAAGTAAGCAGTCTAGCAATGGACTGCTTTTTGGCTGGCAAAGCCATCAGGCACCTAAAACATGCCTTTTCTTTGTGCCTCTGTGGGTCAGAGATGCCGTCATTTTGAACACTGTCATAAGGAGCCAAAGTTGATTTCAGGATTCTGGAGTGATGGTCTTGTGCAATTAGACTGTGAGCAACCTTAGGGTAGGAAATGGGTCTCACTCATCTGTTTCCCCAGCAGCCAGCTTGGGGCAAGGCTCACACAAAGGTGCTTCCCACATCCTTGCTGAATGAACGAGAGGCTTCTGCTTTGGGGTTCTCAAGTGAGCATGTTGCTTTGAGCCAGTAAACAGGTTACAGAACGTACCCCAAATCCAGCCCCTCAGCAGGTTTCACCCTGTCAGAGCCTGGAATTAGCTAGAGGCCGCCACGGAGTGTTGAGTAGCTATGGGGTTACTGATGGATTCCCTGAGGCTGGCAGAAGATCTTGTTCTCTTCAAAGTCCAGATCAGTCAGAGGGCTCATGGGAAAGGCAAGGCCCTGGAGACTTCCTGGACTTCTGCCCACAGAGAGCTACCTTAATCCTGGGAGCCTGCTGCTAACCCTGCTGTGATGAACTTGCTCCAGGGCAGGCAGGACAATGAATGTATAAGGCTGCAGGTTAGATGGACTGGGCTTAGATGAGGGCTCCTTCACTTCCTGGGCTTCCCTGGTGGCTCAGAGGGTAAAGCATCTGCCTGCAATGCGGGAGACCTGGGTCCAACCCCTGGGTCAGGAAGATCGCCTGGAGAAAGAAATGGCAACCCACTCCAGTGTTCTTGCTTGGAGAATCCCATGGACAGGGGAGCCTGGTGGGCTATAGTCCACGGGGTCGCAAAGAGTCGGACACAACTGAGCAACTTCACTTCACTTCACTTCATGCCGGGAGCCAGCGTGAGGAATTCCACCCGTGACAAGGTCATGGGGCAAGAGCTCTAATGGCAAGGCTAATCAGACCTCAGGTTTTCCCCCTGGAATTTCCTGAGCATCCACCCCCCAAAAAATAAGAATCTGCTCTGCTTTCCCACTTTTCTAATATCCTCTGGAAAAAGTCAACTCAGGGCTTTATTTTAGTCTTCTGCATTTGAAAGGGATGTTTCAGTTAACCCCCTCTGATTGCTCCTCTAGCTTGCCTGACAGATTACCCGGACCTCTTACAGCTTGTGAATTGCTTACAGCCCCCCAACCCCGAGAGGCACAAAGCTTGAAAGCATCTTAAAGATACAGAGCCTTTTCTAAAGAGTTAAAAATTATATTGGTAGAGGGTTTTCACTGTTGACTCAATGACTGCTGCCAGGCCTCCATATTCTTTATCTTTTAGGCACCTGGAAGGATGTTACTCAATATAAGCAGGATGTAGAAAAAGATACATAGTAGTTTTGATGTTAGCAACACTAGACTTTTGAGTTAATTGCTTCTCTTTTGCTGTAAATCACTGTACTCCCTCTACTTGTTATAAGTTGCTGTATCCTTGCTGTGTAAGAATGTAACTTTATTTAGTGCTTTCTGAGAGTGGCACCAACCTTGGGAAGATCAACACAAGTCTTCTAGTTAACAAACCCTTATCAGAAAAAAGGCTGTAAAATGCTAATTGGCCCTTCTTAGCCAGAGGATGATGTAAATCACCTAAGACTTGTGTGTACAATTAGGTATGCAGAGAGAGAAGCCTGGTTTTGATAAGAGTCTGGACTGCTAACGCTGTGCAACTTTATGTTACCCATTGATCTCCATGTTTTATCAAAAGTATAAAAGGCCTTCTGAACAATAGGGGCCGGAGCTAGTCACTGGACTCGTTTCCCCCATGTCTCTTTTTCCTCTTTACTTTAACTTCAGGCTGAATTCCCATCTGGGGCGCGGAGGCTCACCAAGTCTACTTACTTGCCCTGGCTGTTAAGACCCGCATGAAAGGGAACCTAAGGTGAGGCACCCTTAGATATTCAAGCGAGCGCCGGTGGCCCACCGTAGATGGTGCAAATTCCTTGTCTGGGATTTTATTGGCCTTCCGTGTAATCCAAGTTATTCAGCCCTCTTTCTCCACTTAATTTTCCTACGACACTATTGTTTCTTAATCTAATCTTATATTAATAAATAAACAAGTCTTTCCTCGCCAACGCCATCCACCCTTCGAATTCCCTGGATCCACCGGGGCTGGACGCCGGCAACTTCACTTTCTAGCCTGACCTTGGACAAATTGTTCAGTCTCTCAGAGCCTCCGTTTTCTCTTCTGCAGAATGGGGTTTAAGAAGGGTTTGTTGTTTAGTCGCTAAATTGTGTCCAACTCTTTGCAATCCTATGGACTGTAGCCCACCAGGTTCGTCTGTCCATAGGATTTCCCAAGCAAGAATACTAGAGTGGGTTGCCGTTTCCTTCTCCACCGTATCTTTCCGAACCAGGGATTGAACCCTTGTCTCCTGCATCTCCTGCATTGCAGGCAGATTCTTTACTGCTGAGCCACCAGGGAAGCCAGTTACTTACCTTCAAGGGTGGTTTTGAGAATTTGATGAGAAAGTGCACATAAAGGGCTTAATCTAGTGCCTGGGCAAGAAACTGCTCCCAGGTGACCCTAGTGGTAAAAAACCGGCCTGCCAATACAGGAGACTAAGAGATGCAGTTTTGATCCCTGGGTCAGGAAGATCCCCTGGAGGAGGGCATGGCAACCAACTCCAGTATTCTTGCCTAGAGAAACCCATGGACAGAGGAGCCTGGGGGTCTACAGTCCATAGCGTTACAAAGAGTCAGACACCACTGAAGCAACTTAGCACACGTGCACAGGGCAGATTAAGTGATCAACGGACACCTCACACACACATAAAAAAGTCCAGGGGCTGTATCACGTGTGTAGACAACAGATGCTAAAATGCTACGTATGCTCACACTGGAAGTAGTATCCTGTGGCCTCTGGTGATTTGTCATAAACTCTGGAAGGCCTCTCTGCAGATGGCAGCTCCCTCTCCTACTTGCCTCTGCTCTGACAGTTCCCAGCAGGCACCCCTCACTTACCTCTTCCAGTTAGCTCCGCAGCAGACGCAACCTTCCTTGGACCTTGGCCTTCACCCTGTTGGGTCTGAGCTAAAGGATACTTCAGGGATGCTTCCTGGTTGGAAGCACACAGACCACGAACTGGAAGGTAGGAACACCTGCCCCCTCCCCATCCCCAGCAGGCCACCTCACCCTTCCAAAAAGCCACCAGAGTACATTTGGGAAAAGTTAAGCTGTTTTATTTCACAGGGTAGCTCCACGTCAAACCAGCAGGCACCATGAGAATACGCAACAGAGGATCCAGTCAGACACTCTACGGCACGGGCGCTGGGTTGTAAGGGAGAGAAACGATGTCCGGGAGAGGGCAACACTTATCACCACATGGGGACAGGCAACCAGCAATTTCCTAGGGTGGTTTCAGTTTGATTTTCCTGACAGTATGGGGAGGAAGGAAACCAAAGGAAACTAAATAGACCAGCCACTCTGAAGCAATCAGAACCGAACCTATTGCCAAACCGTGTAAACAGTCACACTGCCGGGGACTAGAGCCTGAGCAGAAACCCTGGCCAGAAGCTACTTCTTTCCAAGGAAAGTAAAGTGCACCCTGGCCGTTCTGGTTCAAGGTCGTCATTTGCCTCGGACAGTTCACATGGAGAGGAGGCATCAGCAAGGAGCAGTCCCAAAGGATGAGACAGCAGGATGCTGGCAGATCAACTTCGGAGAGGTGAGGAGGACCCCAAGCTGGCAGCAAAGTCCCTCGCCCGCCCCCAGCTCCCCCAGCAGCTTTGGATATGTGGGGAATTCTCTACGCAGCTGCTCAGAGGAGCGGGGACCCCAGAGAACCAGGGAAGTTGACATGAGACATCAGCACTAGCTCTGCACAGCAGAAAATCATCTCAGCAACACCTCGGCTCACCCCTTCCTAGCTTTTCCTCCCGACCCCTCCTCCCTGAACCCAGCAGCCTTCCCTCCCCCCACAGTCGTGAGCCAGCCGTGTCTTCTTTCTGGGTTTCTCGGGAGGATGAGGCATTTGCTCTAGTGTGAAAAGTCAGGGACAGAGAGACTAAGAGGAAGAACCATTACGTTAGTGCTCGTGGTTTTCCAACAGCCACGTCCACGCACTGAGCGCCGGGTAACGACCGGGACCCAGGAAGTCCTCTGCATCCATGCCTCCTGAATGAGAAAGGAATAACCCCCCCGACAAGGCACTCTGAGGGCCTCCAAAAGGGAAGCAAGCCCCGCGCCAGGCCCTTCCCCGCACTGGCCCCACATGGGTACCACCAACCAGTTGGGGAGTGTTTATAAGGCAGATCACTGAGCTGCTGGTTCCGGCCGGCAGCCGAGGGATGGCTCCACTTCCCTGCGTCTCTTCCCACTCAGATTTCTTCATGGGATAGGAACCTGGTGGGAATCCATTTCTCTCCTGCCCCTGAGGGCCCAGTGACCTCAGAGAAAAGACCCCCCCCACACACACACACACACAAGTCTAATTCCCAAGCTGACAATTCCCTCCAGTTGTGCGCTCTGTCCGGGGTTCAAAAGGCGCTTCAAGGTGAGAAATCGTTAGCACTGAAAACAAGGAAAGGCAAGAATTTTTCACAGAATCCCACAGTTCAGAGCAGCTCTTTTAAGAGGAAAGGGGACTAAAGAGAGAGAGGGGGCGTGGGGTAGGAAGCACGGCTCGTTCTCAATTTTATCCAAGAAAGGTCCTTAGCGGCCGGAGGCTGGGCCCCAGGCCCAGGAAACTAGACCAGGAATGAATTTGTTCTTTGGTCAGTTTTAAATGAACATCTTGCTGGTTCATTCCTAAAAGAGACTGAACACCGGTAACACAGAAAGACAAAAGGCTTGACCTCAGGGTAAATTGAAGGTTAAGAAATCATTCTGTGAAGAGCAAAACAAAAAACAAAACCAAAAAAAAATTGCCCGTTATCAATGAACTGATCAGTACAGCTTCCAGTAATGGTGATGGACAGGTAGGTAAACACCACTTCCTCTTGTACAATTGGTTATACTGAGGACTACTAACTAGGTTACTACATTTCCCCCACACTCACTGTACAGTTAGGTTTCTGGTTTTTGTTTTTTTACATTGATCTATCTACTAGGTGCAAAGATTTGGTGAGTGGCATTGGCTATAATTTCATTGTAGCCTTTTTAAAAATTACAGTTTCACATTTTAACAGTTACTTTCCAGCATTTAAGCAAATACAGCAATATATAGTGGACTAACACAGGCAGGAGTCAGAAGAGAATGCCAATGCTCATGACGGTGGGCGGGCCTGGGTGCGTGTGGAGGGGGCCTGAGACATGCAGAGCGCCAGATGGGTGGGGGGTGGTGGGCAATATTTTTCCATTTGGTTCTGCGTCAAGGCTCAGATTTGGAGCTGGATGAGTGGGGTGTGAGTTTGCCTAAATGTGAGCTCATCGGCCACTTCCCAGTGGAAAAACAGGTGCTTAAAGAAAAGAGAAAGGCCCTGTCCTTCAGGTAGGTAATTCGGTGAAAGGCAGGCCTATATTCAGTAAGGAAAGGTGAAGTTAGTCAGTTCAGAGGAAAACCCACATGACCTGACCGGTGTTATGTATATCAGGCAACAGATCTGTCAACTCAAACGTTCATGTTTCATCTGGTAGTCATGGCAGAGAATGGGATCCTTTGCACAGGAGGCCACTGTATTTAAGGTCTGGGAGTCTCTCTGGGGTAGAAATGAGAAGTCTCTTGTCCTGGCTGGACGTCACAGAATCCTTGCAAATAAATGGCTTTAGGAGCCAGACCCAGCCACACCCTCAGCCATCTATTAAATCTTGGGCAAGTCATAGCCATCCTAAGGCCTTGTTTCCTTCACTAAGCTGTAATGCAGTGGAGGGGGAGGGGGGATTACTTTATATGCTAAATGGCAGAGGGCTCCTAGCTCCATCTAAGGCTCTTCCATTTCCAACTCTAGGCAAAACAAAGAAGGTCGAATTTATCACTAGCCTCTCCCTGGCATTCTCTCTTAGAGCCCTTCTTATTCCTCTCTACTCTCGAGGCCAGTCCTTCAGGCAAGGCAGTGTGGCTCACCATCCCTACACACCCAGGTAAATGTGGCTTCATATGACTCCCTCTGGGGACCAGAGGAGAGGGCAAAACTTAATCCAGTGGGCTGACATGGTAATGATGGAATGTCAAGAGGTGACTTATCTGCAGGATTGTGCTTCACGACTCTTATGAAGCTGGTACTTCTCAAATGCCCACTGCCCACTTCTCAAATGCCATTAGGAGGTTTCAAGAGGAAGGTGCTAGGTGGTTTTCACCTTACTGATGACCATGAAAAGAGCAACCGTGTCGGCACAGAGCTTCCTAGGTTGCATGGTTTGCTTGCTCACATTTTATGGAGCAGGAAACTGAGGCTCAATGAGGTGACATGCCCCCCCCATTCTTTCCCCATATTTTCAATTGTGTTAAATGCGCTGGAGGAGGTGGGTGAAAGGGAAGGGAAGAAGGAGGAGGCAGCTATTTCACTGCATAAACTCCACCGAAGCATTCTCTTGGATGGCAGGTGACAAAGGACTCCCTCCCCAGGCCTGGTCTGAGCTGCGTACTTACAGCCCTGTGTGCTTCATGCAAAAGGCCGCCAGCCAGAGCGCGTCACGGCCTGATTTCAAATTAAAAAACGATGGGACTCAAACTCTCCTTGCCTGTTTAGTTCCAGGATCTGACACAGTATAATTAGTAGAAAGAGGAAAAGAAAAAATTAAATATTTTGAAAATGGTATAAGTTAAACCTCTACAGTTACCGCAGAATTGTTCCTACAGCATTTCTAGGTTTTGAAGTGTTCCACACCACTGTGTTTGGTTTTTTGTTTTTTTCCTTTTTCCCAACCACACATAATACTGTGCTACGATGGGGCTCAGGCTCTCACCATCCCCTCTTCTACTAACGAACACAGGCCGCTGAGGTCAGGGCTCTTCTTGCCAACGTCCTCCATGCTTTTGGGGGTGCAATTGGTCTTGGCCTCCGGGTGGAAAGGCAGGGTCTCTGAAAAGGCAGGGTCTCTGGGGCATGGATGGGGAGGGGGCTCTGTGAAGTGGTCCCCACCTGTGGGAGCAGCCTGCCCAGGGTGTCGCCTGCCCCACACTTCCTTTAGGGGCAGACTGTTCTGGAAGGCCACGACTTCTGGAGACAGTGGGAGACTGGTTTTGTTTTTCTGCAGGTTAGTGGTATATTGCTTCATTCGCAGTTACTGTGGGCCTTTAAATTCTCCCAGAAAAGTCCCTGCAAATCCCACCAAATAACTCAGCGGGAGATGTTTGGTGGCATGGGTCTGAGGTAAATCTAAGTTTCATAAAAAGAAAAGGAGATCCTATATACATTTTGTATGTGTGTCCAGATCTAGTATATGTATATAGATGCATAAATATATATATATACACACACCTACAGACACATACATTCATACATACGTGTACGTATGCAGACGCATACATATACACGTATATATGCATGTAGAGAGAATGTCGAGAGAATAATTTTCCAGTGACGATATGCGGGCGAAGCCATTTAACACGGGCCGTGATCTCGGGAATCGCTCCAGCCGGGGTGCCGCTCCTCACCGCTCGCTCGGGTGTCTGTGTGTACCAGGGAGGGAGGCGGGGGATCCACGTGACTGAAGGCGCGCTGCGGCTCGGACCTGGGACTCAGCTCCGCACAGACCCGCTCCCAGGCTGACCTTCTGGTCCCTGCCCGACAAAGCCAGGAGCCCTGGGAGGGCGCGGAAGTCACTGAGGCCACCCTCAGCCACGGCGGGCCGCAGCGGGCCAGGGCGGTGCCCGCCATCCCGCAGGTCACATGGTGCCCGACTTGTCAGCCGAGCTGTTGGGGAACATCTTCTCGGTGGGGGTCACGGCTGGGCTGCCTACTCCCGAGCTGCTGCTGCTGCTGGACCGATGCTGGACCACGGGTCGCACCGGCCGCATGGGGGGCGGGCGCAGCTGGGCGCCGGCCAAGCGGGCGGACAGGGCTGGCTTGAAGGTGGTCATCATCTCGGTGGAGCTGCTGCTGCTGCGGCGCATGGCGGCGTCGGGGTCGCGGATAACGATGGTGTGCAGGGGGCTGGCCGGTTCCGAGCTGATGGGGCCTGGCGGGTTCTTCAGGGGCTCCAGGGTGTCCAGCACCACGTCTGGCGCCTGCTTGACCGTGTTTTGCCTCTCCAGCTCTCGAAGCTCGTGCAGAGCCGTACTCATGGTCTTCTCAATGTCCTGGGGACAAAGAGAGCTCTGGTTGGCACAGAGCTGGAAGCTTGGGGCCTGACCCTTCCCGGGTGCTGCCCGACTTGTGGGTTCCTTAGGGAGGCTTCCCCACAGATCTCACTGGCTGGGCAGGAGAGTCAGTCCCAGGATGTCTCATAACCATAAGGGAAAATCAATATGAGCACTGTAGACCTCGCAGAGGCAGGCTCCACAGTCAGACAGACGTGTTCAAATCCTGGCTCTGCGGCTTCCTTGTTGTGTGACCCTGGGCAAGTTACCGTACCTCTCTCCGTTTCAGAATTCTCATTTGAAGGTTAAGTATAATACTGAACTCAGGGAGTTGATGAGTATGAAATGATATGGCCCCTTTGAAGAGCATGGCATGGCACCTGGTACATACTGTTGAAAGTTGAAAGTGTAAGTGTTCGACTCTTTGCAGCCCCATGGGCTGTAGCCTGCTAGGCTCCTCTGTCCATGGGATTCTCTAGGCAAGAATACTGGAGTGGGTAACCATTCCCTTCTCCAGGGCATCTTCCTGACCCAGGGATTGAACCCAGATCTCCAGTACTGCAGGCGGATTCTTTACCATCTGAGCTACTAGGGAAGCCCCAAATGATATGATCCCTTTGAAGAGCATGGCATGGCATCTGGTACATAGTACTTCCCAAATAATAAGGAGGTAACACAGAGCACCACTGTAAGCCCCCTCCCTAATAATTCATTTAATCCTCATACTTATCTGGTAGGAACTACCATTATGCTCACTTCACACATAAGGAACTGGAAACTCAGACTGGTTAACTTGTCCAAGGTCACACAACTACTTAGCAGCATAGCAGTCTGACTCCAAAGTTCATGTGCCTAAGCATTAATATTAACAAATCTGTTAATATCTCTCCTTCGTCCATAGGAAAAGTGTTCAGAGGTTATATATTAGAACATTCACCATGCTCACCCCAGGGTGATGGGACTGTTACTTTCTTCTATTATAATGGGTTTTTTTTTTAGAAAAAAATGAAAAAATTGAAAGGCAACAAAAATCCTCATCTGCCTATGCAGTTCCTGTGGATACTGAGACATTGAAGAGCTCATCAGTGTCAGAGCACTTTGAACGACACTCAGAGATTCTGACAGCTCAGAGGGTTGGCCTGGGGCTCAGCATTCCAGGAGGGGGTGCTGGAGCTGGACTGCAGCATTTAACCTGGGAGCTCTGGGCCAGGATACAGAGCCTGGGGTGGGGAGGAGAAAGACTGCTTTACCACTGCCACTGGGCAACCTCGGGCAAGGCTCAGTCACTCTGCACCACACCTGGTCCCTGAGCTGAAAGCCCCCACTGGCAGTGAAGACAGAGGAGACAGCTGACGTGGTGATGTGTGTGACCTCTGCTCTCCCCTGGCCAGAGTCCTCAGCTCCCGTGGAGTTTCCCAGGGATGCCTCCACTCAGGCTGAGCTGGGCCACCAAGGGGACAATAAGGGACAGTGCTTAGAGCTGGTAATGGAAGATGCTGGCCCCACTTCAGGCTCCACATCACTACTGAGACACACTAGCTTTTCCGCCCTGGGGCAACTCTGGAAAAAAAATGCAAAGTGTGGTTAGACTGACAGGGCTGGTGCCTGGAGGTTTCCCGGCCAGCCTCTTCCCCACCCAGGTCTCCCTTTAGCTTCTTTCCTCCCCATCCTCAGGTGGCTCTTGCCTGCTGGGCCCCCATACCAGGCTCCAATCCATCCCAGCCTATCATTTTGCTTTGTGAAGAGACCACTGGCTAACAGGTCCCAGGTGGCGCTAGTGATAAAGAACCCGCCTGCCAATCCAGGAGATGTAAAGTGATACGGGTTCAATCCTTGGGTCGGGAAGATCCCCTGGAGAAGCAAATGGCAACCCCCCCCCACCCCAGTATTCTTGCCTGGAGAATCCCATGGACAGGGGAGCCTGGCGGGCTAGAGTCCATAGGGTCGCAAAGAACGGGACATGACTGAAGCAACTTAACACCAAACACAATATTAGTATATATGCTTTGCCAAGATACTTCATCCTTTGCCCACAACACTGTCTACTTTTAGAAGACACTGTTTGTGCCTTTATCCACAAGGATTAGTAGTGGTGGTGGGGGGGGGGGGTGGGTCCTGCACGACAGGAAAGAAGGCAGTCCTGTCCCCACTTTTGCTACCGCCCACCCCTGCAGAGATAAATGGCCACCTTCCACGCCCCAGGCTGCTTAAATTAAGTCCCCCACTGATATCACTGCTCAGTCTGCTCTACTCCAGCAGCACCAAAAGGCAAAACTAAGAAGTAAAATATAATTATTGCCCCTTTACCACCATCCCTACCATCCCCACCACTCCACCCTTGCAGAGTGTGGGCCAGAAAGACAGCAAGCTCAGAAAAAGATCAGCTGAGGTGTTTAGGCACAAGCCTGGTGTTAGTCTGAGATGTGATGCCATGATCTCAAAGTGGAGCTGCAGAGAGGTGCCAGGAAGTGGGGACAGTGGCTGGGCAGGGGGGCAGGGGGGCATGGGGCAGGGAATGACCACTTTTCACTTTGCCCTGAATGAGACCTTCCCACCTTGGATGGGTGTTTCAAGGTCCCCAACTTCGCTCTTCGCAATAGAATCCTCACTGCCCCAAAGATTCTGATTGTCCCTCTTAACAGGGAGAAAACATTGGGAAGGGGATACATAATGGGCTGCCAGCCAAATTCCAGGGAGAAAAATGGAAACTTGAACTATGATAAAACTGTCAAAAGCACATGAAAGTAGTTATGCAAATTATTAAACAATTCAAACAAACTTTGGTAACAATTTCTTAAATGAATTTGTGTGCTTTCTTTGGCAAGTATAAAAATCACACAGGTTTCTCATCCAAATTTTTAAGAAGTTATCTAACAAAACAAAACTCTAGGCACTTTGGAAGAGCATGGAACATTTTCTGCTTCCAGCTTCAGCTATTTTGTCCTGCCTACCCTTTGGATCTTGGTACTGTCCCCCCCAGAGACATCTCTCACTGCCTACGAGCAATCCGCACATTTTAGGCTCTCGGAACACAGAGTTCCACTCCTTCAAGACTCCTGACCCAGCTGCCATTTTTACAGCTGTGTGTGTTGGTGGTTGACATCCCTCTCTTCTCTAAACCCTAAGCTCCATGTGGGCAGGACCTGGGTCCACTTTAGGTCATTATTACTTTCTCAGTGCCAGCCAGTGATTGAGCACAACAGATGCTCCATCAGTATTCATCAATAAATAAATGAACAAATGAATCAGGGAATGAATGAAAACATGACTAGCACAATCTTGCCATCTTATGGAGACACCTACCACTGCCACAACCCCTATCTGGGAATCCCACCTCCAGCCTAGACACTGGGGCCTTGAGTCTTTACAGGAGCCCTAGCCAGAAGCTACTCCCATCTAGCTTCCGCTCCCAGGGGGAGGCCAGCAGGGGGACAGGAAGCCAGCTCACTATCTATCCTGTGTCCTAGCTCAGCCTGACCTGGCGTGAAGGGCAAAGTGACTTCCCAGTCTGCAGGGGCCCACCCCTACTCCTCTGGGGGTGTCAGCTGGTGCGCCTGCTTCCTGCTGGCCCTTACTTCTGCCAGGGCCTCGGCCTCCAGGGACTTGTGGTCCCCCAGGCTGCTGTGCCTGGTGGAGCCGCACGTCGACCGGATGCTGTGCCCTTCGGAGAGCGCCTTCTTGTCGGGGTAGTTGATGCTGCCGGCGCTCCCGAACGTTGCCATCCTCCGCTTCTCGGGGCTCTCGATCCTTCCCCGGGTGAGGGGGATTTTGTGGGGGCTGCTGGGACAGGCGGCGGCCCGGGGCGGTGTGTCTATGCTGGGGCCCAGGCCCCGGGGCGGGCTGTGTGCGTCGCCCCCGCTTCGGCGCCTGGGGATGGCTGCTCCGTCAGATCGTAACCGCACTCTGCAAAGGAGCCAGGGGGCAGGGGCATGGGGCAGAGGTCAACCCTGGCCGGTGTCACATGGGTCAGCAAATCCCCCAGAGTCCAGACATGCTACACACTAGTCTAGGGAGTGGGTATAGTAAAGCCTCATTCAGCCAGACTTGGTGATTCTGCAGTGAAGAACTGTCTGAAAACAGAACTCAGGCCCGCAAGTTTAACCTGCACACACAAAGGAATCAGGCCTTCTGCTTCTAAGCTGCAGTCGGTGGTGCTAATTACACAGCGAATCTCGTCTATATGTTAAGTCAGAGCCAGGAGGATTGCAACCTGGGAACACTTTGCTCATGGTTAGTTGGGTTCATGATATGTTTTTAAGCGGTTTAGATGTCTCCATGATTCCAGAGGGCTTCTGATTGGTTTGAGGCATTGAGGCTTGACTGTACCACAAGTCACCAGCTCCCTACAAGCACAGTAGGGCCCCTGGGAACTCAACACAGCCCAGTGTTGTCACTGTCCCCCAATCCCCCCAAAAGGGCTGTTTTCCATGAGGCTTTTCCAGACCTTGAACATTTCCAATCATTAAGAGAAAAACCTGTATCACTGGAATGCCTTTTACACATTTGGATACCTTTCACCCTTCAGGGAGGCTGTGGGCAGAGAGAAAAGGGCCCTAAAGTATCTATCTGGAAGGCAGATTCTTGTCCTGTCTCTGTCACTGACTTTGCAGCGACTTCTTTCAGACCCATTTTATTCATCCGTTAAATGGGTCTAATATTCCTCACCCAGCTTCAAGGGAGGTTCAGTGGGTGGGGGACCACTCTGAAGCGGTTCTACCCACCGGGGATTCTGCTCCAGCCTAGGGAGGTCAGCAAAGACCTGAAGGCACGGTGAGGAGAGGAAGGCTGGGAGGGGTGAGGGGTGGGGAGGAGGGACAGAGTGCGGGGATGGGTTGTGACGGGGACCAAGCTCAATGCAGTCAGCAGTGCTTTACACCCTGTGCCACCAGCCAAGCTAAGCATTGCCTGTGCTCACCCCAACAGGACCACAGCATTGCTGTTGGAGTGGAAGAGTACTGGGAAAGAAAGGAGAAGAGGAAGGCAGACAACGGAGGACAGAGGGAGAGGGAAACTGAGGCAGGAGAAGGTGCGGCCCCCCTCGATGTCAAGGGACCTCAACTCTGTCATCCACCTACCCCAACCATACATTTCCCCTGATTCTATCTGCTGATTATCGACACACTGAACTGAACAGAGTTCACTGAAGAGAGGTACTGGGACCTCTGCTGAAATAAATTCATAAACCTAGGTTCCTATTGCAGCTGATTTCTCTGGCTCTGTCTGCAAGCACCCAGCATGTGGGCTGATCCCACGACCTCTCCACTGAAAACAGAGACTATGACATTTTGATAATCTGATTAAGAAAGCAGTGAAAAACTGCCAGCTTTTCTTTTCTCCTCTTTTCCTTATTGTTTTTTTTTTTTTTTTTAAACCACCAAGTGCTTTGGACTCTACCTGTAGACACAGTGAGGAGCCCAGCTCCCTACCTGGCAGCAAGGTCATGTGACAGTCCTGCCCACACGGGAGTGATGAAATTGGCAAACACACTCCCACCAAATATGTGGGTGGAGCCGTGTCAACTTCCCCCCCAACGCAATGTGTGTGAGACCTACTTACGTGGTTCGCTTCAGCGAGTAAGACAGCTTTACATTTTAAAATATAACAACTTAGGTTTTCAACAGAAAGTGGGGAGGCGGTTTAAGAACTGGAGAGAGAGGAAAAGTACTTGCCAATTTGTAACTCTCCCTCCCCCATGTTATTAGTATTTTAAGTAAAAGGATTGGTTGCCTGTATAAGTCTTTCCTCTTTCTCCTCCTTTGTCCCAAGCTGGATCGCTTTTCTACCTGCCATTCGAGGCCAGTTCCAGCCAGCCCAGCAGGCGTGCCCAGCGTCACATCCTATGGGAAACAAGGGGCCACGACAGCCTCCCTCTGTCCCTCCCTTGCCCTTCCTTCTCCCGAATCAGGCCCGAATGGGCACTGCAGGAAAGAAAGAACCCGAGTTTCCTACCGGCCCATCACCCCCCCAAAGCCGTAATCCGAGATGTGCTCCGTGGGGGACTGCAGGTCGTTTTTGGAGGAGGCCTTGTCGTCCAGCAGCGGCCCACTGCTGGCCTCGCTGTCGGCCTTTTGGCTCAGGCTGTCAGAGAAGGCGTCGTCCCTGGGGAGAAGGACAGATGTGAGCTGGGAGAGCTTCGCTCCCAACAACCCGGATGTATTGAGACCTGAGGGGCTGGATCCACACCCACAGCTCATGGTTGCGCCGCTGCCGCTTTCCCAGCAGGAGGCGCTCTGGAGCACCACTCTCTCCAAGCTGCTCTGGGCTAGGACAAGGGGAATGCCGGAGGGTGTGAAGGAAAAATGGGGGAGTGGGCCTGCAAGCTAAGCCCTGCGCACTGAGTCTCATGTGGCTCGGGGAGCAGCAGCTTGGGGTTCAGCCAGGGAAGAGGAAGGCATTGCCATCCCTCCCCCACCCCTGGCTTTGGACAAATGTGAAGGGGCTGGAGTTTGTTGGGGTGCTCTTTCCACTGCCCCCTACGCCCTCTCCCTTCCTCTATCCTTCCTGTCCTTGTCCTCAGAGGCCTGGGGACGTCAGAGGGCTCCCTAGGGTTCTTCTGTTGTTTGCCTGACCTGGACTTTTCTCGGGCTCCAGATGGTCTGCTTTGCCATCAAGATGTATGCCTTTGGCCCCCTCCCCTTGAGGCCCAGCCTGCAGCCTGGTAAATCAGTTCAACCTGAGCCGGACTGGAACTCAGAGGGAGTGTACACAGAACTGTCAAAGCTTTTCCAAGAATGGAAGGCGTCTACTTTCTGGGCCTGATGCTGGGGCTAGCTGTTTGGGACGTAGAGCTTTTTTCTTTTTTTTTAAGGCCTAAAGTTTTTTTTTTTTTTTTTTTTAAATAGTACCCTCTTAGCTGGAAATGAGAGGATGATTGTTTCTGCCCCTCTCCTGAGAGAGCTATCTCAAGGTAGAGAACAGTGGGCAGTTAAGAGG
This sequence comes from Capricornis sumatraensis, assembly GCF_032405125.1. Lineage (NCBI taxonomy): Eukaryota > Metazoa > Chordata > Mammalia > Artiodactyla > Bovidae > Capricornis > Capricornis sumatraensis. The sequence goes on along the minus strand of NC_091078.1, from coordinate 63,166,914 downwards.
GCAGTGGGATGGCCACTGGGTTACAGTGGAGGCCCTGAAGGGCGAAGGTATATGGCAAGATCAGTGGACACAGAACCAGAGCGGGTGAGAAATGCCCCGGAGGCTACCAGGTGGGCCAGGAGGGCAAGCCAAGAGCACAAAACTGTCCCTGTGGACTGTGAAGTATGAACAATTTGCTTATATGTTAAATCAATCACCATTCAAAGGGAGCTGAGACATAATCCATTCTCACAGAAGACCAAGTGTGTCACAGCAGGGAGAGCAAATCGCTGGCATATAATCCAGCGCTGCTGTTCCTGTGCCCCTTCCAGACATCCCTAATCCATCTTGACACTCTTCACAGAAGGTCCCAACGCCCACTCACATGTCCTGTACAACTATGTACTGATGCGGGATGAGCCCGTCCACGCCGTTGTGACGACCCTCCCACCAGTCCTCGGAGGCTCGGTGGTACAGCAGCAGTGAGGCTCCCTTCTTGAAGGACAGCTCCCGCGGGGACCGCCCCACGTAGTCAAACTTGGCGATGGCCTCGATCTGCTCCACTTCTGGAAGGAAAGCAAGGGCAAGCACATCCCTGAGGACAGCAGAAGGCAGCCCAGGAGCCTCAGTCAGAGGGCCCTGGCTCCGTGGGGCAGCACAGACCGCATGCCTGGTGAGGGTAGCATGAGCTGGGGCTCAGGGTACTGGGCTCTAGGCTCGGATCCGCTCCCTGTGCTGACCTCAGGCAGGCCACCTCACTTCCCAAGATGGAAAGGGGGGTCGAAATACTACATCCTTTCCTTCCACTGCCCCTTTTTCACATTTTAAAAATAACAGAAGACATTTCTCTTTCTTCTGTCCCTTAAATACCAGCTGTGTTTCCATTTTCCCATGAACCCCTTCCCTCTTTGTTCACATATCACACTGTTGGTGCTTCTTACCTTGTAGGAGGTCAAACAGGTATTGTGTGTGGATTCTCTTCCACGTAAAATGCTGTACACAATTTTTAAAGGTTCCCAGAAGCTTCTCTCCAGAGCTCATTGTTATAGACTAAACTCTGTCTTCCCCCAAATCCTAACTCCCAGGGTTAATAGTATTTGGAGATGAGGTGTTTAGGAAGCAATTAAGCTTAAGTGATATATGATAGAACTGGTGTCCCTCTGAGAAGAGGAAGAGACAGCGGAGAGCTCTCTTTCTGTCCCTGCATGGGCACAGTGGAAAGGCCATGGGAGGACTCAGTGAGAAGGCAGCTGTCTACAAGCAAAGAAGAGAGGCTTCAGCAGAACCCAACCCGAACAGCACCCTGACCATGGACTTTTGGCCCCCCAAACTGTGAGGAAACACATTTCTGCTGTTTAAGCCACTCAGTCTGAGGTAGTCCATGATGGCGGCCTGAGCTAACGTGCACAGCCACAAACTTAATCTGGGGGGAGGGAGAATTCTTACTGGGGCTACACGTCAAGCATATCTCTTTGCATACACACATCTCCCCATCAGGGCTGTAATCTTCTCTGGTCAGTGACAGGCCCTGCCTGGGTTAACCAGTGAGAACACAGTTCTTGTCCTTGAAATACTCCTACTGCCCAGCTGTCACCTCTTGCTTGTGTGACCTCAGGCATATTACATAATTTCTGTACACCTCAGTTGCCTTTAGAGGATTAAACGATAAAGCATGAAAGAAGACATACAGATAGACAGGCAACAGGTATATGAAAAGATGTTCAACACGATTAATCATCAGGAAAATGCAAATCAAAACCACAGTGAGATACCAGCTCACACCTGTTAGAATGGCTGTTATGAGAAAGACACAAACAAGAGTTGGTGAGAATGCAGAGAAAAGAGAACTTGTGCACTGCTGGTGGAAATGTGCACAAGTGCACCTACGACAGAAAACACTACGGAGGCGCCTCAGAAAACGAAAATCAGAACTACCATGTGATCCAGCAACTGCACTTCTGAGTATTTACCCACAGGAAATGAGCACATTTGCCTTGGGAAGATATGGGGCAGACCCCCATGTTCACTGCAGCGCTATTTACAATAGCCAAGATATGGAAGTAACCGAAAGGCCGTAGACAGATGAACAGACAAAGAAGATCGGTGTATGTAGACAATGGGAAATTGTTCAGCCGTAAAAAGATGGAAATCCTGCCATTTGCAGCAACATAAATGGCCCTTGAGGGCATTTTGCTGAGTGAAATAAGTCAGACAGAAGACGACAAACGCCGCACGATTTCACTTACTTGTGGAATCTAAAATCAGAAACAAACAGAACTCACTGATACAGAGAACAGACTGGTGGTTGCCAGAGGTGAGAAGTGGATGAAATGGGTGAAGGGAATCAAAAGGCACGTGCCTCCAGGGGCTAAATAAGGCACAGGACGTAATACTCAGCATGGTGCCTATAGTCAATAATACTATGTTGTATATTTGAAACCTACTAAGAGAGTAGATCTTAAAAGGTCTCATCACAAGAAAACAAAATGTAACTATGTGTGGTGATGGATGTTAACCTGACTTATTGTGGTGATCATTTATTTATATATATATATATATAAAATCATTATCCCATATACCTTATATTAAAACTGTTATATATCAATATATCTAGATAAGAAAGACTTCAATATATTAAAAGAGAATATGTGAAAGTTCTCAGCATAGCACAGACATACATTAAGTATTCAACTTATAGCGGCTCTTGTGATTATGATTATAATTACTAATGGACATGAGTTTGAGCAAGCTCTGGGAGATGGTGAAGGACAGGGATGCCTGACATGCTGCAGTCCATAGGGTCGCAAAGAGTTGGACATGACTGAGCAACTGAACAACAAAGAAACAACTATGGCTTTAGCTAATGGGGTGGGACCAGACAAAGAAATCTGCGCTGCAGAAAATTTAAATGTTTGCTCAAGACCATGCAGCTAGTGATCTTTGGGAAGGAGACTTTCAGGGGAGCAGGACAGTTATTTATGCCTACAATCTATTTAACTTGTGTTAAAGCCTGTCTACTGGAAAAATCACAGCCTTGACTAGACGAACCGTAGTCAGCAAAGTAATGTCTCTGCTTTTCAATATGCTATCTAGGTTGGTCATAACTTTTCTTCCAATGAGTAAGCGTCTTTTAATTTCATGGCTGCAGTCACCATCTGCAGTGATTTTGGAGCCCCAAAAAATAAAGTCTGACACTGTTTCCACTGTTTCCCCATCTATTTCCCATGAAGTGATGGGACCAGATGCCATGATCTTTGTTTTCTGAATGTTGAGCTTTAAGCCAACTTTTTCACTGTCCTCTTTCACTTTCATCAAGAGGCTTTTTAGTTCCTCTTCACTTTCTGCCATAAGGGTGGTGTCATCTGTATATCTGAGGTTATTGATATTTCTCCCAGCAATCTTAATTCCAGCTTGTGTTTCTTCCAGTCCAGCATTTCTCATGATGTACTCTTCATATAAGTTAAATAAGCAGAGTGACAATATACAGCCTTGACGTACTCCTTTCCTATTTGGAACCAGTCTGTTGTTCCATGTCCAGTTCTAACTGTTGCTTCCTGACCTGCGTACAGATTTCTCAAGAGTCAGGTCAGGTGGTTTGGTATTCCCATCTCTCTCAGAATTTTCCACAGTTTATTGTGATCCACACAGTCAAAGGCTTTGGTATGGATGTGAGAGTTGGATTGTGAAGAAGGCTGAGCGCCGAAGAATTAATGCTTTTGAACTGTGGTGTTGGAGAAGACTCTTGAGAGTCCCTTGGACGGCTAGGAGATCCAACCAGTCCATTCTGAAGGAGATCAACCCTGGGATTTCTTTGGAAGGAATGATGCTAAAGCTGAAACTCCAGTACTTTGGCCACCTCATGCAAAGAGTTGACTCACTGGAAAAGACTCTGATGCTGGGAGGGATGGGGGGCAGGAGAAGGGGATGACAGAGGATGAGATGGCTGGATGGCATCACCGACTTGATGGACGTGAGTCTGAGTGAACTCCAAGAGTTGGTGATGGACAGGGAGGCCTGGCGTGCTGCAATTCATGGGGTCGCAAAGAGTCAGACACGACTGAGCAACTGAACTGAACTGAACTGAAAGCCTGTACCCTAAGAGATGCAAATGGGTAGAAATGCTACGTAGAAAATGGTCATGTATAAGCGTTAATGTGCTTGTATTTTAAGGCAAGGACAAAGATGTTTAATACTATAAAAAGAAGATATATGCATGTACCTATATAAATAGACAAATCTATTAAATGCTAATAAACAAAAGAATGATGGCCCCTGCTCTCTCTAGCCTGCAGATATCTTCCCGGCGCTGAGCATCCATCAGGACAGTCTCTTCTCTTGTCCTCATGGATTATCTTGATCCTGTCCATGCAGCCACCTACCTGTCCGTCATGGAGCTAAGCCGACAATACCTGGCTTTATCACTTTTTTGTTTTTACCTGGGTGACCTTGACAATTTGGTTCTGATTTCTAAGTCTCAGTTTTCTCACCTGTAAAATGGGAGTGGTAAGAATAGCACCCACTTTATGGGGTTGTCATAGGACTAAACAAGTTATTACACATGAACAGCTTGTAACAGTGCCTGGAACACAATTAGCTTCATATGAGATGCAGTTGTTGTTATTAATACCAGAGTTAATGGCTGCTAAGGGCCATGGACAGCATGGAAGTCATCCCTCCCTGTTATTCCCCACCCCACCCACGCACATTAGGTCTCTTCTCTGTGAGTAGCTGGCTCAGAAAGACTGGGCCAGTGCCCCCATGAGATGCAGTGGCCTTTGGGTGGACCCAGTCCTCAGTGCCTGGGACAGCCTGCTGTAGAGAGCAGACATCAGACAGTTAAGCCAGCTTTCCCCAGCTGGTTCCCTGACAAGTGTCTTTGCAAGCTATTCTGACAAAGTTGACGCAAAATGACAGACTGGCTAAATGGGTCAAATAAACTCAGATCTTGACTCAGAGTCACCTTCTCAGTAAAATGGAGAGATCTCTGTACTCTCTGCTGCATCTTTGACTCTCACACCATCCCTATGTTAGCAGCACCTACTAACCTACGTGTCTGCCTGGCTTTAGAGAGAGAAAGGCCAGAGGGTTTGCAAGGCCAAGAGCTGAACCCCGAGGGCTGGGTGCTCCTGGGTGTGGCCCCACGGGCTTCTTCTGAGCCCACCCTTTGCACTGCTGAAGGAACTGCCCAGGGCGGAGACTCGCTCAACTCTACTGGCTCCAGCAGTCACTGGTGGTAGACTGGAGTAGGGGGCGGGGGAGTGAGAAGTGGAAAATGTAAGGGGGAGAAAAGAAGAGAAGATGAGGAGCAGAGCTGAGCTGCCAGCTGAGAGAAAGCTCGTGTGTTTGCAGATGTCGCTGTGCAACCGTGTGGGGTAGAAACAGGGATAATAGCTACCATTTATTAGGAAGTCTGTCATTTGGGTTCATCACACCTAAAATAGAACAGCTTACCAAATCTCCCTCACAGCCCTCCCCAAACTTGCTTCATCCCCTCATCTTCCCCATCGTAGGAAACAGAACAACCATCTGCCCACTCCCTCAGGCCACAGAAGCTAACTCATCAGCATTTCCGTCAAATTGTCCCCTGAATCTGACCAGCCTCACCACCTCCAATGCCACCCCCTCCTTGCCCGTCCAGACATCGCTGTCCTTCTCCCTGGCCACCTTGCCTTCATTCTTGCTTGGTAGAGTCATTTCTCCCCACGGCAGAGGGAGGGATCTTTTAAAATCATAAATCACATCATGAGACTCTTGTTCAAATTCCTCTGAAGGCTCCTTTCTGGTGGGGTGAAGCCTGCCGGGGGGGTCCTGAGGCAGCAAGCCCCTGTGCTCTCTGTCCGTCCCTCTCCATGGTCCTGGTGCCCACAGCACCTGCCACCTGGCAGTGAGGAGACGGGGTGGCCACACAGCGGGTGCAGGCTGACTGACAGTGATCTGAGGCCCCAGGAACGCTGCAAGGGGGCGCCTGACCTGCCTCCCCACAGACACATCTGCCTCCCCACGGACACAACTGCCTCCACCAGCAGCAGCCCCGACAGGTCTCAGTGCTGAGGAGTCAGTCTATCTTGTTGAACAAGAGGTGCTTTCCCCCAGTAGAAGTGGAAGAAGAAAGCCTGAGAGTAAGATCTAGAACAAGAGTTGCACATGTGTGTATGCACACATGCACATAAGCAGGAGTCAAAAAGCCACAGACGGAGAGAACGAGAAGGGGGCTATTAAAAGTGACAGCGCGAGAAGGAGGACGAGAGGTAGTAGGAAAGAGAGGACAAGAGGAAAGAGAAGAGCACCCCACTGCAAACACACAGAAGGTGGCAGCCTTCATATCTCCTGAAGCAGGCTCTGCAGGATGTTTTTCTCAGCTCAGGGTGGCTTTAATCGCTAAGAATTCTAGCAGAGCTGAACATTATGCCCCGATTTACTTTCCTGCCCTACGACCCAGGCCCGACCCATCAGCTCCCTCTCTGGCCACAGTGACGGATTCTTGCCCGGCTGCATGACTCAAGGCAGTGCAGTGAGACTCCAACCAAGGAACTCTACTGGAATCATTTTGAAAAGGAAGCTTTTTGGGTAAAAGGACAATGAAAGCCTGGAACTGTCAGAGACCACCGCAAAAGGAAGATCCCCTCGGAGGATGAAGTCGACTCAGGGAAGCAGAAGAGCAAGGTGGAGACACATCCCCGACAAGCCAACTAAGCTCCTGGATCCAGCCGTGCTGAAGCCATGCCTACCCTGGGATTCTCAAGTGTATGATCTAAATCCCTTTTATGCTTACGTCAGTTTGAGTTGAAGGCTCTGTGACTAGCAACTGAAATAGCCCTACTAGAATATGAAAACCCACCTATGTCAGAGTCTTGCCTCTTACACCAACTCCCAGGAAACTTACCGGAGTACATCCCAGCTCTCCTGACCAAAATGGTGGCTAACAGGGCCTGGGACTGCCCCCAAGAGAAACACAAAGGCCAGTAAGAAAACTAGTGAAGAATGATTTTTAAACAGTGAAACTATCACAGGGAGAAAAGAGGACTGTGCTCAGTCAACACAGGGCAGCACTGGGGATCTCAGGCCCGAGGTACCTTGCTTGCCCGGGCCCCTTCCTCCACCAAGAAAATATCAAAATTGTATCTTATGACTGCACTGACATAAAGATGAAAATAATCCAGGCTCATATTGTTTTTAAAATTTAGTTTGAAATGAATTAGAACATTCTCATGGGCCCGGAAAGCAGCACCGTGGGTCCTGGGCAGTGGGCCTGATCGGCCTGATGGAAACGCTGGCCTCAGGCCCAGATCATCCAGACTGCTCGGCTACACAGTTCACGCTCCCCAGAGGTAAGTCTGATGCCACTTCCTTATCTAGAGGCGGTGGAAGGTCTGAGGAGTCGCTCAGAGCCCAGGGCGGCCTTTCTCCCTCTACCTGCACACACTCTTCTGGGTCACCACTGTCTGGCCTCGTCTTTGGGGAACCCACTGCACCAGTCACTCCTGTAGTCTGGAATTATCACCCTGAATGGTGGGGAGCTGCTCTCCAGCTGCCAGGTGATAAGACCAGGAGCACCTTGATGACCATGTCTGGTTCATTGGGTGCCCCACGTCCCAGCACATGCTGGGTGCAGAACAGCGCCCAGCACGGGGAGGGGCAGCGGACAGAGCCTGCTTTCCACTCAGGACACCCTGGTCACTTAGAATTTGCACTCAGGCCAGGCAGGACACAGAAGGGGAGAAGGCAAGCCATGCTGGGATGTGGTGAACTGGAGGTCTTTCTGGGTCTCTCTCTCTGCTGTCAAGGATGATGTGCTGACTGGCAAAGCTGGCAAGGTCGGGGTGGGGTTTGCACAGATCAGTGCAGCAGGCAGACAGGTATGAGCGGGCAGGTGGGGACACAGCATGAGAAGGCCCCCAGGTGAGCTCCTCGCCCTGATTCCCCCTCACTCACCTTCGTCACTGGTGTGAGGCTCGGTGCCGTTATCATGGTCCACTTCATCAATGGTCCCTGGCTCGCTGTGCGGGCTGTCACTGCAAGGAAACATGGGGAGGGGTCTCTTGGGGGACTTTGTACCTTCACACTCCCCTCAGCTTCTCGCAGACACTGGCCCAACCCACCTCTGAGCCTTGACCCAGATCACATCGAGCCCACTTCATCCCATCTTTTCCAGCTGACCACCCACAGACCTTTCTAACAGAAAACCACTCTGGCCCCCTCACCCATCAGGAAGATTCCCTGAGTAATCTCCTCCATTTGCCCCAGCTCTAGAGTTTGCTGGGCTGTCTTCTTGGCAATGGTTGCTGATGCCTAAGTGTTCTGTAAGATCTAGAAGGCAGTAAAGCCCTGGTGTTTATCCTTGAAAAGACCCCAGGGCAGAAAAGAAAAGAAAAGAACTTTGGAAGTGTACTGAGAGTCATCCAAGTGGCCTGGCTTTCTGTCTTAGAGCAGAGGTGACATGCTCAGTGAGGTGACTGAAGCTCCCAAGGAACAGGCTCCTCAGGGCTGCCTCTCAGAGTGGCCTGCAAAACCCACAGCAGCCTAGGCGGCCAGCAGGCTGGCAGCCATCATGGGCATAGGGATAGAGTGACTCCAGGCCTGGAAAATTCAGTATTAATGCATTGGGATAATTTCATCAGCTGCTGCCCCTTCACTGGATTATAAGCTTCTTGAGGCCAGGGATCATTCACAGAGTCAGCCGATCAGTTTTTTTTAATCAAGTCATTCATTGAGTTCTGATATATTAATATATGCCAGGCATGGTTCCAAGTAGGAGACATGCATTGATGCATAGTACAGATACAGACCCTGCTCTCATGGGCTGAGAAATAAAAGTGCCGCAAGTTGAAATGTGTTATATAGGCACAAATGAGCTGAGACAAGAGCTGTAAACGGACCTACACAGGGTGCCAAGGAAGGCTTCTTGGAGGAAGTGATATTTACAGTATCATTTAAAGGAATATGGGCTTTATTGTGAAAAATTCTCTTGGATAAGGTCCAGACTACACAATGGTTTAAGACCTTCCATAACCTGGCTCCTGCTGGCCCGCGGGGCCTCCTCCCTCACGGTCCCCTTGTCACCTGCAACACTGCAGTCAAACAGAAATGCTTTTTATTTCACTGCATGCTCCAGGCCTGGCACATTCTTTGCCCACTCTTGCCTGGCTGAGTCCAGTTCATCCTACAGGTCTCAATCAAGCCACTGTTTGCTTCAGTCAGCCATTCTAACCTCCCTACGTTGGCTCCGGGACCCCCACTCCTAGAACTGCCTGTCCTCCCTCCCCCCGCCGTGTCAGGGGTTAGTTCTGGCTGGGTTACCTCCCTGTTGCCCAGCCTAGGGCCTGGCGCAGGACGGATTCTCAGTAACCACACGGGGAATGAACGAATGTTGTCCCCTTTGATGAGACTCTCAGCCAAATCCTCCTTTTGGGCTTTGAAAACTTGTCCAAAATTACCATGCAATTAATAGTTAATGAGGCACAAATGGGACTAAGAAAAGCATGGTTATTGTATGTAGTGCTTTGGTAAGTATGCTATGATCTGTAGGTATCTTCCCAGAACACTAACTAACTAACTAACTATATATATATATATACTGCAGCAAGAAAAGAAAGCTGGTGATGGCTACAAAAACTTTTAAAACTGAAAAGCTTTTCTTTGTCCTAAAAGTATGCTTGCTGGCTGTTGGATCTCTGTTACAGAACAGGGACAGACCTGCTCCTGGGGTCTCAAATGAGATTAGAGAGCAGCGGGCCCAGGTTTCTATGCAGGGAGGTGTTGCAGAGAAAACGATGGGGCTGGAACGTTTCCTTTCTTTGAAGCAATTGCCCAAATGTGCCCACAGAACTAAGCGAGGCAAGAGTCCAGGAATGCTCTGATCATCAAAACACAAACTCCCCTGTAGCACCTGGCTGAAAGCAGGGTGGGTAATACCTAAATAGACAGCTGAATGTTGTCCTGGATTGGGAAGAAAAGACTAGGAGCCCTTTGGCCTTTGTTGGTTGGTGTTCTGAATTTTCTGCCTCCATCTCGTCTATAAAAAGTGTCCTATTTTCACCACATTTTAAGATTTTAGCTTTAGGAAGGTAGTCAAGCCTGAGTTTGGTAAGATTCTAAAATGCTCCTCCCAAGGGACTTTCCTGGTGGTCCAGTAGTTAAGACTTTGCCTTCCAGTGCAGAGGGTGAGGGTTTGATCCCTGGTTGGGGGAGCTAAGATTCCCAAATGCCTTACGGCCAAAAAAAAAAAAAAACATTAAAAAACCCATACAGTATAGTAAAGTAAAATAAAAAAATAATGAATGAATTCAAAAAAGACTTTAAAATACTAAAACCATCCTTAAAAAATACCGAAAAAATAAAAGAAACTATTTTTCCCAAGACCCAGCGTAGCACCAAGGCACACAGAGGTGCCCAACTAGCACCTGTTGACCTAGTGTGGAGCTCTCCAAGAATGTGAACTCTCTCTGCCAGAAAAAGAGAACTCTAGGCGGGAGAGGACAAGTGTGGGAAGTGGCATTCTCAGTGCAAGAGGCTGAGATGGGGCTTGTCCCCTGCCCTGCTGTCTGAGGTGGGCTTGTAGCTCACCTAGCCAATGGCAGCACTGCCTCTCCTAACTGATGTGATCAGTTCACCAGACCCCAGCTTCAGGAAGAGACAGAATACTTGAGTTTGTGTTGAGGCATTTGGGAAGGAAAAGCTTTTTTCCCACTGGGGATGCTGAGAGAACAGGCTCTAAAAACTGGAGTTATCAGGTGCCTCTTGAAACTATCAAGGGAGAGGCTGCCTGAAAATGAAGCCAGTGTAGAAGAGAACAGAGCCGGGACTGAGAATTACAGGCCTGAGTCCTGACGATAACAGCTGGACCCCCAGATCCAGCTACACCCGTAGCCATGATCCCAGACTTTTTAGTTAAAAATAAATTCCCATTTAGCTTAAGCCAGTTTGAGTTATATTTCTGTCCCTTATAAACCAAGAGAGTCTTGACTGATGTATCTATCCCTCATATAAGGCTACTATGAATCTCAGATGAGAAAATATACATAGGAGTATGGACTAAAAAGCAGTAAGAAAATCAAAGGGTTTCTCACTGTTCTGGCATAACAGCAATAATAACAAGAACAATGATGATAATAATATTAAGAAGAATGGAATCTTACCAATATTCTTCCCCTCCAGCCATGCATTTCTCATACACAGGTCCCTCTAGCTCCCGGGGGCTGGGGAAGATGGCTTCATGATGGATGATGATGGTTTTGATGACTTCGTTGACGTGTGCCTGGCAGGACACAGGGTCTTGCCCATCGGGGATGTGCATGAGGGTGGGCCCAAAGCAGATGGCCAGGTTGTAGGGATCCATCATGTTCTCGTCGCTATACTGTGAGAGGCTATGAGAGAGGAGTACCCATGAGCCAGGGAAAGGTGAATCTTCCCCTGTACTTTCTTTCTTTGGGGGGCTCTACTCAAGTTCAGGAGGGTGCTATGGTCTGCAAAAGCCCCAGGATACCCGCCTCCTCAAGGAGGCCAGGGCTGAGTCAGAGAGGGGCCCTTGTTGGCCAGGCAACTCACTGGTTGAGGAAAGCGAAGAGGTATCTCATGACCACGATGACCACGCGGGGAAGGGTGATGAGGATCTGCTGGATCTGGTGCACCCTCTCAGCTGGGTTCTCCAGTTCTGTAACAAAAGGGGCTTTTCAGGGCATCTTTCATCCTCACAGACCCATGCAAACATTTGTGAACCTACCTGCGAAGTCTTTGTGGCTCAGACGGTAAAGAATCCGCCTGCAATGTGAGAGACCTGGGTTCAATTCCTGCATTGGGAAGATCCCCTGGAGGAGGGCATGGCAACCCACTCCAGTGTTCTTGCCTGGAGAATCCCATGGACAGAGGAGTCTGGCAGGCTATAGTCCATGGTGTGGCAAAGAGTCAGATACCACTGAGCAACTGATACTATCACTTTCACCTGTGAGACCAGTCCATGTGGTTCAGGGGGAGGCAACTGTACTTGGTTCGAGAGACAGAAATATGACCCTGGCATCATGATCCCCTGGGCATGGGGCGGGGCCCAGGGAGGGGTCCATGGCCTAGTCAGAACCATCAGGGTTGATCCTTGGGACTTGGCTGGAGAAAACACAGAGAGAAGTTCCCTCTTAAAACCAGGTAGAGGAGCAGCTGGGGGCTCAGTGGGAAGAAGATGATTCCCAGGAGTGACGGCATCACAGACATGGAAGGGACAGACTCCTGCAGATGTCATATGAGGTCTGGGTCCAGCTGGGCCTAAACTTTTCAGGTATATGAGCCAATATATTCCCTTTTACAGGTTACATCAGTGTAAGTTGAGTTTCTGTCACCTACAAGCTATGAGTTTCAACAAACACAAGCAGGGACCAGGTTTTATTAAACTCTTTAAAAAGATCAGCTGCAGCACAGGCCTGGCACAGAGTAGGTGCTTAGGAAATGAACACTGAATAAATAACCACCTCCTGAGCTGTATGTTGTTCAAAGAGCCTGGTGATGCTTGGGATCTCATCTTTGACCCTGTTTTCAGGTCAGCCCTAGAGATACAGACATTTTATCAATCAAGCCAGAGTTGAGGCTAGTAAGGAGAAAAAAGTGCTTTGCGGGCTTGTCTCTGTTGAGAGAGAGAGAGCTCGTGCTAAGCGTGAGCTATAAAAGCTGCAAGGATTATCTGCAGGGCTGATGCATAAACCCAGGTCAATTTCCTTTTCAGACAAAAAACATGATTTTCCCTCCCAGTGTCCCCTCCTCTCTCCAGCCTCCACATTTTGTCACCATGTTCCTTCAAAAACACAGTTCTCCGCCTTTCTCCTCTGCATCCAAGGCCCTTCATGATGGCGCTTCAGCCAGCCTTGCCTGCTGCCGCCCCTTCTCAAAGTGTCGGAGCCACATTTCCCAGATGAAGTGGGAGGGGACCTCGGGGGCTCTTTCAAATATGCAGGACATTCTCTGGTGTTGTCAGTGACTAGAGGATGCCACTGGTATCTGGAATCCAGGGGCCAAGGTGCTAAGTGTCCTGAATGTGTGGGATACACAAAAGGCACTGCTCTACCCTAAACGCCAGTGGTGCCCCACAGAGAAGCTGTGCCAGGCCACCTTATCTACTTTCCCCTGCCTGCCAAAGGCTCCCCTGCCCCAGGCCTTTGCACACACTGGTTATCTCTCTTCTCTGCCCAGCACACTCCAGCCTACTTTCACCCACAGCCTGATGCCTCACCCAGGTCTCCACACAGAGGGGAAGACTCGCACACATATTGAGTCCACTGCCCCTCATTCGGGCCCCTCCATTCCACAGCTTCAGTCACAATGCCCTAGACCACCTCCATCCCCATTTCTTAATATTGTTTTCCCGAATACATTTCCTTAAAAAAGCAGACTTCACCTCACTCTGCAAATGCGAAACCAGGATCACTTGCCATAGTTAGAAGGTAAGATAAAAATAGATACAACAAAAGCAAAACAAAGCTACCAAATGATAGGCAGACACTGTTTTGCATACAAGTTTCTGAGCCCGAGGCCCTGCCCTTTCTGATCTGCAGGGAGACTGACTTGTATGGGTCCCTCCTTGATGCAATCAAGGCTTTAGGAGGGAACTGAGAAAGGACTTCCTCTCTCTTGTGATTCAAGGTACACGATGTCGTGACCTTGTACCAGAGGCTGAAGACCACGTCTGCTGAGGGCCCTGCTCTGGAACTGGACTAGTGGAGCTTCTGGAAACAGCGGCTGAGTGAGGGACACCAGGCTCAGACAGGGATGTGCCTTTGTGGCCTGGGATTTCTGAGAGGTGGTCTGGAGCCTGAAGTGGATCTGGAAAGATGAGCAGGAAGTATGAGGGCAGAAGGGCGGATGGAGGAAGCGTCTTTCACTCAAGGCAAATAAGAGGGTTCAAGCCTCCCTTGGCGCTTATCGAATCCTGGCACACCTTCTTGGCTGCAAATATCCCTCAGAACATTGTGAGAAGCATCCATATGTGAACCTGAGTGTGGGGCAACTTTTCTGCAGCTCAAATTAAAGAGTTTATTTCAAAAAAAGGGTTTATTCCAAAATACTAATATTCTAGTATTCTAAAATTAGAAGTTTATTTAAAAATATATATATGTATTTCCAAAAGGTTGCCTTGGATTTCAGCATCTTACAGTCAAGGTGCCTTTACTTCAGCTCTGAGATTGGGCTCTTGCCTTTATCCACAGAAAATACCAGTCAAGAAGGACTCTGATGGCTAGCAAGATCAGAGGAAGCCCCCAGTCAATGTATGTTTTTTTATCATTTCCCTTGTTTGTCAAGTTGTTGACCTCACTCCCAAACCTTCCATGGCTCCCTAATGCCCAAAGGGAAAAGCTCTGGAATCCTTGCAAGGCATTCAATGTCTTCTCTTTCTTGCTGCATTTTACCCTTCCAATCTCTTAATACCACGTACTGGGTGGGACACCCTCCCGCTGGTCCCATTGATCTGTGTGTCTCCAACCTTCCCGGGATCCCCGAGTCCAGTCCTCCTGATGAGTCCTGGAAGACTCATCATTTCCGCTCGGGTGTGATCTGAGAATCCAAGTCTCCCTTGGCCTCTTCTCTTCTGAGCTCCTCCTATACCCAGAGGTGCACCATGCCCATGAGCCCTTCTGTTATAAACCATCTTGTTATTTCCACAGCTAGGTTTTAAGTTCCAGGAGGAAAAGAGCCATATGGCGTCTTTCACAGCACCCCTCCTGCAGCGATAAGCCTGGAGTGCCACTTCGATAAAGACTTGTCAAGGAACTGATCATTCCACTGGAGAAATACTTACTAATAGTAGATATCAAATCTTGAAACCTTTCCTTAGGAAAGAGTGGGTTTTCCAGTCCTCGGAAATACAGTTTTAGAACACCAGCAACTGAATTGATGTCTCGTTCATTTTGGTCATCCACAAGGGGGTCTTCACCTGAGAGGAAACAGGAGATGACGATTCAGTGTGGTTAGGAGGCAGGGTGTGAGCAGATGGCAGGTGACGGGACCTGCCCCAGCCTGAACTGGAGGACAGGCAGATGCAACAGCCTCCCCAGCACAGTGTACTCAGAGGCCTCCCTATAACTGATTTTGAAACTGTTCAAATCTATTAGAATATTGTAGAATGAAAATAATGAACATCCATCATCATACACTTAAACTCATCTTGCCATATATGGTTTCTCTCCCGTTTCTCTCACTTATTATTGCTCAATTATTTGAGAGTACTCTTTAGACATTATAACACATCACTGCTAAATACTTCAACTCATTTCTCCTGAGCATAAGGATCTTCCCTTGTATAACCACACAACACACAACATTATGGCACATAAGAAAATTAACAAGAGTTCCAAACACCATCTCACGTACAGATTCTGCTCAAACATTCCCCCATTGTCCCACATCTGTCACAGAATTTTTCAAAAGCTAAGATCTAATCAATGTTCACATCATTCATTCAGTTGTTATGTTTCTTTAGCCTTTTTAATGTAAAATAGACTCCAACATTTTTATTGTTAGTTTGCCTTTCATAATAGTGGCTCTTTCGAAGAGTCTAGGCCACCTGCCTCGTACAATGTCTCACACTCTGGGTTTGTCTGACTGCTTCCTCATGATCAGAGTCAGGTTAAACATCTTGGGCAAAAATGTGATGTGGATGATGTCTGATCATTGGATTAAAGTGGTGGATTCCAGATCTCTGCATTGTAAAGGTATAATTTCTCCTTTGTAATAATCAGTATAAATAAAATATAAGATATTTTTATAAACAATAGTGATCTATGTGCCTACCACCATACTCAACATATTTTACCCAGTGTTTTGAGCATCCAATGATCATTTTTCCATCATCATTCCAAATCAATTATTACCCTGGGGTTTCAACAAAATGGTGATTTTTTGATTCTATCATTCCATCTATAGTTACTAGCTGGCATTCTTCCACAAAGAAAACCTTTCTCCGTATTCCCGCCACCTGCCTCTTTAAAAAAAAAAGTTTTATGGGCTTGTTTTTATAATTTTTAATTCAATGTGTTTAACCCACTACCCACTATTCATTGGGATGCTCAGATTTTCCCCAAATTTGGCCAGGGGGAGTTCTTTCTTATCTCCTTTTGATGTGATCTCTTCCTTGCTTTCTGGCATAAAAGATGTCTCTGAATCCTTGTACTTTCCTTGACCCAGACCTGTAATAAAAATACTTCTTCAAGGAGCTCTGTTTGTTTTTTGTAGGGAATGGTATTTAGAAACCAAGATCTAGGTTTTATGTGTGTTCATTGCTACAGGAGTGTTATAAAGAACTTCTAGGCTCTTTCAATAGATATAGAGTGTATAGATATATATGTGTGTATATCTATTTTTGCAGGGCTTTTGTTTTTATATTTTAGGTTCTCCAAATGTATCTCACTAAACATGTATGATCAAAAGACAGAAAGTAGAGGACTTCCTTGGTGGTCCAGTGGTTAAGAATCCACCTGCCAATGCAGGAGACACAGTTTCAATCCCTGGTCAGGGAAGATGCCACATGCCAAGGGGCAACTAGGCCTGTTACAATTACTGAGCCTGCACTCTACCACCTGTGAGCTGCAACTGCTGAAGCCTGTATGCCTTGGAGCCCATGCTCTGCGACAATGCAATGAGAAGCCCATGCGCTGCCGCTAGGGAGTAGCCCCCACTCACAGCGACTAGAGGAAGTCCTTGTGCAGTAACAGAGACCCAGCACAGCCAAAAATGTAATAGATGAATACATTTATTAAAGCAAAGAACACAGAAAGTAGATTAGCAACGGGGGCTGGGTATAAACGGTATATGGAGTAACTACGAAAGGGTACAAGGTTCATTTTAGGGATGATGATAATTTTCTGAAATTAGATTTTGGAGATAATGCTGTTGTTCAGTCGATAAGTACCACCCGACTCTTTGCAACACCATGGGCTGCAGCATGCCAGGCTTCCCTGTCTTTCACTGTCTCTTGGAGTTTATTCAGATTCATGTCCGTTGAGCTGATGATGTTATCTAACCATCTCATCCGCTGCCACTCTCTTCTTTTGCCTTCAATCTTTCCCAACATCAGGGTCTTTTCCAGTGAGTCAGCTCTTCGCATCAGATGGCCAAATAATTGGAGCTTCAACTTTAGTATGAATGAGTCCTTTCAATGAATATTCGGGCTTGATTTCCTTTAGGATTGACTGGTTGACTGGTTTGATCTCTGGATTGACTAGTGATGAGGTACAATTCTATTAATATATTAGAAACTACAGAAATGTACACTTTAAAAATAGGTGAGCCTTAAAGTATGAAATTCAACAGAGCTGTTAAAAACTGTATGACCAGAGCACATGTTGAAAAGTTATTCTCTGTATGGTTCTCAATCTGATATACAGCTTATTTGTTTCTGTTTCTATTCAATTTGGGGGATTTTATTTTTTTATAAATCTTAAAAAAAACTTCGCAATTTTGAAAAAAACATTTATGTGGTCCAAGAGTCAAAACCAGATTAGAAAGTTGCTTGCAGAGAAGCCCTATTCTTATCTTTCTCCCACCTACACCTTACATTTAACCATTTTCATTAGTATCTGATTTGTCCTGCTATCCTTCTTTTTGCAAAAATAAGCAAATACAATACATATATATATATATATATATACAACATTTTTACATTCCCTCATTTCTAACAATGGAAGTAATACCCTCTATTACTACATATACTTGTTTTTTCTCTTAACAGTAAATCTTAGAAATCCCTCCATGTCAGTTCACAGGAATCTTCCTCATTTTTTAAAAAAGTTTTTATACTAAGATTTTATTATATGCTGCCACCAGTGTATATAAAATAATTTCTTGTGAAACAGAAATTCATGAATATTCAGAAAGGTAGACATTAAGAACTAACAACAGTAAAAGTCTGTATAGTACGGCCCATGTTACAGCGAGAGACGTTTGTACAGGCTTCAAATTTAGCTTTCCTTTGAATATTCACCAGCTTATGAAAAGTAGTTTTAGAAAACCATGTAAAGATTCCTTTTGCTGCAAAAAGGAACAGACTTTCTGGGGTCTGGAGGGATTTGTCCTTGAAGATACTCCAGTCAGCAGAATGCCTGAGCATTCAGCAGACAGAACTGTTTCAAATCTGCAGCTGCCTGGGAAACCTTCACCCAGTCGAGTCCAGCCTCCAGCCGGAGCTGTTGAATCACTTTCTTCATAGTGGCGATGCTGGAGAAACCAGGCCTGGAGTACTCGGGGCAGATCGGTGGTCCATCGGCCCCTGGGTTCACTGGGCCAGGCGCTGGGCCTTCCCCATTTTGTTTAATGGCTGCAAAGTATTCTGTTTCATGGATAGACCATAACTTAGTCAACCAGTCTCCCAGGGATTGACATTACAATCTTTTGCTGTTACTAATAAAGCGCCGCAACAAACAGCCTTCTAACTGCGCTTCCTATTCCTACCACATGTCTCTGTGGTAGGTTCCTGGAAGTGGGATTGCTGGGTCAAAGGGTAAACTAATGTGTGGTTTCATCAGATAAAGCCAAATTCTCCTCCAGTGGGGCTGCACCATTTTTCTCCTCCTACCAGCAACACAGGAGAAGGCTGCTTCTCCACAGCCCTGCTCGTGGGATGTCTTTTAAATTTTTGCCAACTGCAGAGGGGAAAACATCTCAGGAGAGCAGCACTTCTTAGTTTCATGGGGGCTGCTGGAGCTGGCAGCAACCTGACACCTCCTTCAACCTCCTCCCCCTTCCAGAACAGCCCAGAGCAATCTAAGCCTGGTAAGCAATGAAGAGCAGGATGGGAAATTCATACTTGGATCTCTCTATACTCTGCCTCCGTGGGAAGAGAATGTGTGTGAGTGGCAGGCCTCTGCTAGCCCCAACATGCTTTAGTGCAAATTAGAGAAAGCACCCCGCCCCCACCCCTTTCTGAACCACGACGTGCAGCTTCCAGGGCCTGAGCCAGAGTTCAGCTCCCTCCTGCCCTCATGGATGAGTGCCCTTGTGCAGTGCCCAGCCTGAACGACCATCCACGTGTGGCAGCCCAGGCACTGCATTCCACTGCTCAGATGTTCCCACAGGAGGAGATGCGAATGCTTACCCCACAAGACTTTCTCATGGGGAAAGAAGAGAGAAAACATTAAAAAATATATTGCTTCACTAATATAGCACTTTTCAAGTGAGAAGCACACTGGCACACGTGACGTCTCTTAATCCTCACACAGCTCCACAGGAGGCATGGTTCCAGCACCACCCCTCTCCTGGAAGAAAGCTGAGGCCGCAAAATCAAACAACTTGCCCGTGGAGTCAAAAACAGACACCAGCAGCTCCCAGGTCTCATGATGCCTGGGAAATATCCCTTCTTCTACCTGTGGTTTTCAATTCTGTCTGCTGCCTGTCTGCACACGGGCCTATGTATCTATTTATGTATGTACCTATGTATCTATTTATCTATCTATCTATCCACACATCTGTCATCTTCCTTCCTTTCCTCCTTCTCTCCCTCCTTCCTTGATAGTAGAAACCCAATTTTTTTTTCTTTCTCAAGAAAAAAGTTCCCACGGATGAGCAAAGCCACTGTGATTGAATTTAGAGAAAGGTCCAAGCCCCACCTCCTCAGCTCCCCTCTCTAACCCAGCAGTAACCCTGAGGCCCCTCTGAAGGTCCAGAAGAGTCTGAAAACTCTGTGCTGTATCAAGCTGTTTCCTTGTTGTACCATGCATTACTATTGTGGTCTCATGATCCAGAAGCACATGGATTCTATTCCCTCCATATAAGCTCCCTTTGTCAAGTATGGTTAATGTATTGACTACACACTGACAGACACAGACACCATTCATTCTTGCTCTTCCTTCCAGAAGGCACTTCACGAGCCACCAGGGAAGCCCCTCATTCATAAAAGTGAAAATGAAAGTCACACAGTCATATCCCACTCTTTGCGACCCCAAGGACTATACAATCCTTGGAATTCTCCAGGCCAGAATACTGGACTGGGTAGCTTTTCCCTCCTCCAGGGGATCTTCCAAACCCATCGAACCTAGGTCTCCAGCATTGCAGGTGGACTCTTTACCAGCTTGAGCCACAAGGGAAGCCTTCACTCATAAAAGGAGCCATCAAACATTTTTCCCTTCTAGCCCAGGCCTTCGGCTCTCTTCAAAGCTAGCCAACTTGGCTCCAGAAGAGCTCGAGATGAGCAGGGTGGTGTGTGTGAATGACGGCTTCCTCCAGGAGAGAATTAGAGCTAAAATTCCAGGCACATATGAGAGAAAGTTGCTGTTCCAACTTTGCTAGCTAGTTTCCAGGGAGGGAAGTAGAATCATTACCGAACAGCCCTGCCTGCACCCTGCTCTTAGCCAGGTCACCCAGGCATTGCTGAAAGGCTGTAGGCAGGGCTGTACCCAGGGGAAAGTGAACACACAGGGGAACATCCTGCTGGATGGGGACGTGGCAGGAAGCCCACGGGTGGCCTCAAGGGTGGGGCTCTGCAACGTGACAACCCCTCCCTGTGTTACCTGCTCACACCCCTCTTCCTTGGGCAGGAAACAGATCTGAGAAAGACCAGGTCCTGAGTCTAGAATGTGTCAGACCCTATATGCAGTGATTTCAGCCCCAAGTCCAAACTCTATCTTGATCGGCACAGGATGAAAGGGGCCATCGACTCCTGTTCCAGCCACCCTTCCACATAAGGAGCAATCACTGTCAGCTCTCTCATCTTTACATAGAAAGAGGACAGGAGATTGGTTTGGGGGGAATCAGAGACAGAAGACTAGCCTGGGAGAAAACAGTGAACCACAGCTCTCTCCTCGGAACAACCACTGACTCCTACCTTTCCATGATGTCTTTCCTTTATTTTCCCAGAAGATTACAGGAAAAATCTCAGACCTCAGTGAGTTTAAGATGTATTGACGGCAAAATATAACAATAAAAATCATGTGTGTGTGTGTGTTCAGTTGTTTAGTCATGTCTGACTCTTTATGACCCCATGGACTGTAGCCCGCCAAGCTCCTGTGTCCATGGAATTTCCCAGGCAAGAATACTAAAATGGGTTGCATTTCCTTCCCCAGGGGGATCTTTCCAACCCAGGGATTGAACCTATGTTTCCTGCATTCTACACTGGCAGGTGGATTCTTTACCACTGAGCCACCTGGGAAGCCTCAATAAAAACCATAATCCCAACTAAAACTGTGGTTGACTCACGTCAAAAGAAAAAGAATGTGGGTTTAGGACTAATAAGCCAAGAGTGGATTTCCAACATGTAATTATTCAGAAACTTAAGGAAAAGAGATCTGTGTTCCTTGCAACAGGAATGTAGGTATGTAGGCAAGAACTTCACCCAGAGAGAAAGAAAGGGGCCAAGGAGGAAAAGACCCCTATCTGTTTGAACAAATGACAAAGGACAGGCACCCTGCAGGGATTAGAGGGTTTAAGATTTTAAAAATAAAAGGAAGAAAGGAAAAACACACAATGCTCTGGCTTAGAGAGAAAGTTCCATCACACATTAGAGCACATGGGCCCTGAGGAGTGGGCTTGGGGCACCTGGTTACGGGGGAGCTGCAGGGAACACAGCATCCAGGCATGGAGAGGGAAGCCAATTTCAGGAGAAGGGGGAGGAGAGAAGCTGCTCTTGAGGATCAGCCAGGTCAGGAACCCAAACCCAGGGTGGTGAATGTCAAGAAACAGAAAGTAATTTATGTGAAATCTAGGCACCAGGTGCCTAGAGAATCCAGAATGGTGTTCTCTAAAAGAGACATCCCAGGGACTTATTTTAGAATAAGCCATGCTTTCAGGTAGGCTCAGATGGAGCAGAAGGACGAGGCTGGCAAAAGAATGAGATTCATTCTGGAGTGAGGGTGAGAGGGAGAGGAGCCTCACTGGACACACGAGGCAAAGAAGAAAGCAGTTTCTTCAGCTGAAGTTCAGGTCAGGTGATCTCTGCGGTCCAAGGCTTGTTAGGACCAGAGAATTCTAACGTGCGCATCACCCCTCCAAGGCACCCAAGCAAGTAACAGGAGGTACTGACCTTAGAAATCACATTCAGGAAGGAAAGAAAGCAGGGCTGCTGGGATTGGGCGTGGCTGCCTGATACAACCGGGTACTTAGTAATAAGACACTGGCAAGTAAGAAAATGCGAGGGGGTTGGGGGCAGTCAGCAGGCTGAGGCACTAGGCAGTGAGTTTACTCACGAGATAAAAGGAGTTCTGTATAGTAGGATGCTCCCAGGAACCAGAAAAGGGTCCAGAGGGTCCAGCTCTGCTCACTTACAATGAACACAGGGCAGCAGGGGTGCTATGGAGTCAAAGCAAATAAAGAAACCAAACCCCGGCTGGGCTGGCCGGCGATGATGAGAGGAGCTCAGGGAAACGAGGAACTTCCAGTCCTATCCGGGAGGATACCTCTTGCTCTGTGGGCTCTGCACATGCTGTTCCCTTGGTCCGGAATGCCCTTTCCCCTCTTCCCCTGACTCTTACCCTTCAAGCCTCAGCTGAGGCATATCCTCCTCCAAGAAGCCTTCTGAGGCTTTGCTATTCCTCCCCCTTCACCCAAGCTGAGCTCGTGGCTCCCACCCACCTCTTACCCCATCCTTGCACTGATCATGCTGTTTACCTTCCCAGCTAGCAGTGACTTGTCTCTTGTTCCTGTTGTATTTCCAGACCCCAGTCCATCACCGAGTGCACTGCAGGGCTCAATGGAGGCTTGTTGAGTGGATGAATAAATGCTTCAGTAGGAGCATGGAGCAGGGCAGTTCTGGAGCTCTCTGGTTCTAAGTGCCCCAGATCCTGAAGTGGAATCTAAAACCTAAGCTTCCTGGGACCCTAGGAGGTCACTGAGAGTCACATCCAGCCCAACCCTGCTCTCCACACCCGGTTCCAAGCCAGAGTGCCCAGGGATGTTAGGCTCTGTGCTAGGGGCGATGGGGGTGACAGGCTGGTGTTTCCTCCACCCTGGAGCTAGGTCTCAGGATGGAGGCAGGAGGACAGGGCAAGGGTGAATCAGGCCTGGCAAAAAGGCAGGAGAATTCTAGGGCTGGAGCCTCGGGGAGAGGCCTACTCAGAGCACAACCATCAGGGACAAAGGATACACCTTCCAAGGCTGTTTGTAGGATTATATGGAAGAATGGGTAAGAAAGTGCTTTGTAATTTGGGAAGTGGTGTACTGTGAGGAAATGGGTTTGGGATTGGGGTCCTCACACCAAACTTGGCATCTAACCGCTCAGAGAGAAAGGCAGGAGATCAGAGTTGAGGAGTAAACTGTGGAGATGTGATGCCTCCAAATGCTGTGAGACTACAGCAGAGGTTTGCTCAGGACGCCCCAACACTGGCTTTTCTCTCCTCCCCAGGATGGACTTTTTTCAGTCACCAGGGAACATGATTTAGAAGTGGCTTCCCAGGTGGCACTAGAGATAAAGTACCCTCCTGCCAATGCAGGAGACATAAGAGGCATGGATCCGATCCCTGTATTGGGAAGATCCCCTGAAGGAGGGCACAGCAACCGACTCCAGTATTCCTGGAGAATCCCATGGACAGAGGAGCCTGGCGGGCTACAGTCCATAGGGTTGCAAAGAGACAGACACCACTGAAGCAACTTAGCATTCATGCACGATGTTTGAAACTATTTCTTTGAACAGAAATGCCCAGACTCTAAGTTTCACTATAGCAGCAAGATATGCACTAGTATCAAAATGGCAGAGATTTTCCTGACCCTATTAAGTCCTTACTTTGCACAGGCCCTGCCACTGGCCGTCTGTCCGCATCAGGGATCCTGAGGCCAAGGGAGGCTGAACCAAGTAAGCCACTTTCTGGTGGACATTTGATTTCTGATAAGCTTTTATATCAAAGTGGGAACTAGGTAACCTCCCCAAGGGGAAGGGGGAGTCTATGATCTCTTCCTCCCAATGCATAGCTTTGCCAAGAACACTACAAAAAAAGTGAGAATTAAGATGTTCTAAGCCACTCCATATTATATATATTCTTCCAACTTTTCTAAAACACAGAAGACTTTACAGATTCACATAATAATTCCAAACCCCCCTTTCCCCAGCGACCACTGCAGAGTTCACCAGAGAAAGTCACCCATGTGTAATTGTAATTGAAAGTCACCCTGGTAATTGTTCAACAGTGGGGAAAAAAGAAAAACTAAAAGGTTTTAGTGTTGCCCAGTTTCTGTGGTGTAAACTCCCGCCTTGGGTGATTTCAAGCTACCAAGGTAAAGTCCCTGAAGGTGAAGCTGGAAAGGGATGTTGACAAAAGCTGCCCCAACAACACTGGCTCCAATAAATGCGTTCATACCCACCCTGGCTTCCTCTGGACACAAGCTGGAGATGATCACTTCGTACTTACCTCTCTCAAAGGAATTTTTGATGTCATTGACTTCAACCTGAGATCCTGGCACTCTGAAGATGCCTTGCTGCTGGAGTCCTAAAAGAAATAAATAAAAAGAAGAAGAGGAAGTGCCTTGAGCTCATCAGATCACTGAGAACATGGATAACCCTCCCCACTGCTTGTCTCTCTCTCCCATCATCCTTTGTAAGAGCCATTAGCAATGGCCATCTCCCAGTAGAAGCCCAAAAGGAGCCTTTACAATGAACTTTTAAGCTGGTCCAAATTCTCAGTCACATTCTGCTTTATATGTCTATGGCCTCTTGTTCAGGCTTGAAGGAAAAAAGAAATTTATATCAACACTGGACCAGTGCATAACTTCCACTTTAACTCCCAGGTTAGCTCAATCAAATAACTGGGTAGTGAAACGTTGCCTACCAAGCTCATCAGTTGCACTGTTCCAGGTAGCTTGACCTGAGTTAACAAATGCCACTGGGGTTTAACAGTCACAGAGATTTTGAACAAGAATGATTAATACCATTTCTTCAGCCATCCCCTCGCCCATCACAGACTTTATCTTTCTTCAAGAAAATCTAGAGTCTAGACTGCATGCTAACTTGGGATCGAGGAGTTTGGGGAAGGTTCACTTATTAAAGAGACAACCTCATTTTTCATGTGTTTCTACAAGGCCATAAAGAAGAGCCAACCTTGCTATCTGACACAGCAGTAACGACAAAACAGTGACCTACAGGATCGAAGATTAGAGGACCTCGCTCATCTGAAAAGGAAATTAAGACGGGGATCCTTTCCCTGAGATTCAGTTTTCTATAGCAAACAACTCTCCACGTTATAATTTACGGAAGTGTTTACCCTTAAAGGCAGGGTTTAAAGTTTGGTCTGAATACACAGTATGTGCTCAACAAACGTCGTTCATTTCTTTTGTTAACCAATGCTGAATTTCTACCACCTGGGTCTCTGACCGCATCCTCCTGGCTCAGTCCTGTCCAGGCACGCGGGCCTTCCTCCCCATATTAGGCCAGGACACTCGCCATTCTCTCCACCTGGACTGCCAAGCTTGGCTTCTACTCAGATACCACCTCCTCGGAGATGGGTCTCCTCACAAGCTTAGCCAAGTCAGCCCTGTCCTCCTCTAGCCATTCTCTGTCCCCTTAGTTAGTTCTTAGGCATTATCACTAGCTGAAATTAGACTATGTATCTCTCTGCTCATTCATTTCCTTGCCCTTCTAATTGGTCACGTAAGCTACCGAGGGCTGGCAGCCTGCTTGTCTTGTTCGTGGCTGTGCTGCCATTGTCAGAAACAGTGCCTGCTCTGCACCCTGGAAATATATTTTTGAAGGAATGAATAAATAAATAGATGGAGGCACACATTAAGTGCTGGGAACACCATGTAGCATATCCCAGACACTCTTATTTCCTTCACGCAGCTTGCCACAGTCTAGCAGTATTAGCCGACTGGATGGCCAACCTCAGTCAGTGCCCAAAGTGCAGAGCTCTGGGCTTGGGTGGGAGTGAGGAAGGAACTAATATGGCTCTCCCGTGAACCCCCCTGCTCCACAGTGTTCCGAGTCCCCAGGTCTTCTCACCACCACCTTCAGTCCCCCGAACACAGAAGGCTCCATAGACAGCAGTCAGAATAGCAGCTGTTCTACGGAGCATAAGGAGAGCAGTAGCGTGACATCTACCAAGATGAAAATCTGAGTCTCATCTCTTACGAGAACAGCCAGGCACCTGTCCTTGAAAGAGCTGAAGACACGGCCCTGAGATTAAGCTTACCATATAAATTGATGTATCGGATACAGCTCTCGACGACCAGTGGTATAGCTTGTCCTGAATCCTTAAGAAAAAAAGTCGTGAGTTGTATTGGACTTGGCAACCACCACAGGAGAGAAGACACTGCAAACACAGATTACGAACTCAAGCCAGAATATTAGTACCATCGGATTAGTAAGAAAACAAGCAAGGAACCACTAATTCTAAAGTCTCCACAAACAGTTAAAATAGGAAGTTTTCTGTTATTGCAGAAAAGGCATAGCTATGATAATTTTAAAGAAATGCTCTGTCTCCTTACTCAGGTAGGAAGGAATCAGGGCTCAGGAGGCCTCACAGGCACATGGCGGAAGGGGAGGGAGCCCTCCGCATGGAGGGAGCTAGAGTCTGCTCTCCAACACTTCTCTGCCTCCCACTCCCCTCAGTCCCAACTCAACTCCATTCTCCCAGCATTCAGGGAAGGAGCAAGGACTCTGCCTAGGACTGTAGGACCTGCTACTGGCATGAAGAAGGGCTGGCAGGAGAAGCAAGGCCGGCCCCAGGGGTCCTTCTGAGCTCTGAGAAGGGAAGACCAGCTCTATTCATGATGTAACAACCTAAACATCCAGACAGATAACTTGGTTTAACAGTACACATGTTACAAGGAAAACTTCTAGAAAAAATTATTGTCAGCCACTGACCACTGAGTGGCCACCTTAGTCAGAAAGGTTGACTAAGATGCACCTCTAAACACATGTATCTGGGGTGTCAATGTCAAGTTCAATGACATTTCCCTAGGCTGGCCCAAGGCCACAGAGAGCTGGGCAAGGGATCATTTTCCTTTGGATTCCATCATTGGTTGACCCTTCTGCTATTTTAGGCAACTTACAGAGCATACAATCTTAAAAAAAAAAAAAAAAAAAAAAACACTCTTTTTTAAAATGGGCCAAATTAAATACTAGCCTCCTCAGAAGGTGAGGAAGCAGAAGGCACATGTACTGGTATGCTCACGTAAAAGGGACAGGGGAAAAAAACATGAAATTGGATGGTTTTGTGGCTCTTCCACACCCCACCTGGGAATTCTTAACTAGACCACCTTAACTCTTAACTAGAGTCACAGAGAGGATAATAAAGTGGACTCATTGGCAACAGGCAAGGCGGGCCCTGTGCTAGAAGTCAGGACTAAAGACAGTTTCCATCCAGTTGAATGGGGCTAACGGACCTTTCCAGTAAATACCTGGTTCCTGGTTCGAGCATTTCTTCTTCCTCTGATAACAAAAAATAAACAGGCAGCAGAGCAGGAGAAAAAGAAGAGATTATGCAGGAGTAAGATCAGTTAGAGTAAGCAGATCCTTCAGAGTCCGGGAACGCCGAAATGCAATGGCAGCCAGTGAAGGGCCAGGGAGATGGCAGGCAGCCTACGAGGCTCAGGAGCTAGGGACCTGCCCCGCCAGCCTTCCAGGGTGGCTGCTTTGGACACCAGAGGGCAAAGAGGCCTCTTTCAGTCCTTGTCGAAGTGCAGGAACAGTGAGCACTAAACCCTTTCCTAACCTCAAGTCTACCGTCTCCTCAACACAGGGGCTGTTTATTCACCAGCAATGAGAGCCCACCTAAGACCCCTTAAGGTGAGCCCAGCTGCCCACAGAAAGGAGGGACACACCCTCTCGGGTATCTGCTGGGACTGTCCCTGCAATCAGCTCAGGGAACCTCGATCTTAGCTCTTAGTTAACCAAGACTGTATTTCGCAGGGGCCCTCTGGATAGGACCCAAGGGCAAGTTGCCCGGTTCCAACTTCACATGGCGGACCATGCTTTCCCACCAAACAGCTGAGGCAGCAGGTCCTAGGTACGCGCTCAACTTTGATCTCCTTCTGCCCGAGGACCCTCACCCTGGCACTGCAAAGCCCTCAGGGAACCCAGAACTGACAAAACCTGGAGTGAGGGGAGGGCCATATGGTCAGAACACCTTGGTGATCTTGCAGGCAGAACCAGAGCCTTTATTTTCACTCAAACTGCCCATTTGTAGGGGAGAACTACCTTCCTCTTTCTTCCTGTACAGGCAGCAGGTCAGGCTCTGGGGTGCGTACTGTGTCTCATTCAGCTCCTGGTGGAGGCCACCTCCCTGACTGAGAATCAGGAGGATGTGAGCCTCCTCCCTGGTGTCACCCATCCAGCCCCTGGCATCTCAGCTGCTAGGGTCTTCCTACGTTGGCTAAGCCCACCTGAACCTAGGACAGCAGTGACAGATGGTCAGATGGGGACCATGGGCACCCTCCGGAAAGCCCAGGCAGCACTCGCAGCTGACGCTCCCCTGGTGCTTCCTCTGCACCAGGCAGAGCTACTTATCTGATCCTCGTCACACACTCATGTGTGTGCGTGTTCAATTGCTTCAATTGTGTTCAACTCTGTGTGACCCTCTATGGACTGTAGCCCACCAGGCTCCTCTGTCCATGGAATTCTCCAGGAAGAATAACTGGAGTGGGTAGCCATTCCCTTTTCCAGGGGATCTTCCTGACCCAGGGATTGAACCTGGGTCTCCTGCATTGCAGGCAGATTCTTTACTGTCTGAGCCACCAGGGAAGTCCCCTTGTCCCTCTAAACCCTCATAACCATGGCATTTCCATGATGTTATTTTACTGACAAGCCTTTCAGAAGTTTGGCATTTCAGAGACAGGGATTCTTAGTTCATGCTGAATCTTCTTTCAGATAGCATGAGGATCATAAGAGGAAATTTAATTCCGTTCATAAAGGTTGGAGGACTGAGTGCATCACACTGCCTTTTCATTTTCTGAGAGTTAACCATCCTTGAGATACTCTGTCCCCAAACTGAGCTCAGAGAGGACACACAGAAGAGCTGGTTGAACTGCACTGATAATATGTGGTACAAGCGCATGTGACTACAAAGAAATGCAATCGCTTAACAAACAAACTTTGTTTCAGTCAAACTATCCCCTGAGGAAGCTGTGCTCTTATTCCAGGGACGTGCTACTGCCCAGCTCTCTACGGTGTCCCTCTCTGGGGGCTCTTTTCAGAGCCAGTCTCCTGGCGCCCAATGCAGCCTATACCTCTTGCCATTCTGTGGCTACGGTGGCTGCAAAGCTGGACTCTGAATGACACTTCTCATTCCAAAAGACCGTGCATTTAAAGACAAGGTTTTGGCACTGCTGACAAAGACGCTTGTTGCAGGCTTGCAGGAGACTGACCAGGTGCAGCAAAGCCTATAGATGCAGAAGGACTGACTTCCTCCAAGGGGCAAACACCCCGTGGGTGTTGTGATTGTCAGGGGAATAAAGTCAGATGACTTGATTGTCACACATTTTATGTAGGAGTTCTCCATTCAGAAATTGTTTCACTAAACAAAACACCTTTGCTTTCAAATGCAATCAGGTGAGAGAGCCTTTCAGGCATCCTGACAGATCGCCTGTTTTCAAAACACTAAGCATATTCCAAAACATGTCCGTGTCTCTGAGGTTCCGCTCATTCTCTTCCTTCTCCAAGCAGCTCCTCCATCCATCCTCCCCTCTGCCGACACCTCCTTCAATGCTGCCTCTGCTCCAGTGCTCACGGCTCTTCTTGGTCTAGAGTGCTCACAGAACTTATTTCTGTACCGATCAGTCACCAAGCTCTCATCTTGAATCATTTTCCACGTTCAGCTTCTGTGTCAAAAACCTACTGCATGACACGATAAGGTCCTCGAGGGCAGAGAGTAGCAAATGGGCCTCAGTCTCCCCTCAGCTCTGGAGTGCGATTTTTTGAGAAGGAAGTCTTGTAGGAGTGAGGACGGACGATGAAGGAAGGGCTCTTGACACAGCCTCTCTTCCCATGACCTTCTGGGTGGCAAACTGCTCACTTGGGGTCACCTCCCAACAGTGCCCCTTTCCTGCTGCACCCAGCAGCAGCACCCTGCCTTTTGGGGTCCTCCAGGCCTCCCTCCTTTGAGGCATCTGAGAGCAGCCGCTGCTGTTTCCCACCCCTTGGGCACCCCCAACTGGGGCCCTCCTGTGCCCCTTTCCCTTTCCCAGAACTCAGTTCACAGGCAGAGACAGCCCTGGTACCCAGGCTGATCCCGCCCACACCCCCTCCCACACCTGAGGCCGGCCCTCCCTGCCCAGTAAGTCCGGTGAACGTTCTGTCTGAGGATGGAGGAGAGAGAGCTGGAGCAGAGGCAGCCTCCAACACTCCAAACATGTCTCAGGCAGGGCCTGGGAGCCTTCAGGGCCTTTTCTCCCGACTGACATGAGTCTTATTTTCTGCAGTGAGTGTCTTTGTTAGATGGTGGCGGGCTTCCAGTAACTGGTAGGGACCTTCCTCTTGCTCCCCTAAGTAACGTTCAGAGTGCATCTGCCCTTCCCTGAGGATATTTCCCACCTGCTACCCTTTCCAGCTCCATCACTGTCTTAACTTGCCTTGAGCTGTGCTATCTGGGACAGCTTGATCCTGCACCCTTTGCAGCCGAGAAGCAAGGACAGAGAAACTCACGGAAGTGAAAACCTTCCTTTTCAGTCTAAGGTGTAAAGGGTTAACCTGGAATTCTAAAGGAGCTACTTCATCTCCTTTCCCTTCTCCCAAACTGCCTCACAAGAAGCCAAACAAGGTGGAAGGGGTGTCTCTCACACAAACTGTATGTCTTTCCTTTGTTGGTCTATTCTCAACTTTTAGGAAAAAAAAAACAAACTGGTATAAAAATACACTGTTATACAAAGCAGGGTTTTCCTTTGTGTTGCTTCCAACCAGTCTGCTCCTGGGAGATGTGTGTGTGACGGGAGGTGAGGGGGTTTCTCTAACTGTCCCTCAGCCTGGTCAGGACTGCAGTTCCTCAAGCAGGGGAGCAGGGCTGACAGCCCTTCCCACCCCCAACTCAGCCAGGGCTGAGAAGCAAGGGGAGGCACTCTTAGAAGCCACTGGCCAGAGACAAAAGTGCCTCTGAAGCTACAAGCAGGCCACCAGGAGGACCAGCCAGCTACACGGCCTGGCCAAGGGCCCGGATGGAAAGTTTCGGTTGGTCAGATGCCAGTCTGTCAGTAGGCTGGGGCAGGGCTGCTGGCCGGGGTAGGAGGTGGAGGGAGGCTGCCATCACATTGGGCACGTTCGCGGACTCTGTGGCTCCCCAGCAAGTACCTTAATGAACGTTTCCATACAGCCGTTAAATAGTTTATGGCTACACACTGAGAGAGGCCTAGGTCTCCTCATTTTCTGTGGTTTAGGGGGAAGACAGGGGGGCCTAGGGGAAAACGGAACAAAAGAAATCAAGAGAGCAACCAGGTAAACATACAATGGGGGAAGACGCTGCTGCAACCCACGACTGAAGGACACAAAATGCAAACGGAAGGCCTGAACCCCCAGTGCACTGGTGCCCAGTGCTCCACTGAAGGCCTCTGGATGTTCAAGGGTGTCTTAACTGATCCACAGTGTCAGGCAGGACCAAGACTCATGTAACACAAATGCATTCTACATTATGGGGGGGTACAGCACGTGTCCGGGAAACCACTGAAACTCCACTCAGAGGCTGCCATCCTGCAAAGCTAACCAGATGGAGGGGGAGTCAGGAGTGAGATGTAACCTGTAGCTGAAGAAAGCAAGAGACTTTCAAAGATGATTGGAAGGATTAATTTTCATTGTTTTGGCTTAAACACATCACCGAGTCTCAGCTCCCGATGTACCGGGGCACTGATCTTCCTAATGCTGCTAAGCATTTCAAATGCACTTGACTAATCTTTATTCCATTGATCTAAGAGCTGGGCAGTTATTATTCTCATTTTAGAGATGAAGAAACTGATGCCAGGAGGGAGGCTGCAGCTTCTTCGGGGGCCCTCAGGGACCCAGGGTGAGGACTATCTCCTGTCCTTTAGTCAAGTACACTTTCAGTTAGTGTTTTCAAATCCACTGTCATACTTAACATCAGCTTAACCCTGCATGTGTGGCCCCATTTTACAGAGGCCTAAGCTGAGCTCTAGAGTGGGGAAGTGGCAGCGCTAGACCCCAAACTCAGCCTCTTTGGCTCTAAGCCCAAGATTTTTCCCATTGGGTCAGTCATGGAACCTTAGGGCACTTTCCCATATCCAGCTCAAACTCATCCATTCCATTAACCCTTGCCAGCAAAGAACTGGCGAGGGGGCGGGGGGGGGGCGGGGGGGCAGTGTCGGGTTGAAAGTGTCTTGCTTGACTTTAGGATCTCCATTCCCTGTGCTCGCTCCATCTCGGACACAGGGAGGGGCGATCACACCACAGTTCTCCAGCAACAGTGAAACAGCCACAAACACTGAACCGGTCTCCAGAGTTGCTCACATGCATATGCCTGTGTTGGCTTATTTGCTCACCTTTCACCACCCAAGTTGGCCTGACTCAATGATGCCAGTGTTCTAGGTCAAAGGACTTTCAAAGGTTAGGAGGAAGACCCCTAACCAAGAGACACAGTTCACTTTCAACTGGCTGAGCTCACAATTTGGGAGGTACCGAGGGGGGACCCAGCCTGACACAGATAATAACCATGTGTGATGAACTGAGACATGGGCCCCCCACATCCTAATTGATTTCTGTGAATGGGCAAGAAATCATACGTGCTGCGGAGCCCATCAAGGGATGAGACTCATGCTGCCTTGCTCACTGGCCTTGTTTGCCTGTCTGCTTCAGCAGCCCCACCATCAAGGGAACTCAGATCAGCTTGCTCTTGGTGTCTGAATACTGAGCAAATACTGCTAGCTCCAGGACATGCATGGGCAAAGACACAGTAGAATCCAAATCTCATGCCACCCAAACATTGGAACCAAAAATAACAGCACAGACCAAAACTTCAAAAAGAAACAACAGGCAAGGTTATTTTGAGCCCATCTTGGATCTATGTCAATTTGGTTAGCTAAGTCCATGTCATTTCTTTTTTCACAAGTTACTTATTTTTTTGAGGATAAGGGCACGTGAGAGTGAGTATTTCTTATGGTAGATCTGCTTTTGAATTTATATATGCCAAAGAGAGTGCCAGAAATGTAACAGGGGGCCATAGGTTTTACGTTTAATAACTGGAGGGTAGCAGCTGAGCCACCTTGTTTCCATGGTGATTTGGGTTTCTGTTTTTGAACGTTGTCCGATCATTTCATTATCTCACACTGCACGACATCCTCACAACAACCCTGAGAAGTAGGCAAGAACTATTAAACCTACTTTAAACATACGGCAAATGAGCCACTGAGAGATTAAGAAACTTGCCCAAGGTCACAGGAATAGAATTCAGCTCTTCCTATTCCAGGTTCTGGTGTGAGTATGGACATGGGGAAATGGGTTTTACCACAGAACACCCAGCAGTAGCATTAAATTATCTATTAAACGCTCATGGTCAACAAGAGTAGAGACTCAATGCAGGTGTTGGACACCAATACCAGAAAAAGTCTAGGGTGCCTTTAAAATTTATTTCATAAAGTTAAGTCCTAAGGATTTTTTTTTTCCTGTGAGTTATAAAATTTCTCCTGCCCAATCCAGAAAGCAAAGGACTGTTAGAATCACATCAGGATTTCTTCCTTTAGTGTGGTGCTCTGGGCACGGAGCAGAATCTCTGACAAGGAAACGTAGCTATCCCAACTTCGCATGACATCAAATTGATACCGACTTACTGAAGTGCTGGGTGGGGCACAAAGTGGGGAGCAGAGGGGCAGCTCAGCCAAGGAAAGTGGGGCAGCCTAAGCCTTCCATCTCTTCTGCTGCTCAGTTGCAGAGCAAAAAGGAAAGAAAGAGAGAGAGAGGCAGGGAAAACAGGAACAGAGAAAGCCACGGAGAGGAAGAAAGAGAAACCAGAGACCAATGTCCCCTTTCTGCCTTTCAACCAAGATGAAAATTAGCACACATTAGCAACACAGAACTTGGCCTCAAAATTATTCTGTGACCAAAAGGATGGGGATTTTCCTAGACAACCTCACAGACGTGGGAGTCAAAATTCAAAATGGCAGCAGTATTATAGTTGGATGGTGGTCAGGCTCTTGGAGGCTGCTCATGGGTGTGCATGGGGTTGCATTTGTGTGGACAAGAAAGTTTAAATGATTTCACTACTGATTCAGACGTGGACCAAGTTCTAGGTTAGGGAAGCCAGTCAATGGTTTGAAAAACCATAATCAAATGTTATGTTCGCATTTGGCTTAGCCATTTACCATACAACTTTCAAGTGCATTATTGCGTCTGGTCAGCCTAATTTTTTTTATTGTTTAGTCACTAAATAGTTTCTGACTTTTTGATACCCCGTGGACTACAGTGCATCAGGCTTCCTTGTCTTTCACTGTCTTCCGGAGTTTGCTCAAATTCATGTTCATTAAGGTGGTGATGCTAATTACAGGGTTATTATAAATTGGGGCTATTCTAAGATAACATTCTAAAGTGTGAGAAAAAAATACAACGTGTTGCAGCCCATGTGAAAACTGGTCTATCTTTACAAGGCCAGTGGCAGCTTGTTGAGAAGATCTGCTCAACCAGTCATCCAAAATGACACTGACCTTTGACAAGTAACTATGGGAGATAGAGAGGGCCACAGTATAGAAATAGCTCACCCAGGGCATTTAAGATTAATTTCAAAAATACTTCCAAGTTAGCAGTGCACTCTATAATACATTAAAAATGATTTTTAGAAGTAAGAGGAAGCTTTTAGTTTACTAAAAGAGTTGCCTTTGACCTTGGCCAAGGGCCAAAGTGCAGATATCTGGATTTACAGTTTAGTACAGTGCAGTGCAGTATATCTAAGTGGGAGGTCTGTAATCCTAGCTTGGATTTCCCAGGCCCTAGGTCCATGAGGGTGTGGAAGAAAACATCTCAGGGGACTTTATTTTTTAAAAAAGCAAAACCCCTCAACTTTTCTCTAAGGAACACCCTGGGACCTCGCCAAGGGTTTGATGACAGATCTCTCCTACAATCTGCTGGAACCACTATTCCCGCATGAGTTCTAGGAATTAGGAAGAAGTGAGGGATGGCTCAATTCATCCCCCATCTGTTGCACTATTTGCAGACTTTGGTGTAAAATGTAGCTTCTGTTGTTTGGGGACTATGACAACACTCTCTCACCACAAATAAATTTAAAAAAAAATTTTTTAAGGGACAACACTCTCCTGCCATAAATAAATAATTTTTTTAAAAAAAGGCAATACTTGCCATAAATAAATTTAATTAATTCATTCATTTTTTTAAAAGGAATTTGTTTCTAAAAGATTCTTCGAAAGTAAGCCTGCACATCTGCTGGCCCACATGCTGGGAAGGCCTCCCCTGGCATCACGAATCATCCCAGTGTTCCCAGACTGCCAGGTCCGAGAGGAACAGCTGCACAGACTAAGCTTCTGGAGAGTCCCTAGTCTCCTCCACCCTGGGCTCAGTAAACTGAAAACCCCAGAGCTTTCCAAGCCTCTTCCCAGCCAACTCCCTTCCAGATGAGGAGGGAGTTGAGGGTTCATCCCTCTTGTTGCCAAATAGGACAGCTTTCCAGGATTCTGAGCCACTGGGAAGAACTTGTGGGGAAAGGATGTCACTGGGTCACTGGGCCCAGGATGAGGCAAAAACCAGACCTCAGTGATCACATGATGGAAAAGTGCAGGCCTTGAGGCCACCGGCTAAATTCATGTTGGACGGTGGGACAGACATTGTTGGGGACGGGAAAATGGATGGGCTCTAAGGTACCAGGGCAGCGATGGGGCTGCTTAGGGACCTAAATTCTCTGCAGGTAAAGGAAAGGTCCAGTCCTGAAGCCAGACCCTCAACTATCCGCTGCTGAGTGAAAGTGTTCACTGGCTCTGGTCTGCTCAGGGGAAAGCGCAGAGGGTAATGGTGAGCGAGCTGGAGAGAAAGCGAAGCTGTCCACTGTTACTTCCCGAGCAAGGGGCTCCGCCACCAGTCCATCCCAGTGCAGTGAAGTCGGAAGCCAGTGCTGCGGGGGGCGCTGTGCGCGCTAGTGTGAATATGCGCATGCGTGTGCACGGCGGTGCCTGTGCGGGATTCCAGCCAAGCCCAGAGCCTTGGCTACTGCGTCCCGCCCGGCACGGCACCTCCCCACCAACCCTCCTCGGCAGTTTGCTCAGCAGCCATAGAACGGATGGGGAGACAGGTGGACAGCAACCTGATCGCCTCCGGCTTCTGGTTGCCCTCAACCACTCTGCAATATATATTACGGTCCCTTCTTCCCACCTGATGGATAGCGCCGCCGAGGGACCACACCCACCTCCAGAGCAGCTCTGAAAGGCTCCCTTCCTGTCATAGTCTAAAGCTGGAATGAGCGGAGCAGCCTAAGGCCTTTGCCTCCCCTCTCAGCACAGTCACGGCCCGTGGGGTGAGGCGCTGCTCCCTACGACTGTGCTGCTCCTGCTCCAGCACCGTGCCCGCTCCCTCGCCCTTCCTGCGCCTCCCGCCTCCTCCCACTTCCCACCTCAGGCGGCAGGTGCAGGAAACAGGATCCCCGGCTCTTACCTGGTTGTACCGCATTCCGCTCTCTCGCCTGGAAAGAAAAGTGTACATTAATGTTTAATTGGTTTTGTTTTTGTTTTTGCTCGCTTGTTTATTTTACTTTTGACCGTGCACATTCGTCTTTTTCTAAAAACATGAAACAACTCACACTTGAACTTAATTATTTATGAAATGGGAAATCTAATTATGCCTAAGGTGTGGTCTGCTGGGAAGAACTGAATCTTATTAAATCCTCCGTGCCTCCTATTTGTAGGGCCATGTTCACATATATTTTATTTCTTATTGTTCACATAACTAGGCTTTTGAGGTTCATCCATAGCATGACTGAGTAATTCATTCTTTTGTGCGGTGCTATAATAGAGAACCTCTAAGTCAGCGCTGTCCCATGGAAATAAAATGTAAGCCACAATTTCTAGTAGCTACATTACAAAACTTAAAAAGAAATATATATATAGTGAAGTCGCTCAGTCGTGTCCGGCTCTTGGCAACCCCATGGACTGTAGCCTACCAGGCTCCTCTGTCCATGGGATTTTGCAGGCAATAGTCCTGGAGTGGATTGCCATTTCCTAAATAGGTGAGATTAATTTTAATGATATATTTTATTTGACTTATGTCAAAATGTTATTTCAATATGTGTCAATATAAAAAATTAATAAGATGTTATAGGTATATGCAGGCATGCATGCTAAGTCGCCTCAGTTGTGTCCAACTCGTGCTATCCTAGGGACTGTAGCCCACCAGGCTCCTCTGTCCATGGGGATTCTCCAGGCAAGAATACTGGAGTGTGTTGCCGTGCCCTCTTCCAGGGGATCGTCCCCACCCAGGGATCGAACCCGAGTCTCTTATGTCTCCTGCATTGGCAGGCGGGTTACCACTAGCGGCACCTGCGAAGCCCATTTCAGTTATATATACACATATAAACATATGTGTATAGTACTAACTCTTTGAAATCTGATGCTCATTTTGCACATTTCAATTCAGGCTAGCCATGATTCAAGTGTTCAATAGTCGCTTATGACTGGCGGCCACCATACTGGACCACATTGCTCTAGATTCTAGAATTGCATTCAGTATTCACATGAAGAGACTTTCTAGAAGAAAGAACTGAGTATTTATGCTTCTCTATGGAAAACAATGCTGAATGGAGCCGGGGAGGAAAATGAGGGGAGGAAGACAGTGAGAGAAGTCTGAAAATAAAACTTGGAGCAAGTCAGCACACAATTCCTTAATTCCTGACCCAAGCCACAAGCAGTTACAAGAGTTACTGCAGGTGGTTGAACTGAAGCCAAAGCAGGAAAGGAGAAAAGTGAGGTAAAACAAGAAAATTTGCTCTACGTAATTTGACTGTGTATCTGGGGTCTGAGGCAAGTTCCTGCCAGACACCAATTTGAATTACATTTTCACGTAGACCTAAGACCCCCAGTGAGAGCTAATCGCAACTCACCTAGGAAAGGGTCAGCCAGTGGCCTGGGTTGATGATACAACATGTCATTTCCCTTCAGGATGTAGTTAACTGTGCAACTCTGACTGACAGGGGGCCCTAGGAAGAGGCTCCAGCTCCACCTCTTCTTGGACTGGCCCACTCCTCTGTGTACTCACTGTGGTCCAGGCACAGTGCTCTTCTCTTCGTTCTACCTCACCTCATCCCTTCCTGCCTTCCCATAGGCTGTTCCCTCCGCCCCATCACTCTTTCCCCAGGTTTTCATGTGGCAGACACATTCCCACCCCTCAGAAGTCTCAGCTTAAATGTCCCCTCCCTTTAGAGACCTCTCTGATCACCTACATTAAAGCAGGTGCCCATGCTCCTCAACCCTATACACAACTATTCTCTATATCAGCCCAAATTTTCCACTCAAGGACACTTACCATAGTTATAATTCTTTACTTAATGGTTTGTTTCCTGTCTGAGGTCTCTCCTCCCCCAGGAGGGCAGGAACCTTGTCTGTCTTATATATACTGTATCCCCAGTCCTAGCCAAGCACAGAGTCTGTGCTTTTGATGGATGGGTGGACAGATGAATGGACAAATAGGGGCCAGGAGGGAAGAAAGGGATAGGTAGGAGTCAAAGGGTCTGGGTCCCAGAAGTAGAATGTCAGAACACACTCAATACAGACTTTGCTCTGGCAACAAATGGAATCGATTCTCCTTCAGCTTTGACTCACATTCCAGCTCTCAAGAACCACTCTACTAACATCTTTTGAAATATGGTGTTTCAACTTCTAACAGAAATAAAAAATGCTATGCCCTTTACTATCTGAGACCTCCTGGGATTGTGAAAATATTCTTTATTGTTGGTGGCTCAATCATTTTCCAGAAGGTCAGACTGTCTGGTCCTGGTGGACATTTTGCTCCGTAATGGACATTAAATCTTGGCCTGAAAAGGTTATGTCTCATTCCTTTTTATAGACAATGCACCATCTACCCTTGAGCAGCTAGAGTAAAATGAAAAACCACTGTATCTTAGGTGTAAACCCTGGAACTTACTGATTACCCAGAGCAATATAAAAGGTCAGAAATCTAAGGCTCAGAGATGGTAAACTAAGAATTCTCTGGCCAATAAAATGACGTAGCAACAGCCAAAGGCACATAAAGGTGTCCGCTCTTGTTTCCAGGATGTGGCAGTGACATTTGTAACAAGGAAGGTCAATTTGCAGGACACCTAGAAGCATTTTGACTTGTATGCCTGGGGTCAATTATGTTCAAAAATTCGCCTCTCAGTGAGGGTGACCCAAAAGACCTAGACTTTCCTCCAGCTTGTGGTTTCTCTGAGGCATGCTGTCAAAAGAGTACTCGAGAGAAACTGAGGTACTAGACATGCCATTTCATTTCATTTTTATGAAAAAAACCTTGTATCTTTTCTAGCCAAAATATTTCACTTGGCCCCATATTTCTTACCTGTTTTCAGACAACCAGATTATTCCTCCCAATATAAGACAGCTCTCAGATGACAGAAAAAGGCCACTGATGCAGGTGTCACTGTACCCTGGCCCCGCTCTCACAAGAACTTTCTACTGAACGGAAGAGTTAACACGTCCAGGTAGAGAGGACTCATCTGATGACTCTCAGAGGAGTAAATTAGAAGGTTCTGAGCTTTGTCAAACTAAATCAGTGCAAATTCTTCCCTGTCCCTCAATGCCCTGCTCCTGCTGCTGCTAAGTCACTTCAGTGTGTCTGACTCTGTGCGACCCCATAGACGTCAGCCCACCAGGCTCCGCCACCCCTAAGATTCTCCAGGCAAGAACACTGGAGTGGGTTGCCATTTCCTTCTCCAATGCATGAAAGTGAGAAGTGAAAGTGAAGTCGCTCAGTCGTATCCGACTCTTAGCGACCCCATGGACTGCAGCCCACCAGGTTCCTTCGTCCATGGGATTTTCCAGGCAAGAGTACTAGAGTGGGGTGCCATTGCCTTCTCTGCCTCAATGCCCTAGGAATCCACATATATCCTTACCGTGCAGGGGAAATACAAAAAAGACCGAAGATTTGGTCTCAGCTTCAGTTTTTTCAGTAATTCAGTAATTCATTAACTTTAGTTAATAATAATTTATCAGTATATATTAATTGTGACAAATATACCACATTCATGTTAAATGAAGATGTTAATAATAGGGGAAGTTGGATGTAGAATATATGGAAACTGTACTGTCTTTGCAACTTTACTATACATATAAAACTACTCTAAAATAAAAAGTTTATCAAAATAAGAAAAAACTTCCCCAGAACTGACCAGTCTAACAAGACCTGTGCCAGATATCAAAAGCACCACAGTGGACTTTACTCACTGCTGGCTTATGAGAAAACAGGACTATGGAAATTTTTCTAGATGGCTCTTTTTTAGTTGCCATTGTACTTCTCAAGTTGCATTTCCTGTTTTTTGTTGCTCTTCAGCTCAAAACTCAGGAGAAGGACTCATATATCATATCTCAGAGCAGGACGCAGCTGAAGTCTAAACACACTTGGAAGACCAAATGGGCCAGGCGTCATACCAACCAAAACTAATTATTATTATTATTTCATTAAGGCCACTCAGGCAGGGGCAGGAATAAAAGCTTGCATCTGGTAGCACTCACAGGGAAGCTTGAGAGAAACACTTTCTCATCTGGGATCTTATTTTTTAAAAGAATATCTTGTATTCTAAATCCAGGGTGTCTGATTTCAAAAACGCAAGTAGTCAGCAACTCACGTGGACCTGCCTTCTGTTAAATGGCTCATGAGAAACACCCCTCAGAGCCCAATCCCATGACCAGAATAACTGATCCTACAAGTTGTGAAAGCTGCACCATCACACACTCATCCAAGCTGCTCTCTGGGCCTTTCTGTCTCGTCCCGTTCCCTCCATTCTCACTGTTTTGGTTCCCTCTGTGTTATCCACAGTCCCCCATGGCCCCATTCTCCTGGTCCAATACTGAAATGTCAGGATGGGCAGAATATAAGGGTTGCCAGGGGTGGGGGCGGGGGCAGGGAATGAAGAAAAAGCTCATTGCAACTCACTCTTCGCCCCTCTTCCCCTCAATCAATGAGTTCTGTCAAATATAAACACCCATGTCTAACCTCCACCCAAATCAAGAAACAGAACGTTTCTATTATCCCCAAAAGATTCCCAGCTGTCACCAGCTAGAGCAGACAAATCTAGTCTGTGGCGACAGAAATCAGGTCAGTGTGGTTTCAAGTGGAGATGGGGGGAAGGGTGAAGGTGGACTGCAAAGAGGCACAAGAGAACTTTTGGGTTGTCGCTTTGGGGCTGGAGCTTTTGAGTGCTGGTTATACCTGGGTGCATGTGTTTTTTAAAACTGATGTCTACACATAAAATGGGTGCATCTTATGGGATTTCCATTATATATGTCAATAAAGTTGATTGAAAAAAATTCTACTGGTATTAGTTTCGAAGTGCTGGCTATTCCTTCAAGCCCTAGTTATTCATCTTCCTAGAAGCCTTTCCTGGTCTCTTGGGCCCACGGTGAAACCTCCCTCCTGGGACTCACAGTCCTCAGAGCCTGAATTGCTCACCTGGCAATTTATTCAGTATTTCTGTGTGACAATGTTATCACTATTTAATTTTTTAATGAATTCATGAGTTGTCTCCCAGCTAGACTGCAAATAACTAGGGGCTGGAAATGGTTTCATTTCTCACCGGTTCCTCTAAGGCATGGGGCTCACACATGCCAAGCACCTGCAGAGCCTGGCAGCTCCCTGGATAGCTGCTGAGTGAACAGGACTTGTGTGGCTCAGACACAGCCACTAGAATGTGCACACACAGGGAGAAGAGAGCAAGCCAGTGAAGGGTGAGGATGTACCGTGGATGGCAAACCTCAGCAGCAGTGCCCACCAGCCCACAGCCCTGCACAGGTCTTGTCCTGTCACACTCATTCCCCAGAATCCTGGGATATCTCTAAACTGCTTCAAGCTGTCATCTCAGGATCTAATGGCACTGACACCTTGGGAAGTCCCTTCATGTCTCTGATATTGGCCCCATATTTCCCAGACCCCATGTCAGTCGAGCACATCCTTCAGCCAACAGCCCTCTCCAAACAGAACACAGGTCTATTCTGAATGTGGCCTAACAGCTTCAGAAGCCCCAGGTTAGCTCCTCTGCTCAAAGTTAAGCCTCATACCAAGCTCCAGGGCCACCAGGACTTGCTCTAAACCACCTGTGCACTAAAAATGCCACCTACTATATCAGGGAGGATGTTGCGCCCATCAACCACTATAGCCAACTGTGACGGACAGCCCCAAGGGAACTCAGGATGGAAACACTATGTCCACCACCGAATCATCAGACGCTGCAGCCACCAGCCCTGGCTCCCTGCAGTGGTACACCCTGAGGACACCAGGATGAGAAAACACAGGATGCTGGCCCCAGAGAGCTGAGGCACATATCAAAGGAGTGATTTCAGTGAGCCCAGACTCTTGCACCTTCCCATAAATAGAAGAGCCCAAATTCCTTAACTTACGATGTCAGGTTTTCTTTGATTAACACCAATCCTTTGGTGTTCTGACTACCTTGTCTTTGTTGCAAAAACTCCTAAATGTCCTGGTTCCTCACTTTGCCTCATTTCTCACTTTGCCTCTACAGAACAGTCTCTCAAGAGTTATCTAAGATACTGCATCCTGGGCTTAAGGCCTCAGTTTTTTCCACCTAATAAATAAAATATAATTTTCAATTCTTAGGGTGTGCCTTTTTTGTCAGTTGAAACATCCTTGAGCTTGAATGGTTTCTAGTTATTGTTCTGGTGATCTTTCCATTCAACATTCGTTCAGTGACTATTAACTGAGTGCCTACCATGAGCCAGGCACTGTCCTAGGCACTACAGATAAAGCAGTGGACAAAACAAGCAAGGAAGTTCCTACCCTGGTTGGAGATATAATGCTATCGGGTGTGGAGGTGTGATCAATGACAATAAGCAGGTGAACGGATGATAAAGAGGTTGAATTCACATGATGACAACCAAGATGAAGAAAATCAGACAGAGAGAGTGCTGGGACAGAGGTGGTGATCCCCTGAGGCTGGGACAGCAGAGTCTCACTGAGGAAGTGATATCTGTGCTGAGCCAACCACACAACGATATGGGGTAGGGGGCATTTCAGGCAGCAGGAAGAACAGATGTAAAGCCCCTGAGGCAGGAATAAGCTGGACGAGCTCTGAAATGCAGGAGGGAGCTCAGTGCAGCTGCAGTGCAGGAGGAGAGTGGAGGAGAAGTAGATGAGGTTAGGGTAGCACGTGGAGGTCAAACGATTTCCGGTCTCATGTGCCCCTGAAACAGATGGGACTTTACTCCAACAATTGTTGGAAGCTTTTCGGGAGTTTTAAGTCTAGTGCCCAGGTCCCTCAAGGACCACGCTCTGCCTTACATGTGTGAATTCTTCTTGGACCTAGAATCCTGGCCCGGCATTCCAATAGTATTCCTGGCAAACAGAATCTGCTAAAAAAGCATCAGTCCAGAGCCCTGTGCCCTGGATCCCACCCTTAACCTATTGGGGACCCATTATCACTTTTTCTGGGACTCTTCCCCAAAACTTAAACTCAGACTTGTGTTGGCCCCACAGTTTCGGCAGCCAAACTACACACCCCCTCAACATCTGTACCAGTCTGTTTCCCCAGCTGGCTTGTCCCAGTAGGTGGCCCCAGTTCCAGGCCTCATTCTACCAAGTGCCTGGGATCTCCATCTGTAACAGCTCAAGAGGCCACACAAGACCCAGCAGGGAGGACCCTCCAGCGCTCACCTCCACCGCTCAACTCACCTTCACCCAAAGTCTGCTTGAGTAAGTCGTGCTTGGCTTGCAGCTTAGTGATGAGGTTACTGCCGTTCACATACTCTTTAAATTTCTGTAAGACACAGGCACAAGGACGTTACAGATTGCAGGGCCAAGTCCTGGCATCTCTGCCTCTGTAACAGATCTCGGGGTGGGAAGCCACCCTCAAGGCCTCAGGCATGGGTGAAGCAGGGAGGGGTCTCCACATCAGTTCCATCAGGTCCCCTCCTCTGCCGAGCGTGGCTGTCCAGTCCTATGAAACATTTCAGGTCAGTTTCGGAACACAAAGAAAGCTGGCAGAGGTGGGGGATGGGCAAAGTAAAAGGGGCTTTTGTCACGTGAGGATGGCAAGAGCTGGGGCAGAGGGCTTTTTTAGCGATCAAAGTTCCTCTGTGCTTCTG
This sequence comes from Capricornis sumatraensis, assembly GCF_032405125.1. Taxonomy (NCBI): domain Eukaryota; kingdom Metazoa; phylum Chordata; class Mammalia; order Artiodactyla; family Bovidae; genus Capricornis; species Capricornis sumatraensis. The sequence goes on along the minus strand of NC_091078.1, from coordinate 63,122,823 downwards.
GGCCAAGGGCGTGCAGCCGAGGCAAGAGCGTGTTATCGGATCTGTCAGAGAGGAGCCTCAGAACACGTCTTCTTTCATCTGGCTGAGAACTGAAGCAGGAAGGGCACTGCAGGCCTCTGGAGACATTCCCATTAAAATAACCCAAACTGCACTTCGGGGATATGATTTTCTTCTTTTTACAGGTGAGAAAGGTGAGGCTCACACAAGAAGTAATTTGCCCAAAGTTCCTGGGATCCAGGCTGCCTCCAGTTCAGGGGCCTGGCCAAACACAGTGCACTCGGGTGCAGTCCAGGGAACAAGGCACCCAGAACAGAAACACATTTACCTGCCCCCAGTTCAGCACGGCCTCAGCCATGCCTCCACACAGGTACCAGCTTCCCTTGGCCCCCCTCGCCCCGTGTCGCCCAATCACAGGCTGGGAGCCCTCTCTGCTGGGCCAAGAGGCACTATTGGCATGGTCCACACCAGTTCCCTTCTGGATCCCTGGTGCTTACAGCTGCGCCTGACATGTAGTAGGTGCTGAGAAATTCAGCTTAACCCCTGACCTGGCGGCACTGGCACACCAGAGTAGGAGCAAGACAATGAGCTAACAAAAATTTAAGTAAAATATACAATAGGTCAATGGTGGTGAACGCTAGGGATGGAAACGAGGCAGGAATGGGATCTGGGAGTGGGAGCAGGCCTCACTGGAAAGCTGCCATTTCAGCCCCAGCCTGAAGGAGGTGAGGAAGGGGCCACGGGGGTACACAGCGGGAGGGGGTCTCAGCAGAGGGGAATGCAATTACCTAAGCCCTGAGGGGGAAGGCACAGGGATGGATGTGATTGCCCCAAATCTGCCAGCTACTTTCTCACCAAAAATCCATTCTATGCCTCAGCCAGGAGGCTCAGATGGAGCACAGAGGAGCAGAGAGGTGAGCCTCGGCAGCTCAGGACTCATGGAGCATCACTCTGCCCGCAGAAGACAGGTCTGGGGTGAAGGCCCACATGTGCCCGGAGAAGCCTGAGCTTGGTGAACCCTGCCCCCCCACCCCCCGGCGGGTTTCTGGAGGTTGGGCATTCTTTATTCTTGGCCTTGGTCTTTCTTAGCTCCTAGGGCCTTGTCTTGTGGTTGTTAAGTCATCCCCATTGTATCTGTAGATGGTTTTCCAACAGGTATATTTGGTCCTCACTGCAATCTCAGATGATAAATGACAGAAGCATCGCTGTTCTCATTCTAGGCAGAGGGAGAAACCGCTTAGAGTGGTGGCCACTTTGTGTGTGACCTTGATCAAATTTCTGAACATTTCTGGGCCTCATGCCTTCCTCAGGGTAAAGTGAGGAGACTCATGGTGCTTCTTCCAGTGTGGTGCAGGCACCAGCTGGGGAGAGTGTCCACAGGCAGATTCCTGCTCTGGACTCCTGTGAGTCTAACCCTGGGAGGACACCACAGAGGCCCAGGTGTCCTCACATTTCCAGGGTGCCACCTCAGGGAGGGTAGCAGTCTGGGAACTTGTGCTTTCAAGAAGTTTCTGACAAAATTCAAAAACACACTTCCATTTGATAGTTACTCACCGAGAGGCTCTCTGGATGCTTCCAGTAATATCGCCCTCTGATTTTATCCTGTGTTCAAGAATTCACCATGAAAGCTGGAGCTGAGGTGTAAGTAAGTGTTCTCTCATCCTGCCTCAGTGCCCCAAGCAGGTGGAGCTCTAATCCCAAACTTGTAACTTGTGCTTTGGTGGGTGACTCACTGGTTAGTGTAAATTACAGCCTGGGGCTCTGGGTCCCTGACTACTGCTTCTATGCTTCACCTAGGCTTCATGCGGGAAGAAAAAAATACCATCGATTCATACTGATGTTTGCTTTAAAAGGAGTGATACATCCTTAAAAATACCTAAATAATGTCACAGCATCAAATCATGAGATGCACTAGCCAATCAGGTTGACAACTTGAATATTCAAATCAAAGTACAACATCCATGACCTCCATAATGGATGCTGTCTTTTCATTTCAAGCAGGCTGAACTCTCATCTTTGACTCTGCTGCCAAAGTGACTTAATGCCCATCCATTTTCCTCCCTTATCTTTGTAACCTATAAATTCTCTACAAACACCTATGCCCCCAGTGGGAGTGGTGAACCCCCGAATTTGGCATGGACTCATTCACTAAGTCTCACTTTGCTTTCTTTCTTGAAAGCAACAAAACTGATCAAGGAAATGGAGTATGCGTCAACCACTGGCTTTCAACAGATATTTGATGAGCAAGAAACAGAGCTGGATGTTAAAACTGGGTGGGTTTGGTACTGGTTAGATGAACACAATCTGAAACTGCTAATTAATGGATTAATATCAGCCTAATGGCATGTTTTGAACAACTCTGTCTTTGGCCTTGGCCTTGGCCTAGCAATTCCTCTCTTGTTTGTCTGTTTGTTCTAACTGATAAACTTTAAGGTACAGAAGCCACACTTACTGAATCTCTAGACATGAGATCTGAAGAGACAGCACCTGTGATGAGCAACTGGATAAGGCTCGTGACAGTTGGAGCCATGAGCTGAATCCATCAAGAGGAAATCAACCTGGTAATAAACGTACAATCCACCTAAGGCATCACCTACACATCCCATAGGAGGACGGTTTAATGGCGGTATGCTGAGAATAGAGATTTACCTGATACTAGCTTTAAAAAAAAACACGATAGAATGTAATCTTAGGGTGTATGAAAAGAGAAGCACAGCCCCTAATGTGGAGGGAGGGGAAAGTTTAGCCCTCTTCTGTGCTGGTCACTCCACTGCTGGGAGTCTCTTTTCAGAAGAAGCACTGACAAACAGAACGTGGTCAGGAAAGAGTCAATGCTGAGGCCACGCAAAACAAAAGCTTAAGAGGCCAGATTAAAACAAGTAGATGTGTTTAGCCTAGAGAAATAAAAGCCCAGCTCCTTGCAACCTTGCCAGACTGTCAAGTAGAATTAGCCTCTCTCTGGGTTGCCCCAGAGAACAGAATTAAGATCAATGACCAGAAATCCTCGTGAGGAAGCTTTCTGAAGATAACAGAGATACGGGAAAACATCATAATGTCCATAGCCAGCCACAAGCCAAACAAAACAGTTGTTTGGGGAGGGAGGGAGCTTTTAATCTGGGGCTGTTCCAGCACAATCTGCATGACTCTGGGGCAGGAACAGGGAGGAATAGGGTCCACTGTCAGATGGAAGATCCTCTCCAACCCAACACTGCATATTCTCTAAACACCCATTGAACCAAAGCCCCGATGCCTCTCATCCTTGTCCCTCCCTGGCCAAATGGAATATAAGTAATTTGGGATTTTACATGAAGGGCTGGCAACTCACCAGCTATTTGTAAAAATCACCCAGGGCATTGTTTGCAGAGTCCAGGCCCAAATTTGACACAACTTGACATGACAACCATATACTTAACTTGGGGGTTGTTACTTGGGATGTGCATCTGGCTCTGTCAGCCCTTTTCCTCTCACCCAACTGAGCACAACCCTCTCTGCGTTGTTTCTAGAACAGGAAAGTTGCAATAACTGTCAATCCAAGATCAAGGCTGATGATACCCACTGGTTAGCTCACTTTCTGCACTTCACAAAGCCAAGACACACACATTCTGAAGAGCATGTTGGAGGAACTGTAGGTCTAACTGACCCATGCAGTTCCTCTGGCTGCCATTAATTTGGGCTGCTCCCCAAAAGTCACTGCCAGCAGGGCTGCAGACAGCAGGTTTTCTCAGTCAGGATGCCACTTACCGTAAAATAGAACATTTCTGTTTCCTGCTGGTTGGCTCTCCTCTTGGCAATGTTGATCTTGCTCATGTAGGTCTCGGAGGCGGCCGACTTCACAGACTCTGTGGACCGGCTGTGTTGGAAGGCGTCAGAGACGTCAAAGTCCTCCACGGTCAGCATGTCCTGCAAGGTCTGCATGGTGGCATCCAGAGTTTTTCTAACCTAGAGAAACACCGTATGTCAACAAAAGTCCTTTAGTCTCAGAATGTCTGGACACCTCAAAGTCCTTTCCCAATCATTCCTTTATTTCTTCCATATAAAGCCCCCAGAGGTAGGCTGGACAAAGGTGCTCACTTCTGTTAATGGTGATGTGGAAAATAGGGCTGGCACTGGTTGGGGGGAGAAGCCAGGTCACCTAAGCTCAGTCATGTCATGGGCCTACTTCTGGCACTGAGAACCTTGGAGAACACTGTGACCAGCAAGGGACTCAGGTTTTGAGGTCTGTGTCTGTCTGTGGTTACACAGCCCCAGAGAAGCTCCTCCTGGGGGGCAGGGCCCTGAGGAGGGACAACCCTGGAAGCACTCCCTCTTCTCTTCATCCCGAGCAGGGAGAAGACAGTCTGGATACAGGGAGCTCCATTCTCAGTGGACAGACTCTCATACTGTCGGCCGCTGAGCCCACACAAGCCTGGCTGAGAAAAGAGAGCTCAAGGAAGACAGCCCGTGACACGTACGGTATGCTCGGTCCTCCATGTCCGACTCCTCTCCCAGAACCAAGCGGGACCCCCAGAGGCTTCACACACAGGCCCCAGCCTCCCCACAGCCCTTCAGTGAACGGTACCTAAAGGGCGGACTCGAACTTGAATGGAGGGTGGTTTCAAACACAGTCCTGGGAGAGCCTGCATCCACACTCACTGCACAATGATTGCCACTCAGAGCCTCTCTTGGCACTCAGATCTCGACTTAAAAGTCGCCTCCTGGCCACAACTGCATTCTTAACTTACTGGCTGATATTTCATGTCCTCAATTTACTGTTTGCTTGCTTTTGTATTTCAATTCTCACCTGCCTTTTCTCACCAGAATATAAACTCCATGAGAGAAGGTACTCTACACTGTCCCATTCATTCACTTAACTCGGCACTGGACACAACATTTAGAGTACGTGCTGAATCGGGCTTCGCAGGTGGCTCAGTGGGTAAAGAATCTGCCTGCAAAGCAGGAGATGCAGGCAGGCATGAGTTCAATCCCCGGGTCGGGAAGATCCCCTGGAGAAGGGCATGGCAACCCACTCCAGTATTCCCGCCAGGAGAATCCCATGGACAGGGGCGCCTGGCGGGCTGCAGTTCCTGGGGCTGCATGACTGAAGTGACTGAGATGAGCACAAGCATGTGCTGAACAACAATTTGTTGAATGAATAACCGAGTGACTCAGTTCTTTCCAACACAGCCTCACAGAAGCCCAGGCTCAAAATTAAGTGTTTCCCCGGCCGTGAACAGCCTACCCAGAGGAACATGTGCTTCCCCCTCCTTTCTGTGGTCCTGACTTCCAACCTAAATTCCATTACCATTATTATACACATATACCACATGCTGTTCCATGTAGACAATTTAAGATGCTGTGTGGGAAGACAAAGGGCATAAGGAAAGGAAGAAAACACTCTGTCCATATCCTCTCTCTTCTCAGGTTGGAGAAACAAATTCATAGTTTGTCTGTAACCTCCCCAGGATTTGTTCATCCTGACCTACACTCTGGTTCACGTCTGTCCTGGTTCCATCCTCTTTCAAGACACAAAGCAACCTGCCCTCTCTGTACGAGACAGCCCCCTCGAGGTCTGAAGACAGGGACCATGACTCTCCATCTCAGCTCTGACTGCACTCCTCACAGATGGACCTGCCCACAATCTTGGGTGACACCCCCATGTCCAGGTGTGCTCCAGTTGGGTGACATCCTCCCTGCGTGGGGGCACCCAGGCTGGAACAGGAGGTCTCCAGTTGGCCACATCAGTGCACATCAGAACGGAGCTCCCAGCTGGTGCTTCCACTTGTGCCCACCTGGTGGGAGCCCTGAGCCACCAGCTGCAGGGAGGTGTGCTGGCCACAGTGAGACAGAAGCTCCATGGAGCTCAGAATCTGTGACACATTTAGTGTGCCCTGGGTTGTTTTGCTGTGTGATTCAAAATACCTACTCTTATTTCTGATGATAAAAAAATAACATAAATTCATTGCAGAAAAGCACAAAGAAGAAAACAGATATCACCTATATTCCTGTAACCCAGACAAAACCACTACCAGCATTTCAAAGTATTTCCTTCCAGTCTTCTTCCTACTCCTGTGAATAAACTCAGAAATGTGTACACAGACTTTAGTATACCCTGGTTAGAATAGTACTGAACACAGGGGGCTACTTCCTCTTTGCTTTCCTTTAACATCTTGTATGTATTTCCTGGGTTTCCCAGGTGGTCCAGTGGTAAAGAATTTGCATGCCAATATAGGAGACGCAAGAGACAGGGGTTGGATCCCTGGGTCAGGAAGATCCTCTGGAGAAGGAAATGGCAACCTACTCTAGTATTCTTGCCTGGGAAATCCCATGGACAGAGGAGCCTGGAGGGCTACAGTCCAAGGGGTCGCAAAAGAGTCGGACATGACTGAGCATGCATGCACAAGCATTCCCCCTGCCATTAAAGATTCTTGGCAGGTATGGTTTTAATGGTTGTGCATCTTACAGATAAACCCTGACTTCTCACATCTTCCAAGGCAAGAGTGGACAGCCCCAGAGCAGCCGGGCCTTTGTAACGAAATCCCTCACGGGGTAGTGGGCTCACTCACCTCCTCGTTCTCAATCTTGAGAGTGGCCAGTCTGGACTGCAGCTGGTGGTACCGCATGAGCAGTTCTGTCTGGACAGGCTGCTGGGCACTGACCTGGCACACCTGCAGAAACGACAGCCACCGCCTGCGGTTGCCCCAGGCCCTCGGCACCTCTGCGGAACTGGGGCCGGGCCGTCACTAACATCCCCATCAACAGCTGCGGAAACAGGCCTGGAAAGGTTAAGCTACCTGCCCAAGATCACACAGCTCGTACTGGGCAACAGCAGAGCCAGCCAGGAGGCAGGGGCCGCCCTCTCACAACTCTTGGTCTGTGTTTGTGTAGCACACGATGGCTCACTGCTGACATGATGCCATTAAGTGAGACTAACTGGCTAATTTCCAGGCAGGAAGCAGTGCCTAAGAGTAGCTAATGAAAAGAAGGAAGGATGGGAAACAGTGGGATGCGCCCAGCAGGAAGGTGCTCTAGACAGGCAGCCGTGCAGCAGCGATCCTCTTGCTGCGCTTCTCCCCACGTGGGCTGACTGAGAGAGAAGGGGGGAAGAGAGGAAGACGAGAGAGAGATACAGTTCTCCTACCCTCAGTCCAGTCAAGGCTCTGACTACCATGGGCTGGGCTGCCTGGTGTCACCTGGCTGAGCTCATAAGAGACAGTGGGCCTCTGTTTTTTAACCCAGCCTCCAGTCACCAGACGATGAGTCAAAGGGCTGGACACGAGGGGCTGGGATGGTGTGGGAGCTGTGGGGAAGCCCGGCAGAAGGCATCTCTTGCAAACGACGGAAGTCTGTAGGGCCGCAGGAGGGTTCAGCTACAGGCACCTTATAAGGTGCCTCCGGGCTCCTCCCCGCTACACAGGTGCAGTGACAGCCCACACGAGCTCCCACCTGGATCCAGAGGCTGGCTGGGTCCCTCTCGCATGTGCCCGAGTGGCGTATCTTAGGTGGAGGGAATGGGGCCACTAGGAGAAAGTTCTGGGCACCTATCCCTGGAGGTAGAGATCGGGAGCCAGATATGACACTGTGGCTATCCTCCGTTGTTCCAGGGACCAGGGCCTGAGCCCTGGAGAGAGGGAGCGATGGCATGGAAAAGCTCAGGAGAGATTTTTATAAGAAGTTTTGTGAAACTTGGGTAACTAGTGTGCTGCTTTGGGGCTAGTGACGAGTGTCTTTTCCCATTTTTTTTTTTTTTCCCAGAACATCATGAGGATGTGAGCAGCACAAGCCCTGAAGGGAACTCAGCTGGCTGGTGTGCTGAGGGCTCAGGGTACTGGAGCCCAGGCCAGCGAGGCTCTGCTGAGACCCCACCTTCGGTGATCCAGGACCATCTGAGGGGAGAATGCGAGATGATGGGCTAAGTGTAGGCGTGGGGCTCCCTTGGGGTCTTCTAGACACAACTGTGAGGGATTTTATGTGAAGCTAAGGTTCTGCAATTCTGCAGGCAGGGGACTTGAGGCACCATAGGGGATTAGTGGTAAACTCCTCCGCTGGGGAAGCCCACGCGCCAAGAACTTGACCCCAGGCCTCTGAGCTGACATTCTCCTCCCCCCAGTACTCTGGGAGCTCACGGCAGAGGGACGGAAGCAGCCTCCAGCAGGGGCTCCTGGGAGAAGCCTACCTCGTCCCCCATGTGGGGCTGAAACTCGAACTTGAGCGGGGGACAGAAGACCTGGTTACACATGTCCATGACCGTGTGCTTGTCGCTTCGGGAATCGAGGTTGTCCACAGCATTCTCGATAACGTCCAGCCCCTCGTGGCGAGAGGTCTCCAGGTTGTACTCGGCTGAGAGGTAGGTCCGGAAGGTGCGGGCCAGGCTGGCGTGAAAGCCCAAGTCGCAGCACTTGGAGAGAAGCACGAGAGGATGTGCGGGTGAGGGTGGTGATGTGGAGAGGGGCCGTCGCAGTGACTTAGGTTACCTCCTGCTCCACAGCCAACCCTTCCATGCTGGAAGCCCTCGTGCACTTCGGAATCTTACCACACAAGCCTTGCCAAAGCCCTCGGGGGGAGCAGTGGGATTACAGTCTGGGCAATGACAGTGCTTTTCTCAGCTCCCCACACTCACCGTGTTCTTTCTAATCTCCATGCCTTCGCACACTCATAGTATCTGCATGGAAGCCTCTTCCTTTCTCTTCCTGTCTAAATATTCTTCCCTTGGGTTCCAGTTTAGAGGTCATTTCTTCCAGGAAGCCTTCCTTGATGTTCTCCCCACTCAGAGTTTACACCAGGTGTCCCGTATCAGGGGTCCACATCTCCCTCTACTTCCCGCAGTGTTTAACACCCGCCACTTGGCATTACATTTGCCTCTAAAGCAGCAGGGTGATGCAAGTTGAGATTCATGAGAACAGACCCACTGGCTCTTGTCCCCCGTTGCACCTCAAGACCTAGAGCTAGCAGGTACTCAGTACAAACTTGGTAAATAAACAAATGAAAGGGCTGTGTGAAAAAGCAAGCTGAAAGGGAGGAGAAAGGAGGGTTCCCGCCTTGGAAGCAGGAATGGTGGGCATTTGAAGGCAGGGCCAGGCAGCTCCCTCTCTTGGAGGTGGTGATAATGACACTAATGTGTCCCTTTGCACCTGAGGGAAGAGTGGTGACTCTGTGACTTCCTGATGGGGTGCACCAGGGCCAGAGGAAAAGGATGCCCTCACAGAGCCTGACCAAGCACCTGCTGGGCCAGATACCTGTCTTCATGAAGACACACCAAGCAACTCCAGCTCCATCACAGCTGACATAGGAGCTGCCCCAAACCTGGTGCTCACAGCATTCCCGCCCAAACCTGGTTGTCCCACCAGTGAGTTCTGCACAGCTGGCGCTCAGGAGCCAGTGTTCCATTTTCCTTTTACTTCAACTGCCTGATTTCTCCCCCAACATAACATCCCCAAGTAAAGCTGATCTGCGTAATTCTGTCTCATTCATTATTTTCTTCCCTATGTCTGGAGGACTGGACCCCAGGGGTGCTGAACATATAACTGTCTTTACAATCGTGGGAAGTCCCCAGGGCATGAACTGTGTACAATCACCCCTCTATCCCCAAAACCAGTAAAGGACCCAGTGTAGAGGAAGGTGTGCCTGGAAAGTGCACACTGAACTACAATTGCCCAGCCCAAATGTGCAAGGGCCGCCAGAGGCCCACTCCCACTCGGGGAGGTAGAAGCCACAGGGTGATACTCCTCTCTCAAATGCTCCCTGCCTGTCTCCCCCATCAGGGCTCCCGGGGCCACCATCCACCCAACACGTCAGCAAAGAACAAGGGCCAGCCCTCCCACAGCTGATGACTCTCGCCAGGCAGTCATCAGCGTAGACTCCCCAGGAGCTCACGTCGATGAGGTCGGAGACGTCGTGGATGTAGTATTTGCTTATAGCCGCGTTGGTGGCTGCCAGATTCAGCAAGTAGTCGTTCCGGGCCTTGGTGCACTTCAGCTTGTTCTCAGAATATTTTGCCTGCCTCTGGAGGAAGGAAAAAATGGATGTGAGAGCAAAGCCACTGATGGGAGGGATTTGGGATTTTCTACATGGCCAGTATCTGCAGTCAGCCCCTCATATGGCCCTGGGATGCCTTACTCCACGTGCTGGGTGAGTAAGATCTAGACCCCGTACTCAGAGAGCTCCACCTTATACCACACATGTGCAGCTGACAACAGCACTGCTGGGTAAGCTGCAGGCTTTTCCTGGGTTTGCCAGAGCGGAGTGTAACTCACACCTCCAGGGCCCCCTACTCAACATCCCCCAGAGGCTGCTCAAACCCCGATGATGGCCTGTGAAACCCTCCTGACCCGGCTCTTCGTCCATGTTCCCATCCTTTATGAGGCCCTCCTCTGTCCAGCCTTTAGAGGCCAGGTCACTCCTGCCTCTAGACTCAGACTCCTGCCCTCCACATGGCAGGCCATCCTTCCAGGTCCCTGCATGGCCTGCTTCTTAATGTTATTCAGGTCCTTAGCCACGGTCACATGCATCAGTGTCCCCGGCATCTTGCCTGCCCCTTCCCATGCTCTATTCTGCCCTATTTTTCCCATTTATTTAATCTTTATTCAATTTTTAGTGATTATTTTAATTTTTAAAAGACTTTTTTAGAGCAGTTTTAGCTTCACAGCAAAACTGAAAGGAAGGTAAAAAGACTCTGGTCATGCCTCCTGGCCCCCACATACTGCCCCCCAACCCTCAGCACCCTCTACCAGGTGGTACATTTGTTACAATTGGTGGACCTATACTGACACATTGCTATCACCCAGAGTCTACAGTTTACCCAAGGGTTCAGTCTTGGTGTATATTCTGTGGATTTGAACAAATGTACAGTGACATGTTTCCATCCTTACAGTATCAGAGCAGTTTCCTGGCTGGAAAAATCCTCTGTGCGCTACCCGTTCATCCCACTCTCCCACGTAATGGTTGTAAGCACTGATTTTTTTTTTTAATGTCTGCAGAGTTCTGCCTTTCTTAGAACGTCATATAGTTGGAATCATATAGTATGTAGCCTTTTCAGATTGGTTTCTGTCACATGCATTTAAGGCTCCTCTATGTCTTTTCATGACTTGATAGCTCATTTCTTTTTAGTGCTGAATAACATTCCATGGTCTGGATGTACCACAGTTACTTAGCCACTCAACTACTGAAGGACATTTTGGTTGCTCAGTTTTTTTCATGAGTACTTTTCACCACCCTAAATTATATTTTTTTTTACCTCTTTACTAACTTGCTGATTTCCAGTGTACCCTGTGAAGTCAGGGGCTTAATGGTCCCTGTTCATGGCTGGGTCTACAGCACCCAGAAGAGTCCCTGCGTATGGGCAGCATGAAGTGATTGGCACTGGCTGGATGTGAGTGGTGAGGTGAGGTGGGGTGTGGCAGCCAGAGGTGCAGTCTTGACCCAGGCTGAGCTGGACCGCCTCCCTGGGAAGCTGCTTCTGTCCTGGGCCCTCCTGGGCAGGAAGCAAGAATGAGTCCGTGGGTTGGAGAGCTGTCTCTTTGCCCCCTTCAGACAGATGAGTCCCACTGCCGAGGAGGAAGACAGCCTCCTTTAAGAAACAAGGCTACTTCCTACCTAGGCACTCTCAACCTTCATTCCTGCAGATCACGTTCTCCTGTTTAGCAGAGACACTCCATTGTCAGCCTTTTAATTCTCCTCAGACATCTCTTCTGACCTTTATTCGGGGTCCACTTATTCTTGGAATGTCTAGCAACAAACTTTTGGTAGTCACACCCTGAACCAGCCACACACCCAGCCTCCACAGAGAATTTTGATATTCTTGGCCCATTTCCAGGGGGTTACTATGACCCCGAGACCATTTTCAGCCCTTCATGGACTCATAAAAGTTTATACCTGGAAAGGATCTTGAAGATATCCTAGTTTAATTCATCCATTTTATAGGTGAGGAAATGAACACTGAAGAGAAGTAGGTTGTCCAAGAGCCAAATGATTGATTAGCATACAATCCTGAACTCAAACTTAAGCTTCCAGACCTCTCTAACCAATGCTGTCCCTACTCCTCTATAGGTCCCCTTACGTTGTAGCTCTGTAGTTCCCTGCCTGGTTATCTTACTTTTGAAAGTCTATTTCTAGTGTATTCTCAGACATATTGTATCAAAGTATATTCCCAGAATATTGTATCAATACAGCCAGCACCACTATCTAAATTTAGAGTATTTTCATCACCCCAAAGGAAACCCTGTACATTAGCAGTCACTCTCCATTCTTTTCTGCTCCAGCTCCTGACACCCGATAATCTGCTTTCTGTCTATATACATTTGTCTATTCTGGACATTTCAAATAAACAGAATTATATAACATGTGGTCTTTTGTAACTGGTTTCTTTCACGTAGCACACTTGTTTTCAAGGTTTATCCAGGCTGTATCTGTATTCATTCCTTTTCACGGCTGAAGATTCCATTATAGGGATTCACCATATTTTATGCATCAGTTGATTGTTTCTATCCTTTGGCTATTATGCATGAAATTGCTATCAAGTTCCCAGAGTGGAATTGCTGAGTTATATGGTAACTATATGTTTAACATTTTGAGGAACTTTCAGACTATTTTCCAAAGTGGCTGTACCAGTTTACATTCCCTCCAGCAATGTATGATGGTTCCAGTTTCTCTATATCCTCACCAACACTTGTGGTTATCTGACTTTCATATTTCAGCCACCATGGAGGGGGTGAAATGGTATATCACTGTGCTTTCAGCTTGGAATTTCCTTAGTAAAGAATGATGCTGAGCATCTTTTCATGTACTTATTGGCCACTTACATATGTCGTTTACAGAAGTGTCTATTCAAATCCTTTGCCCATTTCTTAACTGGGTCGCTGCCTGTTTATTGTGGAGCGTATTTTTCCTTGGCTTTGGAATGACTCTGATATTTTATTTGCCTCTGGTTACTTTTCCAGCTTACCCAGGTCCTGTTGGATTTTATTTCCACTCAATCTCCTATAATGAGAGCTGTAGGATCATATAATCATCAGTCTCACAGAATTAGTCTCATAGAATTAGTCTAATAGAAGCCCAAATAAACATCTGATGCAATGTTTGGCAAATAGAAAAAGCTCATAAATGTTTGCTGATTGTATGGAATGAATGAATGCAGAGAATTCAACAAGAAAATCATAGCCCTTTAAGAAGATAGGAACCTAAGAAGTAACCTAATCTAGGATGAAAAACAGCAGGATGCACACTGCCCCTTTAAATTCCCTGGCCATGGCAGATGTCATTAACTGATCACCATACTATCTTTAACTAAAGCCTTGCGGGGCTCACAATCCTCAACATAAGGCTCTGGGTGCATGTGTGCGTGCTAAGTCACTACAGTCGGTCTGACTCTTTGTGACACTAGAGACCACAGCCCACCAGGCTCCTCTGTCCATGGGATTCTCCAGGTAAGAATACTGGAGTGGGTTGCCATGCCCTCCTCCAGGAGATCTTCCTGACAGTGTTTCTTAGTCTCCTGCATTGGCAGGCAGGTTCTTTACCACTAGCGCCACCTGGGAAGCCCAGGGCTCTGGGTAGCCACTACCAATTGATGACAGTTCATATGAGAAAGGAGATTTGTTGTAATCACTGTCAAATTTTAAAACTAAAGTTCAGAGGCTTGTTATAAATGTGGCATCTTCAAAACTCAGCCTGTCTGACTCCAAAACTAGCACTTTCACCGTGTCCCACAAAAGCACTTCTCCAGCATCAATACACAAGGATTCTGTATGGCCCAGCTTTGGCCTGGCAGTGGCAATTTCTTCAGAATGGTTCTTTAGCTGGTTCCCAGGTGTTGGTTGGTACCCCAGTGCTGTTGCCTCTTGTTGGGACACATTAAGGCCCAGTCAGCACCCCTGGCCACTAAATCGACCTCCAGGGCAGGCTCCACCCACACTAATGCCTGGTGATTCTTGCCAGAAGATGTTCCCTGCACAAGAGTCTCATCACAGTTCAGCTCTCCAGCCAGCTGATCATCTCTCCTTCTGCTGACCTTGCCCAGAGGCCTAACAAGTGCTAGCAGAGGCATGGCCAGCCCTGCCTCCACCATGGCACTGCCCCCCCAGGGGAGCAGCTGCCGACAGCATTAATCCACCCCCAGATACTCGGGGTGCAGAGCAGGAGGCCCAGGCTGGAGGGAGCTTGACCCCCCCCCTTCCTGCCCCGTCCCAATCCCCAGGGCCTCCGCTTGCCTTCTCCTTCATCTTCTCAATCTTCTTCACAGAGCTGCGGCGCTGGGGCCGGTCCTCATGCCGGAGCAGGTTCATGCTGAGGTCTCCCGACTTGTTGAACTGCTTCTCCTCCTGCTTCTCGGCCTCCTTCAGCTTGCTTTCCGCACTGATGCTCTCTGCATGGTACATGTGGTAGGTTTTCATGACCTGGGGACACATGAGCGCCAGCAATCAATAGACTGTTACAGCCCAGCATGGGTGGCCCTTAGTGCTGCCAACTCCCTTCCAACTTCGGTGTTCTGGTCAGCTCTGCCCCTGCCCTCTTCCCATGACATGCTCTGAAACCTCTAGGCTCTTCATTTTTATACAAACTGTTTCTGAGGACTGGAGGTGATGACCATCATCATTAAGGCCTTACTGAGTGCCAGGAATGAACCAGTAAAGAGGAAATTAAAGGGCCACCGCAGCCCCTGAGCTTCTAGGGGCTCTGGGAAGTGATGTAATGAATGTGGCCTTCCTCAGCTGGCCCCCCACCAACCCAGCCCTGCCAGCTGTGTGGCTTGCCTCCCATCCCATCCCAGTGTCATTGGAAAAGGCTCTCCTTAGGTACTCGTGGGATTTCAATGGGATCATCCTTCTTACTTACACACAAATCATTTTCTCAGCTGTTTCCTTGAGTAAATTTGGCCTGCAAATGGCTCTGTTCCCAAAAGGAATATTATTGGGTAACCTAATAGATATTCTATGCTCTCAGAGATAAACTCATCCTTAGCTACTATAAAATTAATTCCTTTAAAGAAAATTGCACTGTGCTACCCTAATTCCATATTAAGAATTAGATATTGCTATAACAAGGGAATTTTTGAGTCAGAAGAAATTCTACACATCATCTACTCCAACCACCAAGTTTTACAAACAGGAAAACTAAGGTGCAGAAAAACAAAGTGGCTTACCCAAGATCATACAGTATTATCAGTATGGTTTCCAGACTTTATATCCATGTGATTATCTTAAGAATGAAGATACCGAACACTCCCATCACACCAACAAGATCCCTCGTGCCCCTTTCTGGCCCGTCCCCACCACTTACCCCAGCCCCCTGTAGTCAATGATTTGCTTTCTGACACTGCAGACTGATTTTGTGTGTCCCAGAACTTCATATATATGGACCTGTAGAGTATAAACTCTTCTACAACTACCCTTGCTCACTCAGTATATATTTTTCGAGATTCTCCCATGTTGCTGCATGTATCGGCAACTCTTTTTTATTGCTGATTAGTATTCCCTTATATGGCTATACCACAGTTTGTTGATCTGTTCACACGTTGATCACTATTTGGATTGTGTGTAGTTTCCGGCTATTATGAACAACGCTGCTGAGAATGTTCACATACAATTCTTTCTGTTGATGGACGTTTTCGTTACTCCTAAGTAAATAGGAGTGGAATAGAGAGTCATAGAGTAAGTGTTAATGATATACGTAACCACAGTAAAAATTTGGTCTCAGACTTTTAATACTATCATATCATACTGTCTCCTTCATTCATTACCATTTGCTCAGCAGATTTATTTAGAGCAGCTTTAGAGCAAGCGAGGCCAGTCCTATACCAACAGTATTCTATCTCCCAGTTCCCAACTAGGCGTATACTTTCCCTTTGCAATATCAAGTTTACGATCGTCTTTCTATGCTAAAAAACACAAGA
Source organism: Capricornis sumatraensis (assembly GCF_032405125.1). Lineage (NCBI taxonomy): Eukaryota > Metazoa > Chordata > Mammalia > Artiodactyla > Bovidae > Capricornis > Capricornis sumatraensis. Next base: position 63,106,964 of record NC_091078.1, on the reverse strand, counting down.
AATTTCTGGAATTCGTGGCTCCTGAGCCTTGTTGGTCCTTTTCTCCTGCTGTTTGGACAATTAACAGCAGCTAATGGAGCAGAGGTGATCCCCCAGGGATGGGACATGCTTCTGCCTAACCAGGCCCTTTAAGTCAAAAAACTGGCCAACGTTATTATCTCCTTCCCGTCAAAGTCCTGTTAAGTTAGATTATTAAAATGAGATTCTAATAAGATTCTGTGATTCTTACCATGAAATCACAGCATTGATCTGTTGTTAAGGAAGTTTGTCATACATCAGGAGTCAGCAGGGTCAACACCTATTGTAGAGCAGGTTAGGTAAGAATGTGGACTCTGGCCTAAATATCTGGGCTGAATCCTGATGCTGCCACTTACCAGTTGTGTGATCTTGGGCAAGTCACGTAACCTCTCTGACCTCTGCTCCCTCATCTCTAAAATGGGGATAATAATAGTACCTATCTCATAGGTTCGTCGTGAGACTAAATAAGTTAATTTTTTGAGATATTGAAATCAATACCAACTACACAGTAAAAGCCATATAAGCATAAGCCACTACCATTGCCACCACCATCTACACGTTTGATTTGGGCTGAGTGCTTGAAAATCTTGAACTTACTTATTTGACTTCAGAAAAATACAAACTCTAGAAAACATTAGCTAATGTGGGAAAAAATGTTATTCTACACCACATTTCTCCCTCCTTTCATCCTGAAGACCTCCCCAAATTTCAAAACAATAAATGAAAACTTGTAGTCAACTTGTCTTCGTGGAACTTGGTGAGAAGACTTCTCTGCATCCGGCCCATTTTTTTTTTTTTTTTTCCAGTTGCTCTAAAACCTCTAAAGAGGCCCTTCTTGCTGGTTTCCTCCCTTCCTTCATCCCCTCCGACTTCTCTAAGCTTACTTCTAAACAACTCAACGGGCCAGAAAGTGTGCCGGATCAAAGTGTTTTCGACATCTAGTGGCCAAAGGCAATGACTGCAGGTTTACGGATGACCAACGTAGTTGCCTACTTCCAACAATCTTTAAGCCATGGCTCCTGGAATGGAACGTGACTCAGAGCTGGGAAGCCTGCTGAAGGCTGTCTCTGGGCCCCTTTCCCATTCTCGAGCCTTTCCTTGACCCCTCCACCTTCACAGACACCACTGGTGTCTGCATTCCTGCCCTATGCTCCTGGTGCTGTTCGTTTCTGAACTCCATTTCCTTTCTGGGTTCAAGGATTCCTGCAAAATCCTTTTTTTCCCCCCATTTCAGCTGCTGAGGTCTGCTTATCTCAAGCACTGACTTATCGTGTGTGTTAGGTAGTTCAGAGGAAGATACAGCATTTCGATTTGCACTTAGAGCTTCCCATCCAATCATTCATGCATCCATTCATCCAAGTGGTCAAGGTCAGCATCCCGGCTGGGCTTTCTCAGCCTCCCACATTTTCCTTTGGTTACTTTTCTACTCCTCTTGAACCTGTGATATTTAAAAACTCTGTTCTTGAGTTGGGTATTGGATTCAGTGATGCTTATTACTACATAGCTGAAAATGAAAAATCAAATAAGTTGATAAATAAAAAGGATTGCAGCTTTTCGACCAATGAGACTGTGATATGATTCAAGTTTATGATTAATCTGGCAGTGCAAAGCTCACGTCCCTTTAAAACCATCTACTGTAGACTGTGTAGAATTGGCTCTTCCTCTATTGCATGAACATACCACAGCCAACTCAATTATTCTCTAATGGCCAATCTCTTAGCAGTTGCCATTGTCAGTAAAAAGCACAAAGATCAATATAAATAACTGTTGAAGTTCATGTTCTCAATTTGCGAAGTTTGTTCATGGATTTTCAAGAATTTTTTTTTAACTGGTTTCACATATATAAATAAAATTAAAGAACACCAAATGTTGATTAAGAGGGGGATGTTATGTACCAAGGTTCATGATTAATAATTTTTAGGGCCACAGAATATTCCATTTTGGAGAAGGCAATGGCACCCCACTCCAGTACTCTTGCCTGGAAAATCCCATGGATGGAGGACCCTGATAGGCTGCAGTCCATGTGGTCGCTAAGAGTGGGACATGACTGAGCGACTTCACTTTCCCTTTCCCTTCCTGCCCTCCATCAAGCCAGATTCCCAGAGTAGTCTCCGAACTGCATTCCCAAAACCCCATGATTGGAGAACACAACTCAATGACCCTGGGGTCAAACTCTATGCGATTCAATTGGTAATTCCTGATCCCAAGAATCATAGTGAACTGGACTGCCCAGGGACACTTATGTTAGACAGCTGCTACAAGGAAGTTCACCTGGGGACCTCTCTGAAGAGAGTCTATTTATGCCCAGAACCCTCTAGATGCTTCCTTTATTTAATTACCTGAAACAGGGGCTTCGGCATAAAAGGCCCTTAGCTCAATGGTCCAGAACAGTCTGCTTAATACTGCCAGTCCAGGAGGTGCTGAATAATATTTAAATTTACCTATTACTTCAGACTTTGCAAACCTCTCTTTTTACTACCCATAAGGAGCATTTCAATTAATCCTGCAGAGGCAGCAGAATAATAATAATAGCAGCTAACATTTACTGAACACTTACTACATGCCAGGCCTCCTTCTAAGCACCTCACAGACATGGATTCACTTATTTTTCACAGAACCCCTATGAGGCAGACTATATTCTGCCTGCCTTACCAACGAGGAAACCACGACACAGGGATGAAAGGGCGCTCTGCACCATGGAGACTCAGGAGACCTGCTTCTGAGACTGGACCCTCCCACCACTTGCCGGTGGCTGTGTGGCAGAGGCCTGACCTCCCTGTGCTGCCTGGCAAAGACCTGGGGAAGCTGTGACGGCAGAGTGGCAGGCTGCCAGCAGTGTGGGGGTGGGGAAGGGAGCAGAGGAGGACGCAGGAGTTCGCTCAAGTCACTGGGACACAGTCTTGAACCTGGGGTCTCTGGAGGGGCCTCAGAGACACCCAGAGGCTTACTGCCAGATGCGAGTTCACTTTCCAGCCCTCGAGATCCTATCAGGGACAGCCTTTCAGAAGAAGTCTAGCACAGGTTGAGAAGTACTAGGCAGGGATACGTAAGTGGAGACCACTGTTCTTGGCCCCAAGTCAGTTTCATAGGTTCTCAGAGACGCTCCAGAAACCTTGATGTATTATCCTGTCACTGAAGGAGACTGAGGCCCAGAAATGGCAAGTTTGGAGCCTAAGTCATACAGCAAGCCAGACGGCAGGCTGTCAACATTTCCTCTTCTGGTGATCACGCTGGGCACGCTGTGCCTCCTGCATCTTCCCCAAACCTCACATCATGAAAATGCTGCTGCTAAGTCGCTTCAGTCATGTCCGACTCTGCACAACCCCATAGACGGCAGCCCACCAGGCTCCCCCGTCCCTGGGATTCTCCAGGCAAGAACACTGGAGTGGGTTGCCACTTCCTTCTCCAATGCATGAAAGTAAAAAGTGAAAGAGAAGTCGCTCGGTCGTGTTCGACTCTTCGCGACCCCATGGACTGCAGCCCACCAGGCTCCTCTGTCCATGGGATTTTCCAGGCAAGAGTACTGGAGTTGGGTGCCATTGCCTTCTCCAGATCATGAAAATAGGAAAGTATTATCTGTACAGTTCTTCAAATCCAGATTTAGATGCAAAAGAAGGCAAAGGCAATCTGGAAGTTCACATCATTAATAAAGGGACAGGCTGGGGCAGGATAAGGATCAGTTTTTAGAAAAAAAGGTTTTCAACAATGCAATTCTGTGTACGTGTCCTCCACCCAACAGGAAGGGCCATCCCTGGGCCACGCAAGAGTTGTGAACGAAGTGAGACCCTGGGCCAGAGCATAACAAAGACATCCTTAAGGAAAAGAGAAGTACCTAAACTTCAGTCCGACCACCACACTCTGTGCTGCCTACGTTCTCCGCAGAACTTCTAATCACTGTCTTATTCATTTTGCACATTTATAAACTGTCTCACCCAACTCGAGTGCAAAGTCCATAAGGGCCAGGACACTGTCCACGATCATAATCCCTGTATTAGAGCAGAGATTGGTACCCAGCAAGTATCAGTGTATATTTGCATGAATAAATGAATGACAGCTAGATGGCTGGCTGGATAAAGTGGTGGCTGGATACGTAGATAGGTGGGTGGGTGGAAGGATGCATGCAAAGATGGATAGATGGGTGGCAGGTGGATGAATGGATGGATGGCTAGATAGATGGGTGAGTAAGTGGAAGGATGGGATGGATGAGGATAAAACAGAGTTCTATTGCCTTTGCTCTAATGAATATATCATCTTTGGGAGTAGGGCAACAGCTACACCTTCAATTGTTAAATATTTACTGAACAGCTCATGATGGGCCTGGTACTGCACTCGGACCTATACGAGGAAACACTACAATGTATAAGACAGAGACAGTCTCACTGAATACACACTCTAGTAGGTAGACAAACAATTATGCAAGTGATTATCACAGCATATGAGAAGTGCTATGATGAGGGGAGTAAGGGCTGCTAAAGGAAGGCTTCTTAGAGGAGAAGTGATATCTAAACTAAATCTTGAAGGAAGAGCAGCTGTCAGATGGGTGAACAAGGTGTGGAGTGGGGGAGGATTGTTCCAAACAAAGGGAGGAACGTCAGTATTAAGCCCAGTAGAAACCTGAGCCAAACAGGTTTGAGGAACAGCTTATAGGTAGAAGAACACCAGGTGCTTGTCTGAAAACCAGCCAACGGAGCCACTTTCTTCTCCTGCTGAGCTTCTCCCCCTCAGCAGACATCTGCTGTTTCTCTCTGTCAAGGATCATCCAGTCCTCCTGGAATGCCTTTCTGATTTTCTTTGAGGAAATCCCCTGAATTCCCTTCCACCGTTCTCAGCCCATGTGGTTCAAGAGAAACCGACACTACCCTCCAATCCTTGCATGTGGGCAGGAGACCCAGGCCTGACCTGTCAGTTAACATGATGTTAATCTGGCTGCAGCAATGGGACCCCCCCAGCCTGGCCAGTTAGAAACAGCCCTGGGGCTCTGCTGGAGACAGGGGAAGGCAGTGTTTGCTGCCCACTAGGAGGCGCTGGGCTGATAGGACGTGAGCCTGCGGGGGTGGGGATGGGGGTGGTGGACGTGGGCCAACTTTATCTCCACAGGAGAGAAGCCTCCTGTAGAGAAAAACACCACCTAATGAGGGAGGGAATGGTGGAAGGAAGGAAAGAAGGAAGGGAGGGGGAAAGAGAGACAGAAAAGAAGAAAAAGGGAGAGAGGGAATAAGACAAAATGGAGGAGATGTCGTTCTGCCTTTGCTCCGGTGAGTATATTGGTGGCGTGGGGGGCAGCTACACTTTCAATCATTAAGTATTTATTGAACAATTTATTATGTGCAGGCACTATATACCAGGTGCTGCAAATTCTACCGTGTGGAAGACAGATAGGGTCTCTGCCTTTAGATTACACACTCTGCTGGGGAGAAAGACAATGCAATCAGTGGGTCAGCCTCCGAGACTCAGTACGGTGCCATTTCTACGTGTCAGGTTGTCCTGGCTTTCTCTCTTGCTCCTGAATGAGTTCCAAAAGGCGGCCTTCCTTCCCCACTAGGTTTCCCACCACCCAGATCAACCCTGGCCCCCCCTGGCCAGACTTAGTGTCTGACTCACACTGACTGGCTCAACAGGGGCCACTCATCTTGTGTCCTGGCTTCCTGCTTCTTTCTGTGCCTCCCTCTCCACCCAGGAAAGTCCACTGTCATTCAGCTCCAATCCATCTCTTCTCCGCTCACACCGTGTCCATATCCCTGCTGACACCTGTCACGGGGCTTCGCCATGACCCATCCTCTGGACACACGGATCATCAGTAAACGTCAGCTGTGTGAAGGAATGTCTCCATGGGAAAGCTGAGAGGGGTGAGGAGGTTGTCTAGAGGGAAACATGATTGCCCTCATTCTTCTAAGGACCACTGCCAGCCCTAGATGACACTGGGCACATGCCTGGCCAACAGGCTGTGACAGTCCGGCAGGGCCTGCCCTGCCCTGAATCAGAGCCGTGCCCTGGTCTCCCTCCCAGGGCGGCATGAAGAGACAAGCCTGAGAGGATCCTCAGAGTTCCTCTAGCTTTCTGCCTTCCTCCTGCAGATGTGGAATCGAGGACCAAGGCCCAGCTAACTTGCACTGCATCAGGGTTTCCCAAAGTGTGCAATGGGAACCACTTACTTGTGTCAGAGAAGTGATTTCAGGTGTTACAGACGTTATTAACTCTTTTTAGTTCTCTTGGAATCCTTCTGATTATATTAGGGGGAACAACTCAGCTCGGTGCTCTCATATCTAATGCCTGCCTTGGAGGCAGCAGCAAGAATTAATATTGGAAGGGATAGTTAGGGAGTTTGGGATGGACATGTACACACTGCTATATTTAAGATGGATAACCAATGAGGACCTACTGAATAGCACAAGGAACTCTGCTCAGTGTTATGTGGCAGCCTGGATGGGAGGGGAGTTTGGGGAAGAATGGATACATGGTTAGGTATGGTTGAGTCCCTTTGCTGTTCATCTGAAACTATCTCAACATTTGCTGATCACTATACTACAATATAAAATAAGAAGTTTTTTAGAAAGAATTAACATTGTTTTTTCTCCATTTAGCTAATGGAAACCTTCTGTTATGCCAGTTTGTTTTCATTCACCAATGTGAAGTGTCATTGCCAAAATAAATATATATAAGAGTGTGTGTGTGTGTGTGTGTGTGTGTGCATGCGTGTGCATGTGCTCGGTGCTCAATCATGCCCAGCTCTTTGCGGTACCATGGACTATAGCCTGCCAGGCTTCTCTGTCCATGGAATTGTCCAGGCAAGAATACTGGAGCAGGTTGCCACTTGTTTAATATACGTATGTTTATATAAATAGTTGAATGTATTTATGTAAGCAACTTCTGTGAGTAGACTTGGAGCAGGCCCTGCCAATCCCCCACTGGGTGGCCTTGGGCTGGCTACCTGGTCTTTCTGTGCCTCACACCGCTTGTCTCTAAAATGGGGTGGTAACAGCACCACCTACCTCAAAAGTGAACTGGGAATGACAAGAATTAAGACACTGGGCGTTGAGACCCATTTCTGGCATGTGATAAGCACCATGTAAGAGTGGAGGCTCTAACCCCTAATGAAATGAAACAATCTCCAAAACATAACTACAATAGCAAAATGCAGAACAAGCTGCGCAAGGCCCAGCTGGTGTCCCTCGTGCAGGGTACGTGTGTCCATGTACCTTGGTGATGAATTAAATATCTCTCCAAGGAGTCACCCGCTGAACTAGAAACTAATAACTGGGCATGTATGGGAGGAGGGGGAGAGGTGGGTAACAGGAAACACACTTATCACTTGGTACCTTTAGGTACTGTTTAACTATCAGGGATTTTCTCCATAGTGCATGCATTATCTATCGCTAACTTTAAATATCCAACAATTCTTTACAAATGGTCTCTCTGGCTCGAGCATGAAGGATGGGAGGATGGGAGATGGGAGAGCAATCAGGAGATGGCTGAACTTTTTTAGGCAAAATATTCTCTGAGCTCGAGCTAGCCTAGCGGAGCTGTAGGCAGGAGGAGAGAGGGAAGGAAAAATGAAAAATATTTATGCTTCACTTTCATAAACACACAACGGTTTAACACTGATATTTGCCAGGCACTGTGCTATGCTCTATGCCACTCACTCATGGAATCCAGAGGATGAGGTGGTGAATCCCCGTATTCTAGGGGGCTGAAACTCAAAGGGTTTGACAAGTGACAGGGCCTGGAACCCAGGTCCATTTGGTTCTAAAAATCTGTATTCTTTTCAGTACACATGGCTGCTTCTCCACAAATTAATTACAACAGGGAGAGGTGTGTTTTGTTTTTTTTTAAGAGTTGATTTAAAGAAAACCATTAAGTAAATGGCTCAAGGCCCAATGGCATGATGAAAGCACGATGGTTATACTTCCGTGATGACAGATGTCAATCCAGAAAGATACACAGTGAGGCTGGCATGGAGCTGAGGCAATCTTACCAGGTTGCAGGATCCCATCTCAAGCTCTCTCTACTATTGCATCCCTGAGAATGGTCATCGATAGGGAGACAGGGAGACGCCACTGCAAAAATTTACCTGAGGGCCCAGAATTGATTTCACATGCCTAAGCCCAGTGCAAATCAAATAGGAGATGGAGTAAGTAAAAGGTAGAGCCCATCTGTTACTCCAATCAGTGTCCACCTGTCACCAGCAGTGGGCTCGTGTGGATGCTCCTCAGGCCCCCTGCACGTTGCCCTGAACCAAGTCTCAGGGCCCCGCTGGCAGTGCTGGGCTGGGAAGGCAGACCCAGCAGCCCTGCCTGGGGGAGCCTCAAGTGGAGCTCCTGAGCCCGGAGGAGGGGCCAGGTGACAGATGCTCCAATGTTTGTTAGTGCAAAGTACAACAGGTGCATTTTGTGATGTAGAACTATTGAAAATCTGAACATATTTTTAGCTGAACAACAAAAACAGAATGTGTTGTTTCTGTTTTGTTTTGGCTTTGCTTCTTCCAGAAAGACTGGCAGACTGGCACACTGGCCCACATTCTTGACCTCTGCCCTTCTTTCCTCCCAGGCCAGTACATGGTGAGCAAGAGCCATACTGCGTCAGGCTGATGGGAGTCCAGGGGAAAAGAGGTGAGGTGTGACGAGGGTGTGCATGTGTGTGTGCATGCGCCCTGGCATGTTTTAGAAAGAAGGGCACCTCAAGGTGATGGGGACTAGGCAGAGGGAAGCCTTGTCAAGTGAATGAATGAATGAATGAACCAATGAACAAATGAAGTAACAAAACGCCCAGCCCTGCAGTCTTCTCGGTGTCCTCCTGATCCCAGATGGGGACAAGTCTTTTCCCTAAAATGGGAGATGGGTGACCGTAAGCATTCATCTCTATCATCATTATGCCCTTACCATCTCTTCTATAAAACATTACAAGAAAAGACATGGGGTTCCTGGACAATCCTTTCTCAACATCATTTCCTTTTTAGTCCCTGTGGTCATGACTTGGGCTGGGAGAGGAGGGACCATCTAAAGGCTTGCATAACCAGGCATGGTAACCAGAAAGAAATCCCCAATGACAAAGCGTGGAACTGGAGTCCAGAGTGCCCTCAGTAGCGGGGTGCTTTGGTAAATTGTTTACGAAGCTGGCCACAGCAGTGGCTCGATGGCCTCAGGGAGATCACTTTGCGCTGGCACTTCAGAAGCAGTTTAGCTCTCCATCCTACAACTATGGACTTGGCTGTGCGACTTGATTTGGCCAATGAGCTGTCAGCACATATGACACAAAGGCTTGAAACCCCACTGGTGTTTCCCCATTTGGAGCTCTGTTTTTTTTGATTGTTCAGGAAATTGTAGCCATATCACTGGCTCCAGTGGAACCCAGCCCAAATCACCAATCCACAGAATCATGAGCAAATAAAAGAGTTGTCATTTTCAGACACTGAGTTTTGATATAACTTGTTACACAGTCATTGATAACTGATAAAGCCTTAAGCAAGGCTTTATTTCTTTGTGCCTCAGTTTCTTTATCTGTAAAATGTGTGTTAATTAAATGATACATATAAAGTATCTCCTGCTGCTGCTGCTGCTGAGTCGCTTCAGTCGTGTCCGACTCTGTGCGACCCCATAGACGGCAGCCCACCAGGCTCCCCGTCCCTGGGATTCTCCAGGCAAGAACACTGGAGTGGGTAAGTATCTAAAAGTGTGAAATACATTCTGGCCATGGTTGTTTTGACAATAAGGAAAATGAGGTCCAAGGACGATATTTGACTTGGCTGAGCTGGGAGGTCGTGCAGCAGAAATTCAAACCCACCTGCCCCTGTAATGTTTGCTCTGCTACGATCCTATGTTGTCTCCCCTACTGAGAATTCCTTTTCTCTTCCTCTCTAGCTGTCTGCTTTGCTAATTCCTACCATCTAAAGGCACTGGGCTCAGAATACCCTGGATTTCAGTAAGCCACCTGGAGCCAGCCCTTCACCTTCTGAACCCTCAGTGAGTCTCTCATGAATGCCCACACTCCCCTGTCATTACCTCACTCAGCCAGTCTGTGCCGACTGCCTTCTAGGTGGCAGCACCACCCTCGGGGACAGCGGTGGGGACACTGCAGAGAACCTGGAGCCATCCCCGGGGACCCCCAGTCTAGGCGCCCTCCCTCCGAGTCCACATATCCAGCATACGCTAGGCTCTGACTAGTTCACAAGCTTACTAGCATCTTCCTGTGCAGGTTCTAAACTCCTTGCAGACAAAACCAGTTTCTTTCATTTATTCACAGATCCCTCCTTCCATCCTTCAATAAGTACCCTGGGAATAACAGGGATGTACAAGACACTTCAAAGACCAGCTCTTGAAATGCTCACAGCCTGCTGCTCTTCCTCCGGTGGTGCTAAGACCATAGAAGGCAGTCCCAAATATCTGAATTTAAGTGAATTTCTGGTCAACGACGGAAAACTCAGTACATACAACAAATGCCCTGATGGGGGTGGGGGTGCTGTGGGCACTGCCAGGGTCTCACTTTTCTGCAGCAAGTGGCAAAAGGAAAGAGTGGGGAGGGGCTGCCCCTTCCTTCCCCACCAGTTCTGAGGCCATTGAGAGGCAGCTGGAAGATGGGAAGAGGGACCAACCTGCCTATCTGGCCTGTTTGTCTAATACCAAGGGCATGCACTTCTGTCCAGCCACCCGGCCCCACAGCCAGCAGGGACACACGTGCGTAAGTATCACCCTCTTAGTCCCTAACAACTGCCTGCCCGATCCAGCCCACAAAGTAGAGAAAGCTCCTATTGCCAACCCGAGTTTCACTGAGAGCTGAAGTAGCCAGGTGCGATCTGAGGCTTTGGGGGTCAAGTATAGTGCTTCTCACCAAGATCTGACTCCAGGGAGTGTATATGCCAGCTGAACAGACAGGGCAGAGAACTTCAAGATAACACAAGGAGTTTTTTAAAACAGGCCCAGAGGTGACGGCTTTCTTAAGGTTGTGGAGCTCAGTCTGGGTTTGCAAACTGAGTATGACACAAGTATAAGAGGAAAGAGGGCAGCTGTAGGCAGGGGGAATAACAGGGGTGAAGGAGCCAAGGTAGGGGGAATTGGGGGTGAACAGAGAGCACCCAGGAGGGGCGCCCAGCAGAAGCCCAGAGGAAAGCTTCGAGATCTGAGTGGGAGCAGCCAGGGTCCCAAATACAGACTCAGGTGCTGGAATATGCTGGAACACCATGTAGGTGAAGTGCCTGAGAAACAGGAAAAGGATGGAGAACAAACCTTCTGCAGAGAAACATTCCATCTAGTCCCCCGTCTCGCCCCTTTGTCACCACGCTTCCCCGCTGCAGGAGCGCACAGCCTGCCTCACCCTCACACGCTCCAGGGAGGTGGAGACAGAGTGTGAGAGAACTGTGGGCTCCAACACATTGTGCCTCTGGGCTCTCTTTCTTCTGGGTGTTCTTCACATATCTTCTCTTTTGTTCTCACAACGGGCTATAATAAGCAGGCATTGTTACTTCTGCCTATCAACTGGATCTGAAGCCAGGTGTCCGGCTCCAGAGTCTGTGCTGTAAACCACGAGGTGGTTCTCCCCCACAGTCCCAGCTGCCTCAAAGTCAAGTCATGTTTTCTTCATCAGCAGTGCCTCTTTTCACCCGAAGCAATGATCTAATTAAAAACTGTCAGGGCTCAAATTTTTCTCCTTAACTTGGAATCATAGAAAATATGTGTTTTGACGTTGGTAGACCAACCACTAGGAAGTCTCATCCCCATTTTTCTGATTGGGAGACTGAGGCCCAGAAGAGAAAATGCCTGGCCCAAAGTCTCTCATAGCTGGTTGGAGCCTGGGCAGGACTTCTTATCTGAGGTCCAGGCTCTTGGGCAAAGGCTCTTAGCCCCTGAGGGGTCCACCAGCTACTAATCACACAGGATGTGGCCTGAGAAAGATAACAATATCAACGAGAGGGGCCTTCTCACAGCCTGCTCTTGGTCCTCTCATACCAGGGATTTTCAAATATAATTTAGCCTCAGAATCCTCCCCTTTTAATGAGACACTTGATAAGTAATCTCCACATACTTAAAACATAACAATTTGATTCCAGCCTGGTGGCCTTAGGGGTGGAAGTCCTGTGGTTCTGTCTGCTGGGCCTCCCCACCCCAGGACTGTCCCTGGGGCTCTCACTCCTCCCCAAGGCAGCCCATGGCTCCTCAAAGCATAGGCTGTAACTTCCAGCACCATTAACCAGTGAGCTTGTGTTCCCCATTCCCTCACCTTCTTGGATTCTAACACCCATCCCAAACCCAGTTAGATCTCAAGCCCAAACAGGCAGCAAGGTTAATTCTGAGCCAAATTGTGCACATTCTGAAATTATTACCCGGAGATCCCTGAGATGGCAAGGCATGCTTATCAACCCCATTCCGGCCTCATGTGACCCTTCGAATAGTGCTCCATTTTGCAGATGAGAATACTGAGACCCAGATGAGCTCCACGCCCCACAGTCAGTAAGAAATGGGCCTCAGCTTCTTCCTGTCCTACCTGAGCCTGGCTCCCTCTACCTCAGCTTGGCATCTTCTGCTTTGAAAGGTAACATGTTCTCATGGCTGGCAGGTAATCTGAATCTCTGTGAACTTTTACAAACTAAATGTGCCCAGGGCCCCTCCCCAGATATTCTGAAACAGAAGCTGGGGCTGTGAGCCATTTCATCCCACCCTGATAATCCTGCTGTCACTCGGGCAAAGGACAGAGCGAAAGGGTCCAGGGTTACCCCAGACCACTGGTCAGCCTCCCTTCAGTGCTGGACATGGAAGCAAAGGGGGCTCAATCGCAAACAGTAGCAGAACCCAGGGTGAGACTTACTGTGTAGAGCTCGTTGGTGACCTTCAGTAGCTCCTCGTGCATCTGCAGGCCAATCTCCTTGCTCTGTAACATGGAAGAAGAAAAGTCAAAGGGGCAGAAGGGTGCTGGCTGCACTGACCAACTTCCTTTTCAACACAGGAAGGGCAGCAATACTTGGGGTCGCGCGAGAAGGGGTACAGAAATCCACATAAACCTCACTGACCCAGATCTGAATTCTTCAACTCATCTCCATGAAACAAATCTCTCAGAGAGAGACTCCTTACAACAGGAATTCCAACTCCGCACAATCTCTCAGAGACAGACTCCTTACAACAATAATTCCTGGACCATGTAAGCTGGGGAACTCTGTATATCACCTCCCTACCTTGGTGATTCACAGGGACATCATACTAAAAATTCTGAGGAGCTCCACAGCCAATCAACCTGTTCATCTTTCTGTAATCCTGGATATCCTAAGCTGATGTAGTCAGAATGTGTGTCCCTAGCTCAGCATTCCTTAACATCTCATGAGACTGGGGTTCCAAAGAACCTGGTTTAACAAATAATTATCTAGCCTTTCAATTCAGTGAACACCCCAAGTAAACAGAGAGTCCATTGGAGCATGAGGCAGGCCATATGGGTTCTAGCCTGGCTGTATCACTGTCTGGCCCCATGGCCTTGGAACTGAAGTTATTGAATCTATTATATATATATATATATATATATATATATATATATATATAAACTTTTAAAAGTTGCTTGAACAAAATGAGACAGGTTTTCTTACTGCAGAACTTTTCAGAGACTTTCATCCCCTCATATGCATGGACTTTCTAAGGTGGGGGGGCATACAGCATGCAAGTGTAGTTGACCTCAACCCAAACCACAAGGTGACATATATATTTAATACATTGAGGGACACAAGTCAAAGAATAATGAACAAATAATTTCCAGGTCCTCTCCAGCCTGAAGAGTCCAGGATTCTGTTATTTTGTGTATTATTATTATTATTACAGTCAGCCAAGTGTTCTGCATCCAAGGATTCAACCAACTGTAAATTTAAAATATTTGAAAAAAAATAATCTAGAGAGTTCCAAAAGCTTCGATTTGCCTTGTGTTGCCAGCTATTTACACATAATTCTATTCACATAGAATTCACAACTATTAACATGGTATTTACATTGTACTAGGTATTGTAAGTAATCTAGAGATGATTTAAAGTGTATGATTTAGAGAATGTACATCTTTATATGCAGGTGCTATGCCATTTTATACAAGGATCTAGCGCATCTTTGGATTTTGGTATCCACTTGGTGGGGCGGTGGGGGGGGCGGGGGGAGGTGGCGGCATTGATGGTCCTGAACCGAACTCCCCATATTGCTGGATGACTGCATTGTCATTATTAGTTGAGGGGAGGGAAAATGCTCTCCCTGTTTTCCCAGGCCATCATGTGAAACTTCCATACTGACAAAGGGAGCTCTGCCCCTTGAGAGCAGAGCCCTCCTGTCCTTTCTCTCAGCTCCCTCGGCCTCCAGCATGGTCAGCAACTGACTTGCAGAGACCAGCCTTCCTCTAGTTCCTGCACAGATCAGAGCCCCGGACTCTGGGGTCGCTAGGAAGGTTCAGCACCAAACATTATGCCTTCCTGAGCTCTGCTTCAGGCCCATCTCATTACCCTCAGCTTCTAGGCCTGGCAGGGCCAAGAATCACCTCTCCAAAGGCAGTCCTTACAGGTGTCAGATTTCCTAACAGAGAACAAGAGCTCTGGGGCAATTCCAGAGATCTGTTTAGACGTCCCTCCGGCTCTGCTGACTAAAGCAAGGGGACCCAATGCAGGAGCTCGGGACTATCTCAGCAGAATTTTCTGTGTAGAGCTCCCAGGGAACCTTCTGTCACATCATGGGCATCTACAGAGGCACCCAACAAGCTGTTCCCATCTCCTTCCACTCTCCCTGAGTCTCAGCAGCTGCCTCAGTTTCTCCTGAAGCCCCTCCCCCTGAGGTTTGCTTCAGACTCTCTGACACCCCTCAGTGACCTCCTCTTGGCCTGGCCAATGCCTCTGACACCCAAGACTTCATTTCTTATGTATTTATTTTTATGATATAACTTTTTGCTAGGTAACAAGTACACATGGTTAAAGAAACTAACTCTAACAGCCAGCAAAGTAAAAAGTGAAAAATAGGTCTCTTGAGTTCCCAGAACCCCACTCAGAAGCACCTACTATTAAAGGTTTCTTCTGGTGCCTTCTAGAAACAGTCTATGAATATACACACATACAGCTGGATAGCATATGTTCTCTTTTTAATAGAAATGAAAGTAATCTACACAAGCCTTTGCACCTTGTTTTTTTCCACCAAACAATATATCTGACAGATTGTTTTCCTTGACAGGCCATGTAGCTCTTGCATTCTCCTTTTCTATTAATAATAGCGCTTGGGGTTCCATACACCAGATATGTCATAACTAATTAACCAGCCGGTTGTTTCCAGTCTCTTAATATTCCAAACAAGGATGCAGTGAACATCTCTGTACTCTGTCACTGTGCACATGGGCAGGGACCCTTGTCAGATAAATTTCTTGAAGCAGCTCTATTGGGAAGAGTCTGGCCTTCTCAGCTCTGCCCCAGCCAGCTTCCCACGCACTGCTGACTTCCGCTCCCACTTCTCGGTGATTGGCAGCCATGTCATCACCTCCACGGCCCTCTCTTGGGCTCTGTCTGCACGACCCCAAAGACCCTATCTTCAGCTGTTGCAAAACAGCATCATGTGGATGACCCCCTCATCACATCAAATTCAAATTATCCAGAAGAAAATGTGTGATGTTTCCTCCATCTCCTCAGGTTCAGTCAATGGGATAATATCTTCCCAGACATGGCGACTGGAAATTTGGAGCTATTTTTGACACTTTAAAAAAATTCCTCCATCCTCAATCCAACTTGTCACCGCATCCTACCGTCAAACTGCCCGGTACTTTGTTCTCTGCAGCAGACAATGCCAGCTCCCTCCCCAGCATCCAATCTTGCCTTTCCTGATTCCTAACAGAGCCATGAATTTGGCCTGTGTTCATCTCTCCAGCCAAGTTCTTTCAAGGACATAGTCTACCCCATCCTGACTCAAGATGGTGCATTCTGTATGTGTTGGTAGTCCAGGGGTGAGTATGTGACAACTGCATGGAAGAGGACTGAGAAGGTGGAGGGGAGGTTTTCAGCCCTTCTACTGAGTGGTAGCAAAAGTGCCGGGAGCCTCAGTGGCTATCAGCAGACCTCTTAGGACCAGGAGAGGAAGCAGCTTCGGGTGGCAGAATGAAAACCTAAATCCTAATGACCTCCCTGAACCCACAGGCTGTCTCCTGCAGAACTTCCACTTCTGTGGCTTCACTAGTTAAGTTATTTAAAAGCTGGAGTTTCTGTCACTTGCAGCCCAAAGCAACCCACATTTTCCACCCCCAGTCCCAGAGAAACCAATGGCATCATTGCAGGGCCCAGATTCCTGAAGCTGCCCCTTAACAAAGCCCTGACTCTAGCCCCCAATTCCCATGCCCATCCCAGTGTCATTTCCTAGAAAAGTATTTTACCGTGTTCCTCCAAAGCTGCCTCAATACCTACGGGATCGAGACCCAGCTCGTTAGCTTGACTTTAAAGGCTCTATGTGACTAGCACAGGGTAGTGTGCTTGTGTGCTAAGTCGCTTCAGTCGTGTCTGACTCTTTGGGACCCCGTGGATCATAGCCCACCAGGCTCCTCTGTCTATGGGATCTCCCAGACAAGAATACTGGATTGGGTTGCCATGACCTGCTCCAGGGGATCTTCCCGACCCAGGGATCAAACTTGCATCTCCTGCACTGCCAGGCAGGTCCTTTAGCATTAGTGCCACCTGGGAAGCATAGTTGCTAGGTGGAGAGGGCTCAAACTCAGAGCCAAAGGGACGGGGACTGGAGATAGGATGTTAAAAACCGTTTAACCTCTCAGCACCTCTGCTTCCTCACCTGTAAAAGGAGTGCCTGTTACTGCCCTTCTTTGCACTTATAATGGGAAGCATAGTGACCTACTTGTTTATGCACTTGTCACTTGTTTTTCCCATTTGAAGGTAAACCCCATGAGGTCAAAGAGACTTTCTCCCTGATGAGAGATGCTCAGACCCCCTCGTTGCTGGGACCACTGGCAGCAGACAACCCCCCGGCTGAGAGCATGCTTCAGTGATGGCATCAGAGGGCATGGTGACAAACCCTCCAAAGACTGATGCCTCATCCAAAGATATGAGGCATAGAAACCAGTGTCTCCTGTTTCAACCTGGACAGCTTTAAAGGGCCATTCTATCTTTAGAACTCCTTTTAGGGCTGGCTAAGACCTTGAGTAAGACTGCCTGCATCACAGCCTGACTTCACTCTGCTCCCTCCTCCACCCTCCCTAGGGGTGGATCCCAAGTATCTCCCTGTTAAATTTATCTGCTGTTAAATTTAGGCCTCAGAGTCAGTTTCCCGGTCCCCAGCTTGCAGTGTCTCACTTTGCCACTCTTCCCGCGATGCCACAGAGCCTGTCACCCAGTGGGTGCTCATTAAATACGCTTGCTGAGTGAACCTATGAATGAATGTAGTGACAATTCCGCTAAGCCTTACTCTCCTTGTACATAAACATGGAACGATGCCATGGTGTCATGAAGTCCTTGTGAGCTGGAAAGAGGTGACACGTATGGCAGCACTGGTATCATACCAGACACAGGTGGAGAGCTTGGGAAATCGTGTTACAGCCTGAATCAATACCCACTGGATGCCAGGGGCAATGTGAAGAGGTTGTCCAGGAAAGGGAATTCATAACTGAATTTTTTATCAACTCTTCCCAGTTTGGTGGGATCAAGGGTCAAGAACCAAAATGGCATGATGTGGAAAAGGCTTCAAAAGAGTGAAAGAGGTGATATGGGATGAGGGGATAACGAGGCTAGAGGGACCACCTCACCTTGCACGGGTGGCCGGAGGCGGCATTCTAGGCAAAGGCCACAGCCTGAGCAAAGGCGTGTTCCCCAAGAACAGGGGGAAAGTGTGGTTTGCCAAGAGAGGCACATAACAACAGAAGAACAGAAGACATGGAGGCTGGGCCCGATCACAGAGGCTGACAAAGTGGACCGGAGCCTCTGAAGGTTTGCAAGCGGGAGTGTCTGATGGGCAGTCTGTGCTCTTCCAAGAAGATGAAGCTGTAGGTAGATGGAGGGTGGGCTGGATGGAGGCAGTAAGTTTCCAGAGGGAAACTGCCTGAGTCTCTGCTCTCTCCCCATCAGCACCAGCCTGGGTGGGACTAGCCACAGCGAGTGCTCAGCCGATAGTTACTGAACTGTGAAGGACTAAAGGCATTTTATTTTTTATGGTTGGGTTTTGTTGGGAAAGGAAATAGTCTCAACTACAGTTCCAGAAACTACTGAATGAGGAACCCAAACCAAACATTCCATCATGAACGAGAGGCCAAATCCCTGATCATCCCTGGCAAACATCACGCCCAGCCCTTGGGGACCCCAGGGACAGTGTATTCACACTCTCTGTCAACATTTCTCGCAAGACTTTCACACCTATAGAGGCTGGGGTGGTGCGTTGCTTCCTTCATGCACAGGAAGTATGCAGACTGTAAAATATGATTATATTGGACCAACGCAGGTTCAACCACAGCAGCCCCGGTTCCTTGGGGTTGGAAGGACAGAGCCCTGTCTCTTTGACCCCAAAGTCTGTAAAATCAGGTGGCAGGCCCTGGCCCTGCCTCTTTTTTTTTTTGCCCACAGCAAAGGACAGTTAAACTTCCCTTAGGACCAGATAACTCTGAAGGGGATTGGGGAGCTGTCCTGGGCTTAGTTATAAGATGCTTAGCAGCCTTCCTGCCCTCTAATCTCTAGATGCCATAAGCACCCTCTACCCCAATCCCAAGATGCAACAACAGAAATTATCTCCAGACATTGCCAAACATTCCCTGGGGTACAAAATCACCCTGGGTGGAACCGCTGCCCAAGGGCTCCAAGTGGCAGCCTCTCTGGCCTACAAATGTGTTTTATTTGGCCATTCAGAGTGTTCAAAAAATCTGACTCTTCCCAGCATTTAGAAATAAAAAATTCTCCTTACATGTCCAGATTTTCAGCTTCCCTTGCAAAACTAAAAGATCCAGAGAGGCTGAGCTCCCCAAATTGGAGAACAGGGGCCCCTCTGGATGGGTCGTGCTCTCCGGTTGGCCACAGAATCTCCATTCATTTGTCCATTTGAGTTTATGACCCAGAAACCAGTGGGGTCTCCCTGGGATGGCTGTCTGTATCCTCCTGGTGCTCATCCCGACAGCCATCCCAGAGCTGCCGAATCTGAACCTGTGAGAGGATCTTTACACAAGCACCCTTCTTGTGTCCCCGCCTCTGAGAGCTGCCGAAGGGTCTGCTTCCTGAGAATGAACCTCCTGACTCCCCTGTGGACCCCAACACCACCACCTTTGTAGAATCCCACACCCCTGAACCCATCCTCCTGCTTGTACTACTGTTTCCTGGAGCTCTGTGGCCAGGTCCTCACCTGCCTTCAGTTTGATTTACACACGCATTTGTTGAATGGCCTACTAGACAACAGCCTCCATGAGGCACTAAAGACTCAAAGCTGAGTGAGACCTGGCCCCCGTTCCATCAGCCACAGCCTGCATTTCTGGAGTACATTACAACAGTAAACACCGTCCAAAGTCACCTCCATACGTTATCTAAAGGAAACCTTTAAGGCAGGTACTATTATACCTACGTGGCAGAAGAGAGCTGGCGGCTCAAATGAGTTAAGCAACTTGCCCCAGGCTATACAGCTAGGAAGGGGCACAGCCAGGCTCAGGTTTTGGTTGGTCTAACCCCAAAGCTGGAGAAGGCAATGGCACCCCACTCCAGTACTCTTGCCTGGAAAATCCCATGGACGGAGGAGCCTGGTAGGCTGCAATCCACGGAGTCGCTGAAAGTTGGACACGACTCAGTGACTTCACTTTCACTTTTCACTTTCCTGCATTGGGAAAGGAAATGGCAACCCACTCCAGTGTTCTTGCCTGGAAAATCCCAGGGATGGGGAGCCTGGTGGGCTGTGGTCTATGGGGTCGCACAGAGTCGGACACGACTGAAGCGACTTAGCAGCAGCAGCAGCAGCAACCCCAAAGCTGGCACTCGTAAGGACTTTCTATGGCCTGTTTCCCCAGCACCTAGACAAGATGCGGGCACACGGGTGAAGAGAAGCCACTGGAGTGCTGTCACAGAGATGAGCCCAAGCCAGAAGTCCAGGCTGCAAAGGAAGGCATGCCCTCTGGACTCCACCCGCCCATCATGTGCACGCTCTCACCACCTGTGCAAAAATCTGCATTTCCCCGGTCCTTGCCCTCACCTGCAGGCAGCTCAAGTTCCCCTTGACTTGGTACTCCTTGGCTCACTTGCCCTGCTAGGCCTAAGTCAGCCATGCTGATCATCTCTGGCTTCTTCCTTCTTCCTTGCTCTGATAATAAAAGATGAGACATGGGTGGGACTGACTGCCGCTTGCCTTGTCACGCCAGATGGACCATCCGGCACGGGACCCGGGATGACCAGGTGCTCTAGTGCCTTGTGTCTAGTGACTGGGTCAGAGATGGAAACATATTTCAGGCTGAGCTGATGAGAATCTTCCCTGAAGTTTTCTAAGAACCATATTCTCAGATCTTCTTTCCTCTGGGGTTGCTAAGCGAGGACGTCAGGTGTCTTGGGCTGCCAACCACAAGGATTGTCGGGGTCTTGACAACAGTATTTATGTCCTGATCTCGTGATGCTTAGATAAGATTTTCCTGTGGACTTTTCCAGCTTATAGAATCTCGTGAATTTCCACCTTGGCTCATGTGCAAGAATACTGATGCATTCTGTGCTTATTTTAGCATGAAGACACCACAATGACCACGGGGCGAGACAGTTTTCTGAAAACCCTCTACCAAACACCAGCTTTCAAACAGTTTCTGCAAAAGAACAACTTTCCAACCAAGTAGAGAGAGTGTAAGCCCCTTCGAGGCTGGGGCTCTGGCTTCCCAGAGTGCTGATAACAAAGACTGGCGAACAAAAGGAGCTCTGTAACACCTGTGCATGAGCTAAGCAGAACACAGACACTAAAAGGAGGCCACCTTCGACTCACTTTTTTGCAAAAATAAAACAAAACAAAACCACATACATTCACATCAAGATGGCATCAGCTGACATTTTTTGACACAATGGTTCTGGAGTGAAATCAATGTTTTCACCAAAAAAGTCCTGCCATGGATGACTGGATTTGGTTTTCAATGCAGAGTTAATCTCAGTTTTAAGAGGAAACCCTCAAAACTGTTACTACAGATCCTAAGACTTTATGAATTATATTTGAAAAGTCCTCTTCAAGGGTATGTCTCTGTCTCTCTCAAGTTAAATGTGGAGCTGGTCACTCTGAACATTTAGAAAACATAAAAATGCGGAATTTCAATCACAGGACTCCCTCTCACTTCTTCAGAGGTCATGGTTCGAAAAAACGCTTCAGGAAACTACAAGGCAGGGAGTAAGGTGGAGCCATCCTCAACTCCAGATATCTCATCAGGAGCTGAGTCAGCAACATCTGTCTCTCTTTTCTCTTTGCTTGATATTCTCATGTCCGGTTTTCCCCCTCTGGGAACATTCCACGGCTTCCCTAGTTCTGGGATTCCAAACAAACAATGGGAAACCAATACACAAACAAAACAAAGTAAAAACCAAAAACTCTGTCTCCTTTCATTCTAATCCACTGCTTTTCCACACTCCAGCTTGTTTTCTCATCAAATAACAAAACTGGAGACGCACAGATGTTCCCTATTTAAATAAATGATATATGTGAGCACTGACCATCTCCCAGAGAGACTGTGTTTTTATTTCTAAAGCAAAGGCCTTAAGGGTGTGTCTTGGAGGGATGGAGCATTCCCAAGTCTGTCCTGGAAGGTTGGCTCATCCCTGAACACGGCCACTTGGACAGCTGACTGGCTGATTTCTCCGAATAGTACCTAGCTTGCTGGTAACTTAGCAGCCAGCGCTCTGGCACGTCCCCACCCCTTGCCTCCCAACAGCCTCCTCAGCCTACACTTTGCCCTCCTTCCACCTAGACCTCTGTTACCCTTCCCCCTCCCCCCACCCCCTTCCTTTCCCTGCTCCTCAAGACCTCTCTTCTTTCCTCCCCTTTGCAGACTGATGTCTGTCTCCTCTGGCTGCAACTCCAAATGTTGGCACCAACTTGTTTTCACAAGAAGCTGGAACATCCGGGCTGGGAGGTCGGGCTTCAAGGAAACAGGAAGGCCCTGCACCCATTCATCAAATGCCCTGGACAGAGGTGGGCCCCACTGGTACCTTCCCAGGAGCCCTGCGATGGTCTGAGGCAATAAGCCTGGCGTTGTGTCTGTCTAACCCCTTAATTACTCCCACCATCTCTCTGGGACCCTGTTTGTGCGAAAGCCTTCATTTTCAGAAATGCTTAAAATGACAGGTCTGAAGAAGCCCAAGGATACCTTGAAAAGGCATGACCAAGTGACCTGATGTGGTCAAGACAGGAGTTTCTGAATCATTCCTAATAATACTAAATATTATTAACAATAAGTTATTACCGTTAGTAACAATGCTTAGTACCAGCACTATAATACTTATCATTAAGGATAATAACAACAATAATAGCTATTGTTCCTTTGATCTCTTAGCATGTACCAGGCCCAATGATAATTGCATTATAGGCAATACCTCACATAAGCCTAGTATCAGGAATTTATGGGATATAACCCCTATTGTAACCCCACTTTAAAGATTAGGACACAGAGCCTCAGGGAGGGTGAAGAATTTGCTCAAGATCACGGAGGTAGTAGACGTGATTCTCTCTCAACCATTCCACTCTGTTGTTGGGAGAACTATGACTCTATGTGCCTTTAGAATTTTTTCCCCAATATTCCAAAATAATTATAAAACACACATATTCCTCTGCCTTACTGTAAAAAGCACGCTGCTATTTAAGAGGCTCTCCTTTAGGTCATTGTCAGTATCGGACAGCACCCTTTAGTAGAATCTCCTGTTTCTATGACCAAGTCCTGGCCCCAATCACTGGCTTCCCGGCCAAGGCAGGAGAACAGGGCATGGACCCCTGGGCTGAGTCTCTGTGAAAACAGAACATACTCAGGAACAGTCTTTCCTGACCATGTCTCAGACTTCCTTTTTTTTTTTTTCTGCAAGGGTGAAGGGACATGAATCTCTCGCAGATAAGCGTCAAAAGGCTCAGGGGATGGTTGAGGGTCTCTGTGTCTTAAGGAGTGTGACAAACCTGTCTTTCTGAAAAACCCATAGCTACAAAAACCGAAAAATCCCTCAGCCTTGAGCTGTTTTCTCCCCCTCTGCTTTCTCTTCAAGGCGGATATGGATGTTGTCAGGATTATTTGTTGGATTTAAAACATTACTGATCATTTATTCCTGCTGAATCACTGACCTGAGACACCTCTCCAACCTCCTTGTCATTTTTTAATCTGATCTTCTACTGTATTTGCATTGTTTGTGTAGAAGATGGAACAGGATTGATTAGCATTTCAAAATGTCTGTACCCATGTATCCACCCTTCAATCCACCACCTTCCCACCCATCCACTCATCCATCCACTCACCCATCCACCCATCCATATCAACCTCCCTGACTCAGGCCCCTGTTACCTTCCACGCGCAACTTGTGCATTAGGGTATATGTGTAACAACTGAGTCCAGCAACCCTCTTTTCAAAGCCATCAAACACACCAAATCAATCATCCTTAAACTTGGCTCTGATCACATTACCCCCTATTCAAGAACCTATCTTAGGTCATACTTAGAAGTGGAACTGCTGGGGTACAGGCTGTCTACCTCTTCCTTCTCTGTCACTGGGCACTCCCACTCTTCTCCAAAGGGGCGTCCAACTTACATGCTTCTTAGGAGGACGCAAGTGGCTCTGCTGCGTCACATTCTTGCCAGCACTTGGACTGCTTGACCAACCTAAGAGGGGTCAAACTGCGCTTCATTTTGTTTTATTTTACCTTCTTCTAATTACCAGTGAGTATGAGCATCTTTCCTTATACTTTTAACCATTTAAATTTCCTTTTCTGCGATGAACTTATTATTTATATCTTTAACCCATGTTCTTACTGGGTTGTTTGCCCTTTTCTAATTTTTTTCTGGTAGGAGCTGATTTTTATATTCTGGTTATTAACCTTTTATTAATTCTTTGCATGCCAAACATCTTTTCCTTTCCTAGTCTGTATCTTCTCTTTATTTATTTGTTGCAGTTGTTATTGTATAGAACATTTAAATAAAATGTATATAATGAAATCTATCATTATTTTCCTTTATGGTGTATGCTTCTTTTGTTTTGTGCTTTATGTTTAAGCAACTTTTTCCTACCTCTAAGGTTTTAAATAGAACCTTCTACTATATCTTCTTCCAAAAGTATTTAGTTTTATTTTTTACCTTTAGCACTTTAACCCATTTAGAATATTTTTTTGTTAACTAAGGTGGAGGTCTAATTTTTTTCCATATGGAAATAAAAGTGTGTGTGTGTGTTTAAACCAGTTCCTAAAAAAATAACAAGAAATGGACAAGAAACCAGTGGAATCAGCCCCATTTTCTAAACAAGCCATCCTTCCCCCCAGTCTGTAATGCACTGCTGCCATACTGCGTTCCCATTTGTGGGGGGCTGTGTTTCTGAGCACTAATCTGGCCCACCTGTTAGTTTGCCTAGCACTGCTCTAGCATTACCCACTGTACTATCACGTAAGAGGAAGTCTTGATATCTGATAAGGTAAATGCTCCAACAAATACCAAAAAAATATAACCTACTTATTTTCTTTTTATAAGAAAATATTTTCTTATAAATATTTTCTTTTTTATGGGGCAATCAAGTTAAAAATTTAAAGCAAGTAGATGGTTTCAAAGAAAATCTTTGAAAAAATCTTTGAACTAAAATATGAATAATTCTGAAAAATTTACGGGGCATAGAAGAAACTACAAAATGGAAATTATGAAATATTTATACCTGAATGACAATGAAAATATCACATCAAAATTTCTATGTGCAGATAATTTATAGCACTAATGGCATTAATTTTCAATCATTCTTGTATTCTAATATATGCATTTTTAAATTACATTTTCTAGTTGGCTATGACAAGCATACAGGAACATTATTAATTTTTGTATATTTATCTTGTAATCAGCCATCTTGCTGAACTCTTTAACAGGAAGTACAATATTTACTGGTGGTTTTTTGGTAAATATTCTTTATCAGGCTAAGGAAGTTTCCATTTATTCCTAATTTGCTAAGAATTAAATGGTGAAAAGTTAGAAGCATGCTTTTTAAAAGTCAAGAATGTATTGAAGGGGCTACGAGAGTGGTCCAGTGGTTAAGAATCCATCTTGGAATGCAGGAGACTCAGGTTTGATCCCTGGTCAGGGAACTAAGATCTCATGTGCTTCAGAGCAACTAAGCCCTCACACCACAGCTAGAGAGTCTGTGTGTCACAACAAAAGATGCAACAAAGATGCTGTATGCTGCAACCAAGACCCGATGAGCACTAGGTCGCTTCAGTCTATGGGATCCTCCAGGCAAGAATACTCGAGTGGGTTGCCATTTCCTTCTCCAGGGGATCTTCCCACTAAGACCCAATAAAGCCAAATAAACAAATAAATATTTTAAAAGAAATGTATTCAACATCCTGTGATAAACCATAATGGAATATGGTTTATGATGGAATATGGTTTATTGTTTATGGAATATGGTTTATGATGGAATGGAATATGAAAAAGAATGCATATATATATATAATTGGTATATGGCACAAACCAAGACAATATTATAAAGCAATTATCCTTCAATTAAAAATAAATTTTTTAAAAAGATAATATATATGTATAACTGACTTACTTTTCTGTACAGCAGTAATTAACACAACAGTATATTAAAAAAATTAAAAAATTAAAATAAAAGTTAAGAATGCCATATCTCTCCCCATTTTCCTCTACTGAATCTATTTAAGTCCAAAAGGCAAGTAAAGGAAATAAGAGGTTATTTAAATTAAAAAAAAAAAGACAATAAGTTAGAAGCAATCTGTGAATGATTTCTGACCCTTTATTTAATCTGTGTGCCCTGAATGTTTCTTTATCCCATCTCTGAACTTAATTCTCACTGCATTTTTTCTCAAAGGATTATTATTTCCCAATAATCATCCTAATAGTAGTTAATATTTAATGACTACTTACTGCATACCAGGTAGACATTTTATATCATCACTTTTTAATCCTTACAATGACCCTAAGAAGGACGTTTTTAATTAGCTCCATTTTGAAAATGTTGAAATCGTGAGGATTTAGGGATTAGGTTGAGTTCACGCAGCTAAAAAGTAGCAGAACAGGGACCCTGCAGTCTGTCCACAGCCCTAACCATAGCACCATGCTGCAAGGCTGGCCGACCTGCTCACAATACAGGACCAGACTTTTCTGCCAATGGACCTTTGCTTCAGTCTAGAATCCTCTGACTTTTCCCAAATTTCTGCATGTCTGCTGGGGACACAGTGAGGCACCCCTCAGAATGCCTTCAGGATAGGGGAACATATTCCCTCACCTGTGGGGAGTACTGTCTGTAGACGCCCCACTGTCAGCCCTGTTTGGAACAGCCTCACAAACAGGCATTTGCCCAAGGCCACATCTCCCAGGAGCAACATGAAGGTAGAAAGGCCCAGCTTCCTCCCCACAAACCAGGACAACCTGGAAGGGCCACCCTAGCCTCAGAACTCCCCAAGGAGTCATTTGAGGCCTTTGTTGTGACTGCATATTCCCTGAGTCCTGCCTCTCTCCCTTCCTTCTGCAAGGGGGTGGACTCCAAGAATACTGGCTAACATATCCCTGCAACATAATCCCTGTCTTGGAGTCAGCTTCCCAGGAATCCAAGCTGGTATAAATCCTAAGCCTCACTTCAAGATTCACTACAAATGCTGCATCTCCTACACAAAACCTTCCCCAAACTGCCCCCCCCAGCCCAAATTAAAAGCCCCCCTTCTTCTGAATACTGATATCACCCATACACGCCTGTCTTCACTTCCACTGTTCACTGTGAGCTGGGAAGGCACTATGTCTGACTCATCCTTCTGCCTCCCCTAATGCCTGCCTTTTCCACTGAGCATGGGCTCTGGGATCAGACAAAGATGGATTCAAATCCCTTCTTCACCTTTATTGGCATCAGTTTCCTCATTTGTAAAATGGGAGTGATGACAGCATCTTCCTCTAAGGCTGTAAGAAGTGAATGTTTAGCCCAGAGCCCAGCACACAGTAGGCACTGATTGCTTGTTATCTATGATTATTGTGTATCTATTGTGATGAGAGCGATAACGCGTGTTTTCTGAGTGAGCTGGGAACTCCTGACAGCGACCAGGTCAGCAGGCTGCACTAGCAGGGCGAGCGCTCACAACTCATCTCCCTGGGAGACAGTGGAGACAGCTGAAGGCTCCGAGCCCCTGGCAGTCTGCCCGCGTCACTCGCTCTCCGTGCAGGCCTCAGAGCTGAACCCTCCAGCATGCAACCCCTCACTCTCTCCTGCAACCCAAAAATTTAAAAAAAAGAAATTTAAATAAATAAACTTGGCTTTGAATCCAAGGCTATTGGTGCTTTTGATCTTGGTTACAAAGCAAGGCAATTATTAGATACAAAAGCCCTGATTTATTTATGAAATGCGACGGATATCTTCAAGAAGGGAACGAGAAAGCTCACTCTAGACCAAGCCTTTATTGCCACACCGTGAATGGCTGCTTTCAAACACAGGGCCCCCGAATGCCCTCTCTTCTCTGCTAAGAGTCTTTTCTCATTAGCGCTTGCTTCAGAACACCACAGCTTCCAACAATCAAACTCACTCCAGGGCTGGGACAAGTAATTAAATTCTGCAGGCATCCGAGCAGAGGATAATGGATGGCTATTGTTAAGGAAGCTGAGGCTGGAAATGAAATGGGCTCCAATGCTCAACCTCAGAAATGGTTGAGGCGGAAAGAGAGAGCAAAAAGGACACAGATGGACCCTCCCCGCTGGTGCATCACAGGGGGCAGTGGAATCAGGGCTGGACCCGGAGTAGGAAACCTGCGTCAGGGGCCAAACTCTGCTCTTACTGGAAAACCAAGAGGTGGGACTAGGTAAATCATTCCCCGTGTGTGATTCCCAGGTCAGCAGCAAAAGCAGAGCCTGGGAACTCGTTAGAAATGCAGGTTCTCAGGCCTTACTACCACCTGGTGCATCAGAAGCTGTGGGCTTAGGGCTCAGCAATCCGTGTTTAACAAGCCCTCCAGCTGATTCTGACGCTAGACTTGAAGAACCACTCCTGTTTCAGAATGAGGCCAAAAACTCAACTGCACAAACGACCAAGGAGCTATTAAAATAAAGGGGTTGGTGTTGTGCGCCAGACAGTGCAGGGGCTGTGAGGCAGTGGAGTGAGTGTGCCCTGCTTGAAGGGCCAGCAGCTTCTCAGCTCTGGACAGCCACATATGGATCTGGGACTGTCAGAGTTGGTTTTTTGAGAGAAATACAAAATTCCGATTTTTATGTGAAATTTCACAATTTTAAAATATTGGTTGAAGTTTTCTTAACAAAGTGAGGGCCAAGCAGATTAAACTTGAGAACCAAGTTCAGCTGGGGACCACCATTTTGCAGCCTCCATTCCAAGCTGCCTTGGACCCCCATCGTTGACATTCTGTCCACTGTGCTCCAGCCCTTGTCCTAACACTGAACTCCTAACCTCCTTTCCCCACTTGGGAGACTCCTATTCATCCTACAACGCCCAATTCAAGCATCACCTCCACTGCTGAACTCATTCTCAACTCTCTGTTTCACTTTCTATCGTCTCCACTGTGAAAGTAGAAAGGAATCAGATGGGGCCAAAGAACTAACATGAATAAGAAGGTAACACAGAGGAGGAAGGAATGGAGAAGTTAAAACAGCCTTTTCCCACAGAGGAGGAAAGAGGAAACTCCTGCAAAAGGGACCATTTTTGCTGTTTGAAAAAATCACTTAAATAAGGACACTGATCCCATATGGCCAGAATCTAATAAAATGAAGTTTTAAAAGGGCAAATATAAAGAAACACAAGTGCAGAATTCATAGGATAGATTAAAAAACATTTGGTACAAAATCCCCAGGAGATTTGAGCTGACAGTTCAGAGTGAGTCAACCATGTGATGAGACGATCATGAAAAAAGCAAGTGCCTTCACAGGTTTCATTATTAGAAATAAAATGTCTAGACAGCCCTGCTCTCTTCCTTGCTGCTCAGAGCTTCCTGTAGAGTTCTGAGTGGTTCTGAGAATTAATTTCTGTAGGTCAGCGAAGCCCTGACGTCTGACCCAGGAAGAGAGAAAATGCAAAGCCAAGTTACAAGGGGTCAACTGAAGGAACCTGGTGTGTTCACCCAGAGGCAAGATGGACCTGGGTATGCGGTCATGATTTCTGTATTCAAGTAACGGATAGATTTCCATGTGGATTGATGTAGGTGGTGAGTGAAAACCCTGGAAGATTTTATCTCAACATTGGGAAGAATTTTCTATTGATCTCAGTTGTCCCTGAATGGAATACAAGATAATGAATGCTCTTTGCAGGGGCCGAGTGGGGGGTGATCTGGCAGAGAAAGAACAGCTCAGGAAGAAGATAATAAAAGGACTGAAAGAGAAGAGCTAGAGAACAGCCATTGCTTTATTTTTCACCCCTCTTGTAAGGAAAAGCACTCAGTTTTTCTTGGGCAACCACCCTCAGCCATTCTCTGTCCTCTATATCTGGGGGAGTTGAGTGTACACCCGATTTCAGGGATGTGTTTCCCAGGCCTGGCGGGTCTGCACTGTGTCTTGCCAGAACAGGTCCAGCTTCAGGAGCACTCATGTGATCCACGCTGGGTCAGTCGCAACCTGGGAGACCCAATTCTGAGAGAAGGGACCTCTCACTTTCCCCTGGACTTGAAGCAGGTAGGATGTAAGCCTGGGGCTGTGGGGGCCATGCTGTCATCACAGAGAGAGACTGACTCTACATCAGCCTTTCTCCCACCCTTCTTAAAACAAAACAAACAAATGAACTGGAAAACAGAAAACATTGGAGCAGAGTTGCAGAGAGACTAAGTTCTGACAACACCCTTTGTGCCCTTAAAGCCCACATGCCTGAAGACAGTCTTGGCTCGGAAGAGCAGATAAGCTCCCTTTCCACCCTCAAGTCAGTGTAACTGGGTTTCTGTTGTTTGCAACCATAAGAGTCCTGATCACTACGGTGAGCATTAAGATTTCATATAGTTCCACTCTGGTGGATCCACTTCTCACACTTAAAGCAATAGCCACCTGCATGCACAAGTCCATTCGCCCAGAAGAAGCCCAGAATGGCTATGGAATGGGAGCCACTGCCTCCAGGCATAACACACTGCACTGTAGAAGGGAGAACGGAGAATCAGGAAAGGGTGAGTTATTGAGTCAAAGAGCATTCAGCACTGCTGAGAAGCTGGCAGGGGCCACTGCCCCAGGCCCAGGCCCAGGAGGGACACCTGGCCTGGAAGCCACTCCTGCAGAGGCAATGCGGGAATGTGACTTAGCAGATGGTAAAGGAATTCCATGCCGCCATGTGGCACTGTCTCCATCTCTACTTCCCACATGAGAAAACTAAGTCTCTGAAAGACCTACTCAGGGTCTCACCACCAGTGAGAGGCAGTTCTGAGACAGATTCCAAAGCCCAGGGGTGGTGCCTCCTGCAGACGATGACAACTGGCCATTCTCGGGCTTTACCTTCTCATCTGTAAAATGGGCTGAGTGATGATCCTGTTCCCTAGTCTGACCAGAGACCAGCCTCTGCAGAACTATCCCTCATGTAAGGATGCGGGCCTTGATGCTGAGATCATCCATAACTGATAGGATACACAGGGCCACACTGTGCTAAATCAGCCCATCAGGCTCATCCTCAGCTCTCTCCTGGCCCAGAGGGGCCGGGTCATTTCCTTTGTTCTACAAGCACAGGCCTGGTAACAAGGCAGCCAGGAGCTCAGCTGTAGACATTTCTTCATTATTTTCCACCCTGTTAACCTCCATCACAAGTGAGGCTGCTGTCAGCCTAAATGAGAGCTGAAAAGATTTATCTCACTTGTCCAGGGCTCAGCTCATGAAAAGACCCTCCATTTCCTAAAGGCCCTAATGACCTTTCTCTGTGAGTCCCTCTCACCCAGGAAAAAAGATGTGATGGTGGTGGCTGCAGGCGGGGGCCTGTGATGGGACCAAGTAGTCTGAATCACTTCTGTATGGCTTTGCAAAGCACTATGTGAATGTTTCTTATGATACTGTATTTACCTTCCTAATTATGTTTGCTTATGCAAATATTAAAGTTAGACTACACTTCAAATAAATAGAATAAAAACAATAGAATGGAAAAGACTAGAGATCTCTTCAAGAAACCTGCAGGATATCAAAGGAACATTTCACGCAAGGGTGGGCACAGTAAAGGACAGAAACGGTAAGGACTTAACAGAAGCAGATGAGATTAAGAAGAGATGTGAAGAATACACAGAACTCTACAAAAAAGGTCTTGATGACCCAGATAACCACAATGGTGTGGTCACATAGCTAGAGCCAGACATCCCAGAGGGTGAAGTCAAGTGGGTCTTAGGAGGCATCACCATGAACAAAACTAACGGAGCTGACAGAATTTCAGTAGAGCTATTTAAAATCCTAGAAGATGATGCTATTAAAGTGCTGCACTCGATATATCAGAAAATTGGGAAAACTCGGCAGTGGCCACAGGACTGGAAAAGGTCAGTTTTCATTCCAATCCCAAAGAAGGGCAGTGCCAAAGAATGTTCAAACTATTGAACAACTGAGCTCATTTCGCCTGCTAGTAAGGTTTGCTCAAAATCCTTCAAGCTAGGTTTCAGCAGTACGTGAACCAAGAACTTTCAGATGTGCAAGTTGGTTTTAGAAAAGGCAGAGGAGCCAGAGATCAAATTGCCAACATTTGCTGGATGATAGAGAAGGCAAGAAAATTCCAGAAAAATATCTACTCCTGCTTCATTGACTACACTAAAGCCTTTGACAGTGTGGATCACAACGAACTATGGAAAATTCTTAAACAGATGGGACTACCAGACCACCTTACCTGTCTCCTGAGAAACCCATGTGCAGGTCAAGAAGCAACAGTTCGAACCAGATATGCAATAATGGACTGGCTCAAAATTGGGAAAGGCGTATGTCAAGACTGTATATTGTCACTTTGCTTATTTAACTTCTATGCAGTGTCCATCATGTGAAACACCAGGCTGAATGAAGCTCAAGCTGGAATCAAGATTGCCAGGAGAAGTATCAATAACCTCAGATATGCAGATGACACCACTCTAATGGCAGAAAACAAAGAGGAACTAAAGAACTTCTTGATGAAGGTGAAAGAGAAGAGTGAAAAAGCTGGCTTAAAATTCAACATTCAAAAAACTAACGTCATGGCAACTAGTCCCATCCCTTCACGGCAAATAGAAGGGGAAAAAGTAGAAGCAACGGCAGACTTTATTTTCTCAGACTCCAAAATTGCTGCTGATGGTGACTGCAGCCATATTTAAAGACCCTTGCTCCTTGGAAGGTAAACTATGACAAACCTAGAGAGCATATTAAAAAGCAGAGACATCACTTTGCTGACAAAGGTCCACCTAGTCAAAGCTATGGTTTTTCCAGTAGTCAAGTATGGGTGTGAGAGTTGGACAATAAAAAAAAGCTGAGTGCCAAAGAATTGATGCTTTTGAACTGTGGTGTTGGAGAAGACTCTTGAGAATCCCTTGGACTACAAGGAGATCCAATCAGTCAATCCTAAAGGAAATCAATGCTGAATATTCATTGGAAGGACTGATGATGATCCTGAAGCTCCAATACTTTGGCCACCTGATGCGAAGAGCTGATTCATTGGAAAAGATCCTGTTGCTGGGAAAGATTGAAGGCAAAAGGAGAAGAGGGTGGCCGAGGATGAGATGGTTGGATGGCATCACCAACTTAATGGACATTAATTTGAACAAACTCCAGGAGAGAGTGAAGAACAGGGAAGACTAGCATGCTGCAGTCCATGGGATCGCAAAGAGTCGGACACAACAGCAACCCTTCATAAACACGGCCCCAGCAAGAAATCAGAGCAGATTGTGTGGCAGGAGGGAATTAGCTTGCAGTTACAATTCTGCCATAGAAGACATCCTCAAGTGGACAATCCACATACAGACCAGGGAGAGATGACTGTATTTCAAACCAACTTGGCATCTTCCTCTGTGTGTCTGGCAATCCTATGTCACCTCTTCCCTAAAACTGGCACCAGGCAAGAACGGATGAGCTGTATCATTTCAATAGTAATTGTCTCCTCCACTAGCATAATAACAGCCAGCTTTCCTCAGCATTTATTCAGTGCCAGGCTCTGCTTTCCATGCTTTATAGGGATTAACAACCCTCAACCCAAGCAGCTGCCCTGTGGGTATTTCTATCCCCATTTCACAAATAAGGAAACTGAGGCTCAGAGAGTTTAAGTAACAAACCCAAAGACATACAGCTAATAAATGATGCAGCCAGGAAAATGAACCCTGAGATTTAAGAATTCTGGACCCAAGACAACACCCTGAACCACCTGTCAATAACAGCCCCCTCCTTCACATGCACCACTTCATTAAACCCTCACACTGCCCTGGGAAGTAGGTGATCTTAACCTCGTTTCACAGACAAACAAATGAGCAAACCGTGACCTTAAAATTCCTGTTACAGAAACTGATCTTAAGAAAATAGCAGTAGCCCATCAAATGATGAATGAATAAGAAACTTGTGGAATATATATATATATATATAAAAAATATTATTCAGCCATAAAAATGATGAAATTCTTCTATTGGAACAATGTGGATGAACCTAGAGAATATCATGCTTAATGAAATAAGTCAGAAAAGACAAATACTGTATTATATCATTTATACATGGAATCCAAAAAAATAATACAAACAAATGTATATGCAGAAAAGAAACAGACTCACAGAAACAGAAAACAAACAACTGGTTGCCAAAAGGGGAGAGGAGCAAGTAAGTGGTATGAGATTTAGAGATACAAACTACAATAAATGAAATAAATAAAAAATAAGGATATACTGTATAGCACAGGAAAATATAAACATTATCTTGTAATAACTTTAAATAGAGTACAATCTGTAAAAATACTGACTCACTATGCTATGTACCTAAAACGAATATAATGTAAATAAACTATACCTAAATTTTTAAAAAATAGCAGTGAATATGACAAAGGTCTATATAAAAGACGCTCACAGCAGCAATATTTAAAATAATATGGAAATCACTGAAGTGTTCAACAATAAACGATTGGTTAAATAAACTAGCGTATATCTATATGATGAAATACTATGTAATCTTTCAAAATGTTATGGAATTATACTCATTGATATGGAAAAATTTTATAATACAGTGGTATCCAATTTGTTAGGTAACATGAGGAGTAAAATCATATGCAGTCTGACCTCATTTGGGAAAAGTACACACATATTCTACAGAATGTATAAAGACAAGCAGTCATAGAGAAGGTATTTACATATGTACATATAAAGAAATTCTTTTGACAACCAAAGTGATTATGGCTGAGAGATAACATTTCAGGTGATGTTATTTTCTATGTGTGAGCTCATCTGTATTTTTCCAGTTTTCTTAGAAAGAATGCACAACTTACCTAACCATGCAAAGGTTTTTATTTTTGTGGTGGTGGTGGTTGCGGAAGTGGCTGAGACCCCAGCCACATCCAGGACTCAAACTTGGAGCCTGGGGGCCCAAGTCCAATCCTCAGCCTCTTGTCCCCTTCAGCACGCCTGCCCCTTGGTCCCATGTTCCCAGACCACACCCTACCCTTGACAGTCTCACCATAGCCAGCCTGGGGCAGAAACCCAGGTGGCCCAAGTACCCACCTTTTTGAAGAGTCTGATGACATCCTCACTGATCTGGGAGAGGCGGACAATGACATTGTTCATGAAGATGTCGTTGAGGGTGGCATGGTCTCGGCTCTCCCGCCTGGTCTGGTGCAGGACTAGATACCAACAGTTCACGGGCGAGAGGAGATACTGGTCTTTCCTATAGAAACCAAGACAGCTTGTTGGAATTGTCATCCACAAATGTTCTACGTTGTCACCCACCACAGCTCTTTTGACCTTAGTGTGGCCCTCTCAAATTTGTTTTCCTATAATACATTTAACAGCAACAGAGACCATGAGGGCTGAAGCAATCCTCCCAAGGTCACAGAGCAGTGCTGGGGCCACTTTGCATCTGTGTTTCCTTAAGAAATGAAATATTTCTGTCTTCTCTGTGCTTTACCAAAGACCCCTCTGTTAGCCTCAGTAAAGTGTGTATATACCCTGGTGTCCAGGAAGAGTGAAGGACAGTTAGAAGCCAGTGTCAAACCAATAACCCCATGTTGCCACACAGGGCATTAGGGCTGTGTTCCTGACCTATAACCCTTACTCCACTTTCCAAGGTGGGAAGGTAATGTTGAGGCAGAGGCTCAATCATCACCTTAGGGTGCCTGGCCCAAGGTCCAATCCCCCAGGCCTGCCTGGCTCCCCCTGGGGGCTAGCCAGGGTTCTCTCAGGAAACGCAGCCTTCTATCAGCACTTTTGAGGAGGGGAATTCAGCTGACTCCCAGTATGACCATATCATCTTCCCAAAGTCAAGTGGAAGTAAGGGAGAGGGGAGCCCTGAGGGCCTCTAGGCAGCTGTGACCGCCCCCTGCTTACTCCACCCAAACCCTGGGCTTGGGAAAGATAGGTGAGGAGAGGCCAGTTGACTTTTCTGTCACCAAATGGGCTAAAAGTCTGTCCAGAAAACAGGAATCTGGGAGAAGGGAATTTGGTTTAGACAGAGGATAGCTAGGTTAAAAACCTCTAAGAGAAAGAAAGGAGACATTATGCTATAAGATAAACGAAGCATCTTCTCTTTTGCTTTCAGCCTACAGAAAAAGCCGGGGCACCAAAAGCCAACAGCCAAGCCTCCTATCCTCCTAATCCCTCGGCATTTGCTCCACGTCAGGTCTCAGGTGACTGTGGCACAAACCTGCCTCCCAGGGGCTCCTAATGAGGCAGTGAGGCAAAAGGATTACAGTGGAAGGTGCTGAACGTTATGATGGAGACGTGCAGGGCATCCGTTCTGCATGAGAAGTTGGAGAAGACGCGGAGTTCCGCCTGCGTCCCCATCACATCATCCCCTGTGCTTTCCTGCCAACCTCTCCCCACTGGGGACTTCCACATTCTGTGCCTCCGGAGCACATGAGCCCCACTTTTCTCCCTGTCTCTGGGTCTCAGCCTAAATGATACTCTCTGGTGAGCACGCCTCTGACCTCACTCTAGGACAGGAGTTCTCAGAGGTGGAGTCCAGGCCAGATGCATCAGCTCCACTTGGAAATTTGTTGTAAATGCAAATTCTTGGGGCTACCCTAGACCACTTAATAAGAAGTCTTGGCCCTGAGCCCAGCATCTGTGTTTTGACCAGCCCTCCAGGGGACTGTGATGCATACTCAGGTTTGAGGATTTCTGCCCTAAGGAGCTTTCACTCCCCACCCATTGCCCTACTTGAAGTTCTTTGAGAGCAGGAAGTGTTTCCCTCTTAGTTACCATAATCAGTGCCCAGAAACATGCCTGACACACAGCATATGCTATGGAAGAAAAACCCAACAAGAAGGTCACATTTGTGCTGGGTCCTGAAGCATAGGTAGGAGCTTTCCAGAGGGGCAGAGAGAGATGGAATTGTAGGCAGAGGGACCTGTGGGTACAAAGAAGTAGCTCCGCAGAGCTAGGAGCAGAAGAGCGAGCTAAATCCTGAGTGTGTTAGGGGAGGATATAAGGATGGGGGGAACGGTTAAAGGCTTGACTGTGGGGAGCTGAATGCCAGCCTAATGAGTTGGGGTTTTATCATCTAGGCCATATGGTTCTCAACTCGAGTTGCACACTAAAATCGCCTGGGAAGCTTTTTAAAAACACCAAGATTCAGGCCCCTTCCAAGACCAATTAAGTCGGAATCTCTGGGGGAGAGAGACTTGGTACCGGTATTTTAAAAACATTCTCCAGAAGGGTCTAATGTGCACCCAACGTTAAGAATGCCTGCTGTGGGCAGTGGGGAGTCATGGAAGTTACTTCAGCAGAGGTATGATCTAACCGATGTGTATCTTACAAAGATCACTGAGGGCAGACTGGAAGACGGTGGATGGATGGGTAGACGGGTGGATGGATGGTTAGACAGACGAGTGCAGGGGTGGGTGGGTGTGAGCAGAGGCACGGTGCTGGAAGCAGGAGGACCAATCAGGAGGTGACTCTAGTCCAGGAGAAGAGAGATGATGAGGGCCTGGGTGGTGGCCAGAGAAGGGCAGATTTAAGAGACTGCTCACTGGGAGAGATGAGAATCTTGAAGACTTCCTAGAAAGAGAGAGGAGGTGGTGGCTCAGATGGTAAAGAAACTGCCTCCAAAGCAGGTAGTTCCAGATTCAATCCCTGGATTGGGAAGATTCCCTGGAGAAGGGAATGGCTACCCACTCCAGTATTCTTGGGCTTCCCTCATAGCTCAGTTGGTAAAGAATCTGCCTGCAATGCAGGAGACCCAGGTTCCATTTCTGTGTCGGGAAGATCCTCTGGAGAAAGAAATGGCAACGCGCTCCAGTATTCTTGCCTGGGAAATCCCATGGACAGAGGAGCCTGGGAGGCTACAGCCCATGGAGTTGCAAGAGTTGGACATGACTTAGCAACCACCACCAGGAAGCGGGATGTGAACGGTGATTCTGAGATCTGGATCTCAGGTGACAGGGTGGATGCTGATGACATGAACCAAGATAAGAACCTCAAGGGGAGACGTGGATTTGGGAAGGAAATAGTTTACATCCTATTTCCACTGCTTCCTAGGTGGTGATGGGAATGGAAAGATTAAAGGTGCGATGAGATAACCGAGTTGTTACCTAAATTACTTCAGGGGCTGAACTCAGCCTGGGGATTCAAGAATTGAACAGTATCAGGGAAAGAAAAGTGCAGAATTTATGGAAGTCACACCAGAAGGTGAGTTTCAGGGGGAAGGAAGAAGATCTTGAAAGGGCGCAGAAGTGCTGGGACAGCTTGGGGACCGTTAATTAGGTCACCTGGCCAGGGAGGCTGGATAAGAGAGCAGAAAGGAGCTGCTTTCCTCGGCTGTGGACAGGAGGCAACACAGCCTCACACAGGATTGCAGGGGTGGCAGAAGGAGCGGAGGCAAGGAGAGAATTACCCGGAAGCAACCAAGGACTTGTCAAGCTAAGGTAAGAGGCTGCTGGGAAGATGAAGGCCTTGGTTCCTTCAGGCTTTCACTCGTTCATTGTCGGTCTCTGTGTGGACGTACCAGACAGGCAGGCAAGGGGCTAGGCATGCACCAGTGACCACAGCAAGTGTACAAGCCTCCCACTCAGGTAAGGAAAAAGAAGGCGACGATGCAGCCTCATAAACGTAGTGACAGGAAGGAGATTATGGGGGCAGAGAAGGCCCCCTCACCCAGATCTGGCGGAAGGGTGAGCATGGGTGGATCCTTAGGGAAGCACTTGCTAGACTGAAAACTCAAGGCTGGAATGGAGTTTGACAGGCAGAGTTTCTAGGTGGAGAAATATAATGAACAAAGGCCTAGACAGAGCAGATCAGTGAGTCAAACTACAGTTAAGGGGGTTCGAGCATGGTGTCCTAGAGAGATGGGGGGAATGAAAAACGAGGCTGGAGAATTAGGCAAAGGCCACACAGGCCTTTAAGTCACAGTAGAGAGTTTGATCTTCATCCTGATGTTGGCCATGACTCCATTGAGGGGTTTAGAGCAAGGGAGTGAAAGAGTAAAATTTCACTTTCAAACTCTCACTCTGGCTACTGTGTGAGGATGAACTCGAGGGGGCCGCAAGGGAAGTTAACAGATTCAAGAAACATTTAGGTGGTAAACTGGCTGCACCCTGAGACTGACTGGTTGGAAGAGAGAAGAAGATGCTCAGAATGACTCCAAGTCTCCCAGGTTGGGCTGCTGAGAGCCGGGTTGGCATTTACTGTGATGAGGGCACTTATAGAAGCAGAGCAGGAAGGGAAGGTGAAGGGCTCCTTCTAAAGGGCGCATGGAACACCCAGAGGATGGTATCTGGCCCAGAGAGACAAATGTGGACGCTGGCAACAAGCCCTTGGATGATATTGGAAACCATGGGGTGACCTGGAACTCTACAAATGCACATGGCCACATGGCAGAAGAGGCCAATCCTCAGGAGGCTATGGCTGGGGGGTGGGGCAGGGCTGGCCTCCTCCTGCCCTGGTGACCTGGAAGAAGCGCAGGATGCGGATGAGGGGCCAGCCCATCCCCTGCAGAGATGCTGTTCCAGGCCTGCCTTCCAAGCAGCAGGCCCATCCTCTGGGTCCACCGCACACAGGAGGCTGCTCTGGCTCATCCTGCCTTCTCCCAGCCCTGGCTCCCCTCCTATGGGGCAGCTCACCTGTAAGACTAAGAGACTGGAGTGAACAGGGCTGTCCACAGCCAGGGTCAGGGAATAGTTGACCACTCTGTGGAGAGCTGCCATCCGTGATCCTGCCACAGTGGCACCTGGTTCTCACCACATCAGGAGGAAGAGGGAAGGGCCAAAGACTGGGGCCTGGTCAGCGAGACAGAGAGACACAGTAAAACAGAAGCACGCCTGGACCTGGCTGGGGTGTGGGTCTTCCCCTGCGTCCATACTGCCTGTGTGACTATATGTAGGTCCCTTGACCTCTATGGCCTGGCTACTCAGACCATACTGTCAACCTGGTGTTAAACACCAGAAAACGCCTCCACCATCATTCACTCACAGTCACTCAGCAGTTCACCCACTTGATACACTCTGATCGAATATTTCACATGGACCAGTCTCCAGGGACATAACACGAAGGATAAGAGACACAGTTCCCACTTCCACGGTGCTCACAGTCCAGCAGGGAGACAGGTAACCCCCAGAGCGTTCAATACGTGCAGATGAAGTCACAATTGCACAAAGTGTTAGAGAAGAGAGTGTGGTGCAAAAGGGCCCACAACAAGGGGACCTAGCCTGATTTCGGGGGTCACTGAAGTGTCCCTAAGGGAGAGGACGTTTCAGCTGGGCCCTAAAGGAAGAGATGGGGGAGCCAGATGAAGGTGGGCTCGGGGGAGAGGGTTCCAGGCAGAGGAAACATGACAGGCAACGGCTCACTGGGGGACAGGGAGCTTGGGGGCATTTAAGGAACTGAGTAAAGGCCAGTGTGGCTGGAGCCCAGGAAGCAAGGCAGAGGCAGGGGCAGGAGCAGGGTCCCAAGAGTTCTGGCCAGCGCAATGGCTACCATCCCACTGGCCACCTGCAGTGTACCTGGACCGCAGGAAGAAGCATGCAGGCCACGGGTGGCAGAGCTGGATACTGACTTTCTCTTTTCAGGGGACACTGACTTTCTCTTTTCTCTTTCCTTGTCCCTTTTGGAAACAGGACCCCTTTGACCAGAGACCCAGCTCTCCACATTTCCAGCCATTTCGCCTGCTGCAGCCACACTTCGGGAAGATGCCAAAATTAATGTGGGCAGGCGCTCTGTCTTCTATGGTACATCCTGAGGGCTTTTCTGCTTTCCCAGTCCTGCATCTCTGTGTCTACGCAGCACGTGGAAGCTGCTGAGCTGAGGTAAAATCGAGAACTTTCACATATACGTGTGTGTTTTCCTTTTTACAGCCAGAAAATAGCAATGACAATTTCTGGTGAGTCACAACTTTCTTTCCTTGGCTAAGAGAACTAGGTATGAGGCTCCAAGTGACTGCAGCTAGAGGAGCTAGGCCTTGCCAAGCTGGCGAGCTGGGAAAATGAAATCAGCAGTGAGCCAGCTTCTCCCACTTCCCGGCTGGGGTCCGAAAAATTCTGCTTAGCAAACAGAACCCACTTTCAGGCCTGCTGAGCCCCGCTTTGCAGATGAATCCAAATCCACTGCCTTGGGATAGTGGA
Organism: Capricornis sumatraensis; assembly: GCF_032405125.1. NCBI lineage: Eukaryota > Metazoa > Chordata > Mammalia > Artiodactyla > Bovidae > Capricornis > Capricornis sumatraensis. Next base: position 63,066,166 of record NC_091078.1, on the reverse strand, counting down.
CCCTCTAGGAGGGAGGGGAGCCCCTGAAGCTCATCCCATCCCCAAGATGCCAAGTCCCTGCCTCTGGCTTCCTGCTCCCTTCCAAGACATTCCCGGGTCTTGCACCGGGCTTGCTTGGGTGGCTGCCAGCAGAGCTCAGGAAAGCACTCTCTCAATCAGTTCTGGGGCCCAAGAAGTATGCTTAACCTCTTGCTACCTAAGTTGCCCCAAGGAGGATTTGGTATTCCTTGTCCTTGCTCAGAGCATGAGTGATTAATTATGCAAATATCAACTGGGTGCCATCTTTTGTGCCAGACAGTGGGAAGTAAAATGAGTCATGCTCCCTGACTGATGGAGCTTACAGTCCAGTAGGGGCCTCAGAAGACAACCAAATAAGCCCATAACTAGACAGGAAATGGCGTCAGTGATAAGAGCTACGAAGGAGAAATGCATGGTGTGTCCCCAGTCTATAATGGCAGAGGTGGGGGTGTGCACCTCACCCAGGGAAGGTGGCGGTTCCTCCTGTCCCTGAGACCTGGTCCCTCTTGTCCCTGAGAACTTAGCTGAGAAGTTTCTCCTCATTGAGCCCTTCTCTGCCCCCCAGCGGCTCCCTGGTCTCTAGCACACCACCCTATTTTTATTGTTATTAAACCACTACCATTCCTGGCATCCGCCCACTTCATTTATTTTTTGTTTCTGTCTTTGACTCCTTTATAGCTTATGTCTGTCTTTTTCTTTCTTTTTTTTTTTTACAGCAATATCCTTGCTGTCTCCTGCCCTTCCTCAGATAAGACTGATACAGGCAAACAAAGTTTAGGTCTATCTTGTTCACTGTTTCTCTGGTGCCAGGAAGGTCTGGGCACACAATTGGCAGGTAGGAGAAAAGTGCCAAGAAGGATGAGCTGGGACCAGAAAAACGGGGAGGGTGTACGGTGGTGGCTGAGGGATCAAGGGGAGAATCCCCAGAAGTCCCCGAGGGCAGAGCAGGTGGACGAGGGGCAGAGGCCTGGCCAGGGGGGCAGAGTGGGCCAGGGCTGGAAGGGCAGGATGAGCGTCTGGGTGGTATATTGCTGGACACCAGGCTGCTGTGTGTCCAGACAGCACCACAAATGACTCACTTCAACAGCAGAAGTGTACAGTCTCCCAGCTCTGGAGGCTAGAAGTCTGGGATCGAAACATTGGCAAGGGTGGTTCCTTCTGAAGGCTGTGGGGGAGCCTCCCTGTTCTGTGTTCTTCCCACAGCTTCTGGGGCTGGGCTGGCCATCCTTGGTGTCCCTTGGCATTTGGCCTTCACCTTCATGTTCACATGATGTTTTCCCTGGATGTGTGTCTATGTCCAAAATCCCCTCTCTTTATGTTATAGGGACACCAGTCATGTTGGATTAGGCCCCACTCTAATGCCCTCATCTTTACTTGATTACCTCTGATAGAAAGACCCTATCTCCAAACAAGGTCACGCTCAGGTACTGGAGGGTTTAGGACTGCAACTGTAGATTTTGGGAGGACTTAATTCAACCCATCATAGGCTGCTACCCCAGGTGGATTAAGAGTCTGAGCAGAGTTTGAGTGGTAACTTAGGCATCTTCCCTGGGGTTCATGAGGGAAGCAAATGGACCTTGACATGGAGGATAAAGTCTGACCTCCTCTGCTGGCATTTGAGGCCCAGCCAATCTGCCGCCAGTCCAGCTCTTCCCCTTAACCCCCTCTCTGCTCCAGGCAGTAAGTAGGGGAAGCTCTGAGCCAGGAATGGGTTTCTTGGCTTATTTATTTTTCGCCCTTAAGGAATCTGAGGCCATTTTACTGGGAGTTGAGGAGCATGCTTCAGCTTGTGGGCCTACTTTGCTAACTGGCTCTGTGTTCTTGGGCTTGCACCTCAAACCCTCTGAGGCTTTCCTGCCTCACCTATCGAAATGGGTGGGTGAGTGATGGAGTGGCCAGTGAGGGCCTTTCAGACCTCTATGACAACAGCCAGTGTATGTTTCAAAACCAAATGTACACATGTGATCTCACAAAGGATTTTTTTTTTCTCTAATCCCACAACTTATTTGATAACAAGAAGCACAAAAATGAAAATGGTGAATGGCTATTACCTCCCTATTTATGTATCTAGCCTCTAAGACAGGGAAGGGAGGCTGCTGAAGCCTGGGAAGAGGGGTAGCTCTTCCGGTGTCATGGGCATTCCTGCCTCGCTTCTTTGCTTTCACTCACTTGGAATGCCCTCCCCTCCTTACTCCACGCAGCAAAATCTACTTCAAAGGCCTTTCCTCCAGGGGTCATCTGAGAGCCACTCAATGCTCCATCTGAACCGCTCACGTCAATCTTCTTACATAGTTACTTCCGGATGACATTTTATCTTCTTGCTTAATTCACTCGTCAGTCGTCCTTCACGCGTGTGGGCTTGTGTCATCACTTAGCCCCTGTGAGGGCAGGAACCATCTCTCATATCTCCCTGTATCCCTCTAGAGCCATTCACTCATTCACTCACTCTTCTAATATCCTTTGAGTATCTGCCACATGCCGGGAACTGTCCAATCCCAGGGAATTAAAAAGATGACTGGATGAGCCTTGAGAAGGCTCACAATCTAGCAGCCAAACTTAAGCCAAACCAAGAACTCTTGTGGCCACTGTCAGAACTCCTTTAGTTGAAGTGACAGGAAAACTTACTTCAGGCTGCCTTAAACAAAAACGGCAGTAATGGGAGGAAGAAAAATTTTAAGGATCAAAAATTGTCATAAAAAATTGTAAAGAGGCATAGCTACATCCAGAGGCTGGAAGAAGGTCAGCAAGACTGCTCTGTCTCTGGGCTCTGCCTTTGTCTCTCTGCGCTGGCTTCGCTCTCAGGCAGACCCTCTCCAAAGGGCAAGTACTCTGACCCCTCACACCTCACACCTCACACCTCAGTCGTTTCACCAAAAGTCCTGGAATTGCATGTTGCTAGATTAAAGTGCCGTGACCAAGAGGATGCAGTGCTGGTCACAGACTCACCACTGTTGAGGGATGATTCCCCAGAGGAAAATCAAGGTCTTGTTATCAGGAGAAGAAGGGAGGGATGCTGATCAGGGGATAGTACCAGACGCCTCCTTTGTTATGCTGTTAAGAAAGGGGACCTCAGAGGAGGTGGGGAGGGAGAGGCTTATTCTGCCTCAGGGTGGATGGGGAATCATGGAAACATATGCAGTGGGCTTGAAGTACATGTGAGAGTTTGCTGGGAGGGACATGCAAAGAAGTGCACATTCTGCAGGCAGAGAGAAGGCTGAGTGTGAAGCTGTGAGATCAGACAGGACATAGATGTTCCGGGGCCGAAGAAGTTCTGTTGGGCTTGGGCAGGGGTGATGCAGGATGTAGTGAAGAGGAGGCAGCTGTGGCAGGAAGGGAGGAGCCAGACCATGAAGGGCTTTGAAAGTCAAGGTCAAATGAAGGTTCTGAATGGACCAGTGATATGGTCACTGGGCGGGAAGGCCAGGTGGGAGGCAGAGCAGCTGCCCAGGTGAAGGGGCAGAGTGTGCTTGGGGCTTTGCCTGAGAGTCGCTTGGTGGCAGACAACCGGTGTGAGGCTTTGGGGCTAGGGCAACCCCTTCACTCAGCTGCAGTCTGCTGACTTAGAAGCTGCCTTCAGCTGACGCCAGCCCTGAGACAGTCAATCCAAAAGGGAAAAACTGTATTAACTGAGTCACCTGGCTGAAGCAGGTTCTGCTTACCCATGCTGGGTGCTATGGCATCAAAGGCTGGGCTCCAAATACCCAGTTCTGCCCCTCACCATCTGGGTGGACTTGGGAAGCTAGCTAAACCTTTTATTTTCCTTATCTGTAAAGCAGGGTGTGTAACAGCTAACTAAATTTAGGTGCTTTAAGGATTAAATGAGGAAATTCATGAGACACTCTCAGCATCAAACCCAACATCTGATACTAATGATAATTATTATTGGCATCACTGTTATTACAACCAGCAAGTCACCAGGTCACTGGGGAAATTCACTAACTGATGTATGTGGATGTAGGGCCCACAGTAGGTTTGCTATAAATATTGATTTTCCTCCTCCCATTACCACCTTCTCCCCTAGGAAACCCTCACGAGTATTTCAAGGCCTGGGGCCAGTGGCCTAGAGATGCCCCACCTGCTTCCTCCACCCTAACGTAGAATTAGTCACCTGCTCGCTGGCTCAGTCCTCACACCTCAGAGTGCAGGCACACTGAACCAGTGCCTGGCAGCACTGCTGAGCTGCCTTTTGACTTGCTGAACGGATTCTGAGTACCAGGACAAAGGCCCTGCCTCATTAGGCAATGTCCGGGCAACCTCATCTTCTCCTTTCACTTTGGTTTATCCACCTGCCAAATGGGTGCATCCCGTAGTGTGTGCAGCACTCTGCAGACAAAGGGTGCTGACCCACAGCTCCTCTGGTCAGCTCTTTCACCAATCAGTGTGGGATCTTAAGCGGGACCCACCCCGGCTAGCCTTTGGGTCCCTTGCCTGTTAGATGGGGATGACAACACCGTCCCTGACTCCCCAAGCCCCACCAGGATTCTGGGAGTATTTAAGCAGCCAAAGGCTGGGGAAGTCCTTTGCAAAGTGTAAGGAGCTATATAATCTTGGAAGGTCATTATTATCCACTTTGCTTAATGGAATGGAGTCAAAACTAAACCCCTGCATACTACTGCTTGTTAATTATTAGTAACAATAGTTACTGGATACCACTTAATTACCACAATATCCATTTTACCTTTATTACAATATCTATTGTTCATTTTTAAAATAAAATTGAAATCATAGGCATGTATCTACGTATATTAAGCATTCATGCACGTGTACTAAGTCACTTCAGTCATGTCTGACTCTTTGTGACCCCTTGGACTGTAGCCCTCCAGGCTCCTCTGTCTATGGGATTGTCCAGGCAAGAATACTGGAGTGGGTTGCCATGCCCTCCCCCAGGTATCCAAATATAAGTAAATCCTGTCCTGGTTAATACTTTGGAAGTTGCTGATGAGTCTCTGAAGATTCCAGGACACTGGGTGTAGGATCTGGGGAGGGCCCAGAAGGAAAAACTAGAAGGAGGAAAAGGGGATATAACCACTGCAAGGACTACTCAAGAGGCTGACCCTCCTGCCTTAAAATCCCCCCCAGCAACAGAGACAAAGGTGGAGGATGGAGAGAGCAGAGATGAACGATGTTCACTTCCCAAGAGCCAGGGGCCCTCAGGGTGTCTTATGCTTGCTTCTGGATTCCTGCCACCCTGCACAACACACCTCCCTGCTCATTGCTTCTTTTTACTTAAATGGGTTTATTTACAAAGGGCTTTCCCCAGTCTTGGTTAAAATAAGACGTTTTTAAAAACAGCATCACTTGCCCTAAATAGAAGGTAACTGAAAAAGTAAGTTCAAAACAGTATCATTCAATCCTGGGCAGATGCTGATGCCCTGGGTTTGCCATCTGTTAGTTAAAAGTGGGGTTAGAGAGGCGTTAGCAACACACTGGAAACAAACTGTAACCACAAAGAGTAGAAGAGGATTGACTAACCAGTCAGTATTTATGGCTCATGGGCTATGGACGATGCCTGCCTCATTTTGAGAAACACCAATCCATCTAACTAGCCTTCATGTTACAGACATGTGTTTCTAAAACACCTGGCCTTTGTGCACACACCTCCCAAGGCAGCCCCTTTAATGCTGGACAGTTCTGGCTACAGGAACATTCTCAAGGTTGAGTGAAAATCTGCTTTTCTGAAAATGTTATCCTTGGACCTCACGTGTCTCCTGTGCAGCCGCACAAGGTAAGTCTATTTCCTTCCATTTCTGAAGGAAGTTTTCGGTAGTATCTTGGTCTTTTCAGTTATTCATTCAGAATCCTTTGATAGAGCTTCTATCTGTATGTCAGAGAGAGAGGGGGAGACTGCCTAGAAATGGTCCCTTGCCTTCAAGCAGCTGGCAGTTTCAAGTGGGAGAACCAGACACACGAACTGGATCATTCCTTGATAATCTGACCCGAGCCCCAGGACAGCCTCCTGTGGCAGGCCAGGGGAGGAGCTGCTGACTATGGGGCTGTGCAGAGGAGGTGAGCCCTGAGCTGGCCCAGGGGTGACAAGCATGAGCTGACCAGCAGGAGAAGAAGAGGCCCTATGATACCCAAACAAGGAGGATGTGGTCTGGGCTGATAGGTGACTCTCAGGAAACATGAACCCAAACCGGAGCGGAGAGGGGCACACCCAGGGTCATGCAGCCAGAAGCAGTTTTGCATTATGGAGCTAGTTACACCAAGATTAGAGCCTTAGCTCTGCCACTTACCTGCTCTGGCTGTGTCCTTCTGGACAAATTACTAATTTCTTTAAATCTCAATATTTCCAACTAGAAAGACAGAGACAGTACCTACCTCAAAGGTCACAATGTCTACCATGAAGGTTAAATGAGATAATGCACGTAGAACATCCGGTAGAGACCTCACATTCGGTGATGCGGATGTTGGGGCGGCGGGGAGGTATCTGAAAGATTAAACAACCTGCACAGCACAGACACAGAGCCCTCGGGAAGGACTCACCTGGCAACCCGGCCCAGGAGAACACCAGCTCTGGAGAGCATTGCTGGAAAGCCCTCACTGGTGCGACAGGAACCACAGACACAGCAGCAGCTATGAGACGCGGGTCCCACGTGGAGGACCTCGCCCATCGTCCCCACCTCAGTCTCAGCAAACCTTTCCATTCTGAACCCTTTGCACATCGATAGGCTCAATTTACTCACTACAGAAGTCCTTCTGTCCCCAGGACTCACCTGGAAGGTTAAGTCTAAATTGTAGCATCTTTTTAGGGAAATGCTACATCTGTGGAAACAAAACATCCCCCCAAAGAAGCGTTTTCTTGGCAATCGAGTTGGTTACTCACTGAATCCTCCTTCTCAACTCCCCTGTGAAGCTGAGATGCTCCAAACCTACTTCACAGAGAATATTAAACATCATTCATTGACTGGCCAACCACCTTCCAGCTTTTTCCACACTCTGAATTTCCCCATCTTAAACATATTTGAATAGAAGTCCCTGTTCCTTTTATCACAGCTGTCCAAATACTAGCAACCAACACTTAACTTCCGAAGAGAGCATTTTTATCAGGTATTTCCCCAGAAGGTCAGGGGTTTCAAAAACTGAGTGAGTCATAAATAGAAGGGGACTCTCTCACCTCCCACACGGTTTGCATGGAGCTCTAACATTCCAAAGGGGAATCCAGAGTATGTCTCAATGGAGCTTTTCAAACTGGGTCCCAGAGAGTGCTAGTTTGGTTTAAAAAAAATGTGGCATAGTGGTAAAGAATCTGCCAGCCAACGCAGGAAACACAAAGAGACACACGTTGGATCTCTGGGTTGGGAAGATGCCCTGGAGTAGGAAACAGCACCCAATTCCAGTATTCTTGCCTAGAAAATTCCATGGACAGAGGAGCCTGCTGAGCTATAGTCCATGGGGTCACAAAGAGTCAGACACGACTGAGTGACTGTCCACACATGCACACACTGGGGAGGGAGAATTCTGTGGTCTAATAGCTTCAGAAAGAAGTCAACAGGCTTATTTACTATAGAATCTCTCAGAGTCTCCCATGTCCTAAGGCCCATCAGGAATCTGTGAGGGGAGGTAAGGAGCAGGCAGTCTTTCACCTCTACTCATTTTTTCTTTCCTCACCTCCCCTCCCTCTGACCAGACATCTCAAAGTGTTGGTGTTTCAGAAAACACTTCTCTGCAGAAAGAAGTCCTAGTTCCAAGAAACCCCTAGTTTCCTAGAACTACCTGGATTGTTTGGAGGATACCCACATATCTTCAGAGGAAGGATTTAAGCCCCCGTGTGCCACTTGCCATGCTGCTGCTCATGAAGGGCTCCCAGCTCCAGGCCTCAAAATGGACAAGGCCAGTTTAGGTCAGGCCTGGCTGCAAAAGGGCACTGGATTATGGATTTTACCCTGGGGGAGCTGAGGGATGTGGAAGGCTGGCATACGTTGACAGTGAATTGTAAACAGTTTATCATCTAGAAAGTCATCATCTTGGGCAACTCTTCAACGTGAATGGCCATTGGAATCCCCTGAAGGACTTGTTAAAATACAGGCTGCTAGGCCCCACCCCCAGAGTTTCTCATTCAGCACGTTTGAGGGGAAGCTAAGGGCTTCACATTTCTGACAAGTCCCCAGAGGACGGGGATGCTAAAGCTGCTGGTCAGGACCACACTTGGTAAACTAGAGTGCAGGCCCTGATTCCTTAGTCAGAGAGACCACTGTAAAATCCACGCTGTCCTCTCAGCAACTCTGTACCTGTGCCAGCTACCAGAGTGTGTGGCCCTTCACCCAGATAGCCTCCCCAAGGTCCTAATGCAGCCAGAAGACAAATGTCCCCTTCCTTGACTCCCACCACCCCTAGCCCAGAGCCACTCTAATTACCATCTGACCTTCATTCATTCAATAAACATCAGTGAGGGCTGATGCCAGGTGCTAGAGACCCCAAGTCAACAGCCACCCCTTCTGCCATCTTGGAGCTGGTGGCCCAATTGTCAAAAGAGGGGCAGACAAGGAAAATAGATAATTACAACACAGGGTGTCATCTTCTGCCACATCTCCTCCTGAAGTCCCTTCATCTCAGGTCAGATATGGATTCCTCTCAGTTCTACCTCTGAGAGAGTTCCCAGCACCTGTCCACTTTCTTTCTGCTCTGCTGTCACCCAGGCCACCATCATGCCTGCCCGGAGAGCTATACTCCTTATCAGCCTACTGGTCTCCTCAGCGTCCCTCTTGCCCCCTCCAAGTCAGGGTGACCTTTTAAAAATGGAAATTAGATCATGCTACTCCCTACTGAGGATGCCTCAGCGGCTATGGCTTCCCTCATCACAGTTCCAGAACCACTGGCCTCTCTTCCCTTCACACTGTCCCCCGCTGCTTCTTCTCAACCCTCAGCTCATGTTTTTGCTTAAATGCCACTTCCTCCAGCAGCCTTCCCTGACTGCCATTCTAGCTCAGTGTGGAGGATTCAAGGGGCCGCAAATCCTCTGAGGGTCCTCCAGTGAAAGCAAGACTTTGTTTTCCCTCCTCCTGAAGCTGAGCTGGAGCTCAAACCACTTTGATCAACAGAATCTGGGCAGGGGATGGAGGTGGGTATTCAAAGAGACTGCAGCTCCCCCACTGCCACCTCGGGACCCTGAGTTCCCATGGCTGAAGTGAGACTCTGACCCCATGTGGAGAGGGTAGCAGCCCAGCTGAGCTCAGCGTATAGCTGTCTTCACCAAAGTGCCAGGAAAGGTGGGGGAAGCCGTCTTAGACCTTCCAGCCTGGACTCTAGCAATCATTCCATCCTACCAATCTTTTGATGGCAGGCTGTCTTTCATTTATTTGCATATGTTTGATGCCACATCTCACTCCTCCACGAGATGGTAAATCCCACCAAGGCAGGAACCAAGTCTGTCTCATTTGCCATTGTAAGCCAGCACCGGGCATTGGTGGGTACTCAGTAAATACTGGCTGAATAAGGAAATCAACAAGTGCAGAATATCGTGGACACACACAGGAGGGCACCAGGTTAGACTCATGGAAGCTTTGCAGAGGAAGTGACACCTAAATGCTAGGCCTGAGGAGCAAGCAGATGGCAGGGTTCAAAGAGCAGGGCCATAGGGACTAGGAGTCTGCCCCAACCACATCACCTATGGACAGTGCCCAAGCTGTGTACTCATAAGAGAGAAAGAGGAGGGACTGTGGCTCGTTCATGCATGTGTCTTCAGCAAGAAGCACGGTCTAGGAAAACAAGAGATGCTTGATATACACCCATGTGACTTCTTGGGGAGAGAAGTCTGAGCTGAAAGTCAGGAGCCCTGGGTTTTCTCACTCAGAAGCTCATGGTGTATCCTTTGGTAACATCCCACTTAGCTTGCCTGGTGATCAGATGGTTTGAGATAAAGCCAATGACTCCCTCACTACATCCCTGGGTTATCATGAGGATTATAAGAGAGAAAGAAGTCAGAGTGCTTTGAAAAAGGTGTGTTAGAACAGAAATATGTGATGGTGGAAGAAGACACACGTGATGGTATTGTTTTCTGAAAGTTCAGCCTGCCGCAGCTGAACCCTCAGGGCCATAGGCTGAGCTTTTTCTTGAACGGGGTTGCCACATGGAACTCAGCCTGGGTGAGTCTAGCCCAGACTCCTCTTGGGCATTCTCTGGGGAGCTGGAAATTTTTCAACCGCCCAGGTGGAGACGAAGCAGCTGGGGCCTTAGAAAGACAGAACCCATAGAGCAAAGTAGGAGCATTAGACTTGGCGCAAGAGACGTGAGTTTCTGTTGAGGACTGAGTGTCTGTATTCCCCCAGAAGCCAAATGTTGAACTCTACTCTCAATGTGATGGTGTTAGGAGGTAGGGCCTTTAGCAGATAAGAAGGATTAAATTAGGTCATGGGGGAAGAAGGGAGCCCTCGTGATTGGATCAGCGCCCTCGAAAGACTCTCTAGAGCTTGCTTCCTCTCTCTGTCCTCCACTACATGAGGACACAAGGAAGATCAGCGTCTACAAGTCACAGGAGGGAGCTCACCAGAACCTCGCCATGCCGCCACCGGCACCCTGATCTCCAGCTTCCGGCCTCCAAAACTGTGAGAAAACCATTGCTGTTTACAAGCCACCCAGTCCAGAATATTTTGTTATAGGAGCCCAGATGGACTGTGCAGTGGGAATAACATGACCAGACCTGGGCCTGGGCACCGCCCCCCTCACCCTGAGAGGCTACCTGGCAGATAGGTGGACCTTCTTAATGAAGGGCCTACAAGATGGCAGGACAAGGCTTCTCTGGACAGCCAGGATGAAGGACCCAGAGCACAGTCCAGACCTCAGAGGTCAGGCTGTTTGGCCCTGGGGTCAGAGCGCAAATCCAGGCATCCCCTGGAGACTCGTGCTTCCAAAAGGAATGGGGGGACTCTGCGGACACATCGGCCTGGTGCCCATGGCCCACAGCAGCTGCACTGGCCTGGCCACACCCTAATTAGACTTTCATGGTGTGTCCAGCAGCCTGCTGGGCCCGACTGCCAGCTGGGGCTCCCATTCTGTCTAGCGGCCTCAGTTAATGAAGCCATGAGGGGCTGACTGAGCTCATTACAGGCAATGCGAAGGAACAGGGTACCCCTGCACATGCTCCCCCAGTGCCTCCCTCCCCCGTGTCCACACTGAGAACAGGAAGAGGGAGCTGAATCCAAATCAAGAGGAAGGAGAGGGGCGGAAGCTGAGCTCCAGCCCAACCACGCAGCCTGAATGGCTCCATAACAGCCCAGCCAGAGATGTGGGTTTCTGTACGTGTGTCTGAGTCTGTGGTTTCAGCCGAGTGTTCAGAGCCCATGGCTGCTCTCAGACCACACCCAGGCCTTTCTCATCTCAGGCCAAGGAGGCAGAATGAGAGTGAAGGTTCAAATTCGTCACTTCCCAATAACTGGCCCACAGACATGTTTGTACAAGCCTTTCTGTCATCTCTAAGATGGGATACTGATCTGACTCAAAGCAAATGCTCAGTCAATGTGCTCAATAAATCATTACTGTTGTTGTTACTAAAAGACAGTCACAAAAAGGAACCAAAGCATGAGCTTCTGAATGGCAGGTGAGTGATTTTTTTCTTTTACTTTTCTGCATTTGTAACAAAAAGTGTTTTACTTTTATCTTTTAAAAAAGTACATGCTTCTTCCAAAACATCAGAAAAATGAGATTGTGTATGAAAGGGCCCAGACAGTGCCTGGGAGGAAGTTATTAACAGAAGTATCCTCCTGCAATGAAAGTTTGAACAGATGTGATTGGGTGGGAAAACGAGCATGGCATTTGCAAACATGTAATAAATTGTTGCCCTTTAATAAGGCATTTCTTCTCCCCAAAGGTCAAGGGAAGAAGGCACAGAAGTTGAGAGCTCACAGTGCTGAGGCGCCCAGGTAAGGAGATGTTGAGGGGAGCTTGAAGGAAGAGCGCTCCCTGGCCAGGGTAGAAGGCAAAACACAGAGAGAGAAGGGGGGACACAACTGAACAAAGGGTAGTCTACACACAACAGAGTCTCGTTCACTCTTAAAAGGAGGCCCTTCTGACACATGTCACAACACGGGTGAGCCTTGAGGATATTATGCAAAGCGGAATAAGCCACAGTCACAAAAGGACCAACACTGTATGCTTCACATACCTGAGGTCCCTAGAGCAGTCAGATTCATAGAGACAGAGAGCAGAAGGGTGAGTTCCAGGACGGGGGTGGGAAGGGGAAATGCGGCATTGTTCACGGCGTGCAGAGTTTCACATTAGTGAGATGAGCTCTGGCGAAGGATGGGGGTGATGATTACACAACAGTGTGGATGCACTTGATGCCACACACTTGTACATTTTAAAATATTTAAGGTGGTAAACTTTATGTTATGTGTAGTTTACCACAATCTAAACCTATGTAGAGAGGAAAAAAGAGATTGGACCCAGAGGAAAAAGGAACGGAACAGGCAGGATGGAGCAAGTCTCTGGTCTCCCGGGGTTGAGGGCCCTTCACTGGAGAGATGACTCACAGGGGCTGGGGACCTCCAGGGAGCATGGCCGAGCGGGAAACAGATGGAGGCAGGGGGCGCAACCTGGTAAGGTCATGGCTTCTATCTGCACTTGGCCGCTGGCCCCTCACGGTCCTGAGCTAGGGGGCATTTACAGCTTGAGGACTCAGCCAGGGATGTGCCCAAGAGGATCAAGCCTCCTTTCCTCCTCAAAATCTGAGCTTGGGGTGTGAGAAATTAGGACCTGGAGGATGTGTGTATATAAATAAGCAACTAAGCCTGGCACCATCCTCCAGGGGAGGAAGGAAGAGGAATACTTTGAGCATCTATTCCAAACAGAAACAATTCTGAGGCCACTGTGCTGAAGGAATGCAGACATGGGCTGGCTGATCCCCAGATAAAAGAGAACTGGGTATAGTCAGGATGTCCTGAAAAGTGATGGGCTGGCACCTGGGCCCAGATGGAGGCAGAGCCTGGTGCTTGGTTGCATAATAACAACAGAACCATTTATTGAGACTTCCTGTCCATGACAAGTGCTTCTCTTGGTCCATCGTGTATTCCTTTCAGCATCTTTATGGGTAACAACTATTTCTACCCTCACTTTACACCAAGGAAGACTGAGGGCTGGAGATGAAAGTCACCTGCAGACCCTGGGCCTTAAAAGCCCACCATCTGCCCCCAGGGAGTCCTGGTTTCCTTGCAGCTTCCCCTCCCAGCATTGCCTCCCACTGCCCCAGACCGCGAGCCCCTTCTCACTTGAACTGGTGCTCCCGGGAGCTGCGGATCTTGGAGGAGAAGCGCTCGGCCAGCTTCTCCAGGCTGCGGGAATACTCGAGCTCGATCTCAGCTTTCCGGCGGAAAAACTCCTGGAGATCCTGGAGCAGCTGCAGTCTCGACTCCGACTGCTGCTCCAAGCACTTGAACTGCTCCACCAGCTGCGTGCGGATCTCTGTGGGCAGAGGCAGGAGTGGGCTGTGAGGTGGTGGTGGGGACAACAGGGGCACCAACCCGGCCCACCCACCGCTAGTGGCCCAGGCACTGCGATGCCAGCAGCCCCCTCCCCACCACCCACTACCCAGAGCCTCTCCAGGTACTGGCAGGACGATTGAGCAAACGCCAGGTTTTGCCACAATGTAACCCAACGTTTGCCAAAGCTGAATCACTGCATGTCACCACCACGATTTTTGCGATACCCACACATCACGTGGGTTATTATTTCTTCCATATGATCTAGTAATTTCACTCACTTTTCTTACTGAAAACAACTTACCTAAACCATACAGTTTAATGTCATTATGGCAAGGGTAAAACTAGAACCACTTGCCGTCTTGGTACACAGAAACTTGATTCAACAAAAACAAAAATTTTGTTAAAATTCTCTCCAGAGACTTTTGCTTACCAAAGGCCCTAAGCCTAAGCTTCTGAGTCTCCATCAACAAGAGGAAAACGGGAGCGTGAGAGGAGTTAAAGACAGACTTCCTCCAGGTGTAGTCAGGACTGAGCAAGGGCTGAAGGGACGCCATTCACCTTCAGGTTTCAGGGTTATTTAAGGACATGTGTGTTTTCCTCTCTCAGTCACCTTGAGATTCCATGCATCACCATCTCAGGTGCCACCAGAGAATGTAGTCCAGGCTTCAGGAAATCCTGACAGAGCAAACCAGGTCTGTGCACCCAGGGCAAAAGTTCACAAGCAGGGGCTCAAGATGAAAATCACAGCCGGATCCCAGTGGTTTCGCCACTGCTGCCATCACCACACAGTAGCCTCTTCCCCACCATCCCACAGGCTGCCCAGCAGATCAGTCTCTCCACACTGTGCTCACACCCGCTCCCTGCTCAAAACTCCCCAAGGCCCTCCTCTGGCTGAGTATTAAGCCCAACTCCTTGGCACGGAATTCAAGGCCACCCACTATCTGACTCCAAACTTCTCTGTATCTGCCTACAGTGAGCTCGCTATTCCTTCAAACCAGTCTCTGAGATGTCCAATCCTATTGTAGAAACGGGCCTCCTGTCTGAAAAGGTGGCCAGTACCATCTTAGCATCCTTTGGAAAAGGGGTCTTCAGGGCATGCAGCGCTACTCTGGGGCGCTGGAAGCCTTGCCAGGGGGTGCACAGCAGGCACTGTTACAAAGGCATGGGTTTGAGATCTTACTTCCATTCCCACTCTTCCTTTGCCTGACAATGTGCCTCGGCAACTCTCCTTTCCCACCTGCCTCTTCACAACCATCCTCTCTATTTGCAGAAGACCATATTCTCCCTTATTCAGAATCTGATTATGGCACAATTTCTCAGAGTCAAGGTAGAGAACAGTTAAAAACGTTGGCGCTAGCAAAACCTCTTTAATCTAGGGACCATGAACCCTTGCTACAAAAAGTGTGGTCCATAGACCAGCAGCATCAGCATCTTCCATAGCCTTTTTAGAAACACAGCCCTTGGTCAGTCCTGACTATACCTGGAGAAAGTCTGTCTTTAACTCCCCTCCCACTCCCATTCTCCCCTTGTTGATGCAGACAGAAGTCTTAGTCTTAGAAACAATACCCATAGACTTATTAGAAACCTTAGGCCCCAACCCAGACGTTCTGAATCACAATCTGCATTTTAACGAGATCCCTGGATGGTCCTTATGCACCTTAAAGCCATCCCGTCCATCTCGTGCTGAGAAGCACTTCCCCTTCTGTCTTACTTTTTATTTTTAGTAATTATTTATCAAATTATAAAACACTGATATTATTTTGATGAACTGAATGATAAATCAATATGAAATAAAGATACTTAGGGTTTATGGTCAAAGCAAATTTTTCAATGTCCGTTTCAATTTACATACATATTTTGGACAAAAAGAAAAGAGAAATCAATAAAAAAAAGTTCAAGCATGAAAACATACTATGTAAAATTCTGTGAAGGAAGTAGAAGGGAATTATGAGTTCAGGAAGGTAAAGATAGGAACAATATAGCAATACAATTTCTGACTTGCACAGGTAATTTTTGGTGAGTGGCGGTGGATACAAATGTTTTGTGGTATTTATCTTCAGTTCAGTTCAGTCGCTCAATCGTGTCTGACTCTTTGCGACCCCATGAATCATAGCACGCCACGCCTGCCTGTCCATCACCAACTCCCGGAGTTCACTCAAACTCACGTCCATCAAGTTGGTGATGCCATCCAGCCATCTCATCCTCTGTCATCCCCTTCTCCTCCTGCCCCCAACCACCATGCAATTCCACCCATAGATCATATCTAGAAGAAATCAGTGTTTATGTCTACCCCCAAAATATGGAAAATACTCACAGCTTTATAGCTAAATATTAGAAACAACCCAAAATGTCCATTAAGAGTACATAAGATTTTTTTTCAAAGGGGCAGTTTATTTCAAAATACTTGTCAGTCGTAAAATATTAATAGTAAAGTGAATTTATGCAAGGAGTAGATAAAGGTTTTTTAAATGTGAGATGTTCATTCAATGGAATACCATATGATAAGGGAAAAATGATCTACTGCTACCATGCTGATGTCAAGAAGCAAGGAAAAAAATTAGATCATGCAAAAAATAAGTTACGGTGACTGAGTTCAGAGAAATGATCACCTTTGGGTGTAGTGACTGAGAGAGGGTTCAAGGTTACATTCTGGAATACTGGGGATAGACCATTATACCTTCATCTGGTAAAAATTAACTGAGCTGCACACTAAGATCTGAGCATTCTACTATACTTAAGTGACACATCAATAAAAAGGCAAGCTAAAAATTGCTGTTATTCAGTCTGCATTTGATACAGTTAAGAGGGTAGAGTAATTTTATTCTACAAGGTTAATATTTACAATATGGCAGAAATGATATCCTTCATAACTCTTTAAATTTCTGGTGAACATTTCAGATGTCAAGTTAAAATGTGTGAGGCAAAAGAGATTTCCACCCCCCACCCCCAAAGTTCATGTAGAGGGTAGGCAAGCAAAAAAGTTTTAAAACCAGTGTTTTAGAGGCCAAGCACTGCTCCTCCCAGGAAGTCCTGGCTGGCTCAGCCCTCATGACCCCACTCTGAACTCCCATGGTACTTGCAATTGGTCTCAGAGCGCCTTGTGCTGTTTTCTCTTAATTCTTTCGTGGACACATGTCATATTAGCTCCTACAAAAGAAATTTAAGATCTGATAGTGGATTCTCCCAGCACAAATATCAATATCTATATAGCAAATCCCTATTTACCTTTACCAAAGTGCTTTTACCCAAGGACATCAAATGTTGTGATTACGGGAATCTCACCCAACACACACCACATATGCACACACACCCACATACAACGCACACATCACATTCACATGCCACATGACCTCACATTTACACACATCACACACATCTACCACACATACACATACCAGACACACACCGCATCCATATACCACAGAAACTCACATACTGCACAAATACCACACATACCACACAATCACCACAACCACCACACACATTCGGACACACATACCACATACCCACACCACTAACACACCACATCCCAAACACACACCACACACAGTCACACATGCACATACTATACTCATACCAGACATGGATATATTATTGTTACTTCCCTGGTAGCTCACACAGTAAAGTGTCTGTCTAGAATGTGAGAGACCCAGGTTCGACCCCTGGGTTGGGAAGATCGCCTGAAGAAGGAAACGGCAACCCACTCCAGTACTCTTGCCTGGAAAATCCCATGGACCGAGCCTGGTAGGCTACAGTCCATGGGGTCACAAAGAGTCGGACACGACTGAGCAACTTCACTTCACTCATTTTTACAGGTGAAGAAACCAAGACTCTGTGTAAACTAATCAGGAACTTGTCCAAGGTCACATTTTGCTCTATGAACAATCTACACAGGCACTCCTTGATATGGCTTACTTGTTAAACTGGATTGAGATGCCATCACTCCCACAAGCGCAAGCCCTGCCATATTAATACATAGTTATAAAAATGTTATCTAAATATTTTAAAAATTACTTTTAGAACATCTACTATTTGGGACTCAAAATAACCTTAATAATAATCGTGAGTACTTACAGAGCACACCATGTGTTCCATGCCTGATGTTGAGTTCTCTGGATATTTATCTCACATAATCTGTATAATATCCCCTCTAAAGTGGGTGCTACTAGTATTTCCCCACCTTTTCTCCACAGATGAGGAAGTGGAGGCTCAGAAATAAGTAGCCTCTGGTCATAACAGCTGGTGTGTGGCAATTAAGCTAGGAACCAAGCCTAGGTCCTCAGTTGAAAGCAATGACCCTCCAGACACCTCACTAAGAGGAGGCCATATTATTTTCTTTCAAGACTTTAATCCATCTGTATTCAATTTCTTGTATCCTTTTTGTAACAAGATGGTGGGCTAAAGAGATAGTATTTATCAAACATGCTGCAGCCACTCCTTTCCTCCATTACAGGGCATTATCAGGAGCCAACATTCTCCTGTTTTAGAGGGAAATCTCATAAATCACACTTCGCTGACAGGAGACGATTTGGAGAGAGCAGAGAAAACTCCCTTAGTTCACACAAGCAGCTGGAGCCTGGAGCAGCTTGGACAGCTCACAGTCAAGCCTCTCTCACAGGAAACGCCCTGGCAGGAGCGACTGCTGCCTGCCTGCCGATGCTGTGGAACCTGCTGGGATCTGATTACTCATCTCCTTATTTCTAACTCCCTCCCAAGTTGCTCCTCCTCAGAGCCAGCACAGATTTGGCTTTTCTCATCAGAGATTTCAAAGAGAGAGAAAAATAAATAAATAAAACAACTGCTTGCAAGGCATAGACTTCAATCAGAAGATGGTCCCCCTAGGAATGATTCCAATCTCGGCACAGCACTGAGTAGCGGAAAAATAATGGGGGTTGGGCAGGGAGGATAAGGGGCTTAGAGAGCTGGGAAAGGCCTTGATATTAGAACTTTTAGAGCTGCAGGTGACCGCCCTGACTCCTCGCACAGCCTCCTGGTTTTACAGAGACGTGAGGCCCAGAGAAGTCCTCCTGAAGCACAGCCTCCCTGTGTCACTCTCCATGGAGTAATAGGAGAGAACAAATCTAACTCCATATTGCCTCTGTCTCTTTTACATTTTTTTTTCTCGTCAAAAGACCAAATTTATTTAATTGGAGGTTAATTACTTTACAATATTGTATTGGTTGTGCCATACATCAACATGAATCCGCCACAGGTATACACGTGTTCCCCATCCTGAACCCCTCACCCTCTTCCCTCCCCGTACCATCCCTCTGGCTCGTTCTCAGTGCACCAGCACCAAGCATCCAGTATCATGCATCGAACCTGGACTGGCGATTCGTTTCATATATGATATTAGTATACTAACGCATATATATGGAATTTAGAAAGATGGTAACGATAACCCTGTACGCAAGACAGCAAAAGAGACACAGATGTATAGAACAGTCTTTTGGACTCTGTGGGAGAGGGAGAGGGTGGGATGATTTGGGAGAATGGCATTGTCTCTTTTACTTTAACCTTTGCCTTCTATTGCTTTTGCTACAAGTTAACCACAAGTTTATTAAGTTAATTTAATAATGCCTAAAGCCTGAAGTATACAGGATAGCCCATTCTCAAGGCTCTGTCCCAAAAATCCCCTGTGCTCCACCTATTTATCCTTTCCTCCCTCCTTGCCCCAACTCCTAACAACTACTCTTTTTTGTTTGTTTTACTATTGCTGTGGTTCGGTCTTTTTCTAAATGTCATATAGTTGGAATCATTCATTATGTAGGCTTTTAAAACTGGCTTCTTTTACTTAGTAATATGCACTTATAGTTCTTTCACGTCTTTTCATGGCTTTTTTTCATGGCTTGATAGCTCATTTCTTTTTATTGCTGAATAATATTCCATTATCTATAATAATATTAATGGTTTCTTTATCCATTCACCTTTTGGCAATTATGAATATTTTGGGCAAGTTTTTGTGTGAACATAAGTCATAAGACTTCCCTTGTGGCTCAGCTGGTAAAGAATCTGCCTGCAATGCAAGAGACCTGGGTTTGATCCCTGGGTTGGGATGATCCCCTGGAGAAGGGAAAGGCTACTGACTCCAGTCTTCTGGCCTGGAGAATTCCACAGACCATATAGTCCATGGGGTTGCAAAGAGTTGGACACAACTGAGTGACTTTCACAAGTCATCCTCACTCCATCTGGATAAATACCTTTTTGTTAACTAATAAGCAGATGCTCCAATACTTTGGTGTGAAGGGCCAACTCACTGGAAAAGACTGATGCTGGGAAAGGTTGAAGACAAAAGGAGAAGGGGGCAGCAGAGAATGTGATGGCTAGACAGCATCACTGACTCAATGGACATAAATCTGAGCAAACTCCAGGAGACAGTGAAGGACAGGGAAGCCTGGCGTGCTGCCATCCATGGAGTTGCAGAGTCGGACATGGCTTAGTGACGGAACAACCACAACAAGACTAAATTTAACAGCAGTTTTAGGTTTATAGAAAAAAGGGGGAGTTCTAGTTTTCAAAATTAGTACAAAATTCAAAAATTAGAAAGGGTATAAAGAGAAAATTCTCTCTCCCACCCTTGTTTGTCAGCCATCTGGTCCCTCTCTAGCAAGGTAACCACGTTTCCAAGTTCATGTTTCTAGAAATAATGGCACATTTGAAAAATATTATCTCCCGTTTTTATACGTATTATAGCATGACATTCACAGTGTCCTGTACTTTTTTCTTTTAAAGAATACTTCAGGGCAGTGGGAGGTGGAGACTTCCCAGGTGGCCCAGTGGCTAAGACTCTGCACTCCCAACTCAGGGAGCACAGATTCAATCTCTGATTGGGGAACTAAGAGTCTGCACGCTGCATGGAGCGGTCAAAAAACCAAAAACAAAACACGCATGCACACACACAATACATTGGGGAAATCAATCCATGTAATTTTATAAAGAATTTTCACACTCCTTTTTAAAGCACTATAGAATTCCATATTCTATATTCCAAATGTTAACTTTTTTTAGCCAGCCCCCTTTCCTGGAACTTCAGTTTGTTTGTGATCATTTACCACCATAAAAAGTGCTGGAATAAACAACCATATACAAGCCTCACTTTGCACACATGCAGAGATGTGATCTTTGTGATGAATTCTTCACCTAGCAGTGCCAGATCAAAAGGCAGTGATTGGTCTTAGTATTCTGAGACTGCAAAAGTGCCCTTCCCTGAAATTTCATCAACTTGCACTCCCACCAGAAATGTATGAGAGGGTCACCGGCACAATTAGAAAGCTGACATGCTGGGATTTACTTCAAAATAACCTTGATGGGGGACCAGGGAGTGGTCATACTATGGGTAAAAACAAACAAACAAACAAACAAAACATGATTGGCTTTGAGTTGATTGGAGAAGTTTAGTTGTGGTGAAGAACATGGGGAAGAGGCTTCTTATACTATTCTACTTTTTGTAATGTTTGAAACTTTCCACAATAAAAAGGAGAGCAAAGAAAGTCAGTCAAAGCCAGAAATACAGATCCTGCAGCTTTGATTAACAGGTCTGACCAGTTAGAAATTAAGAATGCCAATAACTTGTCCCCAGAGGCTTCTGCCCCTAGCCCGGGAGGGCTCTCCTGGGCTAGAGGGAGAGGCCAGAGAATGACTGTAAGAGCAGGCCCCACTCAATTCTCATCCTTGCACCGTCCTGAAAATGGGGTAAGTTTTTTGACACTCCCTGGGGCAGCAAGGCCCCACTTTCACAGTCTGTATCCATCCTAAAAATCAAGTGAGTGTGTGTCCCTCTGGTCCACAGAGGCAGCTGGTGTATCTTCCTCAGGATGAAATTTCAGGAGCGAACAAGGAGAATGGTATGTTACACAACTGCACATTCCTGCCTGAGTCTGGCACTGTTCTCACTCCTACTTTATAGATGAACAATTGAGACTCAAGGAGGGGGTGTGAGTACCTAGGGTCACCCAGAAAGTGGCAGAGCCAGGGCTCAAATCCAGAGAAAGGAGTAGACAGGAACCAAGATGACCCAGTCTCCAGTTCAGGGTGCTTTTCCTGGGGTTCTCCATGCCTTCCCTTCCAAGGATCGTGCCCCACTCCATCTCCAGTCTCCACCCCACACTGCAGCTGTCATCTCAGTGGCTCTGGCTGTCACCATGTCCCCCACTGCAACCTGACCCTGCCCTCAGGCCCTCGTGTGGTGGAGGGAAACATCAGTTCAAATCCTGGCCCTGCAACATACTTAGCTGGTGGACTTGGGAACATTTCCTCATTTCTCAGAGTCTCATTTCCCCCTGTAAAAATGGGGATGTTAATAATATAACTCAGATTGTGGTCTTAGGTGTTGATAAGTGACCAAGGAGAAAGTTTTTCATATAGTGCTTCATATACATTAGCACTGAACCTAGTGGCTACTAGCCACACATGGCTCTTTAAATTTGATCAAAATAAAAAATTCATTCCTCAGTTGCACTTGCCACATTTCCAGTGCCCAAAAGCATGGCTACTATATTGGACACTAAAGAACACTTTCATCACTGCAGAAAATTCGACTGGATAGAGCTGTATGAAAGGCTCGACAACGGTTAGCTATGATTGTCATTCATTATTATTGCTTTCTGTGGCCATTTCTCATCTCCTCAGGTGGAATAAAGACCTAAGGCAAGAGTGACATCCATGCTTTATTACTCAGATTTTGCGCTCAACCCCTCCAACTAGAGCAGTGTAATGGGGCCCGCGAGGGCCGCAAAACAGCAAGATGGAGATCCATTCTCATTGCTGCCAGCCCAGTGCACGGCATCCTGAGGGATCCACTGCCATCCTCCTCCGGCCTGACGAGAGACAGCGTGGCAGAGAGGATGGACGCAGCAGAGCCTGAAGCCCAGCTGCTCTCAGGAGGTGGACTGCTGTCTCTGCCAGAGGCCACTGTGAGGTCTTGGGCAGACAAGTCATTTTCTCTGAGCTGTTTTCCAGTCTGTGAAAGGCAGGTAACTACAGATATCCTGCAGAGCTGCTGCAAAGATCAGACTAGAAATAACGTGTGGGCTGTGCCAGACGCCTAGAAGACCCTCTGCAAACAGCCTCCACGGAGAGGTGGCAGGACATAGCAGGAAGGAAACAGCCTATAGGCTTTGGGGAGAGCCAGCCTGGGTTCCAAGCCTGGTTTTCTTCACTTTGTATAAGTCTCTTTGGCTCTCTGAGTCTCTTTTCTAGTCTATAAAATTGGGAATAACAATACCTTCCTGGTGGGTTTGTCAAAAGGGCGAGAGGTGGTGTGCACATGAGGCTCCCTGTGCCTGGTACCCTGTGCCTGGTACCTAGCGGGTAGGAAATAAATGGCAAGAAGGGGGCGTCACTGCCGCTGCAGCCGCGCAGAGTGAGCAAAGCTAGCTGACTCTCAGGCCCAGGCCGCGCCCTCTGTACACAGGCCCTCAAGGACTGTGTATCGCCCCGCGACAGCCCGGTGAATCATCCTTCGGCCTCTTGGCGCTGGGTTCCCCCGCTCCTTCCCCGCCTCCTCGCCAGCCTGGGCCCACGGTTCTTTCCTTCTCTGAGTCCTGCACCGAAAGCTCCACGGCCCCGGCGCGGGCCCTGCACCCTAGCCGGGTCTCCCAGCCTCGTGTACCTAAAAAGGCACCTCGTCATGGGGCCCCGAAACCCAGAGGGCGCCCGGGTCCCGGCTCCGCGGGCAGGAGCGGAGCGCACCGGCTGCCAGGCCAGAAGCGGCTCCGCGCCGTTTCCGCGGCAACCACCGCCGGCCGCGCGCCCGGCCCAGCAGAGCCCGCCTACCCTCTAGAAGCAAGCTCCTGTCTGCAGACTCCAGCAGGCTCACAGCACCTTCTATTAAATTCTCTCTCTCATTTTGCCCGGGACCCCTACCACTGACATCAGTCCGTCCCTGATGACCAGGCCCTTTCGCATCCTTCATCACTTCTGACCACAGAAATGGGCGGCAGGGAGCGGGTGGCTGTCCCACCATTTTACAGGAGATTGAGGCCCACGAGAAGGTAAAGGACCTGGGGGAATCGCAGGATTCAAACTCCGCTGGCCTGACCCTGCTAGGCGTTGCCGGCTAGCTCTGCTCCCCACCCACACAAGGGATCAGACCCAGAATGGGATTGTTTCTCAAATCTTATCAATGCTTCAGCCCTGATAAACGGGCCACTGGGTGATGCGGTGCTAAGAGCTGAGTCTGGGATCAGACTTGCTGAGTTCAGAGCCTGGCCTTGAAGCTTGATAGCTGCGTGAACTTCAGCAAATCAGTTAGCCTCTCTGGGCCTTGGCTTTCCCATCTGCAAAATTCTGGAAGGAAAAAACAGCAGAAAATGACTGCTTGGTGCTTCCCACAAATTGTCTCCTTAGGAAGAAGTCCCTACTACTGTTATTCCCTTTTGCAAAAACAAAAGAGATTGAGGCACAGAGAGGTGAAGTGATTTGCCAAGTTTCACCTTATCATTAAGCTCTAAATCATGTATCACTTGCCAGAGATGTTTCCTGGGTGCCTGTGTGTGTGTGAGTCACTCTGCTAAGTCACTTCAATCGTGTCCGACTCTGTGCAACCCCATAGATGGCAGCCCACCATGCTCCCTGGTCCCTGGGATTCTCCAGGCAAGAACACTGGAGGGGGTTGCCATTTCCTTCTCCAATGCATGAAAGTGAAAAGTGAAAGTGAAGTTGCTCAGTAGTGTCTGACCCTTAGCGACCCCATGGACTGCAGCCTTCCAGGCTCCTCTGTCCATGGGATTTTCCAGGCAAGAGTGCTGGAGTGGGGTGCCACTACCTTCTCCCGGGGATCCTCCCGACCCAGGGATCGAACCCAGGTCTCCCGAATTTGCAGGCAGATTCTTTACCATCAGAGCCACAGTGGACTCCTGAGCACTTACTATAGGTACTATTCCAAGTCAGCCAAGCTTCGATACTCTCTGTCTTTATCCATCTCATATTACTCAGGGTATTGAAGGCCAGGCTGAGAATAGATGATCAAATCACACTGACTCAAGTCCTCCTTGAAACAAATTATGTCCGCTCCCAGCTTACTGGGGGATGAAAAAACACATATGCTGGAAAGGAGCTGGGTGAAGTGACTGGCATTTCCCTCTCTGCTTCTCATCACCAGACCCTCCCCCAGAAAGAAAGCACAGTACATGGGCTAATGTTTTGGAAAAAAATAAGAATTATTTAATGATGGTGATGACCATGCTATTTGTCAACCAGGAAAATCTTCCTCTAAGAGGAAATTATCTGGTTCCAAACAAACTAAGGAATTACAATCATGGTTGACAAGATGAGAGATGTGACTGCCACTCCCTACTGTGATCCAAAGCACAGACCCAGCTCTGCAGCATTGTAAGCATCTCTACCTCGATTGTTAAACCAGGTCTCTCAAGCAGAGTTCAAAGCCAAGTGGGTGGGAGAGGGGGTTTCCCTACAGCATCTGGGCTGTGTCCAAATAGCACCCATTCCTTCTCAAGAAGAAGTTAGACAGAAGTTGCCTACCCACCTTCCAGATGTTCAATGAAAAGCAAAGAAAGGTCAGAATAAGGCCATGGCTCCTCCTACCAGAAGCTGTGAGTTAAAATGGGACGTGATCAATTTTCAACACAAGGTTAATATTCACGGCTTTGCTGCTCAATGGTCCTTGAAAGATCAGCTGCATTTAAATGGGAAAATATCAGGAATCATTAATTCCTGAATTTCCAGCTGCATCCTCTGACCAAGGGCATTTTCCTTTATGTTTCCAATCCTACCCTGCTCCTAGAATCCAGAAGTCACAGAACTAGGGACCCCTGGAAACATCTAAGTGCTCCCCAAAGTTCAGAGTCATTCCCACATTTCCCATTCTCTAAAAACCCTCTATCCTGTATTTTTAAAAATATATTTCTCTACATCACCTCACTTTTTACACGGGATACTTTACAGTATTGCCATAAATGGAAAAACCTGAGTCACTCTCCATTAATGGAAGGTAACTGTAAAAATAAATACAATGACCATAAAATAATGTTATTAAAGTCTACCTAGAGTCTGTAGCTGAGACCAGTGGTTTTTCTTTTTTTTTTTTTTTAATAAAAAGAGTTTGGTAAGTATTAAAGGAAGTGTTGAAGACATGCTAGCACCTAACAGCAATTTTCTCCTTAAGAGGGGTTGAAGGAGAAATTAAAAAAAATAAGTTATCTATTTGTGTGAGTCAATGCTATTTAATTCTGTCTCTGTGAACCACCTAAAATTATCCTATATATACACACCATCAGTGGTGCTCGTCCCTCTCTTCAGGGAACAATTGGTCTAGCCCCTTAATTCACTAAAGGGAAACAGGAATGGAGACCCTTACCCCAATGTGGTACCAAAATCTATGTCTCCCAGCTTTTTGGCCACTGCTCTTTTGATTACAGTTCTTCATATCCAAGTCCTTTCTTCTCTGTTGTGACGACAGGCACTAAGCACAATGTCAGTGTCAACCACCAAGTTGGTTCCTTGCAAATAGCCGGTCAAAAGAAATGATGTGTTGTAGAAGGCTGAATAATGAAATCCCCTCTAGGGATTCAGTTCCTAATCCCTGGAACCTGTGACTATCACCTTAAATGGCAGAAAAGAACTGTGCAGATACAATTAGGTTAAGAATCTTGAGATAAGCAGATTATCCCGAATCATCCAAGCAGACTCTAAATGGAATCACGAGTGACCTTATAGGAAAGAGAAAGAAAGAGACTGGCACAGACAGAAAAGCAGGAGGTGATGAGGTTACAGAGGCAGAGACTGGAGTGATGTGGCCACAAGCCAGGGAATGCCTGCAGCCCTGGGACCTGGAAGAGGCAAGGAACGGTTCTCCCCCAGCATCTCTGGAAGGAGTAAGGGGGGCCCTCTGACGCCATCCTAACTTTGGACTGGTGAAACTGACTTCAGATTTCTGGCTTCTATAACTATGAGAGAATTAATGTGTGTTAAGTCACCAAATAAGCAGTAATTTGTTACAGCAGCCATGGGAAACTTATACAGTGTACATTACACCATTTTGAAAGCTCTAAAGAATGATAGAATATGGTCTAAGTAGTGAGTGATATAGAAATTCAGATGACCAGAAGGAAGAGGGACCTTGGGGTGCTGAAGAGTGAGCTGAGACCTCACAAAGGAGAAGAGCTGAGGTGGGATTCATAGGATCCAGAGAAGCAGAGAGAAGTAGCTGGGCATCTATTATACAAACCCACAAGCATTTACTGAATGCCTACTATGTCTGTGTTAGAGAACAAGAGGAGCTGTGGTGGAAATATGTTTACAACAGGATCCCTGCCTTCAAGGAACTGCCAGTGTACGTGAGGATAAGGCATACCTAGGTGAAAAAATAATGTGCAACATGAGATGAAACAATTCCCTTTCTAGGATCAGAGGCATACACCAAAAAAAGTATGTGCAGAAATTTATATCACATTATTCATAAAAGTAAAAACTTGTATATAACATAATCCAACAACAGGATACTGGTTAAATATCCTCATACATCCATCCAATAAACTTCTCTGCAATTTAAAAATCATGCTGTTTACTGTTTACAGTAGCCAAGATATGGCAACCTTAATGTCCATTGACAGAGGAATGGATAAATAAGATGTGGTACATAAATACAACAGAATATTACTCAACCAATAAAAAGATGAAATAATGCCGTTTGTAGCAACATGGATGTACCTAGACACTGTCATACTGACTGAAGTAAGTCAGACAGAGAAGGAGAAATATATCCCGTATTTGTGGAATCTAAAAGGAAATGATACAAATGAACTTACAAAGCAGAAACTCAGTCTTGGAGAATGAACTTACAGTTGCTGGGGGAAGGATGGTAGAAAGGGACGCATGGGGAATTTGGGATGGACCTGTAGAGTCCCTTGGACTGCAAGGAGATCCAACCCGTCCATTCTGAAGGAGATCAGCCCTGGGATTTCTTTGGAAGGAATGATGCTACAGCTGAAACTCCAGTACTTTGGCCACCTCATGCGAAGAGTTGACTCATTGGAAAAGACTCTGATGCTGGGAGGGATGGGGGGCAGGAGGAGAAGGGGATGACCGAGGATGAGATGGCTGGATGGCATCACGGACTCGATGAATGTGAATCTGAGTGAACTCCGGGAGTTGGTGATGGACAGGGAGGCCTGGCGTGCTGCGATTCATGGGGTCGCAAAGAGTCAGACACGACTGAGTGACTGACCTGAACTGAACCGTACACACTTCAATATTTAAAACTGATAACCAACAAAGACCTATGGTATAGCACATGGGACTCTGCTTAATGTTAATGTGGCAGCCTCGATGGGAGAGGAGTTTGGGGAAGAATGGATACATGTATATGTATAGCCAAGTCCCTTCACTGTTCAGCTGGAACTATCACAACATTGTTAATCGGCTCTACCCCAATACAAAATAAAAAATTTTTAAATAAATAAATAAATTGTGCTGTATAAGAGTTAATCATATAATGATCTAATAGTTATTATAGTTAATATAGTAGTTAACATGTAAGTTAATTGGGAAATGCCCATAATATATAGTTAAATAACAAAAGTGGGTTACAAAAATAGGAGGTATAGTTTAGCCTTCCTAAAATATAACTATAGCTATTTATAAACAGAGAAAAACTAAAGAATATACACCAAAGTGTGAATTGTGGTTATCTCTACATGGTGGGATTATAGATTAATTTGTTTCTTGGATAAATATTTCCTGAGCACCTAGGTGCTAAGCCATGACTTTCTAAACTTTTTCATAAGGGGCTAGAGAATAACTATTTCAGGTTTTGCAGGCCATACACTCTCTATTGCAACTACACAGTTCTACCCTTGTAGCAAAAGAGTAGCCATAGACAGTATGGCAATGAATACAGATGGCCGTGTTTTAGTAAAACTTTATAAAAACAGGCAATGGGCCACATTTGACCCCTTGGACCTACGTTTCCAGTACCTGTACTAATGACTGTGCTTTCCTATTTCTGTATTTTCCAAATCCTCTACATAATGGGCCTTATCTAATATAGGCAGGGTAGTAAATTTTTTAAAATACTATCAATAGGCCCTTGGAAGGCCATGGTTGATTCTAGTAAGGTAGCATCTCCTCTAAGGTGACAGCCTCAAATATATCCAGGGGTTAAGCAGGTAACAAAAATGTGATTAGAGAACTGGTATAAAACAATACAGAGCACAGATCTGACCAAATATATTAACATTCACTCTTTGATGTTAATGCTGTATCTGCTAAACAAAAAGGATCTATAAACCTCTGGTTTATGACTCTGGAAAGTCTTCCCAGCAAATGTCACTTTAGCTAGTGCCAGCCCTGATGGATTGGAACCCAGAGCAGGGCAGATCCCACTCTGTCACGGCTGTCCCCACCTCGACCCCATTAACTCACGTTGAAATGACCAGTGGGGGCCAGAGTGCTAATCATCATTGAAAAGGCGCCTCCAGTCATGTGTGCATTCACCTGACAGTAACAGAATGCAGGATGAATTCCTTGACCTTCTAATGAGAATGCCACATGGAAGAACATCCAAGGCTTTGGTGAAGCCCGAATACTCTATGCACACTGCAGCTACTGCTCACCGAGGCTTGCCTGGGATGGAGAGGCACTACATCAGGCTGAGTGATTTATGTTTCTGAAAGCCGCATGAATTATTGCCCATTACCTCATCCTGGCAACTTTGCAACTTCTTCCCAATGATTTTTAGAAAGGAGAGAATGAGAAACAAGATGGGTTGGGCCAGTATGCATCCGTGTGTGTGTGTGTGTGTGTGTGTGTGTGTGTGTGTGTGTGTGTGTGTGTGTAAAATTCTGCAAGTTTTCAAAGGGAATCTTTGTCCATTCCACAACAGAGGCAGAGGTTAAATTTTCAAGGAGGCCAGAGAGGGGCCTGGTTATTTGAAGGAATTTTATTTTTAAAGCATACATCAAGCAAGTCTTTACAATCACCACTCTCAGTTCCTGTTGTCAATCAGGAACCTTCAAGGGAATCTCTTCAGGAGACTTTCCATGCCTCAGAGGACAGAGGGGGTACATGAGACATGACAAAAGGAGTCCAGTTATGTGCCTTCTCAAATGCTGTGTCCAGAGAACTTTTAAGAAAAGGCCCAGAAAAAAAGTACAGAATTATTATGGTTGCCAAATGGCTTAAAAATGGGTTACAAGCCTGAGCACAGATAATGTTAGCACATGTACATGCTGTGGTCTGGTAAGACTATTTCTTACTCAAACATGGACTTGAAAAAAATAGATTCTGAGTTAATTCTAGCTCTGTCTCAAGGTATTAACCTTATCCATCAACTGGGATTTATGAGACTTACCTATGAATTGTGGTAAAAACCAAATTAGAAAATATATACAGACATGAAAGAGTTCTGTAAACAGGAAAGTTAAACAGGTATGATTCTTCTTCATGGTATGATTATTACTACACCTTGTAAGAGTCCATTACCTGCAAATTAGAACAAAATGTGGCTGCGTGTCCACCAACTGCAAGAGTGACACAAGCTCAACCACAAAGGAGGAGGTTGCAGTGTCCTTAGCAGACACGCCTCCAGTGTACAGCACATATCGTCAGGCCGGAATCCCATCATTCACACTTGGGCTCAGAGCAAGCACTTACTACCTTAGTATAAATCCACTTGTCCTTCTAATGCAATATGGAACTCTCTGCCAAGTACATATTTCATGTCTTGGGTCCTATTACCAAAGAGGAGAAACACCTCATGTTTACTTGCTTGCCACTTGGCAGCAGAATGTAGTGGGTTCTTTCTGTTCCCTGCTGGGACCATAATTCTTCATGAGATGGTGGCCAAATAGCTTCACTCTTCTCGGTCAGTGGGTCAATGAATTGCTTTTTTGGTCCTACTCATTACAGTCCCTTGGACTGCAAGGAGATTCAACCAGTCCATCCTAAAGGAGATCAGTCCTGAGTGTTCATTGGAAGGACTGATGTTGAAGCTGAAACTTCAATACACCTGATACAAAGAGCTGACTCACTGGAAAAGACCCTAATGCTGGGAAAGATTGAAAACAGGAGGAGAAGGGGACGACAGAGGATGAGATGGTTGGATGGCATCACTGACTCAATGGAGATGAGTTTGAGTAAGCTCTAGGAGTTGGTGATGGACAGAGAGGCCTGGCGTCCTGTGGTCCATGGGGTTGTGAAGAGTCGGACACGACTGAGCAACTGAACTGAAATGATGGATCAAACTCTGGGCTTCAATGAAACTCTGGGCTTCAAATTCCACAGAAAGCCAAATGGGTGTATTAAGGTCTGCTGCTGCTGCTGCTGCTAAGTCGCTTCAGTCGTGTCCAACTCTGTGTGACCCCATAGACAGCAGCCCACCAGGCTCCTCCATCCATGGGATTTTCCAGGCAAGAGTACTGGAGTGGGTTGCCATTGCCTTCTCTGGTATTAAGGTCTATTTCAGCATTAAGAGCTTACTGAATATTAACCAAGTGGGCAATTTCTTAGTATAATACCCCTCTGTGGCCCGTTTGGGCATAATTCAGGTTATGTGCTCTATAGTTCTATGGGAATCACCTCCCAGCCAAGTGCCTACCGCTGGTACTCTTTGCATACAGACGAGCTCCAGCCGCTTGTCCTTCCCCTTCCTCTTCCCTTGGCCTCTAGTGATTTATCCCAACAGTGAGGTGAATTGCTGGCAAGAACACAACAATAGCAGATTCTAACTTCCAAAGCACTGCCTGTTCCCTTCTGTTCAACTCCTATATCCTCCTTCTTGAATGAGGGTGGCTACTGTGGGTCACCTCACGGGGGAAATGAACATAAAATGTCATCTTTGGATCCTGCACTTCATGGTGGGAAATATACGAAATGTCATCAAGGGATACAGGAAAAAATACAAACGCCAGTGGTGCTGATTCCTTTTCAGTATCTGTCTTGGAGAGGTTGAGGAGTGCGAGGCAAAACCAGTCTTTATGAGGCTCTGGGTCCACTGCTTCCCATAAGAAGGGGACATAATGGATCTATAAGCGCCTGCGTGGGAGGGGGATGATCTGACCTGGGTCCTACTTTCTGGAATTCCAGGGACCTCAGTGATCATCAAAGCCAGCGTTTCCTCCCAGGGAGTTCCACACTCCTGTGCCCATGAGCTGTCCCTCACTCCTACCCTGAACCTTCTCTCCCCACATATCACCTAAGTGAGGACACAGCACGTTGAATCCCCTACTCATTCAAGTCACAAACTGACCAGCACCTTACCTCCCCCTTACACCCCCACCTCCATCCCAAGTCCTTCTGCTGCCCCAGGACTTCTAAATTCATCTGCTTCTCTCCACCTCTACCACAACCCTGGTGAGAGCCTCTATCATCTCTGACCTGGAGAACCACAACAGCCTCTTCCACCAGTGTCCATATCACACTTGTCCCATTTCCAATGTTTTCAAATCAGTTCCTCTTTGGGAAGTAAAAATCTCACTCATGTCACCAGCAGCACGTCCCTCTCCTCCCTACTCTTCACCTCCAGCCTAAAACCCTTCAGTGGATTTCATCTCTTTCAGGATAACAGACCAAGCCCTGGAGCGGCTACAAGACTCCCTAGGATGTGCTTTCTCCATCTAGCATCGCATCACCTGGTTTGTCTGCCCCTTGTTCACTGCCCTCTGGCTCCCCAGCTTTCTCTGTTGCTTGAGCACACCAACACCTTTCCTGCCTCAGAGCCCTTCACTTGCTATTCTTCTGGCTGAAATGCCCTTCTCTTCTCTCTAGTTCTCTCTCTTATCCTCACTAGCTCCTACTTATCCTCAGGTTTGGAGAAATGGAATAACTCCTTTATGGTGTTGTTAAGATCATTAAATGAAGTTATGCATGTCGTGTGCTTGGCCTGAGTATCCAATATATGTTACATATGCACTATCCATATTCATTTGTTTATTTTGAAGCTGAATTTTTATTCAGAATACAATTTAGAACACATTGCTGGAAGAAATACATAATCATTAAGATATAAGGAAATTTATATTGAGTGGTATATTAGGGCACTATCCATATTTAAATCTGAAAATTCATCCTTATTCATGCCCATGTATTCTTCTTTTCTTTCTTCTTTAAGTTAACTGCTTTAGCTTCACCTCTAGCAAGTCTCTTCAGAATGCTCAGAAGGGAGATAAAAAGTTTCTTGTTTCCACCTAGACCTGGAAATCTCATGGATACTTCCTTTTCTCTCAATCTTATATAAACTTTTACATTTTACTCAAATCAAATCAAAATCCTCCCTTCCTCCTAAGATGTGGATGACCCAATTCATATCTAACTTCCTATTACTATATTCTATCACTCATTTACACTTTCATTCAACATCAGTTAGCATCTGCCAGGCTCCTTGAGAGGACAGGAAGATACAACAACAGGCCTGCCCTTGAGAAATTCAGTGGAGACCAACAAATACACAAATTACAGCAACGAGCTAGGATGGAGATGTGCAAAAGAGCTCAGGAGCCCACTAAGAAGGAAGCAGGGCCTCTGCAGGGAAGATGGTTAATAGCCAAAGCCATCAGAGGCTTCACCTGGCATCTGAGCCTGGCCTTGAAGAGTGGATGGTGTTCACCAGGTGAGGCAAGAGCAGAGACAGTGGCGGGAGCAAAGTCAATGGGTGAGGCCCCAAGGTCTGGAAATGGCCAGCATGCTCAGAGACTGTCAAAAGGCTCAGTGAGCCCACAAATTAAGGAGTTCACAGTATGCAGAAGCTCATCTGGGAAGGGTTCTTCTGAGCCAGGTCGTGGGTGACCTTGAAGGCCACATCTGAGGCCTCAGAGTCTACCCCACATTCAATGCAGCCTGGGGAACAGGTGAGAGGAGATGGGAGAAGAGGAGACCAGTCAGGAGGCTCAAAGACAGGGAGGCTCAGCCGAGAGAGAGATTAAGTTCCTTCCACAGAGTAGTCATTGCATGTGATGACTGACAAATCCTTCTTTCTTAACTTTTATAGAGCCCTGGGCATGCAGTGGCACCAGGCCACTTTCAAATGCGGAGTTTCTGGCCGTAGCCACCACACACAGCCTCTCCTTTACCGTGTCCAGCTCAGAGTTCCGCTCCAGCTTGGCTGGTGGTGATGAAGGCCAGGACATGATGTGCTACCGCTGCCACACGAAGGCAGTTCTGAGCCAAAACTGAGACCAAAGGTGTCAGGCAGGCAACCCCACATCTGCGTGTGTAGCTGAGTTCATAGCCCTGTGAGAAGGAGGACAGTCTGGGAGAAGAGGTAACCTCTAAGTAAAATATGGGTATTACATTTACGCCTCACTCTGTGAACTCCTACTCATACCTCAAGGCCCAATTCAAATGTCTCATGGGAGACCCTGTGAGACTTCATGATAAAGCTTAGCAGAGTGAGAGAAAAGGGCTTCTCCCACTCACTGGCTTAGAACTGAGATGGCTCTGGGACAGAGCAGCAGGATCACAGGGGTGCCTAAGGGGATGCAGCTCAGAGAGCACTGCACCAGCCTCTGGAACCGAGATGGTGATCCCACAAGGGCACCCTGCTGGGGGAAGGGGGTGACGCTTCACTCTTGGTTCCTGGCAGGAAGCAGATGTCAACTACAGCATGAGCACACACTTGTTCATGGCACATGTGAGGGACCTTCTGGACATCCGGCACTGCTGGGCCCCTGCCCGGATTTCCCCTTCTGTAAAGAACTTGAACTTGCCATCACAGGAGTCACTGGAGAAGTGAGATAAGGAATCCAAGGTTGATCCACCTTGAATCAAATTCAAAATCTACCTGCTGGAGGCAATCTAACACAACTGATCTCACTTAGTGTGACTGCGGACCTAGAGGAGCTTGGGATGAGGAAACTGAGGCTCACTGGACAACCGCCCCAAGGCCACGGGGCCGCCACGAGCTGCGGCCAGAACCTGAGCCCAGGATGGGTGAGCCCAGGAAGGCTCGTTCCCCTAGTCTCAACGCCTCGGCTTCCCACTTACCAGGGTACCAGGGTTCCCAGTTCCGGGGACAGAACCATAAGCCAAATGAACCGCTCCTGGCTAGATTCCGGGCACAATGATTCATGAGAAAGGGAAGAGAAAAATAACACTGTGCTGTCAGCAAGAGGTGTTCAAGCGCTTCCTCTTGCACTTCTGTGGGACCTGGACGTGCTCTGAGCCAGGTGCTTCCACATGACGAGCCAGAAGCAACGGCCTCTGGAGAGACGTGAAGCCTCTTGAAGGACTGCAGCCTATGCTGGAGCCACAGCAGCAGATGTCAGAGTGCAACCCAGAGTCGTTGTGGGCTCAGAGGGGCACCCGGACCTTGCACCCAGACGTTGCATTAGTTTCTCTGGCCTCTTCCTCCCATTCTGCAAGGCCCATTTTTCAGAAGCCCCCTTTCCCAAGTTCAGCAATAAAGGTCCAAAGCCCCACCTCCCACCCCCGGGACTGTATCCAGAGCCAGAGAGGGCTGCTGTTTTGATGGAGGTTTTCCTCCCAGGCCAATGGGAGAAATGCCCATGGATCCAGTTTAGCTCCAGTGTCCAAGTGTACCTCCCATTAGCATTTCAGAGACGCTAATTACCAAGAGCCATAAACTCAAGGGAGGATAGGAGGAGAGATGAAAGAAACGTATGCTTTTCCTCCAGACACATGGACTTTTATCTGAGGGGGTGACCGTATAGGACTGAAAAAAAGAAAATGGGGAGAAAGCACCAACATAGCATGTCTCTACTCTGGGCAGGTGGCAGGCAGGGGAACCTGGGGCACAACCAGCACCAATTCTGCAGGCAGAGCTGCACAGTGCTCGTGCAGAAAAAGGACACCCAGCAAGAATCACTTGTCATTTTCTTGGGCTATGGAAACATCTTTATAGAACAATTCACTCCCAACCATCTCATCTCCTGGGGAGACTCATCAAATAGCTACTTTGGCAAAGGTGGCCCTGTGTCTAATAATACCTTACAACCACATAATGCTCAATGCTTTTCAAAACCCATTTACATCCATTATTTATTAAACCCCACGTGGCCTCCAGTTCACAATGGAAAACCTGAGATGTGGGAAACCGAGGATGTGGGGCCGGCAGGCAGGTTCCTGGTCTCGCCACCAACCCCTCCTCTGCCCCACCTTCCTCCCCAGTTCGG
Organism: Capricornis sumatraensis; assembly: GCF_032405125.1. Lineage (NCBI taxonomy): Eukaryota > Metazoa > Chordata > Mammalia > Artiodactyla > Bovidae > Capricornis > Capricornis sumatraensis. The sequence continues at coordinate 63,030,648 of NC_091078.1, read as the reverse complement.
TTGGGCCAGTGCCTAGGGGAGAGCGATCCTGCTGCCCACATCACAGCACTGTGAAGATTAGAAACTGCTTCCCAAACTCTGAGAGTTGGCCAAAGAAAAAAAGAATGAAGTCCTTGTGATTATGAGATGGGCAGGGAGGACAGCATCATTCCCATTTTCCAGGTGAGGAAACCCACCTGATAGGTGTGACCTCCCTGAGGCCCCAGCTAGCGGTGAACTATGCCCAGCCTGCCAGGTTTCATTAAATGCCCCAAACTTCTTTAGCCCCTCCCTGTACCCACTATATCTTTGTCATGTGAATTGACAGTTCTTTTCTCACTAAGGGGTAAAGTCTATTTCCCCACCCCGTGGTTCTGGGCTGGCCTATGACTTGCTTTGGTCAAGAGAATGTGGTGTGTCAGGTCCAGCCTGGGCTCCAGAGGCCTTGGGTGTTTCCACCTGATCTTACGCCCCTGCCCTCGCCAGGAGCATGTGCCCGGGCTAGCCTGCAGGATGACAGGAGACATGGGAGTGCAGCTGCATCGCCCTGGTTGCCCTAGACCCAAAACACTGCCCCAGTTGTGCCCTTGGCCCATGTGAGTGGTCCCAGTGAAGATCAGCAGAGCCGCCTAGATGACATCCAGCTTACTCCAGATGCACTGATGCTCCTGAGTTGTGTAGGCAGTTATGCATGGTTCTGTGGCAGTGGCTAACAGGCACACAGTGCCTGTTCCATCTGCCCATCCTCCTATGCCTCCACCCATTCACTCAGCAGGTATCTGTTGAGTGCCTACCATGTATCCAGTGCTGTGCTCAGCACTGGGGACACAGTGGTGAGCAAGGCAGACCCTGCCGTACCTTTGTGGAGTATGCAAATCAGGGAGGAAGCCTGATAAGCAATTAGAATTCATGGAGAAGAGGGAGGTCCAGGAGGCTAGAGGGATTCCTGCAAGGAGTGACACCTCAACAGAAATCTAAAGGCTGAAGAGGAGCCCATGGGTCTAGGAGGGGTGTCGCGGAGAATGTTCCCAGTGAAGAGTCAGCCTGGCAGAGGCCTGATGAGGTGTCTGGTGCTGGAGCCTGGAAGTAAGAAGGTCGGAGAAGAAAGGGGACTCCAGAGGGGCCAGCATAAAGAGAGAGCCAGCCATCGCCCCAGACACTTTTTCCATATTTACGTTCAAGGCCAAGTGTAACCGGAAGAGGAAACAGGAGCATTCTCCATGCACAGATGGAGAAACAAAGGCAAAGGCCACAGAACAGTTCTGGTGCACACTCAGGGGAGTGGGGCCCATAGACAGCCCGCTGAGGGCAGCAGCCAGCAGCAGCAGTTCTTGAGTTTTGATCTAAGGGATGTTTGCTACCTGCCTAAAGCTGTAGGTTTGTTGCTGTTTCTCTCACAAGACAGAGTCAGGAAATGAAAGCTTACTACTGAAATCTAGAGCACTCCTCTAAAACAGCCAATCAGAGGGAGACAAAAGTGTGCTCATCTCCATGGAGAAAAAAGAAAATCTCAGAGGAGGTTGTATGTTGTGGCATTCATTCATCCATCCATCACCATCGTTCCTTCAGCCAAGTCTTCCCTAAGTGGCCACATTCTGCACCTTGAGGAGAACTGAAAGATGACTGGCTCTTGATCCTGTCTGCAAAGACCTCCAGTACAGAAAAAACTGGGGCAACTCCAGATTTTCTGTACAAACAGAGCCTCTAGGTGGCAATCTGCTGGAAGAGGACACATGGAAAATTCCTTTGAAGCTGGCTGAGAATAAGGAAAGCCTATTTTCTTTTAGATTATGTATTTATGTGGGGTGACTTGGGGAAGAGAGGCTGAAGCTACCCTTTGGCTCAGCTACTAGGTAGGGGAGATCAAGTATGCGTGGAAGGGCCTGCAATACAATTAACAAGTGGGAAGGGGTGGCAGTGAGATTTAGATAGAATTTGAAGAGTTCAGAAGAGGGCAAGATGAGCCATTACTGGCTGAGTAAATCAGGAAGAGCTTCTAAAAAGAAAGACGAGTTAAGGACCAAGGAAAATAAGGGAAAAGTCTAGAAGAGGAAGGAACCACCCAAAGGTGTGCAGGTAGGGAAGCCTGGAACCAACCTGGGGACTCTTTCCAGGTGCCTGGAGCATCAACAATAGGGAAAGTAGAAGGTCAGCTGGACAGGCAAGCTGAAGCCAAATGAAGGAGGTTTTGAGATACCAAGAGAAGGAGGCTGAACTCTATCCAGAAAAGAATTGAGTCAAAGAATGTGACATCAGTAGTGCATTTCAGGAATATTAATCTGACCAACTAAAGGGTTGGAAAGGAGAGACTGGAGCCAAGAGGAGCAGTTAAGAAGATCTTGCCAGAACTGGTTGGAGGAGACAGATGTGAGAAACAGACTCCAAATGACTGTACAACTGGCTGGATGGAAAGAGCAGAGCTGAAGGTCATCCTAAGGTTTCCGTCTATGAGGATTACTATGAACTCCACTGCAGGAGGGAAGACGGGAAAGCTGCTGGTTTACGGGCCGAGGAGATCAGACACGGTGGGTTGCACTTCCGGAAGGATGCCAGCAGGGAGCTCAGGGGAAAGCAGAGGTAAGAAAGATGCTGCTACTGAAAGACAAGCCAGGTTTGGAAATGAGGAGATGGTATTTAGCAACAGGGAGCCAGTCAGAAGGAAATATCTGAAAATGCAAGGGAGAGAGAAGATAACAACAAATCAGGCGTTCATCTCCTTGCTCCCCAGGCACGTCATCGCCTGTGCCCCATGGGAGTGCTGTTCAAGGTCCCCAAGCCCTGCCTGGATTGGGTCTTATTTATTTCTTCAGTCAGTCTCCCCTCAATAGAACATGTCTCCATGAGGCTACTTTCAGCTGGATTTTCCGCAATAGCCTCTGTACCTCGAATACCACCTGGCACATTGGAGGTGCTCCTAAGTGTGCCATAGACATGTTTGATGGAGCCTAACTTGGCCACAACCCCTGGATAGAAGAGGTACAACATGCCAGCTCAGTGACTGGACTGGCAGTGGACGGTGATCCAAGCTGGAGGTGGTAAGAGGGTGTTCACTGACAGGCTGGTCAAAGCCAGCCAGTCTCTCTCATACACTGAACTAAGACACAGGGGTTGAGGGCAGCCATGATGGGCACTGGAACCTTAAACTCATGCAGGCTCTGAGCTGGTGGCCATCGTGGACCTTAAGCAAAGTGCACACATAAGAAAGCCTGTGTTCAGAGAGGCAAGATAATGGGGCAGAGAGAAGCAGATTCACATGGTTCCTGAGAAATGAGCAGCACAGCCTCCCTTCCTAACCTCCCTGCTCCAACCCTGGAAAGACTGGCCTAATTTAGCTGTCAGCCCCTGAGCACTGGTAGGGGCACAGAATCAGCCAACAGACTCTCCTGAAAGAAAGGAGGCTTCATCTCCCCCAGCAGTTGGGAATGCTTCCAGAAGACTATTCTAGGCTGCCAGCCCCTCTGAAGACTGAAGAATACCTCCTTGTTCCAGGTCACGTCCCTTCCAGTGGCAACCCATGTCCATGACTAGTCAACATCCCATGTAAAGGTCTGGGCTCCTTGCTCCAGCCTGCAACAACACTGAAGGGCCTCTCCAAGTTCCAGAACATCCCATGGAATGGGCTGAGGCCTTCACTGGGACTGCATCAGAGTTCAGCTGCTCCCTCTGGCCATTCCCACTGTCTGGGCCTCATCTCCCCAGGGGATGACCCCAATCAGACTCCTCAGTAAATGCCCTGCATACCAATCTCCGTCCCAGTACCTGTTTCCCAGGGAAACTCACCCTCGACAGCCCTAATACCGCCTATTATATCCTTATAATAAACTCTTTGTATACTAGCCAGCACAAGTAAATCTTGATTAGACTAAGGGTACCAGTTCTTTTTTATTCGTAAGAGCACTTCCTATGGTGTTTTGCAAATAATCAAAACATCATCATAAGAAGAAAGAGAGGCGACAAGGAGGAAGAAGAGGAAGAAGAAATCTTTATTGAGCAAAAACTATAGGGAGGCCTGGCTGCAATTCATGGGGTCGCGAAGAGTCGGACACAACTGAGCGACTGAACTGAACTGAACTGAATGTCCTGGGCATTCTTCTAAGCATGTACCAGAACCATTTAAGCTTCACAGCACCCTTATGAGGCAGATACTATTATCCCTACTTTACAGATTTTAAAAGAATAAAACCAAGGCATACTTTTCCAGAGCCACCCAATGAAGTAAGAGTAAAGTCAAAATGAGAACGCAGTCAGCCAGACACAGAACCTGTGTCCTTAACCACAATCAACCCTGCCACCTGCATCAAGGACACACAGTCACAATGTAAAAAAATAAGTCAATGGTTTTGAGCTGAGTGGGGGCCTGTAAATTATCTGGGCCACTCATTTTACTTTACTGAGGCTCAAACCAATGATTTTTTTATACTCAAGGTTATACAATCCAGTTCAAAATACACATGCAGCAAAAAAGGGTTGATAAAATTATAGTTTTAACAATGTAATTTTCTCCATAATTAATGATTTTGTTATATGGACTCTACTCATGGTACTTTACTATATACATTAAATATAAACACACATTACTGTATAATGTTACACACACTAAATCATATACATTCTATTTTAAGGGTGATATCAGGGACTGACATCACCCAGCATGCTGACTTTGGGACCTAAATCCCTGTAAGATGGGTTTCTCCTCAGAAGGAGCTGATGACAAGAACCAGACTAGAACTGGGGTCTCCTGATTCACGATCCAGCTTCTGTCCACCACTCCCACCCACATCCCCTCTATTTGTTTCGCTGGTGTTATTTCAAAGAAACCAACCGGTTCAGAGCATTGCAACAACTGCCATTTAGAAAAACTCAGAGCCAGAGACTCAAGCTATTGAGAAATCCACGTGAATTACCACACTGCAGCCATGCTTTCGAGATCACTGTTTCTAATTAGAAGACTGGCTGGCACATTACGTAGCTCCTTGGGAAGCATCCCATCACACCACGTAATCTCCCAGATGTCCCTGCATTTCTCCTTCTTGCCTTTTTCATTGGTGTTCTCACCCTCATTACCAAGTAGTGCTCATTTACTCACCACTGCCGTCCCTGGGGAATGATGTAAGACAGTGAACTATGTGACTCAAAACAGACCCAGCTTCCCAGTCGGAAGGAGGATACAAGGATTCAGGACAATAGTCAAATATCTCTGGCCCCAACCAACCTCACCTCCTCCTCCCAAACCCCACTGCCACTGAATTATCTCCTGAGCCACTACAGATGTATTCACACCTCAAGGTCCCAAGTGACCTTCCTGGGACTTCCCTGGTGGACCGGTGGTTAAGACTCCATGCTTCTGATGCAGGGGAGTGTTCCCTTTGCAGGAATAACAACAATCCGTGGTTGGGGAACTAAGAGCCCACATGTTGCACGGTGTGCCCAAAAAATAAAAAGGAAAAAAAAAAAAAATCAAGTGCCATTCCTGCTCTTCTCCACTTAATTAGCTCATATCCACTCTTCAATTTCCAGTCCAAGCACCAGCTCCCCTGAGAAGGCATATCTGCTCATGTGATAGAGACAAGAGAGACAAAGGGACATTTAAGTATTGCCTGTACCTGAGGTCACAGACTGAATGGCTATACAGTGTCATGTATTATACATGGCTGAGGTTTTCTTGAATCTTCAAATTGTTAAAGAGCTTGGTGTGTTAAAAATTACTGAATTTGTTGCAAATCCTTAAAGCTCAGGAGACTTCACATAGAAGTTCTGGCTTTGTGGCTTGTTTTAAAAGACCAGCGATCTGGAAACACTGGCTTGCTTCCTACATGGCAACAATCAGATGAAAGGGAGTAGAAACTGCCCTCTCTGCACTTTTTTTTTTTTGCCCAAAAGTTCTGATTTTGCACTATGTAAAAACATAATCAATGACTATGTGAATTTGCAATCGAACTATTTCACCAATTTCTAGACTCAGGTTTTTTCTGCATGCTATTTTTTTTAATTTTCATTTTTACTTTATTTTGCTTTACAATACTGTGTTGGTTTTGCCATACATTGACATGAATCAGCCACAGGTGTACATGAGTTCCCAATCCTGAACCCCCCTCCCACCTCCCACCCCATACCATCTCTCTGGATCATCCCCGTGCACTAGCCCCAAGCATGCCATTTTTTAACCTCAATATTTCATCTCACTTTTCTTCTCAATAAAGTCAGTATTTCTCTCAGCAAGAATCAGTGTGTACTAAACCTTCTTCTTTCTGTACACCTGAAAATGCCTATCATCCCCACTCTTGAGTGCTGGTTTAGCTGAACAGAGGCTTCTGCACTGACAGCTGTACTTGCTCAGCTTTTTCAAGGTGCTTCTTCACTGTCTTCTGGCAGCTGCTGCTGCTGATGAGAAGTTCGCCGTCGGGCTAGTTGTTATTCCTTTACAGGTAATTTGTCTTTTCTCTGCAGAGCTTTTAAGAGTTTGTCTGTGTTCTTGAGGTTCTGAAGTTGTGTTACAGTATGTTCAGATGTGAGTGCATTTTTATTTGTCACTCATGGCTGCTTTTCTCAATGCTAGAACTCACGTCATTCTTTGGTTATGAGACAACGTGCATTCACCACCTTATCAAATACTGCTTCTCATTCATCTCCTCTATTCTCTTCTTCTGAAACTCTGACATACATAGAACCTTTTGATCTATTCTCCTTGTCTCTCAACTGCTCTTTCATATTTTTAATTTCTCACCCTGGAATGGGTCACTGATGAACTCCTCAGTGCACAAGTGCATGCTAAGTCACTTCAGTCATGTCTGACTCTTTGCGACCCTATGGACTGTAGCCCACTAGGCTCCTTTGTCCATGGGATTCCTTAGGCAAGAATACCGGAGTGGTTTGCTGTGCCCTCCTTGAACTCCTCAGTACTGACTTTTAATTCACCAGTCCTTTCTTCAGTTATGTCCAGTATTGAGGTCTGTCCAGTTTCCTGTGGTTTTATTAAGAAATTCAAAACTATTTATTTCCTGATTTCTAATTGGTTCTTTTTATATTCTATGTTCTTGTTTTGTTTCTGCTTACTTTTATTTCATTTATTCTTTTTCTTTTTATAGATTCTATTCCTTTCTTCTGTCCTTGGAGGGTCTTCCTCATACATACTCTGCAGACATCATTAGCTTTAGCTCTTATTTCATATAGTCTAAAGTGAATTCATTTCCCTATTGTTGACTGTGCCACCTATATTCCTTTCTTTCTTCCTTTTCTTGGAATAGTGTTCCTCCTTGGAATTTGGAACTGTAGGCTTATCTTGAGTGGGAGATTTGTTTTCTGTCTGTTGCATTCTCTAGTTATATATTTATCTGGCATTTTACACTCCACTTTTTTGGGACCACTAGAATCCCCAGTGCAGACCAGACTCCAGTGGGAGCTCGGGCCTTAAATCCCACGGTGACACTGGGGACACTCAAGCTTACCACTGAGTACTAGGGGACTTGATGGGTACTGTCTGCAAGGATATATCAGTGTATCACTTTGTATTTGACAAAGCTTCAGCCAGCAATCAAGAGAAGTTTTTTTCCCAGTCTACTTTTCTAGGTGAGGGAACCCCACTTCAGCTCCAGATTTCAAAGAATAAACCCTGCCTCTCATTGGGCACTTTGAACTTCCCATTTTCTCTCCATAATGTATTCCAGGAGAATATTCCTGGAGAATACTCCAGGAGAATTGGTCTTATCACTGAAGCACTGAGGCTCTAGCCAGGAGTGGGGAAGAACTGTACTGGTCAAAGGAGCAAGATCTATTAACATATTTCCCAAGGCATTTCCCCTAGATCTGGGAAAGTGAGGGCAGCAGAAAGAATCCCAGGTATGTATTTCAACACACAAGATACAGCCAGGGAAAACAGCAGGGCCTAGCACCTCAAAGGGGCATCCTGTTGTACCCTTCAGTCCCAAATAAATAAAAATAGTCATTAAGACTATACTCTGTACCCCCAAGTATACTGTTTTCTTTAGTATTCCAAGCATGGACCCATGGTTATCTGAACTTTCCAATCTGCTTATATTTCAGAGGCACATATTTTTCTTGAGGGTAATGAATACCATATGTGCTACTTGAAAAAGAAACCTAACATTCATTGAGTGTTCACTGTGTACTAGGTACTATCTAAGTACTTTAAACACATTAGCAACTTTCAGCCTCAAAGCAACCCTGTGAGTCAGATATTGCTGTATTCCTTATTTATTAAAGCAGAGAAGGAGCTTGGTCAAGACCCAAGTTAGCAATGGTAGAGTCTGTCCCCAGAGCTCCCACTCTTGGCCATTCTACATTCTACTACATGACCAGCCTTCTCTAGTTTGCACTGGAGGACACCAGAAACTAAAGTAAGAGAAAAGAAGAAAATGAAATCCAGATCAAAGGGTGGAAGACAACTTCTACATCTCTAACCCACACATATATAGACATCAAACAATTAAAACACAAACTGCTGTAGGCTAGAGGGACAACTTCCTGTTTCTTGGGAGCACACAGGAAGTAATCCTACAGGAGTATTTTTAGGCTCAAGGGAAAATTCCTTCAGGGGAAACTCATACTCAGAAGTTGCTTGTGTATCATTTAATGAATAACAGCCATTGTCATTCTCACCTAATCCTTATGTCAAAATCCTAATCTGTGAAAGTCCAACTAAAATAACTCTTTCAGATTTTATCAAGAAGTAGTTAACCTGGGACTTCCCTGGTGGATTCTTCCCAGTGGTAATGAATCTGCCTGCCAGTAAGGAAACATGGGTTCAATCCCTGGTCCAGGATGATCCTACATGCCATGAAGCAGCTTAAGGCCCTGTGCCACAACTATTGAGCCCGTGCTCTAGCGCCCAGGAACCGCAACTACAGAGCCCACGTGCCGCAGAGACTGAAGCCTGGGGGCCCTGGAGACTGTGCTCTGCAACAAGAGAAGCCTCAGCAACGAGAAGCCTGTGCACAGCTACGAGAGTTGCCCTGTTCATCATAGAGAAAAGTCCATGAAGCAGCAAAGACCCAGAACAGCCAAAAATAAAATGAATAATTTAAAAAAAAAAAAAAAAGTAGCAAGCCTGACTGGACCTGCCAGAGCTACACAAAAACAAAGCCCCTTCCGATCTGGGGTGAAACCATGGGGCCCAGCCAGGGATTCTATGTGGGTGTCTTGTCTGCTCAAACCTGGGAGGGTTCTGTAGGACATTCCCACAGAGGACACTGGTCCTTGACAAAGAGGTGGAGGTAGGGAGGATTCCAGTCAAACTGGAGGTTGTACCAACCAGGATCATCTTGAGTTTTTGCTCCCTAAGCCAATACATCGTGTTTGTAGCTCCCCCAGGACATCAGTTCCTATGTATAGAGGTGCCTGGTGACGATATTAAGATCTTTCAGCTCTCACTGATTTCAGTTTGTCTCACAGTAATACTCCCTTAGGTTCACATAGCACTTTGCTGTTTGAACAATTATATTCACATGTCTGACTGAACTGATTCTCCCCAGAACCCCAAGAGGCACATATCAACCATCCCCATGTCCCAGATGAGGAATTATCCCATATCACCTGCTGAAGGTCTCACAAGAAGGAAGCGGCAAAACTGGGGCTCAAATCACAAACTTAAATCTCCTCTGCAGGGAAATTTAAGAAGCTATTCCCTCTCTCTGCACAGAAGGAAAAGTACAGAATTGCAGACAAGATTCTATAGCAGTCATGTTCACTGGGTCTCTTGTCTGCAGTGTCGGACTGGGTGTCTCCTAAGGAATTCAACACTAAAAACTCCTGGAGAACAGGTTCACCTTCACTCTAAACTACGATTTGGACAAGTGAAGCCCTCAGAAACCTGCAGGACAAATTGCAGGGGGTTGGCCCAAGTGAAACCCTCTCCCTTTTCCTCAGTCCTTGGACATAGCCCCTTGGCAGCCTAAACTCACTCCAGTCTTTTCCTATTCATATCCCTAAGAGTGAGACCCTCAGACACTAGTTCAGGCCTAAATGAGATTACAAGATATTAAAGGGCAAAGCATACCTGTCTCAGAGTCTGGTCCACATCTGTGCTCTTGTCCTGGGGTTATCACCCTCTCTGCCTGCCCATTAGATTCCAGGTTGTGATACCTGCTATCTAGATTCCCTTCTCCAGACCCCTTCTGGTTTCTGGTATTTCCCTGTCCTTGAGTCCTCAGCCCATCTCTCTATGCTTGTCAATCTTCGTAGATCCCTGATGACACCTGCTTGGCTGTTGACCTCTGTTAATTCTCCTACCTAATCCTGTCTTCTGAAGCCAGATGCTTTATAATATTCACCTCCCCTGGCTGGTTTGCCCGGCCTCACCAGCCACCTCTGTCTGTCTCTGCCACCCATGCCATGGTAGGGTAGCTACATTCATTCCCTTCATAAACAATCAGTAGGCAAAGCCAGGCAACCTGCTAGGCATTGTAGTGGAACATGAGGGCAACCAAGATACAAGCCTTGATTCTGCCATTTAAAAGGTAATTACATATAACCCAGGTTTTAAATAATTTCATGTTTACCTTCTTGTCTTCCAAATGAACTCCTGAGGGTAAAGACCATGTCTCATATGATCCCATTTTTAGGTGCCCCACGCCAAACCTTGCCCTAATGCTTTGCCAGGCAAAAGAGGCCTGTACCACCATCCTTCCCACTTTTAAAAATTATTATTTACACTGCTTTTCTCTGTCTACCTGCAAAATGAGCAGATGGAAAGCAGCGGGTGGAAAGCCAGGCCTCCTAGCTGCACAGGGAGAAAAAGGATCCACATACAGGCCCCAGCAGAGAAGGCAGCGGGGTTTCCCATCACCCGGCACCCTGCTGCATGCTGCCTTCCACAGCTAGGGAGGATGCACCACGTCTCTTACCCCTTGAACACCTTCAGGAATTCTCTGGTTCCTTGCTTCTTCATCTTAACAAAGCATCCAAGACCCTGCCAGATCAGGTATTGGCTGAGAATGTGGGCCCTGGAGCCAAACTGCCTGGGTTTGAATCCCAGCTTTGCCACTGGCTGCATGTGTGACCTTGGCCAACTGGTTAGAGTAACATCTACCTTACAGGTTGATGTAGTATGGATGAAAAAGTCCACAGAAGTTTATGCATTTTGAGGTAGTTTTGCAATATGATCACAAATTCTTTGATTCTCCTCTCTTCAAAAGGGGCCTACAAACATCCTTTATTTTCCCTTAAGTGTGGGATATAGTCAGTGACTTGCATCTAAGGAATGGACTGTGGCAGAAATGATAGTGCATGACTTTCGAGACGAGGTCACGCAAGGCACTGTGGTTTCCTCCTTACTCTCCCTGCAGGATCGCCCTCTCTGGAAGCTGGCTGTCACCTTGTGAGGACTCTCACACAGCCCTGTGGAGGGGTCCCTGTGAAGAGGAACTGAGGCCTGCAGCTAACAGCCAGGTGAGTTCAGTTCAGTTCAGTTCAGTTCCTCAGAGGTGTCCAACTCTTTGCAACCCCATGGACTGCAGCATGCCAGGCTTCCCTGTCCATCACCAACTCCCAGAACTTGCTCAAACTCATGTCCATCAAGTCAGTGATGCCACCCAAGCATCTCATCCTCTGTCGTCCCCTTCTCCTGCCTTCAGTCTTTCTCAGCATCAGGGTCTTTCCCAATGAGTCAGTTCTTCGCATCAGGTGGCCAAAGTATCAGAGTTTCAGCTTCAGCATCAGTCCTTCCAATGAATATTCAGGACTGATTTCCTTTAGGATGGACTGATTGGATCTCCTTGCAGTCCAAGGGACTCCCAAGAGTCTTCTCCAACACCACCGTTCAAAAGCATCAATTCCTCAGTGCTCAGCTTTCTTTATAGTCCAACTCTCACATCCATACATGACTACTGGAAAAACCATAGCCTTGACTAGATGGACCTTTGTCGGCAAAGTAACGTCTCTGCTTTTTAATATGCTGCCTAGGTTTGTCATAGCTTTTCTTCCAAGGAGCAAGTGTCTTTTAATTCCATGGCTGCAGTCACCATCTGCAGTGATTTTGGAGCCCCAAAAATAAAATCTGTCATTGTTTCCATTGTTTCCCCATCTATTTGCCATGAAGTGATGGGACCAGAGGCCATGATCTTCATTTTTTGAATGTTGAGTTTTAAGCCAGGTGAGATAGGTTATCTTCAAAGTGAATCCTCTAGCCCCAGTTAAGCCATTACATGGCTGCAGCCCTGAGATCTCAGCTGCAAGCCCATAAGAGAACCTCAGCAAGAACCACCCAGATAACCCACAGAAACTATGTGAGACTGTAAATTTTGGTTGTTTCTAAACTGCTCTGTTTGGGGATAGCTTGTTTCATGGCAATAAATAACTATTACATACGTGAAGAATTTATATATATAAAGAGTTAATAAAGAAACTTACAGTGCCTGGCGCATGGAAAGTGCTTAATATTATTATTATTTTGTGTTACAACCACAGGAGTTTATGTATTATTCTCCGAGTGACATTTTTAAATTTATAGAAAAATAATTTGAGCATCAAATAATGACTGTTGTGGATTATAGCCCACTGAATAAAATAGAAATTCATGAGTTTGTGCTGATATAAATGAATGAATGGACAAACAAATAAATAAAAGAGGGGTGAAGCCTCGAGCATGTAGTAAAATTTCAAATAATAAAAGGAGAAGGAATTATAGAATCATCATTTGGCAAAACATGATGCTAAAACTAAAGGGTCAAAATTTGATGAGGAACAGAATATGTACAAGGTCTCAAAGTAGTTTCCACAAAATGCTTTTTAAATACTGATTTATTAATGAGTACAAAATACTCATTAATCAACTTTGTAATGGAGAAACCTGGCAAACAGCATCTTAATCAACTAATAAATGTCAATACCCACAGTAATAGGACCAATCAACATCATGTGCCTCTTGACAGGATGCTCTGAGAAGAACTCCCACAGGCCAGACCCTGTCTTGTTAATTTCTTCATCCCCAGCAGTGCCTCGCAGAGCAGTAGCTCCTGCTGTCTGGCCACTGGGCGCCTGATGCTGCCCCTGACGTGCTGGACACATATCATCCCATCCGATCTTACAATGACCCTAGGCTCTGAGAAGCAAGAAAAGGACCCAAAGCCACACAACCAGTGAGGCAGACAGGTAGATATACACTCTGCTCTGCCCATCTCCACACTGGACTGGCTCCCACGGGCACTCAATAATTGTTGAATCCAGTCCTCTCTGCAGCTCGAGGGGATTTCTGAACACAGGGCAGTTGCCCCCAGGCCATAGCTGCATTCTCCTCCCTTCCTCCTTCTAAATATCAGAGCCAACAATCAGAGGGAGAGCAAGCACTGGACACGGAGCCTGAAGGCTATAATAGTTTTAGCTCTGTCCCTCACCTTACTCATGCTTGCTGCTGCTGCTGCGAAGTCGCTTCAGTCGTGTCCGACCCTGTGCGACCCCATAGACAGCAGCCCACCAGGCTCCCCCGTCCCTGGGAGTCTCCAGGCAAGAACACTGGAGTGGGTTGCCATTTCCTTCTCCAATGCATGAGAGTGAAAAGTGAAAGTGAAGTCGCTCAGTCATGTCCGACTCTTAGCGACCCCATGGACTGCAGCCCACCAGGCTCCTCCGTCCATGGGATTTTCCAGGCAAGAGTACTCATGCTTACTCATATCCATTTCCCTCAATTTTGGTCCAATGCTGTGGTTTTCAAATTTCTTTTAGCCACCTCAATATATCATTGCAGTGTTATTTGCAATAGTCAAAAGGTGGAAACAACACAGATGTGTATGGAGGGATGAAGGAATAACAAAATGTGCTCTATACAGACAGTCTTAAAAAGGAAGGAAATTCTGACATATGCTACAACATGTATGAACATCAAAAACATTATACTACATGAAATAACTCAGACAAATATTATATATTCTATGATTCCACTTATATATAAGGTCCTTGGAGACAGAAAGTAGAATGATGGTTGTGGGGGGGAGGGGGAAATGAGGAGATAGTGTCCAAAGAGTCCAGAGTTTCAGTTTGGGGAGATGAAAAGCTTCTAAAGACGGATGATGATGATGATGGCTGCACAATAATATGAATATAATTAATGCCACTGACGTGTATACTTGAAAACAATTAAACAATTTAAATAATTAAAGTGCTCAATTTTATGTTATGTATCTTTTGCTACAATTAAATAAATAAATACCTCAGTGTATGCAACAGATGAAGCAAAAATAAGAGAATGGAGTATTAAGATGCTCCCTTAACACCACCCCACCCCACCCGCTTCCGTGACTGCAAAGAATCTCAGTCCCTGAGGAGCACATGGACTATTTCAATCCTAGTATCTGGGGTTCCTGGAGCGAGGTCTGTCCGTGGAGCGTGCTACCTACAATTTCAACCCTAAGCAGCCCCTGCTCCCTCTGTTGCCTTGGCCAGCTGCAGCAACGAAGTCCAAGAGTTAAACCACAGTGAGGACAAGCCCCCCCAACGCAGGGGCAGAGGCTCCAGGAGGATCCGGCAGGTGGGAGCACTCCCAGGGAAACTGGCTGTGGGTGAAGCACATGAGGGTGGCGGGGGTGAGGCGGCAGGAGCTTGACAACCCAGCGGCACAGCTGCACTCATTATTCCACGGTTTCCCATCCAGAGCCTCAGTTTCCACTTTTGTAAAAAGGGAACAGTAATAGCAGTAGCTGCCTCAGAGGGTGTGCTGAGGATTAACTGAGATAGCAGACATAAAGATGCCTGGCCTAGTAAGTGATTCAAACAGGGTGATGGTATGTGACAGGGGTGGTGCCTTGTGGCGGTCAAGGGCTGTGCTTTGGAGGCAGGCTCTGTCACTCACCAGCTGTGTGATTTTGAAAGAGCCCCCTACCCTATCTGTGCTTCACTTTCCTCATCTATAAAAGTGTACCTACTTAGGTTATTAGGAAGATTAAATAGGCTGATTGAAATAAGATTGTTAGGACAATGCCTGGTCCACAGCAAGTGCTCAATAGATGTGAACCATCCTCAGGCCCGTCTGACCAGACCTCCAAAGGCAGCAGGCCCGGCTGAACTGAGGGGGATGGAGCCCATGTAATGAGGCTGGTGTGACTGAGCCAAACGCAGATTAGACCGGCCAAACCAAACACAGGCCATGGGGGCCTACTCCACAGCATGGGGGCCCCACTGCCGGGAGACAGAATGGCTCCAAGCTGCACAAAGTTGGGGCGGTGGGCAGGTCGGGGGGTCAAGGGTGAGTCAGCTGGGAAAGCAGAGGAGAAGGAAACAAGATTGTTCTCCGATCTTCCCTCAAAAACAAGCAGAGGGCCTGGACTAAGAGCCTCAGAGCTCAGATTTGCTGTTTACCATCCTAACCAAAGGTATTTAGAAAGCGTGGCCGCCTTTTTGTTTTCCCCTTGGCCTTCACCTGTGGCTCACCACTGAAGCCAGAGGGCTAAATTTAGGCTTCTCTGCTGCTCAGGCCCAGCAGGAAGGCTGTTGCTTTCAGAGTAAAGAGGGGAGGGGGAAGTGGGGGCTGAGGGGGTGCACAGGAAGAAGGAGGCAGACTCCACCAAAGGCTTCTGGATGCCGCTGGGCTCCAGGCCATCAGCCTGGCCTGAAGCATGGTGAGGATCTCGGTTCCAGGCCTCCAGCAAGCCACAGCCTGGGGCAGGTTGTAGACCTGGGCCCTGTGCACAAGCAGGGCTGGGGTGAGTCAGAGACCCCGAGATCCCACCCATGGAAAACATCCAGAGGAAACTCTGAGACTCCCAGTGGAAACCCTTGTCCTTGTCACCACCGCGATAGACTCATCTCTTTACAAACAAGGAAGATGAGGCCCACTGAATGCGCACCCACCATTCCAGCACTGCATGAAGCACCTTAGGGGCAGCGTCCCCTTTAACTCCCAGCAGTAACTAGTATTTCTATATTATAAATCTAGAGCTGGTAAACAGCTCAGCTGATCTTTCTCATGACCTTGTGCATTTAAACATATAAATTGGGAACCGAACTGTTCAAACCTCCCAGCAAGTACTGCTGGTGCTGAGCTTGGATCCCTAATCCCCTGACAACCAGACCAATTTACATGCACTCATACACACAGATTTATTCTGAAAAATCTCCCTAACGGAGACATTGGGTGTGGCCACTGCTAGGCCTCTCTTTGCCTGCTGAACTCTACCATCTTCTTCCCACACAATGGAGGCATTTCAGGTGGATGGCATAGCCACGCCCTACTCCATACAGTCTAGATGGTTATTCTCAGTATCCACAATATTTATACTGCACCTCACTTTTAGCGGACCTTCCCTTTGATCCTATAAAAACTCTTCTTTTACAGACAGGAAAACAGGTAAAGTCCCAGGCTTGCTAAATAACCCAGATGGAGACGCACAGCTTCACACCCAGTTCCAGATGGAAGCCTGGAGTTAATGAGCCCCCTTCCTGTCTTTCCATCTGCTCCCCACCCCTCCTGTCCCTGTGAGCCACCAATCCTGCCCAAGGCGTCCCTCTGTCCTTCCTGTTCTCTAGCCCTTCTGACCCCTTCCCAGTCCTTGTCCTGAACCTTCTGTCTATCCTGCTGCAAAGACACTACCTTGTGGGCTTAGCTCTTCCCAGGGTTCTGATCATGTCACTCCTTCTGCTTCAAATCCATCTGCTTCAAATTCATCCTTAGGATAAAGATCAAAATCCTTAAGAACATTCAGGTCCCGTGTGTGCTTGCCCAGGTTACCTTTCCACTGCCCCTCCCCAGGACCACCTCCACCCTGCCTCAGCCACTCTGGCCATCTTTCTAATCCTCCATCCCAGGGCCATGCTGTTCCCTTGGTCTGGCCGTTCTTTATCTGGTTAACACCTATTCATCTTTCAAATCGTCATTCCTCCTTCCCTGAACCCTCTGTCTGGGTCAGATCCCTTTGTTAAACGCTCTCACAGATCTAAATTCTGCTCCTTCAAAGTCTTACATCAGGTATAATCATCCATCCCATGCATGTGGTTACCTGATAAATGTGGAATAAATCCTATTAGGAGGAAAATCCAATGATAGTGGGCACTGTACCTGTTCTCACTTATCGCTGTATCCCCATCACCAAAAGACTGTTGAGTGAATCACAGATGACTGAATGAATGAACAAATCTCCTTCTCCCGACTGCCGAAGCCCCAGTCTCACCTTCCTTGACAGCATTCTTCCCTCACAGCTCTCTCCTGTAAAGACCACCCACCTCCCTACCCTCACCTGGTTTGTCCACAGCTCTCACTCATCAGCTGTCTCTTCCTCCTCTGAAGACCTCACCACCCAGTAGGCTGTGTGCCCCAAACACAGGGCAGGCACTGTGTTTGTCTCCTTCTCCTCTGAAATTTCAGGACCCAGCACATAACAGATGCTGAATAAATATCTATTGAATGAATGACTGTCCATCCTTAAAAGCACCTGTGCCAGATTGCTAGATGGTCCCACAAATTTTATTCCTTCCTTTGCCCGTAGGGATAAAGTACTAACTGAACTCATAACTGCCCCAGAGAGAAATTTTCCAGCCTCCCTTGCAGTTAAAGGTGACCTGTGACTAAGTGTTTTCCAATGGAATGTGAGTGGTTATCATGGGGCCCAGAAACAACCTGTAAGTAAACGCAACATCCTAGAAAATGGCAGAGCCATAATATAGAAGTCCCGTGCAGGCTTCATGGAGCAGAGCTTTGCTGACTGCCAAAGCCAGCAAGGTTCTCACATGAGAGAGAAAAGTACTTAAGCCTAGTATATTTGGGTGTCTCTATCCTAATCAAAGGGATTCCCGTTCCATCCTTGGGTTGCGAATGTCTTTTGGAGGAGAAAGTGGCAACCCACTCCAGTATTCTTGCCCAGGAAATCAATGGACAGAGGAGCCTGGTGGGCTCCAGTCCATGGGCCCTCAAAGAGTCAGACATGACTGAGCAACTGAACACACACACACACACCCTAACCAACACACCATTATTTCCAGACCTCCAGCCACACCCACAAGAGCAAATGTACGCTTGGCTGCTGGTACACAGCTTCCTCATGACGTGCCCTGTTGCCCTTCTCTGAAACCAGCTGAACACATCACAATGATGACCAATTATCACTCTTGACTTCAGTTTTGCTCTCACTAATCTAATAGTCTGTTCTGCAACTTCTCAGAGCCCACTCACGCAGCCCCACCCCAGCCTTGTCAGCTCCCAGGAACTGCCCTGCCTCTGAAATCCTCAACTGGAAAATTCCTCTTTCTAGCTGCAACTCATTCATTATTTCTGCTACTACCTGACTCCCAACAACCCCTGTTCTCCAGTCTCCTAGAGACCTCAGGTCCTGGGTTCTCCTCTTGTGAACCATAGCCTTGAGAGACACGTTGCACTCTCACTACCAATGGAAGCTCACTGACAGCAGTGATTCCCACAGGCAGAGAGAAGGGGGCCATCGGTCCTCAAGGGGCTGGGCGTGCTCCTCCGTGGGCTCTTTCCAGCACCCATCTGCCAGTCCTCTCTGTGGCCCCTGCTAGGCCACCGTTTTCTCCCACCACTCAAACCACAAGAGGCCACTGCTCATCTTGCTGGCTTTCTGTCTACTCCCTCTCTACTCTCCCCCTCATTCTCCACAGCTAGTTGCCTTGTGAACTTGACACTTGGTTCCCTGGCATCATTTCTCTTGCTCTTCTCTACTCACATCTCATGTTCTCCTTAAGCAACCTTGCCCATGCCTGTGCCCCAGCTTCACATACTCGCTGGCAACACTCACATCTGTGCCCCATCCTCTGACCTTGCACCTGAGTTCCACGGGCTGAATTCCCTGCCTCTAAGATCCGGGCTACCAGATGCTCCTCACCCTTGGCGTGCTGAACACCACTTAAGATCCTCTGCTGTTTCCCTAAATGTGAGCCGCCTTCTCCTGTGTTCCCTGTCTTGAGGAATGGCACTCAGTACATATTGTGGAATGAATGGAAGTGTGACTAGTTCTGGAGCACGGATTTTATTTGGACAGGCGTAGGAAGTATGTGCTGGATGGAGGGAACATCAGAGCTAGAGTGCGGAGGTGGGTGTGAGCATGAAGCAATCGGCAGACGGCAAAGAGACCAGCCTAGAAGGAGAAGTGAAGAAGGACAGGGAAGCTGAGATCTGCATGCCCTTGCCAAGTCCCTGGCCTTGGGCTGGCTTCAGCCTTGGGATGTGCTAATTTTAAGGAACATCCCTGGACAACCAGGATGTAACATAAGGAAGAAGGAGAATCCAGCTTCCAAACCTGCATCTTCTGAAAACCATCAACTTTCCCACTTCAGACTGAAAAAAGCAAAACCTGTTCTCTCCACTTCTAAACAAAAGCCTCAGCCTAAAAATCTCCCATCTTCTGCCTGCCTTGCTGTTTTCTTCCCACCCTCCTCCTCTGTCGACACCACCTCTGAGCATATTCAGTAGATGCCGCTGGGAGCAAAATGCCCCCAGGGAACGGCAGGAAAAGCCACCTAATGACAAATAATGGTAGTTAGAGCATCTGCACAGCCCTTTCCAACTCACAAAGTGTGTGTTGTTTTTTTTTTTAACAAACATTAGCTCATTGACTCCCCACTACAATCCTCTGCAGGAGGTGACGCTCTCCCCCTCTGCTTGGAAGTAAACAGAAGCCCAGAGAGATCAGAAGACCTGTCTAGGGATGCAAGGAGCAAGTGCCAGGCCTGTGTCAACAGGAGGTGTTACAAAGTCACAAGGCAGGAGCAGAATGCACAGCTCAACTTTTCAGCCCAAAAGTCCATCACAGAGAACTTGGCCCCAGGCCTCTCCAATCCCTTGCTTTCTCTGTACAAACTCAGATATATGTATAGGCATTTCATCCTAAAGACCCATTTTTGCCTGTCACAGAGGCCCAACCATCAGCCCTACTGTTACCAGCTGCTCCAGGTTCACTCAGTCAGCAGGGTGGGCAGCAGCTAATCCATCCCGTTAAGGACCTGCCAAGGCCCCTGGAGAACTGAGTGCTCGGGCATCAAGACTAGAACCAGGACCACCATCCACGCACTGGCAGATGTGCAGCTGCTGCAGCTGCTTTCAAAACAAGCCTTTGTTTCAGTTCACCTGTGGCTTTTCAAAACCCATTTAATAACTGTCAAAGGTCCACATTGGGAGAATGGACTTATTTAGGAAAACTGTATAACACTTAAGAGGTCCAGATGGAGATTTCTTTGGGGGTTTTCGGCCATTTCTTTGTACCTGCTACAAGGTAAGTCAACTAAAAGATGTGCTTCTTAAACCACGTAACCTGTCACGTGATGACTTCTTCCTGCAGTAAAAAGGGAAGGAAGAAAAAGGAAAACCCTACTGGTTCATAGTCTCCCTTTCATTTACATTCGGGCTCCTATTCTGTGCCAGAGACTAGCAATATGAATATACATGTTCATATTCCTGCAATGGCTCAGTGGTTAAGAGCCCAAACTCTGGAACCACACCCCACAGTGCCTGTGTGCCCCTTCCTCTCAACATTTACAGCTCTGCATCAGGGAGACAGAAAGATTTCAGTCTCAATTGGCCCCTCCCCTTGATGCCCTTGGGCAGTGCTCAGCCACAACTGTACATGAGAGCACTGACTTGAATCCTGACTCAGCTGTCTACTGTGTAACCCTGGGCAAGCTTCCAAGCCTCTCTATGAATCTCGGAATTAGGACAAGGAGTGGCGTCTACCAGATAATGTCATGAAGGACGAAATGAGATAATGCGAGGAAAGTGTTAGCACAGAACCTGGCTGCAAGGAAGCATTTATATATTTAAATACTATTATTGTGTATATGCCAAGAAATTTGGAAAACTCAGCAGTGGCCACAGGACTGGAAAAAAGTCAGTTTTCATTCCAATCCCAAAGAAAGGCAATGCCAAAGAATGTTCAAACTACCGCACAATTGTACTTATCTCACACGCTAGCAAAGTAATGTTCAAAATTCTCCAAGCCAGCCCTCAACAGTATGTGAACCGAGAACTTCCAGACGTACAAGTTGGATTTAGAAAAGACAGAGGAGTCAGAGATCAAATTGCCAACACCCACTGGATCATGGAAAAAAGCAAGAGAATTTCAGAACATCTCCTTCTGCTTCATTGACTACACTACACACTTTGACTGTGTGGGTCACGACAAACTGTGGAAAATTCTTCACGAGATGGGAAGACCAGACCACCTGATCTGCCTCCTAAGAAATCTGTATACAGGCCAAGAAGCAACAGTTAGAACTGGACATGGAACAACAGACTGGTTCCAAATTGAGAAAGGGGTACGTCAAGGCTGTATATTGTCACCCTGCTTATTTAACTTATATTAAGAGTACATCATTTGAAATGCCAGGCTGGATGAAGCACAAGCTGGAATCAAGATTGCTGGGAGGAATATCAATAACCTCAGATATGCAGATGATACCACCCTTATGGCAGAAAGTGAAGAGGAACTAAAGACCAACTTGATGAAAGTGAAAGAGGAGAGTGAAAAAGCTGGCTTAAAACTCAACATTCAAAAAATGAAGATCATGTCATCCAGTCCCATCACTTCATGGAAAATAGATGGGAAACAATGGAAACAATGACAGACCTTATTTTCTTGGGCTCCAAAATCACTGCAGATGGTGACTGCAGAAATGAAATTAAAAGACACTTGCTCCTTGGAAGAAAAGTTATGACCAACCAAGAGAGCATATTAAAAAGCAGAGACATTACTTTGTCAACAAAGGTCCATCTAGTCAAAGCTATGGTTTTTCCAGTAGTCATGTATGGATGTGAGAGTTGAACTATAAAGAAAGCTGAGCACTGAGGAATTGATGCTTTTGAACTGTGGTGTTGGAGAAGACTCTTGAGAATCCCTTGGACTGCAAGGAGATCCAACCAGTCCATCCTAAAGGAAACCAGTCCTGAGTATTCATTGGAAGGACGGATGCTGAAGCCAAAGCTCTAATACTTTGACCACCTGATGCAAAGAACTGACTCGTTGGGAAAGACCCTGATGCTTGGAAAGACTGAGGGCAGGAGGAGAAGGGGACGACAGAGGATGAGATGCTTGGGTGGCATCACCGACTTGATGGACATGAGTTTGAGCGAGCTCCAGAAATTGGTGATGGAGCATGCCCCCCTGGCATGCTGCAGTCCATGGGGTTGCAAAGAGTTGGAGATGAATGAGCGACTGAACTGAACTGAACTGACTGTGTATAAGACATTGTTCAGGCCCTCATGGAGTTTACCATCTAGTGGGAGATTGTAGAAATATTACAACTATTTATGACCAGCGCTGGAGAGAAGAGCAGTAGAACAGGAATCAAGAAGCTGTTCTTGAAGGATGAGTAGGAGTTCACCAGGCAGAGAATGAAAGGAGGCTGGGGTCAGGAGGGAGAACACGAAAGGCTTTGAGAACAGTACGTACAAATGAAATGAAGTGTTACATGTCATTACATATTCAGAGAATGGTGAGACGTTTCCACACTATTAACTACTAATTAGGATTTTTTGCTGAGCTCAGGTGCTTGGTAGCAGAGCAAATAACTCCCTCAGGGTGAAAAACTTATGAGTCCAGACACTTGATTTTGAAACTCAAAGTAGCTCTGCTTTGGGCTAATTAGGCCAAAGCCTTTTGAAGCAGACAATGGCGTGGATTAACCAATAGCACCTTTCTCGAGTTTAACGAACACCTGGGATATAACCGCAAGAGCATGACTCAATGAGGGCTCCTGCAGGTACTCACTGGGCTGCTCCTAGTATGGGAGGAAGGGGCAGAGGAGATGCCCTAGAAGTCAGGGCACCTGGGGTCCAGTTCGTCCTTCCAGGAAGTCACCATCCCCCCTTGCCAAGCCTCAGTCACTCCACCTGCAGGATGAACGGACTGGGTGAGAGTTTCTTCAAACAGGAGGTTACACCAGAATTGCTTAGAACCTGGACTTTACAGTCAGGTGTCTGATGTTCAAGAGGAATAAAAGAAGGATTTAATATATGTAAAGCACCCCACACGGTGACAGACCCATAGGAAGCACTGAAGAAAGGACAGAGGGTTTTAATCACTGCACTGAAACAGCACTGGCATGTGGGATGGACGTGCCAACAAAGGTTTTAGAATAAACAGCCCCTCAGTCTCACCCGTTGGAGAGTTCCGCAACCCGCAGAAGCCCCGTGCCAGGGCAGTACAACCAGCTCCATCAACTTCAGCCTCAGTGGTATCATCTTTCTGTTTGGCTTGAATGGGTTTTCCAGAGTTTTTTACATGGAAAACACTCACATGACCACCTCAGAGCTGTGTGGCAGTGGTGGGAGGGGGTGAGGAAGACAGAGTGGAAAGAAACTCTCTGGTGATAGAAACCAGAAGAGTGTTCTGAACAGGCCAAAAAACTGCAGAAGAATGTGAGTCACACCCAGACACAACAAGAGAGGCAGAGGAGCAGGGCAGGACTGCTGGTTAGGAAGCAGCCAGTGGCCCCTCACAGGAAAAAGCACTTATGGTCTTTGCCCCAAACACTCCAGGCCGTTCTCTGTTCTCCTTGCTGTGAGCAACACTGAGGTCAACATTAGGAAGAGCTCATATTTGTCCTGCCTCCTCACCTCTGCCAATGGACGCTCTCCTCCAGCTGCTTCACAAGTGTGGGCCCTGCAGGGCAGCGAGGTCAAAGGAGACTTGCCCGGGGTCACACTGTGCGGAGGCTTGAATACAGGCCTCAGACCCACACTTTACGGCCATTCCTCTCCCCCAGGCTCTTCACTTATTAGAGAGTAATTGGCACTTTCAAAGTCCCAAGAGAGCTGCCAAGTATCCTGGGACCACACAGAGTCTTTGCATTCCAGGTTGCTAGGAGCCCGTGAGACATGGAAGGGGACCCCTCACCATGCGATGAGAGGAAATCCCACCCCCGGGCAGCCAGCTCCCACCTGGAGCCTCTCCTCACCTGCCGTGTGCTGTAAATGACCCAGCAGGGCCCACTCTCACAGTGGGACCTTTCTCCAGCAGAACCCCAAGAACCAACACCCTGTGGTCACCACAAAGTCCCATGAGATCCCAGTAATGTCCTGGCAGGCTCATTTCCCCTCTTTCTTGGTCTTGAAAGAGGATCAAAAGACTGTGTTGATCCTTGGGCCTCCAGGCAAGGGCTCAGCTGCCCTTGAACTTTCCCATCTGCTCCAAGTTCAGGGGCAGCTGTGAGGGCATGGAAAGAACACGAGAGTCAAGTCAGAAGGCTGACATTTAAACCCAGCTCTGCCGCTTAAGACAGTTACGGACCATCTGAGAGCCTCAATTCTCTCCTCTCCAAAATGGGAGTGCTCACAGTGCCAACCTCACAGGGCCACTCTGACGGTCAAATGGGCTAATACATAAGAAAGCTTTTCATAGACTGGAAAGCCCTGTAAAAGTATATGTGGGATTATGGGTTGTTTTATCCTTTGCCCAGCTCTACACCAGCTGGAAGGATATTAAAAAGTTCCTTATTAGAATCTTATTAAGAATTCTCATTAGAGTCTTATTAAAAGCTTTTATTATTATTATTATATATTATTATATTTATTATTATAATATTATAGTATAATATAACATAATTATATTATATTATTACACTCTGCCCAGATACTTCAGAGTAGCCCCCGTATGTTCAAACTAAATAAGATGGAAACAAACTTGATAGCCAGAGCATCCTGACCATAATCAGAGGTGAGAGGCTCAGAAGGTAATCGATATTCATTTCCTGGGGCTGCCATATGAAAGTGCCACGAGCTGCACAGCTTAAACAACAGAAATGCCTTGCCTCTGTTCTGGAGGCTGGAAGTCCAAGATCGCGGCATCGCGCAGGGCTGGTTCCTTCCGAGGGCTCTGAGAGAGCCTGTCCCCCGATTTGTGGAGATTTGCTGGTGACCTTTGGCACTCCTTGGTCTGCACATGCATATTCCCTTCTCTGCCCTCGTCTTCACATGGCACCCTCCGTGTGTGTGTGTGTGTGTGTGTGTGTGTGTGTGTGTGTGTGTGTGTGTGTGTGTGTTCAAATTTCCCCTTTTTATAAGGATCTAGAAATACTGGATGCGGGCCACCCTAATGACCTCATCTTAACTTGATCTCTGCAAAGACCCTATACCCAAATCAGGTCGCATTCACAGTTCTTGAGGGCTCAGAACTTCAGTGTCTTTTGGAAGGACATGATTCAACCCATAACAAATATCTTCCCCAACTCTCTGGGGCTCTCAGAGCCTGGATACCCAGCTCATGTCTGCCTCCGCCTGTGTCTATCCACTCATCTGTTTTCAGTCAAGCTCTGGGCTAGGCTGCTATGGAATGTTCATCCCGTGACTTCAAGATCAACCCCACAGGAGTTGGTTCCTTCCTGGGCACTTGATGGAGGAGCCCCAGATACAACATCATGGGTTTCACATGAAAAAGTACACTGATCCTCCTTCACAGTGGTAGAGAGCGCTGGGGGTGGGGTGGGGAGTGCGGGCTGGGAGGGCAAGCCAAAGACAGCACACGCTCTGGAATGAGGCCACCAGGAAGGGCCCAGTGCAGGGGCTTCGTCTAGTGCAACAGATTAGACTGGAGGTGGCACGGGGACGCTGCAGGCAGGGAGGCCAGAGACCAAAGTAAACAGAGACAGAAGTCATGTGAGAGGAAGCTGGGAAGCTACCAAGGCCAACAGGAGAGGTGGCGGGGCCTGGTTCCCGGCCACCAACCCCTGAAAGCTGTACACTGTGGCCGGGCCGAGTTGGCCAGGCTGGTGCAGTGAGGCTGGACGTCTGTGGGCCTGGGCAAATGCCGCTGGCGAGGTTTGGCCACATCTGGCGTGGCTCTGGCAGAATGCTTCCCACACTCCCTGCTGAGGAGGCCACAGCACAGGAAAGCTTATGCCTGCCGACACAGCCAGCCCCACACACTGGTGCTGGAGAATGTGAAGCACATCGGGGTAGGGGAGAGCCAGAGGGAGAGCTTCCATGCTGAGTCAATGTGCGCACGCTTGTCCCCTGCCCAGCTGACAGGCCCCAGATTGTGGGGGGGAGGGGCTCCTTGTTTAGATGGTCTGGGGACACTGCCAGTGAAACAACTGACCCCTCCAGGGGAGTGTCTGTTGGAGAGTCACTGACATCTACCAGGATATCCAAGGCAATGAACAATAGTTCCTGCATCAAGCAGCTTACTGACCAAGAGGAGAAACAGCTGAGCAAAGGGGCAGTTTGAGTGCACTGGAATAGTCCCAGGTGGAGAAAGTGATGGGGGAGAAGAAATAAACAAGTCCTGGAGGTTGCCAGGATGCTCACCAGAGGAAGGTGCAACCAAGTGACATTCTAAAGACTGAACTTCTTTCAACTCCTCCAACTTGCCACCTGTCACCCTTCAGCAGCTTCACACATTCTGTGTGGACCTGCCCTGCTCCCCGCCCCCCACCTCCCCATCCTTCAGGCCACTTCCTGAGGAGGAATCTCCCATTTGGTGGATGAGGAACCCCAGGCCAGTGAAATGAAGAAACAACCTGTGCTTGTCCCTGGGGACTCAGGTGAGTCATGTGGGGAAATGGGAGTGATCTGGCAACACCGGATACCAGTAAGGCTTCCTTCTGTGGGCTGGGGGACAGTGGGCAGGGGCAGTGGGAGATGGCATTCTGTGCACATGGACGTCTGCTGCCCAAGCGTGGCTGGCATCAGAGCCTGAGGACATGTGTTAAGCCAGCAACTCATTTCCACGTCCCTCCCCACCCTGTGGGGCAGGTGGGCAGGAATCCCCTGGTTGCTTCGGAACACATGGCTGCTCACTGGTGTCAGCCAAACATCTGAACTTGTCCAGATGTTTCAACACCATTTAGGCATGAGCTTAAATCCCAAACCAAAATTAATTTTTGTCAATTTTTTAAATTGCTTTTATCTCAGAATTTACACAGCACTTCTCAGTCTATCTTGTACACTTTTTATGATTTCCTATGCATTGATCTGTCTCCCACACTAGATAATGGATGTCCTGGGAAAAGGAGTCACTATTTTATTTGCCTGTGGATCCCCAATCCCCAACACAGGTCCTGGAGCACAGAAGGTCTTCACTAAACATTTACAGAATGAACGTGTGTTTAGCAGTGAACTAACTCACGGACGTGACTCGGGACGTTCTCCCTGAGAGAAGACACAGCTGAATGGTCCAAGGAAGTCCCAGAGCCAGGCTCCTGGTGGGGCAGCCCAGGAGCAGACTCTGGGCAATGTGGATGTGGCTGTGTGCCCACAGGCACCAACCCTGGCACAAGGGGTACACTGGGAATATTTGTGGAATTGAGTCTGTGCCAGGCACACTCTTCTGGTCTCAGTGCTACTCCACACGAATTAAGACTTCACCAGCATGTCCCAGATTACAGGTGCAGTCCTTGAGATCTTCTGAGTGTTTGCAGAGAAAAGGGGTTCCATTATCAATAAATACAGATTCAGTTCAGTTCAGTTCAGTCGCTCAGTCGTGTCCGACTCTTTGCGACTCCATGAATTGCAGCACACCAGGCCTCCCTGTCCATCACCATCTCCTGGAGTTCACTCAGACTCACATCCATTGAGTCGGTGATGCCATTCAGCCATCTCATCCTCTGCCGTCCCCTTCTCCTCCTGCCCCCAATCCCTCCCAGCATCAGAGTCTTTTCCAATGAGTCAACTCTTCGCATGAGGTGGCCAAAGTACTGGAGCTTCAGCTTTAGCATCATTCCTTCCAAAGAAATCCCAGGGTTGATCTCCTTCAGAATGGACTGGTTGGATCTCCTTGCAGTCCAAGGGACTCTCAAGAGTCTTCTCCAACACCACAGTTCAAAAGCATCAATTCTTCGGCACTCAGCCTTCTTCACAGTCCAACTCTCACATCCATACATGACCACAGGAAAAACCATAGCCTTGACTAGACGGACCTTAGTCAGCAAAGTAATGTCTCTGCTTTTGAATATACTATCTAGGTTGGTCATAACTTCTTCAAAGGTAAAGTATTTCCCCCATAGGACTTCTCATGTCTTCAGTGATTAAGAAGACTGGACACCTATCAGATCACTGGGATTTGAGTTCCATATCTACCACTTCCTAGAAGATAATCTGGGATTCTTAAGCCATGCAAGCATTCTCTTCTCTTCTGTAACATGGGGTGATGAGGGCATCTATTGCATAAGATTATGGTGGCTTAGCAGTAAAGAATCCACCTCCCAATGCAGGAGACACAGGTTTGGTCCTTGGGTTGGGAAGATCATCTGGAGGAGGAAATGGCAACCCACTCCAGTATTCTTGCCTGAGGAATCCCATGGTCCATGGGGCCACAAAGAGTCAGACACAACTTACCAACTAAACAACAACAACAACATAATGAGATTACATGTGAAAATACATATGAAGGACCCAGTAAGGGACCTAACACACAGGAAGTCCCTGATAAATGATAGTTACACTAATGATAATTTTAAATATATTACTATTATTAATGTATGTTATAACTCTCCAAGAGGAGGAGGATATATCAGATGAGAAAGTCTTCCCCAAATTTATTAATATTTGACCACAGTTTCACCCAAACTAATCATCCACGGCACTCCACTTAGAACACATCAACTTAAGTCAATGGCACCTAGATTATCAGGAAATCTGGCCCAGGTAAGGGGGAGGTGCTCATTGGCAAGGCCCTGCTTTAAGTGAGCTGACTGTCCAATGCCTTCATTTTTCCATTTTTTATCTTTAGGTTCTTTAATCTGACATTCAGAGACTGACTCTAGGAGGATGTATGCCACTAAGACCACTCAGGAAAAATCACATCTTTAAAGGTAAATATTAATCTGTCTACTAATAAGCATCAACTACGTGCCAGACACTCTACTGGGTCCTACAGATATAAAGGGAAACCAAATCAGCGCCCTCCTCCACAGAGTCTCCATCCTGCTGGAATAGACAGATATTAGCCAAATAACCATACAAAAAATTTTAAACTGCTCTTGAATTAGGTACCAAGGACAGGTTTATGATGCAGTGCAGACAGACACAGGGGTAACATTAACTCAGAGGGAACAGCGAGTCCAAGGCCCTTTGGAGGGAAGCCACATGGTGAGAACAAGGAACAGCAAGAGGCCAGTGTAGCCAACTGGGTGTCTTGGGGAGGCAGGAGAGACCAAACAGGCAGCACTTCAGAGTCTAGGCTTTGGAGTACTGTGTGTCTTTCTGGGGTGGGGGGCACGTGTCACGGCTTCCACGGTAGTCTCGAAGGGGTCCATGACCCTAACACAGTTCAGAGGGCTCCCGTTGTCAGCGGCTTCATTCTGACATAGGCAGGTCAGCCCTTGGACTCTGGGGAGGGCTTCTGCAGTTTTTGCCTGCCTGACATTCATCCCCCCGTCTTCTGGGAACAGCCCTTCTATGTTCCTCTGGGGAAATCATCCCCTCCCATTCTCCCTCCATGTGATTTCTGTGGGACTAACACTATCTTCAACTCTAGGGGAGATCATGTGACCCCGTCTGGCGACTTAAGAGGCAGGCATCCCAGCCACAAGACCACACAGACCAATGAGTCTGCCCTAGGGCTTCTGCAGAAACTTCTGACAGATGGTTTCCTATTGAGAGTTGCAAGGTCTGTAGAAGATAAGCCTGGGGATTTTGGCAGTCTCCTTGAGATCCTGAAGGGTGAGCCTGCCTGTGACCCAAGGCATCTGAGTGGAGAAGACAGCAAAAGATGGAGAGAGATAGACAGCTGATGATACCATCTGAACCTCCAGATCCAACCATCCCTAGAATCAGAACTATTCCTGGACTTTCCAATCACATGAGTTGGAATATTGTTTCTGTCACTTGCAACCAGTGATTCTTATTGATACATCTCTTGAGTCACAGTTTAGAAAACTGAGGCCCAGAGAGGAATCTATATTCCAACTTCACAGTGCTACACAGGGTGCAGCATGTGAGTTTCTAGACTCACAGAATCAGTGCTGGCATGCCTGGGTCTCCCGACCCCTCCCTAGGCCTGGGTCCCCTCCGCTTTTCTTCCTCCTCCCTGACTGTAGGAGAAAGCAGCTCTGTTCCTCGTCTTCTCTAGTTTCAAGGCCCAGACTGAGAAATAACAAAAAGGGTATGATCTTTGTTCCTCCCCAGACCCAGAAACACCTCTGGGTATTAATTTCCTTCGGTGGCTATGGCGTGGGCAGCCTGCAGCTGCTGGAACAAACTTCAGCTCCTTTGCTGCAGGTAAAGCCCATCTTATCTCTACTGCTCCCCCAAATGCAACCACCAGCCAGAATTTCCTCCTCGTCTTCCTTCCTTCCCCAAGCCCTCTATCCATAGCAGCCTCTGCTCTTCTGAGCTTCCAATCCTGCCCATTGTTCAAGATGCACTTTCCCAATAAATCTCAGCTTCAGGAAGCCATCCCTCCTGATGCCCACAGTCTCCACTGCATGGGGCATACCTCTCGGGGGTGGTGAGGAGGGCTGTGATTGCTGCCAATCTACCCTCTTCCTACTATCTTGTATAACTTCTGGTTATTTTGGGCATGCCAGGTTGATATGATCAGCTGGATAACCAATAGCATAGAGGTTACAAGTCCAGACTCTGGGGTTAGACACATCTGAGTTTTGAACCTTGACTCTGTCTCTTCATAGAAAAGTGACCTTGAGAAAATGACTTATCCTCACTGAGCCTCAATTTTCTTATCAGGAAAGTGGGACTAACAATAGGCATGTAAAGGATTTAGCTCAAAATTTGACAGATAGCAAGCAGTTGACGAATGTGAGGTTATGAAGACTGTGCTGTTGAAAATGTCACTAAACACTATCACTGGCAAACTCCTGGGCAACAGTACACAGTAAAACAGAATCAAGCCACAGCTAAGTAGCTGAATATTTAGTTCCTGTTCCTGTTCCTGCTCTTAAACCCCTGGGAGGCTTTGATTTCTCACCTGTAAAATGGGTATAAGAACTGCTGCTGTGCCTACCTCACCAAGTAACTGAAAGAATGAAGTGAGGGGATAAGAATTAGCAGTACTCCCTTCATAGAGCTTATAATTTACAACACGCCTACAAAATGTTGTAGTCAGTCACTGTAAGATGTGACTGAGACACATAGGTGAGGTGACAAGCTCAGGGTCACCAGCAGGGGTGGCACCAAGGCTGGGACATGGTCCTCTGCTCTTCAGTGCTGTGCCCCTGAGTCCTAGCACAGGGCCAGGCACACTGCTGCTGCTGCTGCTAAGTCACTTCGGTCGTGTCCAGCTCTGTGCGACCTCATAGACAGTAGCCCACCAGGCTCCCCCGTCCCTGGGATTCTCCAGGCAAGAACACTAGAGTGGGTTGCCATTTCCTTCTCCAATGCATGAAAGTGAAAAGTTCAAGTGAAGTCGCTTAGTTGTGTCTGACCCTTAGCAACCACATGGACTGCAGCCTACCAGGCTCCTCCGTCCATGGGAGTTTCCTGGCAAGAGTACTGGAGTAGGGTGCCATTTCCTTCTCTGCAGGCACACAGGAGGTGCTTAATAAATACCCATTTTTGTCCACATCCCTGGGCTGCCTCCTGGACTGAAGCCTGGGAGGCCATCATTCCCAGCCATCTCCATGGTGTGTGGCACGGGGGTTAGAAAGACCTCTTAAACTGAAGGGCACTCTAACGGGCGGGAGGAAGGACAAGAGAGAAGGAGGTTTCCAGATCCAGGGAGTTCAGGCTTGGGGAAGGTATACTCTATGTCACCTCAGCCATGCAGGGGACAAGACTGAGGAAGGGATGCCCCAGGTTCAAGAAGCACAAGTGGAAGATTGCTAAGGAGCCTTTAATAGGAGGGCAGCTGCCCTCAAAAGACAGGCTATCTGGTTCCCACCCACAGAAAGACAAAGAGAGTGAATAAGAGTTATAGAGGGTTAGCAGCGAAGCCACAGGAAGCCAGGCTGGGCAGGAAGTTATTCTCCACCTGTGTTTCCCTTACCCCCCTGCTCTCCCACCACTGTTCTTTTGGGTGCAACCGCAGGGTGTACCCTCAGCCACCACGATGGACTTGGGTGGGGAGGGCGGCCAAGGGGCATGAGGTCTGCTCACTGCAGGTCTGACCAAGTTCTTGCCTGAAAGTATCATCAAAGGAACTGGAATCAGAAGCCATGGGCAAGAGGCATGCCCTGCAATCAGGCCGGAAATCTAAACACAGCCATCCCCTCCAAGTCCTAGCGCAGATCAGCCACCTCCACAGATCTTCTCCAGGCCAAGACAAGTTCCAGGGAGCTTTCTCTCATCCGAACTGCGGTACCAGAAGCTTATCCCACCCCCCACTTTAGATCCTGAATTGAGAAGGGCATCAGGAGGCACCTCCCAGTGTCCTTCCACAGGTAGCAGGGATCCCTTCCTCAGCATCCCAAGTAAATCGTCCACCAGCTTCTGCTTGACCATTTCTCACCAAAAGGAAGCTCACGCTCTCACACGGGGCTCAGGCCATCAGACAGCTGTAACTGGGTCCAGACATCAGGTGTTTGGGAAAACAGAATCAGCCATGGGCTGTGGCAAAAAGCGCCTGTGATTTGGAAGCAGGAAACCTGGCTTGCAATCCCAATTCTGTGAGGCCTTGAGCAAATCACTTCCTTTATTAAATCACATGGTTTCCTGCCTTGTAAAAGGGGAGAATAATATCCCTACATCTCACAGGTCTCCTGGGAGAAGCAAGTGAAATTTTGTGAGGAATTCACTGGGAAATAACACATTCTGAATGGGGTGACAGTATTATTCACAGACTCAAGAAAGTAAACATGAGGTCCCAAGAATTTCTATCACCAAGTCTTTGCCTTAAGGCACTGAAGGGCCAGGGAAATGGGAAGGTAACTATTCCTTTTCTATTACTGCTAGAACAGATTCCTACTAACTCAGCAACTTAATAAGCACAGATTTATTATCTCAGAGCTCTGAGGCTCAGAAGTCCAGGTTGACCCAGCTGTCTTTCTGCTTAGAGTCTCACAAGACTGAAGTCAAAGTATTGGCTGGCTGGGCTCTTATGGGAAGATTCTGGGAAGAATCCATCTCCTTTTGGACTGTGACTGTGGCAGAATCTAGTTCTTTGTGGTTGTAGGTTTGAGGTCACCATTTCCTGGCTGGCTGTCAACTGGGGAGCCTAGTCTTTGTCATCTAGTCTTTGCCCTTGCACAGGCCCCTATGTCTCAGAGTCAGGGGTGGTGCAGTGGGTCATATCTTTCTAACTTCCCCTCTAGGCACCTCTCTTCTGCCCACAGCCAAAGATAGCTCTCAGCTTTTAAGGGCTCATGTGATTAGACTGGGCTCCCCAGACACTACACGATAATCTCCATTTTTTATGGGTTATATTGTGCCCCCCAAAAAAGATATGTTGAAGTCCTAAGCCCCAAATATCCCAGAATGTGACTTTAAGTAGAAATAGGGTCTTACTGAAGTAGTCAAGTTAAAGTGAGGTATTTGGGTAGACCCTGATCCAAGTTGACTGGTGTCCTTGTGAAAAGGGGAAATTTGGACACAGAGACAGACATACACAGGGGTAAGACAATATAAAGACACCTGGGTGAAGACAGCCATGTGACTGGGGTGCTGTGTCTACAAACCCAGGAACGCCATGGATTGCTGGCAAACACCAGAAGCCAGAAGAGGCAAGGAAGGATCCTCTCCTAAAGTTGGCAGAGAGAGCACGGCCCTGCCAATGCTTTGATTTCCAACTTCTAGCCTCCAGGACTGTGAGCCAATAAATCTTTGTTCTTTTAAGCCATTCATTTTTTTTTTTGGTGCTTTGTTAGGGCAGCTCTGAGAAACTAATGCAAGGATCTTAACCATAATGATATGTGCAAAGAATTTTGCCATGTGAGTAACACAGGCTCCTGGGGAACCAGGGCCCTTTCGCAGGGGAGGCATTATCCTGCCTACCAAACTCATCCAGTGATGATCAATCCTTATGCTAAAGCATGTCTGCTTATCAGAAGAACTGGGAGAGGAGGAGAAGATGGTGAAGGGGCCAAGAAACAACGCGAACACGACCAGCGGGGACGCATACGCACCCTGCAGTCGCATTCCCACTCACCCACCCCTACTCGCCCCAGGGACCTCACTAAGTCCTACTTCCCCCACCTTGTGAATGGGCATAATGATACCCACACTTCACAGAAATAGAAGAATGAAATGAGGTCATGAAAATAAAGAACAACCTCACACTTACTATCAATCCTAGCACATAGTAAGCATTCAACAAAACTTAGCCACTCCAGTTACATATCTAGTACACAAACATTTAATTATGTGTCTAAAACAGTACACACACACACACACACACACACACACAGTAGTCTGGGAGACTACATCGACAATGTTAACAGTGAGGATGTAGGGTGGGTGGCAAGAGCTTTCAGTGCTTTATTTAGAAGTCTATAGATTTTGATATTTGAATTTTTACAGTATATTTGAATTTTTACTTT
Source organism: Capricornis sumatraensis (assembly GCF_032405125.1). Classification (NCBI taxonomy): domain Eukaryota; kingdom Metazoa; phylum Chordata; class Mammalia; order Artiodactyla; family Bovidae; genus Capricornis; species Capricornis sumatraensis. Next base: position 62,996,355 of record NC_091078.1, on the reverse strand, counting down.
TATAGTTTAAAACTATTCTTCATTAAAAACATATATTTCCCTGGGAAACTAACTAGTTTTGAATGCCTTTCCACATCACACACACACACACACATGCTGTAATGTTCCTTAAAGACCTTGTCCCTCTCATGGGCCTTCACCCCCAGTCCCAGCCCCACAGCCCCACAGCGGTGCCCCGAGATGAAATTCAACGCTCTTTAGCGAGGCTTAGGCAGTGGCAACTCCAGGCCCTCCTGCTCTGCTCTCAGTCTGCAAGGCCCACACCCCTTTGAGCCCCTCACCTCAGGAGCTGTACTCTGAAAGGCTCTTTGTTGCTCAGCAGACTGCTTTCGGAGCTGTTTGAAAAACATTCTCTGCAGATGTTTCCATCCACTCCCGGGGCAAGGAAGGAAAGGACACTAGTCCAGGTACCCAGGTGGTGCAGCCCCTGAATCTCCAGCCCTGTCCCCAGTTCAATCAATCAATTAATTCACGTACAGAGATTATAAGCAAAGTGATGCTGTAGCTGAGGTGAGGAAGAAACATGGTAATGCACTGCTGAGCTCTGGCTTTTAACAAAGACCAATATTGACAAATTGGAATGATTTATTTCTCAGCATAGCACAGGAATTAAAAATACAGACTTTGCATGAGACTTCACTTTAATTTGCACTGCAACAGTTACTAGCTGTGTGACCTTCAACACTGAATTTTAAATTCTTTGAGCCTCAGTTTCTTGAAAGGGGATAAATTTGCCTAAAAGTCTTAACATGAGGACTGAATCAGTCAAACATGTAAATCTCCCAGTACCTGAAAGACCTCCTCAATAAATGGACGCTGTGGTTGATGTTCTTCTTCTTACTAGACATGTAGGCGCAGATCCTGCCCTGTTGGGGACCACCTGTGGTGGTCTAGGTGGGAGCTAGGTAGAGCCCCTGAAAGTTCAGTGAGGACTTGGCTACAATGTAAAAGACATGTGGAGACCAAGGGTCTAACAAATAGGAACAAATAGTAAAGAGGGAGCTAGTGGCTCTGCAGGAGAGATTAGAAGAGGGAGCTTATTCCTTTTGGCTTGGCTCCTTACCTTTGCATCTCTCCTCCCAAGAGCCTTTACCCAGCTCCAAAAAGACCCATACCAGATAGAAGGTATGAGTCAGCTCTGTCCCATCCTCTCCTTCCCGAAAGGCTCCCAGGAGGATTAGATGAAGGAGCAGGGAGTGGGCCAGCGCACAGGGTTCAGGGAGGCAGAGTGCTGAGAGCCCTCCACTTTCCAACCACACCAGACAGCACCTCATTCTCCAACCTCGTCACCCCTCAAATGCTGGGGCTAGTGCAAACAGTCACCAAGTCTGTTTCACTCATGCCATACCACACCACTGGGTGCTTCCTCAAAGAGCACCAAGCTGTCTCCATCCTCACTGCCCTTGGACTTGCAGTGTCCTCTGCAAGGAATGTCTCTTCTCTGCTCTTCTGTTTTCAAGGTCTAACTTGAGAGACTCCTACTCTAGGGAAGCCTTGTCTGTCTTTCCCAGAGAGAATCCATTGTCCCCGCCTCTGTGTTCTAACAGCACTCAGAGTGCTCCTCTATTACAATGTTTATCACACTGCCTTGTGATCATGTCCTGAGTATTATTTATATGACTCTCTCTGTATTGCTGCACTGCCAGCTCCTTAAGAACAGGAGTCCTATATTATTCATTCCAGAACAGCACCTGGGACACTCAATAAATGCTTGCTTGTAGCATCATCAATACCACCTCTTATCAAATGCCTGCTACATGCCAGAGATGACACTAAATTTGTGAGATAGAAAATCTCATTTAATCCTCATATAACTCTGCAAACTTAAGTATCACTTATCCCATCTTATTGTTAAGGAAGCTGTTCTTTGGACAACCTCAGTGAAATATGTGGGGAAAGCAGGAACCTCAGCTAAATGTGTGCTGTGTCCTTAGGTAGCCCAAAGTAGATGCTTATTTCTGGGTATTGAAATCTACTCAATTTGAGTCAGCCCAATCGATAAGCGGCTCTTGAATAAACATCGGGGGCATCTGTTATTCCACAGAGGAGCAGCTTGTCATGTGGACAGCCCCAGAGCAAGGTTAATTAGACCTTTCTAAAGGCAGTGGGTACTAAATTCTCCCTGTTTCTTACTTTTTCTTTAATGAAAAGAGCTTTCATGGCAATCTCTCTAAAAGGCAATGTGCTTCCCAGATAAAATGTGGAAGCAAAGCGCCAGTTGGGAGATTAACTGAGGAAGGGGCTTGGCAGGATTTAATCATTGTCATCCAGTAATTGAGGGTAGATGAGAGGTAATTAGGGGGAGAACCACACCAGCACACACACAAACTCTATGCCAAGCGCCTCTCATCCATTTTTCTCTCCACACATCACCTCCCCTTCACCTCTTCAAAGAAGTATCATTTCACCACCCTCCTAATCCCAAATCCAGTGGGCTGTCTCAGCCCTGGTCCTCCTCATCCTCTCTCTTCCTTGCAGAACACACCGCCCTCCGTGAGCCCCACCTCCACTCCATGGTTCGTATGAACCTGGGCTCTGCTGCTTCTTTCTCTCTGTTGCTCCTTCTCCCAGCATGTGCTCCATTCCACCTCATTCTCCTCCTTGGGTCTCCTTTTCCTTTGCCACCCTCTTCAGACAGGGCCTCTGTCTCATTTCACTGGATGCCTGCTCCCTGGAAATCTCATCCAAGCGTGTGTGAGATGAGGCTTATACCAATCAGTGAAGCCTTCAGAACACTTGCAAATCTTCGCATTAACCATAATGGAGATTAGCAAACAACTCCCTGCCAGGTGCCTACGGAACCAATCGATGGGACTCCTGTTCCAATCTCTTTCAGTGTCCATCCCAAATTAAAAGTAGGTCGAGGGAGGGGAAAGAGGACATAATAAAATGATCATAAAGGGTCACACTGTATGCTTATTAAACGTGCTTATCTGTATGTATATTACACTTTACAAACACAGGTTTTCAAAGACCTCCCAAATGAAAAAACAAACAGCTGAGAAATCCCTAGCCTAGATCAAGGTCACTGAATAACTGAAGCAGGAAAGAGAAACAGAAATATTAATTCACTTCCCTTTTCCTATTAATGCCCAGGAAAAGACTGAACAAGTAAAACCTTGTGGAGTAGAAGCAGGTAGCTAATATGTCCATCTGTAATGTTGCATAACTATTAAGTCTTCAAAAAAACTTTGGCAGAGTTGAAGACCTAGAGGGAGGAGCCTGAAAGATCACTAATCCACCTTTTCATTTTACAGATGAGAAAACTGAGGCTCAGAAAAGGAACGAGTCTTGTCTCAGTCCAGTGATCATCTCTCTACAACTCTTGCCTCCTCTACAATCTGATCCACGGAGATACTGACCAAAAATGTGACAAACAGGCCCACAGCGGTCCCAAGAGAGCTGAGATGCACCTGTCAATATCCCCTGGGCTTACAGGAAAGCTCACAGCAGCCTGACATGGCCAGTTACAGCGAAGCACATCCCATCTCTTTGGTGCCATGTCTTTTTTTTTTTTTTTCCCCTTTGATGTATGATCACTTAATTCCCTCCTTGATTGCTTTTCAAAAGCAATCTAAATTAATGCGAACCCACAAAGGGCAAGGCTCTCTGTGAATAATTAGTGCATGATAATAAATGCAAGTAGGGAAATTTGCAAAGTGAGGCTAAGAACTAGTGCTCCCAGCTCTCCCCACTCACTTTCTTCTCATTGGGAATTCTCTTTACACCATTAAAGAAAGGGTTTTGAGGAAACTTGAGAAAGGGTGGTGTTTTTAAATAGGTCACTGAAGGAAGGCCAGAAGAAAAAAAACAGAAGCTGAAAGAATCAGACCACTGACTGCTGCCTTTTTCATAGCTTCTGCTGACAACAAAACACTTGCCCAAATTTCTGCCATTTAGAGAGGAACTATCATCACATTCAAGGATCCGCCATCACTTGTTCCCATCCATGCAGGATTTCCTCCCACAAACCTTTAGTCCAGCCTATCTTGTCTCCTTTCTATCTCAGCCTATAAGGCCAAATGGTTCCCACTTTATTCCTGCTTCTAACCCTGTCTGAAAGACCTTCCCTACTGTTTTAGACAAATTCAAATCATATACATCTTTTTCAGAGCCCTCTCTGACAACTCCACACTTTTGGAAGGGAGTTCCTGTGATTCCAGGGTACAAGACAGAAATTGCTAGAGCCCACCAATATATCTGCATCTCTTCCCTCACTCTTGGGCACACAGTTGTCTTTCCCAGCCTTCCTTGAAGTCAGGTGTGGTCACGTACCTGGGTTCTAGCCAATAAAATGTGAGCACAGTAGTGAACGCCTTTCCCAGGCCTATCATATACAGAACTCTCAGACATGGTCCTCACTCACTTTTTCCCCAACTATGGCTGAATGGGAAGGACTCGACAGGCCTCAAGGAATGGCCAAGTGACAAAGATGGAAGAAGCCTGGGTCCCTGAATGATTGTATGGAACAGATTTCCCTACCAATTCAACGTGAGTTTGAAATAAACTTCTATTGTGCTTATATTGTTAGATTTTAAAATATTCTAAGAAGATAGTATACCATATATACAAATGTGTCTGATAATTTTTTATGTAAGAGGATATCATGAAAATGAGAACTTTTTGGTTTGATCTGTTTTTCTCAAAAAAAGAAATAACTAGTAACATTTTGCATGAAGTTTACAAAATTTGAGTTTTTTTCTCCATGAATGCAGCTAATTTTTATAAGTAAATAGAGGGTTTTATGGGCTTCTCCAGTGGCTTGGTGCTAAAGAATTCACCTGAGGTGCAAGAGACATGAGACCCGGGTACAATCCATGGGTCAGGAAGATGCCCTGGAGAAGGAAATGGCAACCCACTCCATTATTCTTCCCTGGAAAATCCCATGGACAGAGGAGCCTGGTGGGTTACAGTACATGGGATCGCAAAGAGTCGGACACAACTGAGCAACTAAAAAACAAAAAGTCACTGAGACTTTGAGATTTATCCGTTACAGAAGCTAGCTTTACATATTTTAACTACTCAAAGGACATATAGATTTTACTACACATGCCAACTCTGACCTATGGTAGTGGCTGCCTGGAACTCCATGTAGAAAAGGATTATTGAGCTTACTAGGAAAGACTACAGTGACTGATTCGTTATGTCTGCCATGCTGTGTTTCTCTTTGATTCATAATGTATGTTTTAGTACTAAACTTAGCAACTGATTGCACACAACTTGGTGCTGTTTTTTCAGCCTCAATCCTACCTATAAAGTTATAAACTCCTTCAGGCCAGAGGCCAATCCCTGTCCACATTTGCCTAAAAGAGGACTTATAAATGCAAATATTTATAAATGTGACTCGACTGCGCGAACCCCGAGATGGCAGCCCACCAGGCTCCCCCGTCCCTGGGATTCTCCAGGCAAGAACACTGGAGTGGGTTGCCATTTCCTTCACCAATGTATGAAAGTGAAAAGGGAAAGTGAAGTCGCTCAGTCGTGTCTGACTCCTAGCGACCCCATGGACTGCAGCCCACCAGGCTCCTCCGTCCATGGGATTCTCCAGGCAAGAGTACTGGAGTGGGGTGCCATTGCCTTTTCCGGAACTTCAGCTAGACTACCTTGAATATTATGCAGAGAATACTGAGGTTTAGGAAATACTGCATCCAGTAAGGCAAGCACCTGCTCATCCCCAGCTAAATGGGATACAGTGAGTCCCTTTTGGAGGTTAGTTTTTATCTAGTGTCATACTTAATAAGCAGAGTTACATGGGAAGGGGATGGACTATTTGTGGAACCTGAAAATTAGGCTCTATGCACCCCCTTTATTTAAGATTTTAGATAATCAGAGCTGGAATATCATCTAATTCAGGGACAGAAAACATTTCAAATCAGGTACCATCTAATCAATTCACAATGACTGCCTTGAGAGCTGTATGAATGAGAAAATCTGGAAGCTCTATGCCCTTCCTATATCTGTTATTTCTGATCTAATCCACCCTCATCATTTTACCATGACCAAATCAAGTCCCAGGAGGAAGAAATGACTTACCCAATGTCGCAGAATAAGTCAGTGGAAGAACCAGGACTCAAACCCAGGTCTTCCTGCATCTCCTATTTTCCTAGTATTCCAGGGTTTAAGATAGGACAGATGTGAGAGTGTAACTTAGAGCTACAGGTAATCAGAATACTCATAATCATTTATTAGCACTTAACTATGTGCCAAGTACTGTTCTTTATTTTTCTGAGCTCCAAAATCACTGCAGATGGTGACTGCAGCCATGAAATTAAAAGACGCTTACTCCTTGGAAGGAAAGTTTTGACCAACCTAGACAGCATATTCAAAAGCAGAGACATTGCTTTGCCAGCAAAGGTCTGTCTAGTCAAGGCTGGTTTTTCCAGTGGTCATGTATGGATGTGAGAGTTGGACTGTCAAGAAAACTGAGCGCCAAAGAATTGATGCTTTTGAACTGTGGTGGTGGAGAAGACTCTTGAGAGTCCCTTGGACTGCAAGGAGATCCAACCAGTCCATCCTAAAGGAGGTCAGTCCTGGGTGTTCATTGGAAGGACTGATGTTGAAGCTGAAACTCCAATACTTTGGCCACCTGATGCGGAGAGCTGACTCATTTGAGAAGACCCTGATGCTGGCAAGGATTGAGGGCAGGAGAAGAAGGGGATGACAGGATGAGATGGTTGGATGGCATCACCAACTCAATGGACATGGGTTAGGGTGGACTCTGACAGTTGGTGATGGACAGGGAGGCCTGGCGTGCTGCGGTACATGGGGTTGCAAAGAGTCGGACACGACTGAGCGACTGAACTGAACTGCAGTACTGCTCTAAGTGCTTTCCACATATAATCTCTTTTAATCCTGCCAGAACAATGAGAAAGGTGCTCTAATCACCTCCACTTTACAGATGAAATTGAGATGCAATAGAGGTTAGGTATCTGCTCAAAATCCCAGGACTTAAACACAGCGGGAAGGAAAAACTCAGAAAAGAACAGAACTAGATTTAGAAGTATCCTCACAAAATCCATGGATGAGTCAGTAATTTCACCAACATTTACAAACTCAACTGACATTGGAAAAATATCCCAGGAAGCCTTCGTGATCTTTTCAAAGCCCCTAGAAGCTGCCGAATTAGGAGTGAAAAGTCCTGTCGCAGCGACAGGGAGCAGCAGAGAGTGACTGAGAAGACAAGACTCATGTAGGACACTGAGCTCCCGGCATGAACACACAGGTCTCACTACGATCTCAAGCATGACAGGCTGGCCCCTAAAGGTCTCATTTTGCTCAAAAGACCTCTTGAAATGAAAAATGTGCTGCATGGAATAGGACTGACTGGCTCGGTCTCCAGGGCTGTTTCAGAACAGAAAGAGGTGCCCACCAATACATTTATAGGCTTAAAGCTGGCATGTAGCTAAGCTACCTGGGGCTGCTCGACATCTGTTTCAGTGCACATTTCCCCCCATTTTTGTTTGTTTGTTTGTTTGTTTCACTAGGTTTTAATCAGCCAGTTATTTTGAGCCTGAACTGCAGATTTCACACATATCCAGGGCCAAATGACATAAAAAAAAAAATAAAGAAACCCCATGACCAAAACAGAACTTGGGGCCAGCAGCTCAGCAGGGGCAGTCCCCTGGGAATAACCCCTGCCTAAGATCAAAAGAAAGGCAAATGGTGTGCCATATCTGAGGGCTGGGGGTCTCTGGGTGTGTCATATCTGAGGGCTGGAGGTCTCAGGGCCCTCAGTCTTGAACTAGCCAGCACATAGCACATAGCTCGTCACTGCTTTGTTCCATGACCTTGGCCTGGAAATCTTTTTCCTCCCCTCCTAAACCCTCCAGTTGCTTTAAGGCCTAGCCCAAATGTCAACTTCTTTAGGAAGTCTTCCCTCACTCCATCCCAACCTCCTCCTCCTCCTCCTCCTCCTCCCCCATGTTGCCAGTGACCTCCTCACACCATGGTGAGCTGTCCAGGGCCTGTCTCCTCCACCACACTGAGCTCCCCAGGACAGGGCCTGCACTTTCCTCAAATCTATGTCCTCAGCCCATTCCCCATGTTTCTGCACAAAGGAGAGAGGAGGAGAGAGAGAACAGCTGAGAATCCCCCTCACTCACATCCTTACAGAGATTGAGGCAACACCAGGCAGCAACTTTGGGGCTGAGGCAGGCCCAGACCCTATGGTCACTAGGGTTATCATGTGGAAAGCACTGGAGAGAAAAGGGTGAGAAGCAATGTGCATGCTTAGCCGCGCAGTTGTGTCCAACTCTGTAATCCCATGGACTGTAGGGCACCAGGCTCCTCTGTCCATGGGATTCTCCAGGCAAGAATACTGGGATGGGTTGCCATTTCCTCCTCCAGGGGATCTTCTTGAACCAGGGATCAAACCGAGTTCTCCTGAGTCTCCTGCATTTGAGGTGGATTTTTTTTTTTTTTTACCACTGAGCTATCAGGGAAGCCCTGAGAAGCAACATACTGCCCCAGTTTTTCTTCCCTGAGCAAGTATTACTTTTATCAACAGAAAAACACAAAATAAACATTATTTTTAAGGGACTATGTGTTCTCTGTCCTAAAAGAACATACAGTGTTTCCTACTGTGTGGGAAGTAGGCACTGAATGAGCCATGATAACAGAGACATTCACAGAGCGCTATGAGTGCAGAAGTCGGCCTGCCTGGGGGCATCAGGGAAGACTTCTCACGGGAGGAGATGCTTCCCTGGAAGCTTGAGGCTGAGTGAGAGCATGGCAGGTAGACTAGGGAAGGAGAGGTGCAGCAGAATGCCTGCAAAGGCACGGAGGCATGAGAGTGCAGGCTAAGTGATCCAGCTGGAGGGCTGGCTGCATGGGGAGAGTGGTGGATGTGCATTTAAACGATGTACAATAAAGGGTTCACTCAGCAGGCCTGGGGTGCTCCAACCCTGCACATTCCAGAGAACAGACTCATTCTTGACCAGCTCCTAGGAGCTAACCTTTGAGCTCTTGGAATATTCTACCTGTGTAACAGGGGCTTTGGGCCACACCAGATGGTCTATGCTAACAAGGCAATTTACAGTGAAGGCCTGGGTTTGCTTCCTAAGTCCAGTCACATGGGTGATCCATGCCTATGTGATGGACCCCCAATGCAAACTCTAGACCCCGAGACTTGGGTGAGCATCCCTTCTTGGCAACACTTCATGTGTGGTCACACATCATTGCTGGGAGAATGAAGTGCTGCCGCAGGACTCTCCAATGAGAGAGGATCACTGGAAGCTTCTGCCTGGCGTCCCCTGGGGTCCCCTGCACACAACTTTTCCTTAGCTGACTTATCCTTCTGCTGTAATAAACCATAACACAGGAGTAACAGCTTTTCTGAGTGTTGGGAACTCTTCTAGAAAATTGTCTGGCTGAAGGGTGGTCTTGGAGACACTCAGTACACAGGGTCAAGCAGGAGCAGAGCAAGAAGAGCTGTGCCTAGAAGGCTAATGACTTTGAACTTCATCCTGGAGGCAGTCATTAAGGAACTAAAGGGTTCTAACCTGGGGCTGGCATGACAAAATCAAAAGCACATTCCAGAAACCTTTGCACAACAGGTGGGGAAGGATGGGAGGAGGGGACATGGCTGGAAGCAGAATAACCAACACCAGTGAGGAGACTGCTAAACCAGTCCAGGCAAGAGCTAGCAAGCCCTTGGTGGTGGGCAGTGGCCATGGAGAAGGACTGACATCAAGACAGATTCAGAGAACAGATGCCACAGCTAGACTCCAGGGTGAGGGAGAAAAGTCAAGGCTGACTCCCAGGTTTCTGACCTGAGCAATGGGATGAATGACGGTACTACTGTCTAAAATGGAGGATCCTGGAGGGAAAAGTTTGGGGGTGTCTCAACTGCCTACATGGCTTCTCTCACTACTCATTTCTACCATCCAGGGCAGACAGACTGCCTTGTCCATTCTCTTTTCTCTTCCTGAAGCCATCTCTTCAGCCCTTTGCCTTCAAGTGATCACTTACAGATTGCTCCTCCTGAAAAGCCAACAAAAGGTATACTTGGCAGATCTCCCTGACCTCAATTTCTCTGCTGGCAGAATCACAAGGCAGGCATTAGTGCCTGCTGTAAAATGGGGAGCCAGGCAGAGGAGACACCCAGGCTGGGTGGCAGAGGCCTAAGGAAACGAGGGACACATGTAGAGACTTCAAACACTGGGATGGCATCTTAGGTCAGACCCCTGGGAGGTGAAACTCAGATTCCTGTCACGTGGAGTGGGGGTGTGGGGCTCAAGGAAATAGTGAGAAGGAAAAGCTTGTTAGTCTGCACAGAAAATCTCCCCTTGCCTGGAGCTAAGTTGCACTTTACAGGTTTCCAGGTGGCAAGGAGTAAGTGTGAGCTGTGGTCCCTCCACACTTGGTCCAGGACCAGACTTCACAGAGAAGCCAGGCCTTCTGGGTGCAAGTGATCCGAGCCATTCCTAAATCAAGGATGAATCCCACATCTCCTGGCTGCACTCTGCCAGCCCAGTAGCCCCCATCACAGCACAGAGCCTGCAGCACCCTCGGGCAGCTATCACTAGGAAATGCTCAAAACCAGCCTTCTTTGCTCCTCTGCCCATCGCTGTTGTCCCAGACAAACGGTGGAGAGCACAGTGGGCTTCCAGCCTCCTGGCCTTCCTCCTTCATTTGCTTATTCAACAGTTACAAAGGCCCAGGCTGCAAAGGGCTTACAGCTCATTCTACCCAGAAGAGGGTTCAGGGAGAGAAAGGCAGAGAGTAAGTGGAAAGGAGTGGAACCAACCAGTTTCTAGGTTCCAGGTGGGGACCCTGATACAGCAAGAGCCACGAAGAAATACTTTCCCAATAAGGGCATGCGGGAAACGATTGAAAACACAGGCACCGGAATCCAGTAGACTGGGCCTGGAATCCCAAAGAGGCCATTTACTAGCTACGTGACTGGACAAGTTACTTAATATTTCTGAACCTCAGTTTTCTCATCAGTGAAATATAAAGAACAAATGAACCCTTTGTCACAGGGCTGATACATGGATTAGATGAGCTAAGATCTAAAATGCCTCGTATACAGTAAGTGTTCAATAAATGCTATCTATCGTTACTATCTAAGCCTGGGGATCAGAGAGGAGACTTTGGAGTGTTGGGTCCTACAGTACTACAATGAGACATGGTTCCTGTAATGCTCCCAATGCAGGCCAGGTGGTAAGAGGATCACACCTTTTGAGGCTGTGCAAAGCCGGAAGCCTCCTGAGAGACCATATAATTCCTTGTTCCATAGGTGAGGGAGCAGAGATGTTGAAGAGCTTTTCCAAGGTCATACAACAAAGCAGTAGCAAAGCCAAGACCAGAACCCAGGGCTCTAGGTTTCTATTCCATTTCTTTCTCCTCCATGAAAACTTATATAAACAAAAGAGAGGATGCCACAGGTGGAATCATGGATAAAACATCAAATGACTTGCTGTTAGCACCTGTCCAGATCATCTTGTCCAGGCCATGCTTCATCTCTCTGCTGCTATGAGTGCTGACTGCCAGTAGCTCACTCCTGCCTCCTTCTCTGGACAATCACTCCTGCCTCCTGCTGGTGGGAGCTGCCTCACCCAGATCATAACCTGTGCTATCTTCTTGGTGGCGGGGGAGACAGGGGCCCCAGACTGTGCATTTGCCACTTTCTGCGGTGCTAATACTCCCACCATGGTTGATTTCACTCCCACCAACATGACATGAGTGAATGTGGAGTTCTGAGGGGATGCACAGCAGCTCTCCATGATACGGTATTTCCACCATAAAGATAAAATAGACAAAAATAACCAAAAGAGCAAAGGTAAAAGAAAACTCTAGAAAAAATAAGTAGGAAGTGATGAGGTTTGAACATTTATTGCCATTGTTTTTATTATTGGTTTAGTTACATTTATATACCTTTAATAGCGGCTCATACAATTCCTAAAACTTTGACAACTGGTTCCTCTGAGGCCGGTTTTAGCACACCACTGATTAACATTCTACCCCATTCCTAACAGCTCAAGGCCAGTGACTGACATGAGGATGTAAAAGGCTGGCCCCCTCAATCTCATCTAGGGAACAATTCTGTAGCGTGATTCATTCCAAAGCTGCCAGCGGATCAGGCTAAGGCTAGACTGTACATGCCGCCACTTTCCCCACTGGTTCCTCCTCCTCTATCTGGGTCTCCTCATCCCTTACACATTGCTCCTGATGGGTACTCCTTCAAGAAATCACTTGCACCCAACTCCCATCTCAGGCTCCACATCTAAGGAACCCAATCTAAAATGCTACAGAATAAATATTTAGCAAGAAGGTAGACAGGATCACTTGACTTTGCAGGAATTCCAGGAGACTCTCTCAAGGAGGTAAGATTCAAAGGGTGGGTGGGATTTAGGTTTGGAAAAGAAAAGTAAGACTATACTCCAAATGGAGGAAGTGGTTTAATCCAGGTTACACCAACTACCATGCAGATGGCAGACCCCTCTACCAAGCTGGGCAAAGTTCTCACAGGCATGGACCCTGAGACCACCAGGAGAGCTGGAGGAGATGGTGTTTACATGGCTATGGTTGGATGGAGAAAGTTAAACTGTTCCTCTGTTAAAATGGTGTGGCTCTCCAGAAAGGACATTATGGCATCTTGGTCGGCACTAAAACATGAAGCAAAAGGTTGTTTTCAGACCGTCTAGTCACTGATGAAGGAACGATCTGAAGTGGTACAGGGAAAATATTACTTATTTTAATGTTATATGGTCTTCGCATTGGATTTTAAAAAACCTTAATTGTGGTAAAATAGACATTAACGTAAAATTTACCACCTTAACCATGCTTTGTTTCTGTTTTTAGTTACCTTCACTATCTAGCAACAATGCTCACTTTTCCTTTGCAGAAATCTGTAATGTGGCCCTTTAAAATTTCTACAGAATGGATCTGTTTAAAGAAAAACATGCAGAAAAAGGTGACAGAATATGGAAAATTCACAAAGGCAAAACACAGAAACCATACATTTCTCCACCTAGTCCAACGCTCTCATTTTAAGAGAGGAAAAGTGCACCCGGACAGGGCAAAGGAGCTGCTAAAAGGATTGCACAACTAGTTAGGTGAAGAAAGACGACAAGAACCAGGTCTTCTAATTCCTGCCTCTGTGTGTTTACCCTGCACCGCGTCTCCTTTAAAGAAGGAAGACGAAAGAATGTGTTGCCTTCCAAAGTTTCTGCCCTCCCTCCAAAAGGCACATTTCAGAGAACCCACCAGGTTCTTTGTCGTTCGTGAAAGAAAAAAGCCACCTTCCCTTTACAGTCAACCTCACTGATGGTTTTCTGAGTAGAGAGGGGATCGGGTGTGCTGACCTGGAAAGGACACAAATCCTCTTGAAATCTGCCACCTCTGAATTCATCATTCTGTTAACATCAGATGTCAAAGCTGGAAAGGAAAGTTGGCATTTTGATGCCAGCATCTGCCTCTAGCTGCTCCATGGGGCATGCCTGTCAAAGAGGTAGCCTATTTATTTTCTAAACTAAAATGTACAAGCAGAGTTGGTTTAAAATCCTTCTTGATAAGAACTGTGACACAAGAAACTGACTACCGTTGCCATTAAATATGTCTGGAACTTTAGGCTCCCGCCTTAATTTCTCCAGGACTCAGTTTAGCCAGTTTCAAACACAGAAAATCATTCTTGTTTATCTCAATATTGTTTTAATAACCACTAAATGCTTTCCAGGATGACATAAGAGTTAACATAAGGTTTCCTCAGACGTTGTCTCATTTAATCTCTATCAGTTCAGTTCAGTCACCCAGTCAAGTCCGACTCTTTACAACCCCATGGACTGCAGCACACCAGGCTTTCCTGTCCATCACTAACTCCCGGAGCTTGCTCAAACTCACATCCATCGAGTCGGTGATGCCATCCAACCATCTCATCCTCTGTCGTCCCCTCTCCTCCTGCCTTCAATCTATCCCAGCATCAGGGTCTTTCCCAGTGAGTCAGTTCTTCGCATCAGGTGGCCAAAGTATCAGAGCTTCAACTTCAGCATCAGTCCTTCCAATGAATATTCAAGACTGATTTCCTTTAGGATGGACTAGTTGGATCTCTTTGCAGTCCAAGGGACTCTCAAGAGTCTTCTCCAACACCACAGTTCAAATTAATCTGTATAATTGTTATTATTTAATGGATGGGAAGAAAATGTCCAAAAGTGGCCGTGTAACTTGTTCACAGTCAAATCCAGATCCTGTGTCCCTAGACCATCCATTTTAAAAGTTTAGAAGTATATCACCAACATTTCCCAAAGCATGTTTTTCTGAATCCTTATTGATTACCAGATAGAGTCACTAGTTATTATTTTTTAGAAGAGTTATTTTTAAATTTTAATAACTAGTTTTTTTTTAAATAACATTGTACTAGAAGTGTTAAGGGCTTCTTTGCTGTCATGGGACTTTCATATGAATAGTAAATCTCCAGGCAGGACCAAAGTATGAAACATTTCTAAAAGTGATTTGTCAAATTACCAATTCTGTCAAATTCCTCTCTCTAAAAACTAATGTTCTAGAGGACATTTTGGGAAATGTGATGCCGTCCTATTGTATTCTTAATCTATCACTATTTTCATTAGGTTATCTGTTGCTTTATGAAAAGTGCTAACCTCTCTACTCCATGTTAACATACAGAAAACAGGCTTTCTATAAGACCTTTCAATCCAATAATAACCAAACTGATCAAAGCCTATCCATTGACTCCACAAGGCAAAACTTGGAATGACAAAGCTTTCTTTCATCACATCCAGATATTTTCAGAGAAGCTGAGCATTCTGTGTATGTCTGTGTGGTCCAACTGCTTGTCTCAAGCAACCAATATTTATTTATTATTTATCGTGCCTTTTATGTGCATTCAATTGTCTTTCTGTAGGCCAGAAAGGAAGACACTTTCCCCTTCTGAGGCTGCTCAATTTCCACACATAGTGATAAGAGGAATGGGGTAATAAGGAAGGAATACATTTTTAATAATTTTTGAATAAGGGGTCCCATATTTTTTATTTTGTAACAGGCCCTGTAAATTATGCAGCCAGTTCTGAACAGCCAGTGTTTAAATGTAAGCTCTGTGAAAGGAAAGACCATATCTGTCTACTCCCTAGCATCTAGCACTGTGCCCAGCACAAAAAAGGTGCAAAATATGTATGTACTGAATGAACAGGTGCAAGGAAAGGGCTGCAGAGAGAAGAAACCTGGTCCTCCTTCTTCCCAACCAGGCATAGGACCCTCTCCCCTTGAATTTTGAAGGGCACTGTAAAACAGGATCAGTCATTGAGTGAGAATGAAAATTCATACACAGACAAGCTGGAGGAATAGACCAGCACATGAAATTAAAACCCAGCCTGTACGAAAGCAAGTTAGCAAAAGACAGGAAGCAGGCAGACACACTGTCCTCTCCCCAGATAAGGGGACATTTTCCACCGCTTTGCCAGGCGACAGACACTATCAGAGAAGAACGCTAACCTGAATGTGATGCATTTTCCTTCCAGTCCCCATCCAATATCTGTCCCCCCTTCCTTTCCTTTCTAAGCCAGCTATCTCCGATCCCCAGAACCTCTCAGCTGCTAAAAGCCTGAAATGTTTAATCTCCAAGAAGGATGCTCCAGGGCTCTGTTATCAGAGTTACTTAATTCTGCATTTGCCACGGGCTTAATCATCCGCATCAGACCACACTCTCGTGACTCATGCACACACACCCGCTTTCTGGGAGCTGAGCGTTGTTCTCACTTCATCAGCACCTCGGAAGCACTAATAAAGTGCAAATGTGCAGAGGCAAAGGCAGGGCACGGGAGGGGTTCAGTTTTCTGTTTTTGTTTCCCAGTAGTATTGATGTTCTAGCTAGCAACAGTCACTGAAATTGAAAAAAAAAAGTTCATGGCATTTCACCCCAACCACAAACTGAAAGATATTCATTGTTTCAAGTTTCCTTCCTTATTCATCCTATATCATTGCCATGAAAATAAAATCTTTTACATGTTGCTAAAATATTGCATAGGCCCATAGAATCTTAGGTCCATGAATCAAGGTAAACTTGAAGTGGTGAAACAGGAGATGGCAAGAATGAACATAGACATTTCAGGAATCAGTGAACTAAAATGGACTGGAATAGGCGAATTTAATTCAGATAACCATTATATCTACTACTGTGGACAAGAATCCCATAGAAGAAATGGAGTAGCCCTCATAGTCAACAAAAGAGTTCAAAATGCAGTACTTGGTTCAATATCAAAAATGCCAGAATAGGCAAACCATTCAATATCACAGTAATCAAGGTCTATGCCCCAACCACTAATGCTGAAGGTGAAGTTGAATGGCTCTATGATGACCTTCAAGACCTTCTAGAACTAACACCAAAGAAGATATCCTTTTCATCACAGGGGACTGGAATGCAAAAGTAGGAAGTCAAGAGATACCTGAAGTAACAGGCAAACACCCTCTTCCAACAACACAAGAGATGACTACACATGTACATCACCAGATGGTCAATACCAAAATGAGACTGATTGTATTCTTTGCCTCCGAAGATGGAGAAGCTCTATACAGTCAGCAAAAACAAGAACAGGAGCTGACTGTGGATTCAGATCATGAATTCCTTATTGCAAAATTCAGAGTCATATTGAAGAAAATAGGGAAAACCACTAGACCATTCAAGTATGACCTAAATCAAATCCCTTATGATTACACAGTGGAAGTGACAAATAGATTCAAGGGATTAGATCTGACAGAGTGCCTGAAGAACTATGGACAGAGGTTTGTGACATTGTACAGGAGGCAGTGATCAAGACCATCCCCAAGAAAAAGAAATGCAAAAAGCCAAAATGGTTGCCTGATGAGGCCTTACAAATAGCTGAGAAAAGAAGAGAAGCCAAAGGCAAAGGAGAAAAGGAAAGATATGCCAATCTGAAGGCAGAGTTCCAAAGAACAGCAAGGAGAGATAAGCCTTCCTCAGTGATCAATGCAAAGAAATAGATGAAAATAATAGAACTGGAAAGACTAGAGATCTCTTCAAGAAAATTAGAGATACCAAGGGAACCCTTCATGCAAAGACAGGCACAATAAAGGACAGAAACAGTATGGACCTAACAGAAACAGCAGATATTAAGAAGAGGTGGCAAGAATACACAGAAGAACTATACAAAAAAGATCTTCATGACTCAGATAACCACGATGGTGTGATCACTCACCTAGAACCAGTCATCCTGGAGTCTGAAGTCAAGTGGGCCTTAGGAAGCATCACTACAAACAAAGCTAGTGGAGATTATGGAATTTCAGCTCAGCTTTTTGAAGTCCGAAAAGATGATGCTGTTAAAGTGCTGCACTCAATATACCAGCAAATTTGGAAAACTCAGCAGTGGCCACAAGACTGGAAAAGGTCAGTTTTCATTCCAATCCAAAAGAAAGGCAATGCCAAAGAATGTTCAAACTACCGCACAATTGCACACATCTCACACACTAGCAAACTAATGCTCAAGATTCTCTTCTCAAGCAAGGCTTCAACAGTATGTGAACCAAGAACTTCCAGACGTACAAGCTGGATTTAGAAAAGGCAGAGGAATCAAGAGATCAAATTGTCAACATCTGTTGGATCATAGAAAAAGCAAGATAGTTCCAGAAAAACATCTACTTCTGCTTTATTGACTATGCTAAAGCCTTTGACTGTGTGGATCACAACAAACTGTGGAAAACTCTTCAAGAGATGGGAATATCAGACCACCTGACCTGCCTCCTGAGAAACCTGAATACAGGTCAAGAAGCAACAGTTAGAATCAGACATGGAAAAATGGACTAGTTCCAAAATGGGAAAGGAGTATTTCGAGGATGTCTATTGTCACCTTGATTATTTAACTTGTATGCAGAGTACATCATGTGAAATGATGGGCTGGATGAAGCACAAGCTGGAATCAAGATTGTCAGGAGAAATATCAATAACCACAGATATGCAGATGATACCACCCTTAAGGCAGAAAGTGAAGAAGAACTGAAGGCCCTCTTGAAAGTAAAAAAGGAAAGTGAAAAAGCTGACTTAAAATTCAACATTCAAAAAATGAGGATCATGGCATCCAGTCCCATCACTGCATGGCATATAGATGGAGAAACAATGGAAACAGTGACAGACTTTATTTCCTTGGGCTCCAAAATCACTGCAGATGGTGACTGCACCCACAAAATTAAAAGATGTTTCCTCCTTGGAAGAAAAGCTATGATCAACCTAGACAGCATATTAAAAAGTAGAGACATCACTTTGCCGATAAATGTCCATTTAGGCAAAGCTATGGTTTTTCCAGTAGTCATGTATGGATTTGAGAGTTGGACTATAAAGAAGGCTGAACATTGAAGAATTGATGCTTTTGAACTGTGGTGTTGGAGAAGACTCTTGAGAGTCCCTTGGACTGCAAGGAGATCAAACCAGTCCATCTTAAAGAACATCAGTCCTGAATATTCGCTGGAAGGGCTGATGCTGAAGTTACGATACTTTGGCCACCTGATGTGAAGAACTGACTCACTGGGAAAGACTCTGATGCTGCGAAAGATTGAAGGCAGGAGGAAAAGGGGACGACAGAGGATGGGATGGTTAGATGGTATCATCCACTTGATGGACATGAGTTTGAGTAGGCTCCAGGAGTTGGTGATGGACAGGGAGGCCTGGAGTGCTACAGTCTGTGGGGTCGCAAAGAGTCGAACATGACCTAGCAACTGAACTGAACTGCACTGAAACTTCTCCAATCCCTCTGACACATACTAACCTTTAAAATAGTCGTACCAATGACACAATCATACTTACTAAGCAAAAATCAATTCACAACTGCCCTTGGAGGTAATCAGCTGCCAATGGTCTAGAAATGCATCAACAGAGGCCATGAAGCAGGAGAGGGGTGAACATGCAGGTACCTCCTTCAAATCACTTCCAGAGACTGGTCCACCCCTCCCCTTGACAGCCAACCAGGTTGGCCCAGATAGATATATTCCCTAAACAGGCAGACACCATCTTGTTAACTTAAAATCAGTTTCCCAGTAACAGCAGACCAGACATGAAGGACAGTGGCAGGAGACAGCCATGCCCCACACTTCTCCTCAACCACCACCTCTCTCACAAATCAGACTGGAAGACCTCCAAGACCCTGAGTGAGGAAAAGGGAGAGAGGTCCTCTGATGTCCATTGGTGGTTGAACCAGCGTTGAAGCTCAGGTGATGGAAAAGCCCGGAAGCCAAGGCAGATGTTCGGCCAAATTAAGTGGCTCCAGGAGAAAATGAAAGCTTGCCGGCCGAGACATCTGGTGTCCATTAACCTCCTAAGCAGAGCTGCAACAGAGCCATCTGCTGGAATAGACTCTCTGGAGGCAAGTAGCCTCCCCCACCTCCGTGTGCCTCAGCATGCTCCCAGCAGAGGCCTGGCCTTAAGAAGAGAGAGAAAGACTCTGGTCCATTTGATTCCTTCAAAACTTGGGGGCCAGAAAAGACAATGGTCAAGAGACACCCTATGAGGCTGCAGTCATAGGAAGTGATGCTTGCCATCAGGCAAAGTAAACTGACATCAAGGAGGGCTTATTCACTATCAAGTGTCCATGATACTCAAGGAGACGCTGTACCAAGCCTGAGTTCTACTGGAGAAATCTAATTTCTAAGTGGTGCAATTGATCAATACAGAGAGAGGAAAGAAACTAACATCTAATGAGGACCCACCATGGGCCAAGCAATGAGCTAAGCATCTCCACATACATTTATCTCATTTAGTCCTTACAACTCTACACCCTAGATGTTAAATTATTTGCATTTTACAAATGACAAGACTGGTATTCAAACTCACCTCTCCTAAACTTTGAGGAAAATTTCAATACTTCTTTTGCTAGACGACTGTGCCACAATTAAGCCAGTTTCATTGGCTGGGAGGATGGGTGGGAGGGATGGGGGAAGGGCTATAACAAAAGCTATTTGTGGGACTATAACAAAAGATTATGCATGGATGAGGTTTGCTGCCTTTGATGCTTTTGAAGATGACCAGACTGAGGCTTGAAATGTATCCATGGAAACAGCTACGGTAGGAGCGGAGGCCAAATGAGTTCACCCTTGAGGCAGTTGGGCTGGGGACTCTGGAGACTTTTCCTTGATGCAGAGAGAGAGAGTAGTGTCAGCTCCCACTTCATCTTCCAGGCTCTGCTTCCCCTGTCCCCACAACTGGACCACTGGAAGGCACAGTCTCCTCACAAGACACCAGCCAATCCAGATAGCAGGCTTTCTACGAAGCCAAGCCTTAATCGCCTCAGAGCCCCCAGTTCCAGGGGGCCAAAATCCCTCGCAGGGAAGCCTGAGAACAGGCTGCCACTCTGGCTTGTGCTCATCTGCCCTGCTCCTCTAGCAAAGACCTGGGCCCCACCCATGAACTCTTGTCTGGAACAGTGGATTTTACCACACCTGCTCAGACCTCCATAGAGAAACTATCTGCCTCACCTTGAGTCCCCTTCTATATTCCTGCCTCAGTTCTGTCCAGCCCCTAGGAACCCTTCTTTCTCTCTGTGGGAACAGCCAAACTGACATTTGACCCGGTTCTCCACTGAGTACACAGGCCTCGGGCTTTGCCTTCGCTGCCTAGCTCTCTATTGTTTCTTCTGCATCCACTTCCTACACTAGGATGGCAGTACCGTCCCCAGCTGCCCACAGGGTTGGCAGCCCAAAGTCCTCAGCTGAGCCCATCTCTAGATGTGCTTTGCTGCTGCTGCTGCTAAGTCGCCTCAGTCATGTCTGACTCTGTGCGACCCCATAGACGGCAGCCCACCAGGCTCCGCCACCCCTGGGATTTTCCAGGCAAGAACACTGGAGTGGGTTGCCATTTCCTTCCCCAATGCATGAAAGTGAAAAGTGAAAGTGAAGTCACTCTAGGCCTCTCCAAAGGTCATGGCCTCTTTTGGGAGAAAACCAACCCCCGCAACAGGTCACTGTAAGGGTCTAAGTTCGGGCACCTCCACAATTCACAACTCTGCAGGCCATTCCAATTTCGGTGCTCGCTGTGAGATCAACTGAGGCTTTTGATATGACTGCAGAGGAGGTCAGGTTCTCTCTCTGCTCAATCCTGCTTCCTTCCCTCCTGTACAGATGTGGATCCTAAGCACAATCCTCAGAAAGCTTACTGCACAGAAGTCTCCGACTCGAAGTCTGTTTCCCAGAGAACCCAGGCTCATAAAGACATTTGTGCCCTCTTTAAACTAGAGAGCACCATGTCCCATGCCTTTCCCAGCTTGTCTCTGCAGCTGCAGTCTGTCCCTATACTGCAACAATCACCTACTCTCCCAAGGTTATCAAAATCACCTTGGGCACTGAACCTAGATTCTGATCTTAATTCTGCCATATACTTGTTGGGCCCCTTAGGGAATTACTTAACCTCTCTGGTCCAGTTTCCTATCTATAAATTAATAAATGAACACAAAGGCAGTTATTCTTATAGCTCATAGCAATTTTTAATTATTCATTCATGTATTGAAAACTGACCACATGTTTTCACCCCTCAGATCCCAGGCTGGATGTCACTTCTTCTAGGAAGCCCTCTCAAACCCCAAAGCTGAGATATATAGTTCTTCTGTGTTCTCGCAGCCCCTGATCTTACCTTTCCTGTACTTTTTACCCCTTAAATTGTAATCACCTACTTTATGATTTTCCCTCCATTGGACCATGAGGGCAGGAAAGGTATTCATTCACTTTTATATCTTCCATGCCTAGTTCAGGGCCTGGCCCACAGTAAGAGTACAAAGATATTTATAAATTAACTAATTCGGTCATTAAGCTTGGGGCTGCAGGAAAGGCAAAGACAATATCCTGTGTTCACATGGCCCTTTATGGTGTGCAAATTGCTTTCATACTCAGGTCTCATTTGGTCCTTGTAACAACCCGGTGGGTTAGGCAGGGCTGGAACAGTATTCCCAATTGTAGATGAAGATGCAGAGGCCAGCATGTCCAAACTGACTTACAGCCTGCCGGAGCTGCACCTCCTGACTGCTCGGCACTCTCTCCCTTCTATCCCTTTCCCCTACAAAAGCACAACGTGGTGGATTTCCCTCATCTGGAGACCACCATCAGAACAATGAGTGAAGGAAGCCATGAGGCATCCCAGACCCTTGGAAACTATGACTATTTAGGCCTCAAGGCAGAAGAGCACATGTGACAAAAATCCATGTGACGCTCAGGAAAGCTGGTGAAAGAGAGCGCTGCCACAGGAGTGGGGCCTGGTGCCTGGCCTCTCAACTCCGGACTAAGCGTTAGTATGAGAAGCGCCCCAGGGATGCTGGTGCGGGGGTTCTGGCCCCACTCCCCCATCCCCCAGGCCTGAGCTAACTGTGCGTTTTCTCCCACTGGCTTCGCCTCTGAACTTATCTCTCTCTCTGTGGAACACTCACTGTCTCAGCTGCCTCAATATCCTATCAGCCGGGAGATAAAATGAGGAAAGAGGGAGGGGCGTGCACACAAAAGCTCTCTTGCAGCTGCAAAATAGAAATTCTTTTCTCCTTTGCCCCATAGGGGAAAAGAATTCTACACCCAAACATGGTACCAAATGAATCTTAACTCTCCCTGCAGTCTTTTTATTTTTTAAGTCCTAAATAAATGCATAATTTTTCCCTAAAGAAACTGTGATAATACAATTAGTGATACACAGAGGCTTTAGCTGGGAAATCACTGGCCCTCCCCACACCCCAACCCCGGCCTCTGTAGGAGTCAGGCTTTGAAAAGAAGAAGTCTATTGTCACTGGAGAACACGGAGCTGAATCACCAATCCCAGCAGAGTGGCGACGCTGAAACCTCCCTTTGTGGGGGGAACCAGGAGGCTGCACGTTAATGGCTGGATGTTATTTGCAGCAACGTGGGGCCAATTCTTCTCTCAGCCTGTTTAAGCTTCCATGGGCCATAAACATTGATCACCATTTAGAGTGCAGCACCTTTGTGATGTAAATCACTTGTCTGCCTGGAGCTCTGGGACAGAAGCTCCTTTCAGACCCCAACCAACCATGGGAGGAACACACAGGGAACTGCCGTTTGACATTTGAGAATAGGTGGCAAACTAGACCAGAGCTATCCAATCAAAAAATTTGAAGTAAGCCACAGTGTCATTTTACGTTTTCTAGTAGCCACATGAAAAAATAAAGAGGTGGGAGGGGGACAAGATAGGTGAGAGAATTGAGAGGTAAAAACTACCAACTATAAAATAAATTACAAGGATATAAGTATAACACAGGGAATACAGTCAATATTTTAAAACTTTACAAGGATAACTATCCATAAATATAGTGATTACCATGTTATACACTTGAAACTAACATAATACTGTAAGTCAACTACATTTTTACTTTAAAAATAAATTTAAAAAGGTAAAATTACTTTAAATAATATACTTTGCTTAATGAAGAAGAAGGAAAGGGCAATATATCCAAAATATTATGTTAATACATAATCAATATGAAAAGTTATTACTGAGATATTTCACACTCTCCTTCCCCGATATTTCACACTCTCCTTATCCTAGACTAAGTATTTTGCTTTCACAGAATGTCACAATTCGGACTAACAGCATTTCAAAGCTCAGTAGTCACATGTGGCTGGTGGCTCCCGGATTGGACAGTATAAGTCTGAAGTTTGCAGAATCTATCTAATTTGATCTTTACAACAAGCCCCCTGAAGTAGATATTAGCATCCTTGTTTCATAGATGAGAGAATTGGAGCTCAGACAGAATGAAAGAGTTGGCCTATGGTATATGCGTACAATGGAATATTACTCAGCCTTAAAAAGGAAGGAAACTCTGACAAACACTATAATATGGATGAACCTTGAGGACATTACATGAAGTGGAATAAGCTGTCACAAAAAGACAAGCACTGTCTGATTCTACTTACAGGAGGCCCCAAGAGCAGTTAGACAGAGAGACAGAAGTTGAATGGTGGTTGCCAGGGTCTATGGGACGGTCATTTGTTTGGTCACTTGGTCATTTGATGGTCATTATTGTTTTAATGCAACCTGATGGGAAGATGAAAAAAGGCTCTGGAGTGGGCAGTGATGATGGCTGCATAATAATATGGATGTATTTAATGCTACCAAACTGGTCAACTAAGACTCCAAAAGCCAAATGGCCCCTCCCCCACCAAAAAAAAAAAAACGTTTAAATGATTAATTTTCTGTTCTATTTTACCACAGTTTTAAAATCAGCTATAAAAAGAAAGGCAAGGGCTGTGCTAAACTATGACCATTATCACATCTCTCCCTCATAACAAACCCGCTCGTAAAGTAGATGGGTTATTATCGCCAAATTACTGTGGGGGAAGTTGAGACTTAAACACATAAAGCAAATAGTTCAAGATGCTATGGCCAGTGAGTGGTGCAACCAGGATTTGAACTCAGGGAGTCTGATTCTCAAGCCTGTGGTTTTAAATATGACATCCTCCACAACATCCTCTCTGATGGTACCCAAATAGAAACAGAAATATAAATAATCCAGGAAGGAAATGGAAATGACATGTCACAATCTATTCTCAGCATGTAACAGTCACAAATCCTCCTTTGAAACATAAACTTGATTGTGCCACTTGCCTTCTCTAAACCGACTTGCAATAAAACCCAAGTTCTTTATTCCCAGCCCCCAGGCCCTGCAGGATTGTGGTCCCTTGTTGCCTCTCCAATCCCCTCTCCCTCTTGGCTCATCACGTGCCTGCCACTCACCTCCTTCATCTTTCTTAAACCTGCCAATGCCCAGGGCCTTGGCACATGCTATTCTGCCCTCCTGAAAGGCACTTCCTCTGGCATTTGTATGGCCAGTTCCTCTCTACATTCAGGTCTTTAGCCCTTTGGTTTTCTTTGTCCCCTGACCCTAAACTAGGATGCTTACTCACCCAGGGCCCAGCACCGCCATCCTCCCATTCTCTTTATTTTCCTTCATAGCATCTACCATTGCTTGACATTATAGTGTGTGCTTAAATAAAAGAACAAATGTGGTTCATTGCTGTCTGCCCCAACTCTGCTGAAAGGCAGCTGCAAGAGGGCAGGAGCTTGACTCTGTTTACAGCTGTATCCCTGGTCCCTAAAGTGGTCCCTAGCACACAGCAGACACTTAATGAACATCTGCTGAACGAATGAATGGATTCATTGAGTGCTTGGTCAATCTTCACATGGAGTGACCTACCACCCTGGTCCACCAGGGAGTAAAGGGGTTCCCAGGACAGGAGACTTTCAGTCCTGGATCTCAGAAACTCAGATCCAGAGGTTAAGGAATGGGGGCTCTAACCAAATGATCTTTGAGTTCCCTTCCAGCAACCTGACGTTAAAACCCCACGGTTTTCATTGCTAACGGCCCATGCCTACAGGGTGGCAACATACAAAAATTACACATTGAGCATAGACTCAGTTTGAACCTCAAAGTTGGTTTGAGATGTGCCACATACTGCCCCTGGGCAAGCCATCCAACCTCCCTATGCCTAAATTATTTCATCCTTAAAACAGAGTACGTAATCCAGCTCAGGGGTCTCTCGTGAAAACAGATCATCTGTGTGTCGTGGATTGAGCTCCCTGGGAAGCAAACTCTGAGGCTGAGATCACCATGCAGGAGTTTTTTAGGATATGTGCTTCTTTTCAAAACCTGTGACAGGAAGGGGAAGGAAGTGGAATTGGACAGAGTGAGAAGCTGGGCCACACTGCAGTCTCAGTGAAGACACTGACGCTGAGTAGGCTCTTCAGGTTGTCCCAGGAAGGAACCTAGGGGTGGGAACAGGCCACAATCAGAGGCAATTCTCAAAGAGGGCTGACAGCCAACCGTCCTGGAGGGACCAGGGGACAAGTCCTTCAGTTCTGAAAGGGACTTCCTCGCCCACCACTCCTTGCAACACACATGGCACATGCTCAATAAATGACACTGTTGTTGTCATTATCATAGGACACAATTCAAGGTCAGGTCTATCTCACTGTGAAGTCGATGTTCTTTCTGCTCTGCCTCCCAGACTCTTTATCTGCAATTCTCGTTTCGCCACTTCTGCCTGAATTCGAGTAATGTCTGAATAGATTCCATTTTCCCTATCCAGGTAGTGAGTCTCCCTGAGAGCAGGCCCCACACTGACTCATCTTCATACCATCTCCCACAGTTGCCCTTGGCACCCTAGACTTCCTAGTTAACTAATACATGAGCAAGAGCATATCCATACTTTCTTGGATCCCCAAGATTTTTAGGGTCTTTAGTACACCATTGCCTATCCAATTTAGGCAACAATATCACCCAGGGCCAAATGTCCCAGGCAGAGCCATTCTCATCTAGACACCATTTGACTTTAGAGCTGGAGTGCAAAGCACCTCTCTTCTCCCACAACCCCCATCTCCCTCCATTAGGCCTTGATTTAATTACCAGTAGCCAGCTCACTCCTACCATGGAGCAAATAGAAAACGCAGAAGGGTCTTGGGTTCCACTCTTCCTGCCCACACCTCCCCAGACTCTGCTGCAAATACATGCCTTCTCTCCTTACAAGAGTTTTGAAGAGTTAAGACTAAAGCCCATAGATCTTGCAGCTCAAGTTGGTGGCTTTCTCTCTATACCATTCCACTTTCCTAAGGATCTACAGCCTTTTAATTAAGGCCTCCTCAAATATCTCCTTACTGGTTAGAGTTAGGTCAACTCACTGAATGCTTTAGAAGGAAGCATGAGGGAGTCCTGGTTACGCACAGACTCTAGGGTCAGGCAAACCTGAGCCTGAATCCCAGCCACAGCATTTGCCAACTGTATGACTGAGCAAGTTATCTGAAGATCTTTGTGTCTTTATCCCTGAGGAAATAACTACCTATACCATAGAGTAAATGCAAACATGAGCAGGAACAAATGGCACACAGTAAGAACTCTATTTATGTCAGCTGTCATAATTATTACTAGCAAGGGGCTGGGAGCAAAAAATATCCCTGATTTAGTTCTCAGGTTTTGCACAAACATGTGGAGGCTGTGCTCATATGACACCAAAACAATTCTACAGAGTTGAAAAAAATCTCACCCATTTAGTTCTTTGGTAGATGAAGCACATATTACATTCTTCAGCTTCTCACCTATCTCCTTCTGGGAATATTACAAATATCTAAGTGATACTTGTAAAATGTTCACAGAGCCTTTTTTCCCTGACAGATATGGGGTACTTAAAAATGTAAAATCTCCGTATAGCACCATTATCATGAGCAAAGTTTTTGAGGGCAAAAAAAAAAAAAGATAAGCTGAGGAATGAAAAATCTGCAGTTCATTTTACAAGCCAAGAGCCAATTTCCTAAAATACAAAGGGTTGTTTCAAAGTTTAGAGAAAAGATAAACAACCTAGTAAAAAATAAAGAAACTGACATATAAATGGTGAACAATTTCCCCAATAATGAAATACCAATTTAAATGACAATGAAACATTTTTCATTTATGAGATTAGAAAAAAATGAAAATATTCATTCTTGTACATGACAAGTACATAGGAAAATAGTTACTCTCATATGCTGCTGGGGGTGGGAGGTATAAATTGGTACAGCTTTTCTCAGAAGACAACTTGACACCAGCTATTGAAATGTCAAATGTTTACATCTGTTGACTCAGAATTTCCCCTTCTAAATATATATCCTTCCAAAACATCCACCCATATGCACAAAGATGTATGAATAAGGATCTCTAATACAGCATTATTTATTCATCAAGAAAATAAAAATCCAAGTAAACGGCCATCAGTGGGGTTTGGCTAAACACACTGTGGCACAGACATAAAATGAAACTCTATACACACACTCAGGAAGAAAGAAATATATCCACACAGAGATTTGTACACAAATGTTTGCAGAAGCATTATTCATAGTAGCCCCAAACTGGAAATAACTCATAATTCACCAACTGGTAAATAAACAAAATGTGGTATATCCTAAAATGGAATAGTCTTGAGAAGGAACAATGGTTTGCTACATGCTACCACAGGACAGAACCTCAAAATATTATGCTCCCTAAAAAATGCCTAGGGGACTTCCATGGTGGTCCAGCAGTTAAAATTCTTCACTTCCAATGCAGGGAACTTGGGTTCAATCCCTTGGGTTGGGGAAGTAAGATCCCACATGCTTTGCAATGAGGCAAAAAAATAAAAATAAAAAAAGTTAGACACACAAACACTATATATATGTCTAGCTTTTTTATTCTATATTATATATTTGTATATATATATACCCTGTGTTTACAATTCCATTTATGTGCAAACCGATAAAAAGGCAGAAAATATATTACCTTATAATAAAGATGAGGATGGTGGTAACAGCAGACTGACAAAAGGAATCTTTTGGGGTAATGAAAATGTTTTAAAATTGGACTGTGGTGTTAGTTGCACAATTCTAAAATTTTACTAAAAATGTAATTACTGCATACTTTGTTAAATTTGATGGCATATAACGTATACCTCAGTAAAGCTACTTCAAAAATAAAATGAAACAGAACAATAAATGATCACATGCAAAGATGTTCAAGATACATTGTTAATTTTTTTAAAGAAAAACAGTATGAATGATACTATATGATTGTTAAGGGAGTGAAAGTTGTTTAGTCATGTTCAACTCTTTGCTACCCCATGGACTGTAGCCTGCCAGGTTCCTTCGTGCAGGCCAAAATATGGGTACAGGTAGCCGTTCCCTTCTCCAGGGGATCTTCCCAACCCAGGGATCAAATCCAGGTCTCCCATATTGCAGGCAGACTCTTTACCATCTGGGCCACAAGAGAAACCAGTATTATGGTTAAAGCAATCATAATAATATGTCTTCAGGTATGCATGCTCAGTCACTTCCGTCATGTCTAACTCTCTACGACCCTGTAGACTGTAGCCTGCCAGGTTCCTCTGTCCATGAGATTCTCCAGGCAAGAATACTGGAATAGGCTGCCACGCCCTCCTCCAGGGGACCTTCCAGACCCAGGGATCGAACCAGACTTTCTTACATCTTCTGCATTAGCAAGAGAATTCTTTATCACTAGTACTGGCTGGAAAGCCTAATATATCTCCATATGTATATAGATAGAAAAAAAATCTGAAGGAATATAAGACCCTTTCACTCTCTTTATGGGACACTTCTGATACATGATTTCTTTTTTACTTAGATATTTTTGATATATGTTTGAATGTTTTCTCAATAAAACGTTGGGGGGAAAGAAGACATTTCTTTTATAATCTTAAAAAACACAATATAAATATGAAAATGAATAAGTGTATGAAAGAGCATTGTTTAAAACTGTTTTGCTGATACTGCCAAGTCCCAGTTTAAGATGCCACATCTGGTCACAAGATGTATGGAATCTCTCATTCTTCTGGCTCTACCACTGCCTGGAAAAAAAAATCTGAAAACCACCCAGCTCTCTTTCATTCCAAGCTCCCCAAACAAACTATGACTAATTCTGTTTCCCAGCCACCTTGAAGCTGGGGAGAATGAATGCCCAAGAGAGGTGATTCCCCCCGTGTTAACCTATTGATGGATGCCAGGGCTTATAAAGCAATTTTTGTGACTTTGGCTGGCAAAAAAAGGATTCCTCAAAGGCAGGTAAAATCATCTGATTATTCATGAAGCTGAAGAATTGAGTCAAGGGCCTGAGGACTCTCTCAAGACACAGAGACCCCTGGGAGGCCTGACTTATATGCCTGACCCACCTCCCTGTCTTGATTTCTCAAAAACGCAGATCCTGGAAGCTCAAACTTAAGTAGCTTTTCCATAACATTTTATTAAAGTGTCATAAACATACAGAAAAGTGTACATATTTTATGTGGAATATTTATGAAGACTCTAAGGCTCAAGGGTAAATCTTATCCTTTTTCCAATGATGTTTTCCTTTTGGCTTCTCCTAACAAGAGGTGAATGAACTAGCATAGCCAGGCTGGACCCATCTCCTTAGAAGACTGCACTCAAGTGCATGTGCCATTGTTTCCCAACCCCAAGAGGTGCTTCCAAGTCAGAGGCCAACATTTCACGTCTCTGAGAACAAGGGCTGAGATCAGCTCAGGCTTCCCCAAAAGAAGCTCTCCACAGATGCCATGAAGAAAGATGGAATGACCTCCACTAGAGTATAAACTCTGGGAAGACAAGAAGCATGTCCGTCTCTTCATTAATAAACCCAATGCCCAGTACATAGTAGGTACTCAATAAATGTTTGTTAGAACAAATGGTGACTGACTGAAATAGAAAAGGCGAAGACAGGCCTTGGAAACTGGGCCACAGAAGCAGAAGCTCCAAGGGCTGGGAAAGGGCTACAGCTAACCCAGCTGAGCCCTGGTGTCAGTTGGAAAAGGGCAGCCCTTTCTCCCTGCTGATACACTTCCACGCCAGGGCAAATGCTTAGTGCATGGAGTTTAAACTGGGTTTCAGGCCACATCTCTCAGCCAAGTGCCCTTGTGCAGGGCACAAGCTGCACTGCCATACAAGTGGCCTTGCGTTGGTATCTCTACTGCTTCTTGTGCCCATTGAAAATACAAATCATGTAGACTATTCCTTGGGGGCTTCCCTGGTGGCTCAGATGGTAAAGTATCTTGCCTGCAATACGAAAGACCTAGGTTCGACCCCTGGGTCAGGAAGATCCCCTGGAGGAGGGAATGACTAGGCTTCTAGGCAGATGCCCAGTTCTGTCCACAGGAAAAGCTGACCTGAAGCAAAAATCAAAGACCTAGAAAAACCTTCCTCTAGTCAATAAATGCTTATTGATTAATTATAGGAACATGTAGCCCCAAACCCTGCATCATTTGAAAAGGAAATGCAGAATTTCCCTGTCCCCACTTCACAGCAGATGGGAAAAGGAGAGAACATCCCGCTTCACATCAGAGACTGTTCTTCTCCTGTGGAAAGAGTGTGTGAACTTCATACCCAGACCTCTCAAGGATGCTTTCAGCTGTGCATCTCGTGCTGTGCAGGCGGTCCTCTCTTGCCTAGATAATGCCAACAGCCCCTAAGTGGTCTCACTGCTTCCTCTCACCTAACCACAATCGATTCTCCACATTCGAGGAGGAAGGATCTTTCTACAGGAGAAAACTGTTCATGTCATCTCCCTGCTTAAAATCTCTAACTGCACACAGAATAAAATACAGGCTCTTAACAAGGTCCACAAGGCCCTCTATGACCTGTTCTGGAAAGTCTCTCCCAGTTCTTACAGCATTCTTTATCTTGTTCACTTTATTCTTGCCATACTTGCTTTGTTACAGTTCCTTCCCCACATTTCCTTTTTAATTCTCCAGACTTCTTGCTCCTGCCCCAGGGCCTCTGCATTTGTTGCTTCCAAGGCCTGGATTCTCTTCTCCAGCTTTTCACATGACATCCAGGTATCAACTTAGGCTTTTCCTGATCTTTTATCAGAAATTCCAACAATCCCCCTGTATTCTCTATTCTATTACTGTTTTGTTTTTTTAATGGTTACTGTTAACTGAATTTATCTTGTTTACTAAGTTAACCTTTTTATTGCCAGTCTCCCTGCCTTCCCTTATCCCTCGACAGCACCCCCACCAATACACATAAGAATATAAGCTCACTTCCCACTCTATCTCTGTATCCAGAGCACAATAGAAGTCTAATAAATACTCTTTAAAAGCTTTACAATAATTATAATTGCAAGGCTCTTAACAGGCTTCCCAGGTGGCTCAGTGGGTAAAGAATCCACCTGCAATGTAGGAGCCATGGGTTCGATCCCTAGGTTGGGAAGATCTCCTAGAGAAGGGCATGGCAACCCAT
Source organism: Capricornis sumatraensis (assembly GCF_032405125.1). Lineage (NCBI taxonomy): Eukaryota > Metazoa > Chordata > Mammalia > Artiodactyla > Bovidae > Capricornis > Capricornis sumatraensis. The sequence continues at coordinate 62,964,668 of NC_091078.1, read as the reverse complement.
TCCAGTATTCCTGTGGAAAATTCCATGGACAGAAGAACCTGGCGGGCTACAGTCCATAGGGTTGCAGAGAGTCGGACACGACTGAAGCAACTAAGCACCCATGCAAGGCTCTTAACAGTTTGCAAAGTATACACACACTCGTTGCTTTACTTAACCTTAAAAACAGCTCTACAGGGCAGGTAGCGCTCATTTTACAGATGAGGAAACAGAGGTTCAGAGAGGCCTAGCAGCTTGCCAAAGATCACACAGCTACAAAGCAGCTTATTCTGTACTCAAACCCAGGTTTTCTCCCCCCCAGTCCAGAGTTCTTCCCTCAATACATGTTTAACATTCACCAGGGCTTCCTACTCCATGAGCAAACTTGGAAACACCCGAAAAGGAACAAAGCAGTTACTTGCTGGATTGAGTTAAGCTCCAAGACAAAAGAGAACATAAGGATATGAAACCATTTTGGAAATCATCAAAATAGACAATTATGTAAAATAAGCCCCCTCTGAAATCCATGGAGGGAGAAGCTGCAAGGCGTCCAGATGTCATATCTTAAGTTTGATCTGTGCTTATGGAATTCCATGATTCAAATGAAGGATGGGGAACTTAGGAGTGGGGGAATATGGAGAGAGATGAAAAGGGTTGTATGTCTACCCAAGAGTGGCAAAAAGAAACTATGACTAATAGGGAAAATTCATTGTAGGAAACTAACCACATGCTGTAGGAGGATCAGATTTCTCACCCTTCAGACCAGAAAGTTAAAGGCATAACAACCAAAACATGTTCAAAACTATCTTCACAGTCCCAGCTCATAAAGAATGAGAGTAAAAATCTCTGAGAGGATAAGGTGAAGTGGCCTTTGGGGAAGGGGAGCTGGGTAGACGGGACTACTTTCCACTGTATTTATAGCGCTTTATATACATACTCAAAAATGAACTAAATTTAAACAGTTAAAACGAATAGAAAGAGAGTTCAGGAAGGAATGTCAGCAGGTCAGCTCTTCCCATCCATCTTTCCTATCAGATTTCATCTTTTCCAATCCAAACAAAGGTAAGCAGCCAGGTCTATCCTTCCCTCTTCAGAGTGTGACATGTAGGAAGTTCTTCCTTTGGTCTCAGTCAAATCTAAGCCGGCTCCCCTTAGAATCCTGGAGCCACATTCTCCATACCCTCTTTTACAGAGATAGTCTCACAGTCCTCCAACTAGTTAGTAGCAAAACAGGAGCTTTAATGCAGACCCTCTGCCTCCCGGTGCTGTGTTCCTTCCGAGACACCAAGGCTCCCTCTCTGTGCAATACCCAGAGGATGCAAACACCAACTGCTAATATGCGCAGGTTAAGGCTATCACTCACCAGGCCATTCTCTACAGACCCCTCTTTTCCATACTGTATCCACTTCTACCTCTGACCATTCCAGATCACTCAGCTGGTGACTCTCACCTAGAGGCAGGCTCATCCCCACTAAAGGCAATGCAAAATCTGTGGGGCAATGTCACAAAACTGGGGTGCACTACCAGCATTCAGTGGGCAGGGGGCAGGGGACATCTGTGATGTAGGGGACAGTCCACGTAGAGACCTGTCCCCCAAAATGCCTCATGGGGCACCCCTGTCCTATCATCTCTGCATCAGTCTCTGAATCTTCCCCCACCCTTCAAAAGCTGAATGTCCACAGGGTAGCAGAAACCCAAAATAATGATTGGACTGGCCGAAAAGTTTGTTTCGGTTTTTCTGTAAGGAACTTTTTAACCAACCTGATACAATCATGGGCAGTGTTTGATGGATCTCATAGCTAAACACTGTCAAAGACAAACATTTCTAACAACCTCGGAAAAAAGAACCCAACTGTTCCAACTCAACAGACAAGGAAACTGAGGTACTGAGGGGCTAAATCAATTGCCAGAACCACACTGAAAATTGACAAGGCTGGCACTCATCAACTGTCTCCCAAATTCATGATTCCAAACACCTTTAAATAACCTGGGCTGTGGGAAATCTAAACTACTGATACAAGCCACCCATGCCCAGTCCCGTGCCCCCGGGGCCTCACTGGGATGACAGACTGGATCTTCCAGACTCTCCAGAAGGCATGGCGAGTCCTAATGGGCCTCACCTCAGACGAGCCTCTAGTTTTCAGACCAGATTTCACAGTTCAGTAAAATCCACCCCTCCACCCCCCAAAATGGGAGGAGGGTCTACAAAGGGTGGCCAACAATGCAAAGTGAATTAAGGAGAAAAACTATCCCAACTGTTTAAGAAAGGGTAATTTCACACACACACACACACACACCCTAGAAAAGAAGAACATAAATTAAAATAAAGGATAAAGGACAGGTCATCAATTACACACAGTGAGTTTTACAAGGAAATCCCTGAATCATCCTTAGGTTTTCCATGTTGCTGCAGAATGGGAGACACTTTAAGGACTGACAGTGGTCCAGGGACCTTTTAGGCAGACAACCTCACAAGGAGGCTTTGGACCTAACTGTACTGGCTGCAAGAGCTAGTTCAGTTGAAGCCAAACCACTGAGAGATTCACAGAGGCAGCAGAGAACTGTGATGGCAGAAAGAGGCCGTGGGGCCCTCCCGTAGCCTCAGCTGAAGCTCCCCTCCCCCACCCCAGCAAGGAGTCAGGTACCAGTGGTCTACCCACGAGACAAAGGGAGGAGAGCAGAAGGGGCTGGCTGGTGCAGCAGGGGCAGAGATGTTGCCCCAACTGGGTCTGGCTCTCCTACCCTTTCCCCTCTGCCCTCCCCCATCTCCTCCCATCACCCTCAGAATCAGGAGTAGAGTCTCTGAACTTCAGCTTTATAAACACAGAGAAAAAGCTAATGCAATCTTTCAGCTGCATTAGCAGTATCAACAGATATGTGATGAGTTTTGCTGGCCTCCATATTGTTCCAAGTACCTTCTGAAAGACAGTGCTTAGCTTGGGCTACATATTTTAAGGGATATTAATAAATTGGAAGGTTTATCAGTGGGCTGTAGACTCAGACAAGGTCCTCCTCTATTTAGAAAGAGTTTCCAAAATATACTGCTCTACTAAAAACCCCAGTCCGCCAGCCCAGTTGGTTAAATCCACCCTGGAAATGAAATAGGTGGAAGATCTGGCAGCCAGATGGCTTTCAAATCATTGATAAGTTGAAGTGTGGCAGAAAAAAGAGAACAGAAGGTGAGGGAACAAGTCACCTCAAGCACAAAGGAAGAACCTAGCCTGAGAATGCTTCAGAGAAAATGAACATCTTGTACATAACCCACCACTGCTCACCGGCCCCCAGCAGATGTGACCTTATCCTATCAACCCTGGAACACAGCATCAGAATCCGTATCAACACAACCCTCCAGTGGCCACCACCAACCCATCCTCACTGGCACTCGGTTGGGCATCGTTCTCTTCCCAAAAGAGAGCTCTCCCCACAAAGGGGCACAGATGGCACGTAAGATATGAACTAGTCCCCATCCCTGACTTAGGAATACATGAAGGCGGTCCTCACATCATGGAACTGTTACCATGGGAATAAGCTTAGACTTATTTTGGTTGTTCCAAAGGAGGTGTCTTACAATTCTATTCAAGGAAGATCCTTCTAGCAAATCTTTCTAAAAAAGGGGATAGTGTGATGCATGAGGTGGTCAGTGCCTTGCTATGGGAAGTTCCAATCAGAAGCTTCACAGTTATTAAGAGATTCCTGCATAGGATGGGGATTCAGGCAAATTCTGGGATTCTAAGTAGGAATCAAGGTTTAGATACAACATGTATGTACTGAGCATCTAACGTGTGGCAGGGCTGTCTTGGTGGATACCGTGACCCCACTTACAGAGGAGGGCACTGCGGCTCAGAGGGACTGAGAACTTCACCCAGTGAGGGAGGAGTTGATCAAGAATCCAAATCCCTCTCAGCCCCAAATCCTGCATGCACACACACACACCCATCTTTCCCGCCAACCCCCGCCCCCACATCTTTTAGCTGCAAATGAACACCAAGTCAAGGCCTCCTCTGAAGCTAACTGATCCTCAGATAGGACCTATGCTGGCTGCTTTTTCCTCCTAAAGATGTTGCCCAGTTGTTACATGATGGCCCCACATGTGCTGATCTAAAAGTGCTCAGCCCAGGGTCAAAGCACCTGGACAGCTGGCATCTTCTTTGCGCATTCTATCCCCAAACAAAGGGGCACCAATGAAACCTTTGATGTTGCACCTAATACAATATCTCTGTCCTAAAATCCCAGGCACTTTCTGCCTCTTGGTTTGAGGCATTTGGGGCTTCTGTTCCAATGCAAACATCTCTAAAATGAGTGACACTGCTTCGATCACTGACTCCCCAGATGAGTAGCTAATCATCAACTGTTGAGGTCCTGAGCAATGGGAGGGAGTACAGAGAAGTTTCAATGAGGGAAAGGGAAGAGAAGAGTTTGAACTCTGTTCTCGTTGCTGGCCCTGCTCTGACATCGTGACCTGATTCCGATTCCCTGGGATTCTGTCCGGTACCTCAATCCCCGCTCTCTCGAGTCCTGCCTTGTCTCACCCTCTGGCAACAGTATCTGCCTTATTCCCCAGCGCAGGAGTGCTGTCTCTGAATTACCCAAACCCTTGGTCAGGTCTTGCCTTTCACACTGTCTTGCTAGTAGCCACACAGAACCCCATTCCAGACACCCAGGACTCCCACCTAGGTAGACCCACACCTGCTTGGACTCCCCTTGCCCCTGTAGAGCTGGGGGCCCCTCCCCTCAGTGGGGACTTCTAGCTTCCAGGCCCTCCTGTTACAACCCCACCTGCCCCTTCCTGCTGCAGTGAACCAGACCCGTGGACCATGATTCCAGCCATGTTTCCCACTTTCCTAAGTGTACTCTGCACTTCACTAAAGTTACCTCCCCAATCTTGTTAACAAACCAGACCACACTCATGTCTGTAATTCTATGTCTTTATGTATACCCTTTATGTATGTATCTCCCGAGTCAGAATTTTTTTTGCTTCCCACTTGCCCTCGGAGAACATATACTTGCTGCCTAAAACCCTTCCTGGTGATGCCAGCCGATGACAGCTCTTTTCTATCTTTTTGCACTCAACATCTGTACAGCAAAATTAGTCCCTTATTTATACGATTACCTTCTTCACTGCCGAATGAAACAGTTTAGCACATCTGCCATCTTCATTGCCACTAAGTGTTTTACTTTCCAACTAGTTTATAAATGTCAGTGAATGAAAATAGTCTATTTCACCTTGAACCTACTTAGCCAGGGCGGAACTGTATAGACCACTCAACTTGGGAAAGTGCCTGCCTCATCAACAGGAATAGCATCCTGACTGGAGTTCTATTGTTAGCCCCACATTCCTGGTGACAGTGACTGGTTCAGGGACCACCTAAGCTGGGTCAATCAAGTCTCTTCCCCAGCAACACTGAGGGAGGAGGAAAAGAAGGCAAATGAGACAGAGAGACAATCTTTGCACATGTTCACTCCAGCTAAAACATGAACTTTGGAGTTGTCTACCTGTCATGTACAAGTATCAGAAATTGCCAGTTTGCTAAGAAGGGAGAGTGAAGCTGATGCACAGAGAGAAGCCAAAATGAGAGAAAGTACATCAATTAACGGGCTTCCCTGGTAGCTCAGCGGTAACAAATCCATCTGCAATGCAGGAAATGTGGGTTCAATCCCTGGGTCAGGAAGATCCCCTGGAGAAGAAAATGGCAACCCACTCCAGTGTTTTTGCCTGGGAAATCCCATGGACAGAGGAGCCTGGTGGGCTACAGTCTAGTCCATGGGGTCGCAAAACAGTCAGACCCAACTGAGCAACTAAACACCACCATCACAATTTAATTTCTAGAACAAACCAGGGCTCCCTAGCGCCCTGTTTCTGGTCCCAGGTCAGCCCAGGGCCAACTGCATGTCCTCACCTGGCTTCCACAGAACATCCTGCATCTTCATAATAGACTCCATTTTCACTGCCACCAGCTCCATCTGGCTTTAGTTGTACAACCAAAAGTTCTGCTTAAAGTGAGAGCACATGTTAGGTGTTTCGTCTATTCTTATACATTAATTGGATATATTCCTGATTTCTCATCAGAGACATCTCTGACGGCAGTTGGAAGTTACATACTGGGCAAAGTGTCCAACCTCTATGCCACATTCAATGAGACACAGGCAGCATGTCACCTGTTCTGGGGGTTGGGAGGGAAGTTCCTACCTAGGACTCTCTGGACACTTCAAGCAGCTTGTCCCAAGGATGTCTGTTCTAGAACAGGGATCAGCAAACTACAGTCCATGAGTCAAATCTAACCCACAGCTTATTTTTGTAAATAAAGTTTTGCTGGAGCACAGCCATGCCCACTCATTTCTCTATTGTCCATGGCTGCTATTGCACTCAAGAGCAGAACTGAGTAGTTGAGACAGAGATCATATGGCCCACAAAGCCTGAAATGTTTACCATCTGGCCCTTTACAGAAAAAGTTTGAACATCTAGAGAATGACAGTATACTGTAAAAAGAAAAGGTGGGGGGGAGAAAGTACCTCAGTTCATGAGTTTAAGAAACAATGCATTAAATATTTTCTTTTTTTTTTTTTACAGAACTTATCAGAACCTTTAATACGTAGCCATGTGCTATAACTCTCTTAAGGAGGAAACACACTAGAATGCTTCCTATGCTTATTTGAATACACAGTCCTTTTTAGAGCAGAATCTTGAGGGACTGGTGTTCCAGGGTGTAGAGAGTTCCTCACCTGGAAAACAGAGATAATAATAACTCAGCTCCACCTGCTCCACAGGCTGTGGAAGATGAAATGCAACAATGATGTGAGTGGGTTGACCAAACCACAAGCAAATGAGAATTACAACTTCATCCCAATAACTTGGAGGCATTTTCTCTTCATTTCCCACCAGCCACTCTGAGAACAGACACGAATATCTTTAAGGAGTCAACTATTTCCAAGAACTTGCAGAGTCTATAAAAACTTGCCTGGCCTCCATAGAAAAATGAACTACTAGAAGCCTAAGGGGAAGGGCTGCTGAGAGATTCGATTTGTTTCCATTAGCCAACATCAATCAATCTTGATTCTGGGTGGAAGACAGTCATCTCTTCTCATGAAGTTTTGATTAGCTCCCCACACCACAGGAACGACATGGGCTCCAGACAGGTTGTTTCTTCATGCAAAGCTGTTCCACAAGCCACAGTGTTCTGATGGGGACAGAAGCTCCTCCAGAAGGGACATCTGCTCCCCTACCTCAAGAGACTCCTCCTCATATTCTACACATACATGCTCTGTGCCCCAAGCTTTTCCATGGAAGGCCTGTAGTACCAACTGGATTTTGTCACCAAATATTACCCAGGGTGCCCAGATCAAGGAACAACTCTTTGAGACCCAGGACCTCTCTACTGCTAACTCAGATGAAAGGAAGTACCCAGGGAAGGCTGAGCAGGTTAGGAAGGGAATGGGCAGGGCCCCAGATTAAGAAACAATGATGATGTTATACGGAGATGTCATGCTATTTACAAATGGATGTAGCCATTTCTCTTTACAAAACAAGAAGTGAGAAATGTGGGGAAGCAGATAGAAGGAAGACAGTAGGAAGAGAGACAGACCTTATGGAAAACTCCACCCACTCACTCAGCACCCTGCACTGCTAACCCTCTCCAGGCAGTTCAGATGACATCTTCTCCCCTGCCATAGAGATCCAGCATCTTCCAGATGCCAAGTAGTCACAGACAGTCCCTGGCATTCCCGAGAGATAACTCTTCCTGGAATTTCCACAATTCACAGATATCACTTCTATCTGTGGAAGAAAGATCCCAAGAAAGGGCAAGTCTTTAAAAAAAAAAAAAAATAGGGAAAGGTGAAAGGAAAATAACAGGCAAAGATGACTCAATACAAGGATACACGGAGGCGACTATAGTAAAAACAGAAAACTGGAGCCAGATGATTTGTACCGCAGAGAACCAGACGAGACCCTTTGTCTACACTAGAAATACTCAGACCAGAAGCGGGGAGTGGCTCGTTCTGCAATGAAGTGGTCTTGTAGGGAGTTTTTGGTCTGAGTTCCTAAGAGCACAGGGACAGGCTCAAGCAGAGTGAGGGTCTAGCAGATTCCACCTCGGGGTGGGGCAGCCAACCAATAAGCCCACAGTGGACCTCACTCCCCTGATTCCTAGCAGCCCTTGACCATCCTCTGCTTCTGGTGAAGATCTTGCAATTTCAACCACCAAATACCAAAGTTTCCTATGAAGATTCCGTTATTCTCAGTCTCCCTCAGACCCCACCAGCTGGCAGAGAGTTTCTGAGGAGACTTTGGAGAGGAAGTTGCTTCATATGAAACTCAGGCTTCCAAGCAGAAGCGGCCTAGCTTGAGAGCCATGTGTGAACATCACTTCATCCACCTCCACCTGTCTGCTCCCCCACCCCTAACCCATCTCCTCCGAGCAGAGAAGGTCAGCTAGCTCAAGAAAGAGAGGAGACGACTAGGCAGACATCTGCAGGGCTGTGCCGTGGGAGGGAAAACTATCATTCTCCATGGCTCCAGACTAGGCCCGAGGAGTGGAAGATAGGAGGATGAAGACTTGGGTCAGTAGAAAGAAAACTATCAGAAGCCTTGCATGCATTCCTGCTCAGTTGCTTCAGTCATGTCCAACTCTTTGTGACGCCATGGACTGTAGCCCACTAGGCTCCTCTGTCCATGGGATTCTCCAGACAACAATACTGGAGTCGGTTGCTATGCCCTCCTCCAAGGGATCTTCCCAACCCAGGGATCAAACCCCATGTCTCCTGCATCTCTACATTGCAGGTGGATTCTTTACCTACTGAGTCACCTGGGAAGCCCTCAAAAGGCTTGGAGCAATTTAAAAGAAGAGTGAGGGCTATTTGCTGAGATGCAAGAAATGGGGGCCAATGGTATATGAGCCACAGTTATTCTTTAGGAGCAGCTCCAAAGGCATCTCAGCTGCCTCCACCCAACTCCCAACCCTCCCCCATGACCCCTAGCTCCTCGCCACACCATTAGGGAGATGACCAAGAGGCATCCAGGACTCCACCTAAAGGATGCCTCTGACCATGCAGGACATTTTGATGTGGCCTTGAAAACAAACCGCCGCCTAATGTGCTGTTCATGCTTATATAAACAAATAAACCTCTTCTGCTTCTCGGAGTAAGGCATCCTCTGCAGAGTTAGGAAAATTTCAGTTTGACACTGATGGTGGTGCTTTTTTGCATTCTTGGTCTGCACGGTCTTGGAATCTATAGCAAGCCTTTCCTAAAACTCAGACTTTATTTTATCTTGGTTCCGCTGCTCTGAAGATGTCTATTCCTCTTTGAGGTGCCCTTCCCAATCCACATCCTAGAAAGTGAAACCCAGGTAAACCACGAAGGCCGTATTTTAAGTTGGACCATCCCAAACAGGATACTCCCTTCAAAGTTGGAGAAAATCAGTGGCTTTTACCTAATGAAAATAAAGTTTAATGACATTTTGATTAAAATAAACAACCACCACAACACTGTACCAGGGGTCACTAACGCCAGGACCTACAGGGGCCTAGGAGTGGGGCAGTCAGGTGAACCAGTGCAGCAGGCAAGGTTAGAAGGATAAGGACAGTGCCCAAGTACAAGACAAATCCTGTCTAGGAAGGGCTCTGGTGCTCAGCACCATCGCGTGCTGCCACGTGGGAATACAGGCCCAGAGCTGCCAGACCTTCTGACTTTTTTAAAAGGTGCTGGAAGTCCAGATTTTATGTGAAATCTCATTTTTACTTGTTGGCATCTAATTCACATTTTTCAAAGACACAGTCCAGGCCAAATCAAACACATCTGAGGACTGGATCTGGCCTGTGTGCCGTCAGTTTGCAAGCTCTGCATAAAAGTTCAGCTTAAACAAATTAGCAGAATGTGCAAAACAGATCCTTCCCCACTACCCCCTCTTCTCTGAGAAATGAGGCGGGTGTCAGGATGGTGCTGCAGGTGAGATGAGGTTCAGGGATGAGGCGGGGCCAGGGACATGTGTTGCCCAGATTGCTAGGTAAGAACTAGGAGTTTATATTGCCATTTTGACAGAACCTGAGCGAAATGGCTGCCTCTTCAGTATGTTCTGCTTTTCTCTATCAGAAAGCAAGGTTTTTACTTTTGTTATGGAAATTATCTTCTTCCACTGGGCTGCAGGAAGCAGAATCACAGGGTTGGCAGAGACCTTATTTGTCACATAGAACAAACCTCCCTCTGATGCCTAAATCCCCACTCTGACAATCTTTTCCAGGGGCATGTCACCCAGCTTCAAACACCTCCTACCCCAGGGAGCTCCAGGCTTCCTGAGGCTGTCTGCCTGTCCTTTCAAGACAGCTCTAATTGTTAGAAAGGTCTTCCAGACACTAGACGTTCATAAACCCAGCCCCAAATCAGATTAGGTTTTTTGGCAGCTGCCTCCCTATGACTCACACCAAACTTAATGTCAACGAGAATCTTGAGTCTTTTTCACCAGTGCTCTGCTAAACACACCTCTTCCCAGTCTGTACTTGGCCAGCTGGGTTCTTAGACAGAGGGCAAGCTCTACACTTTCCTTCTTCTTAACTTTCAGCCCACGTATGTGTTGCAATAAGGTGGGCATCCAGTCACAGGTACAAATCTTTGTCAGTGTCCTAGATTCTTTTAAGTTGTTTTTTTTTTTTTTTTCCTGATTCATCGGTTTCTGCTTTTATCTCAATTTCTGTTGCAGTCCCTCAGTTTTTTATTTTTATTTATTGCATTTTTTGGCCACACTGCACTCTATAGCTTGTGGGATCTTAGTTCCCCAACAAGATATCGAATCCACTGGAAGCAAGGAGTCTTAACCACTGGACTGCCAGGGAAGTCCCCCAGATTATTTTAAGAGAAACTTGACCCTACCTGTGCCCCACAGATTTTTGGAGCTGAGGGCCCTATGCATAATAGATACCACAGAAGGGACTGGGGCATTTGCCAGGAAATATGACCTGCTGTCTCCTTCTCCAAAGCCTGGTTGCTAGAAATACTTATGGAAGATTTAAATGAAGGTCAATCCATTCCTCCAGATAAAAAAACTCAAATGCCCAAGCAAGTAACAAAAAATGAGTGAGGTGGGCCAAGAACAAAGTGGAGCCCATGCCCCAGTTGAGGGGGGCCGCCAAATCTTGTCTCTGTCTGAAAATAGAGGCCCAGTGTTTCTAGATCTTCCCATTCATAAGAAATGCCAGAAATCTGGATTTGTATGTAAACTCTCCTGATTTCTTAAAGACTTTCTTAATTTTTAAATGTTGGGAATTCATCCACCTTTGTAAATGTTCCAAAGGCCAAACAAAACACACTAGTGGATTTAAGTTTGCCTCCAAGCTGCCAGTTCTGCCATAAATGTTCTAATCTCACTCCTGGATCAGATCAAGCCCTCACGATCTTGGGAAGCATAATAACAGAGTTTTGCCCACACTAAAGACACTGAGCTAAATACTGAATGAGAATTATGTCATTTAATCCTCACAAGAAGTACCCATTTTAAGAAGGTGGAAGCTGAGGCAGAGAGAGGTGAGATGACTTGGCCAAGGTTAATTGATTAGTGATGAGGCTGAAATTCCATTCTAGGTCTGTCTGACTTCAGAGTTCAATGTACAGTTTCTGGACCACACTGTTTAAGCAGAATTTTGCTTTTAGTGAATCGTGGTTTGGTGTGCAAACTATCAACTTACATTGAGGGATTTTTTTAACTACTAAAAACGTGTTGTGGTGACAACTAGAGGGGTGACTAAGGCCACCGTCCACTACATCGCCAGGTCCTTAACAGCCTCTAGCAGCTGAAGGACCCTCCAGCCCACCTGTCCCCAGTTCCCCTCAGGGATGGATCAGAGGCAAACCCCACAGCACTTCTCCTTGGAGGACAGTGTCTTGCCCTTGATTCCAACTTGGAACTCGTCCTTGAGAAGTGAAGAAGGAAAAAAAAGTAATGGCAGGGAGTCTCGATTGTGAAATTTGAAAAGATGGTGGCAAGTCAGGCATTTTCATTTCATAGATATTGAATCATTTGTTTCATAGATACTGAATCATTTGATTCTCATTGTTCAACCTTATCTGATGAGCATAATTTGAAAGACAAGATAGAATATATCTTCTTGGCCTTATTAAGAAGTGGCAAACCCAACTGTACATAGATAGAAACCAGGGAGCTTGGGGAAATGAGTGAAGCAGTGGGTGTGAGATAAGGGGGTGTGGGGACCCCAGAGCTCCTGGCCCAAGAAGTGGTGGAGACTTAAGAACGCAGGCCTCACCTAACAGTGGCAGCTGCCACTCATGGCTAACTGGCTGCCATGAAGGAACGGAGGCCCAGTGCACCAGATCATCCAGTTTGTCTCGTAAGAGTCAGAAATACAGAAATACAACTTCTTTTCTATGAAGTTGCTCAACTTTGTTGTGCATCTCAATAAAAGTCATCACTGGTCTGCAGACCACCTCTTGCTTGTATGGCGATCAGTGACAGTCTAGAAGAAAACAAATTGACTTTTTTAAATTTAGTTTTGAGCTGCTTTAAACATCTGGAGAAAGAGGAAGGACATCAAAGAGGCATTCTTAAATCCCTGAGGGCTAAATACTCAGCTCCTGGCTGCACAGCAGGCATGCTGCAGAGCAATACTGAGGGTGCAGACAGGGTGTCACTGATTCTCCACTGATTTCTTCCACAGAAGAAGATAGGAAGGAAATTATATTATGGACTTTCCAGGTTCTAGGCACTTTCATGGACCAAAGTTCCAAAAGGTTGTTTCCAAGGAGGTCAAAGATTAAGTCTGGGTGGGTCTAGGCTTTTGACTGTCTCTGCTCCCTTGGGTCTGGTTAGGCCTGTTGGCATCTCAAGAGAAAAGGCAGGGCGGTTGTTCAGACTGGTCCCTACAGGGAAGAGGCAGAGGGTTCAAGCTCCAGATCAGCTTTGGTTACCCTGGAGCAATAGAAACAAGATTCACATATGGCCTTGGAGGGTGAGGCCTATATGCCCAAACCACCTGGGCCAAACGAGTTCACATACAGCACAGCTCGCCAGACTTCTGCATTAGGGCACTAAGTCACAGCTTTGAGACAGGTGTTCATTTCCTAGTCCATGGCCTCTATCATCTATTTCCCTGGAACCTTCTGGAGAGAGGCCAAGAAGCACTTGTATGAAGGACCAGGCTAGAACCAGGGTCCAAGGTCTGGCATCCTAACCAAAGGCCAATTTGTTAGGCCTCACACTGCTATCTATTCAAAAAAGAAATTTCAGGGCTCAATATTTAAAAATGGTTCCTTCTTTTGAAGAGCTGGAGGCATTCTCTTAAGGATACTATTACACTTACATTTTTAGAGTTGGTACCCCATCCCATTCTCTTAAGACTGCTCAGCTTCCTGGTTTTGTTTGCCACACGATGTGCTGTTTCTCTTCATGGCAACCACTGTTTATGAAGCATCTCCTGTGTGTCTGGTCTGGCCTGAATTCTTTACGGAAATGCCCAAGGTAGGTATTATTGTTCCTATTTTACAATGGTACAGAGAGCTGAGCCTCAGAGAGGTTCAACAATTTGTTTACAACTAATAAGTGATACAGCTGGAATCTGAGCCCAGATCTACTGGACTCCCAAGCTGGCCATACTACTCTTATAGTTATGATTACTAACAATAATAGCTAACACTGAGTCCTTACTATGTGCCAGGCACTGTGTGGAGGGCTTTACTTCCCTTATCTCACTTAACCCCCAGATAACTCTTTGAGGTTGGATAATTATCTCCACTTTACAGATGGGGAAGCTGAAGCTCAAAGAGATGAAAAGACTTGCCCAAAGTCACACAGTTAGAAAGTACAGAAGCTGGGCTGCAAACCTTATTAGACAGTTCAGTATCAACAACCATGTCCTGATCACTAAGCCTGCATTCCTTGGTTTCCTGACATTCTCAGACTGGATGGGCATGCTCATGTCCTCAACCAAATACTCAGTTAAAACAATGAACAGGACAGAGCCTTTCGGCAAGCCACTAGAGACTTCACCTAGGCTGATGATGGTCCACGCAACAATCAGTACTTGTTTGGACAATTATGAACCTATGTAATGGTGCTCTCCAACTGTTCTGGCTTAGGCAACTGGTACAGGAAAGGCAGAAGACAGTGCAATTCATGGCAGTACTGGAGGATGGTCCAGATTACCAGAGCTGAGACTGGTCCCTTCTGTCCTCACTACAGATCTAGAACAGGGCTGTTTCCAGTCTTGGCCCCAGTCCTCCCCTCAGTCCATTCAGATGATAATTATCTGGGTCTTAGAGGTACCAGAGCCCCCTAAATTGGGCCTCAGATAATCCTTCCAATTTTGTCAAGCAATTTATTTTCCAGGGGAAATAAGGGACTTTGTGGTTCACCAGCCAAGGTCTGGGGTAGAGGCCGAAGAGGCTCTTTGTCTGAGGATTCCAGAGAAGGCTTATTCTAGGGCTCTGACAAACAATAAAGGAAACTGGTAATCCGGGGGCATTTCTGTTTCTTGGGAGACTTTTCTCAAGGAGTATCAGGATTTTCCTTTTCAGAATCTTTTTTCATTCATGTTGTCCTCCCTGGAAACAGCCATCCTGCACTTGACAGTAATGAGGATGGAGAGTTGTGGCCGTCTCTTTAGAAATTGGGCAATTAAATTTTCCTTAATAAAATTCTTTACCTTCTGTGAGCAATATCACTGCTGTTGTGGACTTGAGTGAATTTTTTAAAATTCCTTTAAATAGAAGTAGAAGACAGCATTTCCTGGAAGAACATCTTAATATTTTCATAAGCTGAAACCTAACTGTGCATGTATTTTTCTATCCTTGATAGCTATTCCAGAACTTGCTTTGAATGCCTCTTGTGTGGCAGGCACTAGGCATAAGAATTTGGAGAATGAATAAAACAAGGCCCCTGCACTCAATGAGCTCACAGGGAGACAGACACATAAACAACCCTGCAGTAATAGCAGCATGAGGGGGAGGGCATTGGCAAAAATAGAAATAATTAACATTTCTGCAGCACTCTAGAGTTTACTCTCTCATACAGCACCTCATTTGATCTTCACAGTGACTAGCCTTAAAGGTAGGGAACACTCTCATCGTACGGATGAGGAAACAATGATGCAGAACAGAGATGTGCCTTATTCAAAAGACAGATCACAGATGGAAAACCAGGTCTATGCCTCTGAATCCCTGAATCTGGACATAGCACCACAATGGCTTCTGATTTAAATCCAATAAATTAAATGGTTGGGCTTGACTATTCCCCCTCCATGCCTATGTCTTAAAATTTTGAAAGAGAGAGAAGGGAAAAGCACTTTCCTTGCTACATGGGGAAATAAACCAGTAAAATAATAATTTCATTTCAGCAAGCATTCTTACCCTACATAATGAACACCATAAGAAGTAAAGCATAACTTAAATCTCTTACAGGTGTCTTTCTTTCTTTCTACCATTCTTTCTTTCTTTTGATAAGAAAGATGTTTGAACATCTTCCATAGCAGGAAAATTTGTCAAATGCCTTACTTATTGTCAAGTTGGGAGGTTTTTTAATTAGAAAAGTAATCAAGCTCATTACTTTAGAAGTGAATCAATACTGACCAATATAAGGGGAAAAGGTCTCCTCCTCAGTGTTCCCCGTCACTGCCATCCTGCCCCTATCCCTGACCTCCACCTCAATCCCAGTTCCCAACAGTAAACATCATTACCAGTCAGTAAGAACTATGGGACTCTTTACACACACGTAAATATATAAAGACACGTTTTTTTTTTAATTTAAAAAAAACACAGGATTTTAATACACACACACATACACACACACACACCCCCACACAGTGCTCAGGTTTGGTTCTTTTTCTCATTCATCAGTAGTCTACATGACAATTAAATGTTCTTTTCCCTTCAAAAAAAAGATACACAAACAAGCCAAGCTGGTGAACTCACTACAGACCAGATTCAAATATTCCAAGTTCATGAAAACTGGGACACTTGTAAAATGCAGATTCCTGGGTATCAAACCCCAGAGATTCTGATGTGGGTGGCCTAGGAGCCACACTGGGTGAAAAAATGCAATTGGGCAAGAAAAAGCATCATGCTTACTTAAGGCATGGTGCCTAAGACTTACTAGAGCCTTCCTCTTCTAGCTGCCCATACTTGTAACCCATCATCTCCTGATGGTTTTCCAGTACTGCCTCACTCTCTTCTCCCCCTAATCTGGTGCATTCACTAAGAGTTTCACCTGTAGGCTTGGGTTCACTCTCCAGGACTCAATGCTGGTGACCTTCTGACAGGTTGAGCTAACATTTCCACCGTTCAGTGAATGCTCGTATGTGCCAAGAAGCAGTCCAGAAATTCTGATTTGTCTTGTTTCAACTAATTCTCTCTCTCTCCCACCACCACCTCCCGCTCTGTCACACACACACACACACACACACACACACACACACACACACACACACACATGAAGGATTACTATCCCCATTTTTCAAATAGGGAAACTGGCAGGATATTATCTGTGTTTTCTTCTCTTTCTTGTATATAGAAAGACTTATCATTATGCTAATAAACCACAAGCCAAGACTCAAACCCAGGTCTGTGCAATTCCATCCAGAGAATGATCCCCACCCCATCACAGCTGCCTCCTTTTTATAATCCGTATTCTTGTCTCAGCCATTTTCTGTGACTTTAGCATAACTCTATCCAACCAAGATGGATTTCAGCCCTCTTCAGTTGATCCCTGGCTTTAATTTCACCTTAAAAGCACTTATCCAATGATTATATTTACCAACTTGAGTATAACTATTATGAAATCCCCTTTCTGGAACCATTTTTATCTTTTACACAAAGAATTGTGTGTTTCTCTTAGAAGTACCCATCTTCCTGACCCCTTAAGTATTTTGATGGCTTCTGACCCTCTCCAATGGAGAGATGGCTCAGTCTAAATATTATATAACTCAGAAAATAATGGTGGAAAGGTAAGCTTAGCCAATTGATTCAGTTTTATAGACCAATATCAGAAATCACAACATTGTCAACCTTTAGATCAATTTCCTATATGTTCCCCGAAGACTTCTAAATCACTCTTTCATAATACTCAGTATTTTTGTAATTACAAGGTAAAGTTTGTTTTTCTCACAGCACTATAAAGTCTATGAGGTCAGGGAACATAGTAGGAGCTCATTAAATACTTGTTAAACTCAATCAAAGTGAACTGGATCACTACATTCTCAACATTTCTTTCCCACTATTCCCAATGGTCTAACAATTCTGTGTTTCTGGCATAAAACAATAGGGCCTCCACCATCTTTGATGCAGTTTCGATGGCAATATTGTGCCAAGTAGGAGATCCAGCAAGACAGAGGTACTCAGAGTAAGGCCTGAGACAGAAGGATCAGTCCAAAACAAAAGCCCTAGAGTAGCTTTGTCAAGGGCCAACTAAACTCAAACACAATCAGGCGAAAGGTCAGAAGTCCAAATGACCAGGCTGGGAAGGCAAGGAGTAACGGATTACCGGGTGTCAGAAGCGAGAGTGGCTGTCGTCCCGCCTTGGTTTCTCCAACATGATATATCTTCAGGAGATCCAACACACGCTGTCTGGAGAGACCACTGATCAAAATAAAAATTCTGTGAACTAAAAAGTAACATGCCGGTAACTCTGCTTGGAAATGTCCTGCTGAGATGACAGCTAGGAAGCAGCCACGTTGTGCTCAGCCAATTTGTGTTCTTTAGTACAAACGAAATCAGAGAAGAGACACCTGCCATTTTGTATCCCTGAAGGTGGCTAAGGTGTTTTACTGGGAAGGTCCTTTCGTGGCATCTGTCTCTGGTTCCACGTAAGGCACTTTAAGCTATGGAAGATTCCCCTGTGGAGCTTTCCCCTCCCACTGGGGACAACTCCTCTACGGGAACTCTATCCACCGACAGGGATCCAGGACTTTCTATCTGGCAAAGGATTGGAAAACTTACTGATCAACAGTAAACTATACTCTGAAAATACCCTCACTAGACATCAGAAGCAAGGGGAATAGCAAGGTACCACTGCTGGGAGCAGACCAGCAATCAGGAATCCCAAAAGCACCACTGATGACCAGGGATGCAAGCAGAGGAGCAACAATGAGGGAAAGTACCAGCGGGGAGGGGGAACCTGCTGTGGAGCCTTAAGTCTTTGCCTTTGACAGGATTCTCCTTTTAATACTTCCTGCCAAAGGCAGGAACAGCTGCCTGGGTACCAACAGGGAAGTGAGACTATGGGGGACAAGGAAGGGGAAATTTTTTAGCTGAAAGTAGTAGGAACAGATGTGGAGAGAAGTTCTTGATGAGCTTTATATAAATCTGGTGGGACAGAAATGGCCACACAAGTCTATCACCACAAGAAAATGGTTTCCAGCAAACAAATCCCCAGCCCTCCCTTGTGGACCATCAAAACATGTGGGAGATCATGCATATTGATTGATGTTCTTACTTAGCAAAGTCTCTTTATTGTAAAGACATACTCTATTTCAAGCCATAGTCCTACAGGCCTTTGATGATGTGCCTCTCAGCTTTATTTTTATAACTTTTCATTAAAGACCTATGATCCCATCATAGATGAAAGTGAAAGTGTTAGTCGCTGAGTTGTGCCTGACTCTTTGCGATCCCATGGACTGTAGCCCGCCAGGCTCCTCTATCCATGGGATTCTCTAGGCAAGAATACTGGAGTGAGTTGCCATTTCCTCCTCCAGGGGATCTTCCCAACCCAGGGATTGAACCTGGGACTCCTGCATTGCAGGCAGATTCTTTACTACCTGAGCCATCAGGGAAGCCCATTTTTTATTTTATATATATATATATATATATATATATATATATATATATATATATATATAAAACAGATTTGATAAAGGTATGAAATCTAAAAGGTAATACTTGAATTTTTATAGTGATTATCTCAAGTAGTAGCTTCTAGATTCTTTTTTCCCCCTGTATTTTCAAAACTTTTAAAAGAATGAGCATGTATTACATCCAAAATCAGAAAAAAACATTATCAAAAAATAAGTTTCATCCAGTATCTCCAAGATCAAAGACTCACAGAGCCAATGGCTAGAAATGAACTTTAAACTCCTGTCACTTCTGGTCTCATCCCCTACCCCCACTCCATTCTACTTACTCTGGATTTTAGCAACATCAGACTTCTCACCACTGTCCAAGTACCCAGGACATGGGTACTTCATGACCCCCATGCCTTTGCACATGCTGTTCTCTCTTCATGAAATGCCTTTCAACACTTGGAGAGCTTCTACCCATCCTTCAAAGCCCTGCCTAAAAGTTATTTCTTCCAGAAGATCTCCACCTCTCCCCAACAAAGCTGTCGCTTTCAGTCTGTTTTCACAGTGTGATTCCAGCACTGTCCCAATACTGACCACAGTGTATCATAACCGATTCATCTATTTTTCTTCAACTACCTTTCCTAGAAAACTGTGAGTCCATCAAAGACAGGGGCAGAGGCTATATTTTATCCCCTTTTGTGTCCCCCTTTCAGCTACATACATACTCAATTAATGGAAAATATTAAATTCCCTGTAGTATCCTTGCAAGTAGCCCCCTGGTCTCTCTACTTCATTCCCTTCTAAGCCAAAGGTTGGATAGTTTTACAGAGACACAACTGCCCCTTCTTTGATTCTTCATCTTCTTGAATTACCTCTTGGTCAGGGTTTCAGAAAGCTTGAATCTGCTCCATTTTGTGCCTCTAAACTGTAATTTCTGGTACAAATCATGCACCTCAAAGCAGAATATTTACATGTCCTTATGTACACAGTCCAGAACAATGACATTTACTCTCACCATTCACTCACCAAATCCCACAGTCACCTATTACACACCAAATGTTGTTCTAGGTACTAATAAAACACAAATGAACATGAGAAACAAGTCTTGTTCTTATAGACTTTCAATTCTGGTAAAAAAGAAAAAAAATTTAAAGAGGAAAAATATCATAGAGCTGTAAGTGCTCTCCTGAGTCTTGGGTGATCAGAAAATAATAGGCAAGGCAAGGGTCAAATACCTAGAAGGAGCCAGCCATGTGACAATACAGGGTTAATAGGGTTCCAGAAAGAAGGAAAAGTTACGTGCAAAGTCTCAAAGTGGGTACAAGTTTAGAGAATTCAAAGCACCTGGAAAGTGGAGAGGTGAGGTGTCCAAGATGGACAGAGCATGGCTTCATAAGCCCAGCTAGGCATTTGGATTCAATTCTTGAACAGTGAAATTCTACTGGAGGGTTTGAAACTAGGAAGCGACATGATTAAATTAAGTTGTGTAAGGATTACTGCTGGCTGCTGTGGGGAGAACAGACTCTGAAGACAAGAGAAGAACCAGGGATATCAGTTAGGAATAGTGACATTCACTTCAGTTCAGTCACTCAGTTATGTCCAACTCTTTGCAACCCCATGGCCTGCAGCACGCCAAGCTTCCCTATGCATCACCATCTCCCGGAGCTTACTCAAACTCACATCCATTGCGTTGGTGATGCCATCCTACCATCTCATCCTCTGTCATCCCCTTCTCCTCCTGCCTTAAATCTTTCCTAGCATCAGGCTCTTTTCTAATGAGTCAGTTCTTCACACGAGGTGGCCAAAGTATTGGAGTTTCAACTTCAGGACTAGTCCTTCCAATGAATATTCAGGACTGATTTCCTTTAGGATTGACTGGTTGGATCTCCTTGCAGTCCAATTCTCAAGAGTCCAACTCTCAAGAGTCTTCTTCAACACCACAGCTCAAAAGCATCAATTCTTCAGTGCTCAGCTTTCTTTTTAGTCTAACTCTCACATCCATACATGACTACTGGAAAACCCATAGTTTTGACTAGATAGATCTTTGTTGGTAAAGTAATGTCTCTGCTTTTTAATATGCTGTCTCGGTTGGTCATAGTTTTTCTTCCAAGGAGCAAGTGTCTTTTAATTTCATGGCTGCAGTCACCATCTGCAGTGATTTTGGAGGCCCCCAAAATAAAGTCTCTCACTGTTTCCATTGTTTCCCACCTATTTGCCATGAAGTGATGGGACTGGATACCATGATCTTCATTTTCTGAATGTTGAGTTTTAAGCCAACTTTTTAACTTTCCTCTGCAAGGAGATCCAACCAGTTCATCCTAAAGGAGATCAGTCCTGGGTGTTCATTGGAAGGACTGATGTTGAAGCTGAAACTCCAATACTTTGGCCACCTGATGCAGAGAGCTGACTCATTTGAAAAAACCCTGATGCTGGGAAAGATTGAGGGCAGGAGGAGAAGGGGATGACAGAGGATGAGATGGTTGGATGGCATCACTGACACAATGGACATGGGTTTGGGTGGACTCCGGGAGTTGGTGATGGACAGGGAGGCCTGGCGTGCTGCGGTTCATGGGGTTACTAAGAGTCGGACATGACTGAGCAACTGAACTGAACTGAACTTTCATCAAGAAGCTCTTTAGTTCTTCTTCACTTTCTGCCATAAGGGTGGTGTCATCTGCCCATCTGAGGTTACTGATATTTCTCCCGGAAATCTTGATGGCAGCTTGTGCTTCCTCCAGCCCAGCATTTCTCATGATGTACTCTGGATACAAGTTAAATAAGCAGGGTGACAATATACAGCCTTGACGTACTCCTTTCCTGATTTGGAACCAGTCTGTTGTTCCATGTCCAGTTCTAACTGTTGCTTATTGATTTCTCAGGGGGCAGGTCAGGTGGTCTGGTATTCCCATCTGTTGAAGAATTTTCCACAGTTTCTGGTGATCCACATAGTTAAAGGCTTTGGCATAGTCAATAAAGCAAAAGTAAATGTTTTTCTGGAACTCTCTTGCTTTTTCGAAGATCCAGCAGATGTTGGCAATTTGATCTCTGGTTCCTCTCCCTTTTCTAAATCCAGCTTGAACATCTGGAAGTTCATGGTTCATGTACTATTGAACCCTGGCTTGGAGAATTTTGAGCATTACTTTGCAAGTGTGTGAGATGAGTGCAATTGTGCAGCAGTTTGAGCATTCTTTGGCATTGCCTTTCTTTGGGATTGGAATGAAAACTGACATTTTCCAGTCCTGTGGCCACTGCTGAGTTGTCCAAATTTGCTGGCATATTGAGTGCAGCACTTTCACAGCATCATCTTTTAGGATTTGAAATAGCCCAGCTGGAATTCCATCACCTCCACTAGCTTTGTTTGTAGTGATGCTTCCTAAACCCCACTTGACTTCGCATTCCAGAATGTCTGGCTCTAGGTGAGTGATCACACCCTCGTGGTTATCTGAGTCATGAAGATCTTTTTTGTATAGTTCTTCTGTGTATTCTTGCCACCTCTTCTTAATATCTTCTGCTTCTGTTAGGTCCATACCATTTCTGTCCTTTATTGAGCCCATCTTTGCATGAAATGTTCCCTTGGTATCTCTAATTTTCTTGAAGAGATCTCTAGTCTTTCCCATTCTATATTTCTTTGCATTGATCTCTGAGGAAGGCTTTCTAATCTTTCCTTGCTATTCTTTGCTACTCTACATTCAAATGGGTATATCTTTCCTTTCTCCTTTGCCTTTAGCTTCTCTTCTTTTCTCAGCTATTTATAAGGACTCTTCAGACAATCATTTTGCCTTTTTGCATTTCTTTTTCTTGGGGATGGTCTTGATCACTGCCTCCTGTACAATGTCACAAACCTCTGTCCATAGTTCTTCAAGCACTCTATCAGATCTAATACCTTGAATCTATTTGTCAGTTTTTTAGTGGCATTAACTGGGGCTTATTCCCACCCAGGGGACATTTGCCAATGTCTAGAGACATTTTTGGTTGTGACAACTTGTGGGGGGAGGGGGTGTTGCTGCTGACATCAAGTGGGTTAGGTCAGGGATGCACCTCAACATCCCACATGGTGCCAGACAGCTCCCACAACAAAAAATGATGCAGACCCAGACATCAGTAGTTGTGGAGGCAGAAAAACTCTGAGATAGGGGGATATTGCCATGGTCCCAGCAAGAGGTGGTGATGGACTGGGCCAGGATAGTGTAGATAGGGATGGAGTATTGAAGGTTTTTCTCTCATATTTCCTTAGATTTCCTGAACATTACTGAGGCAGGGAGGGCATTCTCTGCTCAGTGCCTCAGGGATAATACAGGGAAAGAGTCAATTCTTGGCTTTTGACTTTCAAAACCCTAGTTCTCAGGGAGAAGAGAAAGAATGTGGGTTATGGACAAAAGATCTGAAAGAAAGTCTTATGACAAAGAGCCAGAGGACCACCCCTATTAACCCCCTTCCCCTCCCCGCCCCTCCTCCTCACACAGATACAGATTTCAGGAGACTGTCAGGCAAGGTGTATGTAGTTTTTACGGATCTTTAAGAAAATAATCCCCACCCTATCTCATCTTAGACAAGCCCAGGGAGAGTGGGTGATGACAGAATGCCCACATATATTTGCAGAATCTGAGGCTGGAGGAGCTGGGCCACTTCCCCAGGTGGCACCCTAGGGAGGCCTTGGAGGAGAAGTAAGTGGCAACATGAGCCTGAGGCAAATGTCCAGAGACTCTCATGACCCAGCATGGTATGGGAGCCTCAGGACGACTCCTGGTGCCTGCATATCTCATAGAAGGAGCTGAGGGGAACGGGCAAAGTGGCCTCAGGTTTGGAACAGAGAAGTATCAGTGCAGGACTGACCACTGCGGATCCAGCAGGAAGGAGGATATCTCAGTAGCTGCCAAAGTAGGCTGATGATAAACCACAACAGATGTCCCCTTGGCACTACCCCAGCCCCCCTGGACCTTGGGCCACAACGCTGGAGAAAGCAAGAAGAAATCAATCCCCTTAGATTTATTTCTGTCATTTCCAGCAGAATAGAGATGTGAAATGTAAGTCAAGTTACAGAAAAATAAAGAAAAGCATATTTTTATTGCACCTGGATTTGGGGCTGAGACTGCTTCCTCTGAGGCTCCACAGGCTGTGGGCGTCTGCGTGTCCATCTGCACCATTATCACCTGGCATCGACTGTGCTATCTCAGGGGTGGCACCCAGGTCCATTCAAGGCCCCTTGAACGCTGCCTGCAGCTGAGGGCACCCCCTAAACTGTCACACACAGCTGGGCACACGTGCACATGCTACACATATTGATCAGAAAGAGCTGTTGCCAAATTACCATTTAAATCAATGGTTGAGCACCCAGTAATTGGAAATGTCAAAACCCACATTTTCTAAGTGACCTCAAAACACCACATTGAAATCATTTATCTGAGCTGGTTACACATTTGTTTTATCTCTTCCCTTCTCCACACTGTCCTGTTAGGAAACTATAAAAATTAGGGAACTGGGTAAAAGGCAAAAAGAGAAAGAAACTGGATAACTCACAAACTATAGCCCGACATTGTCAACCTTCAGAACACAGTCTTGTGGATATTCCACGAAGGTTTACAAGACTGAATAAAGTTTGAGGAACATCTGTGGCCCCTTCTTGGCAGTTCATACTTAACACATTCAAGGTTCCCGTAAGTCCTGTGGGAAACAAGCCTATTTAGCTCACTTCATACTAGAACTTCCAAAACCTATTTGACCACAGAACTATTTTTTTCCACCCAATTCCTCTTTACATCCAATTTCATGGAATACACCTCAGGGAACACTACTCCAAACATAAATTGGCCTAATGATTAAACAAATTAAGAGAACAGAGCCAAAACCCCACTCCTGGGCCAGCCAAGAAATTTTATAAACACCAACAAGCCATCAGGAACAAATCATTTACAAGGGAAATAGAGCCCAGAATACAGCCTGCTGTGGCCTGTATTAGGCCAGAGGTTCTGAATTTAAACTCAGCACTTTAAGAGTCAGCCCCTATCCCCCCAACTTCCTGGCAGCTACAAGGACAGGACCCAGTTTCTGAACCAGCCTAACCTCATGTCCTCCTGACCTCTTCAATCCTTACCCTCTTCTATCCTCACCTCATTGTGTTTTCCAAGGCACT
Organism: Capricornis sumatraensis; assembly: GCF_032405125.1. Taxonomy (NCBI): domain Eukaryota; kingdom Metazoa; phylum Chordata; class Mammalia; order Artiodactyla; family Bovidae; genus Capricornis; species Capricornis sumatraensis. The sequence goes on along the minus strand of NC_091078.1, from coordinate 62,939,795 downwards.
GCTCTGCTCTGCCTCCCAGGCAACCACCACCACCCAGGCTTGCCCCACCCACTGGAGCAATTCAACTCAATATCATTACTGATCACCAATGAGATGCTAGGCACAAGGTTACAGCAATGAACCAAGCAAAAAAGCTTTTTGGAAATATGGTCTAGAAGTGCCTACAAGCCAGAACTCTTCTCTGAACATCAGTCTCCACATCTGGAGGGAAATAAGAGTGGGAGCATTGGACTAGCAGACATCTAAGATTTCTGGTTCTGTGTTTCCAGGTTGGTGGAGCCTCTATCAATTCTCCAGTAGGTACTTTTTCAAAGATGACTTCCTGGGGTGGGAGAGAGGGATCTAACACAGCTAAGCAGCCTTAAGTTGGGGGATAGGCAAGGTTTCATCAGAAGGATTGTAGAAGGGCTAGGAAAGGCAGGAAGTCAAAGACTAAGACCCGTCCCAGACTGGCCCCCAGTGAAGAAACCCCTGGGTTTCAAAGCAGAATTGCCCTGGCATATTTCTTGCCTCCCTGCACAGCTGGAAGTCAGACCCCTCCAATTTAAACCTTAGTTCTGCCACTATTCACTGTGCAATCTAATACAACATTTTTCTCTGGATTTCAGGTTTTATCTATAAGATAGTAATAATAATAACTATTTTCCAGAATTTAGGGGATCACAAAATGAGACACCATATGCATGACTGAGACTTAGAGATAAATAAAAATTAATTACATCCCATCGCTAAACAAAACTGTATAGCCTGAAGCATGGCTTGTAACAGTCATTGAACGAATGGTGAGTGAATGGATGAATGAACAAATAATAGAGGTTTCTGGAAAGGAAAAGTAGCCCCTAACATATAAACTCTGGTAGTGAGAACTCCAATACACACCTCAGACCCACTGATTTCCTGACTGGGAGGCACCTGATGTGTCATGCTCCCCAACCAACTTCCCACCATGAACATCATAGACATCACCTTGACTTTAAACATATCACCCTTCATCCAATCTTCATAGATAAATATCTCCCCTATCAGGGACAAACAAGGAAATTCATCAAACCATGAAGAATATTCCCTTAACAAATAAAACCCCTACTTTCAATGGCACAGAAAATATGATGTTGTTAGGGGTTGAATGCTTGGTGTTTCCCCTTAAAATTCACATGTTGAAGCCCTAACCCCAACATGATGGTGTGTGGAGATTGGCGGGGCCTCTGGGAAGTGATTAGGTTCACATGAGATAATGAGTGTGGTGCCCTCATAATGGGATTAGTCCCCTTCTAAGGAGAGGAGGACAGAGAGCTCTCTCTCTACACACAGAGGAAAGACCATGTGAGCACAGCAAGAAGGCTACAAGCAGGACAGCGTGCTCTCAACAGGAGCCAAATCTGTGGGCACCTTGATCTTAGACTTCCCAGCCTCCAGAATTGTGAGAAATAAACGTCTGTTGTTTAAGCTTCCCAGCTGCCTGTGGTATTTTGTTATAGCGACCCAAGCTAAGACAAATATCAAAGAAAATATAACTCCACCTTGAGCTTGGCTGTGAGTTAGAAAAGTAAAACTTCTTCTTAGTAATTATTAGCCACTGCTTCAACTGATTGTACACCAATCACACGGGGGAAATGAGAGTCACCATAAGCATTTCTCAAGAGTTCGTGGCCAAAATACTGAACACAAAATTGTAATGAAGGATAATGAAATCCAGAAGAGAAAGGCCGATATGATTCTGGAAGAGTTATTATTAAGGCATCATGCAAGAAGGATCATTTGAACAGGCAGTGAAGGATGGTCAGGAGTTGACCAAACCAAAAAAGTGGGGGTGGGGGGAGAGGGAAGACATTTTAAGCAGAATAAAGGCACAAATGGGGAAATATTTGGAGGTGGGAAAAGGTATGGAGGAGTCAGAGACAAGGAGTCATTCTAATGTGGTTATGACAGCACAGGCCTATTATAAGGAAAACACCTGAAGATGAAACAGGTAAACTGGATGAGGTAAACTCATCAGCAGGTAAGCTCTCATCAGCAAGACCCTTTATGGACTTCAACTTGTAGGCCAGAAGGTGAAGACTGGTGGGCATGGGCTGAAGCTTTCCTACTGACAGATTCATTCAGAAAGCAAAGTATTTCTTATAAACTGGCACTACCTCTTAAAAATTTGGAGATTTTCATCATGGCATTGGATTTGGCAAAGAATCCTTAGATATGACACCAAACGCATGAAAAAATAGATAAAGCTTCACAAAAATTAAAAACTTTTGTGCTTCAAGGGACTCCATCAGAAGAGAGAAAAGATACCCAACAGAATGGAACTCTGCAAATCTTTTATTTCATAAGGAACTTGTATCCAAAATTTAGAAAGAACTCTTACAGCTCAATAATGGAAAAAACAACCTCATTTTTTAAATGTTTTAAAAATTAAATTTCTAAATATTTAAAATAAAAATTAGGAGATTTTGTTTTGAAATCCAGATGCTCTGGAAACACTGAAAGAACTAACCACTCTGGGCTTACATCCCTTCACGGTAATGACAGGAGAACTGAGCAGTGGCTGCCTCCTCTAAATGAGCTCCCTAGTCAGCCACAGTCCCCACTACTCCCCACTGTTCCCCAGCCCAGCCTACTTTCCTCACTGAAGCCAGTGAAGGTGATGATGGCTCTTAAGGTCATTGTCCAGTCACTCTATGGCATAATCTCTTTAAGATTAAATTCATTCTCATGCTAAATTGGGAGTTTCTTAGATTTTAGATTTTTCTTTCTTTTCCTTCACTGATTTTATTGCCATATTCCAAGAAAACTCTTGGAAGTTAAGGATGTATTATATATTTTGCATCTCTCACAACACTCAGCACAAGGCTAAGAACAAAGTCGACACTCAGTGTTCACTGAGTAAATGTGTAAATGAGTGAGTAAATAAATGCTTCTCTGTGGTTGTCTTCGCTACCTGCTCTTCTTCCCCTCAATTCTAGATTTATGCCACTAAAAAGATGGCCTAAAATGAATATGGATGTGTAATTTAAAAAACAAACACTAAAGTCAACCACTGAATTTCTATTTTCATTTTCTATTAGGATGAAATGGAAATTTCAACTCTGAATAAACGCAGAACAGACCATTATATCTGACAGCAGATGAATTAGAACCCAGGTTACTGGAAAATGCTTGTGAATAAGACTACCAAACACTATCAGTGATCTTTGAGGATACTGTGAAAGATAGGATAAGTGCCAAAAAGCTGGAGATGGGAAAATGTTCTGATTTTCAAAGGGGGAAAGAAGTCTGAGTTTGCCAGTTCCAGATTGGAGAATATGGTGTCACTCTCAGCAGGGTTCCTGAACAGGTTCATAAAGGAACACTTGTGAACACCTCAGACAAGAAACAATATCCATTTGGAGCCAGCACAGGGTCACCAAGAACAAGTCATATTAAATTCATTTCATTTTCTTCTCTCTGATAAGGCTCCTAGCCCAGTGGGTTGGAGAAACATAGCAGATACAATATATATGGTGCAACGAGAGAGTGGGCAGTGAAAAGGGCTAATGCAACCCTTGAGCTATATTAATAGAAGCATTATATACACCATAAATTAGGAAGTGATGTTTTCTTTCTCTGACCACATTTAAAGCGTCTCACTTATAACTTAGTATCACTCTTGAAGAAGATTTTTGACAGTACAGTCTTCTGCAGGTCCATTTGGCAAAATCTCTTTAAAAGCATAAAGCTTTAATCCAGATTACTGGCATCTGTTGAAAAACTGAAAGATCTGGCTGGGCCTACATTCTAAATGGTAACAACTGGTTGAACCCAAGTAGTGACTGCCCATTTGGACAGGACATGTGTTCTCAGGCCAATCATAATCACCACCCCCCTTCTTATATTGCCCTGGCTGAGGTGGTAGGCCAACTGCCACAGATAATCTTACTTGGCCAGCTTCACTCACTTATTCTCTCTGCCAAGCACTCAAAGGCCTGGAGTTTGCAACCCAGGATGCAGAAGATCCAAAAGAGAGTTAAGATGATAAAGCAGCAGTGAACCACCTTGCATGAGCAAATGAGAATCATGGTTCAGGGTTGATGACCAGAGTCTGCAAATATCCAATGGGCAGTCATGGGGAAAAAGCATCTGTCTCGTTCTATGAAGTCCCAAGGTATAGAACCAAAAGGTGGATGACAGACATACTTAACCCAACATAAAAAACTCCTTACAACAGCCAGAGTGGTCTAAAAATGGAATATGTGGGCTTGGGAAGTAGTGAGTTTCCCATCACTGGGAATGTGCAAGCATATGTTGTCTATTGTGTCACAGGTATATAATCAAAGGGATTCAAGGGTCTGATTAGGCAAGAGAAGGCATGAGTCTGAAATTTTTCACAATTGGAAAAAGAACTTGGAAAACAGTCCCCTTTGTTCCAGTCAGTAAATTCTTCAAAAAGAGAAAAAAGGGACTAAGCCAACAAAGAACTCAGTATCACTTTTAAAAATCAAAAGCCCCCCCACAAAATGCACAGAGGACAAAATCCGTCAGACTAGGTGGAATGTTTGTGCCAAATTGGCCAAATGATATCCAAGGTAATTGGCGTCAGGCATTATTTTTGATGACTGGTCAAACGCTCTTCAGAGGCCAGCAACAAAGGCAAGGGAGGAAAGTAAGAGGGTAAACAATGGACTGTGACTGGGAGGCAGCCGGTCCCCACCACAAAACTGCCATCTGCTACTGACATCAGTCCTTCAAGGGGCAGCTTCAGGCAAACAATGTATCAGGGACTTTGGCCCTGAAAGGAAACCAACTGCCTTCACATTTCCCACCTTGTGACCTTGGGCAAGTCATTTAACATTACAAGGCCTCCATTTCCGCATCTCTAAGACTGAGCTCCTACAAACTCTGTCTGTACTTTGCATAAGCCCAGAGGGGCGAGGTCTGGGAGTGAGCCATGGAAACTATCGAGCCCTGAACACACATCAATAGATGATGATGATGATGAAAAAATAGAATTTTGACAGAAAAGATTCCAATTTCAGGCACAGTAGCATCCTGATCTAAATGGTGTGGATGTCAACCCTAGAGGAATAAAATGAAACTCTTTTAACCAGAATGCAAAGACATTTAGAGTTTAGAAGAGATAAGATCATTTGGACAAATTTCCTGCTGAAATGCATTACCCTGCCCTTGCTATTTAGATGTTAAAATAAACACAAAAGGTAAAAAGTAAAAGAATCACTCAGAGCTACAAATGCTTAATTGATCTTCAAGCAGAGTTCACGGTCCCGGTGGTAGCAATCCTTCAAAAATGAGATAAGTACACTTCCTACCAAGCCAATGCTTATAAAAACCCCAAACTGTCCCAAGCTCGGCCTACCCTTCTCTCTGATGGCATTTTTCATGGGAAACTCAATTTTTAAAGAAAAAAATAAAAATCAGCCTGATTAGTCTTACAGAACATAAACTCCCTAAAAAGTGTGCAGGCTTCTGTATTGAGCAGTCAGAGAATTCAGATCCCTGACCAATAAAAGGGTGGATTTCTAAATTTTCAGCAAGGCTGAAACCTTGTAAGTCACTGTTTTCCACAGTGAACTGAAAACTGCAGAGGAGGAGCCCAGGGAAGAGCAGGGTTTTCTGCTCATTTCTCCCTGGGGTCTACCGAGAGGTGATTTGCATGCTGGGTTTGACCAGAACTAAAAGACACAAGACGGTTGGCAAGGCTGGAAAAAAACAAAGCTCTCCCCTGATGGGCTGCTCCCCTCCCAAAGTTTCCCAAGCATCTGAAGCATGGACAGCAGCTGTGATGCGCGACCTCCCAACGCCCCTGGGGAAGCCACCCGACTTCCTGGGTCACTGAGCCTTGAGCAGCAGCAGCACCTAGAAGTAGGTGTGGAACCTCAGGTCACCAGAGCAACAAATAACCAACTTGCACAATAGTCCTGGGGTGGGGGCAGGCATCAGCACTCCCTGAAGATGTACTCGGTCCTTACTCTTTCTACAAGAGATCACAACACATCCTATGTCACAGCAAGGAGAACCATGACCAGAAAGAAATCAGATGCCGAGAGGCCCAGGCTTCCCTTAGGGTATATCCTAAAAGAAAGGGTGAGCATGCTGGATGGTGCTTTCATGGTTTCCTTGCCAAAGCTGAGCCTAGGACTCACAAGGGTGCGAGAAGCCCCAGTCTGGCCTGAATAAGGAATCTACCTGAATTTGTCTATGCAATTGTGTCTGGTTTCCTCTTTCCCCTTGCTAGTGTGGATTTAGGGAGCGGCTTCTGAGAGGAGTGTGCACCCCGTGAGTGGCACTAAAGCTGGAACAAGCAGCCAGAGGTCATCTCACCCTCCTGGCAGGCTTTCACTGACGCTACGGAAGCCAGGCAGCATCTACCAGCCGGCACACTGAACTGCTGGTTTTCAATGAAAGCTGATGACCCTAAACACTAACGCACGGACGGTGATGGGGGCCGCACACTGCGAGACAATACATTTTCTGCACTGAGCTCCCTCTTTATGCCTAAATGCCTGCATTAGTTTGGATCAATATGCTCCATAACAGTTAATCCATGGCAACCCCGACAAAGAAGTGCAGCCCAGGGATGCTGCTTTCCATAGTATACGCATGTGAATTCCAGACCAGAGAAAGGGGCAGAGGCAAAGCAATGACAAAAAACAGAAAGGAGAAAGAGGAAAAAAAAAAAAGGCAGATCACAAAAAATATACATCATATTATGGGGCTTTTTGCATGGCGGGGGGAGGAGGTAGTAACTGTCTTTGGCAGTGACTGTCAAAATGGCCTGAGAGTAACATGTCACGGCCAAGATGATGGAGTATCTGAGACACTCCTAAAGCCGGGTGTAGGATCCTCCTCACACACCTGCAATGCAGTGATCACCGCCCGTTCTACAATCCGTACTCCCAGTGCCAGCGCTCTCTGCAGTCGAAACCAGTCCGGACTTGTGCAGCTGCCACTGTTCCTCCTCACAATAAGATTATTGATGCATAACAACATTTCATGATGGCAGGGAGGAAAAGAGGGAAAAAAAGCCAAAGCAAGAGAAGGAAAGGGGAGGGGAGGCATGACTCCCCAGCCCGAATCTCACCTTTTATTTGGGCTTCATATTCGGCAATGATCTCTTTGTCTTTCTTGAACTTAGTTTGAGATGACATCTTCCAATGTGGCCAAAGGCACTGACAGGCTGTTGGATTTATTGCTCCTTTTCTTCCCGAGTCCTCGCTCCAACCCTAGTAATCACACGGCTCTGGTCGATTTCACAGGTGTAGGGGGCTAATCTCTTTCACTCAGATGCAGAGCCAGCGGAAAAATCCCTCTCGTCCTCAGAGGAAATTTCTCTTTACTTGGCGAGAAAAATGTCTCAAGTAGCTTGGTCTGGTCAACTCCTCTTGCAGAAGAACCACCACCCTAGGAGCACAGTAACCTGCCCGAGATTTTCAAGATTTTTCTTCCAAAAAAATAATAACCAAGAACACTCACTCTCACACACTCTCACACACACACAGTCACACACTCACGCGTGCACTGGTGCACTCATCCAGCCATGCACACACGCAGTCGTGATGCACACTCACACACCCTCACACCCGCTCACCCTCTCTCACACACACACACACACACACACACATCCACAAGAGGCGCGGCGCCTCGTTGGTCCTGCAGTCAGCCTCCGGCTGGTTTTCCAAGGCTCTGTTAAAGAGATGGTCAGGTTGCCAAAGGGCCGATCATCTCGCATCCTCCCTCCCTTCGGCGCCTCTGGTCCAATATACAGTGAGGCTCAAAGCCAGGAGAGCGAGGTGAAAGTTCTCCTGCTGCAAGACTTAAGCTCCGGTGAACCGGAGGCTGGACTGCACGCCCTGCAGGGCTGGCTGAGCGCTCCCCCACCACTCTCGTCATCAAGCTCCACCTCCCGGATTTTATAACAACTGACACATTGTAGCCTACAGGAGAGCAGAACTCACTGCAAGCAAAAAAGAGGAAGAAAGGCTCACAAAAGGGAAGGAGGCAGGAAAAAGAACTGGGCTGGGGAGGCCTGAGAGGCCCCTGAAGACTCCTACCATTGGCAGTTGGGTTAGGAATTCTTCCTCCAAAAACTCCAAAAGGTCCACCTTTTTTTTGCAACATGCAATTTAATTCAATTTCTCAAGCAAAGGCTATGTGACAGTTTGTCACTCTGCCTGATTGTCTAGCGGAGGAGAGGGGCTGATCCATGTAGGCAAGCTCATTAATATTTGTGGAGTATTATGGGGTGGCAGGGACAATGCCAAGTGTCTCAGACATGCAGCTTTGCAAAGCCGTTGGGAGCAGGCTTGCTGGAAACCCAGCCACCTCAGGACAAGGGTTTAGCAGGACGCAGGGCAAATCAATAACTCATTGAGCCTCAGTTTCCTCACCAGTAAAATAGTTCTTTTTGGAGGATTTTTTCATTCTTTCTTTCAACATGTATTTCAGTTTAATATAGGTCAGGCATCGTTCTGGGTATGGGGACATGGCAATGATCAAACTAGGCAAAAAAAAAAAAAAAAGATTCCCCACTTCTGGAGCTCCACAGTCTCCACATCACCCAACTCTGGGAAGTCAGCACTAGTCATGGTAATAATCTCAGTAAAATCAGCACCAAGCAGAGCTCAGAATGCATCGTGAATGGTGCCTTCTGGAACTGTGCAAGGCAAGAGGCCCTAGGAGGGGAAGATGAAAGATAAACAAAATGAGAAATTTATGTATGATAGAAGATGATAAGTGCTGTGAGGAAAAAGTATTGCAGGGTAGGGGCCTTCAGGAATGAGGGAGCTCTTGGGGGCTCAAGTAAGAATGTGAAGCTAAGCTTAGCACGGAGCATGGTAATAAGCACTCAGAATACCCCTCAGCAAACCCATAACATAGTGCCCGTGAAGGACAGGCACAGATACGGGAGGTGACTTGCCCAAAGTCACCAGCATTCACTCCCGTGCTGTATGACACCAGATTCTGCCCATGCATATGTGCAAAGGTTGCTGCATTCTACTGGAGATTAAACGCATTTCACACGCACTCAAGGCAGAATAAGATCTGTTCCGTGAAAATGAAATCAAGCACTACAGGGTTGCTGCTCCTGGAATTTCACATGTTAAGATAGTCATTAATATGTTCGGTTCAGTCGTTCAGTCGTGTCCGACTCTTTGTGACCCCATGGACTGCATGCAGCACGCCAGGCCTCCTTGTCCATCAGCAACTCCCGGAGCTTACTCAAACTCATGTCCATCAAGTCGGTGATGCCATCCAACCATCTCATCCTCTGCCGTCCCCTTCTCCTCCCGCCTTCAATCCTTCCCAGCATCACAGTCTTTTCCAGTGAGTTGATTCTTCCAATCAGGTGGCCAAAGTACTGGAGCTTCAGCTTTAGCATTAGTCCTTCCAATGAATATTCAGGACTGATTTCCTTTAGGATGGACTGGTTTGATCTTCTTGCATTCGAAGGGACTCTCAACAGTCTTCTCCAACACCACAGTTCAAAACCATCAATTATTCAGTGCTCAGCTTTCTTTATGATTCAGCTCTCACATCCATACATGACTACTTAGAAAAACCATAGTTCTGAATAGATGGACCTTTTTCAGCAAAGTAAGGTTTCTGTTTTTTAATAACATGCATTGCCTCCCAAATTTGGTATTTTCACAAATTTCTAAAAATAATCTTCGATTTGCTTTTTTCTGCGCGTATAATGAATGATTTGATTGGGGTTCAGAAATTAATAGGTTATCCATGCTAGTCCACTGAGGCTTCCTAGACAAAGTGGCAGTCATAGTGAGTCTCCACAGGTCTGCAATGGGGAGGGGAAGGGCATTCCTATGGTGCAAACAGTATGAGCATGGTTGGGAACACACAGGATATGCTTGGAGAAAGCAAGAGAGAAGTCCAGCTGGTGAGTCACGGGGTTTACTATAACTTCGTGCCCAGAGACAAGAGATTACAGGGTTCACGAGTAGACGCCACTGGCCCACAGTCAGTGCCGTCACCGCCTGCCTTTCCCTTCCCATAGCACACTCAGGCCCTCTACAGCGACCCCCGCTTTGGACCGTTTTAAAACAGTGAAAACCACACTTGTTACCTGAGACAGATGTGCTCTGAGATTAGCACCCCTGCCTCAAGGCTAGACTCTCAAAGGAAAATCGGAGTTATTAACATGCATTTTGGGATGTGACAAACTGGATTTCCTGCCTGCCTCTGTGGTTCCAGCTTACAGGGACCTTAGGTAGCTTCTATGCCTTCACTGAGTCTCAGTTTCCTCATTTGTAAAATGGTGGGGATCTCACTCTTTGCATAGGATCTAACAGGAAATTTCAAGTGCCTGGAACACAGCAGAGGTCCACGGAGTATTCCTTTTTAGCATCCAACCATTTGGGGTCTAGGACCAGAGATGGGGCTCCACAGATGCCTGGGATAGGTGCAGGAAAAGAGGAAGAAGAAAGGGGTTGTGCCCCCTGTGAATACATCAACACATAACCATGAAACCACAGTACCCAGAATCTTCCCTCCCCAAGAAGAGGTGGTGTGACCTGGGCAGGCCCCTTGCATAATGCCCTTGCTCTTTTCCTTCCAATCCTCTGCACAGTTCACCCCAGTCTCCCAGCTGCCCTCTGTGACCACATGAAGGGACCATTCCCTTCCATGCGACCTCTTCTTCCTCACTTATGAGAACCAACTGCCATTCCTGGTGATTATCCTTCACATGGTATTAAAGGAAACCAGATTGCGGCAAAAATAAATGTCATAGGTGGCAAGGTCAGGGGCTCTGCCATGTGCTTTGATCTGTGCCACCCCTCCTCCAAGGATGGGAATACCCCTTGGAAGGTATATTTCACTTTCCTCAGGCTCATTTCCTGGATTCTTTTAAATATTCCTGAATTATACTAATGTTAAATATTTATCAAGCCCTCATTCTATACAGTCACTGGGCCAAGTTTTCTACAGAAATGTTATCAATGACATAGATTTTATCAGTGGGTCAGGGGCTATAATCATCCTTGTTTCGCAGATGGGTAAACAGGGAGGACAGAGCAGTGCAGCAATCTGCCCAAGATCACACAACTAGCTAATAACTGAATCATTTGCAAGCCCACATCCGGCCACATCAGAGCCGAAGGACTCAACCAGCAGACTATTATATCCCAGAACAATAAGCGTAGGAATAATTGCTGTCAAGTAGCGACATTTTTCTTCAATCAATACCATGTTCAACCTGAAGTTTGCCATTAAAAAAAAATGTGGAGTTTAAAATATAAGGCAAACATGTCACAAATGGCCATTGATGAGGCTTAAATTACAATTACAGCTGAAAAACATAAAACCCACTAAACTGGTTTCTTTTCCTGGTAGGGGAAAAAAAAGACTCTACTTGGAGGAAGAATGACCAATAACTTTTGGTTTAAGGCATTTTTATTTTTCTGGTCGAATATGAAACACTCCCAAGATAACTAATAAGAATTGATATCTTTTGTGACATTCTCCAATGCTACCAACTAATGCATCCTTGGCTGACTTGGTGAATAATTCTGCCCTTCAATCTCTGCTCTGGAAAATGAAAGCAACAACAGAACTCAGCTTGTTAGTGCCAGAATTGGATACAATTAATAGTGATGATGACAACATATCTTGTGTGTATATACTGCTTTCCATTTTAGAAAGACTTGTCTCTTATTTGGTCCTCACAGTAACCCCGGGGTAGGGTGGGGGCCAAGTGCAGCCGTTTTTAATCCCTGTTTCACTGATATGAGTAGATAAGTGGCAGTTTTAATGGAAGAATTATTTTATAACCTCAAGCATAATAACATTCCTGTGTCACAAGACCCAGAAGCCATAAAAGCCTGACAGATCAACTACAGAGCAATTTCTTCAAAATTCTGCCTGGCCAAACCCATCATAAACAAAGTCAAAGACAAACTGAAAACTGAGAAACAATAATCCCAATACCTACCATAGACCAAGGACTCATTTCCCTAATATACAATTCAAGCATGTATTTGTACACGAATGTTGCAGCAGCACTGTTCACCACAGCCAAAAGGTGGAAATAATCCAAATGTCCACCAATGGATGAATGGATTAATAAAATGTTTTATCCATATAACGGAATATCATTCAGCTATAAAAAGGAATGAAACCCTGATGCTGCTACAGTATGGATGCCCTATTACACATTATGTTAAGTGAGACAAGGCAGACACAAAAGGTCATCTAGTGTATGAGTCCATTGATATGACATATCCAGAATAAATAAACCCACACAGACAGAAAGCAGAATAATGGTTTCCACGGACTCAGGGAAATGGGGAATGGGGAGAAACTGCTTAACAGATCCAATCTGGTGAGGATGAAAATTTTTTGGAACTAGATAGAAGTGATGGTTGCACAACACTGTAAATGTACTAAATGCTACCGAATTGCATACTTGAAAATGGTTAATTTTATATTCTGTGTATTTCAGTTCAGTAAAAAAAAAAAAACGATACCAAAAGAATTTCCTTCAAATCTATGAGAAAAACACCAACAGTCTGTCAGAAAAATCAAAATGAAATGCTAATCCACCTCATTCATAATGAAATAAGGCATGGCTGGGTCCAGGGGCTCTAGCAATTTTACTCCAGCTCTCCATTCTGCTTTCCTGTCTGGTGGGAGGCGCTCCCCATAAGATGGCAAAGGTGGCCCCCACCAATCTTAAATCTCCAAGTTCGGCAATTCTGGCAAGGAAGGCAAAGTCCTTCCCAGGAATTCCAGCAAAAGCCCCAGGAACGGTCGATTGGGCCAAGCTGGGGCACATGGCAATCCTTGCAACTGACTGTATGGCCAGAGGGATAAAATATTCTGTTTGGTCAGGACTGGATTGTGGGCCTGCCCCTGGAGTTGTTGGATGGGTCAGATTCGAACAATCCACATGGCCCAAGAGATTCCCCAGAAAGGATCAGGGTACTGTTCCAGAAGAAGAAAGAGAGGATACTGGATGAGCAATCAACACGTATCTACCATGAAAAGGATATGGGAAAGAAGAAAGGGGGATTCACAGAAAAGATTCATGGAAAATATGATAAAGCTGCTTGGAATTATCCGGCTTTGTTGTTTATAAAGCATGGTCTTGTCCATAATCTTGATCCTCACACAGTCCTTTAAGATAAGTAATTTCACTGCCATTTTACAGATGACGGAATGAAAGGAGAGGGAGGCTGAATGACTTCCCCAGCCTCCTATGGCTAATAAATGAGAGCCAAGCAAGAAACCAGGACACCTGACCCATCTGATATTCTTTCCCCATCCATGTAGGAGCCACACTCTACTGAGAGACAATGAGATACACACCGGAACCCTCAGGCCTTGGACACATGCCCACTTGGCTCTGTTAAGAAAAGGACACAAATCAGTCTCTTAGCAATCAGGACCTGTCACTAAGTCTGAGGAGGGCCGCCAGTGATGCTACAGAAGTCCTCTGGATTTTAAGAAGAGCAGTTCCTGACACGCAGCCCAGAGGTCCTCCTGTCCCTCCAAAGGCAAGGCAGTCACAGGCACAGTGATTCACAGCTAGGCCTCAGAATCTCAACTCTGGAAGAACAGAGAGAAGGACTTGAAAACCCCTGAACCCTTGACTCCACTGCCAGCAGAGTTTGCCCACTTCCAAGGATGCTAATGCATTGGCCTCCATGGGTTTCAGGGGAACATTTATTCCACCATTTATTTCACCTTAGCTCAGTGAACACTTTGGCCATTCTCCCCATCTCTCATGCACTCTTCCCAGGAGGATGAAAAAGTAACTTAGCAGATTGGTGAATATGGAAGGCGAGACTGAGCTCACCCCCTTAATCTTCCCTTTTCAGGTCGCCCTGCTTATAGGAAGGACCACCCTTACAGAAGGAGCAGGGTTAGCTCTGCCCCTGTAATATGCCTATGAGGGCTGAGACCAGCTAAAAGAGTCAATGCAGCAATAGAGAGTTAGTTCATCATTTTGGACATGCACCTAATCCATGTTCTCCACTGTAATTTTATAATGAACAAAGCTTACAATTTAAGAATCAGAATAACAAGAAGTTTCTGGAGCTGGGTTGGAAGCCTGGTTCTGCCACCTACTAGCTGTGTGGCCATGGGCAAGCTGATGGCTGGTACCTAGGGAATCACCTATGTGCTTGTTATATAAATAACAAGATCTCCCTCTGTGTTTCGCCTTTATCTACTGATACTTCTCAGTGGGTTCCAAACTTGAAAAGGGAAAAATAGGGCTTGATATACTGACCCTATGAAAGTCCAACACTAGAGTACTTAAGCCTTTTAAAGGTTTTTAATTCTAAGGTATGGGGCAAGTCACAACAATGCATAGTCACCAGTGCTTGGTGAGGTAGCCCAGAGTCTTAGCCTGTTCAGGCTGCTATAAAAAAACACCACGGACTGGGTGGCTGATAAACAACAAACACTTCTCATAGTTCTGGAGACTAGGACTTTGAGACAGGGGTGCTAGTCTGATCAAGTGAGGGCCCCCTTCCAACTCAGACTTCTTGTGTATCCTCACTAGGTAGCAGGAACTAGGGAGCTTTCTGAGGCTAACACAAGGGCACTAAACCCATTCCCAAGGGCCCCACCCTCATGACCTAATCACCTCCCAAAGCCCCATCTCCTAATAACATCACATTTGGTGTTAGGATTCCAACGTGTGAATTTTCAGGAGACACAAACATTCAGACCATAGTACCAATCTACAAGGACTCAGGCCAGAGGTAATGATCAGTGCAGGTTGGAGCCTGAGCTCAAAGTGGAGCCTAAATGAGATGATCCCTGAAAGAGACAAGGGCCACAGAGTGAAGAGCCTCCTAAGCCATGTTAACAAGTTAAGAGTTTAGCTGAGGTTCCGTCGGGAGCCTCTGAAGGGAACTGACCTCTTCAGAGTTGCCTTTCAGAAAAGGTGATTCCAGTGACAGTGTAGAAACTGGGCTAGATGAGGCAAGACAGGAGACTAGAAAGCAGAGAGGCTGTTACCATCATCCAGGAGAGCTATAAAGGGGGTTAAACAAGATAATGCCACATACTATGGTGCTGTGAGGACTAGGTTCATCACAAATGTTGCCTCACTCTATCCTTGTATCAGTAACAGCATACAGTGGGTACTATTATTGTCCCCAAACGAGGAAATTACCTCTCGCAGAGCTACCTTTCTGGGGTAGCTGCTGACCTTAGCCCCTCATGCCAAGACCCAGCTTCTTTCACCTGAACAGCTTTAATAGCCTCCTTCCTGGTCCCTTTGCCTCCAGCTTTGTCTTCTTACAATCCATGACCAACCCAAAAGCCAGAGTAAGCTTTTAAAAAATAAATCAGATCCTGATGCTTCCCTTTAAAGAAGTCTCCCACCACACTCTTCCCCATGACCCAGGCAACTGGGCCTCAGCCTTGCCCTTGACCCCATTTCACACTGCTCTCCCTCTGGTTCCCTACTCCAAGCCACAGCAGCTTTCCTACACTTCTAGAATGCTCCAAACACTTGCTGTCCACCCCAGCTCCCTCCAGGCTCTTGGCCCATCTGTCAAGGCAAACAGGGGCTCAGTGAGCACTTCAGTAATTCTCAGAGAAGCCCACCCAGACCACCCTACTCAAAAGGCAACTCTAGCCCATTCCCCTGTTTTATTGTCTTCATAGTACCACTATGTTCAACATTACCTTATTTACCTATATGATTGTTTACTTAATGACCCTCCACACCCCACCCACTTTATTATGGTTGCATGGCATCACCAACTCGATGGACATGAGTTTGAGTAAGCTCCAGGAGTTGGTGATGGACAGGGAAGCCTGGCGTGTTGCAGTCCATGGGGTCACAAAGAGTCAGACATGACTGAGCGGCTGAACTGAACTGAAGTGATGGACCTTTCTGCCATGACAGAAATGTTCTTTACTTGCACTGTCCAATACAATGACCATTAGCCTGTGAGCACTTGAAATGCACACCTGTGGCTACATAACTGAATTTTCCATTTGATTTTGTTTTAATGAGTTTACATTTAAATTTTGTGGTTACTGTATATTGTTCTAAAACACAGGCTCTAAGAAGGCAGGGAGCATGTCTGTCATTATATTCCCTGTGCCTAAACAATACCAAACCTCTAGTAGATGCTCAATAAAAAAAAAATATTTGAGTGAGTGGACAAAGATAGAGCAAGTGAACAATGAAATCCCTTCTGACCTCCTCTTGGCTCTGCTCTCCCCCTCTCACTAGAGGCCCTGAGGCCTCCCTCCACCCAGCCCAGGAGGGGGGCTTCTCTGCTGCAGTGACCTCAGGGATTTGGCAGAAACACCAGGTGCCAGGGAAGCAGAGTCAATTACTCCCTCCACTGCACTCCATTTGGAGCTGAACTCCCCCTGTGAGGAGGTGGGATGGTAATGATGCTTAACCAAGCCCCAGTAAATACTGCAGCTGTTTCCTATACAGCCATTTGGGCTTTACGGAATGTGGAAGTGGCTAGGCCTAAAAATCCATGTGAATCGCTTTATTTGTCTATTCCTCCTCCTCCTCCCTTGTCTAATGTTGGAAGGCACTGGGAGGGAGAACCAAGTCAGTGTCAGGTCAAGAGGCTGAATTTAATTAAAGTCTTATTCAGACCCAATCTCTTTTAGGAAATGAAATCAGCATTGGGCTGAATAATATATTTTTTTGCAAGTTAGGATCCCTCCTGGGCTCCGTTTAGGCAGAAAAATAATTCAGAACAGACATTCAGTCTGATCTTATTTCTGCAGAGCGAGGATTAGGACATCTACATGATCCCATGGCAATAAGACAAAGTTATACTTCCCCCTGTAATAGCCCCAAATGATGACTGAGAAAGATATGGCTTCCAAGGTCTCTGGAAAGCACCACTTCACCTTGTTAACTGTGCCCAGGGTCCGACGGGAAAGGAGCAGACACAGATGCCTTGAGATAGTACCGAGCATGAGTCAGAGAACAGACAATGACTTAAGAGACAAGATAACTGAGCTGAACTGAGCAAACATGGCTCAAGTTGAACTTCCCGGAGACTCCATGTCATTTATGGTCAGTAGATGCTTTCAAGGATCTGGTTATTAGGGGTGTGAAAAAAAAGATAAAAAGACTCTTGGGCCTGCTCTAAAAAGCTGACATGGAGGGACAACAGAACGTGTGACTACAGTATACTTCAAGGCACATCTCTGAAAACTGCCAGTCCCATGGTCTGAGATGCTCCAGGAAAAAAAACTGTATTTTCTCTGAGGTTTATGGACTGTCCTTAACCTGGAGAAGACTCTGTGTTATAGTAGGGGACAGGGGACATAGCCTTATATGCAATCTGAACAATAACCAGGCCCTAGAATATCAGATGCCTAAGGAATTATAATAGTAATAATAGTCACCATTTAGGAAGCCCCAACAAGGCGCCAGCCTCTGTGCAAAGCTATTAGGTTGGTACAAACATAATCACTGTTTTGGACCATGAATTTTAAATCATAATAACTAAGCTCAAACACATCTTCATTAATTAAAATAGGAACCATTACAAACAACAGATTTTTGCCAACTAGAAATAAGTTTGTCTGTTCCTGTAGCATAAAAACCTGTGCTTCCAGATTCAATGAACTCTTGGAAAGCATTTTCTATATCCTGCTGGTGTGGAAGTGTTTCCCCTTCAAAAAGTTGTTGAGATACTTAAAGAACTGGTAGTCGGTTGGCAAGAGGTCAGATGAATACGGCGGGTGAGGCAAAACCTCAAAGCCAACTCGTTTCACTTTTAAAGTGTTGGCTGTGCAACATGTGGCCAGGTGTTGTTGTGGAGAAGACTTGGGCCCATTCTGTTGAACAATTCAATGCATCAGATTGCTGAGCATACTTTTCAGATATAATGGTTTTGCCAGGATTCAGAAAGCTGTAGTGGGTCAGAGGAACAACAGATCACCAGTGACTGTGACCTTTTTTGGTACAAGTTTGGCTTTGGGAAGTGCTTTGGAGCTTCTTCTCCATCCAACTACTGAGCTGGTTGTCACTGGTCAGCACTTAAAATCCATTTTTTGTCACGTGACACAATCCAATTGAGAAATGGTTTGTTGTTTTTATGAACAATAAGAAAGACGCCACTTTGAAATGACGATTTTTTTGATTTTCAGGCAGCTCATGAGGCACCTACTTATTGAGCTTTTTCACCTTTCCAATTTGTTTCAAATGCTGAATGACCATTCATCAAGATTGAGTTCTTCAGCGACTTCTCACATAGTTCTAAGAGGATCAGCTTCAATAATCTTCTCAATTGGTCATTGTCACCCTCCAATGGCCAGCCACTGTGCTCCTCATCATCAAGGCTCTCATCTCCTTTGCAAAACTTTTTGAACCACCACTGCACTGTACATTTGTTAGCAGATCCTAGGCTAAATGCATTATTGAAATTCCAAGTTGTCTCTGCTGCTTTATGACCCATTCTAAATTCAAATAAGAAAATTGCTCGAATTTGCTTTTTGTCTAACATCATTTCCATAGTCTAAAATAAATATAAAATACACACCATGAGATAAACCATTAGCAAAAAAACACAAAGAAAGAAATGCACATTAAAATTATCTATACTATAACCACATTTATTTAAGAATGTATTCTAATATAAAATGGCAAAATTCAACAATGCAAAACCTCAACTACTTTTGCACCAACCTTTTATACATTATGTCAATGAATTATCATAGTAACTCTCGGGGAACTATAACTATTCCAATTTTATAGTGTAGAAAAGAGGATGATTCAGAGAAGCCAAGTCATCCCACTTATCGGAGAAGCTCATGTGGAAGGAAAAGAGGGTGATGTCTGACTGACAGGCAGCAGGGAACTGAGGCCCTCAGTCCAACAACCCACAAGGAACTGAATCCTACCACATAAGCTTAGAAGCAGATCTGATATGAACTGAGCTGTGTTCCCTGAAAATCCATATGCTGAAGCCCCAATCCCCAAAGAGATGGGACCTTTGAGAGGTAATTAATCAGGTTTCAGTTCAGTTCAGTTCAGTCTCTCAGTCGTGTCCGACTCTTTGCGACCCCATGAATCGCAGCACACCAGGCCTCCCTGTCCATCACCAACTCCCGGAGTTCACTCAGACTCAAGTCCATCGAGTCCGTGATGCCATCCAGCCATCTCATCCTCTATCGTCCCCTTCTTCTCCTGCCCCCAAGCCCTCCCAGCATCAGAGTCTTTTTCAATGAGTCAACTCTTCGCATGAGGTGGCCAAAGTACTGGAGTTTCAGCTTTAGCATCATTCCTTCCAAAGAAATCCCAGGGCTGATCTCCTTCAGAACGGACTGGTTGATCCCCTTGCAGTCCAAGGGACTCTCAAGAGTCTTCTCCAACACCACAGTTCAAAAGCATCAATTCTTCGGTGCTCAGCTTTCTTCACAGTCCAACTCTCACATCCATACATGACCACTGGAAAAACCATTGCCTTGACTAGACGAACCTTTGTTGGCAAAGTAATGTCTCTGCTTTTTAATATGCTATCTAGGTTGGTCATAACTTACCTTCCAAAGAGTAAGCGTCTTTTAATTCCATGGCTGCAGTCACCACCTGCAGTGATTTTGGAGCCCCCAAAAATAAAGTCTGACACTGTTTCCACTGTTTCCCCATCTATTTCACATGAAGTGATGGGACCGGATGCCATGATCTTTGTTCTCTGAATGTTGAGCTTTAAGCCAACTTTTTCACTCTTCTCTTTCACTTTCATCAAGAGGCTTTTTAGTTCCTCTTCACTTTCTGCCATAAGGGTGGTGTCATCTGCATATCTGAGGTTATTGATATTTCTCCCAGCAATCTTGATTCCAGCTTGTGTTTCTTCCAGTCCAGTGTTTCTCATGATGTATTCTGCATAGAAGTTAAATAAGCAGGGTGACAATATACAGCCTTGACGTACTCCTTTTCCTACTTGGAACCAGTCTGTTGTTCCATGTCCAGTTCTAACTGTTGCTTCCTGACCTGCATACAGATTTCTCAAGAGGCAGGTCAGGTGCTCTGTATTCCCCATCTTTCTCAGAATCTTCCACAGTTGATTGTGATCCACACAGTCAAAGGCTTTGGCATAGTCAATAAAGCAGAAATTGATGTTTTTCTGGAACTCTCTTGCTTTTTCCATGATCCAGTGGATGTTGGAAATTTGATCTCTGGTTCCTCTGCCTTTTCTAAAACAAGCTTGAACATCAGGAAGTTCACAGTTCACGTAATCAAGTTTAGATGAGCTCAGTTGTGTAAGGTCCTCGTGAAGGGACTAGTGTCCTTATAAGAATAGACCAGAGATTTGCTCTATCCCCCTCCAGTACATGAAGACAAAGCAAGAATGTGGCTGTCTGCAACACAGGAAGAGAGCGCTCACCAGAGCCCACTATGCTGGCACCCTGATCTCAGACTTCCAGCCTCTGGAACTGTGAAGACACAAATTTCTTGTTTAAATCACCTAGTCTGTGGTACTTTGTTATGGCAGCCCAGGTTGACTTGTAAAAGTCCTTTCCCCAGTTAAGTCTGAGACCTCAGTACCAACTGACACCTTAATTATAGCCTCATGACAGACCCTGAAGCAAAGGACCCAGGGAAACCAGACCTCAATTCTTGACCCACAGTAACCATGAGATAAGAAATGTGTGTATTTATGCCACACTTTGGGAGGTAATTTGTTACTCACCTAGAGATAGCTCATACAGTCACACAACCTGTAAGTGCCTTATCTCTGACTCTAAATCAAATCAACCCACTCCCAAAACCCACCCACACTGCCTTCCATGTTTTCTTCCATCACTTTTCCCCAGAAGTGTCAACATAGGCAACTGTCACTCTGAAACAGTCTGACACTGACCGCTTTCCTAATGCCCTGTCCACCAGGCATAAGAGTAGGACCACATGCACTCCAGGAGGCAATACTGACAATAGAAATCAAGCTGAATCTGGAGTTAGGTGATTTCAACTGGAATTACAACATTGCCAGCATACGTCAACTTTGTGGCCTAAGTTACCACCCCAATCTGAGTCCTCACAAGCCATCTCCTGAAAGATGTTTTCTTGTGAGATGACTATAAAGCCTTTCTATGACAGGACATTCTCAAGACAACTATAGATAAGGTCTCTTGCCCTTTCAGCCTAAGAAATAACACCTCAAGACAAAAAGATATAATGGGCATTTTGCCAGGTAGACCAAAGTCAGGACTGTCAGTCTGCAGTCCCTCAGTAGACACAGTGTTTATTAGCAGAACTGGTTCATGAGGCAAGATGGAGGGTTATTGTTCAACCATAAGCAAAGGCCTAGACAGTGTCCCCAACAGAGCCATATAGCTACTTTTCCTTCAAGATGTCTCTCTCCTCTTCTGTTGGCATGACTGTGTCTGACCACCAAGACTTCTGAAGACCAACTCTTATTTGGGAACCAAGTGTCAGCCCTCTGTATCATTTGCCTGGATAGAATTGTTATTCACCAGTTCTGTACCAGATGAGGTTTGTTTGTAAATCTCCCCAAGTACAACTGGAATCATTCCACCCAAATACATTTCCAGCATCATCATTGCTAAATGGTGATGAGAGCCAGTAAAGGAAGCTGCCCACAAATGTGGTCAACTTGGAAAGTAGTTATCCCAAGAGATGGCAAAAGCCAAAACAGGCCATAATTAGCTTCTTTACTGCACTTACAGACCATACTGATTTTTTCTTAGTCTGGATAAGTTAACTCATTACCTATCATGACATAGTAATGTTTCTGATAAACTGTTTCATGAAAAGGTAGACTGTAAAAATGTGAGCACATCTAAGAAAGAAAGGAAAGAAAAACATTCTGAGGAAATGACTCTCAAATACTCATGCATCAGAAACACCTGGAAGACTTCCTTAAACACACTCCTGGGCTCCAACTATAAAGTTTCCAACTCTGAAGGTCTGGGATGAAGCTGGTAATTTTGCATTTCTTACAAGTTTCCTGATGTTGTTAGTCTGGAGACCAGACTTTGAAAACAACTGTTGTAAGAAAATATGCTAAGATTCAGCAGTTATCTATGGGGAATGGATCTAAGAACAATAATTTTTAATGCTGCCTAAACCAGTCCATCCTAAAGGAGATCAGTCCTGGGTGTTCATTGGAAGGACTGATGCTGAAGCTGAAACTCCAATACTTTGGCCACCTCATGCGAAGAGTTGACTCATTGGAAAAGACTCTGATGCTGGGAGGGATTGGGGGCAGGAGGAGAAGGGGACAACAAAGGAGAGATGGCTGGATGGCATCACCGACTTGATGGACATGAGTTTGAGTGAACTCCAGGAGTTGGTGATGGACAGGGAGGCCTAGTGTGCTGTGATTCATGGGGTCACAAGGAGTCAGACATGACCGAGCGACTGAACTGAACTGAATATTATTCTATATTTTCAGATGTTGATAATAAAAGGATATACTTTTCACATCCAGAAAGATACATTAGTATCAAAGAAAGGGGAAAAGGTGATTTTTTAAATATGTGTGTATTAAAAGAGTCAATCCTCTATGCTTCCTTTCACATAAAATTCAAAAACAGACAAAACTAATCCATGATGATAAAAATCATTGTCTTGGCAATGATTTTCTGGATATGACACCAAATAAAATAAAATAAAAAATAAAGAGAGAACTAAAACTGCTTCTGCACAACAAAGGAAACCATCAACAAAATGCAAAGGCAACCAAAAGAATGGGCAAAAATATTTACAAATCATTTCTCTGATAGGGGTTAATATACAAAATATATGAAGAACTCATACAACTCAATAGCAAAACAACAAACAACCCAATTAAAAATGAGCAAAGGACTTGAACAAAGGTTTCTCCAAAGAAGATATACAAATGACCAACATGAAAAGCACTCCAACATCTTTAATCATTACAGAAACACAAATCACAACCGCAGTGAGGACTTTCCTGGTGGTCCAGTAGTTAAGAATCTGCCTGCCAATGCAGGGGACACAGCTCCCTGGTCTGGGAAGATTCCTCATACCACAGGGCAACTAAGCCTGTGGGCCACACTACTGAGTCCGGCACCTAGAACCCATGTTCCACAACAAAAGAAGCCACCACAGTGAGAAGCCCATGCAACTCAGAGAAGAACAGCCCCCTCTCACCAAAAATAGAGAAAGCCCACATGAAGCAACAAAGACCTGATGCGGTCAAAAAAATTAAAATTAAAACAAAAAAATCCACAGTGAGATACTACCTCATGCCTGTTAGAATGTTAGAATGGCTGCTATAATGGCTGTTATAAAATAGCCATTTAGAATGGCTATTTTAAAAAATAGAATGGCTATTATAAAAAAGATAAAAGATAAATTTTTGGCCAGGGTATAGAGGAAAGGAAACCCTTGTGCACTGTTGGTGGGAATGTCAATTGGGGTAGCCACTGTGGAAGAGAGTATGGAGGTTCCTCAAAAATTAAAAATAGAACTATCATATGACCCAGCAATTCCACTTCTGGGAATGTATCTGAAGAAACAAAAAAAACACTATGCCAGAAAGAAATCTGCTCCCACCCCACCCCACCATATTCAAAAGCCAAGGTCTGGAAACAACTTAAGCTTCCACCCACAGATGAATGGATAAAGAAGTTGTGGTATTTACATAAAATGAAATATTATTTGGCCATAAAAAAGAAACAAATCTTGGGAAAACTAAAAACAACAAAACCAAACTCAAAAAAGATCAGATTTGTGGTTACCAGAGACACAGTGGGTAAGATGGAAGAATTGAAGGAAGGTAGTCTAAACGTACAAACTTCCAATAAGATAAATAAGTACTGGGGATGTAATGTACAACATGATTACTATAGTTAACAGTGCTGCAGAGTATATATGAAAGTTAAGAGAGTAAATCCTAAAAGTTCTCGTTACAAGGGAAAAATTTTTTTCCTTTTTTTTTGTGTGTGGGTCTGTATGAAATAACTGATAACTAAACTTACTGTGGTAATCATTTCACAATGTACGTAACTCAAGCCATTATGCTGTATCAGTTCAGTTCAGTTATTCAGTGGTGCCTGATTCTTTGCGGCCCCATGGACTGCAGCACGCCAGGCCTCCCTGCATTGAGTCGGTGATGCCATCCAACCATCTCATCTTCTGTCGTCCCCTTCTCCTCCCGCCTTCAATCTTTCCCAGCATCAGGGTCTTTTCAAATGAGTCTGTTCTTTGCATCAGGTGGCCGAAGTATTGGAGTTTCAGCATCAGTCCTTCCAATGAATATTCAGGACTGATTTCCCTTAGGATGGACTGGTTGGATCTCCTTGATGTCCAAGAGACTCTCAAGAGTCTTCTCCTAGTTTTTTAAGGAATCTCCATACCATCTTCCATATTGGCTGTATCAGTTTACATTCCTACCAACAGTGCAAGAGTGTTCCCTTTTATCCACACCCTTTCTAGCATTTATTGTTTGTAGACTTTGATGAGGGCCATTCTGACCTGTGTGAGGTAATAGCACATTGTAGTTTTGATTTGCATTTCTCTAATAATGAGTGATGTTGAGCATCTTTTCATGTGTTTGTTAGATATCTGCACGTCTTCTTTGGAGAAATGTCTATTTAGGTCTTTTTCCCACTCTTTGGTTGGGTTGTTTTTCTGGCATTGAGTTGTATGAGCTGCCTGTATATTTTAGAAATTATCCTTTGTCAGTTTTTTCATTTGCTATTATTTTCTCCCATTCTGAAGGTTGTCTTTTCACCTTGCTTATAGTCTCCTTTGCATGTTGAAACTTGAGAAAACAGCAAAATTCTGTAAAGCAATTATCCTTCAATAAAAAATAAATTATTTTTTAAAAAGTCTTCTCCAACACCACACTTCAAAAACATCAATTCTTCAGTGCTCAGCTTTCTTTATAGTCCAACTCTCACATTCATACATGACTACTGGAAAAACCATACCTTTGACTAGACAGACCTTAGTTGGCAAAGTAATGTCTGCTTTTTAATATGCTGCCTAGACTGGTCATAACTTTTCTTTCAAGGAGCAAGCATCTTTTAATTTCATGGCTGCAGTCACCATCTGCAGTGATTTTGGAGCCCCACCCCAAAAAAAGTATGCTATATACCTTAAAGTTATACAGGGATGTATGTCAATGATAACCCAACAGAACTGGAAAAGAAATGTTTAATAAACCAGAATAGGAGTTGGCTATGGAGGTAGGGATAGCTCCTCTAGGCCCTCCTACGCCCTCGCAGCCACCGCTCCTCGGGTTGCTCCTGCCGGCCGCCGCCCCTGGCCTCGGGCTCAAGGTGGCTTCTCCCGGTCGCCCCTGACCTAAGACGCGGGGTGTCTTCTCCCGGCCGCCAATAATCTCTGATGCGGGGTAGATCCTCTCGGCTGCCGCCCCCGGCCTCGGACGAGGGGTAACTCCTCTCGGCCGCTGCCCCTGACCTTGGACTTGGGCAGCTCCTCTCGGCCGTTCCTGCGCTATCGCAGCCTGGCACTTTCGGCTGCTGCCCCTGACCTCGGACTTGGGGTAACTCCTCCCAGCCGCGCTTAGTGCGCCGGGTCGCAGCCGCCCGCGCTTAGTTCTCCAAGCCAGGCTTCAGCAATACGTGAACGATGAACTTCTTGATGTTCAAGCTGGTTTTAGAAAAGGCAGAGGGACCAGAGATCAAATTGCCAACATCTGCTGGATCATGGAAAAAGCAAGAGAGTTCCAGAAAAACATCTATTTCTGCTTTATTGACTATGCCAAAGCCTTTGACTGTGTGGATCACAATAAACTGTGGAAAATTCTGAGAGAGATGGGAATACCAGACCACCTGACCTGCCTCTTGAGAAATCTGTATGCAGGTCAGGAAGCAACAGTTAGAATCAGACATGGAAAAATGGACTGGTTCCAAGAAGGAAAAGGAATACGTCAAGGCTGTATATTGTCACCTGGCTTATCTAACTTCTATGCAGAATACATCATGAGAAACACTGGACTGGGAGAAACACAAGCTGGAATCAAGATTGCTGGGAGAAATATCAATAACCTCAGATATGCAGATGACACCACCCTTATGACAGAAAGTGAAGAGGAGCTAAAAAACCTCTTGATGAAAGTGAAAGAGGAGAGTGAAAAAGTTGGCTTAAAGCTCAACATTCAGAAAACAAAGATAATGGCATCCAGTCCCATCACTTCATGTGAAATAGATGGGGAAACAGTGGAAATAGTGTCAGACTTTATTTTTGGGGGCTCCAAAATCACTGCAGATGGTGACTGCAGCCATGGAATTAAAAGACGCTTACTCCTTGGAAGGAAAGTTATGACCAACCTAGATAGCATATTCAAAAGCAGAGACATTACTTTGCCAACAAAGGTCCGTCTAGTCAAGGCTATGGTTTTTCCAGTGGTCATGTATGGATGCGAGAGTTGGACTGTGAAGAAGGCTGAGTGCCAAAGAATTGATGCTTTTGAACTGTGGTGTTGGAGAAGACTCTTGAGAGTCCCTTGGACTGTGAGAAGATCCAACCAGTCCTTTCTGAAGGAGATCGGCCCTGGGATTTCTTTGGAAGGAATGATGCTAAAGCTGAAACTCCAGTACTTTGGCCACCTCATGTGAAGAGTTGACTCATTGAAAAAGACTCTGATGCTGGGAGGGCTTGGGGGCAGGAAAAGAAGGGGACGACAGAGGATGAGATGGCTGGGTGGCATCACGGACTCGATGGACGTGAGTCTGAGTGAACTCCGGGAGTTGGTGATGGACAGGGAGGCCTGGTGTGCTGCGATTCATGGGGTCGCAAAGAGTCGGACACGACTGAGTGACTGAACTGAACTGAACTGATGGAGGTAGGAGGGCTTCCCAGGTGGCACTAGTGGTAAAGAACCTGCCTCAGTCCAGGAGAAGTAAAAGATGAGGGTTCGATCCCTGTGTCGGGAAGATCCCCTGCAGGAGGGCATGGCAACCCTTTCCAATATTCTTGCCTGGAGAATCCCATGGACAGAGGAGCCTGGAGGGCTACGGTCCATAGGATCGTGGTGCATAGGGTTGCAAAGAGTCAGGCACGACTGAAGCAACTTGACATATGGAGGTAGGAACTAATCAGGTGGGTCACCAGGAACTTCTCACAGTAATGGAAATGTTTTCTCAGCTAGGGTGATAGTTACTCAGGTATATACATTTATCAAAACTAATTAAACTGTATAATTAATATCTTTACATTTCTCTGTATGAAATTTAACTCATTAAAAACCACTGTGATTAGGAAAAACTGTCTTGCTTATACACATATAATACAAACATCACATACACACATATATATAATATCTGTAATCTTAATTATATAAAACTGGTATGTGCATAAGGATAATCTGACCAGATAACAGCACAGCAAGTGAAAACAAGTAATTCATAAGGAAGACAGGGGTTTAAATTTTTATTTCTGTTTTTGCTGTATATTGGTTGAGCAAGAGATTTTTTTAAGTTAACAAAAAATTCAACTCCTGTTTTTTCGACTCCTGGTATTCTGTACTACCTTTCCAGGAAATGGCCTAAATCTTGCACCAGGAATTCCTGAGGACCAAAGCAGAGTATCCATACAGTGCCTGTGAGTCTGCTGTGCCACCCGATCCCCAGCAGGACTGATTGGACTGATTGGAGTGAGTGGCTGTTGAGGAGTGGTGGCTGTTGAGGGCTCCCAACTACAACTCGCTTCGGGTCTTGATCTCACCCAAGCAGACCACTCATTCCAGGTTATGCCCTCTCCTCAGGGACTTGCATTAGTGCGTGTGGCACCGGTGGTCACATCAGACTTTGGACAGCTCTGAAGGACCATTCCAGCTTCAGAGCTTCCCAAGGATTGATTCTGCTGGACTCACTCCCTCAGAGGTGTTGCTGCTGAGAGCAATCCTATATATCTCTACCCAAGCCTCCAAAAAGCTTAGGACAGCTGGTTTCTCCATTGAATAAAAGGTACCGTTTTCCAGGGTCAATTTCCACCACATCAGTTTTGCTAACAAAGCAAAATGAACCCTACCACCAAAGCATGATGCCTGAAGAAGAAAGCACAGGATGTCAGAGGATGGAGAGAAGAATTAGGAACATACACCTCTGTCCTATCTCCTAGAATACATGAAGTCCATAGAAACTGTCTCAAAACTGAGTGAACAAATAGGTACTATACACATATCTCTTTCATGGCACTTCTCATATTGTAATCACAGTGAAAGATCATTTGCATAGAAGGATTCAGACCTGATTCACTCTGACCTGCTCCATTCTACTGACAATAGCTCTGGGGTTTGGATATCTCAATGCAAAAATCTGTTCAGTTTGACAATGATCAACCTAAAGTCGCTTTTGCCTGCCACAACAGATAAATGTTTGAAAATGATCACAGTTTCAGTAGTCACAAGTCCATTGCACTGGCATGGCCATTGTCTCCAACAATTTACCTCTGGGCAGCCATCATCAGTCATTCATTCACAGTTCACTAGATCACACCATCTCTTCATAGTACAGTGTTTTCAGTCTTTACAGTGGTGTGATTTTTCAGTGAGTGATAACTTTTTTATTAAAAAAAATTTTAACTGCAGTAAAATACACTTAAGGTTTATCATCATAACCATACATTTCCCAGTATGCTGTTCAGTGACATTAAGTATATTTACTGCTGCTGCTACTGCTAAGTCATTTCAGTCGTGTCCGACCCTGTGCGACCCCATAGACAGCAGCCCACCAGGCTCCACCATCCCTGGGATTCTCCAGGCAAGAACACTGGAGTGGGTTGCCATTTCCTTCTCCAATGCATGAAAGTGAAAAGTGATAATGAGGTCGCTCAGTCGTGTCCGACTCTTCGAGATCCCATGGACTGCAGCCTACCAGACTTCTCCATCCATGGGATTTTCCAGGCAAGAGTACTGGAGTGGGGTGCCATTGCCTTCTCCGAGTATATTCACATTTCTATGCAATCACCACCATCTATCTCAGGAATATTTTCATCAACCCAAACTGAAACCCTGTACCTATTTCCCCAGCTCCTGGAAAACTCCATCTTACTTTCTTTTCTCTGATTTTTACTTCTCTAGGTCTCTCATGTATGTGGAGTCATGGAGTATTTGCCCTTTTGTAACTAGAAAATTTCACTTAGAATAATGTCCTCAAGGTTCATCCATGTGGTAGCATGTGTCAGAATTTCATTCTCTTGTTAAGCCTAAATAATATTCCATTGTTTGTATAGACCACAATTTGTTTATCCATTCCTCCATCAGTGAACACACGAGTTGTTTTCACATTCTGGCTATTGTGATGAATGCTGCTATGAACAGTGTTTTATAAATATTTGTTCACTCCCTGTTTTCAATCCTTGTGTAAATATATCCAAAAGTAGAATTGCTGGATCATATGGTAATTCTATTTTTACTCCTTTAAGAAACTGCCATACTGTTTTCCACAGTGGCTGTACCATTCTACATTTCCACTAACAGTGTACAAGTGTTCAAATTTCTCCACATTCTCAGCAACACTTATTATTTTCTATTTTTATAGTAGCCGTCTTAATGGATGTGAAGTGGTACCTTATCATGATTTTGATTTGCATTTCTCTAGTGATTTTGTGGTGTTGAGCATCTGTTCATGAACTTACTAGTCTTTTGTTTTTCTTCTTTGGAGAAATGTCCTATGTCCACTTTTTAATTAAGTTGTTTTTTTAATGCTGTTTTTCAGTTATAAGAGTTATTTGTGTATTCTAGATATCAACTCCCTATCAGATAGATGATCTGCAAAATATTTTTCCATTTTATTCATTGCCTTTTCACTCTTTGTTTCACAAAAGTTCTAAATTATGATGTAGTCAAATTTATCTATTTTTTGCTGTTGCCTGTGTTTTTGATGTCATATTCAAGAAATCACTGCTAAATTCAATGTCATGAAAATTTACCCCTATGTTTTCTTCTAAGAGTTTTATAGCTTTAGCTCTTATATTTAGGTCTTAAATTCATTTTGAGGTATCTTTTTTATGTATAAAATAAAGGTCTATTTTCATTCATTTGCATGTCAATATCCAGTTTTCCCAAAATTCTTTGTTGAAAAAAACTGTCCTTTCCCCCTTGGATCATATTGGCACTCTGGCTGAAAATCATTTGACCATATATATGAGGGTTTATTTGGGGGCTCTTTATTCCATCGGTCTACATGTCTGTCTGTAAGTGAATGATCACATTTAATATCCTTTTAGAACAACTCTGATGTTCAGTCTCCCAGATGAAAATCTCCCACTGAAACTGTTTCCATACATTCTCTGCCAAAAGACTGTACACTTTTTAGGAGCCAAGACCAGTGCCTGACACTATATCTGGCACACAGTAGGTGCTCCAAAAACATGTTCCAGATGTGGCAAGATCCTGGTGGGCAAGTTTTGCTGATCATATGCCCAGCTTGACCTGGGACTCACATTTCAATGTATTCCCAAAAGAGGTTAAACTCCATAACACATTAATCGGTGGGGAGGCAAAAAGGAACAGTTACATGCATATAATATGATGGGATTTCATAAAAGGGCCTTTAAATATTTTTCTTCTTTTCCCTCAAAATCTTCTCCCCTGCTAGTTAGTTCATTTTTGCTCCTTCTCACCCTCTTCCATTTTCTCAGCCTCTAAAAAGCATGCTCCATTTTTCCAAAGCTTTCAGTTCTTAACCTGAGAGTGTCAACCCACTCAACTTAATATGAGCCTGATGGTTAGGCAATACAGCAGACCTATCTACATATTGTTCTTCAAGCTTAATACATAGGAACTCATCTTTACCTCCCACCCCAAGCAGCTGATCAAAGTGTTCACCCATCTACATGGGTCTCCTGAAATAAGGAAGGATGGGCAGTGCTGAGAGGAAAGAACCTACTGCTTAGAAAATAAGACTTTTCTCCATTGGGTTTTAAAGATTGAGTGAATGAGGCAAGCTTATCACTATCAAGCCTCAATCAATGTTAAGATATAGCTGCCTGCCAGAAGCTGCAGTTCCACCTAGTCCTAACCCCTTCTTCTGCAGGGCCCTGGTCAACTACTCTTAACAGAAACCACAGCAGAGCTCTCGGCTTGAGATAAAGAGCCTTCTAGGTCACTAAGGTGTCTCCTAGGGTGTTTTCTGTGGCCCTGTGGGTCTCTAGTTCCTGAGCCCACTTGTCTTGCTAGGCCTTCCTTTATTGGCAGTCAGGCCCCATTTGTCTTCCTGGTCTCAGATACCCACAAGTGCTCTGACCATCATTACCTCTCTGGCATGGCCTCCAGCCCACTATGATCTGTCCACCCAGACATGGCCTTATTCTGCCCTAGAGCCACTGCTTCAGTTCTGTCCTGAATGCTGGATGCTGAGCTTTTCAGAGAAATGGAAGCAAGGTAGAAAATAATTCTGTTATCTAGACACTTACACTATGATTAAGAGTTCTTAACCAGCACGTTTAGGTTGAATGGTGCTCTGCCACTCATGAGATATGTGACCTTGGGCAAGTCATTTACCTTCCTATGCCTTGGTTTTCTCATTTGGAATGCAGTGATAAGAATATTAAATAAGATAGTAAATGCTCAATTCATGTTCACTGTTTATATTATTATTACTATTGCTCACATGCACTGACTTCATTTAATCCTCACAGAAATCTTACAAGGTAAGTATTATTCTCCCTCATAGGTTTTACAAAACAGGAAACTAGAGTTCAGATACAGTGAGTAAACTTGCGCATGGTTATAGGGTCAGTAAGTGGTAGAGCCAAGATCCAAACGTGGAACTGTTTGACCCCCAGACCCTATGCCCTTGCCATTGTGTCAGACCTCCTCCAAAGGCAACTACCTCCAAGGTATAGAGTGGTCAAGGCTTCCTGGGGGCAAGTAGGAGACAAGAGGCCAGTAGCTGGGGCAATTCAGGAAGTAATGGAGAGAAATGGAATGATTAAACCAGACTTAAAATAAGCAGCTCCACATGGTCACTCACATGCAACCAGTGTTCAATTCTCTCATCTAGAAATTGGGAATGATATATCATGTTTATAACAATAAAAATAAATAACCCTGTGGTGGGAGCAGTAAATTGGTCTGTGGTACAGGTCCTGTGAAAGGACTCTGCATATTGTGAAATGTGTCAAAAATATAAGACTACTATTCAAAGTCAATACGGGACCTCAGAAAAGACAGTCTTTAGAGACAAGAAAAATGGGGTCACATTGCAGTAGCTGGGTATCCTGCTCAGGTTATTTAACTTCTCTGAGCCCTAATGTCCTCTTGAATCTTTAATAATATATCAGACTCTGTCACTTATGTCAGAAAAGCCTACTCCAACCGGTATTTGCATGAAAAGGGAATTTATCCTGACTCAAGTATTTGGATTACAGTTGAGGCACACAAAAAGCGGCGCCTTGCTTTTTGGTGGAATGGATGCTGGGCCAGCAGCAACAGATGTCCATGACAGAGGATGCTGTGGCCACTTGGTGGAGTTGCCTCTGGGTTTAAAGGAGCTGTGTACATAAGTAGGAGATTGTGATGAACATGGTGGAGGACAGGTCTCTACAAAGTAACATCCAAGCTACTGAGAAGTCAGTTCTGATGAAAACAAAATGAGTGCTCTGATGAGGCCAGTGGGAAAGTCCCAGGACAGGCAGTAAGGTAGCAAACCCCACACTGGACTGGCGCTGGGACAGAAGTCAAGGTCATCCCACAAGGGACAAGGTTTAAGGTTCTGAATGGGCAGGTGATGTGATGTGGTTGGGATTGTGGCCAAAAGGCCAATGCTGGCAGAGCTGTGCCCCTGGCTTTCGGTTGAGTGGACAGCTTGTCCCCCTAAAAAGGCCAGGCCCAGCAGGCGAAGGAAACCATAGCAACCACAAGTTAAGGAAGATGGATGAAAAGCTTGTAAACACAGCTTCCAGCCATGTGGCATAGCTTTGGGCTCCTAGGAGACAGCCACATAAAGACCAGTCTGGCTCATGGAGACTAGGCATAGGGGACTATTTCTGGACTCAAATGTGGGCCGACACAGTCTGCAAACCAGACAAGCAAACAGGCAACACAAACAGACACCACTACTACAAAAGCAGAGTTTCTGTGTACCGCACTTCCAGCTGCTCACGGGTGCCAAGCGGCAGGTTGCTCTCTTCACCCTCCTCCCCTTCCTGTCTCCATGCAAACTTCTGACCGAGCTTCAGCGCTGGGTGGAAAGTCACTGTTTATAGAGTGGAGGCAACTAGGAAACCTACTAAGAAGCTCTGTGTTTCTCTGTCATAAATAACCAGCTGTCTCGTGCAATTTCCTGAGCTACAAAACCGGCAATGACAACCTGCCTTTCCATCCATCATCAGGCAGTGATTGTGGGTCCTCAGCAGGACGCTGACAAGTCCATTTCTCAAGGCTGTGGCCAAGCCTGCTTTTTACCACTGGAGGGTTAACTATAACTCTGCAATGCTGGGCATGACAGTACCCACCCAGAATGGACATATAGTAGGAAAAAATCTGTTTTTTCTCCCATGTGATGTTCCAAAGAGAAAAATCAGCAAACTCTTTTTTCCTGATAAATCCTCGAAATTTTAGGTGCACAGAACCTAAACAGTAACTATGGCAACGCAAGCTACTCCAATAAGACTAACACAGATTATTTCCAGCACAATAGCTTGGCTTGTGCTCAGAAAGCAGAGGTAATGTTGGCTGAAAGCAATTCCTGAATTGGGTGGTGGGGGGCGGGGAAGGGGGGGAGGTGGAATGCAGGGCGGGATAAAATCCTCTGGCAGTGGAACAAGAACTAGGTTTCTGGTTTCAGGCCTCTAGGATTCAGTGGCAAGATGAATTAACTACTGGATTAATATCTTGCCACTCCACAGTAATGAACTGGCAGTCTCTTCGTCTGCTTCGGTTTCTTCACTTACAACCACAAAGTCATTC
The DNA here is from genome assembly GCF_032405125.1 of Capricornis sumatraensis. Classification (NCBI taxonomy): domain Eukaryota; kingdom Metazoa; phylum Chordata; class Mammalia; order Artiodactyla; family Bovidae; genus Capricornis; species Capricornis sumatraensis. The sequence goes on along the minus strand of NC_091078.1, from coordinate 62,905,971 downwards.
AAACCCCAGGACTCCTAAGAACAGTAAAAAAGAACACGTGCTGTGAAAATTACAGAATTGGGCAGTTTGAACAGACATTAGAGAGCACCTGGACTGGGAGCCTCTGGAAGACAGGAGAACAAGCTACATGTTTTACACAGAGCTGAGGACCTGATCCAAGGTGGGTGAAGCTCTCTCTAACCTCATTTGTTTTACACAGAGAGAAACTGAGACCCAGGAAAATGAGGAAATTTGGTCTTGCTCACTCAGAATCAGGAGACAAAAGGGACTTCCTGGTTAAGACCAGGACAGAGTGAAGTTTGCATCATGGCTATTAAATTCCAGGCAAGTCACTTAACTTCTCTAAACCTGGGTTTCCTTAAGATCAACAATATTTACAGTGATAAAAATAAGAATTAAGCCTACTGTTTAAAGATGTTGTAGGAATAAACGAAGCATTTCACACAGACTCATGTAGTATATTTAGCTTACAGTTTCTGAATGTGTGCTCAGTTGCCCAGTTGTGTCTGACTCTTTGCAATACCATGGACTGTAGCCTGCCAGGCTCCTCTGTCCATGAAATTCCCCAGGCAAGCAAACTGGAGTGGGTTGCTATATTCGACTTCAGGGGACCTTCCCAACCCAGGGATCGAACCAAAGTCTCTGGTGTCTCCTGCACTGGCAGGTGAATTCTTTACCACTGCGCCAGCTGGGAAGCCCATAAAATACAGGCACCAAAAATAACTATTACCTTTAATGGCAAAGCCAGAACTAGACCTGTTTCTCCCCAGAAGACTCATGCATAATGCAGGAGGAAATTCAACTTCGTCTTAACCTACAGGACCACCTCTTTCCATGCCCTGTCTTAACCCGTTCACATTCAACAATCTTTCTTTAAGGCCGTGGCTCTCAAACATTTCGGTGTCCGGATCCTTTTCCACACTTGAGAACTATTGAAGATTCCCAAAGAACTCTTGTTTATATGGGTTTTCAAAACTATATGTTAGTCTATTTTAAAATAATAATAATAACCTCATTACACTTGAACATTAATACATATTTTCATGAAATATTACTATTTTCTAAAACAAAAAAAAGTTTAACGAGAAAAGTGGCATTGTGTTACATTTATGTGAATTTCTTTAATGTCTGGCTTGATAGCAGCTGGGTTCTCATATCTGCTTCTGCATTCAACCTATTATAATAGGTTGTTTGGGTTGAAGTATATGAAGAAAGTATGGTCTCACAGAGTTGGAATAGGAATATTTGATAGACTTCAGAAAACTGTGAATTTTCTTCTTTGATAATCAACTACATCAAAACTCTGCAAGTGTCAATTTCTTAAAGATTATTTGTATGTGCTATTTAAAACTGTATCAGTGAACTCTGTTATATTAAAATCTATCAGCTATCCTTTTTTACCTATGCGTGATTTTTTGACATCATGCATTGGTCATTCGGAAAATACTGGCCCACTGAGTTATGCAGACCTTCCAAATGTTGTCATATTTCACTATACAAGATCACATTCATTAACATCACTGCCAATCTCAAGAGATGAGTCTTGAAGTGTTAGGAAGCTGTCAAGTTCATAGTGGCAGATATTCTAATTTTCACTTGAAAGCTCGAATTTGATCTTTGGTAACAAATACTGTCAGTGTTTACTTTGACAGGCTCATTTCAATTATTTTTTGAGAAATTCTCTACTACATATCTAGGCTGAAGTAACTACAGTTTTTTGTTAAAAGATAATTTTTTTAAAAAGGTCAATCATAACTCTCATACAGATATAAAACAACCACATAAGAGATTTTCTTTAAGTCCTAATGAGGGAGCCAGGCAGATGTTTGAACCTGTTCAAAGGAGAAAGCCAAAGAAGCACAAATCTGTAATGAACAGAAGAATGCTAAAATGAATGTGCACATGGCACAGAATAGAGGGGGATGGGGTATCCTTCCACCAGACACAAGGCATTTGCATTTCTATAGAAAAGAATTATTGTGCATTGCTATCAGTTATCTACAACTTACAGAGTTGTAAAATAGCTCCATAGAATCCTAAGCAGCAAAACACACAGTTTTCCTTTGAAGCACTAACCTTCCCCGCAGTCCTCTGTCACTCATTCTTTCGAGTAAAAAAAAAAAAAAAAGGTGTTTTGTGAAAAAAGCAGCTTGTTCAACTCACAGCTTAACAGTTGCAGGAGTGCTCTTCCTAAGACAATCATAACACTTTGGCACGCAACACAAGTAATACTAAGAAAGACTGGTGTCACTACCGTGATTGCTCCTAAGGTGCCGACAGCTTCAGTCACCAGTGTTTTTGCACCATTGGGGCTTCCCTAACGGCTCAGACAGTAAAGAATCCGCCTGCAATATAGGACACCAGGGTTCGATCCTTGGATCAGGGAAGATCCCCTGGAGAAGGGAACAGCTACCCACTCCAGTATTCCTGCCTAGAGAATTCCATAGACAGAGGGGCCTGATGGGTTACCATCCACAGAGTGACAGAGTTGGGCACAACCAAGCGACTAACACTTTCAACTCACTGAAACGGCAAATGATAGATTAATATTAATTGAAGAACAGTTTAGATCTTGAAGATCCCCTGACAGGCTCATGAGAGTCTGTGAATGTTCCAGAATCACTGCCCTAACCTATGTTGTTGATCACGGTAATGGCCTAAAGAAGAATGAGCAAAAAGAAGCAGAGAGACGGATACCTGAAAACTGAAAAATCAGACCTCATATGGGTCACTGCTTGAGGAGGGGAAAGTAATCAATGAGAATCTGGGAACAGTGGCATGGAGTTGGGGGAATAGAGAATGTAAACAATGATAAAACCCACCAAAAGTTGGGGGACTTTGTTGTTACTGTGTACTGGCAACTCCAAACAATGCCATTGATGAAATACTCCTCTCCACACAGGCGGACCATTCGCACTGCCCTCCTCTTGTTCATCACTAACCAGAAGTATGGCCCTGAGTGAGATACAGGAGTCCACTAGCATTAGAGCTGCAGACTGTATAGGGGAGAGATGGCAACCATCCTGTTCCAACTCTTCTAGTAACTGACAAGAAATTTGGCAAGCACGGATACTTGTCAAAATCCAAATAGATCAGTATTGTGATCCTCCTCTCCCTCAAAATATAAGTATTATAACACTTCAACTTTAGTCACATTCTCCCCAAATTTTGAACATTATACTTCAGTTTTCTCTTTTTTTTTAACCTTATAAGACCTTCTTTTTGTCTTATAGAGGTGAATTTTTTCTGTTCATGCTCATATATAATATTGTGTTTGCTCTTCACTTCTTCTTGCATCTCAGACCAGCCTTCTGCCTAAAGTATATTCTTGAGAATTTCCTTTGGTGAGAGTCTGCTGGCAATGACTTCTCATAGATTTTGTCTGCAAATCCTCCTTTAAAAATATTTTTTGCTGCATATATAATCCTAGGTTAAGTTATTTTTCTCTCAGCATATTTCAATGACAGAGATATTTCAATGATGTCTTTCATTGCTGTTGAGAGGACAACTGCTGGGATAATTACTATTCTTTAAAGATAATCTTTCTGATTGCTTTAAGATCTTCTCTTTGTTTTGATGTTCTGCAGTTTCATGTATGCTGTTTGCAGGTGTGGATTTCTTTCATCTTACGTGAGATTTGTGAGGTTTCCCAAAAGTGTAAATGGGTGTCTTTCACCAGTACTGAAAAATTCTCAACTATCACCTGTCTAGATATTGTCTCTGCAACATTCTTTCTCTCCCCTTCTTCTGGAACACCTATACGTGTATAAAATTATTTCATTTTACCTTCCAGATCACTCAACCTCTCTTTCATGTTTCCCATCCTTTTGTCTCTCTGTGCTACATTCTGGACATATTTTTTAGAACTCTCCCCTAGGTTACTGATTTTCTCCTCAGTTGTGTCTAGTTAACTGTTGAATCCATAATTTTTTATTTCCAGAAATTCTCTTTTAAATATACTTTGTCAGTTTTACAGTCTGATTTTTATTCATAATTTTATTTCTTATTTCTTTAAACATATTAAAATACTTCTTTTATATGTGATAATTCACTATCTACAGTCTTTATGGGTCTGATTCTGCTATCTGATGTTTCTGTTGTCTGAGTACTCATATTACCTCACTTTCTTAGGTATTTTTATCATTTTTGAGCATGAGCTAAAATTTCTTTAAAACTTTATCATGAAGAGTTCCTTAATTCCTTGAGGGTTAGGGAAGACAAGTTCTTCTAAGAGAATGTACATTTGGTTCTGCTAGGCACCTCGAGGACACTACCAATGTAAGTCACTTTGGTTGTGTGAATTCATGTTATAGATCCTCATAAGAGTTGACTTGTGATCACAAATTTTCAGGGAAGATATTTTTTTGACCCTCTACCCAGCCCCAGTGTTTAAGACAAGCAACTACTTTTATTCTTCAGGTGACCGGTTTATTTCTAAATTACCCATGCACTAAACTGCCTATGCACTAAACTGGCCTATGGACATTTGAAGTCCTCACTTTATAGAAGTGGTCCTCTTAGACTCCTATCTTAGGAATATTCTGGGCTTCACCTTCTGTTTCCCCATGAAAAACCAAAGTTCAAAAATTAAGTCAGTTCAGGACTTCTCTGGTGGCACAGTGGATAGGAATCTGCCTGCTAATACATGGGACACGGGTTTGATACCTGGTGCAGAAAGATTCCACATGCTGCAAAGCAACTAAGCCTGCACTCTACAGCCTGTGAGTCACAACTAGTGAGCCCATGAGCCGAAACTACAAAAGTTCATGCACCTGGAATCTATGCTTTGCAACAAGAGAAGCCACCACAATGACAAGCCCATGCACTGCAAGGAAGAGTAGCCCCTGCTCAGCTCAACTAGATAAAGCCCACTTCCAGTGCAGTTCAGTTCAGTTCAGTTGCTTAGTCATGTCTGACTCTTTGCGACCCCATGGACTGCAGCACGCCAGGCCTCCCTGTCCATCACCATCTCCCAGAGCTTACTCAAACTCATGTCCATTGAGTCGGTGATGCCATCCAACCATCTCATCCTCTGTTGTCCCCTTCTGCTCCTGCCTTCAATCTTTCCCAGCATCAGGGTCTTTTCCAATAAGTTAGTTCTTTGCATCAGGTGGCCAAAGTATTGGAGTTTCAGCTTCAACATTATTCCTTCCAATGAATATTCAGGACTGATTTCCCTTAAGATTGCTGGTTGGATCTCCTTGCAGTCCAAGGGACCAAGAGTCTTCTCCAACACCACCACAGCTCAAAAACATCAATTCTTTGGTGCTCAACTTTCTTTGCAGTCCAACTCTCACAACCATACATGACTACTGGAAAAATCATAGCTTTGACTAGATGGACTTTTGTTGGTAAAGTAATGTCTCTGCTTTTTAATATGCTGTCTTAGTTGGTCATAGCTTTTCTTCCAAGGAGCAAGCGTCTTTTAATTTCATGGCTGCAGTCACCATCTACAGTGATTTTGGAGCCCAAAAAATAAAGTCTCTCACTGTTTCCATTGTTTCCCCATCTATTTGCCATGAAGTGATGGGACCGGATGCCATCATCTCCATTTTCTGAATGCTGAGTTTTAAGCCAGCTTTTTCACTCTCTTCTTCCACTTTCATTAAGAGGCTCTTCAGTCCTTCTTCACTTTTTGCCATAAGGGTGGTATCATTTGCATATCTGAGGTTATTGGTATTTCTCCTGGCAATCTTAATTCCAGTTTGTGCTTCATCCAGCTCAGCATTTACCAAAAATTAAAAAAGGGAGAATGGCATTGAAACATGTATACTATCATGTAAGAAACGAAGTGCCAGTCTATGTTCGATACAGGATACAGGATGCTTGGGGCTGGTGCATGGGGATGATCCAGAGAGATGATATGGGGTGGGAGGTGGGAGGGGGATTCAGGATTGGGAGCTTGTATACACCCGTGGTAGATTCATGTCAATGTATGGCAAAACCAATACAGTATTGTAAAGTAAAATAAAGTAAAAATAAAATTTAAAAAATTAAAAATTTAAAAAATTTAAAAAAAATGTTTTTAAAGAAAAATAAACAGTAAAAAAAAACACATTTTTTTTAAAAATCAGCCAGTTCAACAAATATTCTTGAGGCAAAAGCGAACTTTCAGGCTCTCCTTACTTTATTTGCTTAGTTTTTGGTCTTTCAGGATTCTTTAACAACTTGCTGACTCATCAGAAATACATTTTTAATGGTTTTTTATGTCATTGAGCACATTTAGTTGTTTTCAGCAGGAGGATCAGTTAAGAAAAGCCATTCCACTATACTGCAAGAAATGAAAGCCCCCATAAAAGCATGTGATGTCTTAATGATGATTTATCTGATGCAGTTTGGTTGTGTGGAATAGGAGTGAGGGCCAGGAGCAAGGTTGCAGCTGGAGATAGACGTGAAAAGCTCATCAGGAACTAGCCAATGAAGGGCCTTGACTGACATTCTATAACTGAAATTTATCTAGCAGGTAATAGAGGTTCTTCCAACTTTGGACTACAATATCCATAAAGCTTTTCACATACTAACATCTTAGGCTTCTATTATTTTTTAATATTTATTTTTATTTTTTATTTGGCTGTGTCAGGCCAGGCCTTAATTGTGGCACACAGGATCTTTAGTTGCAGCATGCAAATTCTTAGTTGTGATATGTGGTGGTTCTCAAAACGTGGCCAAGTTCCACCTGCAACAGAATCCTCTAGTTCACTTATCAAAACTTGCCCTCCCCTATACCAAACCTACTGAATCAGTATCTCCAGAGAATTAAGGTGGGGAAGAGACTACTAAGGGATAAGAAAATCACTTTTAATGAGATAAAACTGAGGGAGAACATATCTTGCAGAGCATATCTCTTGCTATACAGATGAATGTTACTTCATTAAACCTTTGTTTAGGTATTAAAAAGTGCGTGTGCATGTGTGTGTACCTGTGTGCACACACACTGGAACAAGCTGTAAAATGTGTTTTATGTGTTGAAGTCAAAGAAGTTAGAGAATCATCACCTTAGAGGATGTCTTTTATACTGCTTTTCATCAGGCTTTACCTGTAATTAAAATGTTGTGAGAAAAGGAACGCAGTATAATTTCCCCGTGAATAACCCTACCCATAGCATGCTGGGACACATTTATGTTTGTACATAAATCAATTAACTTGGGCACTTCTTGAATCAAAATGAAGTGATTAAAAAGCATCTCTATGAATCTGGTATGGGTAGAAACACGATGTTAATTGTCACCTATTCAAGAACTGTTTTCTTCTTTTCCTCAAGAGATTACAAAGCCTGTGTTACAGCTCTCATCATCTCAGCAACCCTATACTTCGGGAAATGAAGTATCACAAAATCCTGGCACAACTGACCCCAAAGAACTAAGTGGGTCCTTTTGCCGAGCAATACTAAGTATTGCTCCCACAAGTAGTCATAGCTTGTTGCCTGAATGCCTTTTGCTATTGGGATGCTTTTTCATTACACTTGTGCTTGCTTCAGTCTGTGGCTTATTCTTTCAAAAAAACAAATAAACAAGAACAAATACAAAGTCATCCATTCAAACATCACCAACACAAATGCACACACAAACTGTTGTCTTAAATGTACTTTGCAATGTCATTCACCACATGCCTTTAGTATGTTTTCCACTTCCCATACCTCTAGTACTTTTTTCTTTAATTTCAATCACATTTTACATAAAGAAGTTTTCAAAAGGAATACTTTATACTTCTTTTGCAAAAGGAAAACAAGCACTTGCCAAAAGGGAAGATAAACATAAAAATAAATGTGAGGGAAGGAAAACCAAGTTATTAGAGTCATTAGAGTTATCTAAAGGCCAAGTTATCAGAGTCAAGTTAGATTCCATTACTTGCCAGTCCTCTGAACCTGAATGCAGTTTATTCTCTCTGTTTAAAAATAAATAAAAGCAACTTCATGAAGCCATGAAAATAATTAATTATTTTTTAAAAGACCTCTGAGGACCAGACTTTTTTTTTCCTATGATGCTATCAAATGACATGAGCAATGGGAAAAGGAAATAACTTTCTTGATAGTGGTTCATTTTGTTTCAAGGCTGAACAGGTATCTTTTAGAACTGTCTCCTGTTTCGTTAGTATTTCAGACTTTCGGAAAGGATGGTATAGACTTGGTTCTCAAGCTGCAGTGTGCATTGCTATCACCTAAGGGCCTTTAGAACGCAGATGGCTGGGCCTCATTCCCAGTTTCCGATTCGGCAGATAAGGCCCAAGAATTTGTATTTTTAACAAGTTTCCAGGTGGTGCTGATGCTGTGGGTGCAGACCACACCTTGGGAAATACGAATCCTTCACATCTTTCACAATCCTGTTTAACAGGGTCCCTCCTTCTCTGCAGTCTTTGTCCTAATCACTTCCTGTCCATCTTCCTTATTCCCAGTCTTTTCACCCAATTTACTGTATTATCCTCCCTTTATAAATCCCAAGCTTTGAAATACTTTTTGTCTATCGACCAACACACACTTATCAAGTAATAATTCATTTTCTCATGTTTCATTAACCAAAGACAAGGGTAACCGCCAATCAGAGCTCGCAGTCAGCATGGAGTAACTGGTGTTTTTATACTGGCTTGCTATAATTCTAGCCCAGAAAAAAGAAACCTGATGTTTTAGTTTAAATAGCCTGTGCATCTAATCTCTGATATATATGAGCGTTTTTTGGTCCGTCTTTTTGAAGTACTGAAAATAGCTCACAGACACCCCCTCCCCTTCTTCCCCCAATACCCCCACGAGGCTGGGAAGCTCAGGTTGGGACCACCTGGTATCTATCACTCATCTGGTAAATAATCACTGATTGTCTTCTATCATTTGTCCTATTGTTATCCCTTAACAGCATGAAGGGACTGCATCTGGCCCTTCTTTGTAACTTGCACAGTACCTTGCTTAGGGCTTTAGAATATTAGCAACTGCCCCTCAAAAAATGAAAGAAAAAAAACCTGTTTATTTAATGTCTGACTATACTACAAAAATATCAGGGGAGAGCAACATAATGAAAGAATATTTGTAGTAAAACAGACAGTATAGAAGACAAACTCAAAAGTTATCCTTCGGGGAAGGAAAATGAGTCAACAAAACAATTAATTTCCAGGGTTGGTAAAGAGACCTGAAAATAACTGCTTTCCTGATTAAGTTCACTAGGATATGATTCCATTGGATTGCTCTGCCTGGGGCCTCCTGGAAGGCTGTTAGGGGGAAATGCTGGAAATGAATCTGATTTAATCACAAGCAGACAAACTAGGGATTTGGAGTGATGGTAAGGTCTTAATGAATCAGACATAATTATGCCTTCCTCAAGAGTATGTGACTCTTCCTTTTTCCAAAACTCCACTTAAAACTCTCATCCTCTTAGACACCATCCCAGGTGATGAACACTACCATACCACCCTGACCTGATTCTGAGCACATTTCTCTCTGAACTCCCTTAGCAATATGGACTCCCTGCATGTTACATTGAAACTACTAATGAAGCTTTTTCATATGTGTGGGGGGTGGGGTGGGTAGGTGGGTGAGTGTGTGTGTGTGTGTGTGTGTGTGTGTGTGTATGTGAAGAAAGTGCCCTTCTTCCCTACAAAAAATAGCCCCCACACATCTGTGACAAAGACCTAAAGCTTGCCTGTGATAATTTCTTTATTGGATGACCTTATTTATGCCAAGCATCTTCTTTTAAACTGCCAGCTACAGTAAGCTGTTATCTGTCATTAATCTGTTTGTGCCCCTTCCTGCCCTTGCTGATGATGCTCAAATAGTACTCTAGCACTGCTTTGGATAGTTCCACCAAGGGAATTGCAAGGAAATCTTTTGACTACTGACAACTCCAGAAAGATGCAAAAAGCAAGGTTTTAAGTTGTTGTTTTACATATCCCAAAGACTTATTCAGTTCAGTTCAGTTCAGTCGCTCAGTTGTGTCTGGCTCTTTGCGACCCATGAATCACAGCGTGCCAGGCCTCCCTGTCCATCACCAACTCCCAGAGTTCACTCAAACACATCCATCAAGTCAGTGATGCCATCCAGCCATCTCATCCTCTGTCGTCCCCTTTTCCTCCTGCCTCCAGTCCCTCCCAGCATCAAAGTCTTTTCCAAAGAGTCAGCACTTCGCATGAGGTGGCCAAAGTACTGGAGTTTCAGCTTTAGCATCATTCCTTCCAATGAACACCCAGGACTGATCTCCTTTAGGATGGACTGGTAAAGACTTACTAGATATAGCTAATTAAACAGCTTATCAAAGTAAAAATCTGGGTGCTATGTGGTGGTCTACCCCCTCATTCATGCTTGATTGAATAATATGGTTCAAATCCAAGGAGCTCCTCCTCTAATGAAGTTCCTGCTTTGATCCGTTGCTACAGCAACTTAGGGCCATAGTCCAAGACGACAGCAAATGTATCAGCAAATCCATTTTCTCCCTGCTTTAATGACCTCAGAGCCAAAACTGTATTTGATAGTATACAAGTTTAGAAGAAGTATTGTGCCTATAATTTTTTTTTCCTTTTCCAACATGGAAATCAATCATATTTATATTCCTGAGCACAGTGCCATCCATATAATAGGCATTGAAAAAATACTTGAGGGAAATTAGTTATACATGATGAAATGACTACACAGATGTACTATCTCTTTTTCCTGAGACCCCACCAAAAATGACAGTGAAAGAATTTAAAAGGAATATATTCACATAAATGAAGAAAATGGGAAATTACACCACAGTAAGCAAGTGTTTTCCACTTTTTTTTTTCAGCATTTTAAAAAATTGTGGTAAAATATATACAACACAAATCTTACTATTTTATCCATATTTAAGTATACAGTTCAGTGGTATTAAGTACATTTACGTTATTGGGCCCCATCCCAAAGTAAAACCCTGGAGCCATTAACAATGCTCCCACTAAACCAAGGAAAAACCCTATTCCCCCTCCCTCCACTCATGGTAACCACTATTCTTTTTTTGTCTCTACATATTTGACCACCCTAGGTACCTCATATAAGTTGAATCAGATAATATTTGTCCTGGTGTGACTGGCTTATTTCACTTAACATAATGTCTTTAAGCTTATCTATGTTATATTAATAGCATGTGTCAGAATTTCATTCCTTTCCCCCTCTACTAAATCAGACATATTTCATTTTTAGTTTTATTGAGAAATAATCAATAGAATTTTTTTCCAGGCTGAATAATATTCCACTGTATGGATATTACCACCCTTTATTTATCCATTCATCCATCAAAGGGCATATCGGCAATTTCTACCTTCTGGCTATTGTGAATGATGCAGCCATGACCATCAGTGTGCAAATGATTATTCAAGTCCCTGCTTTCAAAACTTTTGTGTATATACCCAGAAGTGGAAATGCTGGATCAAATGGTAATTCTATGCTTAACTTTTTGAGGAAACATAATTTTCCACAGCAGCTATACCATTTCACATTCCCACCAACAAGGTGCAAGAGTTCCAGTTTCTCCACATCCACCTTAGCACTGTTGTTTTTTTGTTTAAGGGACTTTTTATGATGTCAGCCTAATGGGTATGAAGGGGTATCTCATTATGGGTTTTTTTTTTACTTTATTTTACTATACAATACTGTATTAGTTTTGCTATACATCAACATGAATCCGCCACGGGTGTACACGTGTTCCCAATCCTGAACTCTCCTTCCACCTCCCTCCCCATACCATCTCTCTGGGTCAGCCCAGTGCAGCAGCCCCAAGCATCCTGTATCCTGCATTGAACCTAGACTGACGATTCGTTTCTTATATGATATTATACGTGTTTCAATACCATTCACATTACGGATTTGATTTGCATTTCCCTGATGGCTGGTGACATGGAGAAGCTTTTTATGTGCTAATTAGCACCTTTTCTGTTCCTTTTTTAAAACATAGAAACCAGATGGAGGAATAGTAATGTAGCAGAGCAAAGGAAGGCGAGCGTGGAAGGGGGGTTACAGGTGAGAAGCAAACTGATAGCCTCACAAAACCTTTGAAAGATTCAGGCCATGATAAATGGGTGGACCATGGTAAGGATCAGAGCTGAAGACACCCTCTGCCCTTGAAGCCGAGCAGTTTCTCTTTACCTAGGCAGGAGGATGGAACCCTGATCCCTGGCAAATCCGAAGTGGGGAGGCCCTAGATTCCACTACAGCTGGCACAGGAGCCAGCAGGCGTGAGATAAGGTCTGGAAACGGGGAAACTGAGCAAAAGTGCATCCTGAGCAGTGGGGTCCCCAGCCCTCTTCCTCAACTCTGCTCCCCAAATGTAGGCAACACGTGTTACCCCTAGACAGCATATGAGAGGATTCTTCTAAAAAACTGAACTGCCCCACGGGAAGAAAATCATGGATAATACCACTTGGGGTTCCTGTAACAAAAGAGCAAGATCCCCACAAAAACCCAAAAGGAAAGGCTCCCACTTGACAAGCTCTGTATACACACATAGAGAACTTCCAATTAGTCTTTTTTTTTTTTTTTGCCTTTTTTCTTAATTGAAATATAGTTGATTTATAATTTTGTGTCAGTTTCAGGTATATGGCAACTTGACTCAGTTTTATATATATATGGGAAAAAATTTTATATATGTATATATTTGTGTATATTTATATTCTTTTAAAAATTATTTTCCATTATAGGTTATTATAAGATACTGAGTATAGTTCCCTGTGCTATAAGTAGGTCAATAGATAACAAGGTTGGTGATCTGTTTTATGTATTGTAGTATGTATATTTTAATCCCAAACTCCTAATTTATCCCTTCTCCCTCCAATTAGGTCTTGTGCCTTACTCTACAATATGAAGTGACCACTAAGGGTCACCAGACACCAGAGAAGAGCCCCCATCAATAAAAACAAAGACCAAAGCAAAGTCTCCAGATACCTGGATCAGGAAGAAACAGGTGATGCCAGAAACAGAGATACCTTCAAATAAAAATTGCAATTAAAATTTCTAAAGAGTTAAGAGAAGACACTGCATCCATCAATTTTTTAAAAGTAGTATGCTATGAAAAACAAAAAGAACCCTTGGAAATCAAAAGTGCTCATTGACCTTAAAAAGTTAATAGGTTGGAATTAATAAAAAGGAAAAATTGTGGAAAATAATAAGGATAGTATAAGGATAAAATATTTTGAGTATCAATTGAATTCAACATCGAAATTAAGAAAACAGAGAAGGAAAACATTATCAAAGAAATAATTTGAGAAAAATTTCCTGGAACTGAAGGACACGAGTCACCAGTTGACAATCTAATGAATGAAGAAAGATGAGTGCCAAGTTTCAGCATACCAAGGACACAGAAAAGAACTACAAGTGTCCAGATAGATAAGTCACTTACAAAGAAACAGGATTAGAAATGGTCTTAGACTTCTGAAAAATGACCCTAGAAGCTAAGAAGACAATGGAACAATGTCTTTAAAGGAAAATAATTTGCGACCTGAATTCCATAGGGCCAAACTGAAAATAGAGTGAGGGTAGGAAAAAAGACATTTTCAGATAAGAACCCCAAAAAAAGCCCTATCTCCCATGTATCATTTCTAAGAAAGCAATAGAAAGAAAGTGTCATAAAAACTAGGAAGGGAAGCAAGACATGGGACCCAGGAAACAGGGGTTCTGACATAAAAGAAAAGAAAATGTCCGGTATAATAACTAGGTGAAAGGCCCAAGGTAAAACCTCTATCCTGGAGCAGGAGGACTTTACAGAGGAAAGTTCCAGATAGAGTGGCATACACACTTGGGCATGAAAAACGACTGATATACCATAAAAGCTCTAAACAGAAAGAAAAGGCAACCCACTCCAGTATTCTTGCCTGGAGAATCCCATGGACAGAGGAGCCTGGTGGGCTACAGTCCATGGGGTCTCAAGAGTCAGACACAACTTAGCGACTAAACCACCGGAGAAAGACTACCCTCAATTTGGCAGTAAGTGACAACTGTCCTTAAGATTTCTTTTTTTTTTCCCCTGATAGAAAAAGAAAACACGTGGAAAATGAACATAATAAATTTTCTATTCAAACATAAAATAAAAGAAAAGGACATGTACGTAGGAAACAATGCAAGTAGAAACAAACAAACAAGCAAGCATTATCACCTCCAGAAAAAAAAAAAAAAGATATACAAGGAGGGCTTTTTGGCTTCGCAATAGACAATAATTATATAAACATAACATGATATCAATAAATACTGATAATAATGGCTTTCAGGAAAGGGTAGAAGGCAAGTAATTGACACTTTTATCCCAGATAACAGCAAGTCAATCAGTTCAGTTGAGTTGTTCAGCTGTGTTCGACTCTGCAACCCCATGGATTGCAGCATGCCAGGCCTCCCTGTCCATCAACAACTCCCAGAGCTTACTCAGACTCATGTCCATTGAGTCAGTGATGCCATTCAACCATCTCATCCTCTGTCATCCCCTCCTCCTGCCTTCAATCTTTCCTAGCATCAGTCTTTTCCAAGGAGTCAGTTCTTCGCATCAGGTGGCCAAGTAATGGAGCTTCAGCTTCAGCATCAGTCTTTCCAATGAATATTCAGGAAAGGGCAGGGGCTCTGGGTGCAGCAGACCTGGGTATGGCATAAGCCCTCTTGGAGGAGGTCACCATTAGCCCTACCATAGAGCCACCAGAACTTACAGAGGATTGGGGAAACAGACTCTAAGAGGGCGCAAACAAAACCTTGTGTGCACCAGGACACAGGAGAAAGGAGCAGTGACCCCACAAGAGACTGACCAAGTCAATAGGTGGCTTCTATAAATGGATAAATGATACATCAAGAAAGTGTTTTATTTTGAATGTAGCAACAAATATCTTGATGGTTGAAACTGAAAACTTTTGGATAAATGATAGCCTAATGTGTCCTTTCTGACTTAAGTATCTTTTTATGGAAACAGTGTAGCTTCATTCTTTTTTTAATTGAAGTATATAGATGATGTACAAAATTATATGATACAGGTGTACAATATAATGTCAAAATGGCCATACTACCCAAGGCAACCTACAGACTCAGTGCAGCCCCTATCAAAATACCAATGGCATTTTTCACAGTAGTTTTTGGATCTGTCTCCTAAAGCAAAAGAAATAAAACCAAAAATAAACAAATGAGACCTAATTGAATTTAAAAGCTTTTATGTAGCAAAGCAGACCACTGATAAAATTAAAAGATCTATTGAATGAGACAAAATATTTGCAAATAATATGACCAATAAGGGATTAATATCCAAAATATACAAATAGCTCATACAGTTCAGTTCAGTCACTCAGTCGTCTCCAACTCTTTTCAACCCCATGGACTGAAGCATGCCAGGTTTCCCTGGCCATCACCGTCTCCCAGAGCTTGCTCAAACTCATGTCCATCCAACCATCCATTCAAAAGCATCAGTGCTTTTGAACTGTGGTGTTGGAGAAGACTCTTGAGAGTCCCTTGGACTGCAAGGAGATCCAACCAGTCCATTCTAAAGGAGATCAGTCCTGGGTGTTCTTTGGAAGGAATGATGCTGAAGCTGAAACTCCAATACTTTGGCCACCTGATGCGAAGAACTGACTCCTGGGAAAAGACCCTGATGCTGGGAAAGATTGAAGGCAGGAGAAGGGGATGACAGAGGATGAGATGGCTGGATGGTATCACCAACTCAATGGACATGAGTTTGTGTAGACTCCAGGAGTTGGTGACGGACGGGGAGGCCTGGTGTGCTGCAGTCCATGGGGTCCCGAAGAGTCAGACATGACTGGGTGACTGAACTGAACTGATCTGAGGTTGGTCATAGCTTTTCTTCGAAGGAGCAAGTGTCTTTTAATTTCATGGCTGCAGTCACCATCTACAGTGATTTTGGAGCCCCCAAAAATAAAGTCCCTCACCGGTTCCATTGTTTCCCCATCTATCTGCCATGAAGTGATGGGACCAAATGCCATGATCTTAGTTTTCTGAATGTTGAGTTTTAAGCCAACTTTTTCAGTCTCCTCTTTCACTTTCATCAAGAGGCTCTTTAGTTCTTCGCTTTCTGCCATAAGGGTGGTGCCATCTGCATATCTGACGTTATTGATATTTCCCCCGGCAATCTTGATTCCAGCTTGTGCTTCATCCAGTCTGGCATTTCGCATGATGTTCAGTTCAGTTCAGTCACTCAGTCATGTCCAACTCTTTGCAACCCCATGAACCACAGCATGCCAGGCCTCCCTGTCCATCACCAACTCCCGGAGTCCACCCAAACCCATGTCCATCGAGTCGATGATGCCATCCAACCATCTCATCCTCTGTTACCCTCTTCTCCTGCCCTCAGTCTTTCTCAGCATCAGGTTCTTTTCCAGTGAGTCAGCTCTTCTCATCAGGTGGTCAAAGTAGTGAAGCTTCAACTTTAGCACCAGTCCTTCCAGTGAATATTCAGGACTGATTTCCTTTATGATTGACTGGTCTGATCTCCTTGCTGTCCAAGGGACTCTCAAGAGTCTTCTCCAACACCACAGTTCAAAAGCATCAATTCTTCAGCACTCAGCTTTAGTTATAGTTCAACTCTCACATCCATACATGACCATTGGAAAAACCGTAGCCTTGACTAGATGGACCTTTGTTGACAAAGTAATGTCTCTGCTTTTTAATATGTTATCTAGGTTGGTCATAACTTTCCTTCCAAGGAATGTCTTTTAATTTCATGGCTGCAATCACCATCTGCAGTGATTTTGGAGCCCAGAAAAATAAAGTCAGCCACTGTTTCCACCGTTTCCCCATCTAACTGCCATGAAGTGATGGGACTGGATGCCATGATCTTAGTCTTCTGAATGTTGAGCTTTAAGCCAACTTTTTCACTCTCCTCTTTCACTTTAATCAAGAGGCTCTTTAGTTCTTCTTCACTTTCTGCCATAAGCGTGGTGTCATCTGCATATCTGAGGTTATTGATATTTCTCCCAGCAATCTTGATTCCAGCCTGTGCTTCTTCCAGCCCAGCGTTTCTCATGATGTACTCACATATGTTAAATAAGCAGGGTGACAATATACAGCCTTGATGTACTCTTTTTTCTATTTGGAACCAGTCCGTTGTTCCATGTCCAGTTCTAACTGTTGCTTCCTGACCTCATACAGGTTTCTCAAGAGGCAGGTCAGGTGGTCTGGTATTCCCATCTCTCTCAGAATTTTCCACAGTTGATTGTGATCCACACAGTCAAAGGCTTTTGCATAGTCAATAAATCAGAAATAGATGCAGGATGTACTCTGCATTTAAGTTAAATAAACAGGGTGATAATATGTACTTGATGTACTCCTTTCCCAATTTGGAACCAGTATATTGTTCCATGTCCAGTTCTAACTGTTGCTTCTTGACCTGATTGTACAACTCAACATCAAAAAAAAAACAACAAGGAATTACAGCATAGATTCATTCTTTATCAGGTTCCCAGAAGTGCTATGGAAGAATAACAGTTATGAGTACATATTCTTACTCTCGCTCAGTTGTGTCTGACTCTTTGCAACCCCATGGACTATACAGTCCCTGGAATTTTCCAGGCCAGAATACTGGAGTGGGTAGCTGTTCCCTTCTCCAGGGGATCCCAACCTAGGGACTGAAGCCAGGTCTTCCACACTGCAGGCAGACTCTTTACCAGCTGAGCCATCTGGGAAGCCCAAGAATACTGGAGTGGGTAGCTGTTCCCTTCTCCAGGGGATCCCAGCCTAAGGACTGAACCCAGGTCTTCCACACTGCAGGCAGATCCTTTACCAGCTGAGCCATCTGGGAAGCCCAAGAATACTGGAGTGGGTAGCCTATCCCTTCTCTAGTGGATCTTCCAGAATCGAACCAGAATCTCCTGCATTGCAGGCAGATTCTTTACCAGCTGGACTATCAGGGAAACCCCATTCTGGACTCAGATGACCGAATACTCAGCTTAACTCTGCCACTTCTTATTAACAAGGTGAATTTGGGCAGGTTAATGCACCACTCTACCTCAGTTTCCCCATATGTAAAAGAGGAAGCATAATAATACCCACCCAATGGAATTATTGTGAGAATTAAATAACACATGTAAAGCACTTGGCACTCTGCCTGGCACACTGGACACAGTCATAAAGTATTAGCGATCACTACCACCATCCCCTAGGAGGGTTCTATCCGGATATGCCACCCTGCCACCTTTAAGTACCCTTCCAAAAAGATCACTGTGATAGAATGACAGGTGAAGGACACAGAACAGCTAACTGGAATCCAAGCCCTGCTCCTCAGTCAGAAATAACTAAGTTCTAAATGCAAAGCTCTACAGCATTGGTATCTTCCTCCACCTTGTTCTTTTCTGCTTGGTAATGGAACTGAAAACAACTTAGGGTAATACTGTAAGGAGCAGTCAACAACAGGAGCCTTAAGTCAGACAGACCAGGTCTAATTCTGGCCTCCCACCTATTAACTACATGAGCAGAGGCTAATCACCTGACACTATGGGCTGAACTGTAGCCTCTCAAAAACTGTTTGTTGCAGCCCTAACTCTCAGTTACCTCAGAATGTGACTGTATTTGGAGACAGAGTCTTTAAAAATGTGATGTAGGTAAAATGAGGTCAGGCAAATGGTGTCCTTATAGGAAGAGATTAGAACAGACACAAACAGGAGAAAGACCCTGTGAGGATACAGGCAGAAGACAGCCCTCTGCAAGCCAAGGCAGGAGGCTTCCGAAGAAGCCAGCACCTTATCTTGAGTGTCTAATTTCTAGAACTCTGAGAAAACGTTGTGTTGTTTAAGCTACTCAGTCTGTGGTGCCTTTTTACGGCAGCCCACGGTGACTAACACACTTGATCTCAGTTTCAGAAAGGTAAAACAGGAATGTATCTCATAGGCTAACCGTGAGGATTAAATCGTATAGAAAAGTACTTACCACAGTGCTCAGCCTATAATATGTGCTCAGCAAATGTAGGATAGTATGGTTACTGGCTTATTGTTATTAACAAAATAATTACTTCAGTCTTTTCCATTCGTTGAGTGACCAATTCAGTGAAAGTTGTTGAAGCCATTACAGTGACTTCATAATTCACCTTCGTGTCTTTGGTCTTGCCCTCTTCTCCCCATCTCCGCCATACTGACAGAACATCCTTTCTGGAATGAAAATCTGGCTGTGATATTCAGTATCCCAAAGTGGCCCCAACTATTCTACTCCTGTGTGGCACACGTGTGCCTCTTCCCCTCGCAGAGGCAGACCCTGTGTCCCCTCCCTGTGAGTCTGGGCTGTGCCTGTGGCCGCTTTGACTAGAATAATACAGCGGAGGGAATGACATCCTGGGACTTCCAAGTCCTCTTGGTGGCAGCCACTGAGCCACCAAGAACTAAAGAGCTTCGTGATAAGGGTGAAAGAGCAGAGTGAAAAGCTGGCTTGAAACTCAACACTCAAAAAACTAAGATCATGGCATCTGATCTCATCACTTCATGGCAAATACATGGCGAAAAATGGAAACGGTGACAGATTTTCTTTTCTTGGGCTCCAAAATCACTGTGGATAGTGACTGTCGCCATGAAATTAAAAGCTGCTTGCTCCTTGGAATAAATGACCCACAGAGATGTTATGGGGAGGGAGGTGGGAGGGGGGTTCATGTTTGGGAACACATGTAAGAATTAAAGATTTTAAAATTAAAAAAAATAAAAAATTTTAAAAAAAAATAAATAAAACAACAGACAAGTTATAGTTCAAAAAAAAAAAAGTTATGACAAACTTAGACAGCATATTCAAAAGCAGACACATCACTTTGCCGACAAAGGTCTGTATGGTTTTTCCAGTAGTCACGTACAGATGTGAAAACTGGATCATAAAGAAGGCTGAGCACCGAAGAACGGATGCTTTCGAACTGTGGTGCTGGAGAAGTCTCTTGAGAGTCCCTTGGATTTCAAAGTAATCAAACCAGTCAATACTAAGGAAATCCATCCTGAAGATTCACTGGAAGGACTGATGCTGAAACTGAAGCTCCAATACTTTGGCCACCTGATGAGAAGAGCAGACTCAATGGAAAAACCCCGATGCTGGGAAAGATTGACGACAGGAGGAGAAGGGGTGGCAGAGTATGAGATGGTTACATAGCATCACCGATTTAAGTGACAATAGTTTGAGCAAACAGAGACAGTGAAGGACAAGGGAGCCTGGCATGCTGCAGTCCACGGGGTCGCAAAGAGACACGACTTAACAACTGAACAACAACAATGAGACATTTTTGGTTGTCACAGGACTGAGGGAGTGCTACTGGCATCTACTGGGTAGAGGCCCAAGATGCTGCTAAACACAGGACAGCCAGATGCTGTCAGACAAAAAGGAATTATCCAACCCCAAATGCCACTAGTGCTGAGACTGAGAAAGCCTCATCACTTATGAGAAAGAGAGAGCACTGAATACACATACACATAGGGGCTTAGATGCACATCCCCACCCCTGCCTCAGCTCAGCCCTCTTCTCAGCATCCCTGAGAGCTGGAGGTACCAGGAAAGGTACCAAGGATAAGCAAGGGCTTAAATCCAGGCACCTTCTTTCGTGCTCAATGTGATCCTGATCAAGAGATTTCCTTAATCAGGGTCCTTTTCTCTGCATCCTGTGGTCACTTCTAGGCCTGACTGGCATTCTGTAATTCTGCAGTTGTATGTTGGTGCCTGCTGTTTCTTTCTCGGCTAAAAGATGTCAATGCTGCAGGCTCTCTCACATGCCAAGAGAGGAAAAGTCCCAGATAGGCTGGTCTGAGTCACTGAGAGCTCACATTACACCCTGGATCACCCAGAACTCAGTAAACTCAGCAGGCACAAAGCCTGCCCAGGTAAGTGGCCTTCAAGCTGCAGAAGAAACGGGAGGCTGGGAAGGTGGCCACTGAAGGCTGGGTGGCTAACTCAGCTCTAATCTGAAGAGGCCTCCTTGTCAGTCAAAGCATGCTGTGTCTTTGCCAGGAAGCAGGGAGACCTCTGTGAAATCTGCTTCTTTGCCTCCCAGGGTAAGAGTGCTAGGAAACCTCACCCTGCAGAAGGATTGCTTCTGAGAGAGAGAGGTCCTACAGAGAGGCAGTGAGCAGAGCTGATGCCTGGGGCCACTCCAGGGGCCTGACTTTATTGTTTCTAATTGGCTTCAAGAGGAGGTCAGACCGTGTAGTGGTAAAAAGCCTCAGCTTTCACATCACACAGGCCTGAGTGTGAGTCTAGTCTATCCCTTTTTGTGTGATCCTGGTAAAGCAAGCCTGCCTTAGTCTTGACTAATCCTCAGTCCTGACTTGGGAACAATAATAGTATCCACGTTGCTCTGTGGATTAACTGAGATAGTGAAACCACAGGTTTATCATACTGCACAGCCTAACTGCAAGTAGATGGTTATTATGAAAGGATACTACAGACCAGTGAATAGCTGAGGAGTATGATGGAATTCTCACATCAACTCCTGTATCCAGGTAGGATGCCAGATGATACTGAGAACTAACACTTTGATGGCAATTAACGTGCTTACAACTATTTCAAGTGCTCTGCACTTACTAACTCAAACATCACAAAGACCCTGTGTGACAGGTATTTTATAATCCCCGTCTTACAGATGGGACAATGAGACACAGAACTGGTAAGGGGAGGACGAGGGTTTGGACAAAGGCAGCTTAGTTCCTGAATCCCTGCCCTTAGCAGTGCACACAGCACCCTGAAAGACTCCAGAAAATGGTAAGAAATGCAGGGGGAGGCCACCCCAGCCTGCCTCAACCCTTGTCCTGCTACCAAATACCTTCTTCACCCCTAGGCAGCAGAGCCCTGCAAATGCCCAGCAGAGAAGCTCCCAGCTCTGCAGGGCAGAGTCCAGAGTGTCTGTTGGGGTGTGGCAAGGGATGACACAAGAAGGCAGGAAGCAAATGAGATTCGGAAATGGGCAAACATCCCAGCACCATTTGCTGGCTGTGGGTGACTCTGGGCCCAGAGACATACTTTCTCAGCGCTTTATTTCTCTCCCTTGTAAACAAGGGCTCACAGTTGGTCAAACTCCCTACTAGCTCTAGAACACTAGGTTTTCCTAGTGAGAAAAGGCTGCCGGTGGAGTCTAGGCTGGATCCTATCTCGGGTGAAGAACGCCCCCTGGCGGATACTTCCAAGAATGTCCCAGAGCGCTGGGTTGGGACTCAGAGAGGACTTGGTTGGGCTGCTCTGCCCATGTAGCAGTGTGGGCACACATGTAGCTGTGTGGTCCCTCGCACAGTGCTTCGGCTCTCTGACTCTCCGAATTCTGACCAGAAAATGACACATAAAAAACTACCAGTAATGGTAATATTTATAATATCTAACACTTTTTCCCCCACACACATTTTTTCACCACTTTATTCTGAAATAGTAATGGGTTCTAAACCAATGTGAATGATAAATTTTAGGAGTTACATATTTGTTCTTGGCACTCTATTATAAGGTTATAACACTGCCTCTGTTTTTCCTATACTTATTTTTGTCCTTTGTGGGGTTTTTGTTTTGTTTTTATTTCAATTGGGGGGGAATGTATTTAATTGCAATAAGAACAATTCTTTCTTATAAGAAGAATGTAATTGTGGTGAGATCTATTCTCTTAACAGGTTTTTAAATATACAACACACTGTTAACTATAGTCACTGTGTTATCTAGAACTTACTCATCTTACATAACTGAAATTTTATATCCCTTGATTTACCTAAGACTTTTTGAGTGTTTATGACATGATAGGTAGGCCCTGTTCTAATAATATATATATTTACTTAATCCTCCACATAACCATGTAAGAAAGTTCAAAGACTGTACAGCTCACTACAATAATCCACAAGAGACTAGGCCAATTAGAAAAGTATACAATAATGACATGTATAAGGTGATGTACATTTGATAAACATGACCCCATTGACTCCACACAACCACCGTTTCATACTTGTTTACAGCAAGGAGACAGAAGACCACCGCACCACGCCCTGGAGGCACGCAAGAGCAGGGTGTTCGGGGGTCATGTCTCACAGAGTCCCATCTAGCAGGGAAGGGAGACACCTTTTAAGGGCCCATGGGGTAACGGTGCACTATGGAAAAACCGAGAAGCTACAGAAGCTTCACTCAGTCTGGGAGGGGAGAAATTGCAAGAACCGTTCCACCCATGGTCATAGGCTCCCAAGCTTTGTCCGTCGCCATCATGGGACCCAGTACACTATTAACAGAACAGACCTGTTCATCTACCCCTGGCTTCCGAGTCAGTATCTGAGCCCCTGATGAACACAGCCTGTGTCCTGATCACCTTCATAAACTCAGCACCCAGCAGAGGGGGTGTCATATGGTGGCTGCTCAATAAACATTTGCCAAGTGAAAGCCCTACTCCTCTTCCAAACCCACACACCCTTCTTCCTTTCACACCTTGGACGTTCTTCTCCTTCACAATAACCCACAGAGATCAGGACAGTGCCTCCTTAGTCCAGGCCCTGACCATAATTCTCCAACACAGAGAAGTTACACTGATGTTAACTATTCCAAGTATAATAGAATAAAAGTGTTGGCAGGGGGGAGCGGGAGATGGCCAACAGTTTTCAGACACTTACTCTGCGCTGAGCATTCTATCTTTATCGCTGTAAATCTCAAAGCAAGCCTCAGAGGTAAGCAGTGAGTGACAGGGCTAGGATTTGCATAGAGGAGCCTGGCTCCACACCCTGGCGCCCATGTTCACCACATTCCACTGCCCTGTGGCTCTTTCCTCCAAGGTTCAGTGAGTGACCAGTGCTACTCTCAGCCAAGGAGAGACTTCAGAGACAGTCCATTCAGGCTTTTTGCCCTCCACATTTGGACCTTCTTAGAGTCAGAAGATTCTTCTGGAAGGTCTAGCCTCACTTTCTGAAGGCCATAAAGTATCTTCCCATTATTTCCCATTTTCATTTTCTAGCCTTTTGTTCCTGAAGAAACCCTGAAGGACACGGGATATAGGGGCAGTCCACTGGGTTGAACCAACCAAGGAAACTGATACCTGAAAGATAGCATTCTCCATCTGCTTACCTGGGGAATAAAGTCATTGAAGATGATAATAACAGAAACAACAATGTGTATCCTTGACTGAGTCTTAGTGGATACTGGCCTTTGGCTAAGCCATTCTCAAATATCATCTCATTTTAATCCCCACCACAACCTTCTGAGGTATGTCCTACTTGATTTCCATCAGGTAAACTTCTTGAGAACAGAGCTTTATTTGTCTGGGCCATCCAGGGAGCTGATAGCAAGACAGAATTAGACATACAAGAGACTTAGTGGGAGACCCATCTCTGAAAGATGAAGGAGCAGGAGCAGGAGTTGGCAGGAAAGCTATCGACCTTGATACACATCTGACCCATACGGAGACAGAAAGGGAAGGAAGGACTGGACGAGGAGAGCCCAGGCTGCAGTGGCCTACACCCTCACTGAAGCCTCAGGATGAACATGGTGGTGCAGAGAAGGCATGCTTAAGTTAGCTGCTTCATGGTTCTCCAGAGTTTCTCTCTTAAAGGTGCTCTGAACAGCATGAGCCCATGGCTGCCACAAATAACACTGTTCCCTGCTGATTCCTCAGCACCTAGAACAGTGTCTAGCACACTGCATTCAATAAGTACTTATTGAATCAATCTGTTACTTGAATTAATCCCCTTTTATGTATAAGGAGGCTTGAGTGCAGAAAAATTGAGTGACTTGCCCATGGTCATGCAGCTGCTAGGCTGTCTGGCACAGACTTGAATCTTGGTTTTCCCATTCCAAAGCCCACACACCTAAGGCTGTGTGTCTCTGTAACTTGGCCTTCCCCACCTCTTTCCTCATCCCCTGCACTTAGCACCAAAACATTGCTTGACTGGAAATATCAGGATTTTTTCCTTGCCTTTACTCACTCAGTCATTCATTTAGCAAACATTTCTCAGGTACTGCACAGGATACCTGGGTGACACAGACCAATAGGATAGGCTCCTCCTTTGAGATGGTCACAGCCCAGGGTAGAGAGGCAGTCACATAACAAAGGATTAGTGTACAATGGGACAGGGTTAAAATAACAGGGCACTGCCCAGAATTCCATCTCAGGATGAGGCAGTGAAGAAGTGGAGCAGAAGCCCACCTAGGCCACTGCCCACCTCACACCCTACCCACAATGCCAGCCAAGGCACAGAACTTCTGGAGGGAATTTAACCCCTGAACACCCAGGCCAGCCAAGGTTCACTGGGGCTGGAAATCCTGATGGTATGAAATCACTTTAAGGAGTGAATGGTAGCAAGCCTGGTAACCATGGTTACACACAATTCAACTCAACAATACAAAGGGAACTGGCCAGCCTAGGAACCTACCACACAGCTATTCAGGTGATGGTTTAGTCAATCAAATGTAGGCTACATTTAAGGAAAAGACTGAATGAGGCCTTTAAGAGTCTATCACACATTACTTGAAAACCACTTAGAAACTCTTATCACAGGGCTAAATAAAACAGATACCAATGATCAAAACTGACAAGACAAATATAGCCGACAAAAATAGTATCTTCAGCTAACTAGAAAAACATGTCCCAGAGAAAATGGAAAACCCCTAGGGGGGGCAGTTAAAATCAGAGAATAAAAAATTATCTAATCCTAATTTAAAAATTAGAAACAAGCCAAGTATCCATCATTGTGGGATTGCACAAATTTGAACATTCACAAAATGGGATTCTAAAAAACCAGGTTACAGCCCAACACCAGTTATTGTATCATGTACATATACCCACTGAGGGATGTCTGAAGACTCTTTATGAAAATGTTAAGAGTGATGCCCTCAGGAGGATGGAATTTTGAGAGATTTTTATGCTTTTCTTTCCACTCATCTGTGTATTCAGGTATTTCTAAACAAGCATAGATCATTTTCAAAAAGAAGAAAATGTATAAAGTAACATCATGGCATCTGGTCCCATCACTTCATGGGAACTAGATGGGGAAACAGCGGAAACAGTGTCAGACTTTATTTTTTTGAGCTCCAAAATCACTGCAGATGGTGACTGCAGCCATGAAATTAAAAGACACTTACTCCTTGGAAGGAAAGTTATGACCAACCTAGATAGCATATTCAAAAGCAGAGACATTATTTTGCCAACAAAGGTACCATCTAGTCAAGGCTATGGTTTTTCCAGTGGTCATGTATGGATGTGAAAGTTGGACTGTGAAGAAAGCTGAGTGCCAAAGAATTGATGCTTTTGAACTGTGGTGTTGGAGAAGACTCTTGAGAGTCCCTTGGACTGCACGGAGGTCCAACCAGTCCATCCTAAAGGAGATCAGTCCTGGGTGTTCATTGGAAGAACTGATGCTAAAGCTGAAACTCCAATACTTTGGCCACCTCATGTGAAGAGCTGACTCATTGGAAAAGACTCTGATGCTGGGAGAGACTGGGGGCAGGAGGAGAGGGGACGACAGAGGATGAGATGGCTGGATGGCAGCACCGACTCGATGGACATGAGTTTGAGTGAACTCCGGGAGTTGGTGATGGACAGGGAGGCCTGGCGTGCTGCGATTCATGGGGTCCCAAAGAGTCAGACACGACTGAGCGACTGAACTGAACTGATTTCACTCTGAAAAGCAAAATAATCAGAAAAGCAATGAAGTAATTCCAAACACCATGGACAACAGGGAGATAAAAAGGAAGCTGACAGTCTAGGAAAGACTATCTAAAAGATTTTTTTATGAACATTTTTAAAAGGAAGCTGTTATCACAGCCAATTGTTAAATAAGATTCAGTGAGTAGATTTCAGGGTCCTCTCCAGAATGTCATTAATGCCTGTGATACCACATGCCCAGCACATGACAGGTACTCAGCAAATATCTGTTGCATGAATCAGTGAACAATCATTTTGGCAGCTATCTATTCCCTGTAATGTATCTCTATTCCTTTCAAATTTAGGTAATCCATTGGTCTGCCTAATGGATTCACTAGATTTTATTTCCTTTTATTTACAATGTCTGTAGTAATTCCAAAATTTTTACCTAGGTGCAGCTTAAAAGGAAGCAGTCTAGCTGGAGATTAAGCCTGGAGGCTTTTCTTGAAACTGTGTTTGCACAGTACCTTAAGTATGACTGAGAAGATGCCAACTGTTCACATCCAAGGAGAGAGGATGAGGAAACGATGAAGAACTACAGTCCTCCCAAGTGACCCCTTGGCTCTACCAGAGGACAAAGTTAATCAGCTCGGTCACAGGAATGTGGTCAACATTCTTGACCTGACCTCTCTCCTGTACTGCAGCCCGACCCTACAGCCCATCAGTCATGTACACCTCTTGCCTCACTCTCTCGATGAGTTTAGGCTCGGGGTCCCTGAGCCCCTGCTGTGGCCTCCAATGACTCCTGCATCCTGATAGTCACATTCTTGGATGGACTCAGTCCCACACTGACTCTGGGGTTGGCCACAAGGCTTGCTGTGTTTTTGGCCAATGGAATGTGTTTTTGGCCAATCACATCGACAAATGTGATGCAGGCAGAGGCTAGCTAAGCACTCACACATTGGGGCTGGTCCCCTTGGAATGCTCCCTTTGGGGACACATCTGTCACATAAGAAGGCTGGGCCAAACTGAATGGCGAGAAACCACAATGGGACAGAAGCCCGACCCAGTCATCCTAGTGTTCTGCTTTATCAGCCACATTAGGGACCACAGGGTGAGACCAGCATAACAACTGCCTGGTCAAACCACAGAATTGTGAGAAATAATTAACTGTGTTGTGCCATTAAGTTATGCAATGGTTCCTTATGCAGCAGTAAATAATTGCAGTAGCCTCTGGTCCCTGTTCCCCTGTAAACCCTGTGATGACCTCAGTGGCTACTCCTCTCCCTGGAGTTTACTCCACTCTACTGACACTGGTAGCCTTGCTGTTTCTCAAACATACCAAGCCCCCACTCCAGGGCCTTTGCACTTTCCATTCCATTCACCTGAGAGTATCTCCCCTAAATACTAATATGGCTTGTTCATTCATCTCCTTCAAACCTACTCAAATGCCGCCTTCCCAATGAAGTCTTCCCTTAGCCGTCAATTAAAAATTATCCCCTTTCCCTGTCAGTCCTTACTCTATTCTCTTTCCCTGTTTCTTCCCCTTTGCACATATCTACGTTTTAAAAGTTTATAATTCACTTATTTTATCGCCTGTCTCCACCTGTTAGAATATACTGTAACTCCTTGAAGGCAGGTATTTTTGTCTTGTTCATTGCTGTACCTTCAGAGCCTAGAACAACACTTGTACATGGCAGTTACTCAGGTTGTTGAATAACTGAGTGAAAATATAATATGAAAAATGTGGTGCTCCGTACATAAAAGAGCTTACAGGAATACTGAGGAGAGATGTCTAACCCAGTTGTGGGAATTAGGCAGAGCACAAGAGGGTGGAAAGATGTTCAGGGCAGAAACCCAAAGTAAAGACACACTCTCTGCTCTTGTGGGCACACAGAGTCGGAGGGAAAAAAGAGCCTGTGCAATGAAAGAGCTGTAACATGGCATTAAGTTTCTGTCCTACCCTGCTGCTGCTGCTGCTGCTAAGTCGCTTCAGTCGTGTCCGACTCTGTGCGACCCCATAGATGGCAGCCTACCAGGCTCCCCCATTCCTGGGATTCTCCAGGCAAGAATACCGGAGTGGATTGCCATTTCCATCTCCAATGCATGAAAGTGAAAAGGGAAAGTGAAGTTGCTCAGTCGTGTCCGACTCTTAGCGACCCCCTGGACCACAGCCTACCAGGCTCCTCCATCCATGGGATTTTTCAGGCAAGAGTACTGGAGTGGGGTGCCATTGCCTTCTCCGCTGTCCTACCCTAGCCCCTCACAGTATGAGTCCAGCCTGCTCCTCCACTCCCCACAGCTGAAAGGATGTGATCCCCTACCTCCAAGTCTGGAACTACTCCTAATTCCCAGGACAAACCTGACCTAAGATGGTAAGGACATACCCCTCTGTGGAAACCAGCATCGAGTCACCCCCTGCCCCACCCCACCCCACTCAGGCAGTAGCCAGGCGATAGGGGGATCAGGGTGGCATTGAGGCCACCAGACTCCAAGCTCATTCCCAGCACCTGGAGCCTTGTCTTAGTAAATTCCCAATATCCTTGGACTCCAGATCTGCCATGGCAAGACCACTTTTAAAAACAGAAAACCCAAACACAATTAGCTTAAGCATTAAGGAGATTTGTTGAGTAGAACAATTAAACATTCTAGTGGTAGGGCTGGCTTCAGGTACATGGCTTAATGATGTTATCGAGACTGGGTTTCTCTGCATTTCATAGCTTCAGTGGAGTTCACTTCATTCATCCTCAGGCTCTTTAAAAGGCCTCCAGCCTCTACCATAGCTTCAGCCTCTCACTTCCGGGTGTCAAATTGGCTGCTGTGTCTCCAGCTCCACCTTCTCCCAGACTTAGCATCATCAGTGGGAGGAGGGCACCTGTCTCTCACCCACCAATCCCAGAAAAGTTCCCACTGGATTTCATTGGCTATGGCTATGTCATGTGACCCACTCCTAAACCAATCTCTGTGCCTTTCCCCACTGCTGGGAGGGAGAAAGGATTTGCTAATTTGATCTGCAGGGATCATGTGTTCCCCACTGGGTGACAGTGGAACCTCACAGAGATCCACTGGCTGGAATTGGAAGGAAAGGGAATGCTGCTGAAGGGGCCGATAATAACCTCTTACTCCAAGTTTAGTTCCATAGCCTGGCCTCCAGCAACCTAGCCAGAGAGATAACAGTCTTTGACTGAAGCATGTTTTATACCTTTTGCCACATTCTACACAATTCAAAATTAATGGTGAAATCATATCTTTTATGATGAAATGAAAATCAAAGATGCTCAAATATACATAAGCCACTGAAATATATGGGCACCAAATGATGATAATGATTTTTCAATATAATTTGCTCCTAGGAATTTTTTAAAAAAGAATGTGATGCTATTAATATTCATCTTTGAAAAAGTAGGATAAAAATCAGAAAGGGAAAACAGAGATGACCTAAATCATGTCTATTATCAAAAACTTATTTCAACGGATTCCAAAGGCTGTCTGGATTCCTCTCTGGCAATGTAATTTTGCTCTGTCAAATACTTTATGAAAGTGGGTCACTGGCTAGAGCCAAACACAGGTTTTTTTTTTTTTTCTTTTTCAGTGCATCAATTTGTCCCATGTGATTTGTTTTAAAGCTGGATTTTTTAATTGAGTCAATATTTCTGTCCATCTGAAAGAATGCATCAAATGTATTTGTCTAGAAATCAGCTGTCCTAACAACTTATAAAATTGTTAAAGAAACATTTGATTTAATAACTGTTCTTCCCCTTAACTACTTTCTGCTAAGCATCTTAAGGCAGAAGAAGTAGGAGGTTTTATTTTTTTAAGCCTGAGAAACTGGGACTTCCCTACATTTCAAAGCACAAAGGCCTATTATTCAAGGAAAGGGGCCAGGAAGGCAGAGCAATTCAATTTTGAAGGCCGCTCTGTACTTCTTCCTTTCTCCTGCCAAATCAAGGCTCACCCCGGTCCCAAGTGGACTACATGCAGTGCAGCCCTCTGTGAAAAAGTGAAAGCAGTCGAGGAAAAAGAAGAAGCAGCCAGCCAGGACAGCCTGGGGAGCACTCATTATATTTGAACAGAGCCAGTGAAAGGGGCTCTCTGCTGAGCTGCCTGGGTGGGGCCACTCCATTCAGGCTCCCATTGTAAATTCCAACTGTGTGCTATCATTTCCTGACCCACAAACAGGAAAATGTTTAGGCCATAAATTTCCCCAGGACCTTGCTTACTTGGCCACAAAAATCATTCCCTCTGAAGTTCATCAGCTCCAAAGGTTTAAGACCATTTCTGTCTGTGATTCCCTCTGCCTATTTACTGAAGGGCCTTCTCTCCATCTTTCTATTTTCCTTCCAGAAACTGGATCCTCCATGAAGGGAAATGAAACTGAAATGTTTATGAGGAAAACTCGGGCAAATCAGAAGCTCTCCTGTCCCATGTGAGAAGCTTGAAATGTCTAGCTGGGCCAAAGCTGAAGCTAGTCAAGTGTCAAACTATAACTTGACTGAGAAACTGAGGGTGTTGAGAGCAGTTGTTCTCAAACTTTCAGTTCAGTTCAGTCGCTCAGTCGTGTCCGACTCTTTGCGACCCCATGAATCGCAGCATGCCAGGCCTCCCTGTCAAACTATAGCATGTATCAAAAATGACCTGGAAGAGTTTCTGATTCAGTTCTGGTTCAGGGCCTGAGAATGTGTGTTTCTCACAAGTGCCCAGGGACCACATTTTGAGAACCCTTGATGTAGGGGGTGGCTGTACCAGGCCTCAGACATCAAGCAGGACATTATATTCAAAGGCTCAATAATATCTGGATTCGGATTCAGTAAACTTAGTCTGGTACCTACCTACAGACACAGGTTAAGTGCTTTCTACGGTAATGCGGTTATGGCTCTCAATCGTGTCCGACTCTTTGCGACCCCATGGACTATAGCCTACCAGGTTCCACCGTCCATGGGATATTCCAGGCAAGAATACTGGAGTGGGTTGCCATTTCCTTCTTCAGGGGATCTTCCTGACTCAGGGATTGAACCCAGGTCTCCCGCATTGTAGGCAGACGCTTTACCATCTGAGCCACCAGGGAAGTCTCATTTCTAACACACAGTTATACACAAAATATAAAGATATTTTTATAGTTCAACTTCATTCTTAGCCTCTATTCAACCAGAGTGGTAAAAATGTGACCTCAACTAATTACATTCTTCCTTCCACCTGCAGAGAATGTCTCTAGGCTCTGGGTGTTTATGGATAATCATTGGGGCTAGGGGAGGATCAGGACTTGCATCCTGGTCCTTGCTGTCACCTATCCACACAGCTGTCAAATGAAATCACCATCACCTTGCTTGGCCTATAGGCTTCAATCCTCTCCGATCATCACTGACAAGACCCTCACCTCACGACGCTTGATCCCTTCTGGCCCAGCACTATTTCTGGGCCACACTGGGAACCTGGGGACTGCCAGCCATGTCCTTTCTGCTCCCCAGGGCTCTTCCCAGAAGGCAGGGCACAGGGTCCCGCTCTGGGCTTTGCTGCATCTTATTTTTATCAGACTTGCCATGTTTCTTCTCCTTCCAACTTTTACCTCCCATTCCTCTGCCAAGAACAGTGGACTCTGCTCATCTGAGGGAGAATCTCTCTTCAAAACTCTTGCTCCCACTCATTCTGGCCAAATCCAGTGTTCTCAGTGTTCCCCTAAGGGCTTTAGACTTCTGGAAACCAAAGCAAAAAAAGATTATTTGTTTTTTCTGCCCTGACATTTCCTTCCCATGGTTAATAAGCACAGAATGACCTAACTGCTTAAAAATAGGGAAGACTGCATAAACAAAAGAGCCATAAAAGGGTGAAAAAAAATTGAAATACACATACACATTAGCATTTTAGAATTAATATCTATTATTATTTTATAACAATTTGGAGAGGGGGACTCCAAAATCACTGTAGAGGGTAACAGCAGCCATGAAATTGAAAGACGCTTGCTCCTTGGAAGAAAAGTTATGACCAACCCAGACAGCATATTAAAAAGTGGAGACATTACTTTACCAACAAGGTCCATATAGTCAAAGCTATGGTTTTTCAGTAGTCATGTATGGATGTGAGAGTTGGACAATAAAGAAAGCTGAGCACCAAAGAATTGATGCTTTTGAACTGTGGTGTTGCAGAAGACTCTTGAGAGTCCCTTGGACTGCAAGGAGATCCAACCAGCAATCCTAAAGGAAATCAGTCCTGAATATTCACTGGAAGGACTGATGCTGAAGCTGAAAGTCCAATACTTTGGCCATCTGATGCAAAGAACTGACTCATTGGAAAAGACCCTAATGCTGGGAAAGATTGAAGGCAGGAGGAGAAAGGGACAACAGAGGATAAGATAGCATCACCGACATGATGGACATGAGTTTGTGTAAGCTCCGGGAGTTGGTGATGGACAGGGAAGCCTGGCGTGCTGCAGTCCATGGGGTCACAAAAAGTTGGACATGACTGAGCAACTGAACTGGACTGAGCAACTGAACTGAACTGAACTGATTTATCTTACAATATCTGAATTCTCCTGTTTAATTTTCAAGGCAATCCTGTTAGGTAGATATTATTCTTCCCATTTTACAAGTGAGAAGATTGGGGTACAGAGAGATTAGAAACCCTTGCTTCAAGTCACATACGCCAGATTTTGAACTGAGGGCTTCTGGTTCTGAATCCAAGGCTTATTCCACTGTATTGCAGCTTGTTCTTCCAAAGAAGAAGGGGAGAAAGGGAAGCCTGTCGATGGAGAAGGCATAACCCAGAATACTGATCAGTGTTAGGAAATTATTTGGCCGATTAGATACAACTAATCCAAGGCGTAGTTACCATAAAGCAAAGTAATAAAATAAACAAAGAGACAAGATGCAAGGGAAGAAGACTCCAAGTCAAGGCCACAGGTCAAGTGGTAACTGCTTCTGGACTATAAGAGACAGGTTAGGAGTACAGAAAATTAAGACCAAAACCAAAGTGTCCTATTCTCCTCAAATCTTAATCTGGTCAGGGGTCAGGAACACAGGAGTCACAGAAGTAAATTAAGGCACTTACAGTAAGAGCTGGACCGTAGACTACGAGACTATCCTTCTTACAAGAGGTAGATTCCCCGTTCCTCAAATTGAAGCTGATCTTGAGACTTGCACTGACAGAATATGGTAGAAGTGATGGTATGTAAGTTCCAGAACACTTGCAGCTTCCACCTTCATCCTCTTGGAACCCCAAGGCCATGGTGGTAGGAAGAAGCCTAAAATGGAATGTCACACACAAGGAGAGGCCCAGACGTTTCTGCTAGCCCAAATGAGCCCATCTCCCAGGTGACCTTCCAAATGAATGTAGTCATATGAGTCAGCCCAGGCAAAATCAGCCCCAAACTACCCATCAAACCCCCAAAATAGTGAAAAGTAATATACTGCTGTTGGATTAAGCCACTAAGTTGTAGGGTGATTTATTATGCAACACTAGCTAACTGATACAACTTGAATGTACAAGCTGAGAGCCACTCTCAAGTAACTGAGGTGCCTATGTGGATTAATGCTGCAAAAAAATTACTACAGTAACACAGTGAGGTAAAAGCCCTTTTGGTGAGGCTCCCTTGCACTTCTTTTCCTGATACACAGATCAAGTCTACACTCCATGCCCAGAGAGTGATTATAGATTTTATGCTCCCTCTACACAGACCAAAGATTTCTTCTGAAAACAGAACTACATACAACTAAACAGAAACTAGCAAGAATGTGTAGAAGATTATTCAAAAAAAGAATGTTAAGAGAGCTCTTTCTACACGAAAGCAAAGAATTGTTTACATAGGAAAATGTGTGCTGAAACCAATTAATTTTTTTTTTTTTTGCTTTTACAGCACATTAGGTTCTATTTTCAAGATTTATTGAGTCATGAAACATGTTAACTGTGGCAGGCTGAGTTCCAATTAAAGACAGAAGGCAAGGGTCATTTACCTACACCTAAATGCTTCTTCAATAATAACAGACTCATGAACAAAAGGAACTTGCTCCAGAAAGAATATGACAATTTGTGAATATAGCTGTCATTTTTATTCAGACACAAATGGCTCTAGACCAGAAAATCACATTAGCTCAAAACATGATATGGAACCCACTGCCAACAGGAAATGTTTCTTGCACGTGGGTAATTCCCTATCAAAATCAGCAACCATGATGATAAAAAACTACTCTTGCTTCTTGACTTATCATCTCTCTTGACAGGATGCCTTGGCATATTTTAGTTTTACAAAATACCAGAATGTTTTCACAGAGTAATCAAATTCCTAAAATAAAATTATATACACTTTAAAAGCAATACTATCACAAAATACTGCAGTGGTGTTTGGGGTTTGATGATGACAATCCTTTTCAGAAAAAAAAAGCATCTCACGGTTGGGGCTGGGCAGAGAATACAGATGGAGTCTGGTGGCTCCTTCACAGCGGGTCACTTTGCACTCCTTAGTCTCTTTTAAATGCTATCTACAAGCGCCCTCTCAGTCTTTTCCTTCCTCTCCCTTTCTTGTATTTCTTGGCCTATCCCCTTTGTTGATTTCAATCACTTGGCCCTTTCTATCCCCTCCTTTCCTTGAACCTTAATCCTCTCTTTACTCCCTTACCTGATACACAAAGAGTACAACTGCTCATCACATGACAGCCCCGCATTCTCTGGTATTAGCACAAAGAAAGAATTCTCTCTCAGACAGGGTATGGTTACCCTGCAATTTCCCACGTCCTTTCCTCAAAGATACAGTCAGTCCCAGCTCCCACCCCGCTCTGTCTCTCCATCCAATTTCTGATAAAACAATGAGTATATTTGGTTGGTTATATTCAAAAGCCAAAGCCTTTGATTGTGTGGATCACAATCAACTGTGGAAATTTCTGAAAGAGATGGGCATACCAGACCACCTGACTTGCCTCTTGAGAAACCTATATGCAGGTCAGGAAGCAACAGTTAGAACTGGACATGGAACAACAGACTGGTTCCAAATAGGAAAAGGAGTACGTCAAGGCTGTATATTGTCACCCTGATTATTTAACTTATATGCAGAGTACATCATGAGAAACTCTGGGCTGGAAGAAGCACAAGCTGGAATCAAGATTGCCAGGAGAAAATACCTCAGATAAGCAGATGACACCACCCTTATGGCAGAAAGTGAAGAGGAACTAAAAAGCCTCTTGATGAAAGTGAAAGAGAAGAGTGAAAAAGTTGGCTTACAGCTCAACATTCAGAGAACTAAGATCATGGCATCTGGTCCCATCATTTCATGGGAAATAGAAGGGGAAACAGTGGAAACAGTGTCAGACTTTATTTTGGGGGGCTCCAAAATCACTGCAGATGGTGACTGCAGCCATGAAATTAAAGGACGCTTACTCCTTGGAAGGAAAGTTATGACCAACCTAAATAGCATATTAAAAAGCAGAGACATTACTTTGCCAACAAAGGTCCATCTAGTCAAGGCTATGGTTTTTCCAATAGTCATGTATGGATGTGAGAGTCGGACTGTGAAGAAAGCTGAGCGCCGAAGAACTGATGCTTTGGAACTGCGATGTTGGAGAAGACTCTTGAGAGTCCCTTGGAGTGCAAGGAGATCCAACCAGTCCATTCTAAAAGAGATCAGTCCTGGGTGTTCTTTGGAAGGAATGATGCTAAAGCTGAAACCAGTACTTTGGCCACCTCATGTGAAGAGTTGACTCATTAGAAAAGACTCTGATGCTGGGAGGGATTGGGGGCAGGAGAAGGGGACGACAGAGGATGAGATGGCTGCATGGCATCACTGATGATGGACGTGAGTCTGAGTGAACTCCAGGAGATGGTGACGGACAGGGAGGCCTGGCGTGCTGGAATTCATGGGGTTGCAAAGAGTCGGACAGAACTGAACGACTGAACTGAACTGACTGAAATGGAGTCAAAGTAGACTTAATCATAAGCAACTTTTAAGTGGTATTTTCAAACATTTCCCTAAACTGGTAACAGACACAGCTTCTAACATATAGAAGTGGAAAAATATCTTCATATCAAGAATTACTGAGTGTCTGCCACCTGCCACATCCCTGCTGGGGATAAAGATCTATGTAAGGCTTAGGCTCTGCTGTTAGAGAGAAACCCTTGCATAAACTATATATAATTTTTTATATTATATATAATATGCTGATCCTGATGCTGCCGTCCCTGGGATTCTCCAGGCAAGAACACTGGAGTGGGTTGCCATTTCCTCCTCCAATACATGAAAGTGAAAAGTGAAAGTGAAGTCGTTCAGTCGCGTCTGACTCATAGCGACCCCATGGACTGCAGCCTACCAGGCTTCTCCATCAATGAGATTTTCCAGGCAAGAGTACTGGAGTGGGGTGCCATTGCCTTCTTCATATATATAATACAAATATAACATGAATATTATTTTTATTTATACAAGAATATAAAAAGAATAGCAATCAACTGTTTGATGGAAAACCTGACAAACATCACCTAGTAACACCAATTTGAGAGAATTCAAGACACTGAGCTTCATTTCTATTCTTAATATGGTTATAATAATATTAATAATAACACTTGCTTTGCAGGGTGATTATTATAGGGAGTAAAATTAGAATATGATTGAATGTATTTTGCAACTGTGCAACTGAATTTCAATTCCATTCAATGAAATTCCATTCCATTCAACATTTATGTAGCACCTACTTTGGACCAAGTTCTGTGCTAGAGAGACTGGAAATAAAAATAATCCCTGAAACTAAAGCACTCAAGGACTAAGAGAGTAAGTGGAAAGATACATTAAATGATATAGTATGATTATGTGCTATAATAGAAATACAGAAAATTACTAGATCTTAGATGAGAGGTGAAAAGTATCCAG
Source organism: Capricornis sumatraensis (assembly GCF_032405125.1). Classification (NCBI taxonomy): domain Eukaryota; kingdom Metazoa; phylum Chordata; class Mammalia; order Artiodactyla; family Bovidae; genus Capricornis; species Capricornis sumatraensis. The sequence goes on along the minus strand of NC_091078.1, from coordinate 62,868,682 downwards.
CCAGGGGTACAGAGAATAGGGAAAGAAGGAAAAGGGCATCATGGGATGCTATAGAAACAAAGTGAAAAAGTGAAAGTTGCTCAGTTGTGTCCAGCTCTTTGCAATCCCATGGTTTATGCAGTACATGGACTTCTCCAGGCCAGAATACTGGAGTAGGTAGCCATTCCCTTCTTCAGGGGCTTCTTCCCAACCCAGGGATAGAATCCAGGTCTCCCACATTGCAGGCTGATTCTTTACCAGGAAGCTACCAGTAGATAATAATAAGAGTAACTATCTCTCATTAAGACCCTTCTATACACTAGGGGTTTCTTCTTGCCTTTTTTTTTTTTTTTTGGCCTTTTCTTACTGTTACAAGGTTCTCAAGGCAAGAATACTGCAGTGGTTTGCCATTCCCTCCTCCAGTGGACCACGTTTTGTCAGAGCTTTTCACTATGACCTGTCCATCTTGGGTGGCCCTGCATAGCGTGGCTCATAGCTTCATTGAGTTATGCAAGCCACGACAAAGCTGTGATCCATGAAGGGGTCAAAGCTATGGCTTCTCCAGTAGTCATGTATAGATGTGAGCGCTGGACCATAAAGAAGGTTGAGCACCAGAGAATTGATGCTTTCCAATTGTGGTGCTGGAGAAGACTCTTGAGAATCCCTCGGACTGCAAGGAGATACAACCAGTTAATACTAAAGGAAATCAACCCTGAACATTCACTGGAAGGACTGATGCTGAAGCTGAAGCTCCAATAGTTTGGCCACTTGATGCAAAGAGCAGACTCACAGGAAAAGATCCCAATGCTGGGAAAGATTGAAGGCAACAGGAGAAGGGGGCAGCAGAGGATGAGACAGTTGGATAGCATCATCAACTCAATGGATATGAATCTGAGCAAACTCTGGGAGATAGTGAAGGAGGGAAGCCTGGAGTGCTACAGTCCATGGGGTCGCAAAGAGTCAGACTCGACTTAATGACTGAACAACATATACTGGTTAGTAAATTAAGCGCTTAACAGAAAATATTCACAATAAATTAAAACAAGATAGAGGGCTCCCCTTCTTGAAAACATGGTACCCTATTAACTTACAGAGTCTGGCTTTGGTGGCAGCCAGGTCTATTGGCCTGGAGAGAATGGCAGTCAGTTGCCCAGATGGAGGGGAGAAAACATTAAAGCGGAAGTGAAAAGTGATGTTTTCTCATCCTGCTCTGTCACTGTGTGGCTCTAGGGATGTCCTTTAGCTCCCTAGTCCTCATCTGCAAAATGAAGACATAATACCAGCTGACATTGTGGGGTTGGTTGCTGGGATAATGGATGTATAAAAGGCTTTCAAGTTTGTTGAATGCTCTTCAGGGTAAAGCTCAGGCTAGAAACTCACTTGCCTACAGGCGCAGGGAATTAACATAAATGAGTAACATAACTGAAGCAGGCCTATGGGGACTGTGCCAATTGTATCAGTATTATATCTGTCAACTATACTTCATAACAAATCACCCCCACAAGGTAGTTGCTTAAACCAACAACAGTATATTACTTTTCACTATTTTATGGGTTTGCTGGGTAGTTTTTCTGATGATTTTGCCTGGGCTCACTCATATGGCTACATTTATCTAATATGCTGGCTGAGGGCAAGGCTCGTTTGGAATAGCAGCACAGCTACTCTTTGTTGGTTAATGACAAAGATTGCCAGGTAGGAAACTGGGCGCCTTGCTGCCAACTTATTTTTCTTGAAACATTGAAAGATTTGTCTGTGTGTATATCTGTAAGTGTGTGTGTGTGCACGCGCGTGTGTGTGTGTGTGTAAATCCCTGATTTTAAAACCTTAACTAATTTCCTTTAATGGAAAACACTGTGTGACCCTACAAAACATATCTATGGACTAGATTTGGGGTTTGGACCACCAATTGGTAACCTCCACATAAACTAATGTTTTCAGCCTTGCAGAAGAAAACATGAGTGTGTTAGTCCTAATTCCTCCTCAAGGGATATATATATATAACAATCTGATGGATATCTTTGAATTCTGCAGAAACTAATACTCCACTCAGATGGAGGATGCTAAGTACATGCTGACCATAAACACATAGAGCCCAGACTGGTTGAAACCAGAAGGTTAATGATTAAGATTCCTGAAACATCACCCCATTACCTCACCACCAACCAATCCAAAGAAAGTCATGCACCTTGAAGCCCTCACCCCAAATGCTGCCTTTAAAAATCTCTGTCTGTGAAAGCTATTGGGGAGTTTGGGTCTTTTGAGCATGAGTCACCTGTACTCCCTGCTGGGCCCTGCAATGAACATTATACTTCCTTCACCACCCAGTAAAGTAAACTGTCTTCACTGCATTGTGGGTAAGCTGACCCAAGTTTTATCTGGTAACAATAGGAAACTCCAGGGGCTTCCCTGCTGGCTGAGAGGTAAAGAATTCACCTGCCAGTGCAGAAGACACAGGTTTGATCCCTGATCCGGGAAGATCCCACATGATGCGGACTGACTAAACCCATGCACCACAACTACTGAGCCTGTGCTCTAGCGTCCATGCTTTGCAACAAGAGAAGCCACCACAATAAGAAGCCAATGCAGTGAAACTATAGAGAGAATAACCCCTGTCGCTGTAACTAGAGAAAAACCCATGCAGCAACAAAGACCCAGCACAGTCAAAAATAAATATGAATACATGAATAATTAAGAAAAATAAAACTCAAAAGTTGAAGCCTTGATAAGTGAAAGAATATGTAACCACTAATGTAAAAAACCGAAAGACTGCTTGATGGGCAAAAATACAATATGCTCATTTTCCATTGCTGGTTTCAGAGTCATGGTACACAAAGGTCTGTAAGAAATATCTAACAGTTCTTAGAATTATGAGACTTGTTTGAGAGCTATCAAAATTATAGATCAATATAGGAATAATCAACAAAGAGTTGGAAACTTAGCCACAAAGATACCCTCTTCCCCCAAACCCCCATTTCCCTCAGCCAGGCCAATCCCTTCTCACTGAAAGGGACTTCATTTTGAGGGGCATGTTTCTTATGTCTGCTTCAAGTCCTCTTCATAAGCCTTACTAAAATCACTTAATTACATTTATCCCTGAGCATAGCTCTGGGCTCCAGGATAGTAACACAGCACCATCAGGACGTAGTTTAAGCCCTGGAGGAAGTTCCTTAGATGTGCAAAGAGAATTAACTTTGGGATTTTACCACATTTATGGGACAGCAGTCAACTGCAGACAGAAGAGCCATGGCCTTCTTGTCACATGTCAATGGTTGCCCTCTACTCCAGAGACTTTATGGTAAAATCCCAAAGTCCAAGGCACCCACTCAGACACCAGGAGGTTTTAAACAAATTTCAGAAGCTAAGAGCAAAAAAAAAAAAAAAAAAGAAGAAGAAGCTAAGAGCTATGCTTGCAATCTTCTTTTTGTACTCATGAAAATATGTCTATACGTCTTCAACCAGTTCAGTAAGTACTTACCATGTACCTACCATGCACATGGCCCTGAGTGACCAATGGGCTTGTCCTTCACAGTGGACCTCTGGAGTCACACAGCCTGATCTTTAAATTCCAACTGCAACCTCTATTGGTTCTATGAGTCTGATTAAGTTATTTAACTGTTTAGGGCCTTGGTTGTCTCATCTACAAAAATAGAATTAAAATGCTACATTCATATATTTATGTGTTCATGGGTATATTCATCCATTCAAAACTCCTACCATGTAGCTTTGACTATACTGACTACAGGGTACTCTCACAGTGTTGAGGGAAAAGATTTTCTTGACCCTCTTAGGGTGCCTAGCTGGGTCTGAAGGTTAAACTGATATAGACAGATTAACAGGAGAAAAGAATACAAATTAATGAAAGATAAGTGTTATGTCGGGGCTTCCCAGGTGGAGTTAGTGGTAAAGAACCCACCTGCCAGTGCAGGTAGACATAGGAGATGCACGTTTGATCCCCAGATCAGGAAGATTCCCTGGAGGAGGGCATGGCTACCCAGGCCAGTATTTTTGCCTAGAGAATCCCATGGACAGAGGAGCCTGGCAGGTGCAGTCCACAGGGTCACACAGAGTCAGACATGACTGAAGCAACTGAGCATGCACACACGTTTTGTGTTACATGGGTGGCTTCATAAAGAAATGACGACCCAAAGAAACAGTAAGACCTGAGATGTTAGTGCTAGGTTTGATGGAGAGGGGATAGTCAGGGAGGAATAGGGAATGTTAAGTAATAGGAAGGAAATCAAGCAAGATCTGCTTATAGAAATTCTCAGGATCCCTTTGTCTTCAGAAATAAGGATGCATATTTCCTTCAGGTACAGATATGCCCTGCTTTTCGAAAGCTCGCTTTATGCCATGTCAATTTTACAGAAGACCCACATTTTCCTGCTTCTGATAACTGAGAGAAATCTGAAAAGGATCTTCATTTTAAAAAAAAAGGAAAGAAAGAAAAAGATCCCCCCAAAAAATGAAAATAGCACTTAGCATTTGTTTTGAAGCAAGCACACACCCAGAGCAGAGTGGCTAGGCCAAGCCCCTTCCCTGGGAACTACACTCAGCATCTCAGCATCTCAGCATCTGAGCACCCTAGCTTTGAACAATGGCTGTGAGTATCTGTGCTTTATCTTGATTGACTTTGTGCATCCATTAGCAAGATGTGTCCTGAGGTAATTGCTTCTTCACCTTATGCCACTTTGGCTTACAAAAGATTTCACAGGAATACACTACTTTCAGTAGCAGGGGAAATCTTTACAGGGAGGATACTTCTCTTATGAAGGTTTTATGACCTGTTTTGGGGAAAAGGGCAGGGAGAAGGGCGGAGTGATCTTCCTGTTTCTGCTGTGTTCTCAAATTCTTTCAGCTTAAAATATTCAATATGCCAAGGTGCCATATTTTGAGGTAGCATGTCCTGAACCCATAACAGGCATGGTCCCTGTTGCACTGGAGCTCAGATCTTACTGAGCTGTTAGGAAATCAAGTGAGATCATATGTGCAAGTTACAAGACACAGTGGTTCATGCATAGAATTCAATAAATGCTAGTTTCTTTCAGAAGAGTACCATAATATGCCATTCAAAAATATGCCTCTTTGGCATACTGATTATTTTAAGTTAAAGGCAACTGGAAAACCAGCAAAAGCAAGAAAAGCTCTTCATCTTCTTAACTGCTTAAAATTAGAGTATAAATTTCCCCTTTTGTAAAGGAAATTTCTTTTTATGAAGGAACTTTCCATTTATAAAGGTGTCTTTGTACCAGGAAGAAAAACAACTTTTATTACCTAAGAAACTCTTATCTACATAACAAGACAATTATATTTCCTCCTCTCACTTTGTCATAACTTTCATCTCCTATCCAGAAGCCCCCAAACCCCTTTTCCTTTGTCTAGCCTCAGTCATCTGGCCACTTTCTTGAGTCTTGTTTCTTTGCAAAACTTCCATGTGTACCTATGTAATTAAAACCAGTTTTCTGCTCTTGTTAATCTATGTCTTATCAACTTGATTCTCGCACAAAGCCATGAACCTAGGAGGGTAAAAGAGAAAAGCTTTTCCTCCCCTACACCTCCTTCCTATAGATCATGGCACAGAAACTCAGGTGCCACTGGTGGCCAACATAAATGGATGCAGCACCCGGGACTGTGGCCACCTGGAGAACCACGTCCCCACCAAATGACAGTGACCCAGGCAGCATCAGCCCATCATTTCTGGGAGAAGTTGTCAGGCCAGACTTTCAGCTCTTTCAGTTTTAAAAAGAAACAGGAAAATTGGATATGGAATATCCCTATTTTAAAATGTTGGCACCTAGCATCCAAACCATAGGTAGACCAAATAAAAGACATCAGACCCAGGGCTGCCTGTTTAAAACTTCCCAAAGAAAGCCAGGCATTCAGGGCAACTCCCAGTTGTAAGCACCATCTGAGGTACTATTATGTACCAAGACCAAGGGACTCTCTAGTGAAATCCTTACTTCACTCCAGCTTGGTCTCAATCAATCAGCCTAATCTTCACACTCCAGTGAAACAGGAACCTGGTGTGACAGGGTCATTATCAACAGAGGAAAGGACAATCTCATCATGGGTCATCAGCCTGCATTATATAAATGAATCTCAGGGCACAGTATGAGGAAACAATGGAAATGCACTCAGCAGGGCAGTGAGGCGCAAGCAGTGCAGGAACCCAGTTGTGCTGATCGGACATACAGGACCAACCGCAAATAGAGCAGGAGCATTCAGTTAGCACTTTAAGGGGACATTTTCCCAGTATGACACTCCTGCTTTCATGCTTCCTGCATCTCTGACTCATTCTTTCCAGTTCAATCTATTTTGTTTATGGATTTAATATTTGACACTATTCCTCTAAAGAGCTCACTAGTTCCCTCTGTCTTCTCTTCCTCCTCCTGCTCCAGAGCAGGGCAAATAGAAAACCAAATAATAAACAATGACAGATGTAAAAAGATATTGATATTTATAGTGCTTCAGTTCGGGGCCCCAAATGAAGCTGGCCCAACAAATGTAAGATTGGAGTTGGCTCATCCCTTGCAGGAGAGTCTAAGCATTATGCTGCTGTTAAGTCGCTTCAGTCGTGTCCGACTCTGTGCGACCCCATAGACGGCAGCCCACTAGGCTCCCCGATCCCTGGGATTCTCTAGGCAAGAATACTGGAGTGGGTTGCCATTTCCTTCTCCAATGCATGAAAGTGAAAAGTAAAAGTGAAGTCGCTCAGTCGTGTCTGACTCTTCGCAACCCCATGGACTGCAGCCCACCAGGCTCCTCCGTCCATGGGATTTTCCAGGCAAGAGTACTGGAGTGGGCTGCCATTTCTGACAAATGCCCTGCTTTATAAAATCCAGTACTTTTAATTTATTGCTGCAGATCCACACTTTCTATCTGAATATATTTCTTTTACTCTACCACTTAAGGGCAAGAGCATTCCATGAGTCAGGGATGACCTGATAGATGTGAGTCACCTAGAAGTCCACTGTACACTCTGAGAAGACCAACATCCCGTAGTCGTCTCACCTGGTAGGGAGGTTCAGGGACTATGAACTATCCAGCTGCATTCCTGGATGTGCATGGGACACGACAGCCTCATGGAAAAGATGTTGAACACAGCCCACAAATGGAATATGCTACAACCTGCATGATGGACCTTTTAGTTCCTTTAAAAAGGCCCAACTGTTAGAGGAACAATAGGACACTAAGAGAAAATCATCACAAAGGAGGGAGTCTGGCAGGGTGGATGTCTTAGTCCTCTCAGGTTGCCATAACAAAATACTATATCTAAAATAAATATTTGGATTATATTTCATGAGACTGGAAATTATTTTCATGGGAATCTGAGCTTGGCAGTACCCTATGTATATGGTCGCAAATAGCCCTAAATTGCCATATGTAGTATATTACTTCACCTCGCTGACATCTGATATTGTTGACAATTCCTTCCTTGAAATTCTCCCCTCCCTTAACTGCCTTTTCCCTCCGAACCCCTCTGGCCACTTTTGGAATGCCACAGCCAACCCTGCATGGCAGTAAGAAGGGGCTAAGAGGCAGTAAGAAGGCAGAACACATGAGGAAGTGCCTGTGAACAGCAAGCAATTGCCTTAAGTAGTAATACCTGGATCCTTGAGGGCTGTTGGCCCCCTCCCCAGCCTGAAGAGCCGTGAGCGGCAGATCAGACTTCAGAGAGACAGCACTGAGCCCTGAACTCTGGTCACACAACTCCACGAGCAGCAGAAGAAACCCCAGCATCTATTCATTCAGTGTTTGCTTGCACATTAGGGAGTAAGCTAAAACGAAAGCAACCTTGAACCTGTCCAGCTGGTCATTCCTGCCAGGCTTTGAGCCTGCAACAGGCTTTGAACCGCTCTGTTAGAGGCTGGCCTAGTTCACCTCTCCTCAGTCTTCTCAGGGATCTCCTCTTCCTCCTCCTGCCCTGAACTGACATGGTTCCACAAGGTTCCCTGCTCAGCCCTTTTCTCACTGTTCACTCTCCAGGTAACCTTACCAGCCATCTGGTTTCAACAAGCATTCATTTACTGATGATCCCTAATTCTGTGTCTCCAGAAATGAGCTTCAGACTCATGTACCACAGCTTAGTACACGTCCCCCAAATCCCTCAGACTTCACACATCCAAAACTCGATTGATTTTCTCCTTCCACAATCCAGTCCCTCCTCTTAATTCTCTTTCTTAGTCAACTGGTTTTCCATCAACTCAGCTGAATAAGCCAGAAAACCAAAACCCTATCATCAGAGATGGCTCTCAGTTTCTTTAAACGCATATTAGACGGTACTATAAGGATACAGGGAAGATCCCTTGGAGAAAGAAATGCAACCCATTCCAGTATTCCTGCTGGGAAAATCCCATGAACAGAGGGACCTTGTGGGCTATGGTCCCTGGGGTCACAAAGAGTCGGACACAACTGAAGTGACTAGCACACAGCATATAAGGATACAGATGAATCATGTTGGCCCTTTTAAAACATCAGTGATATTACTGACTGGGAGGTGTGGTATATTCATAGTTCTCAGAGGATTACTGAGCATGTCTCCAGTAAGCTTTTCCTTCTCTGTCTGCACTGCCGTATTCTTTACATTGTCTTTCGCCTGATTCACTGCAACAAGCTCTCATGCAATCTCCCTCATTCATATTCTTACAACCACTGCTGCCAAAGGGATGTATTTCAATTTTAAATATGTTTAGATAGTTTTTTCTCATTACAGAATTAATACATGTTTATTGTGTACATTTGAAAAGAGTTTGTAATAACACAAAAAAGATAATCAGTTACCATCTCATTATATATACCTCTGTCCATTTTCTAAAATCTAAATCTTTAGATAAAAATGATTATACCATACATACTTTATAGCGCCCTACTTTTAAAAATTAGTGTTATGAAAATAAATAAATAAAATTAGAGTTGTGAACAAGTTTCTAGTATAAAATTATCTAATACAAAAATACTTTTAAAAAGATACTGTAATAAACATCCTTGTACACATATCTTTGGTCATATCATAAGTATTGCTTTTGGAGTAGAATTGTCTGGTCAGTGGGGATGCATATTTTTAAGACTTTGAATTTCAGCCAAATACTCCCTGGAAAGGTTATATTCATTTATTATATTTCCACCATAGAGTTATCATTTTAATGCAGAAATCAGATCATTACAAAAAGACTTGAAAGAAAGTTACAAGTTCAAAAATACAGACCAGAGAAGGCTCAGAAATAAAGCTGTTATGGTCATTTGGGCCAGCAAGTTTCTTAGTTGTAGCCCACTAGAGTCTTCCTGATGAAACATAAAGAGGTCAAAATATGAAACTTCTTTCTTCACCTCTCACAGCAAATGCCATGCAAGGCCAGGGACTTTCATTTCCATGTATGACTAAGTACTTAATAGCTTCCTTTGTTAATTATTAAGAGTGATTAAAATTTTATATTCTCCAAAAAAATAAAGTGCAGTGCTGCCCATTATCAAAAACTTTGGCTGCCACAGAAAGTTTGGCAATGACACAAATTTCCTGCCATGCATATGACAATATAGATTACTAAAATTTCCATAGTTTTCAAGAAGAATGATTTCAAGGGGGCTAAATCACTGCAGATGGTGACTGCAGCCATGAAATTAAAAGACACTTACTCCTTGGAAGGAAAGTTATGACCAACCTAGATAGCATATTCAAAAGCAGAGACATTACTTTGCCAACTAAGGTCCGTCTAGTCAGGGCTATGGTTTTTCCAGTGGTCATGTATGGATGTGAGAGTTGGACTGTGAAGAAAGCTGAGTGCTGAAGAATTGATGCTTTTGAACAGTGGTGTTGGAGAAGACTCTTGAGAGTCCCTTGGACTGCAAGGAGATCCAACCAGTCCCTTCTAAAGGAGATCAGCCCTGAGTGTACTTTGGAAGGAATGATGCTAAAGCTGAAACTCCAATACTTTGGCCACCTCATGCAAAAAGTTGACTCATTGGAAGAGACTCTGATGCTGGGAGGGATTGGGGGCAGGAGGAAAAGGGGACGACAGAGGATGGGATGGCTGGATGGCATCACCAACTCGATGGACGTGAGTTTGCGTGAACTCCGGGAGATGGTGATGGACAGGGAGGCCTGGCGGGCTGCGATTCATGCGGTCGCAAAGAGTCAGACACGACTGAGCGAATGAACTGAATTGAACTGAAGGAGACTTCACAGTGTCTTAAGTTTCAAATACAGCCCTTCTTGTATGTGTTATTTCATAGGTCAAATGTAGCTGTTTTTCTGGTTTCACCATATAGTTCATACATAAACCTTACGATGTTGCCATTTAGTGTAGCTATCTTGTTCCTCCCTAATTCTTTGCTATTATCAAACTCTCCTCCCACAAGAAGTGCAATGGAAGAGTTAGGTGTATTATGGGTCTTTTGCACCAATTAACATGTTTGCATATCATTGGTCTGAATGCCTCAAAATCTCACTACCCTGAGTCTAGGTTAATTCATTGGGTTGATTAACCTAGTAAAGAGGCCTGGTAAATTACTGCCTATAAGATGAGCAAATGTTTGAGGATGAAAAGAAAATAGAGTGGCTAAAAGCAATTTTGAGAAAAAAAAATGATAGGGGTTTCACAGATTCACTCTATCTCCTCTCAACTCTCAATTTTTAAAACAGTGGTCTTATGTAACAGAATATATGCAGGAATATATATTATATGAATATATATACATATACATATACATATATGTATTGTTGTTGTCATTTAGTCGCTAAGTCATCTTCAGCTCTTTGTGACCTCACAGACTGTTCCCGGCCAGGTTCCTCTGTCCATGGGATTTCCCAGGCAAGAATACTGGGATCTCCCAGTCCAGGGGGGATCTTCCCAATCCAGGGATCAAACCCGTGTCTCCATTATTGGCAGTCAGATTCTTTACTGCTGAGCCACAAGGGAAGCCCATATATATGTATATGTATATATTAATATCTATATATACAGGACTCTATTAAGCATTAGCAGGACTAAGAGGTCTGAACCACCTATTAGCCTAACAGAAACAAAAACGAGGCTGTGTTGAGGACTGCATCAATACTGTTTTGTACTCAGCTCAAGCTATCCAGCCGTTGACCTACAGATTCATGAAACTTCTGCTTTGAATTTGAAAGACTACTAGGAAAGAGGAGAGAGATCTTCCTACATGAGTGATTACTGGAGGAGATAAAGACATTTGTATAACTGGTTCTGATGATCGGTTCAAAGCTTCCCTATGATTTTAAAATATTTAGGATTTACCTTGACAAACAGCTCATGAGAGGATTTAAGAATCTGGTATCCACCAGTCCAGCTTGCATTTCAACAGGAATTCTGTAATGTTACCAGCCTGAGAAAGAACTGCTCCACAACGCGTGGCAGTACATTTCCACTCCCTTATGGAAAAAGAGGAGAAGAGAAAAATAGCTAAATCAATTCTGCTTGATTCTGCTCACATCTCTACTGCCAAGAGTAGCAGTTACTCACCAAAAGGCACTAGAAACACCCACACACCCAGAAACATGTAAAGTCAGGCATTTGTTAGACTATAACTTAATAAGCAGGCTGTTTTCCATTATCTAGGCCTATAGTTAAAATATCCAGTAATACCAAAATTTAACTCACCTCAACAGCAGAATTTTATGTACAGTCCTAAGTCAGTTATGAGTCACGAACAGTTACTTATCATCCAAGACAAAGTTCCAAAACCTTTCTCTGCCCATCCTCTAAGGTAGGGTGAAACACCACCAGTGAGAGTCACTGAGCGGCTACAGGTAAGGCAGGAGGATAAATGCAATGACAGAAAAAGAAAAGAAGGGATAAAGTGGAAACAAAAGTGAGGAAAGAACAAAAATAACAGAACATTTAAAAGATAAATGTGAATGATTTCATGTGTTACACTACTGAATTGTCATAGGTTATATTTATTCAGCATCATCTACCCTGTGCTGGACACTATTCTAAGTGCTTTTACATGCCTTATTTAATTCATTCAACACACTATTGTGGCACACTTTCTGTGTGCGAGGCATTGTTCTAAGTAAAGAATGTTCTGTAGAGAACAAAATAGGTAAAAATCTCCTTCTTGAAACTTACATTTTGGTAGAGAAGATCTTACTTAATCATTAAATAAAGAAAAGAGAAAAGAAAGGCATGTAAGAAGGGACAGAAAAGAGAGTTTAGACAGAAAGACACAAAGGGACAGAAAAGAAGAATTTAGGGAAAGAGATATAAAGGAGATAAAGGTCAGAGTGCAGTGTCATTCTCAAGGCTTCCAATGCTAGATTAAGAGGATAGGTCTCTGTTCGTGCCTCAAATCCTTCAGTATTAAGGTTTTGGAAGGTCCCACCATAATCAGTATGGCTTCAGCAATACGTGAACCATGAACTTCAATGTTCAAGTTGGTTTTAGAAAAGCAGAGGAACCAGAGATCAAATTGGATCATCAAAAAAGCAAGAGAGTTCCAGAAAAACATTTATTTCTGCTTTATTGACTATGCCAAAGCCTTTGACTGTGTGGATCACAATCAACTGTGGAAAATTCTGAAAGAGATGGGCATACCAGACCACCTGACCTGCCTCTTGAGAAACCTATATGCAGGTCAGGAAGCAACAGTTAGAACTGGACATGGAACAACAGACTGGTTCCAAATAGGAAAAGGAGTATGTCAAGGCTGTATGTTGTCACCCTGCTTATTTAACGTCTATACAGAGTACATCATGAGAAATGCTGGGCTGGAAGAAGCACAAGCTGGAATCAAGATTTCCAGGAAAAATATCAATAACCTCAGATATGCAGATGACACCACTCTTATGGCAGAAAGTGAAGAAGAACTAAAGAGTCTCTTGATGAAAGTGAAAAAGGAGAGTGAAAAAGTTGGCTTAAAGCTCAACATTCAGAAAACTAAGATCATGGCATCTGGTCCCATCACTTCATGGGAAATAGTTGGGGAAACCATGTCAGACTTTATTTTTGGGGGCTCCAAAATCACTGCAAATGGTGATTGCAGCCATGAAATTAAAAGATGTTTACTCCTTGGGAAGAAAGTTATGGCCAACCTAGATAGCATATTCAAAAGCAGAGACATTACTTTGTCAACAAAGGTCTGTCTAGTCAAGGCTATGGTTTTTCCAGTAGTCATGTATGGATGTAAGAGTTGGACTATAAAGAAAGCTGAGTGCTGAAGAACTGATGCTTTTGAACTGTGGTGCTGGAGAAGACTCTTGAGAGTCCCTTGGACTGCAAGGAGATCCAATCAGTCCATCCTAAAGAAGATCAATCCTGGGTGTTCATTGGAAGGACTGATGTTGAAGCTGAAACTCCAATACTTTGGCCACCTGATGCGAAGAGCTGACTCATTTGAAAAGACTCTGATGCTGCGAAAGATTGAGGGCAGGAGGGGAAGGGGACGACAGAGGATGAGATCGTTGGATGGCATCACTGACTCAATGGACATGAGTTTGGGTGGATTACAGGAGTTGATGATGGATAGGGAGGCCTGGCGTGCTGCGGTTCATGGTGTTGCAGAGTCAGACATGACTGAGCAACTAAACTGAACTGAACTGAACTGAACCAGAATCAATTAGTAAAAAGTCCAAATTGTAAATATTTGAAGATAGATGCTTCTATATTATTTCAAATATATACAGCGATCTGAAACACTAACAAAGTCTTTCTGAGTAGGTATCCGGCAATATTCTGTTTTAATAAATATACAAGATATGCCTGTAATAAGCAACATTCACTTGCACATAAAACTCATGTTTCTCTCAGCCTGTTCCAGTGAAAGGAGGAAAAAAAATAAACAGTGACCTAAGAAAAGATAAACCAGACATTTGGTTGAATCCCTCACCAGCATCAATTATAATACTAATTGATGTCATTTAGTATTATAGATGTCATTTATTGAGGACTTTCCATTTGCTGCATAACAAACTATCTCCAGACTTAGTAGTTTCACAGCGAGTTATTTTTTTCTCATGATTCTATAGGTTGGCAGGTTAGTTAAGGTCCCAACAGCTCACTTTCATGACTGCATTCAGCTGGGACACTGGATCCCTGGTGCCTCGTGCTCCATGTGGTCTCTTACCAGTTTCCCTAAAGGGTGACATGAGTGGTCCAAGAAAGCAAAAGTGGAAGCTGCCAGGCCTCGTAAGATCTAGGCTTGGAACTGGCCACGTTCAAAGACACATCTGCCACATTCTACTGGTCAAAGCAAGTCAGAAGCCCAACAAGATACTATGGGAAGAGAAATAGATTCCATCTCTTGCTGGGAGGAGTAATGATCCTTACAACGATTAGAACTGCTGGCAACCATTTTGCAGGCAAGCCATCTGATTTGCCACATGTCAAAAATTGTATATTATCTCAATGAATCTTCAACAGGAGCTTGTGAAATAGTCACCATTTTATCTCTCCCCTAGTTTACAATGAAGGAAAATTAGTTCCTGAAAGGTTAAGTATCTTCCTACAAGTAGGTGCCAGATCTAAAACCAGATCTTAACCACCTTTAGAGCTCAAATGCACAACTATCCCTCAATACAATAGTCAGCAGCATTAGAGGAGTTGAACCCCATGTTTTCTCTCCCTTAGGGAAGCGGCTGCTGCTGCTGCTGCTGCTAAGTCGCTCTAGTCGTGTCCGACTCTGTGCGACCCCATAGATGGCAGCCCCCCAGGCTCTGCCGTCCCTGGGATTCTCCAAGCAAGAACACTGGAATGGGTTGCCATTTCCTCCTCCAATGCATGAAAGTTAAAAGTGAAAGTGAAGTTGCTCAGTCGTGTCCGACTCTTTGCGACCCTAGGGAAGCAGGAGAGCATGGTAATGAAGAGTGTAAACTCAGATCAAACTGCCTTGGCTCTAAGTCTCACTAGTTCTGTGACTTTGGGTTAGTTAATTAGGTCTTACGAGACCTGGCAGCTTCCACTTTTGCTTGCCACTTATGTCACTCTTTAGGGAAATTGGTAAGAGAGCACATGGAGAAAGAGGCACCAGGGGGCCAGTGTCCCAGCTGAATGAGTTCATGGACTCCTAGTCTATCATTATTTTTTCATTAATATATAGGATTGTAGACACACCATTTGCTTTCCAGTGAGGTCCCAAAAAGTTTTCTTGGGAAAGATAGAATTTCAGTAGCTTCTTGAGTGAGAAGCAGGAGTAGGGGCATCCTTTTTTTCAATCACATCCCCACAGAAATCCAATTTGCCAAGTGGAATCCTAACAAAATAGGTTGGGAACTATAAAGAAGAAAGGTAGAGAAATGTAAAAAATGAGTAGAGGAAAGAAGTAGAGTAGAAATAGAAATATGAGGGGCTGGTAGAAGAGTAGAAGAACAGGGCTGGTAACAATATCTACTCCACAGTACTGTTACGAGATAATGCATGTAAAGCACTGCCTGGATAGAGTATGTGCTTCATAAAAACTATTTTTGTGATTTTCTGAGTTTATCCTGAATCAGGCAGTTCCACAGTCCCAAGACCATGGTCTCCATGGCTGTTGCTGATCCTGTTTATGTGACTTCATCATCGTTGTCCCCACTGGCCTTTCTTCTAATTCTGCTTTGCCCCTGGACCCATGTTGCTGCTGCAGTGACCACTGTGGAGGGTCCTGCCTCACTGCAGTCCCTCTCTGCTCACTTGTTGCACTTCCAGCTTATTTCTGGAGCTGCTACTTCATACTAGAGATCTGGTGGCAGTCCGTGTTTACCTAGCAACATTTTCCGTTTGTCAGTGCCCTGCTAATTCTTCTGATCACACAAAGGAAGAACCGCTCTCAGAGACTAATTCCAAGGAGTAATTCTGTTAATACCTTGTTTCATCACTATTTAAAAAAGACCCAAGAACATCCCTTTCTAGCAAAGGAGGAGGGAATGGACGTTTCCCCAGTTCAGACCATTTGCCAGATGTTTCCTTTACCAATTCAGTTCCTTTTCAGCTGCCCGTGCTTTGAAAGCACTGCCATGTTTCAGAATGACCACTAGGTGGCAGGAGTGTTCCATTCCCCAGCTCATTTCCTTCTTTCTGCTTGCAATCTCAAATTACAGCCGAGATACAGTTCCTTTCAAAATGAATGAGTTGCTTTTAAATAAACGTAACTTATCCACATGAAGTTCAAAGTGAACAATAAATTTCAAGTATATTGTTTTGAAAATTCACTGTGATATCACTAACTATATCGGAGAATTCTCACAGGAGTTATGTTACTAAAGCGGTTTTATAGCCTTTGGCTTGAGAGGGCGTGGGAAACGTAAATAAATCTCATCTTATTTAGGGTACAGCCAAAGCTGATTGTTTTCCTCTCTAGTTGTTATCACCTGGTCTGTTGGGTTAAGAGTTTATGGACTCCGAGTCTATCATATTTTTTCATTAATATATAGGATTGTAGACACATCATTCACTTTCCAGTGAGGTCCCAAAAGAGTTTCTTGGGGAAGATGGAATTTCAGTAGCTTCTTGAGTGAGAAGCAGGAGTAGGGGCATCCTTTCTTTCAATCACATCCCCACAGGAATCCAACCTGCCAAGTGGAATCCTAACGAAATAGCTTGGGAACTATACAGAAGAAAGGTAGAGAAATGTACAAAATGAGTAGAGGAAAGGCCAGGAATGATGATTAAACCCTTGCCTTACAGTATGGGGAATCAAGAGATACTGTCTACTGCTGATAAAACAAAAAGATGTCTTATGTATCATTTATCACTTATATGACCCATTAAATAACACAGAGAAACAAACTATATTGGATTGTAACTTTAATGGGAGGAGTAGGGAGGGGAGAATAATGTGGTGGGACATTAATAGGCTAAACCTCAAGCACCATAACAGACTTCACAGATAATGTTTAAAATTGGAAAAGCAAGATATAGCACTATAAGCATGTTATTCGGGAACATGCAGGAAATCACTTTGTGAACAAAAGGCAGACGTGCTTAACAGCCCTTGCTTCTATAGAAGAGCAGAGGGAGGGACCCGGCTGGGGACTGGTTGCACTATTTCTAGCTTTCTAACCTGGACACTGTTTTACCCTTAAGAATTGGCAAGGATAGACAGCTATTAGGGTAAAATAGATGTCTATGTTCATGGGAGCAACTACCACTCAGTTGTAATCTGCATCATGATACCTGATACGAATCATTAAATTTAATCATTTGCTTATTTACTTAGGAGTCACTTTAGTTTCCTATAAGACAACTATCAACTGGAAAGAAATTAGAGGTTTCAATTTCCACAAGTAAATGTTATTTATTCAAAACTGGCATTTTCAGGACTTCCCTGGTGGTCCAGCGGCTAAGACTCTGCGCTCCCAATGCAGGGGGCCAGGGTTCAATCCCTGGTCAGAGAACTAGATCCCACATGCTACAACTAAGACCTGAAGCAGTCAAATAAATACATAAAAACAAACAAACAAAAAACCTGGCCTTTTCAAGCAAGGACACACTTAGTCAACATTTTCACAGCAGTTCATTTGTTTCCACGGCAGTTCATTAGCGTTTTTCTGATATAAACTAAAATACTATCACTCTTTGCAATAAATGAGAGTTAAGAACTCTAAAGAGCAAATGTGTCCATTTTTACCTTCTCTGCAGCATTTTAGCCTGAACTCTTGAGCATTCATCCCCCAGCAGAATATGGGCACTTCAGATCAGCAAAATCTGCTCAGCCTTAGCCTTAAACGTCCTGTTTTTACCTTGTTTTCAAACCCACAGTTAATTCATAACTAATAACAGGTCATTCTTCAAAATACACCAGAATCTAATTCTCACCACACTCACATCTAACAGCACTAATATCCTAGTTTGAATCATCATGCTCTCTCACTTGGACCACTGAAATGGCCCAAGGACTGCTTCCATTCCTGCCCTCTACCATTCTCCATACAGATATATGGAAATCAGGTTGATTATATTATTTGCAGCCAAAGATGAAGAAGCTCTATACAGCCAGCAAAAACAAGACTGGGAGCTGACTGTGGCTCAGATCAAGAACTCCTTATTGCCAAATTCACATTTATATTGAAGAAAGTAGGGAAAACCACTAGACCATTCAGGTATGACCTAAATCAAATCCCTTACAATTATACAATGAAAGAGACAAACAGATTCAAGGGATTAGATCTGTTAGACAGAGTGCCTGAAGAGCTATGGACAGAGGTTCGTGTAATCATACAGGAGGCAATAATCAAGACCATCCCCAAGAAAACGAAATGCAAGAAGGCAAAATGGTTGTCTGAGGAGGTCTTACAAATAGCTGTGAAAAGAAGAGAAAGTGAAAGTGAAGTCACTCAGTCGTGTCCGACTCTTTGCGACCCCATTGACTGTAGCCTACCTGGCTCCTCTGTCCATGGGATTTTCCAGGCAAGAGTACTGGAGTGGGTTGCCATTTCCTTCTCCAGGAGAGTTTCCCAACCAAGGGATTGAACCTGAGTCTCCCGCATTGTAGGCAGACGCTTTACCATCTGAGCCACCAGGGAAGCCGAAAAGAAGAAAAGGGAAAGGCAAAGGCAAAAAGAAAAGATATACCCATTTGAATGTAGTGTTCCAAAGAATAGCAAGGAGAGACAAGAAAGCCTTCCTCACTGATCAATGTAAAGAAATAGAGGAAAACAATAGAAGGGGAAAGACTAGAGATCTCCTTAAGAAAATTAGAGATGCCAAGGGAACATTTCATGCAAAGATGGTCACAATAAAGGACAGAAATGGTATGTATCTAAAAGACACAGAAGATATGAAGAAGAGGTGGCAAAAATACACAGAAGAACTATACAAAAAAGATCTTCATGACCCAGATAACCATGATAGGGTGATCACTCACCTAGAGCCAGACATCCTGGAATGCGAAGTCAAGTGGGCCTTAGGAATCATCACTATGAACAAAGCTAGTGGAGGTGATGGAATTCCAGTTGAGCTGTTTCAAATCCTGAAAGATGATGCTGTGAAAGTGCTGCACTCAATATGCCAGCAAATTTGGAAAACTCAGCAGTGGCCACAGGACTAGAAAAGGTCAGTTTTAATTCCAATCCCAAAGAAAGGCAATGCCAAAGAATGCTCAAACTACTGCACAATTGCACTCATCTCACACGCTAGCAAAGTAATGTTCAAAATTCTCCAAGTCAGGCTTCAACAGTACATGAACCATGAACTTCCAGATGTTCAAGCTGGATTTAGAAAAAGCAGAGGAACCAGAGATCAAATTGCCAACATCTGCTGGATCATCAAAAAAGCAAGAGAGTTCCAGAAAAACATTTACTTCTGCTTTATGGACTACGACAAAGCCTTTGACTGTGTGGATCACAACAAACTGTGGAAAATTCTTAAAGAGATGGGGAATACCTGACCACCTGACCTGCCCCCTGAGAAATCTGTAGGCAGATCAAGAAGCAACAGTTAGAACTGGACATGGAACAACAGACTGGTTTCAAATCAGGAAAGGAGTATGTCAAGGCTATATATTGTCACCCTGCTTATTTAATTTACATGCAGAGTACATCACATGAAATGCCAGACTGGATGAAACACAAGCTGGAATCAAGATTTCTGGGAAAAATATCAATAACCTCAGATATGCAGATGATACCACACTTAATGGAGAAAGTGAAGAACTAAAGAGCCTCTTGATGAAAGTGAAAGAGGCGAGTGAAAAGGCTGGCTTAAAACTCAACATTCAGAAAACAAAGATCATGGCATCCGGTCCCATCACTTCATGGCAAATAGATGGGAAAACAATGGAAACAGTGAGAGACTTTATTTTGGGGGGCTCCAAAATCACTGCAGATGGTGATTGCAGCCATGAAATTAAAAGACACTTGCTCCTTGGAAGAAAAGTTATGAGCAATCTAGACAGCATATTTAAAAGTAGAGACATTACTTTGCCAACAAATGTCCGTCTAGTCAAAGCTATGGTTTTTTTCAGTAGTCATGTATGAATGTGAGAGTTGGACTATAAAGAAAGCTGAGCATTGAGGAATTGATGCTTTTGAACTATGGTGTTGGAGAAGACTCTTGACAGTCCCTTGGACTGCATGGAGATCCAACCAGTTCATCCTAAAGGAAACCAGTCCTGAAGTCATTTGAAGGACTGATGCTGAAACTCCAATACTTCTGCCACCTGATTAGAAGAGATTAGAAGAGCTGACTCATTTGAACAGACCCTGATGCTGGGAAAGATTGAAGACGGGAGGTGAAGGGATGATAGAGAATGAGATGGTTGGATGGCATCACCGACTCGATGGACATGAGTTCAAATAAGTTCCAGGAATTGGTGATGGACAGGGAAGCCTGGTGTGCTGCAGTCCATGGGGTTGCAGAGTTGGGCACAACTGAGCAACTGAACTGAACTGAACTGAATCATTTTCCACGTAGTAGCCAGAGTGATTCTCTTAAAATCTACGTCGTGATAATGTGTAAAACATTGGCCTATACAGCATACTCACCCTATCTCATCTTCACCCTCATCCCCTCCTCCCTGGCCATGCTGGCTGGCCTCTTGTCTGGATATTCCTAAACCTTGTTGAACATGTTTCTGTCCTCAGCCTGGCATGCTCTTCACCTAGATATCCAAATGGCTTGCTTTCCTTCAGGCTCTGCTTTGTCACCTTATCTCAGGTTTTCCTGACCACTTGATATTAAGTAGGTTTTCCCCTCCATCCATCTAGCACTCTTCATCTCCCATCTTGCTTAGTTTTTCTCCATAATACTTATCATCATAGGAATGTGATATGTATTTTTCTGTATTGTCTTTTTCATAGAATAGAAGCTCAAAAAAAAATTCATTTCTAGATCCTTAGTTCTTGAGAGTGCACGACATGTTCAAAAGTCTGTTGTTTAAACCACAGCATGACATGTAATGTTCAAAAAAGTCTGTTGTTTAAACCACAGACCTAACAAAACACTGTGAGTAGATACTGTCTTAGGGTAACTTTCCCCATGTATGTGACTTTTTCAAGAGAGATGATTTTTAAAAAGGTATGCATTAAATAACACTGAATCAAGAGGAAAGAATCTTTTCAATTTTAATCCCTCTCGTTAAGTCAAAAGGTCTCACTTTGTGCAATTTTGTCTCTCACACTTGATAATTTGCCCTTCTAAAAAGAGAATGGGCCTTAACATTTACAACCTTTTGTAGGAAACACTATTTGGTCAAAACTTAATAACCTTGCTTTGTTTCCACTGTATTTAAGGGCACCATCTATTTTAATTATGTCTGATAACATGTTAATCTTATTTAAATCCTCTAGGAACTCTTATGAGAGAAGTATCATTTTTGCACATGAGTTTCCCATGAGAGAAAAGTTTCCTTTAAGATAAAATTCACCAATTTAAGCTGCACAATGCAGTGTCTCTTAGCATCGTCACAGTGCTCTGCAACCATCACTATCTAATTCTAGAACATTCTCAACACCCCCAACGAAACCCCATACCCTTTAGCTATCACTTTCTAACCTCCTCATTTCCCCTAGCCCTAAACAACCACTAATCTTTCTGTCTCTAATTGCCTATTCTAGACATATCATACAAATGGAACATGTGATCTTTCAGGACAGGTTTTTTTTGAGGGGGGGCTTGTTCCTGTTTTTCATTTTGCATGTTTTCAAGGTTCATCCATAATGTAGCACGTTCCAGGATTTCATTCCTTTTTTCATGGCTGAATAATACTGTATTGTGTGGATATATCACATTTATTCATTTATCAGCTGAGGGGTATTCGAGTTGTTTTCTCTTTGGAGTTATTATAAATAAAGCTGCTGGCACATTTAGGTATAAGTTTTTGTTTTAACATGTTTTCAGCTTTCTTGTATATACATACCAGTAGAAATGCTGGACCATATGGCAATTCTGCTTAACTTTTTGAGGAAAGGATAAACTGTTTTCTGAAGTGGCTGTACCATTTTGCATTCCCACCAGCAACACCCAACTGTTCCATTACTTCACACCCTTACTGAAACGTGGAACTGTACTCTTTTTAAAACTTTAGCCACTCAAATAGGTATTTCATTGTGGCTTTAATTTGCATTCCCCTAGTGACTAGAAACCTTGATCATCCTTCCATGTGATTATAGACTATATGTGTGTCTTCTCCACGGATATTCAATTTTTTGCCCATTTTTAAACTGAACTATTTTTTTGTTGCTGAATTGTAAAAATTTTTCTTTCTAAAGTATCTCATTAAAACTATATATTTAGGAACTTCCCTAGTGGTCCAACAGTTAAGATTACTCACTGCTAATGCAAGGGGCCAGAGTTCAATCCCTGGTTAGGAAGCTAAGATCCCAAAAGTCCTGCGGTGCAGCCAAAAAATTTAAAAAGAAAGCAAGCCACCTAAAAAAGCAGAAGTTTAAAAATTATACATTTAGAGAAAAATGTTAACAACCGTACAAGTGGGCAAAAATAATGAAGCCAAAGCACAACTTAAGGCCCAGTTTCAGCAATACTGGCTCACACACTAAAGGCAAGATTTCTGGCCTCACAGCAGCCAGGTTCAAATCCCAGTTCTGCCTCTAAAAAGCTGCCTTTTAGGCAAGACAGTCCACCTCTGTCAGACTCAGTTCCCCCGGCTTTAAAAAGGGGGGCACCTGCCACCTGAGAGCTATTGAACAAATGACGCGTGTGAAGCGCTTACTCAGTGCCAGTGCCACTAGCGCTCTCTAAAATTAGTTACAATGACGACAGGCGACGAGGCCTGCGGCCTTCCCGGTTCAGTTTGCTGAGGACTCAGTCCCGCGGGGACGGTCCACCACAGATTCGGCGCCACAGCGTACAGGTCTTTATACGCATGCTCTTCCCTCAGCAACCTCTCACAGGCAGCTACCCCCGGCTCGGAGCCGTTATGGCCGCGCCACCAGACTTCCGCTTCCGGGTCACGGAGGCGACTTCCGGTAGTGTGACCGAGGCGCGCTAGGCCGGCGGGGTCCCGGAGCCGGAAGGGTCTGCGCTGACGGCCGGTTAACCGGACGCTGGGAGTGGCCAGGTGGGGCGCCGCTGACCCTCGGCCGGGAGGAGTGACCTTCGTCTTCAGACCCAGACGGGCCACTGGCTGCATTTCAGCTCTATCCGCAGTGGACCCCTTCTAATTCCCTTTCCCTGGGCTTCACGTGCTCCCCGGGATTCCCGTGATTAGGGCCCTTCGGGTGGGAGTCCGGAGACGTGGGTTTCATTCCCGCCTGCGCCACTGGTTGGCACTCTGACCTTGGTTGGATACGCCCTTTCGTGGGCTTCCGCCCCCTTATTTAGTGATTGTGAGCTCCTTAATGGCAGGAACAATGGACTTCCCTGTTGACTCAGCTGGTAAAGAATCCGCCTGCAATGCGGGAGACCCGGGTTTGATCCCTGGGTTTGATCCCTGGGTTGGGAAGATCCCCTGGAGAAGGGATCGGCTACCCACTCCAGTATTCTGGCCTGGAGAACTCCATGGACTGTATAGTCCATGGGGTCGCAAAGAGTCGGAAACGACTGAGCGACTTTCACTAATGGCAGGATCGGACTTTTATTTGTGTTAGACAGTGTCGCCTGTCCCGGGTACAGAATAGGGACAGTGTAGGAACTCCGTGTCTGCTTAAGTTGTTTGGGGTTACGAAACTTTGAAAATCTGGCGAGAACTTTTGATCTCCACCTACCAGCTCTCTAGTCCACCCTGCCTCCCACCATACCAATGCTCAGATAAAGGAAATTTCGCTTACAGTTAGTTTCAGATAGTTCACAGATCTCTATTGATGCCCATTCATGTATCCCAGAGCCTGTCCTGTCCTAGGCATTCAAATATTTGTAATCACAAGACAGTAAATGTTCAGTTAATTATTTTTTTAAATGCATGAATCACTATCCATTTCAAAGAGGAAGATAGACATCCTTAATTAGCAAGTAGGAACTGGCAGTAGTATGCCATTCTTGCATCATAAGTCTTTTAATAACCCTAGGAGAGAGCCATTATTCATTTCCCATTTGCCAGGTGGGGAAATAGAGGCAATGGAAAATAAACTTATTTTAGGTTATTCAACTTTTGAATGTCCAGGGCAAGAATTCAAACCCAGGTCTGAAATTCCAAAGCCCCGTGTGCTTAACTACTAGCTGAAGAAGAATTAAATGCGGGAATATTTTTAAATGTGCTCTAGCAATCTCTGTTTTGAGATTAACTTATGTAGTTATGTGATGACTGTCATCAAGATGGGTGATCTCAAACCAAACGTTGCATACTGTGGAAAGATTTGTCTGTCTACATTTCTTTTATAGTATCTGTGTTGCTTGTTTAATAATACTGTATTTTAAATCCTCCACTTTGACCCATGTTATTCAGTCCCTATAACTTTGGTGAATACTGATTTGGTTATGTTGGATTGTTCTGTTAGACTTCCAAATTAGATATTTTGGTGATAATGTTTGGGCATTATTTCTTTTTCTTTTCTGTACTACTTTTAAAGGGACTATATTCAGTATCTTCGAAGCACTGCCAATATGTCTGATGTTCAAGAAGCCACTAACCAGCTCCTGGATGTGAATCTTCGTGAGAACCAGATGTCTGTACAAGTGACTGAAAGTGGCCCCAGAAGTGAGTCTGAGCATCTCCAAGTCACTATTGGTGCCACTGTGCCTACTGGTTTTGAGCAAACAGCTGCAGATGAAGTGAGAGAGAAATTGGGGTCATCATGCAAAATCAGCAAAGACCGGGGCAAGATATATTTTGACATTTCAGTGGACAGTCTGGCTCAGGTTTGAATGAAGTAATATTTAAAATGGCTTTCTAAATAGATGATTTTATGTTTACTTTCTTAGTTTACAGACCTCTCTGGAATCCTTACTGCTTTTCTTTGCTCTGCGCTATATCAGGTGATTTTAAACTATTCCTGCATTTTCTGTTGGGTACTGATTTGTAAGTTTGCTTTATTATTATTTTTTCTTTTAGAATTGATCCTAATATTTCCTGAGGATCAATTCACCAGAAAAAATCCTGTGAGACTCAGAAAGAAATTCTTAGTATCTGCTGTTCCTCTTAGAATTTATTTACTTTGACATGTAGCTGAAATTTAGACTTCAGTGTTGAAGCATAAAGGGAGAGATTTTTCTTTCTATCTGTGTCAAATTTATTCATGCTCAAAAGTAATTAGGATCACTGAAGGTGAGAAGTGAAGGTCAGCAAACTGCCATCCCTCTAGAGTGAATACTAAGCTGTATCTTAATACCACATAAGCAACACGAGGGCAGGGATTATTGCCTGTGTTTTGGGGGTTTTTTTGGTCAACATTTCCCAAGCTCTTAGTGTCTGGCGTATAGTAGACCTGTATCTTTCATCCAATGTTTAGTTGATAACCTCAGCAGCTTTGTAAAGATAGGCACTATCGTTATCCTCATTAATCGTTAAGCTTAATAATAGGTAATTTGCACAAGGTTACTTAGCTAATAATCACCAAGCTGAAAATCAGACCCTACACAGTATACCCCAGAGAGCCGTGAAGGCAGAATAAAGCCCTATTTCACTGCTTCATCTTTTCCTTCTCCCCTAACTCATGTTGCCTACAGAATACTTCTAGCTTCTAGTCTTCCATCTGTGTTTTTTCCTTTTCTGTAGGGGAATAGAACCTGATGGGTAGCCAAAAAGATGGGAGGGTGGGGAAATGGGAAAAGTTTTAAATACAAATTATAGGTATTAGCTGCTTTAAAATCTTTGTACCTAATTTTTATATTTAAATGTTGATAGTTTATGCACTTCAAAAGCTTGCCCAGAATTTGTCTCTTAACATTTTTTTTTCCCTACCCAGGTTCATTGTCTGAGATCAGTTGATAATTTATTTGTGGTTGTTCAGGAGTTTAAGGATTACCAGTTCAAAGAAACAAAGGTAAGCTTTCCTAAACATGGAAGCTAATTTTCAGCCATCTTCCCAAAGAGATTATTTCCACTTTTCATATTCTGTGTATCATTTAACATTACTGCTTCTTTTATGATAATAGAATGCTGCTGCTACTGCTGCTAAGTCGTGGTCAGTCATGTCCGACTCTGTGCGACCCCATAGATGGCAGCCCACCAGGCTCCCCCGTCCCTGGGATTCTCCAGGCAAGAATACTGGAGTGGGTTGCCATTTCCTCCTCTAATGTATGAAAGTGAAAAGTGAAAGTGAAGTCACTCAGTCATGTCTGACTCTTCGAGATCCCATGGACTGTAGCCTACCCGGCTCCTCCGTCCATGGGATTTTCCAGGCAAGAGTACTGGAGTGGATTGCCATTGCCTTGTCTGATGATAACAGAATACTGGGAGGCTTTTACAGTAAAATCCAGAGATTTGTTGATAATCCATTTCTAAAAGTTGCTTTTAAAAATTATTATTGCAGGGTGTGGGGAATGGGTGAAGGAAGTCAACAGATACAAATTTCCAGTTATAAGAGAACTGAACATGGTGACTGTAGTTAGTAATACTGTACTCACATTTTCCAATTGCTCAGATAGTAGATCTTAAGAGTTGTCATCACCAGAAACCTGTATGGTGACAGATATTAACTAGACTTGTGGTGATCATTTTCCAGGGTAAACAAATAACTGAATCATTTTGTATATACCTGAGACTAAATTATATGTTAATTATATCCCATTTTCTTTTAAAGGGGAAAGAATAATTGAAGAAATAAAAATCAATATTGAAAAACAAAAACTTAACAAGAAATAGAACAAATGATTTGACTTTCTGACAAAAGAAAGGCACCTTAGATGAGCTTTCCTGATATATATGGATTCAAATAGAATTGCTTCCCGGCTGTGAAGCAAAGAGCAGGCATCAGTTTGTGTCATTTACCAATAACACTTTCTCTCACCATTCTGTTTTTGCCCTGCTTTCTTCTCTAACTTGTATTTTGAAATAAAGCCAAAGTAATATCTAAATACTCCTTCAGTTGTTAGGACAACAGCTTTGTTCCTAACTTGTATTTAGCATCAGATTCCTAAATATTGAGATTCTGCCTAAGCTGAAGGCTGAAAATAGATTGCAGGCCAGCTTTAGTATTTTTCCACATTGCTTTTTAAAGGTCTCATTTCCAGAGTCAAATGCTTGAAAACCTTTTTCTTTCAGTTTTATTGCCTATATTAGAAATAATCTTTTTAAAACTATGATGTGCTGCCTGATTGTCTAATTTTTATTTATTGGTAACAGGTTGATTTCCAAACCATCATTCAGAAACCAGTCAAACTGATATGAACCCACAACCTGGAAAAAAACAGACCAAAAAGAATTCAGACTGAAAATAGATGATAATTTTATTAACTAAAAATGTAACTTTTAACACTAGTTTTATAACCCTTCAGCCTTCTGATGGGCATTGCCAACCAAATCATATCTACAGAATTAGTAAATAACAGGCAGGCTGCTGACAGTCTTTGCTCTTACGTATTTCAAAATTTTAATAGCTGATTCTATACATGAATAAATGTTGACATATTTTAAAAATATGTGTCCATCTTAAATTCTTGCCTCTAACCTACTAGGGTATTATTAATAATATTTTCTTCAATTGCCATGTTTTTGCCATCCTGGAATTTGTATTATTTTGGGTATTCTTGATCTCTCTAATTGGAGGTGAATTTGATATTATGGAGCCATGTTTCCAGAGCTGCCTTCTAAGTAACTGCAAAGGAGGTTACTGGTAGAAATCCCAGAAGAAAACAGCAAGGATTAAAGTAGATTTTCAGATCTCTGCAAGGGCAACTTCTGTTGCATATGACCATGAAAAATTGTTAAGCCCTTCGTGGACTTGAGTTGCAGCATGCCCCCAGTAGAACCTTGTTTTGTTTGGCTTCTAGTTTTCATTCTGTTGACCATCAGTTTTTTCCTTTGTTGCATTATACTTTCACATGTCTATAAAAACCTGTTCGTTTAAGCATCCTAATGGGTTCTCTATTTTTAAACACTCAGATGATATCATGAATTCTATTAGCTTTTTTATTAACTAATTTTTTTTAAAGGGTAACAACTGTGATTTAAATTGTTTAGCCAGTTTATATATTTATTTAGAACGAAATTGTAAAGATTGAAAAGATATACAATGAAGCATGTTCCTCTGTCTTCATACTATCCATTTCCCTTCTTGAAGGCAACAGTTATTACCAATTTCTTAGATATCCTTCAAGAGATATTTTAATATGTGTATTTTTTTTACATGTTTACACAAATGGAAGTATACTATACATACTGTCCTGTTCCGTGTTTTTACTTGTGATCTTGGAGATCACGCCACTATCATTGTTGGATTTGACTGCATCACAATTTAATCAGTCCCATTTTAGGACATTAGGATTTTCCACACTCTCGTCATTACAGTAGTGCAGTGAACATCCTACATACATCCCTGTACATGTTCAGTCTGAGGATCATTTTCCGTTTGATAAGTTTATTCCATTGATAGGACAGAAGTGTTTGGTCTTGGTTCTGTCATGATCATTTTCCGTTTGATAAGTTTATTCCATTGATACGACAGAAATGTTTGGTCTTGGTTCTGTCATGTTTATGTTACACACTTTCAGCTTTTTAAAAATTTATGTGTTTGCTTTTTCCACATGCATGTGTTTTAAAATATTTGGAAAGTTTGTGTTCTTTATCTAGCTGTTAACTTTTATAAATAGTTTACACAGTATTTCTTGAATCTCTCCTAAGAGCAGTGATGAAGTTGGCATATTTTCCACGTCTCCCCTCCGTCCAGTTTTATAATTTTTCTTGGTGTTGACTCATATGCCTTTAAATCCTTTAAGTATACTTTAAAAAACATTAGCTTTAATTTCTATCCTTTGACCTCAGGGTATAAGAGAAGAAGATATCAGTGTGCTTAAATTACTTGCCATGTTCTGTTACCTTTCACTCCAAGGATACATCCCTTTGTAACATTTACATTCTGTTTTGCTGTCATAATCTGTGTGTTTGTTTTCATTTTAGTCTTTTCGTTAAATTGATTATAGGCACACTGCTTGTCTTTTTGTTACAGGTTTATCTCTTGGATGGCATGAGTTCAGAAATGTTTGTCTTTCACCTCTATACTTGATTAATAGTTTGGGTTAAAAATTGGGAGTCATGCTGTCCTTCCTTAAGAATATCATAGACGGTGTTCGTTCTCTTCTAGCATGAAATGTTGCCATGGAGAAATCTGAAGCCAGCCTGTTATTCCACCCCCTTATTTGTTGCTTTCTTGTTATTTCTGCTTGATGCCCAGATGATTTTTTTTTCAATCTTTGAAGTCACCGGAATATGTCTCCTTGTTGATAATTCCTAGTTAGGACATGTCAAGCTATAGAGCAATTTGTATCCATTTATATTTAAGTTTTCTTGAATTATTTTTTTTTAATATGTTTTATTTTAAATCCCTTTCTCAGGGATAAACCAGTTATACATATGTAGGATCTCTTTTGATTGTCTTTGATGTTTTCTGTTGTTCTCTCTAGTCCTTTTAAAAATCTTTGCTCATTTTTACTGTATTTGCTTTGTTTTCCTTCACATCCCTTACTGTATTTTCAGCAGTGGCTTTCATAAGTGGTGCATTCAATGTGGTCTTCATTTTTGCAATGGTTTTGTTTTCTCATTCAACTTTTTCTTTGAACTTTACAAACTCCTGTTTGATCTTCTTCTGGCAGCTCCCCTCATCTTTTTCCTGCTTTTATATCTCTTCTTTGAGCTCTTACTAGGTTAGCAGAAGTATTTCCTTATTACATATTTTTGATTTCATGTCAACATATCTCATCATGGATTTCAGTTGCTTTGTGTCAGTATCTTTCTGGTCACTTGTTGTTTTCTGCTGTTTGTTTTTCTGTCCCTTGCCTCCTTTTTTCCATTCATGTAAGTTTGGTGCTAATAAGTTTTGATAATTGCTCGTCCTTGAATGAGGGAGTTCCTTCTTGATGGGAGATTCAGGAACTGTTCCAGGCCAGCAAGAAATCCCCCTGATTCACTCTGAAGTTCCTTCTGGCAAAAGGTTGTGGGTGAATGAGTTCTCCTTTTCCTTTTTTTAAATAGCTTTATTAAGGTATACTTTCCATACCATTTACTGAGTTCTTTTAACCATTCCTTCTCCCTAGCTGGAAGGGTTCAGGAACTTAAGGTTATTTAGTATAATTTCTGCACATCTCTATTCTTTCTCTCCAGCAAATAGAGCCAGTCTCTGAGAGTCCTTTTTCAGCCTCCATTTCTCGCCTCTGCTGCTTTTGGAAACAAACAAGATCCAGGGAAGCTCCCTCTTGATGCATGCTCTTCTTCCCTGCTTTTCCAAGAAGAATTTATTTATTCCTCCTTTGGAGACTGCTCCCCCCTTTGCCTGAGATGTGTAGGTATTCTTCCTCAGGTGTCTTCCTACACCTCTGCTTGAGCTTCCCTGCACTCAGGAATTCTTGTGTTAGAATTCTTATGTTCAGGTTCTAGGTTAACAGATACCATGTAGATTCTATTACTATCAAGTTGGTATTTCTGTTGTTCTTTTTCTTGTTTTTTTTTCTTTTTGGCGATGCCGTGTGGCGTATGGGATCTTAGTTCCCTAACCAAGGACTGAACCTGCACCCCCTACACTGGAAGCTCAGAGTCTTAACTTCTGGACCGCCAGGGAAGTCCCGGCACTTACCTTCTGAGAGGGGCCTTGGTAATGAACCTAAGAACTTTAGATGATGCTAAGTTATTTAAAGAAAATAAAATGAGAAGAGAGTGACTTGAGGGTAGAGCAGGTCTCTCAGAAGATGTGCTTTTTAAATTGCTGTTGAATAATGAGAAGGGAACCAGCAGTGCAGAGAGGCTGTGTGAAACACACACCTTCACATGTGACGCAGAGGTGGGGAGCTTGGGAGAGATGATCCTGACATGATACAAGAAAAGGAACATAGACAGGAGTTGGCTTATTTGGGCTTTTTAGGGAATTTAAATTTGGGGGGATGTAATAAGCTGTTGAGATACTTTACACATGATCAGATTTACTTTTTTCACAGATGACTGTATATAATATTTAGAGACTGGATAGATACCTCTTTAATTTTTAAAGTTTGGGTTTTTTGTTTTCAAAACTATATAGTATATATACACAGCCACAAAATTAAATAGGAAGTCAGTCATTGAGAGGTCTGCTGCCCTCTCATGTCTTTCATCCACCCACTCCCCCTCCCTAGAGGTAACCACTGTTAATAGCTCCTTACTTGCTTACATTTTAATCGAGAAGCCCAGCTTGTAATCTGCCATTCTATCTTGTATTATTCTGTAGTGGCCTTAATTTGTATAAATCTTAATATTCTCAATTAAGACTTTAATTTCCTCCGTTACAGGCATTATATTATTTACTCTTTTGTCCTATATTCCTGCCACCCCCAACATAGCGATTAATGTAGTCCATAGGCAAAGTAGGAGTTTATTTGTTCAATTAAAGTGGTAAAAAATGAATGAAATTAATGGGTTTCATTCTCTGTCTTTTATAGGAGGAAGTTCTAAAGGATTTTGAGGAATTGGCTGGGAAGCTTCCATGGTCAGACCCTTTAAAAATATGGAAAATTAACACATGTTTCAAGAAAAAAAAAACAAAGCGCAGTAAGATAAATCCAAATTCAGGTAAACAGAAGATTGATAATGGACGAGGAGACACAACAGTTGAGAAGGATGTTAAAAAAGAGTTCACTAACAGTGTCTCAGATTCACAGATCTTAGACTGTTATGAAAATCCAACCATCAAAGAAGAGGTATCAACATTAATAGGTGATGATTTGACATCTTGCAAAGATGAGACTGAGGAAAACTCAAAAGAAGAAGGTGATCCTGAAGTGCTGAAGTTTAGAGTCACGTGCAACAGGGCAGGAGAGAAACACTGCTTTTCTTCAAATGAGGCAGCAAGAGATTTTGGGGGTTCTGTTCAAGATTATTTTAAGTGGAAGGCTGATATGACCAACTTTGATGTGGAGGTAAGTGCATGTTCTTACTGTGATGATTCAAGAAGGTTGTCATAACAAATTTGTAGAATTTTCA
This sequence comes from Capricornis sumatraensis, assembly GCF_032405125.1. Taxonomy (NCBI): domain Eukaryota; kingdom Metazoa; phylum Chordata; class Mammalia; order Artiodactyla; family Bovidae; genus Capricornis; species Capricornis sumatraensis. The sequence continues at coordinate 62,836,774 of NC_091078.1, read as the reverse complement.
AGACTGACTTAGTCTTATGGACAATTAAACTGAGGTCACAAAGTTAATGGGGTATCATTAACAAGAGTATGGGCAATGGAAACAGCTAAATCCAGATTTGTACTCCATAACTGTGTAGCTTTGGACAAGATATTCTCTCTGAGCCTCTATTTTGAATTGGAGCCAATAACACTTTATACCTGTGTGTCCTAAAGGTTAAATGAGATTATACTTTTGAAGTATCTGGAATGATACCTGGTCTATACTACATGCTCAGTAGGTGGGGGAGCTATTGAGATTTGAGTTTTCTAATTTCTAACCTCGTGCTTTTTCTAACATGGTGTGGACACTCAGATTATAAAATTCAAAAGAATTAAAGCAACTGTTTTGTTGTTGTGTGTCTTGGTTGCAGACTTTACTACTGAAGTGGAGTATATTTTTAAAACAAACCTTGACCTTCTAAAATGAGGACATCATTGCTAACACTCATCCTGGAGCCGGCTCTCTTCTTTCTTAAATTGTTCTATATTCCCAAGCTCAGATCCTCCTTTTTAACATGCTCACTCTCTTTGGTCTCAATCTTCTGCTATATGGGTGATTCCATGTGGGCCATACTGACTAATCTTTCCATCTCCCAACAGTTTAAAGGCCTCTAGCAGCTGATGTTTTTACCAAGGGGTTGTTTACTGTTGCTTTAGGGACACTTGAATCTGGGGCAAGTCGTTATTCTCTCTGTTATTTTTGCATATCGAATTGGAAGAACAATTCCTCATTCCTTTTTCCTTGTAACAGCTGTTATGATGATGAACAGGCTAACTAGAACAGTGATGTCCATAAGTTAGCAAAAGGGCTCAGAGGACAGATTCAGGAGCCATACTACCTGGGTTTATTTATTTATATTATTTGGCTGTGCTAGCTCTTAGTTGCAGCATGTGGGATCTTTGGTTGTGACATGTGAACTCTTAGTTGCAGCATGCAGGAACTAGTTCCCTGACCAGGAATGGAGCCCTGGCCTCCTGCCTTGGGAGCGCAGAGTCTTAGCCTCTGGACCACCAAGAAAGTCCCACTAACTGGGTTTAAATCCCAGTTTATGAGCTGTATGACTTTGGGCAAGTAAAAGTGACCTCTTTCTGTCTTAATTTCCTTCTCTATAAGAGGAGGATAATAATATCTAGCTCAGAGGGGGTGGATATGAAATGAGGTAACAAATATAAAGTGTGTAGAACAGTGGTTTGCACAGAGCTAGGTAAGTGTTAACTGCTGCTGTTGAGATCATGATGAGGAAATTTGAGGTGGAAGATAGAAGAACCCATTTTTCTTTTATTTGAATAGTTAATATTTAACTGTGTTAGAAAGACTATAACGAGGACCAAAAAAATTCTTTCACAGGCATTACTTATGAGTCAAATTTTTTTAAAGTACTAAGAAAATAATAGGTGTTAAAGCATATGTGGCCTGGCATTAACAGTTGGTTAATCTAAATGAAGGGTATACTTAGAGTTCATTGTGCCAGTATTCTTGTAAGCATTTCTATATGTTTGGAATTTTTTCCCCCAAAGTTAAAAAATTTTTAAATGCATTTTAGAAGCCTGAAAACCTTCAAAATATGTTTCTCTTATAAAAATCGGAGGAAATCTGGTTATACCTAACTTGTGAAAACAGTGAATCAAAAGGAGAATAAAATAATTCTAAAATAGTATATACTTATATAATTTCCTTTATATGATGCTCAAAAAAATTTATCATGATTGTGGTCAGATTAATGACAGTTTGGGATGGGTACTGACTTAGAGGGCAAGAAAAACTATCTTTTTCTGGGTGGTGGTTACACAGCATGTACGTGCAAAAATTCACTGCACTACATACTTAAGATTTGTGCATTTTACTATATGCAAGGTATACCTTAGTAATAAAGTAACAGAAATTAATGAAGCTTCAAATTTTAAAATCTTAGTAATAAGTATAATTTGAACTCTCTTAAAGCTATTTTATTCTGTCTTATTTTATTTGTAGGTTCTTTTGAACATCCATGATAATGAAATTGTTGTGGGCATTGCGTTGACAGAGGAGAGTCTCCACCGAAGAAATATCACACATTTTGGACCCACAACTCTTAGATCTACTCTTGCCTATGGGATGCTCAGGTAAGAGAATGAGTTAGCCTTGTAGGTTCAAGTGACACTTTGCTTTGAATTTTCCCTTCAAAATCTTCTGTGAGGTACTGTGTTAGAATCTAGTAGATAAAGAACAGGATGAAATGTTAAAGATCTCTTTCTTTGTATCCAGTGTTGATTCCTTGAGATTCTGAAAAGATCACGTAATTAATACCTCAATTTTCTTGATTTAAAATTAGAATCATAGTTTTCATCTGCCTTTTGAATATAGTTGTCACATTTCTGTTTAGAAAGGATATATTCCATGTTGAGAAATAGAACAAATTTTGTTCTGTTTCATTTCTGTGCAGTGAAGCAGATGGATAGCAGAGATTTCATAAATGTGTATAATGTATAAATGAACACAGAGAGCTTTTACTTATATGTTAAAATTTTATACTCACATAAACCCAGGAATCATCCTGGAATTTTCTACTTTACAAAGAACAAAATGGCTTGCTTTCTTCTTTGCTTGTTTCCCTTTGACTGGGTGTTTCTTTCCACTACTAGGACAAGATGTCTTCTCTAGGTTTCTGTTTGCCAGACTGCAAAATAGGTTTGATGTGAGACTTAAAGGATTATGAGTGAGGAATAAATGCAGAAACAGATGCAAAATACCTGTTACATACATTACCTGGCATACCTTGTAGTTAATTCTATTTCCTTGTCTTCCAATCTTTGCTTCTTCTTTTCCCCTGCTCATCCTTGGAAACCTAGTTCCTGTCAATTGGAACCTGTCAATTCAATGACAACAGTAGGAAAACTGGGCCCATTTGATTAAGGAAGAGCTCCTAGTCATCATTCAATTCAATGGAACCTGTCAATTCAATGACAACAGTAGGAAAACTGGGCCCATTTGATTAAGGAAGAGCTCCTAGTCATCATTCATTTAACAAACATTTATTATCTACTGAAGGCATTATGGTAGGAGCCAGGAATATAGAGAATTATTATGGGTACAACTGTTAGAAACCTAAATAAGCTAATTTAAAATTTTAAAAAGTGATGATTGTGTGGGAGTAGGAATTGATGGCAAAATACTGAGATGTCTTGGGGAACCCACAGAAAAACTGAAAGCCATGTCTTAAGAAAAGTAGGATCCTGGTCTTAGAGAAAACCACCAGAAACTTAGACAGTCACTTTTATCTCCCCTGGGAGCTTATGGGCTCTTGCCTCTACTTATCTCTATAAATGGCTCCCCCTCATCTAAATTTATATGTTTCTGATTTTAAATAACCAGGGTTTCTAGCTCTTTGTTGCCAACTGTTAGAGAGAATCTGATTGACAGTTTTGGTCATGTGTTTACTCAGACCCAGCAACAGTGGCTGGGAGTGCAGAGTTGCTTACTCCCAAGAGGGTTGCCAAGGATTCTGTTGCTCTGTGTTTTGAGGGGCAGGAATGGGGAAGTAGAGCTGGACAGTTCAGTTCAGTTCACTTGCTCAGTGGTGTCAGACTCTTTGCAACCCCATGGCTTCCCTGTCCATCACCAGTTCCCAGCGCCTACTCAAACTCCTGTCCATTGAGTCAGTGATGCTATCCAACCATCTCACCTCTGTCATCCCCTTCTCCTCCTGCCTTCAATCTTTCCCAGCATCAGGGTCTTTTCCAATGAGTCAGTTCTTCACATCAGGTGGCCAGAGTATTGGAGTTTCAGCTTTAGCATCAGTCCTTCCAATGAATATTCAGAACTGATTTCCTTCAGGATTGACTGGTTGGATCTCTTTGCAGTCCAGAACTGTGGTGTTGGAGAAGACTCTTGAAAGCTGGACAAGCGTTACAATAAGAATCCAGTATTAAAGCAACTATTTATTGGAGAAGGAAATGGCAGCCCACTCCAGTGTTCTTGCCTGGAGATTCCCAGGGACGGGGGAGCCTGGTGGGCTGCTGTCTGTGGGGTTGCACAGAGTCAGACATGACTGAAGCGACTCAGCAGCAGCATGGTGGTTTAGTCGCTAAGTTGTGTCCGACTCTTGCCACCCCATGGACTGTAACCTGCCAGGCTCCTCTGTCCATGGGATTCTCCAGGCAAGAATATTGGAGGGGTAGCCTTTTCCTTCTCCTTGGGAACTTCCCAACCCAGGCATCAAACCCTAGTGTCCTGCATTGCAGGCAGATTCTTTACCAACTATAAAGCAACTATACTCCAATACAAATTAATTTTAAAAAGGAGTCCAGTGTTAGTCCTCAGGAATCTCAGTTTTGTGAGGGAGAACCATAATAGAATGTGGAAAGAATAGCAGGACAAAAGAAGGAAAGAAGAACCTTGTCACCTGTCTGAGGAAGAGATATTTCATAGAGGTGGTAACATTTAAGCCACTAACAGTAATGCCTCTAATTCTGACTCTGTCACCTATTAGCTTTGCATCCACAGATGGATGGGTTTGCATCAGCTTATCTGTAACTGAGAATAGTAACAGTAACCTATCTCACAAGGCTGTTAAAAGGATTAAAAGAGATAATGCATGCAAAGACCTTAAATCTATGCCTGGCAAATACTAAGAGCTGAAAACTAAAGTAGTTATTTTAATAGCAACCTTTACTGTCTTTAAAAGTAATTAGGAAAGGAATCCTGAATGAGTAATTGCCAGTAAACTTGTATTGATACATGTTGTACTTGACACGTTTGAGTTTTCAATGTAACAACACAAGTTTATATACAAAATAACAGGTATTTTCTAAAAGCATATGTACACACACACACACATGAAAAGATCTACAAGCCAAATTCCATTCAAAGTGAAAAAGACTTCGGACGATAGAGGACTTTTAGTTATGTGTAACTTTTTTTAAGTGTGAGGATGTAGACTCAACATATAGTTACAAATTTATCTTTAAAATAAATACTGATTGTTGTTTCTTCAGGCTGGCATAACAGACCTGTGATCTGACAGCATCAGGAGTAGTCGTCGTGGGTGTCTTGGCTGTTGACATCTGTTCACATAGGCTGTTTTCTTCTCTAGGCTCTGTGCACCTCAGCCCACTGATATAATAGTTGATCCGATGTGTGGAACAGGGGCAATACCAATTGAGGTAATAACTTTTCTTTAGCTTTTAGATAAGAAAGTGATGCATCCAGAATGTTCTAGAACTAATGGGTAATGACCAAGGTTAAGTCCATGGACCCAAGATTTGAGTGAATTACACTAGTAAGGCTGGAACTTTTGTGATAAGGATGTAGCCACTTACTATAAATAGCCAAGGGCTAGACTTTAGATTAGAAGTCATGTTTATTCACTGGATTACAGAGAAGGCTGAGAATTACAAACTGATGAGTCCCATTTCTGTAGACAAATGGGTAGACTTGAACAGAAAAGATAATTGAAGGCATAAGCATAAACTGGAAGAGGGCATTTAATCTCTATAAAGTGAGATTATGTTTCCTAATCCACTTAGGTTCTTGAGGGAGTAAGTATAGTAGTATGATGAGGAAACCTAGGAACATCATTTTGATTTTTTAGGATGTTTAGCAAGGTTCAGTTCAGTTCATTTCAGTTCAGTCGCTCAGTCGTGTCTGACTCTTTGCGACCCCATGAATCGCAGCATGACAGGCCTCCCTGTCCAGCACCAACTCCCAGAGTTCACTCAAACTCATGTCCATTGAGTCAGTGATGGCATCCAGCCATCCCATCCTCTGTTGTCCCCTTTTCCTCCTGCCCCCAATCCCTCCCAGCATCAGAGTCTTTTCCAATTAATCAGCTCTTCACACGAGGTGGCCAAAGTACTGGAGTTTCAGCTTTAGCATCATTCCTTCCAAAGAACACCCAAGGCTGATCTCCTTTAGAATGGACTCGTTGGATCTCCTTGCAGTCCAAGGGACTCTCAAGAGTCTTCTCCAACACCACAGTTCAAAAGCATCAATTCTTTGGCACTCAGCTTTCTTCACAGTCCAACTCTCACATCCATACATGACTATTGGAAAAACCATAGCCTTGACTAGATGGACCTTTGTTGGCAAAGTAATGTCTCTGCTTTTGAATATGCTATCTAGGTTGGTCATAACTTTTCTTCCAAGGAGTAAGCGTCTTTTAATTTCATGGCTGCAGTCACCATCTGCAGTGATTTTGGAGCCCCAAAAAAATAAAGTTTTTTTAAATTTTTCCCATCTATTTCCCATGTTTTCCCATCTATTTCCCATGAAGTGATGGGACTAGATGCCATGATAGCAAGGTTACAAAGTTTAAAAAAAAAAAATACCATCACATTGAGAGGACTCAAAAACTACCTAAAGCAAAGCAAGAAATGGAAAGGCATCTTCTAAGTAGAGAACATTTAACAGGAGAGTTTGCTTGAATCATTGTTACTGAATCAATATTATCTAAACTTTTATAATAATGGAGAAGAGGGCACCCCCAGTAAAATTGCTTAAACTGGTGAAACAGCAAGTTCCTTAAATATAGTATATGTAAAGCCAATGGGCGGGGAAGGCAATGGCACCCCACTCTAGTACTCTTGCCTGGAAAATCCCATGGATGGAGGAGCCTGGTGGGCTGCAGTCCATGGGGTCGCTAAGAGTCAAACACGACTGAGCAACTTCTCTTTCACTTTTTACTTTCATGCATTGGAGAAGGAAATGGCATCCCACTCCAGTGTTCTTGCCTGGAGAACCCCAGGGACGGGGCAGCCTGGTGGGCTGCCGTCTATGGGGTCGCACAGAGTTGGACATGACTGAAGTGACTTAGCAGCAGCAAAGCCAATGGGAAGAAACTTCAGGGAGGTACCACAGATTCTGAGTGAGCAGAAACTGGACACATGAACAAGTCCAAAGCAACCTACAAAGGGAAAAATAATCCAGAGTGCACTTAGGAAAGGACATCTGCCACTTGGGAATTAGGATCCCAGAAGGAAATCACAGTAGTCCAGATGATTGCTGTTTTCTGCTAGTATCAACTAGAGAAATTTACTCTGGCTCAGGAGCCACACAGAGGAAAATCAGTTGTTGTCGCAAAGAATTCTGGAAACAAATCAGAGTGTTCTCCAGCTGTAAACCATGATGTGTCTGTTGTATGGAATAGCAGTGAAGTTCAATACATGTCAAGAAATACACAACTAGAGCTAGAGACAGTCCAGAAGAGCCCCTGGCACTGCCGATAAAAAGAAATGTTTGAGGCCTTTCCATGTAGGGGTAGACATGAGAATGTCAATGTAGAAAAACCTAGGCTGATATATGATCCAAATGAATGAAATTATCAAAGGAATTGACAGGTTATAGGACACAACTGAGCGACTTCACTTTGACTCTTCACTTTCATGCGTTGGAGAAGGAAATGGCAACCCACTCCAGTATTCTTGCCTAGAGAATCCCAGGGATGGGGGAGCCTGGTGGGCTGCCATCTGTGGGGTCGCACAGAATCAGACACGACTGAAGCGACTTAGCAGCAGCAGCAGCAGCAGAGACAGTTTGTTCACCAAAGTCTAAAATATTTAATTTAGAATACTCCCTTTAAAACTTTGGAGTACTACAAAAGCCTTGTCTTTCAGGAGCTGAAAATCTATATAAATAGGTTTAGAAGAAAAAATGAATATTGGGCAATCAAAAATCACCTGAGGCTTTCATCAAACTCTTCATCCTCCTCCCAACATCACCTTTCTCCATTACCCTCAAAGATCTGGGCAAAAGAAACAGCTATGAAGCACTGTGTCCATGGATGAGGGGGTATTACTGTTTACCAAGAAAGAGGTGCTGTTATTCATCCCTAAACCAAGGGGAGAACTGTTCGTGTTTTCATGTCAGAAACCTGTTAATCTGCACAGAACATTGTTCATGCCTATGGTAGTGTATCACCTCACTGCACAAATAATATGAAAAGCTCAGGGTTTATGTTCTGTTGACATATTTTAAACTTACAAAATCCTTTCAAGAATATAGTGGTTATCATTCAAAAGCCCATGTAATGAAGATTACACTTCATTTAAATTCTTAAGTATTCGTTTCTCAGATTATATAAAAATCCCATAATCACAAAAGGGTATAGGTTAGTCAGTTTGATTTGGTTAACTTTTTCAGAGTACATTTAAAGTCTGCAAGGCCTCCTGTGTGGTAGGGAGTACTGGGTGAAGGATTGAATAACATACCAGACCTATCCTTAAGGAGTTCCCAGATTTGTTGAGGACCAGATAGGTACAGAAGTATGAAAAAGGGAACAAGTACAGTGGCAGATATATGTACAGAGTGCTTTTGGAAAGGCAAATGAGAGACAGCTTGGAGAGCTGGGGTTGATGTCACAGAGGCATGACGTTTGAGCTGGGTCTTCAAAGATGAGTGAGAGTTGAGCAAACAGAACAGGAGGGTGTTACAAGCAAGGGAAGTAGGAATGTTGACAGCATGCAGTGTTTTGCCACTTTAGAAAAGCATTGGATTATTGACTTGGATTGTCTTGAATATTGACAAGTGGTTGAAATGATTTCACCTTTAATCATTTTGGGTTTTTTTTTTTTTTTTTGCAGTTTGCTAATTCTGTTTTAATAAATACTCTTGTCTTTTAGGGGGCTACAGAATGGTCTAACTGTTATCATATTGCTGGTGATAATAATCCATTGGCTGTGAATAGAGCTGCAAATAACATCTCATCTTTATTGACCAAGATCCAAGTTAAAGAAGGGTAAAAATTTAAAAGATTTTGTTGCATCACTTAGACTTAGATAATCAAATTTCATATTGGCTTTATGAATTAATACAACCAGTGCATTGTGACATTATAACCAAATATACATACTGTGAGACTCCATTTAAATTTTAAGTTGACTGAAAGTAATTTATATTTTTAAAATATTTTAACTATAATTTCCCTTATCCTAATGCAACTATTTAAATTTCTGTCTTCCTTCTTATTCCTATATCTTCTTTTCCGCATAGAAGAATTACATAGATTCATTTTAATTAAATTTTCCATTATGCGTGCAGGCATCCAGCTGGGGACTTAACAGAGACACAAGCGATATTTTATTGAGTAGGTAATGTACTTTGGAGAAGGCACCCCATGCAGGGGTGAGAGAAGGGGCCTTAGCTGTCCTCCCAGGTCTCAGGGAAGAGGAAGGAGATGGCAGTGGTGCCCTTTTGTCTGAAACTTAATTGAATACAAACAAGGAACTCAATCTTGTGCTAAATGTTACAGGAATTAGAGAAATCCAGGGGGAAAAGTCACCTAATACCAAATACTTGCCTATCCCACCCATATAATCTTTAATGTCTTCTTATTGGTATGCTTCAGGACCACTTTTGATGATTTCATAGTCTTACAGGACCACGTGTATCCCAAGATTTGATTCATTCATAACTCAGACTTTATAATCACTTTTTCATTTCAGAATCTGTTCTTATAAAACAAGTACATATTAAAATATTTTCTTATGCAATTAAAGTTGAGAATCAGTCTTAATTTCTAAATTTACTTGTTCTTACATATTGTCATTATAAATGTTTTAGCTTATGATCTGTGCTTTCCACATACGTGCTACCATAAACATTGTTACAAAGTTGCAGATGTCACTGATTTCATTTTAATTTTTGGACATTATAATAGTTTCTTGAGAAGTCTTTTTAAAATTTCATTCTTCAGGATATGTTGAAGCACCTTTTCTTTTGTCCCCACAGCAAACTGTCCTTGGGCTTGCCCATAGATACTATTCAGTGGGATATCTGCAACCTGCCACTAAGAACTGGCTCTATAGACATTATTGTAACAGACATGCCATTTGGAAAAAGGTGAGACTTGTAAAAAATGAGTTTTACTTTGTTATTGTATTAGTACCCACATGTCTTCTAAGTCTGTTGTATCTTCTTTGAGCTTATTCTGTCAGAAATCTTCAGTTTCTTTTAGGAGACTTAGGTTTTTACTTCCTTTAACAGTATGAGAGATTCACCCATTTTGTTTCTTCTGAGAACTCAGAAGTGTATTAACTACACTTTGATCCTGACCATCACAGGAGGTTCATCCACTTTGTAGCCCATTGTTGAATTACATTAATACTTCAGAGAAAGGTTGAGGAAATCTCAGAATGTTTTTAATCACTAGTTTATGTGGCTTCCCCAGTGTTTCAGCTAGTAAAGAACCTGCCTGCCAATGAGGGAGATGCAGGTTTGATCCCTGGGTCGGGAAGATCCCCTGGAAAAGGAAATGGCAACCCGCTCCAGTAGTCCATCACGTTGTAGACTCCGACACCACTGAGCATACATGCATCTTGGTTTATATAACTGCTTATACTAAGACAACTTCTTATTATAGTTGTCAGTTTCTTTTTCCCTTAACCAGTTCATCCCATTCAAGATTCTAAGCAATTTAGTAGTCTGATCATTTATTTCATTGACACATAAATGGCAAAGCTGTGGCTTTAAAAGGCAGCTTTTTTCATACTTCAGGATTTTCTTATTGCAATGAATTTTTAATAACTTCTCATACACAATCCTAGCTATTTACCTTTTGCAAAAGTAAGTGACTTATTCGACTTCCTATTATAGGATGGGCTCCAAGAAGAGAAATTGGAACCTTTATCCAGCTTGCCTGCGGGAGATGAGCCGTGTCTGTAGGCCAGGGACAGGCCGAGCTGTACTACTGACTCAGGACAAGAAATGCTTTGCCAAGGTGCTGTATGTTAGCACGAAACCTCAGCCTGTGACAAATTAGGGACCTTTTTAACTAGACTTGGGGATATTTGAGTAGGAAATATTTTCTCTTCTCCCAGTGTTTTTTCTAAGACCTCTGTGTGGTAGAGAAGCAGTTATCAACTAATTACTTTTCTTTTTGTGTATACACAGGCATTATCTGGAATGGGACACCTATGGCGGAAGGTGCATACCGTTTGGGTCAACATAGGGGGTCTTCATGCTGCAGTCTATCTCCTGAAACGTACACCTCAAAGTTTTGTTCATCCTTCAGAACAAGATGGAGAAAGATGTCCTTGGTAATACAAAGATCGAAAATGATTACTAATATCTATGATATCAGCACGAAGAACTTGCTTTGAGAGAAAAAATAGTATTAATCAAAGATTTGGTATAAATCTCTTCACCATAGTTAGGAAAAGGTATAAATGGAATAAGTCTTATAAGAAAGTAGAGCTTTTCTTTGGCGCTGTTTGAAAGGGGTAGTTGAGCAATTAGTACTTTTCTTAAAAGGCTTTAAAGATGCTAAGCCTACTAAAATGTTCCGGGATTTGGGTTTAGAACATTTTCAGGCTTTGTAACAGTTCCTGTTTTCCACTGTAGGTGGAAAGTTACTCTGGCCTCATGGAAAAGCAGAGAGCCTAATCAGAGCATAAGGTTACATTTCATTGCCTGTGCAGCTTTGCTGTTTAGTTACGCAAGTTTTTTACATCAGTTTCTAAAAATGAAGCATTATTATGCTTTGTAAAATAGTGTTTGTTCCATGACAAGCTAAATCTTATATAAGTCTTATATATGAGACTTATAGTTTACTATCTGCCTTAAAAGTTATAACATCAGTGAATAACACATTAATCTGAAGATAGACACTCCCGTTTGTAAACAGCAGCAAATACAATGGTAAATGAAAGAAGGGACCAACAAGCCATATTTAAAGAAATTTTATTTTTTTCTTTTAGTACACAAAGGTGATGCTTTTCAAAATCAGACATAAACCTGTCAAAGTATTTTTGTTGGCTTTTCTAAAGGATTAGAGAACTGATGAATTAAAAACTTCATGCAAGTCCTTCTGTTATTTTTCTCAGTCACTCTGCTGTGCCATGCTTAGTTGCTCAGTCATGTCCAACTCTGTGACCCCATCGACTGTGTAGCCCTTCCAGGCTCCTCTGTCCATGGGGTTTCTCCAGGCAAGAATACTGGAGTGGGTTGCCATGCCCTCCTCCAGGGGATCGTCACGACCCAGGAATTGAACCAGAGACTCCTGCATTGCAGGTGGACTCTTTACCAGCTGAGCTACCATATTTGCTTTTCCAGTCCTTCCCAAAACAGTGGGAAATGAAATAACCTAAAAATTAAGTCGTGTGAAACCAGTGCTTCCCTGGGACAGATCAGATGTGCAGTTTTTTTGTGGGATTCTGTATTCAGTTTATCTTGGAGTTTCTGGCTACATTCAGCTTAGATTTTTCAGTGCCATGTTAGTTACATAACAGTGCTGTTCATAATTAACTTTTGATGTCTCATCTAGAATAAAAGGACAGTGTTTATTTCCTTTGAAAGAGAAGTTCAGATGAGCAGCATAATCCACAGTCTTTGTATGGTTTCTCTCTGATGTACCTCCTATTTGAGTATGAATTGGAAGTGAGACATTTATAAGGGTCTTATATCCTAGACTGGAGTTTCTACCATTATCAGAATGGATAGTTGGACTATTATAGGTTCAACATAAAATCTTTCATCTCTCACAAAATGTTTAAACCTTTTAAAACTGTTAGTCTGCAGTCCACAGGACTAGAGTTCAAGGAACATGTCTTTTCTTTGCTGCTTACCAAGTGCCTGACACATGTACCTACCAGCATGGACATTTAATATTTGTTGAACATAGACATTTTTGCATATTGGCTGTTCTTGAGTATATCAGATTTGTGCTGGATCTATCATAGCTTTAGTCCTTATTAAATACCATTGTAAAAACATGAACAGATTGGTTTAAGATGATATATGTAGTGAACACTATAATGGTTTGTCATCTTCCTCCCTAGTATTGTTTTGTAATCTGGTGACAAGAACAGGAAATGTGCTACGTGAGGGCTTCAGGAAAGCTGAGATGAGTTGTATATGACACTGCCACCTACTAGTTGCATGATCTTGGTTTTTCACTTTTGAAGTGGGCCTGCTGCACCATGGTAATGTCAAAAGATGGGGAAGGTAATCTTAATAATCTGAACAAAAAATGACTTGAGGTAATAGACCAGACATTCAATATATTTTAGAGGGAGGAGAGAAATAACAGACATTGAGACAAATTTTTTAAGTTTAATGAAAGGAAAGGAAGATGGTTATCTCTGAGACTGACAGTGTACTAGTGGCTAGAGAGAGAAACATTTGTTTAAACATTTCTTTTCAAGTGGTAGTAAGACTTTCAGAAAATTTTAGATTCTTTACATACCAGTGTCAGACATGGTTTAAGTCTGCACTACAGGGACTGTAGAGTGAAAAAAAGGAAGTATTTTAAAATACCTGTAAAATACCTAAAGTACATTAATGCCCACAAGTGTGTATTATTAGTGAGTTAGGCAGAGAAAAGCCTTTTCCAAGTTTAGGTGAGGTGTTATGTAAGAATATAAAGTTTGAAAATTCTAGGACAAAAAATCAAAATTATTGTACCTTGGTTACATTTTTAAGTTCAAGAGAAACTCTCCTGTACCAAATTTTTAAATGTGCACAATGTGGAAAAAACTATAAGAAGCTTGCTATATCAACCCTGATACCTTTGTCCTAAAGGCTAACACATACACCAATCAGTTATGAAGTAACAACTGTTTAATTATATATTCCATGATGAAAGAAAATTTTTACTGGGAAGGAGGATGGTGTTGTTGTTTTTCCCAAGCCCAAATTGTGAATTTCCAACTATCTACTGTTACTTGCCCTTTCTCTGTATGTCCTACCTAAAATTAAAACTCAACATGAACCTCTTTCCCCACTAAAACCTGCTCCCTGTCCCAGCATGCCCATCCTCCCAGTAATCCACATTTAACTCTGGGAGCCACTGTAACTACATTGACATATTTGACAGGTATGAATGTTTATATATATATATACACACACTATGTTTTTATATATATATATATACACACACACACACTATGCTATAGCAGGTTTCTTCTCAGGAACTCTTTACATTCTTAAAAATTCAGGGCCCCAAGTAGCTTTGTTTACCAGTATCTTATCATATTAGATTAAAATGAGAAAAAAGGTTTCAGTAACAAATATGTAACATTAACATTTTCATAGAAGAAACTATTTTCCACAAAGACTGGCAATGTTGTATATTTTTGTAATTCAGTTCTCTGAAATCTGCCTTAAGGCACTGTGCTGGATTTTTATCTCCTGCATTCAGTTGGTTGAAATGTTACTTATTTGCAATTTTGTTATTTTATGTATTGCCCATGTAGAAATTAGTGGCTCACCTTAGTTACAGAAATATTCCGAGTGTTGGCCCAGCTTATTACATAGTAGCTGAAATCGTTACATTAAAAAAAACACTAAGTACGGAAAAGATGGCAAGCTCCTTTCAAGCTCCTTTAAGTTTTCCAAAAGTTCTACTCTTCACTTCCAAATTTGAAATTTTATCATTGATAACTGCTGTCAGTTGTTTCCCCTGAAAAGCTCACCTCCATCATACTCAGAAAAATGTCTGCCAAACAGCCAACTCTGACAACAAAAATTTGAGTCATTCTTTGGAGTAAAACTGGTATTCTAAGAAAACAGGAGCTAATTCAGCCTGCAGTTCAATTGCATATTTTTTCTTGAGACAACCAGAGTACTTTAGCATGTAGCAGAAGCACCACATGTAAACTTTCCATTTCATAACTTAAGTTTTTGGCCCAGATTTAAATAAATAATTTTACTATTTTCACAAGGATATCATTAAATGAAACATGAAACTCTGACCACCACACTGCAAATGGGTGGCAGTAAAGAATGACTGCTAGTTTGGGACCACTGTATTATGCCAAATGCTGGCAGTTTTAACTACCTTTGCTTTTCAACATTAGTGAAAATATCAGAATAAACTGAGATTTTAAAGTTATTCAACACTGTCTCAGGAAATGTGTTTATTGTGCATCACGTAGGATAGAATAGTCTGACGCTGCTGCTGACAACTAAAAGCAAAATAACAAAACACAGCCATGTTTGTAGATTCATCCACTGTAAGGCGTTAAGTATATTTCTACGGATGAGATATTCACACACACTTCCTTCATGTCTGACCACAAATCTTACACTCACTGTTAAAGAGTAGCATTACCATGATTTTTAATTTTTATCCCACACATATTTAGGAGCATCAACTATCTGTAAAGTTTCTCTATTACCATGTATGTATGTTCCTTTAGCCAATGCCATATAGTAAATTGTCCTTTAATATACTTCAGTAGATATTATAGTTTTTTTGGGAATTGATTCTCCCTCAGACCACTGTGAAATATTAATCTTTTTAGCATTTTCAGACATAAATGGTATCGTTGTGCATTGAACATGTAGTCTTACAACCAGTCTTTTAAGCCAATGATTCATTCTTGAATAAGAAAAATATAAATTGGTTTATTTTGAGAAAATTTATATTCTAAAATTGTAATTCAATATAAAAGTTTATAAGTTGTGAGAAAATATTTAAAACCTTATTTCACAACAAGACAACAGAATGTATTCATATTCATGCTTAGGCACAAAGTCTACAGGATTTTATAACAACTGCATAATAATGAAGTTTGCTGGGATTTTGAAGGTATAACCTAAAGAGTGAGTTAACTTCTATAGATGCAGACATTCATACTTAAACCTTAGGAAATTATAGTAAATTGAAGAATATACAGCACCATTCAATTAACATCAGTGATGACAGTACCACATATCATGTAGCCTCTACACACTTGTGAGAATAAGTCAGAAAGGTTAATGAGTTGAAAAGTTTGTTTCATTTTAGTATAGTATTTCGGCTACATACAAATGAGTTTCATTCGGAGAGCACACTGGTGAATCTAATTTGTTCGTAAGTATAACAAAGTTAGCCTAGGTATTGTTATGCCCAAGTTGTGAAATCTCCCAGGGACCACCATGGAGCCGATGTCCGATGCAAAAGCAATGGAGTCTTTATTACCAAGCTCAAGCTGGGGCCCCCACCGTTACCGACGCAGTGGCTATGGGAAGGAGCCCCGAGTTTTGGGTTACATTGCTTATATAGGGTATATTCATGTAAAGGGGGATTTCCAGGCTGGAGGACATCTGATTGGTCACCCTCTTTTGAAGGGTTGTGTGTTGATTTCTGATTGGGTCTTATTACGTAGGCAAACCACAAATTCCTAAACGTAAAGTCAGGAGATTTTGGTCTGAGGTCTGATTGGCGCGTGGATAGTGGGGTGAGATCGGGTGATTTCCAAAGTCTTTTTCTGGGAACCTCACAAAATGGAGTTCTCTTTTTGACAAGATGGAGTAGCTTAGGTTCTTCATTCCCCCATTCTCAAGGATCCAGGACAGACCCAATCATGGGTCTGTAGTCAGATCTATATTGTCTCCCGCTAAGGGGGCTGTTGGTAGGGCTGTATATTGGGACCTGAGCACCGTAAGCTGCACCATGTTGATGCAGCTTTTCATGAAGGTTATTAGTTTGTTTAATAAACATGGTCCGAAGGTGAGTAGCAAAAGCAAGATAATCAGAGGCCCTGCCAAGGAAGATATGAGGGTTGTGAACCAGGGGGATGAGTTGAACCAGGATTCAAACCAACTCTTGAGACATTTCTCTTTCTCTTTTTCTCTGATTTAGCCCTTCCCTTAACTTGGCCAGGGATTCTCTGACCACCCCTGAGTGATCTACATAAAAACAGCACTCTTCTCCTAATGCGGCGCATAGGCCCCCTTGCTGGAGAAAAACCAAGTCTAGCCCCCTTCTATTTTGCAGTACTACTTCCGCCAGGGAGCTCAGCAACTCTTGGAGGTGGCTGATTGAGCTTTCTAGTCGCTGGAAACCAAGATCAATGGCTGCCCTTAGGCTGGAATAATGTTGATTCTGTAATACAAAAGAGGATATCCCGGTTCCTGCCTCTGCTGTTCCTAACCCCAACAAGACTGTGAGGGTTAAAGCCGTGACTGGTTCTCTCTTGGGCCGGTGAAGAGTCTCCTAGTTGCTGGAGTTCATCATTGGAGTGATAGAACAGTCGGGGGACTAATAGTACTAACACACAGAAATCTTTTGAGTCGTTTAACACCTGCCCATGTATACAAGGTGCTAAGCCTGTGGAGCATGCCCACCAATTTTCTTGGGGAGGTACCAGGTACTCAGTTGTTTTTATAGAGTCTGTGGCATTGCAGAGGTGTTGATAGGTTTGGGGGACATTCCCTATGCAGAGGCCCTGTCCAGTCACTCGTTGGAGAGTTAATCTTGCATCCCCTCTTTGCTGCCATCGGCAAGTTCTGTGGTCTCTCGTTTGGGTGTAATTTCCCAGGACGGCTATGTCTTCATAATAAGGGGGTTTGATGTCATAACATAACCAGCAACTATTAGGTCTGGGCGGGTGGAATTTAGGACCTGATAGGTACTCACTATCATGTCAGATAACAGGTCCTGACCATCTTTAACACTGGGCACTGTAAAGTTAATTTGAGGGAGGTTGTTTGTACTGGTAAACCTGGGCCCGGGAGGCGTCCAGGTAGGCTCTCGGGGCACTAGGACAGAATTACGCCCTATGCCTTAACTTGGGCCTGTCTGTATGGGCTCTATTTTTAGCCTAACAGTGAATAATAATCCATTATCATATCCTGATTGATATAGCTGGAGGCCCCAAGATTGTCCCGCCTCCCAACTGGGGAACTTTTTTCCTTCGGTTGAAAATTTGAGCCTTACCGGGTTGCAAAGAAACCTCATACAAGGCCCCATAACGAGAGATCCCCTCCCATGTCCCCCAGTTAATCCAGCGGGCCCTGGGACGCGACTCAAAGTAATCAAGTCTCCTCGAGTAGGAGGTTCCCAGTCGACAGTCCCCGTTGACTCGCATCCCCAAGTGGCACAGTAAAATTTGTCAGCGCCCCCGCAGTTATTGACTGTTGCCCGGTCCCGGTCCCATCTTCCCTCGGGACATACATAGAAGGTAGTGTCCTGCAAGGCTGCTCGTTGAATGAAATGACTGCATCCAGGTCCTGAGTTGGTAGGGGGTTGGGTATTGCAACGATTAATGCCGGCCCCACATTCTGGTTTACCGGGTGTTCTTACCTCCCAGTCACCGGTGTCCCAAGATCCCACGGCCAGAAGACAGAGGTCAAATTCCAAGTCCGGCCACCAGGTATTTTTAGGATAGATGGCTGAGGTAGAGTTAATTACCTCTCCTGTGGTCGTACTTAAAACCATCCAAGTCAGGTTCATGGGTTGATGGGGGTTAGCGGCAGCATCAGGCCATATAGACAACAGCATAAACAGTATTTTTATCATCCTTGTAGCTTGAGATTTGTCTTGTCCAGCTTGGCATTCCATTGGGGAAGGAACTCTTCTCTCAAGACAAACAGGTGTGCAGGCCGTACGTGAGTGTAGTGAACCCAAGTGGATATGCTGTCAACCTTGAGTGCGGTGGTCGTCTTCAAGACAACCAGGAAGGGTCCTTTCCATCTGGGTTCTAGGGTCTCCTGGTGATGGTGGCGCACGAACACCCAGTCTCCTGGCCAGTAGCGGTGGGGTTCAGGTGGCAGGCCTGATTCATACAGAGCCTTGAGTCTCTTCCATGTGTCCCTGTGGGAGATGATCAAAAACTACTCTTTTGTCTCTGGTCATCTATTTCTTTTAGCACCTCTGTTTTTAGGTTAGGAATTATTGGGGGAGGTATTCCATACATAATCTTGAAGGGGATAAGTCCCAGTTGGTAGGGGGAGTTCCACACCCGGTATAGGGCTAAGGGGAGGAGAGCCACCCAGTCCCCGCCAGTCTCAGCAACTAGTTTTGTTAATGTTTGAGTGTTCTATTCACCCTTTCTACCTGTCCCGAGCTCTGGGGCCTGTAGGCGCAATGCAACTTCCATTTAGCCCCTAAAGCCCGGGCTACCCCCTGGCTTACCTGAGATACAGAGGCTGGCCGATTGTCCGACCCTACCTGTGCAGGAAACCTGAACCGTGGCAAGATGTCTTCAATCAACTTTTTGGACACCACCTGTGCTGTTTCTCTTTTGGTGGGGAAAGCTTCTACCCAACCTGAAAAAGTGTCTATGAATACCAGTAGATACTTGTATCCGTGTCTACCCGGTTTTACCTCCGTGAAGTCCACCTCCCAGTAGATTCCTGGTCGACTTCCACGCTCTCTAGATCCTGAATTGGTTGGGTGCTGGGCAGCGTTGGTGAGCTAGCAGGCCTTGCATGTAGATACAATGTTTTTTATTGTTGGTCTCACGTCTCTCATGGTTATTTTGGCATGTCTAATCAAGTCCTGCATCTTGCAGGTCCCCAGGTGAGTGGTGTGATGCAGCTTCAGTATTTGTTTTCCCAGCTCTTCTGGGAGGATCAGGGAGCTATCCGCTGCCCGCCACTACCCGGTCAATTGTCGGGTCGTGGGCAAACTTTTTATCCAGTCTGTCTCTTGGTGAGTAGTCGGGCTGAGCTGGCAAAACAGGACTTCCAGGGTCGAGCAGCTGTAGGGTGCCTTCTATTACTGTGCCCTGGGCAACACCTCGGGCTGCCTTACCTGCCAAGTTGTTTGCCTTTGAGGTCGGAGTGTCCGACTTCTGGTGTCCCAGGCAATGTATTATGGCTAGTTTTTTAGGAAGCCATAATGCTGAGAGGAGGGCCTTTTATTTCTTCGTTTTTGATTGTTTTACCCTCCGCCGTGAGGAGGCCCCTCTCTCTGTAAATGGCTCCGTGAATATGAGCGGTAGCAAAGGCGTATCAGCTATCAATAATGATGTTAAGTTTCTTGCTCTCTCCCAACTGGAGAGCTTTTGTTAGGGCGATTAATTCAGCCTTTTGAGCCGAGGTGCCCGGAAGTAATGCTTCCGCCCATATGATTTGGGTCTCAGTGGTTACTGTGGCCCCTGCATACAGGAGTCCATTTTGGACAAAACTGCTCCCATCCATATACCAGGTAACTTCAGCATCCGCTAGAGGGCGATTTTGCAAGTCCTCTCGTGTTCCATGTACCTGGGTTAGTATGTCGCCGCAGTCGTGGACTGGGGCTTCTAAATCCGGGTTAGGAAGCAGTGTAGCTGGGTTGAGAGCAGTAGGCTGCAGAAAGATGATTCTGGAGGGGTTTAGCAGTAGTCCCTCGTAGTGGGTAGGCTGAGCGTTGCTAATCCATCTATCTGGGGGTTGTTTTAGTATACCCTCAATGGCATGGGGGGCGGTGATATGCAACTCTTGCCCCAGTGTCAGTTTATCTGCATCCTTGACCATTAGGGCCACTGCTGCAATCATGCGGAGGCATGGTGGCCAGCCTGACGCCACGGGGTCTAGGTGTTTAGACAAGTAAGCCACCGGCCGCTTCCAAGGTCCCAAATGTTGCATTTCCCTTTTGACACTCCCTGTTTTTCATCTACATACAGGAGAAAGGGTTTTGTAACGTCAGGCAACCCTAGAGCAGGGGCTGACAGCAGGGCCGTTTTAATGGTTTTGAAAGCCGTCTCCATCTGTTCCGTCCAGCTGAAAGGGGTGGTACTCTTTGTGGCTTCATATGAAGGTTTAGCCAGTTCCGCATAATTAGGGATCCAAAGGTGGCAAAAGCCAGCGGACCCCCAAAATTCTCTCACATTTCAAGGTGAATCTGGGGTAGGGATTTTGAGTATCGTCTCCTTTTGTGCCCCCAACAGCCGTCTCTGCCCCTCTTTTAGTACATACCCCAAGTAGGTGACCTCCGGTTGGCATATTTGAGCCTTTTTGGCTGAGGCTCGGTATCCTAATTTTCCAGGGGTCTGCAGTAGCTCTTGGGTGCCCGTGAGGCAGGTTTGTTGATCCTTGACTGCAATCAAGAGGTCATCTACATATTGTAACAAGGTTAGTTGGGGGTGTTGTCTGAACTCACCCAGGTCCTCATGAAGGGCCTCGTCTAAGATGGTGGGGGAATTCTTGAATTCCTGCAGCAGCCGGGTCCAGGTCAGCTCGCTGTTAATTCCTTCTTCCGGGTTGGACCATTCAAAGGCAAAAAGATCCTGGCTTCTGGGCGCCAAGGGAAGGCTGAAGAAAGTGTCTTTTAAATCTAGGACCGTATACCAGTGTTGGTCTGGTGGGAGTGAGCTCAGGAGGTTGTATGGGTTCGGCACAGTGGGGTGAATATCTAAAACTCGGTGGTTGACCTCTCGTAGATCCTGTACTGGCCAATAGTCATGAGAATTGGGTTTTTTGATGGGGAGGAGGAGGGTATTCCAGGCCGACTGGCAGGGTCTCAAGATCTTCTGGGCCAGGAGTCTGCGGATATGGGGGGGTGATCCCGTCAGGCCTCCAGGGTCATGGGGTATTGTTGGACCCAGACAGGGTCGGCCCCTGGCTTGAGATCTATATATATAGGAGGGCGGTGTCCGGCAAAGCCAGTTCCCCGTCTTGGCCCATGCATCGGGGAATTCATCTAGCCATTTTTGAATGTCCACCAGGGGCGGTATAGGTTTCTGGTGCAACCGATATTCATCTTCTAATTGGATGGTCAGTACTTGGATCAGTCTGCCCGACTGGTCGAGTATTTTAGTTTCCCCTGGGAGGAAATGAATCTGGGCCCCCATTTTGGTCAACAGGTCTTGTCCTAACAGCGGGAAGGGGCATTCCGGAATGACCATGAAAGAGTGGGATACCCATCCCGCACCCAAGCACCCAAGTCCACTGATCTTCGGGTAGTTCATTGATAGTTTGATTCCAGTAGCCCCCTGCACCCAAGAGGTGTTTTCGGCCAGTTTTCCCTGGGGCTCTAGCAAAAGCGAATATTGAGCCCCTGTGTCGACAAGGAAGTCAATTGGGGTCCCCTCCACTTTTAGGGTTACCCTGGGTTCAGGGAGGGGCGCTGAACCCCGTCCTCCCCAGTCACTCATTTCTTCGATGGCCAGGATGGGGGTGTTTCGTCGCCCCTTTTCTCCTTGGGACATTCTTTGGCCCAATGTCCCTCTTCTTTACAATAGGCACACTGTTTTTTCCCCAATGCTGGTTGCGTAGGGGGACGATTCTTACCTTCAGTAGCTAGGCGGCGCAATTGGCACTCCTTTCTCCTGAGTCAGGAACTGTAGTGGCCAGCAGGATGCGTGCCATGTTACGGGTCTGGCGGTCTGCTGCTTTGGCTTGTTTTTCCTCAGGGGTCTCTCGGGTGTTGTAGACTTTTTCTGCTACAGTCATTAAATCTTGGATGCTCTTTTCACCCAGGTGGTCTAATTTTTGTAGCTTTTTTCTAATATCAGGGGCCACCTGATTGACAAAGTGCATTATCAAGGTGGCCTGGGTGCCTTCTGCTTCTGGATCCATGGGGGTGTATTGTCTAAAAGCTTCCATCAGCCTTTCCAGGAAGGCTGCTGGGCTCTTGGTGGGGCCCTGTTGAACATCTCCTACTCTAGCTAGGTTAGTGGGTTTCCGTGCAGCTGCCTTAAGCCACCCCACCCCATCCCCCCGCCCCAAGAGTCTGGCGGTAGACCCGGAGCCTCTCCTTACCTTGTGCCGTATTGTAATCCCAGTCCGGCCGTGAAAAAGGAAAAGAGGCATTAATTTCATCTATATTAGTGGTGGGTTCTCCATTTGCCCCTGGGACCCTTTTTCAGGCCTCATTTTGTATTCTCTCTCTTCTGTGGTAAAGAGAATCTGGAGCAACTGTTGGCAGTCATCCCAGGTGGGCCGGTGGGTGAAGAGCACAGTCTCTAGAA
Source organism: Capricornis sumatraensis (assembly GCF_032405125.1). Classification (NCBI taxonomy): domain Eukaryota; kingdom Metazoa; phylum Chordata; class Mammalia; order Artiodactyla; family Bovidae; genus Capricornis; species Capricornis sumatraensis. Next base: position 62,814,182 of record NC_091078.1, on the reverse strand, counting down.
GATTGGTTAAATCTCTAGGGTTATCTGAGAACTTGGCATTTTGGGATCTCCAGTTATATAGGCCACTAGTAGAGAAGGGCCAATATTGATGAGTTTGGTTTCCTTCCTCATCGGGGGGGCCAGCCACTCGTAAGGGGAGGGCAACGGTTGAGTCTGCCGGCCCCTCCAGGGCCATGGCTCACCGATGGCGTGTATTTTGTGTGGGCCCCCCTCCCTGTGTTTCGGCCCTGGGTGGAGGGATGGGGGGGGGGCAGGCGGTGGTTTGGGGGGTTGGTAAGGGGGAGGGAAGAGGAGTTCTTCTTCTGTTCCCTTCTGCAGAATAGGGTAGAGTGGTGCCGTTGGTTCAGGCTCCTTGGGATTCTTCAGGCTCTTTCGGGTCACTAACACCTGATTGATGGAAAATCCCTGTTGAGGAAAGAAAGGTTTTACCCAAGGAGAGGGGGCACAACACAGTATTTTCCCATACGATGATATAGGGAACTTGGTCAGGATGTCCGATCCGCGGTCGGATGATTGTATCTCAGACTCGGTGTACAGTTTCCAAATCAAAGGTGCCTTCTGTGGGCCATCCTACATTGAAGGTTGGCCATTCTGCACTGCAAAAAGTGATTAATTTATTCTTTTTGACTTCCACAGAGGTCATGAGTGCGCATTCTGACCTCCTTGAAATGATCAGTAATCAAGGATAGAGGCGTGGGGCTAGAATGGCATTGCCCCATCGTCCCTGGATCAATCAAATGTTGGTAAATTAACACAGACAAAATGGACAGCCACACAGACAGACAGAGAGACAGAAGAAATATACCTCCGGGAGTTCAGAGGCAAAACTGAAAGTAAGACGACGCCCTCCAGCTGTTCAGCAGGAGCGACCCGCTATCGTCTACAGAGAACAGGGGCACTCCGTCCCCTCCGAGGGGGTCGGGGACGTCTCCCAATGACCCACACTGGCGACCCATTGGCGCATCTGCCTGAGTCATATACCGGTTTCAGAAAATAGGCCTTATCAGAAACAAGGAAAAAGAAAGAAAAAAGCTTACCGGCTGCAGATGACTCTCCGGATCAGTCCTCCCGTGGAGCCGGTGGGAGATCCTGGACGAGCCCCCAAATGTTATGCCCAAGTCGCGAAATCTCCCAATGACCACCAGGGAGCTGATGTCCGATGCAAAAGCAAGAGAGTCTTTATTACCAAGCTCAAGCTGGGGCTCCCACCGTTACCGACGCAGTGGCTATGGGAAGGAGCCCCGAGTTTTGGGTTACATTGCTTATATAGGGTATATTCATGTAAAAGGGGATTTCCAGGCTGGAGGACATCTGATTGGTCACCCTCTTTTGAAGGGTTGTGTGTTGATTTTTGATTGGTTCTTATTACCTAGGCAAACCACAAATTCCTGAAGTCAGGAGTTTTTGGTCTGAGGTCTGATTGGCACATGGATAGTGGGGTGAGGTCGGGTGATTTCCAAAGTCTTTTTCTGGGAAGTTCACAAAATGGAGTTCTCTTTTTGACAAGATGGAGTAGCTTAGGTTCTTCAGGTACCTAACTAACACAATTGACTATATTGTATTATACTGAAACAGGTTTATAATACTTTTCACAGAAACATTAATACATAAACATTTTAAATTTTTCAGTACCCTGAAAAGTACAATAATATAGTGCAAAGGCTGGCATAAAGGGCTGGCATCGAGGGAACAGGCAGGAGTTACTGACTGGAGGGGGGAGAGGAGGTGGGAGATAGTAGAGTTGAAGGTTATCAGCAATAGGAGATGGAAAGTAAGCTGCAGTTTCTCTGATACCTGACCTGGATGGCACAAGTTCTGTTTCCTTGCTGGATTCAAGTCTATCTGAATAGCACAGATTCTGGTTCTTCGCTGGATTCAATTCTGTCTACCCTCTTGAATACCTGATCCAGTGATGTCTGGATAGTAGCTCTTTTTTTCTCATCAGAGAAGACACAATAGCATTGGATTGCATTAACAGTTGCTGCAACCTCTATGTACTGGTCTACGTTTGGATCCTGTGTCTCAAAGAGTACCAGTGCCTCCTCAAAGAAAACCCCTACATCATGACAATGTACACAAGACATGTGAACTAACTTACATGAATGGAGAGAAAGTTTGCAACTTGAACGTTCATATGTAAGGGACTTAACTGTATTACGAAAACAGTTTTGACCCTGAAGACCTCCATATACTTAGGCAACAGGGATACAGACATAAACAAGCAAAGTCATGCCCTGAAGGAGCAAGCTAAAGAAGTATGCAGAAAACACCCCAATTAAGAATTATAATTGTGAGAAATGCTATGACACCATTCAGTTGGGGAACCCAATATACTGGAGTTAAGGCATCATGGAAGGCTTCCTTGAGAAAGGAATCTGTTGAGACTATTCTTTTCAGTGACTGATATTTAGCTAGTCCAAGTCCTTGTCTTTCCATCTTGACTGCTACCACTGTATATAAGCCCTCATCGTTTCCTGTTTGGACTACTATAAAAGAACCTAAGTGGTCTCTCTGCCTTCAACCATACAGCCTATCCTGTATGTGCACCTAGATTAAATTTTCTAAAAGACTGTTTCCATCAGAAAATACAGTACTCTAAATTGGTAATAATAGCTAAGCAAGTCAGACCAGAGTTTGGATCCCTGGCCCTTAATAAATTGCTGTCTATAGGAAAGTTGTTCAGTCTCACAGCTTTAGTTTCCTACTCAGTTAGATGAGGTTTTATGTATCAGAACCACACTAATACACTGGCCAAAATTCAGCATACTATCCAGTACACAACTGGAACTCAATATTATTAGTTCATTTCTTCTATCCTGTGTTTCCATTAGCTTTGCCTATAATATGCACTAGAGTAAGCTGCCACTGCTTATTATAGTAAAACATCTGGGATGAGATTTTGACTGAAGGTCAGTAAAAAGAAAAAAGTTTGTAAAGAGTGTTGATTGAACTGACTAGAATCCATTCGCTAGACATGCTTAGTTAGCTGGTAAAGTAACTAGTTCTACAAATGTACCTGAAAATGTGTTACTGTTGTCAGCAGGAAGAGCCCAGTATAAACAACTTTTTCAAAAAACTAGAAAACAAAGGGTAATCAAGTACTACTACAAACCAACGGTCCAGGAAAAAAACCGGAAAGTAGGATTATTAAATGTAACCATGACTTTTAGATATAATCAGAGAGGCAGAAATAGTCTCTCTAGTCACCAGTAAGGGTATACCTTAGTGGTATACCTTCAACTCTGGCCTACATAAATCTAAATATTTTATTCCATCCATTAACAGTTCTCTAATATTCCAGTTTCTCACCCATTCCATCAAGACTCCATGGGGGGTCATGGATAAGAAAAAGTCTTCTAGAGTAATACATTCTCCAATATAAAGTAGTACACTATCAGGTAACTAAATCAACAATTCTCAGTCTGCAATCTAAAGTACCAGACTTCTGGGTACATGACCTAACGATGTGTTCTATAATTAAGGTTGGCCTGTGAACTTCCCTGGTGGTCCAGTGTTAAGACTCTGTGCCTCCAATATTTAGTGAATTAAAATCTCACATGCTGCCTAAAACAAACTACTCTTACCCTCCTGATGCTGATCCCTATCACATTTTGTATTAATAGTTGCAAACCATAATTTACCATACCTCTTCTGTACACAAAAAGTGATAGAAAAATTTATGTTCAAATTTTATAAATCTTAAAAAAAATTAAGAGCATTTACAAAATCTTCAATTCTCTCATGCAAGTATGTTTTCATTCTACTCAGTTTTTGTCCTAGGAGTTTAAGAAATAATATGGTTCTACTTCAGAAGGAGCTAAGTAGTGGGTTTGTTTAAAAAATTGTTAATAAAAGTCTAAGGAATTCAAGCACAGGAAGAGGCTAAGTGCAAGGGTTTGTACAGGAAACCCAAGGAAGAGCTAAATGGCCGACAAATGTATTCAGAGACCATGAGGCATCAGTTTCCTTTATGAATAGAATATTAGGTAATTTGGGTTAAGTTTCTCCATAAAAGGAGCATTGTTTCTGTGGACTTAAAACTCTTATCTGAAAATCAGTTTCACATATAAGTCAATAAAATCAACATTTATTGAGTACTCAGCTCTAACTTCAGGCACCAAGGAATCAAAAACAAATCCATATCCTTGAGGAATGCATGTAGTGGGAAAATAGACAAAAAAGGAAACTTCTTTCTCAAAAAAAAAAAAAAAAAAAAGATTTACTTGAAATAGTCTAACATTCCTTCTAAAATAAAAACAAAACAATCTCACCTATAAGCTTCTGAAACTACTAAAGACAGGCATCCTGTAGTCCCACAGGACTGTATTCATAGTGTGATTTCCAGCCTACCAACATTGGAAGGATATAAAAGACACAGAATTCTAATGCCCCCCCACCAATCTTAACTGAATTCAGAATCTCTGGGTGTGAGACTGGGAGTCTGCATTAAATAAGCAAGCCAATTATGTGCACATCTCACATTTTAAGGAAAAATTTTAAGTTAAAAAATTTCCCTTTTAAAGTCCTATTCCTCACTAAACTTCTGTCATCATTATGGTTTAATAAAATCCCACTTTCCTAAAATTCATTATGTATTATTTTTTGAAACACAAAACACATCAATACTTGCTTTCTCAACATTGTTCAAGGCAGGTTTATCTTTAGAAATGGTTTTCTGGATTTAGCTGTCAGGAAATGGCAACCTGCTCCAGTATCCTTGCCTGAAAAATCCCATGGATAGCGAAGCTTGGTGGGCTATGGTCCACCAGGTTGCTAAGAGTCAGACATCACTGAGCAACTGAGCAGGAGAAGAATACAAATAGGTATTGGGTTGGTCAAAAAGTTCATTTGGGTTTTTCCATATCATATGGAAAGCCCAGATGAACTTTTTGGTCAATCCAGTATTAAAACCTGCCAACCAAACAACCAACCAACCAACCTGGCAGGAGTCAGGGGTGGTGTGGGAGGAACTTAAATGTGCCAGAAGTTCCTTACTGCTCTGTATGAAGAGAGAATTATCAATGTCCATATAAAGATTGAAGGCAGGAGAAGGAGATGACAGAGGACGAGATGGTTGAATGGCATCACCGACTCAATGGACAAGAGTCTGGGCAAGCTCCCAGAGATAGTGAAGGGCAGGGAAGCCTGGTGTGGGGCAGTCCATGGGGTCGCAAAGAGTTGGACACTACTGAGTGAGTGAACATTAAGTATTCTGCAATCCAGAGTCTGTAGCTAGAGCCTCACTAAGTTACAGCAGTAATTTAAATTATATAAAATTTAAAATTCAGTTCTTCAGTCACAACTGCCACATGTCCAGGGCTCAAGAATAACTTATGGTTAGTGGCCATCATATCAGCACACTACAGAACATTTCCATCACTGCAGAATCATCTACTGGACAGTGCTAATCTAGAACACTAGCCAGCACACAAAGAAGTATTAACAGAGGACAATCTATCAAACCTTATAAAGACATCTACAAGTCACTCACTCCGTTTAAGGTTGGCTAGCCATCAAGGAATATACTAGGAACTTAGGTACAACACTTAACAAGAAGCTCAGAATAGTTAAGAGAACTTAAATAAGCACTGACAACCACCTGAGAAGTGCTATGATTCAACCTGTTATGGGACCAAGAGAAAGGGGATTCTAGCTTAAAGCATAGACCACAGAAAGCAAGATCATAGGGGAGATGATATTTGAGTTTCAACAGTCTTTATTGGAAGGGTAAGGACTATCAAGGGTAGCATTCCAGGAGGAACCACCCTACAAAGAGGTCTAATAATGTTGTTTGGAAACAAAAAGGCTGTTAAGATGAGGTTGTCCACTGAGGGACCTTTCACATCACGTTTGTGATAATGGAATTCATCCTGTCAGTAGTTACTGTAAGAAACGCCACGGGAAGAAAGAGCCACCTCTTTGGACCGTTGATGAAGGCCTTTATTGGGCGGTCGCTCTCGGGCAGAACTCCCGGGGGCGGATGAGCAAGGAGACAAAGGGAGTCTGCGAGGTAGGAGGGGTGGGGAAAAGGTTTTATAGCCAGGGCCGTCATCCCATATAAGGAAAAAAGTGCGGGCTCAGCGGTGATTGGTGTCCACGGGCTCCGTGTCGACCCCTGATTGGTTGGCGAGGGCTTTGTGTCAGCTCCTGGTTGGACGGCTTGGTTGTCGGCCCACCTCCAGGGCATGTCTGCGGCTCTCTGCCAGGACATGTCTGGGCAGGCCCAGGCCTGCCTCAACCAGCTTGCCCGGACCTTTCATCCCGGCCTTTTTGATATAGGACAAGGGGTGCCGACTCTGGCTACTTCCTGCTGAACGGGGGCGATGAGGGGTAGGGTGAGGCCGGGATGACAGGGGGCATCTGCCGTTAGAAGCCCTTGGTATTGCTGTCGCAGCACCATCAGCTGGACCATGTTGAGCCGTTGCTTGATAAAGGCCAAAAGCTTGTTTAGGATACAGGGCCCAAAAGTCAGGAGCAGTAGGAGAATGATGAGTGGTCCCATCAAGGAGGATAGCAAAGTTGTCAGCCAAGGGGACCTCTGGAACCAGGACTCAAACCAGCCCTGCTGGGCCTCCCTCTCTTTCTTCCTGCGTTCTAATCCCTCTCTTACTTTAGCCATGGATTCTCGAACCACCCCAGTATGATCAGCGTAGAAACAGCATTCTTCTTTGAGAGCCGCACAGAGGACCCCTTGTTGCAAAAAGACCAAGTCTAGTCCTTGGAAAGGGAAGTCAGGGACTTCTCTAGGGCCATCATGGACTTCTCTATGCGGGCGATGTCTTCGTCAATTGTGGCCCTCAGGGTGGACAGGCCCTGATGTTGTGTGGTCAGGGAAGCAATGCCCGTGCCCGTCCCAGCTGCCCCCAGGGCGAACAGCGTTGCCAGAGTAATAGCTGTAATGGGCTCCCTCTTATGTCTAGGAGCTGGGGTGTCTCGGTCCCAAAAGTTGTAGAGGACCTCTTCTGGATGGTATGTAATCTTGGGCACTACCGCTACCATGACACAGAATTCCCTGCTCTGGTTGAAGACAGTCAAGTGGAGACAGGGCGTTAACCCAGTCTGTGAGCACACCCACCATCCCCCGGTTTCGGGTATGACGTAGGTCTTATTGGTGAAATTGGTACCATTGCCAGTCTGGGCGCACAAGGTTTGTTTATCTGTAGGGACCGTGCCTAAGCAGGTCCCCGAACCCCATACTTGTTTCATGGTAAGGCCCACCTTGTGGTCTCCCCAAGAGCACTGCGGTGGGTTAGAGAGGCTGGATAAATTGTAGGTAGCATTTAAGCCCACGGCCTCGTAGTAAGGTGGATGTAGGGTGTAGCAAAGCCAGCATGATTGGGTCGCATTAGGATTGGAGTGGTTGAGGGCCCTGTAGCTTTCTTTGACCAAGGCCCACAGGGGTTCCTGGGTCTCTGGTGGGTCAGTCTGGTTCAGCTGAAAGGAGGGGGTGAGGGTAGACGGGGTCACAGCCTTGGTGCCGTTTGTCCCCCGTGGTGAGGGGCGGGGAGGTGCAATAACCTGGTTGGGCCCCACAGCATGGGTCTGAGCGGGTTGCAGGACTTGCTGGACATATAGCGTTGCGCTTGGGGCCCCCCAGCCATCATAGACCTGTATTCCCCAGACGAGCCCAGAGATCCACCTGTTTTCAGTCTTTCCTTGCTGTGTAAATGATAGTCTGACTAAGTCACAGTCGGGGCAGTACTTTGTGAATCTGTGGTTCCACATGTCCTGGGTGATGGGATTTACGAAGGACATATTGATCAGGTCTGGCTTGGTCACCGACCATTTCCAGTACCCATCGTTGGAAGTGACACAGTCCCAGGATTTACAGTAGCGGCTCACCATTCCCCCACAGGTCTTTATGTTCTCCTGCTGATGCCCTGGGCAGGCATAAAACCCGACCTTTCTGAGATATGCCCGGGCCCATGAGGTCTCAGTTAGCTGTTGGAGGTGAAAATATAGGTCAGGCCACCACGTATTTTTCGGTTGGGTGGCTGTGGTCCGGTTCAGCTCTTCGTAGGTCTCTCCATTTTTTAAAATCCAGGTGACCTGAAAAGGCTGGTGGGGGTTTTGGTTGGCGTGCCCCCCTCTTTCCAGGACCCCCAGTATCCCCAGAGCAACGCAGAGCAGAGGGCCCTGCATCGTTCCGAGGTTGAAGTGAAAGGTTTCTGAGTTACTCAGGAATCAACGGCAGAGGGGTTCAGGTGATGGTCAGTTTGGTTGGCCCTGTGAGAGTGGAGCGGTAGGAGTGGTCGGGAGAAGGGGCCGGGGCCAGGGCCACCCCTGTCTTTGGGAGACCCGGGGGAGCTCGCTTGAGTCGGGTCAGGTGGTACCAGGGCTCGTGTCCCAAGAGTTTGGCTGCTGTAGGAGTGGTGAGGATTACAGTATGGGGTCCCGTCCAGTGAGGCTGTAGTGGTGGGGACTCAGGGTTTTTAGCAGTACCTGATCTCCTGGGGCCAGAGGCTGGGTGGGCCCCCCGTCGTCTGTCGGCTGTGGCAGGACCCGATCTGCGTATTCCCTCAGCAAGGATCGTAGGAGGGAGAAGAGGGGGAGGTATCCCGCGAGTGGGGGAGCCTCTCCCTCTGGGAGGTGAGTCAGGAGATAGGGCCTGCCGTAGAGCAGTTCAAAAGGGGTCAAACCTGCTTTGGAGTGTGGTGTGGTGCGAATGCGAGTGAGTGCCAGAGGAAGAAGGTCGACCCAAGACAGCCGCAGTTCTGAGGCAAGCTTGGTCAGATGCGTCTTGATGATGCCATTCACCCGCTCTACCTTGCCTGACGATTGGGGCCGATAGGGGATGTGGAGATGCCAGTCGATACCCAGGGCCACAGCCACCTGCTGAGAGATCTGCGAGATAAATGCAGGCCCATTGTCAGACTGGAGAGAGCTTGGCAACCCAAATCTTGGAATGAGATGGGCCGTCAAGACCTCCGCTGCCGTCTCTCGGGCGGTGGGGAAGGCCTCGACCCATCCTGAAAAGGTGTCCACCAAGACCAGCAGATAGCGGTAGGTTCGATGTCTGGGCATGTGGGTGAAGTCTATCTGCCAATCCTGCCCGGGCATATGTCCCCTCAACTGGTGAGTCTCCTGTGGGGGTCAGAGTCCTCCTTGAGGAGAGGTGGAGGCACATGTTAGGCAGGAGCGGTGGACGGCATATATAGTCTGTCTGAGATGTAGGGGAGAAAAGACAGGGCTGAGAAAGGAAAAGAGAGCTCTAGGTCCGATGTGGAGGGTATTGTGGATTTGGGATATTATGGCCTTAGCCTGGCGCTCAGGAAGCACCGGCTTATTATGGAGTAGTATCCATCCCGACGGGTGCCTCTGAGCCCCTTCCTGTGCCAGCAAGGCTCTGGCTTCCTTGCTTGAATAATCGGGGTTGAGGGTGGCTCTCAAAGTCAGCAGGGGCTCGGGGGCTTGTTGTAATTTGTCGAGCCACTTGATCTGCCATATTATTACCCAGAGCGACAGTGTTGTGGGTATTTTGGTGTCCCTTGCAGTGTATGATTGCGACCTCTTTGGGCAGGGATAGGGCATCTAACAGTCGAGTAATGTGGGGGGCATTACAGATGGGGGATCCCTTAGTGGTCAGGAAACCCTGTTCTTTCCAGATCGCCGCGTGAGAATGGGCGATCAAGAAGGCATACTTGGAGTCTGTGTAAATATTGGCCCTTTTTCCTTCTGCTAGGTGTAAGGCTCTGGTTAGGGCTGTCAGTTCAGCCTTCTGAGAAGTCATCCCGGGTGGCAAGGGTTGAGCTTCTAGGACTTCCCGGGTGGTTACCACAGCGTAGGCCGCCCTCCGGTTTCCATTGGGATCTCGCTTTGAGCTCCCATCGACGAACAAAGTTAGCTCTGGATTTGGTAGAGGTTTGCAGAACAGGTTGTGCGGTGGTTGCATAAGGGACTCAAGGGCCTCCGAGCATGAGTGGGTTGGGGGTTCTGAGGAGAGAGGGAGTGAGGGTAGCGAGGAAAGCGGGTTTAATTGTAGGGAGCGGCCCACGGAAACCTGAGGATTGTCCAGGAATACCAGGTGAAATTGTTGGAGCCTGGACTCGCTGAGTTCGGAAAGAAATCTAGAGGCTAAAAGGTCACCAAGACGGTGAGGCGAAAAGATGGTTAGGGGTTGGCCATGAATCAGCTTTTTTGCATCGGCGTACGTCGCCGCCGCCGCTAGTGCCCGCAGGCAGGGGAACCATCCCCTGGCTGTGGGGTCAAGTTGTTTGGATATGTAAGCAATGGGCAGCAATTCGGGGCCAATCGGTTGTACCAAGGCTCCAAAGGCTATCCCCCCTTTTTCATCAGTGTATAGATGGTGTGGATAGTTGGGGTTTGGGAGAAAGAGAGGAGGTGCAGCCAATAGGGTTGAGCGTAAAGCGTGGAAGGCCTGAGTCACTTCAGTGGGGGAAGACAGAGGCCCTGTGGGAGTCTCTTTAGCCGCCGCATATAGAGGTTTGGCCAGGGTAGCATAATTTGGGACCCAGTGTTGGAAGAACCCCGTCAGTCCTAAGAAGGACAATACCTGGTCTCCATCGGCCGGAGGGCAGATGGACCGGAGGAGGCTACACCGGTCCGCTGTCAGGGCTTTAGTGGTCGGAGTGATTTGGAGGCCCAGATAGACAACAGAAGTCTGAGTCAGTTGGGCTTTGGATTGTGAGGCTCTGTAACCCTGGGAACCAAGGAAATTGAGGAGAGTTGTAGTATGTTGTCAGGAGGTCTCTTCTGAGGGGCTGCAAAGGAGCAAGTCGTCTACATATTGGAGGAGGGTGCTAGGGCGAAGCGAGCATCTGGCCAGGTCCTGGGACAGAGCCTGCCTGAAGTAGTGGGGACTGTCTCTGAACCCCTGAGGGAGTACGGTCCATGTGAGTTGTGTGGTCAGCTGGGTGTCGGGGTCAGTCCAGGTGAAAGCAAAGAGGAATTGGCAGTCGGGGTGGAGTGGGATGGTAAAAAAGGCATCCTTGAGGTCAATAACGGTGAAATGAGAGGTCTGAGGAGGTATGGAAGAGAGGAGGGTGTAGGGGTTAGGGATGAGTGGATGGGCAGGGACCACCGCCGCGTTGATCAGGCGGAGATCCTGAACCAGCTGGTAGTCTCCTGAAGCCTTCTGAACAGGGAGGATAGGCGTGTTACAGGGGGAGGTCGTGGGGATCAGGAGACCCTGTCCCATGAGACGGTCGATGATGGGCTTTAGCCCCCTGAGGTTGTGAGTAGACAAAGGAAACTGGGGCCGGGCTGGGAAACAGGTGGGGTCCTTTAGCCGGATGAGGACTGGAGGGTGGTGCTGAGCCACCACCGGGACTCGGGTGTCCCAGACCTCAGGGTTAACAGAAGAGACGGGAGGGTCAACAAGTAGCATTAGGAAGGCCCCTGACGTGGGAGCCGATCCTGGAGCTAGCTGAAGAGTGGCCTTCAGCTTAGCAAGTATATCTCTTCCCAAGAGAGGAGTAGGGCAGGAGGGGATGACCAAAAAGGAGTGGGTAGATAGACAGGAATCTAATTGGCAAGGTAGTGGCTGGGTTTGGAACGGACATGAGGGTTGGCCGTCAATGCCCATAACCGAAACCTGGGAAGGACGTAAAGTGCCTCCGAAAGAGGGAAGGACCGAATAGGTAGCCCCCGTATCAACCAGAAAATTGATGGACTTACCCACTACCTGGAGTGTTACCCTGGGCTCGGCTTGGGTTATTGGGGTCCCCGAGTCTGGGCAGCGTCAGTCGCCGTCGAAGCTCAGCAGCTCCAAAGCCGGAGGAGGGCAGGAGGTCTCCCTGGGGCACTCCGGTCCCTGGCCCCTAGAGGTCGAGGCCCGAGAGGCCTGGGGACAATCACTAGCCCAGTGTCCTCGTCGTCTGTACAACAGGCACGGCTTGGAAGGAGGCCGCGGATTGGGGCACATCTTGGCCGCACTTGAAGCAGGCCCCCGGAGGGGGGTTTTGGGGCCCCGAGCCTGCCGCCGGCCGCAGGGCCGCTACCAAGGCCTGGGTTTGCTGGTTTAGGAGGCTTGCCTGAAATTCGGCCTTTTGCTTGAGCCTTGCCTTTCGACTGGCCTCAGCAGTTTCCTCGCGGGCATTGTAGACCTTAAAAGCCATTTTTACCAGGTCTCGGATAGGGGTCTGAGGGCCGTCCTCGGCCTTGGTCAACTTTTTTTGGATATCGGGGGCAGACTGGGAGATGAAACGATTGGCCAGGGTGGCCGCCCTGATGGGGGACTCAGGGGACAGCCTGGTGTATTGGACGAGGGCCTCGGTCAGCCGATGAAGGAACATGGCTGGGTTTTCGTCGGGCCCCTGGGTCACCTCATCTAGTTTGAGGAGGTTCACAACTTTATGAGAGGACGTTTCCATCCCATCAAGGATACACTCTATCATATAGCGTACTTGCAGCTGGCCGCCACCCCACTCCTGGTAGTTCCAATCAGGGTCCGTGTCCGGAACCGCCTGAGCCCCCGGGGGGCGCTCGGGGGAGGGGTTGGCATAGTGTTGCTGGTTGGCCGGAGCCTTGGCTGCCGTCCAGATAGCCTGCCTCTCTTCGGGGGTGGTGGTAGACCCCAGGATGACATATATGTCTTGCCATGTCAAGGCGTAGGCGCGGGTCAGACCAGTAAACTGCTTGATGTACTGAGTGGGGTTGGAGGAGAAGGAACCCAGTTTGGCCTCAATCTGTGCTAAGTCTTGGAGAGAAAAGGGGACATGGACTTGGGCTAGACCCTCAGCTCCGGCTACTTGTCGAAGAGGGAGCAGCGGGGCTGGGGGAAGGGGAGGGGAGACTCCCGGAGGGTTTCTGTGGGAGCGAGTGTGGGAGCTAACCGGGGAAGGGGAGGGAGTGACGGAGGGGAAGAGGAGGATACAAGATGGGGTTAAGGGCCGGAGGACCCGAGGTCTGGGGTGGAGTCTCGGGGGCTGGAGCGGAGGTAGGAGGAGCCAGAGTGGAGGGGGAGGGGGCAGGAGCCTGAGTGGAAGGGGTGGGGGCCGTGGGAGGAGGGGCCACCAGATCTTCCGGGGGAACAGAGAAAGCAGAGGACTCAGAGACGGGAGGGGCTGGCTTGGCCCGGGAAGGCGGAGTCGGGGGAGTCATTGCAAGTAGGATCTGGCTGGGAGCGCACATGGTGCACAGGGTGGGGCGAGAGCGCAACGCCTAAAAGGCCTGAACATAGGGGACCTCAGACCATTTTCCCGTTCTCCAGCAGTAGTTATCTAAATCACGGAGGACGTCAAAGTCAAATGTCCCTGTGGCTGGCCATTGTGAGCCATTATCTAGGGGATACTGAGGCCAGGCTTGTGAACACAGGAAAGTGAGCTGCTTGGAGCGGATATATCCCTTTAGTTTTAGGGTCCGCAGGTTAGCCAGCAGGCACTCTAAGGGGGTGGAATATTGGGGATCGGGTTTGGAGGCTGTCGATCCCACGGCGACCACAGAGCGTGGAGGCAACCCCCGCTGCCCGAACGTCTTCGGACAAGCCAAGGGAAGCCGGAGGTCTGTGCAGCCGTTCGGAATGTCTTCCTCACGAGCTGGGGACCAGGAAAGGCCGAAGCCGAAAGCCTACTCAGCCACTTGGGACGTCTCCCTCACGAGCTGGTGACTGGAAAAGGCCGAAGCCGGGGGTCTACTCAGCCGCTGGGGATGTCTCCCCCACGAGCCGATGACCGGGAGGGCCCGGTAAGTGCGCACCCGTTACTGGGCCCTAGGTGGTCGCCAGGGAGGGCAGGCCCCAAAGCCGAAGGGACTTACCCCGTACCCTGCCGTCTGGGGGGTTGGTCAGCCGCCTGGGTCCGGGGCTACCGCGGCGGTGGAGCTCGAGGAGGCCTCAACGGCGAGTGCCGGGGGCCCTCACCTCGAGCCCCACGTTGGGCGCCAGGTGTAAGAAACGCCGCGGGAAGAAAGAGCCACCTCTATGGACCGTTGATGAAGGCCTTTATTGGGCGGTCGCTCTCGGGCAGAACTCCCAGGGGCGGATGAGCAAGGAGACAAAGGGAGTCTGCGAGGTAGGAGGGGTGGGGAAAAGGTTTTATAGCCAGGGCCGTCATCCCATATAAGGAAAAAAGTGCGGGCTCAGCGGTGATTGGTGTCCACGGGCTCCGTGTCGACCCGATTGGTCGGCGAGGGCTCTGTGTCAGCTCCTGGTTGGACGGCTTGGTTGTCGGCCCACCTCCAGGGCGTGTCTGCGGCTCTCTGCCGGGACATGTCTGGGCAGGCCCAGGCCCGCCTCAACCAGCTTGCCTGGACCTTTCAGTTACCACCCAGTAAAGGAGTTGATCAGTTACTTCCATGCTGTATCTTTGTATGAGAACAACTGTCCTGGACACATGAAAGTTGTATCAGCAGATACCAGACACAACAGATACTAGTTCAGAGGATACTAGCCTTATTGGAACTGAGCTCGATTACTAACTGATGAGCATATCAATGAAAATGGATTGAAAGGTATTCTAAGGATATAAAAGAGATGCTGCTGAACCTCACCTCCAGTTCTCAGCAAAGCAGTAGTCAAGATCATCTAGACTACTCAGAGGGACAGTAGAATCCCAGCTGAGGTTAAAAAATTAAATGAATATCAAGGTAAAGACTCAAGAATATCCATAAAAGAGGAATAAACCCATTGCTGGGCAAGAGTGAAGCCTATGCTCGAGCTAGGTAGCCTTAATTGGTGGTGAAACCTGTCTAGTTTCATGACTCACCGGGATACCAAGAACAGGAGAGGAGAAAGCCAATGGTATGACTGGGACAGGATGAGCAAGTATAACAAACAGAAAATGGGCTGAAAGTATGAGTGAGAGTTGCTAAAAGGCCTGACTCTGAGAATGCAAGGGTGGGGAATTAAATTTTTAAGATCTAATCTAAGACGCTCTGTTTTGGCGGTGTAGCAACGGTCTCAAATGGGGAACTCAAGAGATCATGCCTTTAACCTATTTCTCAACTGTCTCAAACGGGGAGAGTATAAGTCAGGAGATCAAGCTTTTAACCTCTCTCTCAATCTCCTGGAAAAAATGCAACAAAAGGATGTTAAGAAGTAGTAACACGCAGTCTCGCTGCATAAAATCAGTCCCAGGTGTTGCCTGGACTTCATTTCACTCCACCACCCCATTATAATTATTTTGTGACACAAACTCAAGTCTGTGGGAAGATAAAGAAATTGGGTTCGTCCTCTAAATCTTATACCTGCTCGATCCACTGCAGGACAACGCCCAGGATTAAGGTTAAGCCTGGGCAAAAGAATCCCGCCCATAATCGAGAAGAGACGACATGGAGGTGATGACGAGATCGCGGGGGAGGGAGGGATTCTTCTAGGCCCAGGGCGGTCCTTAGAAGGCAGGAGGCAGCAGAGAACTCCCATAAAGGTATTGCGGCACTCCCCTCCCCCTGCTGAGAAGGGTGCGGCCTTCTCTCCGCCTCCTCCACTGCAGCCACCTCAGGATTGCAGCTCGCGCCGATTTTTGGAGAACATGCACCTCCCACCCACAAGCCAGCCGCACCGACCCCCACTCCTCCCTTCAGCCCCACGGGTCCAGGAGCAGGTCGGGCTAGTCTTGTCCTTCAAGCAGCGGGCGCCCAGGGCGGAGCCGCAATCGCCACCACCCAGAATCCTCGGCCCGGCAGTCCGCCCCCACCTCCAGCGCGCGCTTCCTGCCACGTTGCGCAGGGGCGCGGGGCCAGACACTGCGGCGCTGGGTCTCGGGGAGGACCGTACCAACGACCGCCTCCCCGCCGACCCGCGCAGTGGTTTCGCTCATTTGGGACGCGAGCCAATAACAAGGGGCCGTTCCCTGAGCTTCAGCAGCCAATCAGATGCCGAAGCCAAGCAGGCGGCGGGTAAACCGACTCCCCCGAAGGAAGAGGAGGATGGTAGGACGCCCGCGCGAAGCCACTTTCACTGACCCTCCCTTCCCACCCCCACCCCTACCTCCCCGTGGGAGGCCGACCGCGCCTGCTCATCCAAGTCTCTCTCCACCCTACCCACCTAAGCACCCACCCAGTGGGCAATGCGAGAGTCCCTAGGCGGCTGCGCACTCCCGAGGCTGTAACTGACAGGCGCTTTACTCCAACCAAAACCCGCCATTTGTGTTTTCACACACGGCGGGAGGAGCAGCAACCAATCAGTGACAAGATAAGAGCCGGAAGCGCTCCTCCCTCTGCAGGAGCAATGGCTCCGTCCGGATTCGAGCCTTTTCCGCTCTTCTCCCTCCCCCTTCGGTTGCCGCAAGGGGGGCCGCACTCTCGCCTGCCTCTGACCACCTCTTTCCCTTTCAGCGTAACAAACGCTATGCTCCCGTCTTCCCACCGGGGAAGGCGACCCCCAGATACCGGCCAGACGACCTCAGCCACCCATCCCCCCACCAATCCGCCGGACCCCCTCCCACCAGAGTTCCGCTCCCCTACCTAGCCGAGGCTCTCTGAGGAGCCGGAGCCCCAGAGCACAGCCTCTTCTCTAGCTGGCCCCGGCGGCTTCCGCTGATTGGCAGCGAGTTGGCCAATGGGTGCGGGGCGGTGGGCGGAGGGGCCAATGGCGCGGCGTGAGGGGGCGTGTCCCGGGTGCCCCTGGCGCCGGCGCTGGGAATCCCCGTGCGGTCAGTGGCGTTTCCGCTCGGGCAGCGGGCTGAGTGAGCTGCTACCGCCGCCGCCGCCGCCGCCGGGGGAGGGGCGGCCGCCGCCCGCCTGCGCTCAGAGACTCACGCAGCCCCAGTCCCGCCAGTCCGCCAACACTGTAGTGCCGGCCCTCCCTCCTTCCCTGGCCCTTCCCCCTCCCCGCCTTTGGCTCGCTCCGCCTTTCTGCCCCCCACCCCCACCTCACGGGCACGGGCCATTCCCGGCCAGGAAACGCCGTGGCGCCGCGTTGGGCCTAACTCGAGTCCTGCTGCCTCCCGGGAGTGCCGTGCGCCGCAGCCCGGGCCCAGGCCTGGGACAAGGTAAGGGTCCAACAGAAAAGAGAGACCTACCCTCACGACCGGGCCCCGGGGGAGGGAAGGGTCACCTCCTCCGTCTCCCCGCGCTTGCTCTCGGGACGTGGGCCTGGCCCTCCCCAGGCTCTCAGTAGGAGGATGCTGCCCCTTCTCATCCCCCTCGCCGCCCCCCACACATCGTTGCACCCCTTTCCCAGGCGGAGAGGCCCCATCCGTAATCTCGTCGACCCCACTACCCTTTTCACGTCTTTCCTGGGTCAGGACGCTTCCCCTCCCCCCACGCCTCTTCACCCCTTTTCCTGGGAACTG
Source organism: Capricornis sumatraensis (assembly GCF_032405125.1). Lineage (NCBI taxonomy): Eukaryota > Metazoa > Chordata > Mammalia > Artiodactyla > Bovidae > Capricornis > Capricornis sumatraensis. The sequence continues at coordinate 62,796,990 of NC_091078.1, read as the reverse complement.
CCTACTCCACGTTTACCTTTTACTTGAGGATAGGCCTCTCACTGCTCTCCTCTCAAAATACACAGGCACACTTTTTTTCCCCTCCCCAAACCTCACCCCCACCCCCATTCGCGCGGCCTTGTGACAACTCTGATCCTTCTGGCGGGGGGGCTTCGATCTCCCCACTCCACCCCCAAATGTTCCTGGACGCCTTCCCCCTCGTCCTGGGGTCCCCATTCCAGATGATTGCTTCGTTTCCCACACTAAGGACATTACCTTCGCCACCCCCACCTCACATTCTTGGGCTCTCAGTGGCGTAAGCCCCAGTATATCTGAGATGGCCTCACTGGATTTGTAGGGTTCTAGCTTGGAGTTGAGCCAGCTTGTGTCGTTTTCCCTGCCTTGGGCGTGGAGAGCGATCATTTGCGAACGTCTTTAAAGGCAGAAAAATGTAGCCTTTATGAATTCTCTTTCCCTCTGCGTGGAAGCCAGGGATGCGAAGTGAATGGTGTTGAGAAAAAGCCCTGGTTTTTAAGTAGGTGAATCGCGTGAGAGGGAAAGTTTCTGTTGGGAAAGCCCCTTCTATGCTAATTTATTCTACAGAGCTCCTTTGCTCCTCTCACTTCTTGGGAATAACTGGTCTTTCCCTTGGATACTGATGCTGCAGCCAGCTCTGCTGGTCTGGGTCAGGGTTGCGTGTATGACCTGCATTTTCTGCTTTCTCATGTTACTTGTGCAATGTGTTCACCACTAACTCATTTCTTGCCCAGACCTCTGGGTTGCATTGGGCTTTGTCTATACTTAGTTTATTTTTCCAGTTTTCCCCTTTCTCATAGTACTAAAAGAATCCCCAGGTCCTCTGCAAATTTCCTTTATCTCTTGATGAAACGAGTTGCATTTAAATGACATATTTATGACCAAGGTCATATTAACATTTTTGTTGGGCAGATGTTACATATTACATAGCAATACTGTGATTAGGGTGGATCCAGCTGAGTTGAGTGTCCTGAGCTTTTCAAGAGAATGTGTACCCCCTATTTGGGAAATTTTCTTGATTAGTTTTATATCAATGTTTGTAGGTCACTCTGAGAGGAAAATTATAAGTGGTTATTTGAGGTGTGTGGAATCTGAGATAGTAAACCTCACCTTTTCAGAGGTTTCTGGGCCTGTTGGAGGACAAGAAATTTTTTTATTAGATTTCTACCGGTTTTTTCAGGAGGATCATTAGTTTTCTTCTGTAGCCAAAAATTCTGACTCGTTATGGGATTAGAATCTTTTAAGGTTTACTGAAGATGTCACTGTGTAGAAAAATGATTATGTCCTTTGGTAGGACAGAACAGAAGCTTCTGTCTTTAACTGCAAATTTAAATTTGACTGTAAAGAGAATGTTTAGCAAATAGGCCTTTTAAAGACTAAAGGTTAATCTTCACTCCTAAATTGGTGCCTTATTAAGTGCATATTTGGAATTTGGTAAATGTTGATTTTTCTAATAAAAAGCCACAGTTAAAACTAAAAGGGTGACCTTAGGATTGTTTCTAAAGGCATAATTCCAGCCCTTCTGGCATGGAGCACTGGTCCAAAAAAAAAAAGAATGTGTAAGGAGTGGGGGTGGGGTAAGAAGAAGGTTGTTCCTTTGGGCTGGATCACAGGGGTGAGTATACAAGGCAGCAGCAGCTGCTGGCTCTGGAGCTCTGGTTGCTACGTGAGGAGCTTGAGTAGTGCTGGCTGCTGTCTCCAGGGAAGGACAGCAGTGCAGCGTCCATTAATGCTGTTGGCTGCAGGGAGCTGCACTTAGGCAATGGCTGCTTCAGGGCTAAGACGGAAACCTTGCTTTCCTGGGAATTTTCACTGCTGTGCTGGTTTGCATTTTATTGGTGGGGAAATGAGAATTAGCAATTCATAACCTTCTATCCATTTATGGATATCAGCATTTGGAAACTGAATTGTAGTTAAAGACTTTTATATTTGGTTTTTGTGGCAGATATTTGGTTTTAATCTGGGGGTTTTGCTTGGATAGGACCAGAAGTTCCATTTGAGTTTTAATTTTTCAATCCTTTTAAAACCAAGGTAATAAGAATTTAAGGATCTTCATGAGAACCAGAATGGAGAAAATGTCAGTTGATTTTTCTGCAGCTGGCATGTTTTCCTCCATCTTTTTAATCATTAAATCAATTTTAATACTTGTACGTCTTCTTCCTTCCAGTTGTTAGACCATAGTTACCTTATTGAACAGATGTTTTGCTAAACATTTTACTATATTTAGGGTCTTAAACTCTAGAAACAACTGTCCTTTGCAGAACGATTTCTATGTATAAATATCAAGTATTTTCTTATTTTCTGTTAGTAATAGATTTCTCCAAATTAGATTATTTCTTTAGAGTTTGACCTGTGATATTGATTTATAATATGTGTTGAGTATAGTTGTCTAAGATCACAAGGATCTATATGTTTGACAGTGATCCATTTGAAATATGACAGACTAGAAGGAATACTCAGAAATTGAATAAATTTAGTATACAGGATACTTGAGATGATAGCATCTAGGCCCCTTATGTAGTCTTTCTTCTTCCACGGTTCCCACAGTTTAGGAAGATCTCTGATTAAGCAGAACAGTTTGTTAAATATGGAAGTACTTGAAGGAGAATCACCAGCCCAATATACCATCAGTTACATCTGATACTTAACAGGTAGATGCCTGTTATTGTCTCCCCCTAAGACTCAGGCATCCTATATATATATATATTTTTTTTTTTTTTCCCTTCAGAATTTTAGTATGTTCGGTTTTGTGTAAATGAACCCAGTCATCTATAATGTGTAGTATGACTCTGGCGTTTGTGGCGGGAACCAGAAAGAATGGAAATGAGTTTTGTCATTCACAAATGTTACTTGCATTGTCTTTCAGTGTTGCAAGGGGAATAATGAAACAGAACCTTTAATGGATAACATTTTAGGTGGTTCTAATTCTTATTACTATCACATATAAAAGATGCCATATCAGATAAGTATGGTTCTACTCATACTGGCTGTTTAACATAGATACAAATGTCTGTAAGTTGTCTTTTATATAATATGAAAGCTCCTTTATAAAATAATTGCTTTTAACTTGTATTTCCTGTTTGGAACCCCTTTGAGATCTTAACGTAAGATCATTTCCTTAAGAGCATAGAAGGCCTTTTCATAGAATTTATTTTACCAGCATGCTTGAAATTTTTACTGTCTTCTGATAGTGTTTTGTGTCCAGAAATGTACATACTTTGGGGACTTATTTTGGCCTTTCTGGAGGAGGATGGCCACTTCATTTTTTCCCTTTGGACAGGAAAATAATATTGTTCAAAATGCATATGTGCAGACAACCACTTTTACATTATCCTCTTCATATTCAATTAATTTATGAAATATTGGGCAGAAGCTAAAGACAATCAGTGATTGTTGGATACATCTTACCAGTGAAAAAGTGGATCAGGAATAAAATAAAGTTTTCTTATTTTTTGTTATTTAGGACAAATGAAACTTCAACCCTGCAAAATTATGAGATAATACATATTTAGTAATACAACTGGCGGTTATTTGTAAAAAGAAAAAAATTCAGTCATTCCTCAAAGTGTAATGTACCTATGATAAATAACGATTGACACCATTCCTTGCTGCCAAAAATTCCAAAGTATGTGATGAAATGGCATTTTTAACCTTTCTGTTGAAGCAGTGATGTCTCTTGTGGTGAAGATTCAGGGTAGTTCATGAGAGGTTGATAGATTATCATTTCTTTAATTTCTCAGTACATATTTTGTTTAATCAGTTAGTCTTATGAAAAATGTTCTGCTGTATATTCATTCTGAATTGAGTAGATACCCCATAGCTTGGTGGGGGGGGGGGTCAGTGTGTTGGAAAGCATTGCTTTAGAGAATTCTTATTCTGACAATATATTAAACTCCTAACATTTTTGAAGAGAAGTATAAGAGATAAAAGGAACAATGAAGCAGAATCTCTGTCTACTTTATATCCGCTCTTACCAAGCAAGGAATTTGTAATCCCATCCTGCCTCACTCAGTTTTTCCATCATATTGATTTTGTTTGCTGAATACCTCAGGGAGATATGTAAGGGTCACTTTAAGTATCTTTGACATAAAGACAGGGATAAGGAATTTTCTGCATATTGGAATAATGTCTTAGTATTTTTAAAACACTAAGATTATTGGATGTCTTTATCTGATATATGTGACTTGATAATGATCTTACCGATATCTGTGCTCTTCTGCCTTCCCTTGAAGTATGAACATTCTCAGGAGTTTTGATGGCAGATTGAAGTAGTAATCATTTCCTGAGCTGTGTTAGTCATGTATATACACCTAGAGCTGAGGATACTCCTTGGCCTGTGTTACGAATCACAGAAAAAGCAGTAGATGTAGGACTTTACTCAGTGTTTCTGTCTGGGGAGTCAAGTTTCTGATGTGTTACCTAGTTGAGGGAAAATGCAGAATTCCTTGCTGTGCTGTTTGAAAAATAGATGGAAGGATGGGAGGACCCAGAGATGCCTGCAGCAGGAGTTGGTCTGAGTAGAAAAGGAAGATTTTTGTTTCAAATTGCCAGCTGCTTATGGCAAACTGACTTGCTTATTATGCCTCTAGTTGGCCTGTCAATATGGCCAAACAGCTAGATAAGTGCAGGGCAGGACAAAGGGCTCTTTGCACAGCAGGGAGGCAGTGCTGGTGGGGGAGGGGCAGGAGGTGGGAAAGGCAGGAGGAGGAGGTTCTTTTCCCTGGGAGATGATTCAGTTTGGCTTACAGTTAAAGAAAACATTTATAGTTGCTACTCAAGCATTGAATTTGTGCCAACCATATAATGGTAACCCCAAATTTAGTATATCCCTGAATATCTGGTAGGAACCCATCCCTTCCTCCAAGGAAAAGTGAAATCTTAAAGCTTTGTATAGATTAAAAAAATAAATCCCTGTGCTCTACCCCCTAAATTCAAATCACCTCCCCAGTAGACCAGTTCTAGAGCATCTGACTGTTGAATTCTCATTTAAAAATAGGAAAGAATATTGTATCTGAATAAAACCTTTATATTTCAATATTTGATTGTCCATATTTGATTATTGGGTTAGACCAGAATAGTAGAATAATTTGTTTCCCTTTGTAAAATAGTTACCTATTGTTAGCTGCAATTTTATATCAGTATTATGAAGAGCACCCTTCAGCATTCAAGTGTTGGGTTGCCATCATGTAAAATGTTAATTAAAGAAAGGCTGATTATTATTTCAGTCTCATCGCTACTTCCTGGACAACCTGATATTCCCTAGAGATTACCCAACCTCCCTTTTAGGTTAGGCACAACCTTGTTTGATACGTAAGTGCTCAGCTCCCAGCTGCAAGTGGGGTGGTTGCATCTAGCTTATTAGAATTAATATGAATCACAGAGTTGGAAGAGATCTGGCATTATTCCTTTATGCAAAATCATAATGAACTACTTCAAAGTTTGTGTAAGTTTGCATTAAAATTTTAAAAGGATCAACATCCTAAACAGTATTTATAGTTACTTTTAAAATGTTGAACAGTGCATGTGTGCCTGTTCTTTTTGTTTGGTTGAATTTTTGGGCCAGTTGTTTTTAAAAAACCAAAATATTGAAGAATTGCATTTACAGACAAGTTACACAGCAATTATTTTGATTGCAAAAGGATTCCTACATTTTAAAAAATATATATATTCTTTTAAATGCTTAATATATTTTCCAAGAATATGATTTTTAGACATAATTGATTTGAATTCAGTTTTCTAAGAGTACATCTGTTGCTTGGATTGAGATACCACCTGCATTGCAATGTTATTAAACCAGCGTTAGAGTTTTCCCTTATATCCAGACTGCAGGCGATAACAAAGGAAACTGGAGTGTTAATTTTTCTTCTTATGGATTCAGAGCTTGTGGCTGTTGGCAAAGAAGAGGTGTTCTAACTCAATGGAATAATTAAAAATACCTTTAATGCACATTTTAATAGTAAGCAAGCCTGACCAAGTTTTGTGTCTTCTCCCTTAGTAAAAGAAATATAAATATGTTACCCACTTAACATTATATTTTTATGCACAGTGGTCTTGGCAGTAATGATATATTTTGACCTGAAAAAGGAAATTTGAGTGACTAATTATTGCCATTAGACTATTTTTCATGAAATAGTAACAACATTAACATGAGATTTAGTGGGCTGCATTTTATATTATTATAGAAATTTAGGGTAGTCATTTCTTCTCTTTAAAGTTCATTCACATGGATTATTTCCATAGATTTGTGTGACTAAAATAGAAGCAGTCTAGTTCAAACTCTGGCCTCCATTTCAGACAGTTTTCTCTACATGTCCTAAGACTAACCTTGCTAGCACTAGGGTAAACATCCTTTGTGCATATACATGTGCATGTACATACACACAGGAATGTGCACACCACTTTCCAAGTAATTAGAAATCGTGTCATCCTGGCTTGTAGTACTCCTATTAACTGAATCTTGCCAGGGTCCCTAAAAAGTTCCAGGCAAAAGTGGGGAGGGGGCACGATTTGATCCCACAGGTTTTGATATCTATCTGGCTGCCCAAACAGCTCATCCCATTTGCAGTAAGCCATAGCCAGCAGTCGGCTAGAATGGAGGTAGAACGCAGCGCTGTACCTCTTGTCTGTGCAGCTGCTCCACCTTATTTCCTGCTATTATCCCACAACGCCTCTCCCTAGCAAAAAAAATAAAATAGGACAAAGGGGAAAAATTGGGTTGGCAAATATGATTTTTATTATGATTAGATTGTGTGCTTGTTTTTTTATGTACTTAAATACAAAACTTATTGGTCCTAATCTCAGACAGTTGTCCAATTCTCAAAAGTCCATAGCAAAAGAGATTTTATAACTAAAGTATCTTCTATTCTCTTTCTTGATAAACCATTTCAATTCTTAGCCTTCCGGGGGAAAAAAGAAATGTTTTTAAGCATTCTTGTGTTTCATTGGTTGATAACACAGTCACTATTAGAACCAGATGCCACCATATTAGCTTGAAGAAAGAAAAGAATTTCTTCTGTAGATAATATTTGCAGTTTGAATTGGGAATTACTAACTTGTATAACTCAGATGTATGATGAAACCCCTTTACCTTAGTGGAAGTGGAATTGTTTGAATATAGATTTTTTTTTATCCTTCAGAGCTCTTTTCTTCAAGCTGCTAATTTATGTTCTGCAAGCCTTGTTTTTTCCGTACAATTCCCCCCATAAGAAATGTTATTGTTTTCTGATGGTGAAATTTTCTCATCCCCAGTCCTGAAATGTGAAGACTCAAATAAAACCTAGTCGTCTAATTAAGGCATCTGCACTGCTGAATATAGTAAGAGGATTATTTCATAATTCTTAGAAATTATGATCTCTAGTTAGGATGTTCCAGTATAGTGTTAGCATATTTAATAATATTAACTTGTTAATTTTGGTGTATGTCCATATGGATCTCCTGGTTTTATATTTGAACCCATTGTTTGTCATTTTGTTTAAGGTTGTTTTCTTTTTTTTTTTTGGGTCCCCCTGTCTTTGTGGGTTTTTTATTTCTGTCCTGTTATGATCTTTGGCCTGTGTTGAAAAATTTTGTTTCCTTCCACCAACCTCTGTGTATTCCTCAACACATAAAATTTGTTTTCTGTCACAGCTCTGTTCAGGCATTCTTGATATCAAAGGAATGTTTTTTTTATGAGGAATAACCTGGAAGGACCTGTTGACAATTACTTTGCCTGTATGTTACATTTTCCTTTATTGATGTAGGCTGTTAAGAATTGACTTATTTTATAAGAGAAACCAGGTAGAAATGGAAGAGCCACAGTTACATGATTAATTTAAAAATAAATGTTTACTATGGTAACATTGGGATAGAATCTAAAAGGTACTTTTTAAAAAAAACCTGTTTAAAAAAAACCTATATTTTCTAAAAACAAAGGTGTTTAATCACCTAAAGTAAAATCAAGAGAAAGACTTTTGAGGCACTGTGATTGATTGCATGCTGAACATTTAGATTACATGCTGCAGCATTAGATTGTTGGATGACATAAACTTTTCTTTTCTTGATTTCTGTGGTGCGGTCTGCTATAACCATGCAAGTTAAATGTCTTTATGCCCACAGTCTGGAAAATATAAGGTGAAATGACTTTAAGAAAACAACAATAACAGAAAACAGATATGAGGAAATTGTAGAAGTCTAAATTTTTGAAATCTGTTTTTAATTATTTTTATTCTTAGACTTATTTATGGTAATTGAAACTTTAATGTTATAACTCAATAATAGAACAGAATAAAAGGTTGAAATCATGTCAGTGCACATTTTAGGATGGGGCTAAATTATAGGGGTCCGTGGTGAAGAATTCATCTTTGAAGCAGAAGATGCAGGTTCAATCCCTGGAGAAAGAAATGGCATCCCACTCCAGTATTGCCTGGGAAACCCCATCAACAGAGGAGATTGGCAGGCTAAGCATGGCATGGGGTCGCAAAGAGTCAGACTACTAGCAACTAAACAACAAATTGTACCAAATTGTTGCATATTTTCGTATTTAAACTACTTTCATTGGAAAAATTTACCAAATATTTAAAAAACTGATTAAATGGGATAAAGTATTTAGAGCTTAAAGGTACTCATTTCTTGGTGGCATATATTATATAAGCAATATTAAAACCAGATATTTGCTAAAGATTCTTTTTTAAAAAAATTATGCCAACATCCTGTATGAAACTCTGGCAGTTACTATAGCCATACCGCTTTAGATTAAGTAGGTGATAATAATGCCAGTGCCCTTTGGAGCCTAGGCCAGATGAAATGTTTTTGCTTTTTCTTCCTTACTTTACTCTTAGGGCATTAAGATTTGAAGTGTTGCTACTTGTAAGGTAGCCATTCATAAATTGAGTAGGAGCCTGATTAGGTCTTATGTGGAGGTCCATGGGAAGACATGTATTTTTAGAAAAGCAAGGCTCTGGGTAAGTAGCTTTCCTTTCATCATTTATCATGCACAGTTGGTATGAAAAGGAATGGCTGGATGTTTGTAGAATATACTAAGCAACAAGAGGAGAAGTAAACATATCTCACTTTATGATACAACTGTGCCAGGCAGGAAGGATGAAACATAATTTTTTTGTATAGAATACCTTAGCTCTTCTGAACTCTGTAATACTAGGAATATGGTTCTTTGGAAAATAGTTAACCCAGAGGATTGAGTTGAATATCTACTGTGAAAAATGATTTTTTTAATTTAATATTTTATGGATAGAGTGACCATGTGTCTTGTTTCCCTGGGACACTCCTGATTTATGTCTCCCAAGTAATTAGTAATGGCACCCTTTTCACTCTCAGAAATGTCCTGGTTTGGGCCATAAGTTATATCCTCACCCTAATTATAGAGGATCGTGGGAACTTTTTATCACTCTGTAGCAATGCAGTTTTTTTAGAGCTCTTCTGATTGTCTTTGCTAGGATTTTTCTGTTTGCTTCTCTGAACCCTCATATTAGGGTCTTCCCTAATAGCTCAGTTGGTAAAGAATCCACCTGCAATGCAGGAGATCCTAGTTCGATTGCTAGGTTGGGAAGATCCGCGGGAGGAGGGATAGGCTACCTACACCAGTATTCTTGGGCTTCCCTTGTGGGTCAGCTGGTAAAGAATCTGCCTGTGATGCCTGTGATGTCGGAGACCTGGGTTTGATCCCTGGGTTGGGAAGATCCCTTGGAGAAGGGAAAGGCTACCCACTCCAGTATTCTGGCCTGGAGAATTCCATGAACTATGTAGTCCATGGGATCGCAAAGAGTCGGACAGGACTGAACGACTTTGATTTTCTCTGAACTCCTATTTTCATATGGACAGTTTTAGAATGGAGAAGAAAATGGCAGCCCACTCCAGTATTCTTGCCTGGAGAACCCCATGGACAGAGGAGCCTGGCAGGCTCCATGGGGTTGCAAGAGTCAGACATGACTTAGCAACTAAAGAGCGTTTTAGAATGCCCTTTTTCTTTTTAGTGGTAGTGAGGAAGGAAATAGATACAGATTTAATTTTTTGTTATGAAAAACTCCAAATACAACAAAACAGAGGGGAAATAGAAAAAATGGGCTCCCTTTGAATTTTAATGAAACCATTCCATTTGATCAAGATAAGGTCCATACACTGCACTTGGTTGATAAGTTTGTCTTTCTAATTTATAGGTTCTCTTTTCCTCATATTATACACTTAATGAAATTTATCATTGTGTTGAGTTCTTACTGTTGGATTTTGGAAATTATGTCTCCATGTTCTACTATTAGATGACCCCCCCCCATATTCTGTGTAAATTAGCGATTAGATCCATTGCAAGTATAGTGACCATAGTGAAGTTGCTCAGTCGTGTCCGACTCTTTGCGACCCCATGGGCTGTAGCCTACCAGGCTCCTCTGTCCGTGGGATTTTCCAGGCAATAGTCCTGGAGTGGATTGCCATTTCCTTCTCCAGGGGATCTTCCCAACCCAGGGATCAAACCCGGGTCTCCCGCATTGTAGACAGACGCTTTACCCTCTGAGCCACCAGGGAAGTCATACTTTATAGGTACTTTTCTTAAGAGTTACATAATGTCTGCTTGTCTGTGTGTTGTTAGGCAGCTGTTCAAGGCCCCAGAGAGTTTCTGTTTGTATAGTTTCTATTGAGATTTACCATACTAGAAATTAAAATAGAGTATTTTTTAATGTTATTAACTAATTTTAGAATAGCAATAACAAGTCCTGCTGATGTATGTAACATGATTATGAAAAATAACTTTCCACTTTTTTTAATGGTATTAACATTTAACAAATCTCTTTGGTGATAGAAGACAACTGCTTTCTTATAGTCCAGTTCAATTCAATTCAGTCTCTCAGTCGTGTCCCACTCCTTGCGACCCCATGAATCACAGCACGCCAGGCCTCCCTGTCCATCACCAACTCCCGGAGTTCACTCAGACTCAAGTCCATTGAGTCAGTGATGCCATCCAGCCATCTCATCCTCTGTCGTCCGCTTCTCCTCCTGCCCCCCATCCCTCCCAGCATCAGAGTCTTTTCCAGTGAGTCAACTCTTCACATGAAGTGGCCAAAGTACTGGAGTTTCAGCTTTAGCATCATTCCTTCCAAAGAAATCCCAGGGCTGATCTCCTTCAGAATGGACTGGTTGGATCTCCTTGCAGTCCAAGGGACTCTCAAGAGTCTTCTCCAACACCACAGTTCAAACGCATCAATTCTTCGGCGTTCAGCCTTCTTCACAGTCCAACTCTGACATCCATACATGACCACAGGAAAAACCTTTGCCTTGACTAGACAGACCTTTGTCGGCAAAGTAATGTCTCTGCTTTTGAATATGCTATCTAGGTTGGTCATAACTTTTCTTCCAAGGAGTAAACATCTTTTAATTTCATGGCTGCAGTCACCATCTGCAGTGATTTTGGAGCCCCCCAAAATAAAGTCTGACACTGTTTCCCATCTATTTCCCTTATAGTTACTTCTGCATTTAATTTGTTGTGATAAATTGTTTTGGTTGACAACGGAAGAAAATCTGGCCTCCCACAGATACATAGTTGAAGGGAAAAAGCCTTTACTTGCTCCTTGAAAGAATCTAAGAACTTCAGAAGTTCTCAGACCACACTTTGAGAAGAACAGGCTTAGATTCTATCACTGCTTAATTTATTTTCTGTAATACTCACCCTCATTAATTATGTGGGTCCCCTAAGATAACAGTTTGAATAGGAAAAGCAAAATCAGTGCTTGCTTTTTTCCCCCTTACTTACTAGTTTTTTCAAGATAATGGGTTGGTAACTTAGCAACCTCTAGAGCTGAGCCATGAAGAGTCATTATTATTGTGTACTTAGGGTTTTATACCTGTTTGATATGTTTCAGTCTTCTTTTGGTCATTAATGTTGACATTTAAAAATGGCCCCACATTTGGCTGTTATCGCCAAAGCCTTTTTACTCCTTATCAGTTGTTTCCTGACTTGCATTGCTTGATTTGTTGCTTTCTAGTGTGACAGGATGTTCCCGGATCATTTTGTATATTTCCTGCTCCAAACCTGGACTTAACTCACTTCTTCAAAACTGATTTCTTTTAGTGGGAAATGCTATTTAGAGACCATGGTTTGGGTGTTCAGAAGTGTTCGGTTATAGACCATTTCCGTGAATAGAACTAAAAAATGGTTTCATCCTTTCCTCTTTTTTTCCTTTTTCGAAATACCAGTTGTTGATATTATGTGGCAGCCTGGATGAAAAGGGATTTGGGGGGAGAATGGATACATGCATATGTATGGCTGAGTCCTTTCACTGTTCACCTGAAGCTGTTGCAACATTGTCAATTGGCTTTACCCCAATACAAAATAAAAAGTTTATAAAAAATAAAATATCAGTTGATATTTGATAATTTTTGTTTTGAATTTAGTGCTCCATGATATTTTTATAAATGTAATCTTTCCCCATGCCCCAAATCTCAGTTTCCACTAATACACAATGTAAGTATCATGCTTTGCCCTACATACACACACAGCAGTTTAGAATGGCAGAACAATGTGATTACTGGAAAGTGAGTTTGCTTGTTTGTTTTTGCCCTTAGGATATATCTTTCCAGAGATATACAGTCCAGTCAGATTACAGTGTTTTAAAATCCCTTGGGATAGATCTTTGTGTGGTTATGTCACCAACTTGATAAACAGGTTAATTTGTTGTATTTCACTTTCAGGCTTTTCAGGGATTACTTTCTGTTTCATAATTATATAAAATATGGTTTCTAAGTGGAATTTAAAAATTGAATATAGTCAGATCTAGCTTCTAGATTTTTCCCATTGTCTTCTTTTCCCATTCCTATTATGTAAGACAGATAAATTATGAATGCTATTTAAAGTGAAATTTTGTCATGGTACTTCTATTATAACACAAGAAGCATTTAAGTTATTTTATTTACTAAAATTATCTGCTTCTAGATTTTTCAGTTAATGGTAACTTTTAGGCCATAGAAGAGGAATATAGACTTTTTTTCTTCTGTTGTCCAGAATTTCTTGACTTAATATAGCCAGTTCCAGATAAAAGACTTCCTTTCTCTGGGAAGAAAGGAAAACGTTCTTTCTGCATTTGGGGCATGGAAAAAGATTACATTTATAAAAATACCGTGGAACACTAAATTCAGAATAAAAGCTATCAAATACCAACAACCGATATTTTATTTTTTATAAACTTGTTATTTTGTATTGGCGTAAAAACTCTCTCTCGTGAAATGCTAAATCATTTTCCATTTGTCTTTGATGATTTCAGATACTTGAAACCTGACTAGCACTTGGGCCACTGGTACCACTTGTAATACAGAGATCATCAATACCATTTTTTGAGTGATTCACCCTTAGACCTGAAATTTAGATATTATCTTAGAAAGTATGACATCTGATTTTTAACTTTTGTCATTTAAAAGTCAAATTACTTGATTTTATATGTTTTAAGTTAAAAATCAAATTGTTGAAAATCTGAAACCTGCTAAATATTAAAACTGTTTTATCCTTTCTAATTGTAATACATAAAAGAAATTACCACATCATTTCAGCAATCTATCTTACATTCTAGTATATTTATTTTTATTGCTGCTGCTGCTAAGTCACTTCAGCCGTGTTCGACTCTGTGTGACCCCATAGATGGCAGCCTACCAGTCTCCCCTGTTCCTCGGATTCTCCAGGAAAGAATACTGGAGTGGGTTGCCATTTCCTTCTCCAATGCATGAAGGTGAAAAGCGAAAGTGAAGTTGCTCAGTCATGTCCTACTCTTAGCGACCCAATGGACCGCAGCCTACCAGGCTCCTCCATCCATGGGATTTTCCAGGCAAGAGTACTGGAGTGGGGTGCCATGTTAAATCAAGATATGCCAGATGGTGACATGATAGTAGTTAAAGGTGTGAGTGTTCTGCAGTTGGGTAGACCTTGGTTCGGGTTCTAGTTTGTGGGTTTTCTTGCTCTGGCCTTGGACAAGGTTCTCAACTTGGTGAGTTTAATTTTTTGGCTGCATAAATTTGTTTGGGGCATTACATGAGCTGGTGCATGTAAATTGATTTATGACACAATGGCTTTAGAAAAGGAACATCCTATCAATGTTAGCTTTTATTTTGGAAGTTATTATTAGGAATATTTGATCATTTCTCTAAACTCTTACCTGCATCTTAGGATAAGTAATGTAAACATAGGACCTAATTTTCAGGACTCCACTAGTTATATGAAAAGAACGAACTGTTAAAGGAATGATTGGTGTCTAGCTAAAATTTGAGGCTTCTGACTACAGATATACCAGTGCTTGCTCTATGAATATAATTACATTAGAAATGTTAATAGAGAAGGGAGCTTTAAGGAAACAAAGCTTCTTTTCAGGATCCAAGGGCCCTTTCAGACGTTAGAAGTTGTTTTATATGAACAACTTGTATAGTGACTAAAGTTAAAAGGGATTTTTTTTAACTCTGGAGTTTTAAGGTATATCTTGAGGCCTTTTAAGTGCCTTCAGATAAAGCTATATAACTCCAGGTAACTCATCTGGTCAGATGTTTGGGAGGTTTTTGTTTTTAAGCTCTATTGAGGTATAATTGACAGGTAAAATTGTGATAAATGTATAGCATACAACTTGATGACTTGATATATGCACAAGTTGTGAAAAGGATTCCAGCAACTGAGTTACCACTTTTCATTCATCACGTTTACCTTTGTGTGTGTGAGAGAGAGCCTATAAATTCTAATCTCAGCAAGTTTCAGTTTTATAGTGTGTGTTATACTTTAGATCCTTAGCTTTTTCATTGAAAGTTTGTACCCTTTTAGTGACTTCCCATTTCTCTTAACACTCCTGGCAGCCACCATTCTACACTCTGTTTCTGTGAGTTTTTGTTTCTTTTTCCATAATTCCATATATAAGCAATGATTTCTCCGTCTTCACTTAGCATAATGCACTCCAGGTTCCGATGTTGTAAAAAATGGCAAGATGCCCTTTTTTAATGAATACTGATTCATCCTTCAGCAGACACTTAGGTTGTTTCTATAACTCGGCTATTGTAAGTAATGCCACAGTGAACGTGAGAGTACAGATAGCTCTTGAAGATAGTGATTCTGTTTCCTTTAGACATAATCCCCAGAAGTGGGATTGCTAAATAAAATGGTAGTTCTACTTTTAATTTCTTGAGGGACTGCCACATGGTTTTCTGTAGTGGTTGCACCAATTTACATTCCCCCCGACAGTGCATGGGGGTTCCCTTTTTTCCCACATGTTCATCAGTATTTATTATCTCTTTTTGATAATAGTCATACTAACAGGTGTGAAATGTTGTCTTACTGAGGTTTTGGTTTGCATTTCCCTGATGATTGGTGATATTGAGGACCTTTTCAAGGATCTGTTGGTCATTTTTCTGATGACAGAGGATGAGATGGTTGGATGGCATCACAGACTCGATGGATGTGAATTTGAGCAAGCTCCAGGAGTTGGTGATGGGCAGGGAAGCTTGGTGTGCTGCAGTCCATGGGGTCACAAAGAGTAGGACAAGACTGAGCAACTGAACTTAGGAAAGTACCTATTCAGATCCCTTGCTTTTTTAATTTTTTGATTGACTTGGCCGTGCTGGGTCTAGTTGCGGCACTCGGAATCCTCAATCTTGTGGCATGCAAGATCCTTAGTTGCAGCATGTGGGAGCCAGTTCCCTGACCTGAATTGAACTCAGGACCCCTGCAGTGGAAGTGTGGAGTCTTAGCCAGTGGACCAGCAAGAAAGCCCCTGCCTATTTTTTAACTGGAATTTTTGTTGTTGTTCTTTTTTGGCTGTTGAGCTGTATGTGTTCCTCAGATGTTTTTTATGTTAACCCCTTACCAGCTGTGTGGTTTGCAAATATTTTCTCTCATTCCATAATACCTTCTTGTTGCATTGTTGGTTTTTTTGCTCTGGAGAAGCTTGTAGTTTGTTTTAGTCTCACTTGTTTATTTTTGCTCTTGTCTTGGCCTTTTGTGTCAAATTTTAAAAAATTTTAGGCAATAAGATAATGGTACACACATACAATGGAATATTACTCAGCCATAAAAAGGAACAAAATAATGCCATTTATGGCAGCATGGATGGACCTGAAGATTGTCATACAGAGTGAAGTAAGTCAGAAAGAGGCGTATCATATAATACCACTTATATGTGGAACCTAGAAAAATGGTACAGATGAACTAATTTGCAAAGCAGAAATAGTCACAGATGTAGAAAAACAAACTTACAGTTACCAAGGGGGACAAGTGGATGAATGGGTGGAATGAATTAGGAGATTGGAATTAACATGTATGTACTGTGCTATGCCTAGTTGCTCAGTCATGTCCAACTCTGTAATGTTGTGGGCTGTGGCCCACCAGGCTCCTCTGTCCGTGGGATTCTCCAGGCAAAGATACTGGAGTGGGTTGCCATCCTCCAGGGGATCTACCCAACCCAGGGAGCAAACCCAGGTCTCATGCATTGCAGGTGGATTCCTTACCATCTGAGCCACCAGAGAAGCCGACAAGTCTGCACTACTGTATATAAAACAGATCATTAGTGAGAACTACTGTGTAGCAAAGAGAACTCCACTCAGTGATCTCTGGTGACCTAAATGAGAAGACAGTCTAAAGAAGGGTGGATGTATGTGTAACTGATTCACTTTGTGGTTCAGCAGAAACCACCACAGCATTGTAAAGCAACTATACTCCAGTAAGAATTAATTTTAAAACCTTACTGGCAAGATCATTGTCAAGGAACTTATCCCCTCATTTCTTCGAGGAGTTGTATGGTTTCAGGGTCTCACATTCATGTCTTTAATATATTTTAAGTAGATTTTTCTATGTGATATAAGATAGGGGTCTAGTTGCATTCTTTCGCACGTGGATATTCTGTCTTCCAGACACCATTTATGGTGAAGAGAGAGTATCGTTTCCTCACTGTGTATTTTTTTAATGAATGAAATTTTAATTACTTGCATTTTTATTTTATATTTTAGTTATATGCAAATCAAAGAACCACTTTTAGTTTCTTTTACAACTACCATAATTTACAGAAAAATTTAACACCAAAATGCCATTGTATAAATTTACATTTGAAGTTAAATTCAAACTTAAGCAGATTTGTATAAACTTTTTAAGAAAAATTATTCCATCAGAATCATCAGCTTTAGAAGAACTGATTTATATTTTGAAATGATCTACTAGAAATTTATTCCTTGTATCCCTTTTCTCCTTGGTAACCATAAGTTTGTTTGTTATGTCTATGAGTCTTTTTATGTTTTGTAGATAAGTTTGTGCTATTTTTGAAATTCCACATGTAAGTGATACCATAAATTTTGTCTTTGTCTGACTTAGTATGGTAATCTCTAGCTCCATCCGTTTTGCTGCAAATGGCAGTATTTCATTCTTTTTCATAGCTGGGTGATATTCCAATATATACATACTGTATCTTTATCCATTTACCTGTTTACGGACACTTAAGTTGCTTATGTGCTGTCATAGCCTATAAAATATTCTTAACAGCCCTAGTAACAGAGATGCTTCTCAAAATTAAAGACTATCCAAAGAAAGTCCTGATTCATAGCTTTTGCTGAATTTCTCCCCATTATAAATTCTTGATATCGTTGCTGAAAATTAGTTTGCCATATATGTATGCATTAATTTCTGGGCGCTGTAGTCTGTTCCACTGATACATATGTCTTTTTATGACAACACTGTACTGTAATTTTGTAATATAGTTTGAAATCAAGAAATATGATGCTTCAGATTTCTTTTTCTTTCTCAAGATTGCTTTGGCTGTTCAGTAAAAAATGCCTTTGGAATTTTGATAGGGATTGCATTGAATCTGTTGGTCTCTTTGAAGAGTATGTACACTTTTAGCAGTATTTCAGTTGATGAGCATGAGCTATCTTTTCGTTTGTGTCTTCAGTTTCTTTCATCAGTGTTTTATGGTTTTCATTGTACAGATCTTTCACGTGGTTGAATTCATTCCAAATTATTTTATCCTTTTTGATGTTTTTGTAAATGGGATAGTTTCTTAATTTCTCTTTCCTGTAGTTCATTGTTAGTGTATAAAACAATTGATGTTTTAAATGTTGATTTTTGTATTATATGACTTTGCTGAATTTGTTTATTCTAAACAATTTAGGTGGAATTTCTAGGGTTTTCTAGATGTAAACCATCATCTGCAAAGAGATGGTTTTACTTCTTTTCTTTTTTTTTGCCAGCCAGTGGTCTGTTTTATTGACAGCTGGATGCTCAAGCCTTAACTGCATACTTCCGGAGGGGGTACAGCCGCTCCTTCCGCTGCTGCTTCTTGGTCTTCAGGGTCTCTCCATGCTTGTTGAGCCGGCGGCGCATGGCACGTGTTTTCTTGGGCCGCAGATCCAGGGGCTTGTACTTGCCCTTATAGAATTTCCTAGGGTTCTCTTTCTGAGTCTGGTTAATGACGGTCAGTACACGGGCAATGGATTTACGAACCACTCGGATCTTCGAGAGTTTGGAAGCCGCGCCGCCTGTCACTTTGGCCACGCGCAGCTGGGACAGCTCCACCTTCAGGTCTTCCAAAGCTCCTCCTCCTTCTTGCCGCGAAGGTCTTGAGCCTTAATCTTGGCCATGGCTGTAGAGTCTGCCTCCGCTTGGAGGGAAAGAGGAAGGGGCGGGGCTGACCTCCGCAACTACTGCCGGGTGGCGGCGGGCGTGGTCAATAGAGCGGCCTACTTCTTTTCTGATTTGGATGCCTTTTCTTTTTTCTTGGCTAGTTGCTCTGGTTAGGACTTACACTAGTCAATAAAAGTGATAAGAATGGAAATTTTTGTCTTGTTCCTTACTTAAATACAAAGCTTTTAGCTTTAGCTTTCCTCTGTTGAGTATGATGTTAACTGTGGGTTTGTCATACATGGCCTTTATTATGTTGAGGTACATTCCATTTGTACCAAATCTGTTGAGAAGTTTGGTTTTTTGTTGTTGTTGTTTTCTACTTTTTCTGCATCTATTGAGATGATCATACAGTTTTTATTCTTCATTTTGTTAATGTGAATCATGTTAATTTGGGTGGTGTCTGGCTTTGGTATCAGGGCAAAATGAGTTTTGAAGGTTCCCTCTTGAAAGTTTTTTCTTTTTTTGTTCTGCTTTAATGCTTTGGCATTAGAGTGAGATTGAGAAGTGCGATGATAAATTCAGATTGGATGACAGTTCTAGGAAGGGACAAAATAATGGCTAAAATTATCTCTCCCCACCCCCAGAGGGGGTAGGGGATAAATCAGGAGATTGGGATTACTATATACACACTACTACATATAAAATAGTTAACTAACAAGGACCTACTGTATAGCAAGGTAACTCGACTCTGTGCTCTGTAATCCTGTATGGGAAAAGAATCTTAAAAAGAGTGGCTATATGTATGTGAATAACTGATTAACTTTGCTGTACACCTGAAATTAACACAACATTGTAAATCATCTCTTTTCCAGTTAAAATTTTAGAAAACAATGATCTTTCCCCCAAAACAAAACTACAATCCACGCACTTTTTTTAAAGACTCTACCTTTTAGCAGTGCATGCTGAAATATTTGTGAACAAAATGATGTTACTGGTGTTTCCTTTAGAATGGAGAGGGGAAAGATGAAACAAGATTGACTGTGAGTTGGTAATTGTTGAAATGATACACATAAGTGAAGTTCCTTGTAAAATTTTACTTTTTATTACTTGTCTGAAACTTTTCACAATAAAAAAGTTTAAAGGTTAAAGTAAACATATCAACTTGGCTGTTTTGAGCCTTGTTAAAGAAGGTTAGTAACATACTCAAATGTTTTGGTTTCTCCCCATTGGTGCTACTTGACTTTTGAGCCCAGTTCCTCTTGTGACTATTACATGATGTTTCCAATCAGTGTAAAAACAAGAGTGACTACACAGATATATAATGACTTTGAACTAAGAAAAACTTTAATATTTTTTAAAAGTCTTTATAGAATTCAGGAAACTCTTCCTGACAGGAATTGTACAGGATTGAGGAAGCAAGTGGGTAAATTAATAGTATATTCAGTATACATATTTCATTTTACAAGATGGGTGAATTTCTGAAAGGGAATATTACAAATAGCACATCAATGCCAGAGAGTGAAGATTTCTCTAAGAAAATTAATAGAATATTTGACTAAGAGTGCGAATTATTCTGTGACTGTTAGCAAGTCTTAACGTTAGTAGACTTGGGGAGTTAATAACAAAACTCAAACTGTAGATTTCTCTCTTCCACTAAATACTGTTGCCTTGGAAGCAGGAAAGTGGCTCCTATTTGTCTTCCTTTTGACCTCTGTTTGCTTCTTTAATATTGTAACTCTGCATACCAATGTGCTAAGTGATTGGGTAGTTCAAATTTTTCTGTAGGATACAGTAGAAAAACCTGATCTACCTTTTTGGCCCAATTTCTTGCTAAGTTCTACTAGTGTTATTTTACTTCATTCTCAAAGTAGTGTTATAGGTTGGTCTCAAATGAACAAACAATCAGTGATTGCACGAGTAGTAATAAGGTGAGTCAACTCTGTATGGTTCCAGGATTTTTTTCATTATACTACATTACTTAGATTATTTAAGGAAGGCTCCACCAATATAATCCGCCCTTGCCTCTCCTCCTGACTTTCCGTATTGCCGTCCATCTGTAATTTTCCCCTTTTTCCTGTAGGATTGTTTGCCTAAAATTGGATAGAGGAAATAGATGAGGTTTTATTGGACTTTGTCCCCTACTAGACAGATTGTAAATTCTGACTTCCTTGATATTTACCAGGGTATTTACCATTCAGTCAATTACAGGCTTCCTTTATCCCAGACTGCCTGCAGTGCAGGAAAGAGTGTAGATCAGAGGCTGTGAATCCCTGGAATTTTTTCCTTGAGTTTTGTCTCTGCATTTTTCTGAGGGAAAGGTTCATAAGCTTGATAAGATTCTCACAGAAATGTGATTACGCCTCAAAAAGGTTAATAACTATAAACATCCTAGGATTTATTCCGAAGAGAAAAACTTGACTCAGTTGATTTCTTCTTCAGCCTGAAAAAAGGCCGCCCTTTGACCTGTTGGGCCAGGCAGCAAACTGTTACAGAGCCTACCTGTGGACGTATTCAGTACTTGTTTTCTTATAAAGAATCTGGAAGTTCTTGTATTTTTGAAAATTCAAATAATTTTGCTGCTATAGATCAAAACCTGCTTGTATCAGATTGACATAGATGCACGCTCAGTTTTGCTTGGTAAACCAGTTTTTTCCCAAAGAAAATACCTTCTGCAAAGGGAGTAAAGAAAGGAAATCATTAATAATAAGGCTAGAAGTCAGATAAGACTTCTTAAAGGAATTGAATTTCTGTAGAATAAGGAATGGTGTCAAACAGCTTCCAAACATCTTTAAAACTTATTCGACTTGTAAATTAGGATTTGTTTTTCATTGTAATAGACTGATAGCCAAAGAAACATTCATTGTAGGTCCCCCTCAAAACAGACAAATATTGTTTCCTTTTAACAGTTCAGTAATGCACAGTTGGTAGGAATTTAATGAATATGTATGCTCAAATAATAGCCAAGAAGTATTCTGCTAGAAAAACAGTAACAAGGTAGATATACCTCAGGTGAATTTTTAAATATTAATGCTAAGGCAAATGGAGATCCTGCTGCATGGATTTGCTTCTTGCTTTCATATACTTACAGGGGAAGAGTTGGACTTTAAAACGTGAAACACAAACTTGAGTCTTAGTGGATTTTTAGGAAACTAAATTCATTAATGATCCATGGATTGTGTGATTTTTTTTTTTTTCCTGATTTAACCAGGGGCTTTATGGTGGTTTGGCCCCAGAGGTCAAAGGACAGCACCTTCTTAGGGAGCTGCTTTGTTTCCCGTTTTTTTTTTTGGGGGGGGGGTCACACTTAGTAAATATCATCTGATATATTTATCAGTATAAATTGTTCAGCCCCAATCGCAAAAGATCTAATGTTTGCTGTTTGTTTTACTGTATTTTCCTAAATGGCAATTAAAATTTTTGCACTTTTCTTTGAGGCTAAAACTCTGAGATCAAGGTGTTGGCAGGAGTGGTTTCTCCTGAGGCCTCTCTCCTTGGATTGCAGTTGGTCACTCTCTTGCCTCTTCATGTGGTTATTCGTCAGTGTGTACATGTTCCTGGTGTGTCTCTGTGTATCCAAATTTTCTCTTATAGGACACCAGTCATCCTCATGGCCTCATTTTTTAGGCTGTTTTTTAATTGAGACTAAATTGACACATTTCAGGTGTACAAAATGATGCAGCCTAACATGCTGCAGTCCATGGGGTCACAAAGAACCAGACACAACTTGGCGACTGAACAACAAAAAAGCATAATGATTTCACAGTGATTTGAATACAAAGTCTTGTTAACACATCTCACCTTAAATAGTTAAACAAAATTTTCCTCTGATGAGAACTTTCAAGATCTCTTAACAACTTTCAAAGTTGCAGTACAGTATTAACTAGTCACCATACTATAGATTATACCCCCATGGCTCATTTATTTTATAAATGCAAGTTTCTACTTTTGATGCCCCTATAGCCATTTCTTCCACCCCTAAAATTTTTGCAGTTTTAAAAAACTGTGCCCAACAAATTTGGGAACCACTACTCTTTAAGTAGGGGTGGTCTACAAGAGATTTATCAAAGTCTGGGGCATAGGATTTCTTTTTATTTGTTTTAGTTTTCATATTGGTTATCAAGCACTAGAAAAGGATATGTACAGTATTCAAAAACAGTAGCATTGAATATTTAGGAATATTTTACTTAGGAAAAAATAAGTTTGTAAATAGAAGATGTTTTAACAAAAAGGAAAAGTGGAGGGTAAAACTAAGATGCTTCATGTTCTCCACTTGATTCAGTGCTGGAATTCTGGGCTTTGCTTAGGGTCAGACTCTGATAGTACCGAAAAACTGGCAGAGGCGATTGAAAGAGATGGTAAAATACTTCGGGAATTTCAACAGAGCTTATGGTTGTGATTATATTTTGCATAAGAATTTGGAGCAATTTACTAAACTCTTTGTATTCATTTAAAAGTAGTGCTTTGACTGTGCCCTGGGGCTAATTTAAGTATTCCTAAATGAAGGGCGTTCCTGGTGGCTCGGTGGTAAAGAATCTGCTTGCAATGTCGGAGACCCCAGTTCGATCCCCAGGTCCAGAAGATCCCCTGGAGAAGGAAATGGCAACCCACTCCACTATTCTTTCCTGGGAAATCCCATGGACAGAGGAGCCTGGCGGGCTGCAGGCTATGGAACTGGAAGAGTCAGCCATGATTTAAGGACTGAACCCCCACCATCAGTCAGTAAAGAATCTGCCTGCAATGCAGGAGACTTGGGAAGATTGTCTGGAGAAGGAAATGGCAGCTCACTCCAGTGTTCTTGCCTGGAGAATCCCATGGACAGAGGAGCCTGGTGGGTGACAGTCATGCTGTCACAAGAGTCTAAACCACCACCACTCATTAATGAATGAGAATTTTGGCCCCAGTATAACTGAAGTGTTTATTGAAACTGGTTTATCAAGGTTTTAATTTTTATTTCTTTATATTTTGGCCACATTGCACTGCCTGCAAGATCTTAGTTCCCCGGCCAGGAATTGAACCCAGGCTCTCAGCAGTGAAGGCACGGGAGTCCTACCCATTGAACCACCAGGGAAGTCCCTGTATCAAGGTTTTAAATTATTTTTCATATTAAGATTTCCAGAGAATAGTTTTACAGTTCATAAGTTAAATATTTTTTATGTTTTGCAGATACGTAAAGTTTCTGAGTCTCATAAAAAAATTACTAGCTAGTTGGTCCAGAGATGTTCAGCTTCTTCTAGGGAAATAATGTACTTATTTTTCCAGAGCTGTCATTCTACTCAGTAACCTACTGTATAAGTAAATATAGGCTAGTTTTTTGCTTAGACACACACAAAAAAACCACTGGATATGTCCCTGTTTAACTTTACTGTTATCAATACAGTTTATGGTGGGTAGTTTGGTAATAGAATGTTTAATGCTATATATTTGCATTGACAGTGATTTGGGCCTCTTTTCCACTAACTGGATCATCAGATATCTCTACTTTGTGGTTCATGTAGGAATCAGCTATCTACATCCCACCTGTTTCTCTTCTTTGACACTCACCATTGTTAGTACTGTGATCCTTACCATTATTGGTGAGTTATTTTTTTGACTGTAAAGTATGTCTTCATTGAGTCGGTGAGCTTTTTTAACCCTAAGTTTGTCATCATTCTAAGGTTCTCGTACTCTTTAAGACATGGCTCATTAAGAACAGCTGGCCAACACCTCAGATATGAGCCATTGCTACTGTGATAATAAAGAGAAGGATAATCAGTCCTCCTCTTTTTAATGCTCTGGTTTCACTTATTTTTACTTATTGGTGCATAACATATACTTACAGAAATATTATGTCACAGACTGGCTTGTGTGTCTGCTTGTGCTTAATTCTGCTACAAGGAGAAACTTGCATTCCCAAGAACACAAGAAATCTTATCGTCAACAAACTCAAATCAAAAAATAATTGTATACAGGGACTTAACTTCCCTGGGCTTCTACTGTAGGGGACTTGGTCCACGGGGGTTGGGTAGCAGCGGCACACCAAGATCCCACATGCCCTGTGATGCAGCCAAAAAAGTTTTTATAAAATGAATCATAAGTGACAAAAGCTTTTTTTAAAAGTTGCTTTCAGTCCTTTTTTTTTTTTGGCCACATGGTTTGTGGGATCCAAGTTCCCCAACCAGAGATTGAACCTGTGTGCCCTCCAGTGGAGGCAGAATCCTACCACCAGGGAATTCCCAGTAATTTTTTTCTTAAAAAAAAAAAAAGACATTTTTTCATAGCCATGTGTGTATTAACATTACTCAGCAAATCAGTTGATGCGTTACATTAAGCTTTTTATCCATTTTCACTTTTGCAGTGAAATGATGGTCTTTCCATATCACTGCCACCTGTCGTCATATGCTAATCACTCTCACAATATTTAAAATAAACAAGGGACAACTTTACTCAGCAGATGTAATACATACTACTTGTATTTCTGGAATTTACTTTAAAATAATAGTGTAGAAGAGGAGAGGTTATAAATAAGATTGACTGAGTTGGATGTTCATTAAAGCTTGGTAGGATCTGTATCAGTTCAGTACAGGGTTTTCTGTGGTTTTATATTTGTTTGAAATTTCTCATAATAAAGTTTTTTTAAGGTGCAAAAAAACAAGCAGATCAGACAAGTAGTGTGAATAAAATTTTGAAAGAAAAGGTAAAAACAAGGTTAATATCTAATTAACAAAAGCAATCTTTTATTCAGGCAGAGTCTGAACTAACCCAGTAGATATTAGGTAGCCATTTTAAGTTTTAATAGTAGAATGATAATGACCATAATTAGGCCCTAGAAGGATTAGCATTATGGGAAAATGAAGAGTTGAGAACCCAGAGGCCTTGAGAGTAGTTCATTGCCACCTTGAATCGTGTTTCTGAATGGATGGAAGACAATTCGTGAACTATTTCAAAGGAGAAAGAATCGCTATTCATCTAGGCTCTCAGGTGCCAGTGCCAGCACAGCAACAGGGAGGGATGTTCTGCCTCTTTTGGCACCCACTCCAGTGCTCTTGCCTGGAGGATCCCAGGGACGGAGGAGCCCGGTGGGCTGCAGTCCATGGGGTCGCGAAGAGTCGGATACGACTGAGTGACTTCACTTTCATGCATTGGAGAAGGGCATGGCACCCCACTCCAGTGCTCTTGCCTGGAGGATCCCAGGGACGGGGAGCCTGGAGGGCTGCAGTCCATGGGGTCGCGAAGAGTCGCACATGTCAAGCGACTTCACTGTGGCTTTTCACTTTCATGCATTGGAGAAGGAAATGGCAACCCACTCCAGTGTTCTTACCTGGAGAATCCCAGGGATGGGGGAGTCTGGTGGGCTGCCGTCTACGGGGTCGCTCAGAGTCAGACATGACTGAAGCGACTTAGCAGCAGCAGCATGAGACAACTGTAAGAAAGTACTTTTGTTCCGTAATAGTACCTTATCTAAGTTTTACTTTGAATATCCCAGCCCAAATTTAGTGAAAAAGTAACTAAGATCTCCTACTCAGTATAAAAGAATTTCAGAGGTCATCCAGTGCACTCAACAGTATGTGAACTGTGAACTTGCAGAGGTTCAAGCTGGATTTAGAAAAGGCAGAGGAACCAGAGATCAAATTGCCAACATCCGTTGGATCATCAAAAAAGCAAGAGAGTTCCAGAAAAACATCTACTTCTGCTTTATTGACTATGCCAAAGCCTTTGACTGTGTGGATCACAATCAACTGTGGAAAATTCTGAAAGAGATGGGCATACCAGACCACCTGACCTGCCTCTTGAGAAACCTGTATGCAGGTCAGGAAGCAACAGTTAGAACTGGACATGGAACAACAGACTGGTTCCAAATAGGAATAGGAATATGTCAAGGCTGTATATTGTCACCCTGCTTATTTAACTTCTATGCAGAGTACATCATGAGAAACGCTGGGCTGGAGGAAGCACAAGCTGGAATCAGGATTTCCAGGAGAAATATCAATAACAATATCAAATAAATATCAATAAATATCAAATAAATATTTATTTATTTATCTGAAATAAAAAATATCAGATATGCAGATGACACCACCCTTATGGCAGAAAGTGAAGAAGAACTAAAGAGCCTCTTGATGAAAGTGAAAGAGGAGAGCGAAAAAGTTGGCTTAAAGCTCAACATCCAGACAACTAAGATCATGGCATCTGGTCCCATTCTTGGCAAATAAATGGGGAAACAGTGTCAGACATTATTTTTTTGGGCTCCAAAATCACTGCAGATGGTAATTGCAGCCATGAATTAAAAGACTCTTGCTCCTTGAAAGAAAAGTTATGACTAACCTAGACAGCATATTAAAAAGCAGACATTACTTTGCCAACAAAGGTCTGTCTAGTCAAAGCTATGGTTTTTCCAGTAGTCATGTAGAGTTGGACTGTAAAGAAAGCTGAGCATGGAAGAATTGATGCTTTTGAACTGTGGTGTTGGAAAAGCCTCTTGAGAGTCCCTTGGACAGCAAGGAGATACAACCAGTCCATCCTAAAGGAAATCAGTCCTGAATATTCACTGGAAGGACTGATGCTGAAGCTGATGCTGATGCTCTTCAACTGATGCAAAGAGCTGACTCATTTGAAAAGACCCTGATGCTGGTAAGGATTGAGGACTGGAGGAGAAGGGGACAACAGAGAATGAGATGGTTGGGTGATATTACCGACTTATTGGACATGAGTTTGAGTAAAGTCTGGGAGTTTGTAATGGGCAGAGAGGCCTTGCGTGCTGCAGTCCATGGGGTCACAGTCGGACTCGACTGAGCAACTGGACTGAACTGAGTGCACTCAATCAATAGTCTTAATCACTGAATTATTGAGAATTCATAGTTAACTTTCATTTTAGGATTTTCTCTTAGGCAGTAGAGAGTCTCTTCTAAGGAAGAGATTGTATGAAGACTGTTAGAATTGAAATTATTTTGAAACTTCTGAGAAAATACAGCTTTCCCACTGCGTTTATGGGAGTGTAAAATGGCTTTAACTTTCTGGAGTGTGGTTCAGCATCACTAGTAAATATGCTTGTGCCCTTCTGGTAGTTCCACTTCTAAGAATGTCTCCAAAGGAAATGTTTATACACGTGTATACAGAAAGGCATATGTACATGCATTCAGTGCAGCATTGTGTATATTGTGGAAAATTAGCAACAGTCTAAACATCCACCTGCAGAGGATTGATTTGAATTATAGTAGATCTGCAGAATAGAATACAGTGTTGTCATTTAAGAGAAATAAATTTGTACTTATGTATATAAATGTCCAAAACTAAATGAGCCAGGTAGATTAAAGAACAATAGGGTCATCACTTTTGTCTTTGGGAACTAGACTTGTGTAAGAATTTCACTTCTACTTTTTATGCTTTTGTAATGTTTGTATATTTTTATAATATATTTTATATTATATAATATATTTTGTAACTTTATTTAAAATAAAGCACTTAAAATTTATGTTGTTATATTATGATGTTTATCTTTTTATTTATAAGTCAATAAAGATACGGCTCTTGGTCAGGAGAGGATCCCTGTTGTGCATATCAGAGTTACTAAGCTTTAAATTCCTTTACTGCCATATACTTTGGCACCTCATCAGCCAGATAATCACAGGACATGTATGGTCAGGTTCTGTTTGTGTTTTGAAGGTTCTTGCTGCCCATTGTTCATCATTCTTCATTCTTAATAGAAAATTTCATGAGACCAGTCAATGATAAGTTTTGTCTAAACAGTTTAAAAGATTTATTACAGAAGAATCTGTTTCTGTGCTCCTCCGTGTCACTGCTAAACTATGGAGTGGCTTGGGTTTTCTTTCTTTGGGGGCAGGGTGGTGGTTTCACTTCAAGATGACTCATTAATTGTAGAGGCACACTTTAGGATTTTCTATTCCCTTCATGGTTGTGAAAATGAAATACTTGGCACACAGGCAAACCAAAAGAGTTTTTACTGAGTACCTACCCTTTTCTAGTTGGATAAGAGCAACATTTGTAAATAGCTCTTAACATTGTTTTTATACATAGTATAATTATATGAGTAGTTACTTCATGGTTATTGAATGAATGGATGAAGAAAACCCTGACAAATTTAGATAATATAACTCCCAAGAACCAGGAATGTTGATCTGAACTTGTTTGTCTAACGTAGAACCAGTAACAACTGGCGCTTAATTTTTTTTTTTAATTTCTTTTAGGAAATTCCCTGGCAATCCAGTGATTTGGACTCCATGCTCTCACTGCAGAGGGCCTGGGTTCATTCTCTGATTGGGGAACTAAAATCCCACAAGCCGCTCAGCAGCCTCCAGAAAAAAAAAATTTTTTTTTAATTCCGATGTTGGTATCTAATTTTCTTTCTGTACTCCACTACTGGGTATGTGGCTTCTTCTAAGTTAATATTTTTAAAGCTCTAGGTTTTTTTTTCATCTATTTAGAATAGTGGATTAGACTCTAAACTTAAAACTCTGAATTTTTTATCAAGTAGAGAAATTTTGCTTAAACTAATGAAAGAATAAAATTAATGCCTTATAAATGTCCGTAACCTACTTTGTCAGGAGTAAATAAACGTTGTTCCCATTTCAAGGTTTGGAAATGAAAAGGTATGATTGAGAGGAGGAGGCAAACAGAGAAGTAGGAGAGGTTCTTTTCCAGTCTAATGTAGAAATGGCTCTAAAGCATGATCAGAGGCTACAGAGTCGAACAGAACCTTTAGGAAGTCTTTTGAATATAGCTCTTGAAAGAGATAAATCAGAGTTCATTGAGGGCATCATCTTTACTTGATACTTAAAAAACTAAAATTTTCCCAATTGATTATTTCTAAGGATAGAAAGAGTCTGCATCCTTGGTTAGTTTCGCAGTAAATATCTGTTTACCATTGTTAAATGGGTTATAAATAAAATACTTTTTTCCTTAATGTAATCTAAAAATAATTTAAGATCGCAGTAGTTCCATTATTCACAGCCATGTACTCTTATCCTGTCACCCTCCCCTCCCTCCCAAGTACAATGAAGTATGTCTTTGTCTCTATAGTATTACCGTTAATGAAGTTTTTCATGGGGAAAGAAATTTTTACTATGGACTGAAATAGGGTTTTTGTTTTTTGTTTTTTACTGGGTTTTAATTACCTCCTATTCTAGTAAATTTAGAGCTTTTATAGACATCAGTTTATTGTGCCAAGCCCATTTGCCCCTAGAGGGAGTATAAATTTAGGTAAAGGAGCCAGGGGATAAACAAGTGTTGAAGGAGAAGAGGTGGGAGAAAAGGAAAACTTTATCTTGACTCTACATTACTAAATCATGGTCTTTCGTTAGTCTCTCTAGTTTATCACAACACGTTTGTCTTTTCTTCTCTTCAGCCCTGCACTTCTAGATCCTTTGCCTGTATTAACTTGCTTCAGATTGTAAGCCTAACTTATACTTACACTACCCCAAGTATGTGAACTTTCCCCCAGAACTCTGAGCTCTCTTTCTTAGAGTTTATGTCTTATTTTCCATTAATTCTTATTTATTTATCCTAATGCTTGTTTCTTATCTCTCCTAGTGTTTTTTGCATGTTTCCCACATATCCTTTGCTCACATTTTTACTGTAGGAAAGTTGAAATACACACTGTTGGAAATGAGTGAAAATAATTTTTAGCCATCTTCAGGTTATTAATAGCAGCTCCTCTCTGTTTACATATATTTAAAAGTTACAGCCGTTTAAATTCTTGTTTGCTACAAACACCAATCCGTGTGCACCTTTGAGTCAGCAGAATAGGTATTCTTTCTGTTGTACAATGAGAAGACGGACTTTTAACACATTGCATTAATTGTCAGTGCCAGGATTCACAGAAACTTAGAGCATGAGGAAACCCAGTGAAGATTTTAGAGGAATTTAAGGTTCATCTATAAAATGTTATTTTTCTGAGATCACCAAATTAAATAAGTTGTAGGTTAGAACTCAAATTTCCTAACTCCTAATATATTATTTTTTCATATTTTTTCTTGTCCCAAGATAAAAAGCTTTTATGTTGCTGTAAAACGGCAGTGTTTTTCCTCAATATCTCACTTTGGATTGGAAATGGAAGATAAGCATCTAAGGTAGCTGCCACATTAGTTCTCAAACAAGTTGGTCATTTATATACAACAAGTTGTGTATTTATTGCATTCTTAATTATTCTGTGATTTAAAAATTAAGTTGAAGGTAATAATCACCAAAAAGTCTTCTCAGATACTTTCCCCATCTTCTCTTTTTACTGTTTAGTCATTCAAAAGTAAGAAATTTAAGTAAAGAGCATTTAAGAATAAATTCAGCTTATATGTATAACAAAATTTTGAATAATCAGATTCAGAAATTAAATCTTAAAATTAATGGTTATTTTAACTAACCCTTATTGAAAATTTTTCTGACATGTTTTCTTCTTAACTGAGTTGGGTTTATTGGCCTGTTAAAAATCTTTTACTGCTTCAGAGTTATTCTGTTAATCTGTTGATTTTTAATTTGATGTTATTTAATAGTTTAAATATTAGGATAGTAGATTTGACTGAACACATTGGTTTCGGAATGCATTTTAGAAGCTTGTGTTTTTGGTGAACCCCAGTTTAAAGGTTATTGCTTTCAGAAAGAAAAAATTTGGTTAATTGTGGCTTCTGGCTAAAGAGTTTAGAGAATAGAGTTGTCTTGTATACAGCCTTTTATTGAGTATTCCGGTGAAGGAGAATCCTAATAATTTTATAGTAACAATACTGTGTTAGCAGCCTGATAGCCAAAGCTCTGAAAAAGAAACCAGATCTAGGAGGTGAATCTAGGGAGTATTTAAGTTGATTCTAGAATAGTAAATTGTGGCTAATAGGATGAAAATAATCATTACCCCCTCTTAAAAGATTGATATCACTGCCCTTGAGAAAAGTGGGCATTGCATACTGTAACTCAGCCTACCTTTTATGTCAGCCTAAGTGGGAAGAGATTATCTCTTTTTCTGTAATATGTGCCTACTTTTAACATACTGAGTTTAACATAATTTCAAAAATACCTATAAAATACACCTTTCTGGCCCTTAGTTAGTCATTGTGCATAATTTATCTTTACTCTGAAATCTCATAATTTTGCCCTAAATTTCAAAGTGATTTTAAAACTTAGGAAAGCTACTGTACCTCAGAACATATATTTATGAGAATGAAGAGAAAAGGTGTAAAATTTCAATGTAAGTAAGTACCTTGGTGATAACATGAGAATTCATAAAATAAAAGCAATCTCAATGTTTTATTTCACATTGAATGATAGAGGATAGATATTATAAAACCAGAGGGAACTAAAAAGGGACACACTGAGAAAATGGCGAGCTTGTATATGCCTAAATATATATTCACTTACATGCTTTGTCAGAGACCAAAATTTAAGAAGAAATTTGACTTTCTAGTGGTTTGTGGAGAGAGCTGATCAGAGACTGCTTCTTGGCTAAGTTTCTGTCTGCATAGGCTGTTAACAGTTGTTTCTCTGGCAGCAGATCTTGTTCATCAGGATTGCATCATTTCTGGGAGAATGGCCAAGGTCCACAGCCACAGTACAAAGACTGTCTGAAGCATATGAGGCCTGTTCTTTTTCTGAAGCGGCACTCCTCTTCCTGCCAGTCCTCTTCACAGGATTACTGAAGCAGATTTGTTCTGAGTTTCTTTCATCGGATTGGCTGTTTATTGGACTCTTGTCTCCCAGCTGCTTCCGGCTCACCTGGCTGATGCAATTTCTTTTTCTGAAGTCTCTTAAAACACTTATTGTCTGTCTCCTCTGAGAGTGGCCTGGCAGACCACACAGGTCTTGTGCTTTCAGCAAGTCACGCAGAGAAGAGACTGTTAGAAAGACAGATACAGAGACTGTTGACCATTTCTGAACCCAATTAAAAAGACAGGAGTAATGATAAACCGTTTCTGGCATGTTCTTAACAGCCTTTTCCTTAGAAACTGTAGGTATCGGTAAAGGGTGATTTCTCAAAGAGTACTCAGGACTGGGAGACAAGCTGATTGTGTTTTTGAGTCTAAGAATTTATTACTGTTCCTAGGGGTTCTGGAGGAGTGTTCTAATTGTAGTTAAATTGAAATTCCAGAGCATTCATTTTCCCCCTGTTGTATACTCATGTATTTATTTCTCTTTTTACTCCTGTCATTTTTTTTCTTATTTGTTGTTGCTAAAAGACTGTATTTCTTCCTTGATGTAATTTCTTCCTTTCATTTACTATTACCCTCATGCTTTTCATTTTTATGACTTCCCTGGTGACTCAGACAGTAAAGCATCTGCCTACAGTGCAGGAGACCTGGGTTCAATCCCTGGGTCGGGAAGATCCTCTGGAGAAGGAAATGGCAACCCACTCTAGTACTCTTGGCTGGAAAATCCCATGGACAGAGGAACGTGGCAGGCTACAGTCTATGGGGTCGCAAAGAGTTGGACACAACTGAGCCACTTCACTTCACCCTCAGGCCTTTCATTTATATAGTTCTGAATATGGTCCTTTAAAATGGTTTCTAAAGAATAGTTTATTTTCCAGGTTTTAATAAAGTTAGAAATCCATAAGATATCAGCATAAAGAACATTTATTCTACTGCTTGGTACTGGAATCCCTCAAACAAGTATTTTCACATATATGATATATTAACACTTCAGATATTGATACCCTTTTCAGGCTACTGTTAAATTGACTTTGTCCCCCTCCCCAAAATCCTGGGTTATCACCTGTTTTCCTCTTCTTTTTAGAGTGTAGAAAGCAAATTAAAGCTCTGTTTTCTACATGTCTTCCATTGTATAGTTGAGAAATCTTTCTGTAATAGGATAAAAGGATGGAGAGATGTGTTGGGGGAAGAAAAGAGTAATATGAACTTTAATAAATGATGGTGAGTCCCTGTTTGACTGGAGAGTCACATGGACTTGATTAAAGAAAAGCCTGTGAATTTAGGAATGGGTCAGGAAAGAAGCACCTTCTCAGAGCGAGAGAAAGAACGAATCCTTTGGGAAATGGAAGAGAACTCTAATTGGATGGAAACAAAAGGATCACCCAGAGACAGTACTTACCACTTCTTAACTCAAAGACAGTTGCCTTTTCTACCTTTTATTTAGGTTCTGGGTTTACAGGAAAATAATGTAATGAGGTTAAAGGACAAAGATAAAGCACTAAATGGAACATAGTATTGTAAACAAGGCAGAATACAGAAATGAAACAAAATTGCCGTTAAAATATTATTTCTCTAAAATTCCATGCTGTGTGTCCATCTTTGTTATTTCTGTCTATACTAATTCGTTTCTCAACTTTTTCTAGGTCTTCACAGCTACTGGCAGATAATTTGGGGGGACTTCATATTCAGAGGTCTATAAAAAGGTGACTGAGCCAAGTAAATTCTTTTGTTTTAACTTTTGCACTTTAATGAATACTGTTTAATTTTGATATAATAGTGATCATAATTTATTCAGCAAATAATCTCAAAAATCTCTGTGCCAGGAAATATTCTCAAATACTTGTTCTAGACTTTGGAACTATAGCAGAGGATAAAACACAGAAATCCTTGTCCTGATTGAGTTTATATTTTGGTAGGAATAGAGACAAATTAACAAGTAAAAGAAATCTTGAAACTGTTCCACAAAGAGATGTTAATTCTTATCACTCTTTCTAGGACATATCTCCAAACTGTGTGAAAAGTTAGTAACTGCTATAACTGCTAAACTTTGTAAACTGTAGTAGGAGCCTGTTGTATTATGTTGTAAACTAGAGTAATTATAATTACATATTGCATATAGATAATGTTAGAAGTTCTTCAGTTAACATTTTAATAGCTACATTTTACATGTTATTTGGAAGAGGAACTAGGCTCAGCGTTATATGAGAAGTTTGATTTTGCCATCTTTTTTATTATTATTAAAAAGGCCCAATATTATGAAAGTATTACTTGAAGCAAGATAACCATGCTAATCTAAAATGCCTTCATCAGAAGAGTGGAAGTGGTCATGTAAAATTACAAAAAAGTTTTATCTAGACACTTGCGTTTTTTTAATGGTTATATAACAGTAATGGCTATGACAGGATTTTTTAGTGGTGTTGAGTAATTGGGGGTTATACTGAAATATAACACGTGATTCGGATTCAAGTATTGGTCAAGCGACTTCACTTTCACTTTTCACTTGCATGCATTGGAGAAGGAAATGGCAACCCACTCCAGTGTTCTTGCCTGGAGAATCCCAGGGACGGGGGAGCCTGGTGGGCTGCTGTCTATGGGGTCACACAGAGTCGGACACGACTGAAGTGACTGAGCAGCAGCAGTATGATTATTTATTAGATTGTGTTCTGGTTATTAACTTAAGTAGCCTTTGGATTTTTTATTTATGTTTTTAATTCCAGAATTATACTGTGATATCAAATAGAGAAAGAGTTGTAACCAACAGCTCCCAAAGTTCAAAAATGCCCTTTTGGACTTACTTGATAAGTATTCTCTCTTCTGTTTTTTTGTAGATTTTATTTCAGTTTCCCAGAGGCTCAGAGGGTATACAGATCCACTCTGTTTGAATATATTGTTAGGGAAAAGAAACATTTATGTGTAGGATGGGCCCAAAAGCATAAAGTTACGCTAGTCACTTTTTTTTTTTTACAAGCTGTAAAGACAATAGATAGGAAGATCTTCCTTTTTCATTTTAATCTCAAGGGGAATATGTCACCCCAAGTGGAGTAGGAGCAAGGTATTGCCACACCCAGATTTTGGAGCATCCTAGATTCATTGGTGAGATCCAGCTCTTTCCAGTGCAGATGCCCGGGAGGACTACTTAGTTTACAGCTGTTCTAGCACTTTAAAATAATGATATAAAACAGGAATATTATTTTTATGTGTTCTTAAAAATCTTGGCCTGATTCACTGTTCACAGTTGGTTTTCTTTTCCACATTAATTTGCTTCATATTTCAAAATAAGAGTCAAGCATCTCAGATCATCTTAATCATTTTAAAATTTGTATTAATCCCCTGGATTGACTCAATTAATATGCTATTACTTTTCATTTGATTTAATTTTTTAGTGTAAATGATCATTTTCTACTGTTATTTGTCTTATCATGAATCAGTATTTCAATCATGACTTCTTACTGGTTTTTTTTTTCTTTTTTGCAAAAACCTTTGTTAACCTGAACCTTAACAGTCACATTGAGTTTCTTTCCTCCCACATAAAATACTTCTTGTTCCATTCTTTTAATGATTTTCTTAACAAAGCTGTAAAATCACTAATGTAAAAATCAGAGTACACTTTTTCCCTTTGCACCATATTTCCAAATCTCTTAATCTAATTTTGTTTGTTTGTGTTACTGAGTTTGTCTTTCTGCTCCCAAATTCCACTGGCTGTGGTCACCAACTCAAGGTATCCTCACTGCTTTTCCATGCAATATTTTCTAATTTTTATCATGAAACTGTACACTTTGTGTTTTATGTTTTTATTCATACATAGCGGTGGATATCACCTTAAAAATATAGTTAATCATTACATCTTCTCCCCAGATTATAGTTACTTTAAAAAGTTTAAAAATAGCAAAAGGGTATTCTATGTCAAAAGAAAGCAATAAAAAACAGCTATTTTCAGTCAAATATAAATAAATTGATCGCTTTTATCATCCTATTTAATTTGGAAGGAATAACATTAAACTGTGATAATTCTTTTACCATTATCTGACTTAAAACTCATTAGTTAGGTCCTAGAACATCTTGTTTGATAAGCAGTTGTGGAATGGGAGAAATGTGCTCATTGATGAGCAGACTATAACTTTTTCCTTTATCTGAAAAGAAAAACATGAGAATGGAAATGAAAAGAGAGCATAATTTTTGTTACCTCACTTTGTGGAACATTAATGCAGAGCATAGTAAATGGACAATGCTGATTCCTTGTACTGTATATCTATGCCTTAAAAACTTTGTTCAAAAAAAATAGAAAAATATTCATTAGCATTTGCAATAAATTTAAAGAACTATCTGGTTACTAGATATTTTCATTTTTTGTGCTAGGATTCCTCATGTCCATAACATGTTGGTTGAGGCTCTACAGCTCACCCCCACTCTCAGAGTGGCCAGTCTCCAATAATTGGACCCCGTGATTTCCACTCTCTGCTGTGCTGGACGTCATGAGCATTGCAATCCCTCTGGGGGTCACCACACCAGATACATCCTACTCAGATATGGCTGCTGGATCAGAGTAAGTGCTGCTTCCTAGGTAGTAGGTACATTACCAGTTTGTATCAAGACAAATTTCTTATGGGCATCTAATAGTAAATATGTAGTATTTTCTACACCCAAGCCTAGCCCATTATAAATGACATTAGACCGTTCCCTTTCCCCTGTAGAAGCTGGAGGCAAAAAAGAGTTAGAAGGGGGAGGAAAAGAATTTGGGAGGGGGGAGGTATTTCTGAGTAAATAATTAATAGAATTAAAATTTCAAGATAGTGATTATTTTCATTTGTTTTGATGGGTAAGGAAGACAAGTAGGTGTCACTACCTGCTTCTGTAGAGTTAATGATTATCTGATGAATGGAGGATAAAGAGGAGTTCTCTCCTGCTGATTTTCCTTGAAGGCCTCTTCCTATGTACTTCTCATTGTTCTAGAGTAAAGGGGCTGCTACTGTATGGGCAGGTTACTTAGACCTTCTGATATTTGGGATAGAAAATGTGGAAAGTAGTGTCACCTGTTTTTTATAATATTCATTGCCTAGAAAGAGGACCTTCAAAATCAGTGGTACCAAACTTTTTTTTCAGCTAAGAGCAGCTTTAGGAGTTCAGAATTTGTCGAAAAGTCCAATCCCTAAAATAGACTCTCAATTCTTGAAGAATTTAAATGCCAAATGGCAATGAAGGTAGGCCTTCATTATAAAACTTTATATATTATTCAAAGTTTTAAAATTTTTAGCCTTTTGTATCCCTTCTCTTTTAAGTTGTCCGAGATTCCCCCTGCTCACAGATTCCCCCTCTTGTCCTTTTACCTCCCTTGTACCCAATCTTCCTTGCTTACAGAAAGGAAGTGGAAGCCCCCTACCTTTCAAGACGAAGTGGCACTACACCAGGATGTGAAAGTCCAGCGAAAGAGACCCAAGGGGCCTAGGGGGCAGCACACCCCCAGAAGCCAAGTCTATTCCAGGCAGTACCAGGGATTAGGGTCTGGGCTGGAAAAATCCTGGTGTTTTGAATATGTTCAGGTCCAGTTCAGACTCTTGATCCCACAGCCACTTCTTGAGTGAGGTGGGTGTTGCTCTAATTCCCCTGTTTCTCTTGCCATTTTCACAGTCCCTGGGGATTCTTTCCCCTTCAGCAAAGTAAAGAAACTGTTCCAAAACTCTGGGTTCAACTGCATCCCTGATAATAGTGGTTTTCTTCCTGGAAACTGAGAATATTAGTAAAGAGCATGTGTATTTCTTCACAAAGCCACCTAGAATAACTGTTTGATGACTTCCTTAAAGAGGAAGACTTAAAATGAAGCTACCCTAAGAGGCAGTCTGTTATATATTCTGGGGTAGTCTGTAATTGAAAGCAGTTTTGGGCCTTATTCCCATATAAAAAAGAAGATGGAGGGTGGGGGGTGGGAAAGGGTGGATTGTGTTACTTCCAGAGCCCTTTTTCTTGTTTTGTTTTGTTTTTATTTTTTTTGCATGCCAAAGAGATTTAGTTACACCAATAGCTGAAGCTTCCAATTTTATAACCGTTTCCCAGACAAAGTACTTAAAAACTTAACTGCATCAGTAGGTAATTGTATAATGTTAATGGATTTGTATAAAATCAACCACTAGCCTCCTATATGGAATGATTAACAAACTGTATAAGTAGACAACTCTTAACATTTTTGAGAAATTTCAACAACAGAAAAATTCAGTGTTGATTAACTCAACGAGATTGGGATTCGTAGCTAAGAAAAAGACCTAAAACAGTTATTCTTAAAACATGTGTTTTTCCCAGAGTACAGAGGTGACTACCCATAATTGTTGCTTAGGGAGTCCAGAAATAATTACAGAATCAAAAAATATTTCTGGCCTAAAAATTTGACTGCAATGTTTCTATCTCATGAAACATTTTCATCTATGATCTCCAGACAGATTTCCGCTACTGTAGTCATAGCTAATTTTTCAGTTTTTCATTTTGTATCCCTACAAGGCGAGAGAATGTCAACAATTAGCTTATATACCATTCTGTTGATGATATTTGTTAATGCTTCATTATGCGTATGACACGGTCACGCATATTCCACCGTTCTGGGCACTCTGAGATTAAACCTGGTATTAAGGGCAATATACTCAACTAAGTAAAAAGACCTAGACCTTACTTTATGGGATTTTAAATCTGATGGCAGTGGTGTACATTATGTTTTGTTTTTGTTTTTGTTTTTTTGTATATTTGTAGGAAAACCTCTAGATGTAACAATAGAAGGAAAGACTTTTCAGAGTTTACTGTCCTGCCATAAATGAATTTCAGAGGTAGTGTTACAACAACAGGCTGCACATTGTACTTAAAACACAATTGATGGAGTATATCTGTTGTGAGCATGCCTTCTGTGTATGTGCCCAGCTGTCATAGAAGTTTAAACATAGGGGAAGAAAGGCTCGAATTATATTTTCATAAAACAATTGGCTAATAAAGAGATGCAAACCTAATACTCAAATTCTTTATCAGTATTTTAAAATATAGAGATCTGGTATGTGTGTATATGTCAAGGAATATCCTAGGAAATACTGTAGTTACCTGTCAACGTGTAATTATGCATTTAATCTGTAACCAGTATGGAACTTGCAAAGTTTCCTCATCAAAAGATATGAGCTTAAATTTTAGTATTTGTCACACATAAATAATATATTAAGTGCTATGCTTAACTACAAAGTATTATGACCATGGGATGGCCTTTTAACCTACACAATATACATTTTATTTTTATTCCCTAGACTTGCACATGAAGTGCATATGTTCATATTTACCCAGTTTGGAGATGGGTAAGATACAACCAGCATAGCTCCATCTCCATGGCCATCTTTTATCTCATGCCACTTTCTTTTATCCCGTCCAAAAAAAAAAATCCATTTCTAATAAACAGCTGTCATGTTTCACCCCATGTGTTCAGTGGTACAAAATCTTTTACATAAAATATGTACAGCTCTTTGAAATACTTATTTATGTAGTAAATTAACAATGCTGTATGAAGTTATTACTTTCTCTTAACTGTCCATCATAGAAACTAAATTCTACCTTCATTTTATTAATGCTTGTTTGCCTTTGGTTTCATTTAGGAAACTCCACCTGTTTCCTAATAATCAGAGCTGATTGCCTCTCAATGAGCCATATTCAGATCATCTATTTCTCAAGAATACTGACCTGCATTCTTGATGTATTCCCCCCCACCCCTGTGCAGTTCCCATCTTGCAGACACTCTTTAAGTAATAAAATGCATGCACTTCACTAACAGAGAATACTTTCCTATGTCTAAAGTTCTTCTTCACCTAGAAATTACCTTTGCTGTTATTTATAAGATCCCTTCTCACAGTTTTGGAGCATATAACTGGGTGAGTTGGATACATATCTCAGAATTTTCTTTTATCCCTCACTTCTCAGCTGACATTGCACCACATTGAACTGCACACTTTATTCCACCCAAGTCCTATATTATGTATATTTCCAAGCAGGAAAAATGTTTATTACGTGATACAAACAGTAGTCATTATTTGATTCCCTAAAAGACCCTTTGATCGATCACCAAGGCTGTATTATGTGTGTCTTTGGAGTTTCTAATCTATGAATCTCAGTGCAAGTTTGCTAGTTAATTTAAATGACAGATAATCCATTATTCAATTTTGCAAAGTCAACAGTTGCATTCCTTAATAATCTTGCAGAATTCTCCAAAACCTAACCAGTTACCTAAGCAATCAGTTAAGTTCTTTTTGCCCCAGAACTTGAATTTTGTCCTTAGCCACCTCTATCTTGTTATTATCAAATTAGGGCTTACATTAAATTTCTTAACTTAAAACACATTTATAATTATTTTATATTAATAAATTGTGCTTAAACAGTTTATTTTCCACTCAATGTCAGTACAGAAAGATACTCAACCAAGCTTCTCAATAAGCCTGGTTACTTAAGATCTTACGTCATTTTCTTTAAAGGAAGAAGGTTACCCTGGTTTCCAAACTAGTTAGGTGTAGTGGAAAAAGCATAGATTTTGGAGTCACACATTGACTGACTGTGTGACCTTGGCAAAGTTATATAATCTCACCACCTCAACTTCACATTCTGTAAAAATAAGGTGCTCTTTACCATGTTTAGTAGTTGCAGAGTAAACAAATTAATACTGTAAATCTTCTAGAAAATAATAGACAATTCAGAATGGTACTTAGTACTATCACTAGAATAAACTTCTGAGTACAGTTTTGATTAGTTTGAAGTTCTGTGGTATTACCATGCAGCTATTAAATAATTGTGTCCTTGATATGCTTGCATGTCATTGGTGGATGAGAAATTATTATTCTTAATATGTGGAAGGTGTTTGGGGGTTCATCAAGATGAGAGGTATGATAAATATAAGATGCCATTGTTTTTACCTGTACTTTCTTCAGGGTATCCTGTCTTGGTAGTGAATGGAAGAGGGCCTGGTCCCTGGGGCAGTGCAGAAGGCACTTTCATCATCTCACTCACTGCAAATGTCATGTGAGGTTTCATGGAAGTATTAAGAGAGCCAATTAAGAAGAATAGTTCTGAGTCTAAACCAGCCCAGAGTGGCTTCTCTAGGGGAAACTCCCTGCTCAGCTGGTACGTTTGTGTTTGTCATTAGGGACACCTTGTATCCCAGGTGCCTGCTTTGAGACATCTGCCTATACTGGCTTCATGTTACACACAAATCCACATTTAATAACACTCCTGTTATTTATAGGCTTAGTTACGTTGATGAGATTTTTTCACTGAGTTCTTTCTCTTACTCTAGTGGCTGGTGGTTGTGGAAAGAGGAGGGGTTAGAATGGGAAGTTAAGTCTTAGTTTAAGGAAAGATTAGGTGTTATGCTATCATGCGTTGCTTTTCGCCTTTGTGCAGCCCTGAATCTGTGGAGGCTAGTCCAGCAGTTAATGAGAAGAGCGTGTATTCCACTCATAATTATGGGACCACTCAGAGGCATGGGTGTCGAGGACTGCCTTATGCTGTGAGTATGCATTTATTTCTCTCCAGAGCAGTGATCTTCCTGGAGTGTAATCCATTCTTATACATTGTGACTTTCTTGAAATGTTTATATGCAGCATGACGAAGTTGCCCCTTTTGCACTTCCCTGCCTCCAGCGGACGTCTAGCCCTGCATCATTGTTCTTGTTTTTATGTCCCAGTTGACCTTGGCATTTTGTTTTATCACTTTCCTGGTTGAAGCCAAAAAACGAAGGGTACTACTTTCTTCTTTCTTTCCATATGTACCATACTTTAGGGGAGAGAGGGGCCAGTGTTTGGACACTGTTGATTTAAAAAATCTTATTTTCAGGATCATAATTACGGAGCCCCTCCTCCTCCGACACCTCCTGCTTCTCCCCCTGTCCAGACGATCATCCCTCGTTCTGACCTGAATGGCCTGCCGTCGCCCGTAGAGGAACGCTGTGGAGACAGCCCGAACTCAGAAGGAGAGACTGTTCCTTCCTGGTGTCCTTGTGGTCTTTCTCAGGATGGCTTCCTTCTCAACTGTGACAAGTGCAGGTAAGATCGTGTTCCATCTAAATCCAACCCTGGGTTACTGGGATTAGGGTTTCTTATTAGTAGGGAAAAGCTCAAAGTATTCTTTCTTGTGTTTGTTAATGTAGATGATTCCTTAGTGCTCCTTGGCTCGAATTCTCTGCACTAGGTGAGAATTGCTGACAACAAGGAATGAGAGATTGATCTTAAAGCTATTGAATTTGATATGAAATTTAATGTCCTGGAAACATTTGGTAGGTGGGAGGAAGGGGGTAGTATATGCAGAGACACTTCTCCCATGTGTGCGATGACGTGCTACATGCTGTTGGAGGGACTACTTTAAGTTTGTTTTCCCTCTTTAGGGGAATGAGCAGGGGGAAGGTTATTAGACTTCATCGGCGGAAGCAGGACAACATATCAGGTGAGCCAAAGATGGGTTAGGCCCATGTTTTGACACATACTATTTTTGGGTTTTAATATTCATCCTAAGAACCCCTCTTGAAAGTTCCCATGGTCCCCAGCTCTTTTCATGGATAGTCATTGAAGTCTTCTCAAAAACCATTGTAATTCTGTTGTTATGAATTAATTGTATCCAGAATCAAGAGCTTAGGCCTATACTAATCAAAGTATTCCCTGTGAGTGTACACACACACCTAAGAACAGATCCTTTTCTGTGTTACATACACATCAAGGCAAGGGAGCCTGGGGACCAAATTCAATGGGGGAAGTACACATAGAGAATAGAATTTGTATGTTTAGTGAGAAAGATACAGATAGAATTTTGTTTTCATATGGATTGTGGTATTTATGTTCTAATAGAGTAGGTAGAAGTAATGACTTAACTGAGTATGGGCCAGATGTAAAGAAATGAGCTGTTTTTTAATGTACTTAGGATTCTTATGCACTGTGAACTGTGAACTGACCTTTTTCCAGGTGGGGATAGCAGTGCAACAGAAAGCTGGGATGAGGAGCTTTCTCCTTCCACTGTGTTGTATACAGCAACACAGCACACACCTACAAGCATCACCTTAACTGTTAGAAGAACCAAACCCAAGAAGCGGAAAAAGAGTCCAGAAAAGGGTCGTGCAGCACCAAAGACGAAGAAAATCAAGGTATGGAGGGTAAAAGTATCTTAAATAGAAATATATCTGAAATAGCCCAAATGTTGGATGAAGAATACACCGAAGTTCTCTTAAGAAATTTGATCCAGATGTTTGATGGGCCACTTCTGCTCTGTTTGCGAAAATCAGCTAATCTGTGTTACTCACATACAGATCAACCTCTTTCTGCCACTCCATACCATCACAACTGGCACATAGTCTCTTTTACTCCAACCCCACATCCCAGGTATGAAATCCCAGCCCCACCTGACACAAGTCCATGTGTATAGCTGCCTCCGGTCTAGGCTTCCACTGTCCTTAAAGTATCTCCTCCCTCCTCAACCCCAAAACCCAGTCTGAAATTCTTGTGCTGGTACATGCCCGGTTCATGGTTGTTGGTTGATTGTTTTTTCCCTTGTTTCCAAAAATTCAGGAAACGTCTCTTGAACGGTCTAGGCTTACTCAGTGTTGTGGTTACTTTCCTGTATTCTCAACTAAAAAGTCTCCAGAAGAAACCTCTTCTGTTTTGTGTTCTTTCTTCCCCATCACAGCAACTTTGTTGCTTCTAGGTGACTTGCCCACCCCTTATTAAGGGGATTGGTCTTTATTTCCTTCTTAATTTCAAACTGGTAAATCTGTAGCCTTACTTAATATTTTTATATACTTTTTCTTTTAGTGTCAGGGGTACATATAGGGTTTAAGTGATGCATGCTCTTCCCTGTTAATTACCTAATTTCACAGTGGAAAGTATTGTTATTAGCCTCAGAGTTCACTGGCCTTATGCCACCCCTTTTCTTGACAATCGTGTGGGGAATTCCATTGTATTTGTTACCTAGAGTAAAGGGGACAGACTAGAACACTAGTTCTTGCCTTAGTTTTAGTCTCAGATAGGTGTAACTGTCATTCTTGGTACCAAGTTTTGTTTTGTTCTACTTGTTTTCCTCTTTGGGATAGGCATTTCGAGAGGGATCCCGGAAGTCCTTGCGGATGAAGGTAAGGGGTCTTCTTCTCTGATGCTGTGTTTTACTTCACTGTGATCTTGCATTTTGGTCAGCTTCTTTCCTG
Source organism: Capricornis sumatraensis (assembly GCF_032405125.1). Lineage (NCBI taxonomy): Eukaryota > Metazoa > Chordata > Mammalia > Artiodactyla > Bovidae > Capricornis > Capricornis sumatraensis. The sequence continues at coordinate 62,752,619 of NC_091078.1, read as the reverse complement.
ACATTGATGGTCTGGGAATCTTGGATTCTGCTTTTTGTTAGTTTTTAATTGTTGCCATTCAGATTTCATAGATCCTTTCTCCAAAGTGGATTTTCTTGGCCATTTTCTAAAATATTTTTTCCTTTCTGTAATCAGGCTTCGTTTACTGGTTTTTCATTAGCTGCTTTTCTTGGGGTACAGGGTAAGTGACATTTTGCCAAACAAAATGAGGTTGATGTTTGGCCTCCATCTGATTGGCCTCCATCTCAGGAGTAAGGTTTTTCTAGTGATAGGGGATCTCTTGTGCGTTCACCCTAGCATCATGTACACTTTAATCACCAGTTGGAAGGATAAATTTCATCAGTAGGAAAGTAGTAGTGTTGATAAGAATTATTCTTATTGGAATTACTTACTTTTGAGCTGTTTTCTCCTGGCATATCTACTTGGTATAGAAGACTCAGGTGATGTTAGTGCACTTCTTTTCTTTAGTTATCAAGTAAAAGCTTATGAGACATGATTTCAGGTAGTAGTTGGATAATAGAGAAATTATGTGCAATATTTAAAGGAACTTTTAGCCGATGAAGAGTTTGCCCAAAGGAAATTTGAATATACTGTCTGATATCTTCCCTTACCTATTTGCTTATGTAGGATAGTGTACCTCCCAAACCATTACTTATGGCTTCAAAGTATTTAATTAGAATTAAGGTCTAGTTTAGTTCTGTTAGTATTCTTATATGTGGATGTGTAAATGATATAAAAGCAGAATCTTTCTTATTGATCATTATAGGGTAAACATTAAACTCTTTAGTGAGGATAAGCTTTCTTAGGAAATATAGATATAATACGCATTTATATGTGGAACACCAAATTGACTCATTTAAAAAGATCACAGGTAGCACTTTGTATAAAATTAGAAGGCCTCACCTTGCATATACCCATAAACAGACTTGTAAATATCTGTATAAAAGATGGGAGAGGACTTAGAGCCCAAGACCACCAGAATCCTGGAATGTCTTGGAACACAGTTACTGTTTCTTTGCTAGATCATTCTCCTGTAAGGAGACCGTTGCTCAGAGGAGACCTTAAATAGATTTATGGGGCAGACATAGCCCTTATCCCAGGTGTTAAACCCTTTTCTCTTTTATCAGCTATTGTAACTTGCCTCTAGAAGTTTGAAACTTTCTGAAAGCTATTGACTGGCTTTCCCAGAAAACTACATGTTAACTTCAAATATTGCTTGTAGTTTTTGAGATGTTGACAGCTCCATAAGCATGTTAAAATTTAAATAATTAAAAATTACTGGTTTATTTTGATTCTTGTATCATAATTCTGAGTTATAAATTCTGTACTCGGAATTAATTGTTACTAAGAACCTTACCAAAGATCTGAGTGGGAACCATAGCATAAGAATGAGAAGACTCTATCATTTGGCTTTTTAACCCTAAAGTTGAATTTCTCTACTGGAAACTGGTCTAAACCAGGGTTTTTTAACCTCAACACTGTTTGAGCCAACAACATTTGAACCAAATAATTCCTTGTAGGGATCAGAGCTGTCTTTTGCATTACAGTAAACTGTGTAGCATCATCCTTAGCATTTACTAAGTGCCAACAAAGCCACATATTAATCAAAAATAACTTCAGGTATTACCTGAAGTCTTCTTGGTGGCAAAATCCCCACTGATTGAGAGCTGTTGCTCTAAACCCACTGAGATGGCGTCTCTAGTACTCAGAAGAACAGGATAGCAGACTAGACAAGAGTTGTGTTAGTGAACAATAGCTAAAACTATGACACAGGCTTCCAGTATACATTGTTTAACAAGTCAGAAGTTTAGTGATCACTACTGGATGCTTAAACCTGGGAATTCTACTGGGCCACCCCTAATCCCCAGTCTTACAAGCTCCCTTAAAGTCTTAAGTTTTGCACTTTTTCTTTTGCTCAGCTGCTACTGTCCACCTCAAGCAGGCAGTGTTCTATTCTCAATGTGTTGGCCTTAGGTATTTGTTAGATCCTTTTGTTTATTGTTCATCCTTTTGGAATCTAGTGAGTAATGTGAAAAACAGTGGTATTAAATTTTTCCTTCCATTTTCCTGTTCCTTGGGGGAAGGATGGTAGACGATAGTCGATCAAAACTAGTGACATAGAAATGAAAGAAAGCTATTGTTACAATGGGTGTAAGTGTTTTCTATATTGTTCGTGGAAACCATATTAATTTTTGTATACCTGTTTTTGCAAGTTTAAAGTCGACATGGATTTATAAGTAGCTTTGGTATTAGTGTCTTTTCCTTCTAGTCATCACTAGTGTGAAATCATCACTATCAGTGTTTGTTTTGTTTTCTGATAACACCTTAAGTCCTGAACACCGTGGAGGAGAACGTATATCAGACTTCAGCTGTGTCTGTATAGCAGAAGCACATATAAAAGTATTTAGGAAGATGTTGCCAAGATATGATGTTTCCTCAGTACTGTACTGTCATAGAGGGCAGCGGTTTTCCGAGTGAAGCGTAGCAGATTATAAGCATTTCCTACACTGCATCTACCCATGCCCCTCCCCCACCTTACCTCTTCATTGTGTGGCTGTTTTGCAATGTCATAAATAGCATGCTAGAAAGATATACTGAATGATAGCTTTTTCTGTGGGAGGGAAGATTATGAGTTACTTATTTATTTGGGTCACATGTAGCTTTTAAGTGATCATAAATTAACTGTATAATAAGACATGCAAAAACATACTCCTGGATAGTAGTAAAACTACCAATTTGAAATGTCATACTGATGTTTGATAAGTATTGAAAACTTAAGCAATGTGAGTATTTTGAAGTATCACTGTTGTTCATTTTTATGAAGATTTTCTTACAAACTTGATGTCATTCTTCTGATAAATTTGATTTTTATGACATAAAGATGGTCATAAAATCATAGTGATGGGATTGAATTGCAATCCAGATTGATTTCCCACTTTATAAATAAGGAAACTGAACCTCCCAGCTTACTGATAATAAAACCATGATAGAAGCCAGATCCTGACTTCCCAGGCCATTGCTCTTATGCCACACAACTGCCAAGTGAAAACTAATTTTCTCTGAATGGTTAGCCTGGCAGTCCCCCACCCAACCCCTTCCTGTCCCATCCTGTCCCTTTTATGGACTCTCCTAATCTACTTGACGTTTGTTCTCTACAGAATTCTCCTTCTGAGGCACAGAATTTAGATGAGAATACAACTGAGGGATGGGAAAATCGGATAAGACTATGGACTGATCAGTATGAAGAAGCCTTCACTAATCAGTACAGTGCAGATGTACAGAACGCCCTTGAACAACATCTACACTCTAACAAGGAATTTGTGGGCAAACCTGCTATTTTAGACACTATTAATAAGACTGAATTGGCCTGTAATAATACAGTTATTGGGTCACAAATGCAGGTAAGGATCAAAGGGTTAAAGACTCCTAATTAGTTGAGATTTTAAGAACTCAGGAAAAGGATGTATTTTGAAATTAGCCTATCTTTCAGATGTATAAGACCTTAGGGTAACAAAATAGCCATCTATTGAGGAGCATCTTTAACCAAAAGCAAGTTTTGCTCACTTGAAAACTGTTCAGATACATACTTTAAGATATATATCTTTATTAATTAAAAATAGGTAAATTAGAATATAGAAAATTTATACCACCTCAATAGAAATTATTAAGATTAATGGAAACCTAAGCTCTTACATTACAAATAGAGCCACAAAAATTTTAGTCGTATTTTTCTTAGTTTTTTTTTGTTTCCTTTTCTTTGGGGGTAAGGGGGTGGCAAGTTCACTATACAGAACCTATTTCCTAGAAATACTAAGATTTTATCAAATTTTAAAATGTCTCATCATTGAGGTAAATAACATAAACAAGTAAAACCTAAAAGTATTAGTGCTTTTCCTGCAATTAAGAGAGAATTTAAATGTCTACTTAGCTCCTGTTGATAGCATCTAATGTCAATACTCTGATTTTATTCAGCTACAATTGGGAAGAGTCACTCGTGTTCAGAAGCACCGGAAGATCCTGAGGGCTGCAAGAGATTTGGCTTTGGACACTCTTATAATAGAGTATCGAGGCAAAGTCATGTTACGGCAGCAATTTGAAGTCAATGGGCATTTCTTCAAAAAGTAAGACATCATTCATTAAGTATTAAGGGCTAAAGTGGGTCTAACAGCAGTATAGCTGTAAAAGCCATCCTTGTGGGTAGGATGCTCTTGCAGGAAAACTCACGCCTCTCTGCTATTTGTAGAGAAGTGCAAATAAATCTGCAAGTCGTTTAATCTATGAAGTGGTGACGACTCCTTTCTAAACAAAGCATTCCTTGCTTTGTGCTTTTTCTTTAATCAAAAGCAGACAAGCATGTGATGTTTTCTAAGTTCAGGCGTTGCAGAGGGCTGCTGCCTCTTCTGTCATCGTGTGCTTCATATTTGAAATCATGGGGTAGCCTTTTTATTTCTGTTGAGAATTACAGGAATTTTAATTATATTCCTAGACCGTACCCCTTTGTGCTCTTCTACTCAAAATTCAATGGTGTAGAGATGTGTGTGGATGCACGTACTTTCGGTAATGATGCTCGATTCATCAGAAGATCATGTACACCAAATGCAGAGGTAAGATTTCTGTAGCAACTTCTCTTTGAATGGAACCACCAAAAGGACAAATCAACTAAAGAAACAGTCTGAAAACTTCATCCAGATTAAGGTCTGTAGATGGTGGTCAAAATATTTCATTGTAAGAGATGAAAATCAAAAGTAATGGTTTATTTATTCTGACAGGATGAGGTCAAGGAGTAGATTTTCTTTAGAGAAGGCAAAAATGCAAAAAAGCAAGTTGGCATTTGCTAAAGAGAAAGAGCTAGGCTGGATAGCAAGGCAGTGAGATTATATTAAAGAATTGTCATACAAAAGATTTATCATTGGGCCAAAACTAAGGTGCGTGGTTTCATTTTTTAGATTTTAGGTGATTCAGGTTGAAGGAGTGATTCTAGACATTTCTAAAGTTGATTATTTGGTGCATAATGAACGCAGCCACATCAAATGCAGCAAGAAAATTCACAGAGCTTTTTTTATAGACTAAGAATTTTAATTTTCTGGTACAGCTGAAAACAGCTTTAAGATGTAGATCAGTGTTCTTACTCTGATTGCTAACATCTAAAAATTTCTTTGTTTCAAGAAATATCATAAATTTTCAAGCAATTACTGTATGATAGTATCAAATGGAATAACAGACTACCATAACTAAGTGAGGAAATATTATTTGAGTTAAAGGTTTTTTTTTTCCTCTTACAGAAAATTTTTGTTGTTTTTGATAAATCATAGTCATTAGCCTTGTTCACACAGGTGCGACACATGATTGCAGATGGGATGATTCATCTCTGTATCTATGCTGTGTCTGCTATCACCAAGGATGCTGAGGTCACCATAGCATTTGATTATGAGTACAGTAACTGGTAAGATCTCAGCCTTTCCTAACATGAGTGGCCTTGTCTTACACTTTAAGCTGTTCTTTCTGTTCAGTCTGCTTTCGTGCCTTGCCATTTCCTTTTTCTTTTTTTTTTAACCTTTTGTTTTCATGAATAATGCATTTTCTGCCTGGAAATTATAGAGGGAAAGACAGAATGAGGGTGTTGTGTTTAGTTTTAAGAGAGACATAGTGTGATACTGCTTACCAGTCTTCTAACCAAGGGTGTTTTGACCTTTGCCTCTATGTAGCAAGAATAACAAAAAGAGTATGCATGTAACACTCCTAGAAATTACAGTAGTTATCTATTGTTACACACACAGCTATTGTACCAACTATCACACAGAATAAGAATCTAAAGATTAACCTCATCCACTCAGATCATCCACTATAATCCAGCTGTGTATGACAGTGCAGAAAAACAGATAGTAAGTCATAGATGATTACGTGATCGGTTTTGTAAAATGACTGCTTCCTTTGCCTTGGTCCTTTTAGGCAATAGGGTCTATGTAGTAAACTGATGTCAGGCACAGGTACATGAAGAAAAGGTATTAATAATAAGTAGGGAATCAATAGGCAAGAGTGAGGACATGGGGAAGGCAGACACAAGGTAAGTATGACTACTTCAGACTCTGTCACGGATTCACTGCCTTTAAACAGCACAAAGACAGTTGAGAGAACTGAATTTAGTGAGGGCTTGCTTTCCCATCCACTGAGTGAGTTTGGGTTATATAGAGAAATGCAGAATATTGAAAATATTTATAGGACTCTCTTAATGACTCTGTTTAACTTGTTCAAAAATAATACCAAAGGAAATTACTATACTAAGATTTCAAGATAATGAATAGATAATATAACTGATTTTCAAGGGTACTGAGACAAGCACTTTTGGTTGTTTCTTTGGAGCAGTAATTATAAAGTGGACTGTGCATGTCACAAGGGGAACCGGAATTGCCCTATACAAAAAAGGAATCCCAATGCTGCAGAACCACCGCTCCCACCTCCTCCAAGTCTGCCTACCATCGGAGCAGAGACGAGACGTAGAAAAGCACGACGGAAAGAGCTAGAGATGGAGCAGCAGAATGAGGCCCCTGAAGAGGATAACAGCCAGCAACCAGAGCAAGTTCCTGAGAATGTAACTGTATCCAGTGACCATGAGGTAATCTTCCCTGGTCAGAAGATGTTGCTATGGTGTTGATCCTCTTCATATGAAGTGGATCCCAGCTTGCCACATGTTGTTTTATGTAGGGAATCTATGTTAACACTTAATACCCTTCATATCAAGGTGGGTATGCATTCATTCATTCTGTTTTGTCTTCTTTTTTTTTTTTAAAGCAATGTCAGGAGCATCCTTTTGGGTACTTACCAGGTTTCAGTGCAGTAAATTGTATTTATCATCTGTGTTTACCATGTGACCCCCATATAAGTAACACTAAAGCACTGGAAATTGTTTCTACAGAGTTTTAAGCTCCCAGGGAAAAACCAGGGGTTGATTTTTTTCCTAGAGCTTAAGAATACAGCTGAATATTGCCTCTATCTTAAAGGAAATAGACAATCCAGAAGAAAAAGCAGAAGAGGAGAAGGAAGAGGTTGCAGATGATCAGGAGAGCCCAGCTCATAGCAGGAGGGTGGGTACCTTCTAACATCTTTTTGTTACTGCTGATTCCTGCTACCTATGGCATGTGAGCCCCTTCAGAATTTATATCATTTTATTTCTTCAGTAAGTTCTTATACCATCACCTTTAGGTCACAATTTGGGCTTTTTCTATAAAGTAGATTTTATGTTTATTTTTTAAACATATATAGTTAAACACATATAGTTTATATATAGTTTATATAAACATATAGTTTATATATAAACACATATATAAACATATATAGACAGACACATACAGTTCTCTAGTGGCTATTATCTGTTGATGGTTTTAAGAGGTTTCTTAACTGTCTTGTTGAAACAAAGTATCTTTGTTTGGGCTAACTTAGTGATTTCCTACATTTGTGTGACTTGACATTTAAAAAACCAACAAAACCTGCTGTCATAATGGATTCAAAAGTTCTTCTTTATGGCTGCAATCAGTCATGTTTATTTTTGTCCTTGAGACGCTGCTGAAGAAAATCTACTTGATTTTTTTTTTAACTGAAAATGCAGAGAAAAATTAGTTTTGATGGCTATTTTTCTTTTGTATTAAAAAGTTTCAAAATAGCTGACCTCTTTTGAAATAAATGTCTATCAGTTTGCATTAATAATACTTGTGAAAAGCTGTTGTCTTCTCCTGGTAGAGGCTTCCTTCTATGCTAATGTTTTTTCTTTCTAGACCCGGGAAGATAGGAAGGTTGAAGCCATCATGCATGCTTTTGAAAACTTAGAGAAAAGAAAGAAGCGACGGGATCAGCCCTTGGAACAAAGCAGTTCTGACATAGAGATTGCTGCCACCACCTCAGAGATTCCTTTGGGAGAGGAGACAAAAACTGAAGCCCATGAACCTGAAGTTAGCAACCCTGCTTCAAATATTGCCATCACAAGCAACCCACAGAGTGTTGGAGTGAACACCCGGAGGTCTTCCCAAGCAGGAGTAAGATGAAAAGACTCCAGGCCTTAGATAACTCTTGTTAATATCAGTTGCCTATCTTTTCAGCTTTGCCTTATTTTGCAGTAAATAAGCTGATTTGCTTATCACTTAGCTGATTTGTGGAATCAGGGAAACAGAATTTGAATAACTAGATACTCTCAGACTAGAATGGAACTATCTACAATTTCTGCCAGATAAATTGTTGGTGGTGAATTCATAAAGATCTTGTGGTTTCTCTTTGGCCATCTTTGTAGCATAGTTATGTACCTGACATTTCATAGGATCCTCAGAGTAACCCTTCCTTTTCCTATCTTTGCCACAAATTCTAAGCCTTAAGCTAAAACCTCAGTATTTGAGGGGAAAACAGAGGAGGATTTACCTACCCTGCTAAGAACCTAAAATTTGGTGGCTGCTTTCAGCTGACTTTTGACCAATTTTATACTTTCTGGAAAAAGAAGTAACGGACATCTTCCTGTAGGCTTTCTGGCTGGTTTAAATGTATAAATTTTGTAAGGATTATATTTGAAATTAATGTTTGTTAATGCTCAGTTTTTCACCAGTGAACATTCAGAGTGCTTAAAGTGAGTAGGAAGCAGGATAAAATATTTGCTGATATTTCTAGTAAGCAGTTAACTTTGCTGTTATTGTAGGATATTGCTGCAGAAAAACCAGTCCCCAAACCACCTCCAGCAAAGCCTTCTCGGCCCCGACCGAAGAGTCGAATTTCTCGGTACCGGACCAGTTCAGCCCAAAGACTAAAGCGTCAAAAGCAGGCCATTGCACAGCAGGCAGAGTTGTCACAAGCTGCCTTGGAAGAAGGGGGAAATAACAGCTCAGTAACTCCTACTGAAGCTGGAAATGTAGACAGTTCAGGAGAAAACAGGCAATTAACAGGGTCTGACCCAACTGTGATATCAGTTACTGGATCCCATGTCAACCGTGCTGCATCTAAATACCCCAAAACCAAAAAGGTAAGTTACAAATCCATCTTCCTAAGTGTAGTCTGGCAAAAGCTGTTCCTTCGTAAAGTAAAAGGGTGTATAATCCTCAGGGGAGAAAAAGCAGTCTAGAATTATTAGATTTGAGATAAAATGCTTAGACACTGAGTCCATGCTGCTACTTTACTTTGGTTCCCATAATTTTTAAACAGAGCTTAAATTACTGATAGCTGAACTCATTCCTCCCATAATGATCATGGAGAGGGTGAGCTAAGATGCCCTTTTGTTCTGATTATGCGAATCATACTCTGCAGCTGTTTTATCTACCTCAGTCCTAGTTCCTAGATGAGGATTGTCTTTGTGAGTTACACTGCTGCCTCTGGCCTTTACATCTGCAACATCATCAACTGACAGTCTCTTTTTTAACTTAGTATCTAGTTACAGAATGGTTGAATGACAAAGCTGAGAAGCAAGAATGTCCTGTTGAGTGCCCTTTACGTATCACCACGGACCCAACTGTACTGGCAACGACCCTGAACATGTTACCTGGTCTTATCCATTCCCCGTTAATTTGCACCACCCCCAAACACTACATTCGCTTTGGCTCACCCTTTATCCCTGAGAGGCGTCGAAGGCCACTTCTGCCTGATGGCACGTTCAGCTCCTGTAAAAAGGTATGTTTACGTGATTTCTTTTCTTTTTAACCTAGGATGCCTGTAATGGTGACACATCAAACACATTCGCTAGATGAGCGCACTCTGCCCATATGAGTTTATAATGAGTTAGTTGTTAAGCCACCAGTATTGGTGCATCAAGAGTCAGTGAGACTAAGGTGGGATGTAGACTACATTTTGGTGCTCAGTTTGTCTTAGCAACTTTGTCTTTGTGTTCACTGTTATCTTAGCAGTTGGTGACTGGGTAGAAAGGGGTGTTTTGTGTGTGCTCTTGTGATACCGGTTAACATGTCCGTTTGTGATTATTCTGTAAGATTGGGCCCCAGGTACTCTAGAGCACTGTTGCACAAGTTAAAGAATGATCAAATTTTGTTTTGGATTAACTCAGTCACTATTATCATTTGATTGAGAGTAGAGGAAAAGTCTTGTCACAACTGACAGAATTCCTGTTCCTTGATCAAATGAGTGTTTATTCCCTAGTGATTATGGAACCTAGTATAAAGTTTTCTGTCTCTCTCTCTCTCTGGTTTCTCTTCTGTAGTTATGTTTTGCTTTTGGATCTAGTGGCAGTCATATTTGATGGTTGTTTATTTTTGGAATGCTTTCTTAATTCCCAGAAGCCCTGCTTATTTTCCAAAGGTGTCTCTCAAGAATAGATCACACCCTCAGATCTGTAATGTCATTTTCATGTTTCTAGAAGTATAGGACACCCTTTCATTTGGTACCTTTGAGGTAGAGTCTGTTCCCTGGAACACCCTTTTCTCTTATCCTCAGATCTGGATTCAGGCTGCCTTCCTCAGTGTCTGCCATTGCCCTCCTCCACTGGCATCACGTACATGAGGATGCTGCATATAGATTATTTGATGTGATGAAGTCTCCAACTCCAGGCAGGTCTTCCCTGACTCCTCAAACTTAAAGCTTTTCTCTTTTCCCAAAGAGCAGATACTATTTCTTGGGGGAGGGGCTTAAAAGATGAACCCAAGTGTTGGGGGATATGGAGGGGAGGAGGGCAGCAGGGATCTGCACACAAACCAAAGGCGCTACCACTGAATGAGCAACATACACTGAAGAAAGTCTTTTCCTAATCTTAATCTAAGTGTTTGAGTCACTTACTGATTTATTTAGGGGAAATTCCCAAGTAGAACAGCTCCTAAAGAGAAATTTGATCATGAGATCTTTGCCAGAAGGGTTTGTGGATAATAGAGTAACATAACTTTCTGGTGTCAGAAAAGAAAACAGTGACATCTTTAAAAAGAAAATAAAATAAGAAATTTACTAAAGGAAATGAAGGTTAGGTCTCTGGGAATCCTTTATTCTATACCAAGTTATTTATCTTGGATCTTATAAATTATCTGAGAAGGAAAAAAAATATTTGCCATTTAATGACCATTATTGATTAACCTTGGCTTCTCTGGTGATTTGGTGGTAAAGAATCTGCCTGCTTTGCAGGAGACTTGAGTCAGGAAGATCCCCTGGAGAAGAAATGGCAACCCACTCCAAATATTCTTGCCTAGGAAATCCCATGAGCAGAGGAGCCTGGCGGGCTGCAGTCCATGGGGTCGCAAGAGTCGGACACGACTTAGCGACTAAACAACAATAACAATGATTAACCTTATTCTGTAATAATTGGCGGATTTCATTAACTCTGGTATGGCATGTAAAACTAATCTTACCATTACTTTTAGCTCAGTCCCTCATTAAGGGTAATAGCCCAGAATCTACATTTTCAGAGTAGTATCGAACAATTAGAGAAGCTGTCTTTAGTTTAGAGGAACAAGTCAAAAGATGGCTTAATATATGAAATAAACTTCTTCCTTTTGTTCTGTCTTTGGATGGACGTAGTACTAGACTTCTAGGATGTTAACTGTTGAAGTATCTTATCAAGTCAGATAATAGATTTTCTTTGATCCTTTAAGAAGGGCTAATAATTATTAATACAGAATAATAAAGAAGTCTGAACTGTAAATAGTATGGACTACTTTCTTGAAATGCTGCCTTTATCATTCTGATGCTAGGTTGTAATCTTTCTATTCCCATCTTTTTTCCAAGTAGCAGAGTTCTGTGAAAATCAAAAAGTGTAGAAATACGACTTCAAATCTGATAGAAAATATATTTCTTAGAGCCCTTTTTACCTGGTTATGGTTTCAGACTTACATCTGTATCTCATCTTTGTGTCTCTCCACTGGCAACAGTTAGAAATCCCATTTAATTCATATTCATGTTATAGTCTCTACATGTATCTGACCATCCTTAGTCTTGTTTTATACAGGTTCTACTCAGACACTTTTATCTATTTGTGTCATATTAGTCTTTAAGAAGAGTTCAGGCTATGTATGTTGACACATAGCAAAGTATCTTACTTAAGTTGAGTCTTTGAAAATTGTTTAAATCACAAGTTTAATATTTGCTGATAATGTATCAAGATTATATTGCAAAACAAGAATATAACTTTTTATGGGACAAAACTAATGAAATTGGGTCCTATGTAGAAATTGAACTCAGGTTTATCCTAGATGGAGATTTTTTTAGACTGGTTAGAAAATACTCACATGGTGCAGAACCTAAGAAGATTTCCATAATAAACTTGTAATAAATTTCTAAAAACCACTGAGAAAAGAATATAGTTAAACAGAGAGATGAGAACAGTCGTCCTCCATGGGATTAGTTAAAACAGCATGTATTCCTAGTAGGGTTACTCTGTCATATCTGATTAAAGGAGGTATAAAGCCTTTATAAGTTTAAGAGTGTAAAGTTGCATGTGTATATTTGTACCCAGGTTTTTAGAGTATTTGGCAAAATGTTTTATGATGTCGCTGTAGTTTCTAAGTTAAATCAATTCACAACTCTGAACTAGCATGTTATAGTATGTCTTGTTGAATTTTACTTAACTTGTTCTTTTGAAATGGAAGCATTTATGAGTGGCTAACAAGCCTTTCAGTAGTATCTCTCCTTGTTCTCTCTAAATCTCTGAACTCACCTTGTAGGCATGATACGTGTGGGGCATTCGATCTCCCATTTAGACTGAAAATGAAACACTATGCTTTGCATTGATATTTTATTGTGTGCACTGGAGTGATATTAATCTGTATACTCTGTACATAGGCTGAAATTCATTTGAACTAGTTCTCACTGAACAGTGTGTGCCCAGTACTGTGCTACAAGCTTTCTTCACATGCACTGTCTCACTTAGCATTCATGATAACCCTGTGAGCTTGGGATCATTGGGTTCTATTTATAGATCCAGCTTTGGCTCAGACGTGAAAGTAACTTGTTCAAAGTTAAGCATCTAGGAAGACGCGCAGCCAAGTTTCAATCCATGTCTTTGGACTCTAAAACCCAAATTAATTTCTTTCCCTTTCCCCATCATTATGATAACTCTTTAAAACATTTCTATTGCCCATCTCTGAGCTTCCTAAAAATCTCTTCAATACAGAGTTCCAGAGAAGGAAGAAATGTTCTTTTGACCTTAATAACTATAGCTAGAACTTAGGGAGAAGGGTCTAAAGTTAATTTATTATCCATAGGAGTGATTCGAACTTGTTAGATACAAATAACTGTTGGTATTCCTTCTTTATGGGCCCTAAAATACTGTGTAGACAGACAGTAGGGCCAGGAGGAAAGAGTTGATCAAGTTGCTGGGTTCGACCATAAGCTAACCAGAGCAGCATCGTATTCCTTAGAATGCCCCTGTCTTGGTTTTAATTTTCCTTTTTGTAGTCATAAGATGCAGAGAATTATTTTATGGGTGCACCTATTTGACACTGGAAATACATGAAATTAACTTGCCTTGGAGAAAAGCACAGTGACCCCAAATGAGTCCTGTCATCTGCTCTGATAAGGAAAACTTATAGTAAGGTATCTATATAACAAAGAATTTTCCCTAATTTTTGGTCTCCTGAGCCTAATTTTTCCCCATCTATACAAGAAATACTTTGGACAAGGTGACCTCTAAGGTCTCTTCTATGTAGGGAGTTATACTTCTGACAGTTGTCTTCACATCAGTATTCTGTATATAGGAGAGTAAGTTCATTCTTGGTCTTATTTTGGCTTCAGAGACTTGATCAAATCCTAATATGATGTGATTCAGTTGATGTTACCTCTCTTTTAGATATTCACTCTCTATCTCTTCATGTTTATACTTTTGCTTTTATTTGGCAGACCACAATGCCATTTACATGATGTAAATGTTTTCTTGGCTTCCTCACATTATTTCCTAAGTTCCTATTAGAATTGCTATCTTTGGTAAAGAGAATATTTACTTACCTGTAATATTGGTTCTCTAAAGGTGTAAGTTACAGTCACCTTTACTCTTCCTATTTGGGATATGGTCTGACTCAGAAATTGATGTTTATCAAAATTCGATCTGTCTTGTGTCAGGGCAGGAGAGCCACAGAGTGGTGAGCAACCTACAACTGTGTGAGTGTATCTTAAGAGAACATAATTAGAGGTAAGAAATTTTCTCTCTTCCACAGGTTGAGTAATCTTACTATCCTTATCTCTGTAGGCTTCCTTTCTGAACAAAGTTTGTTTCCATCATTTTAGGTTCCAATATTCATTACAAAAAAAAGTGACTGATTAGAGAGCTCTTTTTGACTTTTTCCCCTTGATTTCTGCAGAAGGATTCTGGTAATGATTTGTATTATTCATGCATAATTTAACCAAACTACTTAACAAGGAGGGAAAACTCATAGGATATTGAGAGTAGTCTTTTTGGAAGCATTTTGGCACTTGTAGTAAAGAGCTATTTATTCTCATCCAGAGTTTTCCTGTGAAACTTTTCTGTTGTTTCTTCAGATATCCCCAGCACAGGACAGACAACTCTTAAGAGATCTATCTTCTTTTTACACACTTACTTTATGTGCTAGCTTTATTCTGTGTGATCGGAGTCTCTTATATGAACGCTAAGATTTCTTCCTTCTCTTTTCCCATTTATTCCATTCTAAGCAGTATGAAAAGTTAAATAGTAATCATTTTTATTGTTTGTTTTTTTTTTTAAGTGGGACTTCATTATGTGTAATCCAGGCTTTCTCAGTTATGCTCCATAGAAGGAATTGATGGGGCAATATCCTAAAATGCTGAAACACAAGACAAAAAATACTTTTGACTGTGGACCTAAATGAATGTGTTGTATTAATGTCTGTCGCCAGTTGATATATAGTGACACAGTTGATGCATTTAAAATAAATAGCCAAATAGTTTTAAATGATTGTTGATAATTCCCTGGTTCTTTTCCCATTATAGCGCTGGATAAAGCAAGCCTTGGAAGAAGGAATGACCCAAACATCATCTGTACCCCAAGAGACTAGAACTCAGCACCTATACCAAAGTAATGAGAACAGTAATTCTTCTAGTATCTGCAAAGACAACGCAGGTACGTATGGCAAACCTTTCTGAATACATGAGCAATGATTACTTTGGGTCTACATTAAAAATCTCACTGAATACTTTAAAAAGTATGATACCAAAAAAAAAACCAGCATTGTTCTCTAAATAGTTACTTTACGTCTGTCTTTACAGAGGAAGAGAGAGATCTCAAGTCAGGGATCAGTATTCCCAGGACAGCAAAGAAGGAACTAGACAGTGTACAGATAACAGCAGAAATGGTTTTTTAAAAGGTTAGATATATTTAAAGTAGTAAGTTTAGGAGCTCTATATCCATATTTATAAGAGGGGAAATAAAAAAAGATGTGGGGCACTCTTCGAGAAAGAATCAAAAATGTAGGTGATTGAGTGGGGTGGGACTTGTTGAAGGGGTACGGGGTGAGTAAAGTAAATGAGAAATTATTATGAATTGGTTGTTTTCAAAAGAGCTTGCACAATTAGTGTAAATTTTTTAAAAGACATGACCTTGAATCCAATTTAAAGTACTCATGAATTTTTAAACTGGAGGGTCATGAAAAGTCATCTGGTCCGTTGGTTTTGCTGTAACTCTTGCAGGGGTCTTGATTGTAGTTGAAAGCATAGGTGCATGAACTTGATACCAACTTATTTGGGGATATTCTTATTACCAAGTTTCTCTTGGCCAATATTATTTTAATTGAAAAGTTCTGTGTGATTTCTGTTTCTTTATCTCTAAATCAATTTTGTGAATATTATGCAATCAAAACAAAATACCAAAATAAATACAGTGCTAAAAGTCATGCAAGTCTGTATCTAACATAGTAATATTTCAAATTTTCATAGAAACCTCTTGTTCATTGCCTAAGTAAATATGAACTTGAATTAAATAAAGAGATTTGTACTAGTAATATCTGATTTATACTAAAACTTTGTGTAAGATTATATTTGGAAAAAATAGGCTGCTAAAAATAGGTTTTTTCAAGTTACTGATTTAGTTTATTTTTCTATCCCTAAACTGGATTATACCTTATAAGTTATCACATACATAACCCCAATATAATAAAATCTTAGTGTAGAACATCTGGAAGATAAATGATACCATATATTTAAAATACTTTATTCTCTTCACTAGTGATTAGGAAGATTTACTTGAACCAGGTTAATATAAAGAAATGCTGGTAACAGATTTTCGTCAATTTTATCAATTTATTGGCAGCTTTTACAATACAGTGAGACTATAACAATTGGAATCTTATGTGTAGAACACATACATATGTATATGTAGTCTGTGTGTTGTGTATGTTAGTATTTGAGATTGGGAAAGGGAGGCTGTATTAGCAATTCATGTCTTGACTGGCAAAGATTCATAAGGAAGGAAATTGCCTTCATTATTATGTGCCCTAGTTAGAATGGAGTTAAGACTGTTAGTCACCAACCTTTATTAAAGTTCTCTTGTCTCTAGCATCAAGAAAGATTCAAATCATACACCTTGCCTTTAAGCAACAACATAAACTGGAAAATATTTAATTGAAACCAAGCAGTACTCAAATGAGCATCTTGGTATGTTGCTACTAATGTAAATCCTGAGGAGTTATTTTTATTTGTTGCTTTGGTTTCTTTGGTTTGGGGATTTTTTATTTTGTTTTTCTCATCTCAGAAAGACCAAGGAGATATTAATCAAGAAAGGGAGATAGATTGATACAGTGGAAAGAATCCAACAGACCTGAATTTAAAGATCATCTCTACCCTTTACTAGTGCTGACTTCCCTGTAGCTCAGATGGTAAAGAACTGCCTGCAATGCAGGAGACCAGGGTTTTATCCCTGGGTCGGGAAGATCCTCTGGAAAAGGGAACGGCGATCCACTCCCGTATTCTTGCTTGGATAATCCCATGGACAGAGAAGTCTAGTGGGCTACAGTCCTTGAGGTTGTAGAGTTGGACATGACTGAGTGACTAACACACACACACCCTTCACTAACTCAGGCAAGTTATAAAATATCTCTGAGGCTCATCTGTGAAACAGCTGTAGTAATATCTGCCTTGTAGAGCTAATATGAGATTAATGTACATAAAGTGCAGTATCATACCCTCATTATTATACACACATTTCTTGTTGAAAATTTATGGAAAATTTACAGAAATTAATCATATACTAGAATACATTAAGTTCCTTAAAGCTAAAGTTGTGTAGAAATAAACAGTATTAACTCTGCAGACAAGGGCAAGTATAATGTTCATTATTTGTAAATGATGTGGATATATACCTAGGAGTCTAAATATATTTATTATTTTGAAAAAAATAAACTGCTAGATATGTGAAAATAAATAGCATTTATGTACCAAGAAAATAAATGAAGAAAAATTTGCATTGCTGAGCTCAACAAAATGAAGAAACTGCCTAGGAATAATGATGGAGACATGTAGACAAAGCATTACTGGGGAATATTTTTTAAGTCTTGAGGAAATAAAGGGAACTTCCATATTCCATTCCAGGGCTTCCCTGGTGGCTCAGATGCTAAAGCGTCTGCCTGCAATGCAGGAGAACCAGGTTCAATTCCTGGGTCGGGAAGATCCCTTGGAAAAGGAAATGGCACCCCACTCCAGCACTCTTGCCTGGAAAATCCCATAGACGGAGGAGCCTGATAGGCTACAGTCCGTGGGGTCGCAAAGAGTCGGACACAACTGAGCGACTTCACTTTCACTTTCTTCCATAATCCTTAATGGAAAGAGGAAATATAATGAGTGGGTGTTTTTTCTTCATACAGTTTCCATCAAGCTAGTTTGTTTGGGGGTCTGATTAAATGGTCTTGGAAGTTTATCATAAAAAATAAACATGAAAGTAACTAAGAAAAATTGAAAAAGTAATGATGAAGAAGTACCTAGTAGTATAAAACTAGCTTCTAATGTGATGCTGTAAATTGGTAATTAAATTAGTACAGATTCAATAATGGATATATATATGGAACAGAATAGCCAGAAACAGGCTTTATGTAAGTGAAAGATTTTGTAAATTATAATTTTTACTTACGTGGGAGATGGGAAAGAATTAGATCTTTGCCAGAGTAAATTCTGTGTACATTCACTGTTTGGCTTTGTTTTCTTTTTTTAATTAAAGTTTCTATATCTTTAGCTCTCTGAACTGATAGGACAAAAATACTGGGAGAAAGGATTTGAAAAAATGACAGGGAAATAATATCTCTACTAGAAATTTGAGAAGATTTATCATATACATTTTTAAAAACCTAGTTGTAATTTTTCTAGTACTTATTGTACAGAAGTAGGTTTGGACTAAAAGTAGAAGTAAACTGTGGACTCTCGCACAGTCTTAGTCATGAAATGATTAATAATTGCCGGTAATACAGTATAAAGGTGGCCTGGGTTTCAGTGAATAAAGAAATGGTAGAATTTGTGGTTTACCTTCTATTGCCTATACTTTTGATGAAATACTATACAGTAGCATTAAAATTTTTACTGTTGATTTATTTTATCAAATTAACCTCCTAAAAACAGTACAGTACTACTTTTGAATTAGATTTCAGTCATCTGAATCTTGAATCTGTAAGAATACTATTATCATGACCAAATAAAAATTTTTCATGGAATGTAAAGGAGGTTCAATACTTGAAATTTTATTCATATAGTAATTTATTAGCCAACCAAATGGAGGAGGGGGGAGTAATAGCATAGTAAATGTGATTTTAATGATAAATAACATACTGAATGATTTTCTTATTTTACATCTATCTGAAAACAGTTGCCAGATATACTTCATGTTGAAAAATATATTAAACCTTTTAAATGGGTTATAAGATTATCCCAGTATTACCATTCTTATTTAACAACATTTAGAATTGTTGTCCAAACTGATTATCAAAAAAAAACAACTAAAAAACAATGATATAAAGTTTTGGTAAAGAGGATGTATAGGTTATCATTGTATGCAAATAATATGCTTACCTCCTTAGAAAAGCCAAAAGAATTAACTGAAAAACTGGTAGAGGTCAATAGGGTATCTAGATACAAAAATATGTAACATACTGAATGATTTTCTTACATGTTAGCAATCACATTTAACTAACATATAGGGAGAAATACATCTAATTCACAGTATTGACGGAAAATACAGAACACTGGAGAATAAACCTAATTTAGAAATGCAGCAAACCTGTAGTGAAGAAGTATAATATAAGGGATTCTCCGGCGATCCAGTGGTTAGGACTCCACGCTCTCACCGTCAAGGGCCTGGGTTCAACCCCATAGGCTGCCCAGATATTAATAATGATGATGAAGAGGAATATGAATGAAGGCATAAGTAGATAAAAGATCATGCCACAGTGCTCAGTGAGAATTCTCCACAGATTACTCATGAATTTAATACAGCCCCAGTCAGCCTTGGGAAGGGGAAGTACCAGCATAGTTGACAAATGATTTCTACAGTTCATTGACATGGAAAGTATGCTAGAATAGGCAAAATAATTTGGAGAGCTAGAATAGAATAACTGGAATTGTCCAAACAATTTTACTAAAAGTGTACAGAATAACATTCAGAACTAAACTCAGTATCTAGTAGGATAAATGTCATATTTCAAATCAGTATAGAAATATTCTATAATTACAAAATAATTTGGAAGAATATGCTAGCCATTTGCCCTGTGAAAAGGTTAGAACATTCTGAGTTAAATTTGAAAATTAAATATGGAGACAATGGGAAAATAGGTCATTTTTATAGTCTTGGGGTGGGGTAACCAAAGACATGTCTGAGGCAGAAAATAAAGGAAATAGTTGATACATTTGACTAAATAAACACAAATATAAAGTTTGTATAGCCAAAAAAGACTTAATAAAATTAAAATATAATTGTTAACATTTTTGTCATTGTAATGGAAAGATTTTTATTATGAGTGAAGATAGCAGGTTATTTATTCAGTGTGATTTAGACAAAGAATCAGTAAGGCCATGTCAAGAAAGAGATTGGGATGAAAATACCCCCGGACATTAGCAGTGCATTAATTTGTGAATATGATTTCAAGTTAAGTATGTGTTTCAATATGTGGATGTTTGTTTATATATCTTTTACTTATGAATTACATAAGTAAAGGTACAAAACAATAAAAGATAGATTTAACCAAGAGATTTGATAACTGTGTATGGCAAAAAGAAGAAAAATGAAACTTTAAAAGAAAATTTTGTAAATATAGTGTTGTTCATAGAAAAAAGTAGGCACATTACCACTGGCCTGTAAACTTCATAAGGATGAGTGCTAGGTCTCTTTCGTTAAATATATTATAATAAATACTCAAAAAATATATTTTAAATGAGTAACCTGTAAGTTGATTTGGAGTTGGGAGAGTTCTTCTGAACTTCATAACTTTTCTACAATGAGCTTTGTAACTTACATAATTGCTTTTAGTAGTTACAGTGTTGGACCTAGCAGTATAGTGGTCTTCTAAAAGATTTCGCTGTTGAAGACTCTTGAAATATATAAACCTAAATGTAAGTTATGAATCACATGTTTGTTTTGTTTATACCTAGGCACTTTTCAAAAGGAGAAAAGAAAAACATAGTATCTGGAACAGAAGGAAATTACAAATATACTTCTAATCTAGGAAAATTTTTAATTTTTTAGATATCTGAAAGGAAAAATATGTATCTCCAGTATTTTTTGCTTTTATTTTTGCTCTGTTCTCCCCCTACTGTGCTAGTTTAGTGCTTCATAACTCTTTCTGTGTAACTACTCCATTAACTCCAAATAGTTTCCCACTGTTCATTTTCATGCTAACCATTGCTACCAGGGGAATTGTTTTGAAGCATAGCCGTGCTGCTGTCCCAAAACTTTTCCTCAATGGCTTGGGAGGAAACCTAATCATTTAACCTAATGATTAAGAATGTAGATGGGAACCAGATTGTCTACTCCTTTAAAATAGGAATGATAATACTAGTACTAGATTTATAGAGTTATTCAGGTTAAACCTGCTAATTCACATGAAGCACATAGAATAATGCCTGGTATGTAATAAGCCCTTAAAAGCATAATTTTTTTTTTTCCTTATGCATAGTAGTATGACCACCTCTGTTGAGGTTCTTAAATTTATATTAAACATCTTTTATGTATGTTTTCTTTTTCTTATGCTTTCATAAACCCTTTTAAAATAGAATATATTTTTAAAGTATATGATAACCATTTTCCCACACATACCTAGTTCAGTGGTTTCCATTTAAGAGGTACTAAATAAATAGATTAAACGGATAAAAATAGATTTTTCCTTTGAGAAAGTGAGATACGTGCATTGCCTTGAGTAGTCACTAAAATTTAAAGCATGTTAACTTTCTTTCAAAGTGGAACTAAGAAGTCCACCAGAGAAAGTAGGATATTCCAATCGGAAAAAGAGTACCAGCCTAGTTTTTGAAAATGAGGTTTATGTAGAAATGATTTCACACTTTGAAGCACTCTGAAACTAAGTACTCAGTAAGGATCAGGTAATCATGTGTAACTCCCTCTTGCTGAAGCAGAATATTATGTAAAGAGCTGCTAAAGAACAGAAAAATATATAAAAGCTTGAAACTGAGTTGGTGAACCAACAATTCAACAGAGAGTGATTTTAACAGAGACACAGATTTGAGGGTTTTTTTAGAATGTGAAAAATATAAATTCATGTTTTCCACTACAAGAGATTAAATTATCTCCAGGGATTAGTTATTTAAAGTGTCAGATTCATCTGATGAGTTTTTGGGAGGTTAGAGAGTTTTGAGAATCACTTTTAAGTGTGGCAATTAAAGAACCTTTGGGCTTTTGGTTTGATTGCAGGAGATAACAGTGGAATGAGGCGAAGGTGGAGTTACGAGCCATTGTGGGCTAGAGATTAATGGCTTCACTACGAGTATCCCTTTAGGCTGTAATTTCAAACCTCTCATCCAAGCTTTATATTTCACAGACTTGTTGAGCCCATTAAAGAAATGGAAGTCTCGCTATCTGATGGAGCAGAATGTCACCAAGTTACTGCGGCCTCTTTCTCCAGTCACACCACCCCCTCCCAATCCAGGCTCAAAGAGCCCCCAGCTGACCACACCTGGCCCATCTCACCCGGAAGAGGAGTGTCGAAATGGATACAGCCTCATGTTCTCACCAGTCACATCTCTTACTACTGCTAGTCGCTGCAATACTCCTCTGCAATTTGAGGTGATTTGGGTTTGGTTGTTGGGAGTTCTGAATATGAAAATCATCATTTGCACCTCCTCATTTCAAATATAATTCCATTCCAAATGTTTCTTTACCATGTTCTTTGCCCACCTTAGCAAGAGAATGGGAAACCTCAGGGTCATTGTGACCTATTACCTGGTAGCCTCTCATCTTGGCAGTCTCTATACTTTCCCAAATAGGAAGAGCACTCCCACAGGTGATACTCATCTATCTTTTGCATGCAGCTCATCAACCTCCATACCTTTAGGTGGTAGTCTTGCTAGACCTTCATCTTTATCTTTACTGTATGCCTTGGTTAAAATTGGCCTCTAGTTTCCTAGTAACCATTAAAATGACACCAGCCTGAGAGTGCAGATTACAGTGATTGGTTGTGCCTCCATTTCTTGGCCTTTAAGTCAGTGAAGTGTCTTTGCTATTTTGCATTCTCTGTGTGGCCTCAGTAAACAGATTTGGAAAGCTTTGAGGTATGGTTTATGGCAAGTTAGGATTTTCATTTCCAGGTTACTTTCCCTTCTTGTAATAATGTGTTAGAAATGAGAAGTAGGAAGAAGCTAGCAACATGCATTTATAAAAACCAGATTTATTGCTCACTCTCTGGTCACCTGTTTCAAAAAGTTAATTCTGAATTGCGTTAGTGTTCAAGTTTGAGTGATAGTAGGTTTATGGAATAGAATCCACATGGGTGCGTTAAAAAAAAAAATCTACTGCATGTTGCTTTGACTTCTAATTAAACAGACACTGTTCCTTCTCAGAAAAATTTGTTTTGATGACTAAACACAGCTTGTACTTCTCCAGATGTCTTGTTTGATAAAGGTGAATGTTCTAATCAGTGTCATCCTACCTATTCAGTTTTAAAAGAGGACGGGAATTTAAAAGACCTGAACCTTTAAATAGCTAACTCAGAAAGGTAACTAGCAACCTTGAAAATAAGAGGAAGCTATATTCTATGCCTAAACTACTTTTGGAGCAAACGTTTTTCTGAGAGGGGGGATAAAAAACCTTCCTGGTCACATTTGATTTCTAGGGAAGTTATCCTTTACCAAAGTCCCTGTGACATTCTTTTAAGCCAGATCGCAAAACATCTGATATGGGCCTTAGTTTACTTAGATCTAATTGCAGTTGACTTTTTATTTAGCAGCTGAAGTTTGATGGTAAAATTTCATGAGAGGACATTCTCCCTGTCAGGCAGTAGATTATAGGAATAGAATTTCATAGTTTATTATAATTAAAAGTAAAATTAGAAAGGGGAGTTGCCTTCTAGAACAGACAGGTTTTGCACTCAGTGTATACCCTACTCCTTGTAGCATTTTGGATAACTGTGAAACGCTATGCAAATGTAAAGTTTTTTGTTTTTTTTTTAATCAGAGATCATTTAAGTGATGCATAGTCTCAGCATAATGTTAGAACACCAGGAAAGAAAGAAAATATTATAGTATATTAAAATAACTCATCCCTTCAAAAAGTTGAGTGTGTGTTTTCACTATTTTAGTCTCATGATTTAACTAAGAAAATTTGGCCTGTTTCATCAATTAAAAAAAAAAAAACAGATTTCATCATCCTGGCCATCTTTATCACCATTTTAATTGCCACACACTTTCCTATATTCTAGTATGGGGAAGTAGGGAGCCTTACTTTCACCTAAGACTGTGACACACAAATAGCAGAGAGATGGCACAAGTAAAGATCAGTTTGTTGGGGAAATAACATTTTTAAAAGGAAAAATAACCTTCCAGAATAAAACTGAGAAATGCTATGCGGATGAGTTGAAACAA
This sequence comes from Capricornis sumatraensis, assembly GCF_032405125.1. Classification (NCBI taxonomy): domain Eukaryota; kingdom Metazoa; phylum Chordata; class Mammalia; order Artiodactyla; family Bovidae; genus Capricornis; species Capricornis sumatraensis. The sequence continues at coordinate 62,728,673 of NC_091078.1, read as the reverse complement.
CATGTAATAAAAAAACAAGATCATGAGAGGGAAGCATCAAAAAAAGAGTAAAGCAGCATTAGGAGGGCAAGCTTAATGAACCCCTTCTTTCCACTGAAATAACCTTTCCCTTCCTGCCTTGAGAGCCATACCCCACGATCCATCCCATACATACAGCACCCCACCAAATGAAATTATTAACAGCCAGTAGCCCTGCTGACGCAGCCTCATTTCCTCTACCACAGAATTGTTCAGCCACCCACGCCACAGCTATCCAGAGGCTACAACATTAGAAACCCTCCTCTTTCCTTGTCACAGCTACCACCATCATTCCCTGCTTTCCCTGCTTTTTCCCTCCATATCTTCCTATCTAAACTCACTGCCCAGTTACTATTTCACTCAGGAGTGCTGCTTCAGGCAAAAACCCTAAGGATAAGCCCTTGTTCAGGACCAGAGGCTTGAAGGGTACACATCTGCCCTTTTTTTTTTAATCCTTTTCTCTCTGTTCCTCAAAGTACAGTGGATTATGTTACGAACCATCTAGCCTGTGAGCTGGAGAATCCATCAGTCATAACTCCTGCAACTGTCATTCAAGAGGAACTGGCCATCTCCCTAGCCCTGGCACCCCCCTGCATGCTAAGCAATTCCCCTGGGTAAATATGGCAGGCCTGAGTCACGCAAGGGAATGAGAAAATGTGACGTTCAGAAGAGGGAGTGGGGTAAAGAGGAAAGGTGCCCTGAAGCATGAGGGATGAGTGATAGGATGCCTATCAATAACAAATACTACAGGTTACTAAAATCTCATCTAACATAGAAAGACATAATGTAACAGTATAAAATCTCACCAATTTAACTCTTGTTATCCGCTTGAGATGTTTACTTATAGCATGAAACATAACCAGTTTATCCTTAAATGCTTTCAGAGACACCAGGAAGCATTTTAACAAGTCATTCTGTCCATTGAGATGATTCTGCATTTAAACATTTCCCTTGTGCATTCTTATCCCTCTCCCTGCCCCACCCCCACCCCACCCCCCCAAATTTGTGGCTAACCATCTATGCTTGCTTTTGCTTTATTTTTTGTTTGTTTTGTTTTGCTTCTTTGAGTAGATGAATAACAAGATGCTTTTCCCTCCTCTAGAACATATCCTCCCCTGAGAGTTCCCCTGCGAATAGGCCCGAGTCCCTGTCACCCGAGGTAGTTATCACACCATCTCAATCACACTTGGAGGCTGTGAGTGAGTGGGCACGAGTGTGTTCCTGTGTGTGTGGGGAGGGCTTGGGGGATCCGAGTGAATGGGGTGATGGGCTGGAGGGTGGCCGATTGGTCACTGTAAGGTGAATGAATCTTCCCATGTGTGCCTGTGGTTACTCAGAATTCTCAATGTAGATGGAGGAAAATGAAGTAGGTGTGTGTGTGTGTGGTGGGGTTCGTTTTTGTTGTTTTTGAGGGGAGGGCGGTGGGTATGGCTGAAGAGTTCTTCTAAAGTAGAATAGAATCTAGAAGTCAAGTTTAAAGGAGCTGAAAATGTGGGAACCTTGTTAAAGTCTAACAAAGTGTGTTTGTTAAGCAAGGAGGGTTAAATCAACAGTTGGTAGGAGCTGTCTTTTGATATTTATTATCTTGGGCTTGATGAAGGAGCAGCTTATATTGAAAAAGTTAGGCAGTGATTTATGCTTTATTCCAGAGTTAATCTGACAGCTCTGTTTAACTGGATGTTTTGAGCTTTGGTTGATATATTAAGCATCTTCTTTAGAAAGGCAGAGTCATAACTCTCAGCTTAAATCAGCCCATGGCTTCTGTGACTCAGGCGTCCATTCTACAGTGGTTGAGGAAATGGTTGCTGTACAGATGGTATCTCTTAGAATATCAAATCTTACTGCTATGGAGATGTTAAATTCACATGTTAGTGCTAGAGTTTCTTAACTTGTTACAAGATTTCGACAAAGGTAGCAATGATAACTCCATGAATCCATGTGGAGCCTTACTCTTGAAAAGAAAGTTACAGTCGCTCATAAACTTTTAGAAATACAGAACTTTTATTCCCACACCCTTCCAGTAAAACGTTAGTGCTAAACTCAGTGACAGGTGACTAAATTCTGAATTGGTAGGATTTTATAGATCAGTATGGAACTAAAGATTATATTCTAGTGTACTAGAGGTTTTCTTAGTAGTTTTTTTTAGTCTTATTTTATAAGGAACACAGAGCTCTCTCTCCTCAGTTGCTAAAGATTCTAAGATAGAATAATTTGGAGGCTGACAATGGTGTATTATCTGGGTTTCTGATTCTATTCTTTCTAGAGACTTAGCTACAGTGGACATAGTGGCAGAAAATCTTTGATGTTAGGAGGTAATGATGACCAAGTAGATGGGTTTATTTTTGGTATGTTTCAGCATTTCAGATACTCTGCAGTCATGGACATTAGTGGTCTTTTGGTATGTTGACATACATTAGAGGATGCAGAAAGAATTGAGTGACCAGAAAGTTTATGAGAAACACACATACTTAATAGTGGAAGTGAGTGAAGAACTGGTTGGTTGATGTCTTCAACTAATAACCATTCTCCTTCCCTGAACCAGTAACTTAAAGACTTGACTTTTCGTCTACTTTCTACTTTTTTTCACCTTTTCCCCTCCTCCCACCTTCCATCAATATTAGTTTAGAAACGAATAACACCAGAAGCCAGTTATCTTAAGACACCATTCTCATCTCTGTGGCTCCATGGGGCTCAGGTAAATCCCTGATTATACTGCCAGTCCCTGAATGTAGTGAAAGGTGACTCAGCAAACCTGATGAAAGGCTAAGCAGGCAAAATAGTCACATTTGGCCAATTATCTGATTCTGACTTTCCCAGTATTCTCATCCAAAGACTTTAAATCAATTTGGGAAAGGCCAGGATTCTTTGGTAATCTGGCATGTGTACACTGGTGCTACATGGGACCTTTACAGATGTTAATGGCTTTCTCTATTCTACTTTCGTCCCTCTTACCTTTCCTTATTCACCTGTGCCCCCTCGCTTCCCTTCTTTTCTGCCCTTTGACTTTTTCCTTTCTCCCCTACCCCATGTCTCCGTTGATTTTTATTCTTTCAGCTTTGTCACCGAAAAGACCTGGACTTGACAAAAGTAGGCTACCTTGACTCCAACACTAACAGCTGTGCTGACAGACCTTCCCTGATCAACTCGAGTCATTCTGACCTGTCTCCTCATCCCTCTGTCGGACCCACCTCTGAGACTGGTTTTACAAGCAGGAGTGGAGATGGACATCAGACTCTTGTGAGAAACTCGGACCAGACATTTCGGACAGAGTTTAACTTGATGTATGCCTACTCCCCATTGAATGCTATGCCTCGAGCAGATGGATTGTATCGAGGGTCTCCCCTGGTAGGGGATAGAAAGCCTTTACATTTGGATGCGGGCTACTGTTCCCCTGCAGAAGGCTTTCCCAGCAGATATGAACATGGTTTTCTGAAAGACCTCTCTCGTGGATCCATGTCACCTGGTGGCGAAAGGACTTGTGAAGGAGTCCCATCTGCCCCCCAGAACCCACCACAGAGGAAAAAGGTAAGTGTTTCACATTTTATAGACACTTCTGAAGAACATTAACTGAATAATTCAGTAAGTAGTCACTGAGTTACCACTATGTTCTCAGCACTGTTCTCAGTGTGAGGAAAATGAAGTAAGACACAGTCTCTTGGCATGTTCAGTGAAAGACTATATATTAATACAATTTGATGAGTGTTGTAAATATTAAGCAAATTTAAATGCTTCTCATGTATGTGCCATATAGTTGGCTAGACAATTCAAAGGATAAAGCAATGAAAATGAATAATGCTACTTTACATGTTTTATGCTACTTTTCATGTTCTGGGCACCATTAGGCTCTTATGCATTTAGCCTCACAATAGTCCTATAAGATGGGTAATTTCCCATTTTGCAAATGATGGAATTTAAAACCAGTTGCATAACTTGCCCATGGTCACACAGATAGTATATGATTGAGCTAGGACACTCCCCAGGTCTGCCTGATTCCAGACGGTATGCTCTTACTGCCACCATGCCATATCGCCGCTTCGATTTCGCCCTGATGGAGCTTGTAGCAAGTGAGACTGAGCTTAGCAGATAATTATATTAATGATGAGAAAAAAGAACAACTTAATAGAGGAAACCTGGCCAAGTTGGATAGTAGAGGGTGCTTGAGGACAAACAAAGAGGTTCGTAGCCAAGTTTGCGAGGAATAGCGTGAAAGGTGACAGGTCACTGGTTTGGCTGATCTCAAATAGTAAGTAATCAATCACTCAACATATTGAGGGGATGAAGATGCTGCAGAACAGAGCATGACAAGTAACTGTGGCACTCCATTGAGCAGGCAGCAGGAATGTGATACGATTGCAGTTCAGTGTTGCTGTGGTAGCAGGTGAGAAGTGAGGAGAATAAAGATGGACAGGGCCAGGTCACAGAGATCTGGTTTGGGGCTTGACTTGTAGGTGATGCCTGTTCTGGAAATTACGAAGCCAAAAATTTGCTTTTTATGTCAGTGATTTTCAGCTAGGTTTATTTGGAAATGCACAGGAGTATTTTGAGCTGTCCAGTAAACTTCCATTTACTGGTCAGATCTAGAGATCCTTAAATGTCCTCTGTGTGTGACAGTCTCATGTAACTGCCAAGTGTCTATGGTACTCTTGTTCACATGTAGGCTGGTGGCTTTTTATCTTTGCATTGGAATGAAATACATTACCAGAATTCTTACACTAACTCCTTTCTGTGATTGTGTATAGAAATTGCATACACAAAATTGTCTTACTTTGTGTTTTTGTTATATTTTATATTTGAACAGAAAATTGAGAGCCCTAAGTTATTAAAAGAAGGAGGAAACACTGGCAGATAATTTGTAATAAAATAGCACTGGGGGCACTGCCCTGGCAGTCTAGTGGTTAAAACACTGAGCTTCTACTGCAGGGGGCTTGGGTTGGGTCCCCAGTCGGGAAACTAAGATCCTGCATGCCAGGAGGCACGGCCACCCTGCTCCCACCCCGCACCAAAAAAAAAATTAGATTAGGTTTAGAATACTGTTGCATGAGACTCACAGATTTAGAGAACAAACTTCTGGTTGCTGCAGGGGAAGGGGAACAGTTAGAGAGGTTGGGATCGACATGTCTGCACTGCTGTGTTTAACATGGATAACCAGCAAGGTCCGACTGTATAGCACAGGGAACACTGCTCAGTGTTATGTGGCAGCCTGGATGGGAGGGGAGTTCAGGGGAGAATGGATGCATGTATATGTATGGCTGAGTGGCTCTGCTGTACACCTGAAACTGTCACAGCATTGTTAATCAGCTATACTCCAATATAAAATCAAACGTTTTTTAAAAAAAGATTACTCTTGCATGAACAGTATTGACTAGCAGGAACAAAAATGGTAACAAGTCTTTGGATTTCTGGTTTCATTTATTATGTGCAAAAATGATTGAAATCATGATCTGTTACTTCAGAAATATTGTTGAGCACCTGCTATCAGGCAAGTTCTGTGCTGGACATTAAAGACAAAAAGCCAAACAAATTTGTTCTCTGCCCTTGTAGAACATAACAGTTTATAAGTATACAAGACACTGTGTTAGGTCGAAAGCCAATGTAAGCACAGTGTGCTGTAACAGCCAAAGGTGGATGTACTAGGTGGGGCAAGGAAGGGGGCTTTCACTGTGGCAGTCAGGAAAGTATAAGGCAGAGGAATGGCAAGTTGGAGAGAAGTTTCGGTGGCACAGCTGTAGGGATTTCTGGGGATTGAGGAAGAGACTTTCTCAAACTGCACAAACTCCCAGCTCTTTACCTTCCCTTTTCATGTATTTTTGTTTGTTTTTGGCCATGCCACGCAGCATTTGGTATCTTAGTTCCCCAACCAGGGGTCGAACCTGTGCCCCTGCCTTGGAAGCACAGCATCTTAACCACTGGACCAGCAGGGAAGTCCCCCACCTTTCTCGGTGCTACCTTTGTTGCAAATAACTGTGATAGCACACTTCTGTTACATGGAACTGTGATCTCACTGGTTTTTCTGAAGGCAGAATAAAGGTTGTGGTCTACTTGTAAATGCCATTTTTCAAAAATGTCATATCCTGGTATATTCTCTTTTTCTAACCAGCTTCTCACTGATTTAAGTATGTAGCTGTGCTCAGGTCTCTCTAACACCTGGAAAAAGTCACCTGTTGGTGCCTGCTTTGTTTGCCTGGCCTACTAGCGGTTTCCTAGGGTTCCATGTTCTTTCCCCATTGCTAGTGATCCACAAATGATGTCTAGCTGGAGTCCTGTTTCTTTTTTCTTTCCTAGGTATCCCTGCTGGAGTACCGCAAACGGAAACAAGAAGCCAAGGAAAATTCTGCTGGTGGGGGAGGTGACTCCACACAGAGCAAAAGCAAGTCTGCAGGAGCTGGGCAAGGCAACAGTAACTCGCTTTCTGACACTGGTGCCCATGGTGTGCAGGGATCCTCAGCCCGAACCCCATCTTCCCCTCACAAAAAATTCTCCCCGTCTCATTCCTCTATGTCTCATCTGGAGGCGGTAAGCCCATCAGATTCCAGAGGCACTTCATCTCACTGCAGACCTCAAGAGAGTATCAGCAGTAGGTGGTAAGTTTAAGTTTGACGCTCTTATGATTAAATTCAGGAGGGAAATAAACGTCTAGACTCTTTACCTAAGATACATGGAAACACTTACCTGAGAAAGCCAGCCAGCAGTACTGTGTATCATATTCGGCTGATTTAATAGTATCAGTCACAATCCCCGAACTTTACAGAAGCAAACAATTGCCACCGAGCCTGCAGAACAGTATGTTGGATGGCATATAGTTGTGAACACAGAGGAGCTATTTCATTCACTGGGCACTAACACTGCCTCTTCTATTTTCTCATTTCATGTGCAAGGTAAGTCAGGAGATGAGCTCAGTTCCACTGAAATTAACATCAGGTGTCTCAGTTCCACATTGCTAGCATAAATATATTTCAGACACAATCTGAAAGGATTTGTCTAGTTTAAGATAGATGACAAATAAATAGATAATATTGTCAGGTACTGAGTATCAAATGAGTGAAATATAAAGAATGAGGCATTTTAGGGATATTGAACTGAAGAAATGAGGTCTGGGAAAGAAGAGACATGGCTCAAATAAGTAATGTTCATTAATCTGTGAGACATTACTACTACCTACCAGTCACATGACTTCACAGAAGAGAAAAATAGCATTTCAAGATGGAGATTGAAGGCAGTAGACACCTTTAAATACCCCTTCTTCTTGATTGTGTTTTCTTACAGTGTTTATTCTTAGGTGCCTGACATAGTTTGAGGCAGAGAAAATACCTTGTTTTAAATTGGTCATGAAGAAAATGTTTTAAAAGAGGATATTTTAAGAAACATTGTACAGCTGTTTGTCAGAGCCTTGTTTGTTCTGTACTTTTAACTCTCAAGTCCTGTGGCATAAGCGTACACCCTGTTGTCTTCACAGGATGGTTCCCACATCGGTAGAACGACTCCGAGAAGGAGGGAGCATCCCCAAGGTCCTCCGAAGCAGCGTGAGGGTGGCCCAAAAAGGAGAGCCTTCTCCCACATGGGAGAGTAACGTCACAGAGAAAGACTCAGGTGAGCCGATGGCCTTTTTCTGCCAGCCAGGTTCAGGGCCACATGAGCCAGGCTCCACACAGTTCACACCAAATGCTGGGCTGAGGTGAGTCCATTTCTTAATGAGGTTGGGCTCCCTTACATGCAAAGTTCCAGCGCAGTCTTGCTTTCATTTTCTTGGGCAGTAGCATTCTTAAGGTCTAGCGTTGCTTGCTCTCTGTCTGCTCTTTTTTCCCAAAGGATACCTTTCTGTAACTCATCTCTCCAAAGCCCTGGGAATCACCTTGATGAAGGATGAAGAGAAAGAAGGAGACAGAAATCAGATCAGGCATTTAAAACAGCCCATAATTAACCACTCATTTTGCCCTTGTGGCATGCTGCACTCAACTGATTTATCAGAGAGCAGCATGGGTTGGTGCTGGCATTGGTGACTTGAATGAACAATTGCTCTCTCTCACTCATTCTTAGAAAATGAGTTGATTTTGTATTACCTTCCAGACCCTGCCGATGGTGAAGGCCCAGAGACACTGAGCTCAGCACTCTCTAAAGGAGCAGCCGTTTACAGCCCTTCCAGATACAGCTACCAGGTGAGGCAAGAAAGTGCTCATCTCTGGGCGTAGGAATGTGTTCTGGGTTCCAAATGTTTTGTGATCCTGGCCGTCCTTTGCAGTTGAGATACCGTCTTTGCATATAGTTTCAGCAGCCTTGGAAGTAAGTCATCATCAGCTCACCTTCAGGTAATAAATCATGCCAGAAAATTGAAATGACCAAAGACAGCCATTTTACTGTCTTTGGTATCCTAAAAAGAACAAATGTTGAAGAAGATGAAGAAGAAGAAGAAAAACAAAAAGTAGGGTCTTTTAAATTTCCACGAGCCTAAAAGGCTTAAATAGGGACTTTTTCACCTCCTTATGCTTTTCCTCCCAACTCTTTCTAGCTCCTGCAGTGTGATAGTCCACGGACAGAATCACAAAGCCTCCTTCAACAGAGTTCCTCCCCCTTTAGAGGACATCCCACCCAGTCTCCGGGATACAGTTATCGAACTACTGCACTGAGACCTGGGAACCCCCCTTCTCATGGTTCTTCAGAATCCTCCCTCTCTTCCACGTCCTATTCCAGCCCCGCCCACCCTGTGTCCACAGACTCGTTGGCCCCATTTACGGGGACACCAGGGTATTATAGCAGCCAGCCACATTCTGGAAACAGCACCGGCAGCAGTCTTCCAAGGAGGAGCTGCCCTTCTAGTGCTGCTAGCCCTACCCCACAGGGCCCCTCAGACTCGCCGACCTCAGACTCGGTTTCCCAGTCCAGCACAGGAACTCTGAGTTCCACCTCCTTTCCTCAGAACTCTAGGTCGTCATTGTCATCAGACTTCCGGACTATCAGTCTGCCCAGTGCTGGGCAGTCAGCTGCCTACCAGGCCTCCAGGGTATCTGCGGTTTCCAATTCACAGCACTACCCACATCGAGGGAGTGGGGGTGTGCACCAGTACCGACTCCAGCCACTGCAGGGGTCGGGGGTCAAGACTCAGACAGGACTTTCCTAGGGCTTCTGGATTTGGGCAAACAGAACTTGAATGAGCCCATAGCTGCTTCCTTCCAGCTGCCTCTGGAACCTAGGCCGAGCATATTGCTGGGGAAGGGGGTACAAGGTGCCAGAGGATTGGGTCTGGTCAACAAGAAACAAGACTTGTGGTCACGACTGGCTCTGGCCCTGGAGAAAGATGTAAATCTTGTCTGAAGCAGAGACTATAAAGAAGTTGCTCCCTGCTGTTAAGGGTACATTGTTGACAAGCAAATGGTGTTTCGGTTAGTAACGATTCTAAGTGCAATGAGTTGTGTTGAAGCCTCCATCTCCCATCCTTGCCTGTAGCCTGTAGTCACTTGTGCAGTGAGGACATCTTTTTAAATCCAAAAAAGAAAAAAGTTTTCAAAGGAAAAAAAGGTGAAAAGAGCCAATCTCAAAGCCCCAAGCCATCTGAGTAGTGTTAGAGTTTTATGCACTTATGAAAAAAGGTGGGTATATAAAACAACCATTCCAAAAGCAGGTATCTGGCCAAGGTGTGTTGACTGAGAATATTCCTTACCTTTGTCTTAAAAACACCAAGAGGCAGGGATAGTGAAGTTTGGTGTGTGCTCTGAGGGGGTTCCTGGATCTCTGAAGAAATACTTGTGGTCAGTTCTTGATTATTCAGAAGCAGATTATTGTAGTAGATTGTCTGAGCCCCCAGCTGGTACCAACCCACTCCCCTTCCCCAAACTATTTCACAGCTCAGTAACCCATGAAGTAAGTAGGGAAAGAAAAGAGATGGGCCAATTGCATTGCTACTTACCAGCCATTGACAATGCATTTGATTAGGAAGAGTTCCAAGTAGTTTGGGAGTTCTTTGAATTTTATTTTTTCTACTCCCAGTTAATCAGGAGTTGCCAATCCCCAGAGTAGGACCACCTCCATGATTGGAGAGCATGCACTCGTGACTGCAGGGTAAGAGTGGAAAGCTTTGATTGTGGAATGGCACCGACAGGACTGATTGTGTGTGGGCATGTCCCACGTTTCTTTGGGAGATGCTTATTTGAGAGTGGCCCAGGTGAGAGTGTTTTAAAGCCACCCACACACCTAATGACACCTGTTCTGGATGAGAGATGAGAGCAGACTGGCTTCTCCCCATCAGTGCATTGTGCCTGTTGTACACCCCTGGAGGAGCCCTGGGCCAGCCAGGTGGGGTACACAATCTTTTTAAATTCCATACGGTTGCCAGCTTATTTCTTTCACTTGTTTACTGTAATATCCGGCGTGTTTTTATTTATCTAATTTTTGTATTCAGTTATAACCATGGTAGGGGTAGCAAATATCTGACAGGTGTAATCCCTGGTGCTGCAGTGGACCTTACTTCTTTCTTTTGGACAAGATAATACTGTGAGTCTCCCTCCTTCCCTCCAATTCGTTTTTCCCTTTTTTCCCTCAGCCTCTTGCATCCCCTTTTCTTTCTACCCTCTCCTACAACTATCATATGCACAGTCTTCTCTCTTTGTGTGTGACTGTTACAAAATTTCACTTTTTCAAAATTCAAATCAGGTGTTTGCTCAAATGAGGGGAGATTTTTTTTTTAATGCTGAAACGTCAGCAGAATACTTTTCTTTATGTTGTTTCCCCCACAAACCCATCAGTCTGGGAGAGCGTTGGAGTGGAAATCATGTTGCCTGGGATGCTGGTTTCTTTGTATATTATATAAAACGTATGTAAATGTCTCTCCATTTGGGCTGGGGTTTGCATTCTCCCCTTGGCTATTAACCAAGGGGAGAGGCCAGCGGGCAGGCGGCCCTCACCCTGCCTGGCACGTGCAGAGACCCCAGCCACTCTGTGTGGGCAGGGTGCTGTCAAGACCAGACCTCTGGGGGGGGGTGGGGTGGGGGGTGGGGGGGACTCTTGGAAGGGAAGAAGTATTACTTCTTTCTCAAGTGGAGTGTTTACACCTTGCTGTAACATTTGAACTTTCACAAGAGATGTAATAATTTTGATAATAAAATTCTTAACCATAATAATCATAAGTTGAGAACTTCTTTGTCCAATTCTGTGACACTGCCTTGCTTAGTTTTCCTGAAGCTGTCGTTAAAGGGAGCAAGATGGACCCACATTCAGGAGAGTGTGCTCTTGGTGGAGTTGTGTTGCCCATAATGGGGCCAGGAATACAGTTTGATCTTCCTTCACCAGTTTATGACTAAGATCAGGCAATAAGTGGGACTTCTCTGTTGGTCCAGTGGGTAAGAATCTACCTTCCAATGCAGAGGACCCAAGTTCAGTACCTGGTTGGGGAACTAAGATCCAGCATGCTGTGGTCAACTAGCCGTACACTACAACTAGAGAAGCCAGCATGCTGCAGTGAAGAGCCCACGTGCTGCAACAAAGACCCAGCCTGGCCCAAAACCATCAGGCAGTGGTCCTTTACTAGAGAGCTGCTGGGTGCTAAACTGTATATGAGGTGCTGGGAGTATGAGGTAAGACAGCCACTGGCTCCATTCCGAGGTGCTTTGCTTTCGGTGTGACGCAGATGTTAGAAACGGAACTGTGGTAAGGAAATAAGCAAGTGCACGCTGTATACAACTTCATAGTTCACCAGACTCTTCCACTTAAGTCATTTGCTAGCTCATTGAAGTTTCAGAGGATACAATATGTCTAAGATTTCTCTCATCCAAATGACAGGCTCAAGCTGACAGTCTTGGAAATTTTGCAGTTTACCCAGGAGACAAATAAAGATGCTTTGAAACTAACTAAAAATCACTTAAGTAACTGAAAAGTTGTATCATTTTCTTTCTTGCCTTAAAAATAACAGTCGGGCCTTTTTAGCTCTGAGGAATCATTTTTATGGTACACGTTCTCTGTTTGGCACAGCTCACCCTGAAGAAAAAAGTGCACTGTTCTCCAAATGGACTATGTATTTACTTCAAAACCACACTGACCATCAGGGCATCAACCAGAGCTGGAACAGCCTTCGTAACCTGCTATGAGGCTGAGACAGAAAAGTTCCTATGCTGAAGATCAGTAAAGGAAAGAGCTTAGAGATAAGCATAGCTACTGAAGGAGATGCTGTGCCTGCTCCTACACTCAAAACTTAACTCTGGGAAGATAATAGTTTTGTATATTTCTCAAGTACTCCATAAAAGCACACAGGGCAGTCACGGTAGCAGAACAGAGCCTTGGACAACTTTATGTTATGGGAAGCCTCCATATCCCCATCAGCCGCAAAACGAAGAAAGCGTGAGACGTTCGTGTTCCCGTGTCCTCTCCCAGAGGAAGCAGTGGCATGTCTGCTAGGTCTCGGAACTTCAGATGAACACTCACCTGGAAGTTCAGCAAGGCAGTGTCAGAACAGCAGGCAAGCTAGCATGGGTGTGCAGTGTGTACAGAAGGTGTGTGGTTAAGTCTGAAGGTGCTGGAGCAGTCTGGGCCCAAGAAAATTCTAAATGGAATTTTGCAGGGGTGAAGGATCACGTTAAATGAAGTATTTTGAACGAGTAAAACTAGGATTGTCCGTAAAGGTGTTAAATAACTTTATTTTGTTTTTAACTCCTGAGAGAAACAGTTGGTCATAAATCGGTCAGCTGGATTTCATCAGCTGTTGTTTGCAAAGTTCATATTTTAGCATTTTGCACGCACAAAATATGTGCTGTAGAACCTTGAAACTGGGGGTGGGGGAGAATCATTCCTCCCTTTATTAACGCATTAAAAGTGGGTAATAGTACCAAAGTCAAATTCCAAACATTTACAAGAAAGGAGCAGAATAATATCCCCACAGACAGTAAGTGTATACTAATACAATATGACAGGAAAAGGAAATAACAGTATACAGATTGGTAAGGAAGAAATAACTGTTCACAGAGGACATAAATATCTTAAAAAGAAATGACTGCTCACAAAAACAAACTCCGTGCAACTAATAAGCATTTATAGCAAGGTTTCAGGGAATGAGGTTAATAACTAATGTCAACTGTTTCCCTATATATCAACAACAAACAAGTGGAATTTGAAAGTTAAAACACAACATTTACATTTGAACCCAAAAAAGTGAAATAAGTAGACATCTAATAAAAGGCCTAAAAATCTATATGAGTAAAACTACAAAACTCTTGGTGAAAGAACTAAAAAATGTTCCATGGCCATGAATGGGAAGACTCTTGTCAGGATGAATGATCTCAACTTGATCTTTAGATTTGTAATCCTAATAAGATTCCCAGCTGATTATTTTCAGGATATCAACAGAATGATTCTGACGTTCATAAGCAGAAGAAAAAGGCCCAGAATAGTGAACACAGTGCGAAAAGGGATGAATAAAGTCAGCCAGGCTTTAATATAAAGCTAATCAAGACAGCCTGGCATTGAAATAAGAATAGACAAATAGGTCAATGGAACAGAATATAGCACCCAAAACCAAACCCACACAGTTAGGTTCAGTCGCTCAGTCATGTCCGACTCTTTGCGACCCCATGAATCACAGCACGCCAGGCCTCCCTGTCCATCAGCAACTCCTGGAGTTCACTCAGACTCAAGTCCATCGAGTCGGTGATGTCATCCAGCCATCTCATCCTCTGTCATCCCCTTCTCCTCCTGCCCCCAATCCCTCTCAGCATCAGAGTCTTTTCCAGTGAGTCAACTCTTCGCATGAGGTGGCCACAGTACTGGAGTTTCAGCTTTAGCATCATTCCTTCCAAAGAAATCCCAGGGCTGATCTCCTTCAGAATGGACTGGTTGGATCTCCTTGCAGTCCAAGGGACTCGCAAGAGTCTTCTCCAACAGCACAGTTGAAAAGCATCAATTCTTCGGCTCTCAGCCTTCTTCACAGTCCAACTCTCACATCCATACCTGACTACTGGAAAAACCATAGCCTTGACTAGATGGACCTTTGTTGGCAAAGTAATGTCTCTGCTCTTCAATATGCTATCTAGGTTGGTCATAACTTTTCTTCCAAGGAGTAAGCATATTTTAATTTAATGGCTGCAGTCACCATCTGCACAGATACAGTCAATATTACTTGACCAGCAAGGGCAATACAATAGAGAAAAGATAGTCTTCAACTAATGGGGCTTGAATAACTGGACATCCATATTCAAAAAAGGTGAATCTAGACTCAAAGCTTACACACATCACAAAAATTAACTCAAAATGGATCACAGACCTAAACATAAAAAGCGAAACTGTTAAACAAACCTAGATGATAACAGTCTAGAAAGTATACCACCAATACCACCATCCTTGAAAGAAGTAACTGATAAGCTGAACTTGATTAAAATTAACATCTGTTCTGCGAAAGACTGTCAAGAGAAGAAAAGCCACATACTGGGAGAAAATACTTCTAGAAGACACCTCTAATTAAAGGACTGTTACCCAACATAAAAAAGCTCTTAAAACTCAACAATAAGTAAGCAGACAATCTTCAGATTCAGTGTAATCCTTACCAAAATTCCAGTGGCATTTTTCACAGAAGTAGACAATTCTAAAATATGTATGAAGCCACAGAATACCCTGAATAGCCAAAGCAGTTTTGAAAAAGAACAAAGCTGGAGGCCAGTTTCATGCTTCCTAATTTCAAACTATACTACAAAGGTATGGTGATTACAGCAGTATGGTACTGGCATAAAAACAGACATGCAGATAAACGGAACAGGACAGAGAACCCCAAAATAAATCCTTGCACGTGCGATTGATTAATTTATGACAGAAGAGCCCAGAATAAACAGGGAAAAGAGTCTCTTCAGTAAGTGAGAAAACGGGACAGCCTCGTGTAAAAGAATAAAATGGGATAGCTATCTTAGACCAAGTTCAAAAATTAACTCTCGACGTATTAGAGACTCAAATGTAAGAACTGAAACTATAAAACTTCTAGAAGGAAGCAGGGCAGTCTCCTTGCCGTTGGGCTTGGTGATGGTTTTTTGGGTTTGACGCCACAAGCGAAAGCAACGAAAGCCAGAGTAAACAAGGGGGACCACATCAGACCAAAAAGCCTCTGCCCAAGCAAAAGGAAGGAGATCATGGACAAAATGAATGGGAGAAGATATCTGCAAATTTAAAAAATGACCAGGAGATCTGGAAATACATTTTTCCAGATAAGACATACAGATGGCAGACAAGTACATAAAAGATGCTCCCCATTAAGCACCAGGGAAATGCAAATCAAAAACTACAGTAATTCATCACTTCACGCCTGTTAGCATGGCTGTTATCAGACAAATGTAGTGAGGATCTGGAGAAAAGTGAACCTATGTGCACTTTTGATGGGGGTATAAAATTGGTACAGGCTTTATGGGAACCAGTATGGATGTTAAAAATTAAAAATAGAACTACTGTACAATCTAACAGTTCCACTTGTGGATATTTAACTGAAAAAAAACAAGAACAGTAACCCAGAAAGACCCCCAAGTTCACTGCAGCATTATTTACAGAAGCCAAGATACAGAACCAACCTGTGTGTCCATTAACGGATGAATAAAATGTATATTGACAATGACAGCCATAAGCAAAAAATTAAATCTTGCCATTTGCAACAACATAGATGTTCCTTGAGAGCATTATGCTAAGTGAAATAAGAAAACCAGATACCATATGGTCTCACTTATATGGGTAATCCTAAAATCAAGTCATAAATACAGAGAACAGATTGGTAATTGGTTGCCAGAGGTTGAGGATAGGAGTAGGCAAAATGGGTAAAGGCGATAAAAAGGTCAATCTTGGACTTTACTAAATCAGTCTTAGGGATGTAACTACAGTGTGATGACTATAGTTAATAATACTGTATTTGCCAGTTACTAAAGGAGTAGATCTTATAAGTTCTCATCACAAGAAAACAGTTTTGTAGCTGTGGTGATGGATGTTGATTAGACATTGTGGTGATCATTTCACAGTGGGACTTGTTGTATACAGGAAACTAATATGTTGATGATAACCTGTTTTGTGTTTTTAATTAGAAGCTGAGGACAGTATGGCAGCAGATCTACATAGCCTTCACATTGTAGGTCCAGCCTACACTTTTAGCTTTATTTCACTTACATAAACTTTTTATGTCAACTAACGTGACTCTCGCTTCTTTACGGTCAAGATTTTACTATGTTTACAGAGGTTTGCATACAGGTTGTCTTAACTCTTTCAGAATTTGACAGAAGGGAAGTGAGAAGGAATAGCACTTTTTTGAGAAGTAAATGGGTTTTCCTGATTAGAACATCACTAGACAGAGTTGAGGTCATGAAGTATAAATTGAGAAAAATGTTTACCTGGAGAAGCTTGCAAAATGGAAATGGTGGTGAGGAAAGTAGCAGTGTTTAATTTACTGAAAGGGTTTAGCAAATCAGTCAGACTAGTTGGTTTTCAAAGACTGTACTTCAAGATGTGGATACATTTTAAGGTCCAACAGTATTGAAACCCTCCAGGAGGTATATAGCCTACTAGAGCTCTTCAGTTCAAATAAAACTCTATTTGGGGTTACCTGGAGAATGCTTTTTTATCATACCCTTGGCAAGAATAAAGAAAACAGCCTTATTTCTAAATGGGCAAAAGACCTTGATCAGATACTTCATGTACAAATGGTCAAGGAGCATGTGAAACGATGTTCAACATTGCATGTCACTAGGAAACTGCAGGTTGACGCAATAGTGTGATGTCATTACCTATTAGAATGACCAGAATCCAAAACAGTGACACTGCCACATGCTGGTGAGGATGTAAAGCAACAGGAACTCTCATTCATTGCTGGTGGGAGTGCAAACAGATGCAACCACTTTGGAAAATAGTTTGGTAGTTTCTTAAAAAACTAAACATGCTGTACTCCTGCCACACAGTTCAGCAGTCGTGATTCTTTGTGTTTACCCTATGAAGGTGAAAATATATGTCCACGCAAAAGCCTGCACATAGATGTTTACAGCAGCTTTATTGATAATTGCCAAATCTTGGAAGCAGCCAAGATGTCCTTCAGTAGGTGAATGGGTAAATAAACTGGTATTCCTGAAAAGTGGATTATTACTCAGCACTAAAATGAAACAAATTACCAAGCCATAATGGAGAAACATTTAATACATATTACTAGTAGAGAAAGAAAACCAATCTGGGAAGGCCACGTACTGTGTGATTCCAATGATAATGTAGAAGTGTAGAAAAGGTTACAAAATCAGCAGTTGAGACAGGAGGGTGAATGGGCAGAACACAGTGTTTTTACAGTGGTGAAACTTTTGTATAATCCTGTAATGAGAGAGACACGTAATTTTACATTTGCCCAAATCCACAGAATGTGAACTTTAAGGTAAACTATGGACTTCATGGGGTGTCAGTGTAGGTCCATCAATTGTAACATGTCCCATTTGATGGGGCTTGTGGATAATAGGGGTGTCTGTGCATATGTGGGGCAGAGAGAATATGGGAAATCTCTACCTTCTGACTTTTGTTGTGAACTTAAAATTGCTCTAAAAGAGTCTCTCTTTTTCCTTAAGTGACAAAGACCAGGGGGAAAAAAGACACGTAAAATAGATGTTTCCAAAGACAGATAAAACAATACCAAAAGTTATAATTTGAGAAAACTTTCCCTGAAATATTTCAAACTACAAATTGAAAAAATATATTGCATACCTTGTAAATTCAACCCAGGATTCAAACCCAGTATCAAAACATCCTAAAATTGGTGGCATTCAAAGAAAAGAAGAAGCAAAAATGAAAACCTGGGTGGATATCCAGCCCTCCTTAACAAAGTTATTTCTAATGGAAGAATGTTAAGCTCTATCAGGCTTCCTGACAGCAACACTTTATGGCAAGAGAGAATGATACATTTAAAATACTCAAGACTGTGAACCAAAAGTTTCATAGCAACTATGTTATAGCAGCAAACTGTCATCTGCATGCAAGAACTTGGGGAGCTTTATTCCTGTTAATTCTCTTTCTTAGGAATCTGTTAGAAACAGCTGATTGAGGTGAACAAACTGTCTTGAGAAACATCAGCAGAAAGTCTGATAGTTAATTATATGCAGTTAGAACTATGAATGCAGAATGTAAGGTGAAATTGCAACATCAGCTGGTGTATGTGTAAATCAGTTGTAAATACAGTGCAACTACAAAGAAATAAACAGGAAAGAATATGGTTTTACATATTCTTGTAATGGTGATTACATTGATGGTATTATATCTGATGGCTTTAATGTGAGATAAATGAATCCAGTTGTGAGAACCAGAGTTCACTTACAGGTAAAAAGTTACAGATGTTAGGCCAAAACCTTCCTTGTATCAGTATTAACTCGACGTATTTTGTCACAGATAGATTAGATTGATAGATCCCATATCTACATATATATGTGTCTGTCTTAACTCTGTCAACTGGAAAGGCTTAGAGAAATGGCAGATATTAGTCTGAGGGAGGAAATGTACCAGGAGCACCCTGGAACATCTTGTCATATCAGAGAGTGAAAGTTGCTCACTCATGTCCCACTCTTTGCAACCCAGTGGAGTATACAGTCTGTGGAATTCTCCAGGCCAGAAAACTGGAGTGGGTAACTGGTCCCTTCTCCAGGGGATCTTCCCAACCCAGGAATTGAACCCAGATCTGCATTGCAGGCAGATTCTTTATCAGCTGAGCCACCAGGGAAGCCCAAGAATACTGGAGTGGGTATCCTGTCCTCCAGCGGATCTTCCCGACCCAGGAATTGAACCAGGCTGTCCTGCATTGCAGGCAGATTCTTTACCAGCTGAGCTACCAGGGAAGCCTGTCAAGGGAGCAATGATACTATCAAAGATAATTTACGGTTAGGTTTGAAAGACTTCCAACTTTTTTTAAAGAGGCTTCTGCTGACCGATGATACAACATTTTGAGCATTAATTATGATAAATGTGTCAGAATCAAATATATTTAAATCCATGAATTCATAATGGTAACAAAACACAAGTAATTGTTCATCTTGGGAGAATGTTAGGAAAGCAACTCTTTCTGAAAACTAGAAAATGGAAGAATTCAGCAGTCTTGCCTTTCCTATACAACTGTATAGGCTAGACCGAAAATGAGGATGTTTTTCTTTATAGAAGCTTTCCCACAAATAAGAGGATGATAGAATTGGAGCATCACTATTTTTCAACCCCTAATTACACAAAAGCAATTAGACAGTATCTCTTGATGAAGAAAACAACTATGAACCAGTCATTAAAATGTGCAAACACACACTTGAATGTGAATCAGCATCTAGATCCAATTTGCTGGAAATACAGAGAACAGAGGAAACTCGTTTAACTGAACCACAAGAATAGAGCCAGCCAACTCCCAGCTACAGAACTCTATAGAACAAATGGTCCAGTTTCTTCAACCAATTGCAAGGAGGGATAAAAAGAAACCAAGTGGTAAAGACATAGTCAAAGACAAAGAATAGTCAAAACTAAACCATTTTGTTTGAAGATGCTCTCGGATGAAGAAATTACAAACGTTGGGACGTGATTACACTAAAACAGTGGTTATTAGGAGAGAAGGCAGGCAGTGGTTATTAGGAGAGAAGGAAGGGGATAGTGTTTGGGAGCACTTGAAAGGCTTCTGGGGTGGTTAGCAAGAGTCTCTTTGGTTATGGTTAGAAGATTATGTGTAATAGTTCATCTACCTGTACATTTGTTTTATACTGTAACATGTCTAACAAAACAACATGTCTAACAAACCACAATAAAACAGGCAAACAGCCCTGCAAAGGTCATTTGAACCCAGGGCCTCTGTCTGACTTATTTGCATATTTCTAGAGCCTAGAGCAGTACCTGACTAGAACAGGCATTCAACCCATGTTTGGTTGAACGAGTAAATGAATCTGAAGAAGCCTCCAACCACTCATGTTGAATTTCGATACCTACGTGAGCTTTCCAACACCTCCAGATCTGTATGGGTGCCAGCATATGACATCACCAGTCCTGCCCTGCCTCAGGAGATTTGAAAGGGTCTTAAACTAGAGCTCTGTTGTAAAGTTGGAGTCTGGCAAGTTCCACAGGCTTCACGCTCCTTAGTCACTTCGCATGATGACAGCTCTCCATGCCACCTGGCTGCCCAGTGCTTCTGCTTTGACAGCGCACCATCCTTCTGTCTTTCTGTCCCACCCTTCTCTTTAGTCTTTCCTGCAGGGCTGTTTCTATGATAGACAAAGCCTTAGCTCCTTCATATTGTCTCCTGACCTTAACTGAATATGGTCCTCTCCTTAGGACACCCTCTCCTTTGCGATCTTTGACATGAAGGCTGCTCCTTTCTCACACCCTATCGCATGGAGGCTCTCCCTCAGTGTTTCCAGACAAAATACATCTTGTACCTTCTATTAAAAATCTGTATTTCTTCTGCTCACGTACTGGTTAGTGTGCTTTCATCCCTCTTCCTGCTGTGGTCTTAACCATCCAAACTCTGATTCTTTGATTCTTGGAACAACTTTGGCTTGTCTCCTGCCCCTCCATTTCTGCCATTATTGTCATCATTTGGGTGGACATTCTAGCCAGGGTACCTCACATCTCAAAATCTTTTTCAAGAGTTACTCAGACTATTCAGGTCAAATACCCAACTTTCCGGTTAGCTACAGTCTCCTGACCTTGCAGCTGCTTTGTGTTAACTTCAGTGCTTTCATTTCTCCATGTCCTGCACCGGTCTGCCCCGCTGCAGTCTCTCCCTTTCCCATACCCAGCCTTGATCTGTTGGTGGATCTCAGAGTCGCCTTACCTTGCCCTTGCCTTTCAGTCTGTAGTCTACCTTCTGTGCCTGCCCTCCCACCTGTTGGTGCCACCACAAATTCAGTCACCTGTCAGTCCTTTTATTGACCCTTTTTTATCCTTTGACAGCTCCATTAGCAACTGTTCTAAAGTTTCATAATTCTTACTTATTCCCTTCTCTTTTCAGTAGACAGTCTTGCCTCCTGCTTCACTGAAGAATTGGCTGCCATCAGGCATGCATACGTGCGTGCATGTTAAGTTGCTTCAGTCATGTCTGACTCTGTGGCCCTATTATGGATTGTAGCCTGCCAGGCGCCTCTGTCTGTGGGATTCCCCAGGCAAGAGTACTGGAGCAGGTTGTCATCAAGAGCTCCCTAAACCTTGTACTTAAACCCTGTACTCTCCCCCACAAAAGAGGCTTCCTCTCTTCCGTTAGTCATCCTCTCTTTATCTTTAAACTCTTAGCAGCCATGACTTAGAAACCCTCAGAACTGTTCCATGTTGAAAAGAGGTTCCATAGTCTCCTCTGGATTACATGCTGATCCTGTCCACTGCTGGTTCACTATACTTCATAGTTCCTGAAAAAATCCCACTGATGTCCCCTTCTTGTCCACACTTCTACGGTAATCCTCAGTCACCTGCCATTCTCTCCCAGAACAGACCTCAATTCGATTCTACTCTCACTCTGAACATGCTTTTACCAAATCCAGCAGTGGACTCTTTGTCCCCAAATCTAAGGGACCCGTTTTTAAGTCCCTAAGTCTGGACCTCTCTACTCCATTTGACCAGTTGAACTTCCCCTTGAATTCTAAATCCTTGGTTTCCCTAACACCACATTCTCACCATTCTCGTCAAAGCTCTGACTCTTTCCGGACATCCATTCCTCTGACCATTATATATTAGTGTTTCCCAGCATTTGGCAACGCAGTTTTCTCACACAACACGGCCGCCCTGAATAAGCTCATCTATGCTTCACTTGTCATCTGCCACCTGCGTGTTCATCTTTCTGGCCCAGAACTTTCTCGAGCCCCCAAAGCCATGCAAGTCAGCTGACTACTGGACAGTCCATCAGGATGGCCCACATGTAGGTCTCAAATTGATTGTCTCGTCACCTGCTATACTGGGAATTTTTCCCTTTCCCCTCAAGCAAAAAATTTAACTCTCCTCCTCAGTGCCACAGTCCCTTAGCACACCACCACCACCTCTGTCAGTATAATTCAGATTCCTAAATGTTACATCCTTTACCTCTCTCGAAACCACTGCCACCACCTTGCTTCAGGCCAGACTTCTGCTTTATTAAATTGTCCCCAACTAACTCAGCCCCCAAAATGCAAGAAGAAGAGGGATCTATCTGAAATGCATATCTAATTGTGTCCTTTTTCTGCTTGAAATCCTTCCCTGTTGCTCTTAGGTCTGAACTGCTGTAAACAGTGTCAGAGCTTTGTCATCACCTGGCCTTTGCTGATCTCTCCAGATGAATCCCTGACCCTCCCTACCTCACACTTTACAGTTCAGCATTATTAAATTGCTCTTCTCCACAGGTTCAATTCTATTTCTCATCTCAGCCTTTTTCCCCCAGCTGCCTTCTTTCATGAATGGCTTTCCTGGCCCCTGCCTACCTACCTCCTGTTCATTCTACAGTAAAACCACCCATCCCCTGCTCTACCCACCCCACCTAAAGCCATGTAAGGTATCCCTGTACCCACAGTACCCTGCACCAGGCAGATTTCACATTATTGTTACATGTTAATATACCCAACCAGACCATTAAGACAAAGGCTCTGATTTTCTTCAAGTTCTAAGCAGATACTATGTGCTCAAAATGTGTTGAATGAAGGCTCAATTCCCAAATGCAAAAATTATAGTCAATAGAGCTGCCATTTGGGGCATGTTACTATGTGTAAGACACTGCAACACAATTCACAGGCATTCCCTCATCTGTTCCAAGTTCCCTGAGAGCACTGTCGTCATCCCCATTTACTCACTGGGATTTAGAGGTGAAAGGACTTGCCCACAGCCACTCAGGAGGAAAGGGTGGAGCCTTGTGTTCTAACCCATGCAGTCAGGAGCTGGCAAAGATGGCCAGCTATTCTCTCTCCTGGAAACAACTCCAGTTTTAGTTGTTAACAGACTACATTTCAGTTAGGTGTGTGGTGTGACTCAGTCCTGTGGGATCTCAGGAAGTCTCCTTAAAATGAAATATGGACCAAAGTGACAAGTTCAGACAAGGTCATGAGGTGTCCTTGAGGATGAAACCCAGGATTGAAGATGGTGCTGAGTTCTGTGTCAGTCATGGTCTGGCTACCTTCATGTAAGGTCTGTTAATACACGGCTATACCTGGTACAAAGGGTCAGTTTGAATCTCACCCCTCTTAATCCCCTGGGGGCCAACTCAGAGAAGGAGAAGCTAGCATGGGTGATATAAAGTGTGTCTTTATTTGAACATCATTCCACCTGCACTGAAGCTCAAATCCAGCAGCAGCAGAAGGGGTCAGGACCAAAATCAGTGTTACCGAATTGGACGATGAACAGCGAGGACACGTTCAGACAGAACTTACTAATGGAGTGTAGACAACACCAAGCTATCCTAATGACACACAGCACGGGCCCTCTGCTGGTCAGAGCTCAGGGGAGGACTGTGGCTCCCTTGTTCACTTCTCAGGAAACTCCAGTCCCACCTGAAGGCCAGCCCTGAGCCAGGCAGGGGCCTGCGGAAGTTTCTCGTGCCAGGAAGATCCCAGCTTCTCCAAAGAGAGGGTTTTTTTGGCTTCCCTCAGTTCATACTGGGAGCTGCAGAAGGGTGAATCCCCTGTGCCCAAGCAGGAACCTCAACAGGCAGCCAGGCAGGAATTTTTCCCCACACAGCCTTCTCTAAAAGCTCCCCACTTCTTGGCTATAACAGGCCTGAAAAAGATCTTGAACCTACCCATGGTACTGATCCCCAAAGAGGAAAGGTCTCACATCCGGAGACCTGGAAGGACTTGAGCAAGCAGTGCTCTGAACCCCCTCGAGGTTGGAGCTGCCTTGGCCTCTCCTGAGAGTCCTGCATCAGGCAGAGGAAACCCTTTCTGGTCCAGGCACGGCGAGGGGAGGGGTGCCTCAGTGGACTGCTCACCCACAGCTCAGCCTTTTTCAGGGACCAAGAGATTCAGCTGGGAACAGACCATCTCCTCTGCTTCCGCCTCCTCCCAGAGGCTTAAACCAAGTTGCCAGGTGTGGGTGAGAGCAATGAACATCCTCGCTGTGATGGCTTCCTGACCCCAGAGAGCCATCTGGGTCCTGGCTTGCTGACGCTTCAGCCTCACCTGGGGCCTCACTGAAGCATCTCCTTCCTACTCTGCTCCCACCTCTGCTGAAGCCTCAGGGACAGGACTTTGGTTTGGTACCCACTCCAGCCTCTGTCCCTTCCCTAAGGTACCCTGGTGTTCCTTCAGTCCCACCAACACTCTCCTCCTAACCCAGGCTCCTGGGTGCATTGCCCTAGTCAGGGCAGCAGGGGGCTGGGCGAATGGTGGCAGGGAAGCACCGTCCAACCACTCCAAAGGAAACCACCCCCCTCTACCACTAACCCACTCCAGTGGCGCTAACCTGCTGGGCAATCACCTAGATGCAATTCCTTCCCAACGGGGTGGGGCACGGCTGCCTGGGCCCCACCTCTGCCTCTTAGGAGCTAGGTCCTAAGCTTCCCGCCAGCAGCGCACAGGGGTTTGTGGCTCCTGGGTAGCAGCGGCTCCCCATTTCCCATCGCCCTCTCCTTCCTTTCTTCCCCAGCGCCTGGCCCCCTGCAACTCGCCTCTTCCTCTGTCTCCTCACCATCCCTGTGCCTTCCTTGTCTCCGGCCACCTCCCCTCCCACATCCTAGTTCTCTATCCATCACATCCCCTCTCTGGTGACTCTTTCTCTACTCTGTCACACCTCGTTCAATCTCCTTGTAGCTCCATCCCTCCCCCCTCCCAATCTCTGTGCCGCCGCCTCTTTCCCCTGTCTCTATCTTCTTCCCATTTCTAATCACTGGTTCCTGCTCCCTCCTCCTGTTGGCTTCCAATATCGGGCTTTGGTTAGGATCTTGAAGGAACTCACTTCTACCCCTCACCCACCCCCCACGAGGCTCCCCCACCCTCTCTCTCACTCAGCGGGGGTCAGCGCGGGACCCTGGGGGGAGCAGGAGGAGGGGCACAGTGCAGGGGTCGGAGCATGGGGGAGGGGGTTGGGGGGGTGTGTTTGCCCAGGAGGAGGGAGTAGAGAGGGCAGGGATCAGGACTCTGCACGTTCCAGGTTTCAGGAATCCTCCCAAAACCGAGGCACGTGATTCCAGTTAGGGTCCAGCTGGGGGACTCTAGGGTCTCTCTTGGCAACCCTAACTCTCAGGTCCAGGTCCAGGGGAAATGAACACAGGGTTGTGAACACATGGCACTCGCTGCTTTCCTCTCTCCTTCGGCCTCACGTGACATGGTGACCACGTGCTTCCCCACTGAGCCTGCAGGGGCCTCCCGCTGCCCCTCCACAGTGGGCCAGGCAGCAGGTACCTGGAGACAGAAGTAGGCACACAAGATGAAGCTAACTGGCCACCCAGTGTGGGGCTGGAGGGGGCCATCCACACCCCAGGCCAGATGGCTCTACCACCAGGACCCCCAGGCAGTGACGGGAGGTCAGACACACCTATAGCCTCCATCCTGTGCTCCCAGGGGCAGAGGGGAGAGAGAAGACCCTTCATCTGCCCCACACACACACACGCGCGCGCGCACACACACACACACACATTCACTCATGCCTCGGCTCCAAGCATGCCCACTGGGTTTGAGACCGTGGGCAAACCGCAAGGCAAGAGGTGGGCAGGGAGAAGGAAGAGGTGGGGACAGGGTTACAAGGCCTGGGGATGGGGACAGGGGGTACCCTGTTCAGAGGTGACCTGCAAGTTCAAGTTATGCAGAAAAGTATCAAAGAGGCAAGACAGTCTCTGCCCTTGGCAGAAGGGGGTGGGGGGACACCATGAGATGGGGCAGAGGGGTGAGGCATCCCCTAATACCCCACTCATGGGCCTCTCCCCCAACCCCCAACCCTGACAACAGGGCCAAGAAGTCTATGCTGTACAAAACAGGCCAGGGTCAAGGTCCAGTCCCTGGTGAACCGTCCACGCAGGGAGGAGATGGCCAGCCCCAGGCTGAGCCACTTTCAGCCCCAGCCTGCAGCAGCCACACGCCACCAAGACAGGAGTCTGAGCGCGGCCTCCGGAGCGGCCTGTCTTGGCTCAGAGTCCGTGCTGACAGGGCCCCAGTCAGCAGCAGACCCGGAGGCCCTGTGCTTTCTGCCTTGGTGCAGCTCGGATTCCTTCAGGAGAGCTGGAAGCAGGCTGGAGCAGAAGGGCCTCGGGGAGGCCAGTGGTGCCTGGAGCTCTGTGAGGAGATGATGGAACCGTTGTTGGCAAAAAAGAAAAAAGGTAGGAAAGAGTCCGGTCTGCCCTGGAGCAGTATCTTGAATGAGTTTCTGCAGGAGGTGGGGACCAGAGGAGGCGAGGATGGAGCCAGGCCGCAGCCCTCCAGACTGGGGGAGCCTGGTGGGAAGCCACAGCGCCTCTTTCCCCAGAGACTCAGCAGGGCCCCGGCCAGGCTGGAGAGGAGGAGGAGGCCAGGGGCTGGGGGCCAGCTCCCTTAGGTCAGCTGAAGGAAGTGCAGACCCCCAGGGTCTGCAGGGCCTCTCCCCTCCCCCAGGCTGCATGTCAGCCCCAGCCTCTCTTCAAAGCCCAGAGTTCGCAGTTAGATAGCAGGTGAGGTGAGTCCAAGATCGGGGTCTTCCCTCGGAGCGTGAATGGAGGGATGAGAGGGCAGGAGACAGGACAAGCCGAGGGCAGATCAACTCCTGGGCTGTGATTCCGGCCTTCAGGGTCCCTGTGTGTGAGCAACAGGACACGGGAGGACTCCCCATCCGGAGACATCACCCCCTGGCCGCAACACAGAGCTTACTGTAGAGCCCACAAAATCTAAGAGAGAGAGAGAGAATTGGAGAAAGTCAGAGGCTGCCCAGCACTGGGGCTCCCTCAGCCCCTCCTCAGGGCAGAGCTGGGTGGAGGGCTGAGCTGCACAGGTTCTGAAATGCCACCAGGCCTGACGAGCTGGGAGGCCTTGGGCCAGCTCATTCAGCCTGAGCCCCAATTTCCTCATCTGTACAACAGACATAATAGCCTCCTCCTTCAGAGTGACTCTGAGGGGTCAAAAGACAAATGACGCCTGCTGAGGGCTCTCAGTTCAGTTCAGTTCAGTCACTCAGTCGTGTCCGACTCTTTGTGACCCCATGAACTGCAGCACGCCAGGCCCTGCACATAGTACACAGTGAAAATGCCAGTACTGTAGAGCTTAATTTTGTTCCGCAGGGCTTTGGCTCAGAACTGAGCTGTGAGGCTCACTCACCTTGAGTGCCCAGTGAGGGAAGGAAATCCCCAGATGCTGAAGGAAGGCAAACTGGGGCTCCCTTATGTCATTTTTAGGGCGCTTTAGGGAAGGAGGAGAGGACGCTGAGTGGTACCCACATGGGCAAACCCCCTCCAAAAGGCCACGTCAGTCTTTGTACTGCACTTCTGGAAGCGGCCACCAGAGGGCAGGCTCCGACCTCACGCGAAGACCATAGAAAGCACCAGGCGTTTGTGACACCAGAGACAGGAGCCTCAGAGGACAGCTCAGCAGCCCAGGAGGGCTCTGAAAGGGGGACTGGCAGCAGGGAAGAACTTGGCCTTCAGACTTGGACCTGGGCTCAAATCTTGGCTCCACCAATTAGGTGACCTCAGATAAGTTACTGGACCTCTCCAGACCTCAGCCGTCCCACTTATAAAATGGTCACGGTGCCTGCCTAATGGGAAGCTGTGACAAGTGACAGCTTTCAGTGAGCATTCACCACCTGCCCCTTCCTAGGCACAATTTTGCTTCATTGCAGGACAGCCCTGTAAGGTGGTAGCTTTCTCAACACCGTCGTTTTGGGTTTTTTTTTCTTTTCAGTTTTATTGATATATAGCTGACATACAGCACTGTAAAAGTTGGAGGTGTAGAGCATAATGATTTGACTTATATACTGTGAAAGTATTAGCAACCAATTTAATTTTTTTCTAATTTACTAAATGCTTAATAGATGGTAACCTTCATTTAAAACACGTTAAATATACATAACCTACATTATGTGAAATAGGCTACAAAACCCTCAGTATTTTTTGGCATTCTGAAATTTTTACACAAACCACAGCTGGGGGAGTACTGATTCAGTAGACAAAATCTGCTCTTTTCTTCTTTCTCTTACTCCAGTAATCACCTCTAAGACACGTTACACTGGAGGCTGAGTCTTCCCTATCATGGGGAGGGGGTCACTCTCCTCAGAGAAGGAAACCTCATGAAGAACAGGGATTGGGATGTGAGTCAGTATCACTCAGATTTCTCTAAGATGAGAAACATCTGACTTGTAGAAGGAAGCGTCTCAGGAGCATGAAATAAAAAGGTTGTTCTGAACCTGGAAGGCCTCCCCTCATCCCTTGTCTCATCTCATGAAGACAATTCTGAGGGGTTCTTCTGGGCTCAGGTGAGGTGAGTTGGGTAGAGTCCAGGGAGTCAAAGCCCAGCACTGGAGCAAGTGTCCCTGTGGTCGTCTGGTGTGCATGTTTGTATCCAAGTCCCATCATACCAAGAGGATGGTGACTATGGACAACTCCACAGATCAGCTCTCTGAGTATCCTCAGGAGATAGAAAGGACCTGAGTCTTACTTTTTTTCCCCACTATTTTCATTTAGGTACTGCAGGAAACAGGCTCAAAGAGGTAAAGTCATTTCTTAGCTCAACCTACTTCCAACACAAATAATTTGCCTTCATGGTCCAAGTGTATTCACACCACAATACTAGAGTACCTCCTGGAAAATGAGCTAATAACCGTCGCTATCATTATGCCCATTTTATAGATGAGAGACTCAGATGAATGTAATTAAAGGAAAGTGCTGAACATAGATCTAGCATCTGCTAACAGTTCAAGGAAGGTTGAGACTAAGAAAACGGTGAAATCCGATTTCTCAAGGCAGAAAACGGGCACCCAGACAGGCAGAGTGTCTCCCCCGTCTCCAGGGGCAGTGTGGGCCCCTGGGTCAGAGGCCTGACCTTCCTTTAGGAAACAGTCTGGAATTATCACTACAATTGTGAGTGTGCAATTCCACCTCAGGGAAAGACACTGAGAAAACAGAAAACAAAGACCAAGACAGCCGTTCTTGTAATGACCTTCCCAGTAACAGAAAGAAGAAAGAAAAAACAGGGAACCTCCCTAACAGCCCCTACAAGGAGAATGGTTAAGAACCTACAATTCTGTCGTCTTATGTAACACTAAGCATTGGATGAAAAGGACAAGATGGTTCTCCATAAAATGATAAAGATCTTAAAGATGTGCTCTAGAACTGAGCGCCAAGAGCAATCTGAGGAGGGATTTGTTTCCATGATGCCTCTCCTATATCAACATGACACAACCATGTATTTCATAAAAGGATGTACGTACACACATAGGTAAGCATCTGATAACAGTGGTTAAGGCTCTGGCCTTGGTGGTGTCAGCTTTTTCTTTACTGTATATTAATGTTACCTGATACATATGGAGGTTTATGTGTACTATACTAGGTATAAAGCATACTGTACCAAACATCTGTAGGCTCACCATGCTGGAAAAACTCACCAATAATTTGTACCCCATTCACCTGTCCCCCACCTCACATCCTTGCCTCTCTGCTTCCATTCCAACCACAGAGAACCACCATCCTACTTTTTGTATTGATCATTTGGGTTTGTTTGTTTGTTTTTAAATACAGTATTAAACTGTATTTAGTGTAGTGTTAATTAGTTTTTAGCTTTAAAAAATTATACTCTGTCATCTTCTGGAATTTGAGTCCCCCTGCCTCAATATTGTGTTTACAGGATGTAGCCATTCATTGTTACCTAAAACTGGCATTCATTCATTTCCACACGTGTAAACAATTCCGTGATGTGAATACGCCACTATGTATTTATCCATCCTCCAAGCTGTTTTTAGTTGCTTGCGATTTTGAAACTGCTGCCAAGAGCATTTATCCACACTTCTCCTGGGTTTATACTCATGGTAGGGTTTGCTGGGTCAGGCCCCTGCAAATGTTTAGATCTGAGGGATAACCTCAAACTGTCTCCAAGGCACTCGGCCTCTCTGTAAGGGTTCCTGCTTGGGCTTCCCTTGACTTGGAAGGTGTCCCGCCCCACCCCCAGCCGCCACGCCAAGCACGCCCACTCGCCTTTGTTCTCCTGCTTGAGCTCTTCCTGCAGCAGGTCGGTTTGCCGGTTCCCCAGCACGAAGGCAAGGAAGGAGAGGATGAGGGCGTTGAGGATGCCGATGATGGCCA
This sequence comes from Capricornis sumatraensis, assembly GCF_032405125.1. Classification (NCBI taxonomy): domain Eukaryota; kingdom Metazoa; phylum Chordata; class Mammalia; order Artiodactyla; family Bovidae; genus Capricornis; species Capricornis sumatraensis. Next base: position 62,698,531 of record NC_091078.1, on the reverse strand, counting down.
GGATGTACGCCCAGCGCACCGAACAGTCCCCCAGGGAGTACTTCCCAGTCTTGGCCCCGCACATGTCCCGGATCGTCTCGGCGTCCCAGCCGTCGGGGAAGATCATGCAGCCCAACACGAGGCACAGAGCTGAGGGGGCGCCGGGCCGAGCCCACCGCCGGGTCAGGAAGCAAGAGAGAAGGGGTTGGTTACTTCCCAGAGCCTGAGGACCACCGAAAGCCCCCCGTAGGCTGGGACCCCGCGTCCCCACTCGGCCCATCAACCCAGGAGCTTGTTCATCTCCCACCGACCTAGAAACTAAACTCTAGAAGGAGCAGAAACGCAAGGCCTTTGCCTGCCCCATCAGATCAACAACTCCTCCAGGAAGCCCTCCTGGAGACAGAGGAAAATAGCAAATCAGGGTCACCTCCTTAAGCTTCGTTTAGTATCTTGGCACATCGCTCCCTCATCCTCCTCATTCTTTATTTTTTATTTCTGTCATTTACGCAACAAATTTTTATTGAGCGCCATGTTCCAGGCTCAGTAGGCCATCTCCAGGCTGGGATCTCCCCCTCCTGGCAGTGAGAGTTTTTGACTATGTTTGCTGGAGTGACGTTGCCCTTTTAGTATCTGACAGTCCGGCGGAGACCGCATCACTGTGTCTGAGACGCAAAGGCTCCCAAAGGCTCAGGTTGGAGTAAGGGGGCCCTTGACCCCATGCCAGGCCCACAGGGTGCTAGACCTGGGTTTAAGATGACAGTGATGACAAAGTGGGGGTGGTGGTCAGTTCTGCCCACTGCCTACGAGACACAGCTAGTCCCCAGGGTGGGTAGGGACCCCTGGCTTTGCCATCTCCTTCCTTCAACGACCATATGTGAGAAAGCGTTCCCCACAGCACAGACTCCTCCCTGCCTGAGTTCTGCCTCTTCTGGTCTCACCCCCCACCTTTCAATAGGACAGTCCTTCCACACATCCCCAAGGATGTGTTCCTCACACTGACACAGGGCGCCTCAACAGCACTCTGATCTTACACACACACACACAGGAGCAGGCCTTCATTCCCCTCTCCTGTGCTCGCCTTCTTCAAGACAATTCTCCATACAGCTAGTCCATACAGTGTTCAAGGGGAGGCCACCTCTATTTAACGGCTGGGAAACGAGTTTGCGGCAAAGGGGGTGGCAAATGCAAAGAGCCTTGAGGCAAGAATGAGCTTGGTGAGTTAAAAGAGTTCCACAGTTTGAAGATGCCCTTTAGAAACCCAAATGGGGAAGAAAACCCAGGGAGCACTCAGGGCTGGAGATATAAATGTGGGAGCTGTGGACATGTAAATTCCCGGGACCAGACATTACAGAAACTGTCTTGAAGGCCCAGAACTGAGCCCAGAGGTGCTCTATCATTTATGGGGCAGGAAGAGAGGAGGGGCCTCTGGAGAGGGCTTGACCCATTCATCTCCCCATATTCCCCTAACACTTTCCAAGACCCTCCAGGACCCTGCAGAGAGGAGGAAGGTCAGTTGCCAGGGATGAAGAAGTGGCAGATGGCATCCCCAGGGCACTCTGAGGGGTCGGAGGAGTGCACTCCCACCTCCCCATTCTTGGTCCTGAATCTCCAGCTTGAGGCAGGGATGAGGAAAGAGCCCGAGGAGGAGGAAAACCCACCCCGTCCCTCTGCCTCCTCTCCCCATACAGTGTTTCCTCTCCCGCCCAGAGCATCCCCGTCTCCATAGAAACGCAGCCATATCCTGCGGGTGGTCCTCCTCCCTCCGCAAGCTCAGCGTTGAGTGAGTTTTTCTTCCCCAGGGCTCTGCGCCTGCACGTTCTCTTGGTCTCCGTGCCTCATCACTTACGTGCCTCTCTAGTCGTGCGTCTTCATTCCTTCTTCTTCTCCACCCTTTTCATCTTTTTTTGCCTCGCTCTTCACATGCCTCCCCCTCTCTCCAGCTAGTCCATACAGTTCTCAAGCCTCCGTCCTGACCCTCTTTCCTCCTTAGATCTCAGCATCTGACATTCATTCAACACCCTTCCTCTTCTTTCTTTTCTCACTTTTCTTCCTTCTCTTTGCCTATCCCCTCACCCTTCCCCCTCTCTGACTCTCCATATATTCCACAAATAAATTCTGAATATCTGCTATGTGTCAGGTACTGTGCAGGCTGCTGGGGACGCTGGCAGGCATGGTTTCTTGTCCTCAGAAGCAGAGGTGTGTGGAGAGGAATCAAATCAATATACAAATAGAATACTTATATGTGTCAGGGAGCGACTAGAAAGAGACCCAGAATTACAGGGACGCTCAGAGAAGGCAGGGGCTGGGACCTCTCCGTCTGTCACTCTCTCTCTCTGCCTCCTTTGCTCGGCAGTGTTCTCAGTGGTGGCGATGGGGCCCCAGAGACTGCTCTGGGAACAAGAAACACCCAGAAGTAAAGCAAATGGAGAAAAGTCACTCGGATGGGTTTCCTAAGACCTGGGAAAGACAGGAAGAGACCTCTAGGGACAGTGTAGGCCAGGTAAGTGATCAAGAGGCTCAACAGTCAGTGTAATGACTAGAGGGAAGGCAGCCTTCAACACCTCCATTTGCTGGATGAGAAACCGAGACCGAGGTCTTTGGAGTACAAGTTCAAGTATCTTTTTGAAGTGATGAGCTGGCTGAATTGGGTAGACACCGGTGCAAAGTGCAGGGTGGGGTGGGTGGGTGCATTGTGGGATATATAGCGTCCCCCTCGGCCTCGACCCACCACCCACGGTGCCTTACGACACTGTCAGATGTCACCTTGGAGGCAAAGCTGTCCCTGGTTGAGAACCACTGGTGTAGAAGGAGGCGCTCTCAGATGGGGCGCGACTGTCCAGTCACCCTAGAGTCCACTGACTTCCCAAGCAGCCAGGAGGTGCGAGAACTTTAAGATGAATGAAATTAAAGTTATTAATATGATAATGCTAACAAATAGTACTGAGTGCTTAACTATGTGCTAGGGTGCTAAGCTCCTAACATGCATGATCTCATTTAATCCGACAACAAATCTAGAGGAGGGAAAAATGATCATCCTCATTTTGCAGATGAGGAAATTGAGGAGCAGAGGAACTAAGTGTCATATCCATGTCACACAGCTAGGAAGTGGTGGGCTCTGTATTCAAACCCAGACAGGTCTTCACTTAATGCTTCTCTTTGAGCAGACTCACTTCTTTTTTTCCTTTGGCCACACTACACAGTTTGTGGGATCTTAGTTCCCCAACTAGGAACTGAACCCAGGGCCTAGGTGTTGAAAGCACAAAGTCCTAACCACTGGACTACCAGGGAATGCCGTAGACTTACTTTTAAACTGAGAGGCATTTACTTACAAAGTAAGCTGTATATCACTATCAAAGAAAGGAAACCAGGATCATTTGCCATAGATAGAAGGAAACTATAATCACAAGTATGTGTATGCACTCAGTGACTAAGTCACGTCCAACTCTCTGCAGCCCCATGGTAGAGAGAAACCAAACGTTGTTCTTAGGTTCAAGCTGGACACTTTTACCTGTCAGATGCTCTGAGCCACCTCAGAGTACCCTGAAAAGGAAGGAAATTCTGACAGGTGCCACAATGTGGAGGGATCTTGAGGACACTATGCTAAATTAAATGAGTCAGTCACAAAAGGTCAAATACTGTATGATTCCACTTACATGAGGAACCGAAAGCAGTCAGATTCCTACAGGCAGAATACTGGTCATCACGGATGACGGGAGGGTGTGGGGAGTTAGCGTTTAATGGGGACAGAGTCTCAGTTCTGTAGGTGAAGAGAGAGTTGTGAGGATAGACGGTACGGATGATTGCACAACGGTGTGAATGTACTTAATACCACAGAACTGGACACCTAGGAATTGGTAAAATGGTAAATTTTATGTAATGTGTATTTAATCAAAAAAGAGAGGAAGGAAGGGAGGAACGGGAACACAGAAAATGACATGAAGTATTTTCCTCATGGATGTGTATGTAATGCACACAAAAATATCTTGGAAATACAGAAATTAAGTTTATAACCATGGTGGCCTTGGGGCAAGGAGAAGATGGGGACTTTATCCTGTCTGTAATACTTCAGCTCTTCATGGAGTGAATGTATTCATGTATTACTCTTTAAATTAAAAAACATAATTAAAAATACTGGTTTTTCAGAGAATACACATATATACACACATAAACTTGCAAGTCTATATAAATATTTCTGGAAGGATACAGAAGCAACTTAATGATGGGCGCCTCTGAAACACAGCCCGGTGTGGTGGAGGAAAGGAGAGAGACACTGTTTATTCTCTGCCCTCCCATACTGTTGGAAGTATTTAACGTGTGCATAGATTACTTTGATGATAAAAACAATATTATTATGTCCAATCCTTTTCCACCTATGTCTGGCCATGAAATCCTCTTAAAGGTGTAAACCTTTAAGAATAATTTTAAAAACTAAAGGAAAGTTGAAAGGAAAAATGATAACTTGGGTTTGGAGAATAAACCCAGAATGAGACTAAAAAAGTGATGAATTAGTAAAAGAAAATAAACAATATTTGTTTTCTTTAAAGTGTGTGTGTGCTGTAAATGTGCCTTTATATAAAGCTTTTTAATTATGTATTTTATGCTTAGTTATTTTAGCAGAGTTTCATTATGATACCATTACACTATCCTCAAGGGACATCCATGGGGCCAGTCACTCCTAGAGGGAGGCCTTTGTTTACGCTCAGCTGGCCCCTCCATGCCTGATGTACCACAGCTGCTACCCATTACTAGGAGGTCAGATTGGATGTCCCCCAGGGCTTTCTTTTTCTGAGCAGTCTCCAAAGAGGTTTGCTATGGACTGAACTGGGTCCCCACAAAAGTGATATTTTGAAGCCCTAACCTTCAGTGTGAGAGTATTTGTGGAAGAGGCCTTGGGAAGGTAATCAGGGTTAAATGAGGTCATGAGGGTGGAGCCCCATGATGGGATTAGTGGAGCAGCCCTGAAGAGATACCCCATGTCAAAGGTAAGAGGAACCCAAGTAAGACGGTAGGTGTTGCAAGAGGGCACCAGAGGGCAGACACACTGAAACCATAATCACAGAAAACTAGTCAATCTAATCACATGGACCACAGCCTTGTCTAACTCAATGAAACTAAGCCATGCCATGTGGGGCCACCCAAGATAGGCGGGTCATGGTGAAGAGGTCTGACAGAATGTGGTCCACTGGAGAAGGAAATGGTAAACCACTTCAGGATTCTTGCATTGAGAACCCCATGAACAGTATGAAAAGGCAAAATGATAGGATACTGAAAGAGGAACTCCCCAGGTCGGTAGGTGCCCAATATGCTACTGGAGATCAGTGCAGAAATAACTCCAGAAAGAATGAAGGGATGGAGCCAAAGCAAAAACAATACCCAGTTGTGGATGTGACTGGTGATAGAAGCAAGGTCCAATGCTGTAAAGAACAGTATTGCATAGGAACCTGGAATGTCAGGTCCATGAATCAAGGCAAATTGGAAGTGGTCAAACAGTAGATGGCAAGAGTGAACGTCAACATTCTAGGAATCAGCAAACTAAAATGGACTGGAATGGGTGAATTTAACTCAGATGACCATTATATCTACTGCTGTGGGCAGGAATCCCTGAGAAGAAATGGAGTAGCCATCATAGTCAACAAAAGAGTCCGAAATGCAGTACTTGGAAGCAATCTCAAAAACGACAGAATGATCTCTGTTCGTCTCCAAGGCAAACCATTCAATATCACAGTAATCCAAGTCTATGCCCCAACCAGTAACACTGAAGAAGCTGAAGTTGAATGGTTCTATGAAGACCTACAAGACCTTTTAGAACTAACACCCAAAAAAGATGTCCTTTTCATTATAGGGGACTGGAATGCAAAAGTAGGAAGTCAAGAAACACCTGGAGTAACAAGCAAATTTGGCCTTGGAGTACAGAATGAAGCAGGGCAAAGGCTAATAGAGTTTTGTCAAGAGAACGCACTGGTCATAGCAAACACCCTCTTCCAACAACACAAGAGAATACACATGGATATCTCCAGATGGTCAACACCGAAATCAGATCGATTATATTCTTTGCAGCCAAAGATAGAGAAGCTCTATACAGTCAGCAAAAACAAGACCAGGAGCTGACTGTGGCTCAGATCATGAACTCTTTATTGCCAAATTCAGACTTAAATTGAACAAAGTAGGGAAAACCACTAGACCATTCAGGTATGACCTAAATCAAATCCCTTATGATTATACAGTGGAAGTGAGAAATAGATTTAAGGGACTAGATCTGATAGATAGAGTGCCTGATGAACTATGGATGGAGGTTCATGACATTGTACAGGAGACAGGGATCAAGACCATCCCCATGGAAAAAAAATGCAAAAAAGCAAAATGGCTGTCTGGGGAGGCCTTACAAACAGCTGTGAAAAGAAGAGAAGTGAAAAGCAAAGGAGAAAAGGAAAGATATAAGCATCTGAATGCAGAGTTCCAAAAAATAGCAAGAAGAGATAAGAAAGCCTTCCTCAGCAATCAATGCAAAGAAATAGAGGAAAACAACAGAATGGGAAAGACTAGAGATCTCTTCAAGAAAATTAGAGATACCAAGGGAACATTTCATGCAAAGATGGGCTCGATAAAGGACAGAAATGGTATGGACCTAACAGAAGCAGAAGATATTAAGAAGAGGTGGCAAGAATACACAGAAGAACTGTACAAAAAAGATCTTCATGACCCAGATAATCACGATGGTGTGATCACTCACCTAGAGCCAGACATCCTGGAATGTGAAGTCAAGTGGGCCTTAGAAAGCATCATTACGAACAAAGCTAGTGGAGGTGATGGAATTCCAGTTGAGCTATTTCAAATCCTAAAAGATGATGCTGTGAAAGTGCTGCACTCAATATGCCAGCAAATTTGGAAAACTCAGCAGTGGCCAAAGGACTGGAGAAGGTCAGTTTTCATTCCAATCCCAAAGAAAGGCAATACCAAAGAATGCTCAGACTACCACACAATTGCACTCATCTCACTCGCTAGTAAATTAATGCTCAAAATTCTCCAAGCCAGGCTTCAACAATACGTGAACTGTGAACTTCCAGATTTCCAGAGATCAAATTGCCAACATCCGCTGGATCATCAAAAAAGCAAGAGATTTCCAGGAAAACATCTATTTCTGCTTTATTGACTATGCCAAAGCCTTTGACTGTGTGGATCACAATAAACTGTGGAAAATTCTGAAAGAGATGGAAATACCAGACCACCTGACCTGCCTCTTGAGAAACCTATATGCAGGTCAGGAAGCAACAGTTTGAACTGGGCATGGAACAACAGACTGGTTCCAAATAGGAAAAGAAGTACGTCAAGGCTGTATATTGTCACCCTGCCTGTTTAACTTATATGCAGATTACATCATGAGAAATGCTGGGCTGGAAGAAGCACAAGCTGGAATCAAGATTGCCAGGAGAAATATCAATAACCTCAGATATGCAGATGACACCACCCTTATGGCAGAAAGTGAAGAGGAACTAAAGAGCCTCTTGCCACAACTACTGAAGCCTGCGTGTCTAGAGCCTGTGCTCCACAAAAAGAGAAGCTACAACGAGATGCCCATGCATCGCAGCAGAGTAGCCACTGCTCACTGCAGCTAGAGAAAGTTCACAGGAACAAAGATCCAGCACAGCCCGAAATAGATAAATAGAAATAAATAAATCTTTTAAAAAGAGATACCAAAGAGTTTGCTGTCTCTCCTCACCTGCCACGTGAGGACACGGCAAGAAGGAAGGAGGTAGCTGTCTGCAGGCCAAGAAGAGGACTCTCACCAGAACCTAGGTCTTGGAATTCTAGTTTCCAGAGCTAAGAGAAAATAAGTGTAAACCACGCAGTCTATGGTATTTTGTTGTTGTAGCCACATGCAACAATTTGGATGCCTCTTAGAGTCATAACACTGGGAAAGACTGAATCCACTTACGTAACATTCACACTGATAACCCTGGTCACTTCTGAGGAGGGAACTTAGGGGCTGAGGACAGAGACCTTGCACTACTAAGCTGTGGCCCCTTTTGAATCCAGGACCATGTGAATAAGTGACCTACTGAAACCATAAGGTAGGTGGGAGCTGATCGCTAATAAGTGACTGTTGCCAGAGATTTTTCACTCAGAATGGAATAATTAAAGCAGCAAAGAATCAAAATGCACAAGCCAAATGAAACTCAAAAAAATAATGAATTAATCACACACACAAAAAACATAAAACTTTATCCTAAGAAAATGCTCAAGAATGTACTCTTAAGAGTTAGCTATGTGGATGTCTTATCACGTCATTATTTGCAAGAAAGAAAAGAAGGAAGAGATGAGATGGAAGGCAGAGGGGGAGATATAATAAAAGAAGGAAAGAAATAAGCAGCTAATTATCCAACATCACAGGAATATTCTTTCATACCATGGAATACTATTCCCCTATTAAATTATATTGAGTAAGATTTAATGATACAGAAATTACTCATGATACATTAGGTTTCAAAAAGATGTGAAAAATAACATACAATATAATTTCACTTTGGGGATACTTACACAGTTATAGCAATAGTTATATAAATTTACCACACTAGGTCCTGTGCTAAGTATCTTACACACATTACTTCACTTAATCCCCACAACACTCTGTGGAATAAGTGCTGTTATTATCTTCTTTTTACAGTTGAGGACATAGAGGCACAAAGAGGTAATCCAAGTTATCTAAGGCCACAGAGCTGGTAAGTTACAGAACCAGGATTTGGACCCAGCTAGTCTGGCTCCAGAGCCTGCTCATAACCAGTACTCTATACGATTGCAGACCAACAGTTAAGATGACTGCTTCTGGGAGGGTGAGATGACGTGTGTAATCTTGCTTATCTATATTCTCCAGTGTCCACACAAAGAACAAGGATAATTTGACAAAGCTGTAGGTGAGAGATACGGAGGGGCAGTATAGCGCAGGATGCACGGATGGCTGCTCATGTCCTATCTTCTGTGAGCCCCTTCCTCACCTTTAGGATGGTTTTTCTAGAAAGAACCAGGCTGACTTTGGGGCTGAGAGGAGCCTGGAAAAGGGTCTGTGTTGGCACTGTGACCACAGCTTTGCAAGGGAGTGCTTCCCCAGGCCCGGTGCACCGGGAGCTGTAGGGAGAACCCCCCCTCTACCCCGAGACAGAGATTGTCCTCATGTCCTTCGCACCAGCTCCGTCCTGCCCCTCCCAGGGCAGGGGCTTGTGGCACAGGGGAGACGGGGTCTCTTAACAGTCCCACAGCCCACTGGATTTGAAGATCCAGGTCCAATCTTGGCACTTCTGTCAGCTGGGGAGTTCAGGGGTGGGAATCCTGGCTCCCCACGGCCCCCCCAGCACCCAGATGACGGAGGCACCCTGACTCCTCCCTTTCCCTCACTCCCACATCCCATCCACTTGCAGGGCTGACTGGCTTGACCTCCAAAACGTATCTCTGGCTGACCTCTTTTCTCTGTCTCCACTGCAGCCATCTGTCGAGGCTGCGTGGTCTCCCTCCCGCGTGACCGCAGTGACTCCTAACTGGATTCTCTGCTCTCATCCTTGCCCTCTCTTCGTCTGCTCTCCTCTCAGCATTCAGAGGAAGCTTTCCAAAGCAGACAGTGCCATTCACTCACCTGCTCAACACCTTCCCAAGTTGCCCCTTACGCTCAGGATAATCCCTGGGGCCTCTTCCTGGACTGTGTGGCCCACAGGCTCCCCCTACTTGCCTCCAAGCCACTCAGCCTCTGGATCCCTACAGTCCTGCCACACTGCACCTCCTTTCCAACCGTCATCCTAACACTAACCCTAACTACCGTTTTTGTTCAGCCCTACCCACCCTGCCCTAGAGGTCTTGGCACTCACTGTTCCCTTTCCCTGGGCCACTTCCTCCAAGCCATTCAGTCCCTGGGTTGTGGTTCCTGATCTCCAGGAGACTACAGTTTAGTCAGGGGACTGTTAGGAACACAAATAATTGGACCTGGTGTCACAGATGCTGTTACAGAGAAATGGGGTTCCTATCACTTTGTGCAGTAATGATAATATTTGGGAACAGTATTTACCGCACCACCCCTGGGTCCAGCCTGCACAGAGCCCTCACATGGCCTCTGGACAACCCTGGAATCCGCTGCCTGCTGCATCCCCCGCTGCCCTGGCTCAGCTCTGCCACACTCAGCTCAAGGACTCGGGCAGAAGCCCCCTGCCGCTCTCCCTACTTCCTGCCTCACTCCTCCAGTCTGGCCCAGGCCCATCCAGGTGGCCCCATCCCTTCCCCGTCCCCTCTAGGCTGCCGCTCTCCCTGCTTCCTGCCTCACTCCTCCAGTCTGGCCCAGGCCCATCCAGGTGACCCCATCCCTTCCCAGTCCCCTCTGGCTCCTCCAGGAAGCTGTCCTTTCTCGGGGCTGTTCTCAGCTTCTCTGTTGCTAATTTGAGCAGCTGCTCTGGCTCCTCTCTCCAAGCCGCCTTTTCTGGCTCCTCCTCCTCCTTGCATCTGAAAGGTTGGTGTTTCTGGGCTGGCTCCTCTTTTGCTTCCACATGCTCTCTCCTCTTCCCCAGGCCATTTCACCCACACTCAGACTCACATCTGCATCTCCAGCTGAGACCGCTCTCCTCAGGCCAAGGCCTGAAAAGCCAACAGCTGTCAGACCCTTCCTCTGACAAATTCAGCATTTCCCAGCCTGAGCAGATCTCCTGCTGGGTCCTTTGGGCATGACATCCCAAGATACAATCGTTCAATGAGGGGACCTGGAATCATCTGCGAGAGCTGCCTGTCTTCACCTCGCCCCACCAGACACAAACCTGCTGGGCTCCTAAATAGGTCTCCTCCTTCCCCTCCTCCAGCCTCAGCACTTTCACATGGACCACTGCCACTGCCACTGCCCTCCACCAGGCTCCTGATCTCCCATCAAGCCTCCCTCCAGTCTGTTCCCTGCAGCAGCTGCCCAAGTCATCTTGCTAAACCCACATCTGGCCCTGATCATTCCCATGCCTAAATGTAATTGCTCAGAACCTAGGAATAAGACCCCAAATTCCAAGGCCAAACTTTCTAAGCTCCCTGCTTTTCTAGGTGTATCTCCCAGTTCTCAATTTTCAACCTTTCTTTTTGTTTTTTTAATTGATAACAATTTTACCTAGATTCACTCTAATCTTAACTTCCCTCCAGTCCCAGAAGATAAGAGACCCTTCTTTTCTTTTTAAGATTTTTTTGATGTGGACTATTTTTAAAGTCTTTATTGAAGTAATTACAATATTGCTTCTGTTTTATGTTTTGGTTTTTTCATCACAAGGCATGTAGGATCTTTTCTTCTCCATCAGGGATCCAACCCACACCCCCTGCATTGGAAGACAAAGTCTTAACCATTGGATATGAGCTAGTTACTGTTATAGTCTCCATTTTATAGTGGAGGAAACTTAGAGTCAGAAAGTGTATAACCTTCCAAAGGACACTTTAGTTGGTAATGCCACACTCAGGATTCAAATTCAGGTTGGCTGACCACTGAATATGCTGCCTCCAAAGGAGCAGGTGGTGGAGCTAGGACTTAAATCAGAGCTCATCATCTGTTTATTCAATAGACACTCTGTGCCAGGCAGACTCCTGATCCAGGCTCTCATTATGCCATTAAACAGCTCTGGGATTAAAGGTTCATAATGATGGATAAGATGAAATGGAAATGAAAAGAATAAAGCAAAAATAAAAGACTGTCAGAATAAGAATAGTTCAGCCCTCAACCTCTTTACATCTCCAGCCCATCCTCTCTACCAACAACCAGATCTATGCTTCCCACCCCAACTCAAAACACTCCAAAACCTTTCTAGGTGAAATACGACACTCAGGAGCCATACCGGAAGGAACTGGTAATCTGCTTAAGCTGAGAAAAGTAGAATTTCACCATGGAGAAAACACCCATAGACAAAATCAAAAAACAAACTGACGGATAATATTTGCAACTCATATCACCAAGAGCTAACTTTTAACTTATAAAGAGTTCTTAACAAATCAAAGAAGGAAAATACCATTAGCTTGGTAGAAAAATATTTATGAACTGACAGTTTACAGAAAAAAGACAGGAACACCTTGGAAATATTGTGGGTTTAGTTCCAGACCACCACAATAAAGCAAGTCACACAAACTTATTTTTGGTTTCCCAGCACATATAAAAGTTATGTTGACACTATACTGTAGTCTAGTAAGTGTACAATAGCATTATGTCTTAAAAAAATACAAACTTAATTTTTAAATCCTTTATAGCTAAAGTAAATGCCAAAACAATTACAAAGGTCACTGATCACAGATCAACCATAACAAATAAAATAATGAAAAAGTTTGAAATATTGTGAGAATTACCAAAATGTGACAAAGAGACATGAAGGGAGGAAATGCTATCGGGTAAATGGCACCAATCAACTTGCTCAACACAGGGTTGCCACAAAGCTTCAAATTGTCAAAAAAAAAAAAAAAAATCTGTGAGATGTAATAAAGTGAACTGCAATAAAATGAGGTTTGCCTGTATATGTAAAAGGCACTCAACCTCATTCCTAAGAGAAAGACAAATTACTACCATAAGAATACTTTTTGCCCATTGGGTTGTCAAAATATTTGATAACACATTCAGTTGGCAAGAATGTGGGGAAACAGGTACCCTCATACACTGTTGCTATGAGTGTATCTTTGTGTAACGTCTACGGAGGAGCCTATGACTGAATCTGTCAAAATTGTAAACGCGGAGACCAGTTAATCTGACAGTTCCACTCTAGGTCTTTATTTTATCCTAATACTTACATATGTGTCTTAATTATTTATATACAACATTATCCATTGAAATATTGTTATGGCAAGATGTTCTAAACAATTTAAATATTGATTTCTAAATGATGACGCAGCCATACAAAAGTATATTATAGGAATTCCCTGGCAGCCCAATGGTTAAGACTTTGCCTTCCAGTGCAGGGGGTGTCAGTTCAATCCTTGGTCGGGGAGAACTAAGAATCTCCACATGCCTCGTGGCCAAAAAACCAAAAACATAAAACAGAACCAGTATTGTAACTGATTCATTAAAGACTTTAAAAATGGTCCACACCAAAGAAATCTTGGGGAAAAAAAAGTATATTATGCAGCTCTTAAAGAAAAAAGATCTCTATACACTGATTTGGTACAATTTCCAAATGTGTTGTTGAGTTTAAAAAGCAAGACAAACCAACTGTTTAGTATCCTACCATTTGTGGTGGTTTTTAAATATGTCCACAACTTTTAAAATATACTTCTTTTCAAGAGGAGGAGCTGAATTCTCCTTCCCTTGAATGTGGGCTGGATTTAGTAACTCACTTCTAAAAATAGAGTGTGGCAGAAGTGGTCTATGATGTCTGAGATTAGAACATAAAAGGCAGTTGCTACGACAAAGGAGGCAAGAAGGTACAATGGAAAAAAGATTGTCTCTTCAGCAAAGGGTGTTGGGAAAGCTGGACAGCCACATGTAAATCAATTAAATTAGAACATTCCCTCACACCATATACAAAAATAAACTCAAAGTAGCTTAAAGACCTAAATATAAGACATGACACCATAAAACTCCTAAAAGAGAACATAGGCAAAACATTCTCTGAAATAAAGCGTAGCAATATTTTCTTGGATCAGTCTCCCAAGGCAAAAGAAATAAAAGCAAAAATAAGCAAATGGAACCTAATCAAATTTAAAAACTTTTGCATACCGAAGAAAACCATCAACAAAATGAAAAGACACCCTACAGAATGGGAGAAAATATTTACAAACTGTGCAATTGACAAGGGGTTAATAACCAAAATATATAAATAGCTCATACAACTCAAAAGAACCAAATAATCCAATTTTTAAATGAGCAAGGCAGATGACAATTCTCTGAAGAAGACGTACAGGTGGCCAATAGGCACCTGAAAAGATGCTCAACATCACTATTAGAGAAATGCAAATAAAAACCACAATGAGGTATTACCTCACACTAGTCAGAATGGCTAGCCTCAAAAAGTCTACAAATAATAAATGCTGGAGAGGATGTGGAGAACAGAGAACCCTCCTACACTGTTGGTGGGAATGTAAACTATTGCAGCCACAATGGAGAACAGTATGCAGGTTCCCTAAAATACTAAAAATAGAGGCAACATATGATCCAGCTATCCCACCCCTGGACATATATCCAGAAAAGACCCAAAAAAAAGTGATATACATATATACACAATGGAATATTATTCAGGCATAAAAATAATGAAATATTGTCACCTGCAGCGACATGGATGGACTCAGAGAATATCATACAAAACAGAGACAGACTCACAACTAGAAACCAACTTATTGCTACCAAAGGGGAAAGGGAGAGGGGAAAGGAGTAAATTAAGAATAAGGGATGAATAGACACAAAATTCTGTACATAAAATAGATAAACAACAAGGATTTACTATAATAACACAGGGAACTATATTCAGTATCTTATAATAACTTATAATGGAATATAATCTGAAAAATATATAACTGAATCACTTTGTTACACACATAAAACTAACACAATATTAAATATTGTATAAGTCAACTATACTTCAGTTTTTTTTAGAAAAAGGCAGTATGATGCTCAAAACAATCTTGAAAAAGGAATGCAGTTGGTGGACTCACACTTCCTGATTGGAAAACTCACTAGATAGCAACAGTCATCAAGACAGTCTGTTACTGGCATAAGGGTAGACATACAGATCAACAGAACAGAAATGAGAGTCCAGAAATTAACCCATAGTCAGTTGATTTTAGGTAAAGGCGCCAAGACCATTCAACTCAGAAGGAACACTGTTTTCAATAAACACTGCTGGGACAACTGGACAGCCACAAGCAAAAGAATGAAGTTGAGCCCTTGCCTTACACCGTACACAAGAATTAACTCAAATGGATCAGAGCCCTAAGTGTAAGCATGGAAACTATAAAATTCTTAGAGAAAAACATACAGGGACATTTCTGTAACCTTGGATTTGGAAACGGATTCTTAGATATGACATCTAAAGCACAAGCAACAACAACAGAATGATAAGTTGGACTTTATATAAATTTAAAACTTCAGTGCTACAAAGAACACTATCAAGAAGGTGAAAAGATAGCCACAGAATACTAGAAAATATATGCAAATCATATATCTGATAAGGGACTTATATCAAGAACAGAAAGAATTCTTACAACTCAATAATCAAAAGAAAAATAACACAATTTGAAAATGGGTAAAGGGGAAGGGGATGTAGAGAGGAAAGAAATAGGTGAGTGAGAGATTAAGAGGTACAAACTCCCAGCTGCAAAATAAACGAGTTATGGGTATGTAAGATACAGTGTGGGGAATATAGTCAATAACTATGTAATGTCTTTGTACAGTAATGGAGTAACCAGAGTTATCATGGTGATCATTCTGAAATATACAGAAATATCAAATCACTATGTTGTATGATAGGAACTAACATAGCACAGTAGGTAAATTATACTTTAAAAAATCAGAAAAAGAAATCAGATGACTTGTGGTTATCAGAGGTGGGGGTGGAGTGAGACAGAATAGGATGAAGGTGGTCAAAAGGTACAAACTTCCAGGGATAAGATAAATAAGTACTAGGAATGTAATGTACAGTATTAGAAATATAATTACCACTGCTGTATATTATATATGAAAGTTGTTGAGAGTAAGTCCTAAAAACAAACAAAAAAGAGTAAATCACAAGAGTTCTCGTCACACAAAAATTTTTTTTCTATTTCTTTAATTTTGTATCTATATAATCACTACAGATGGTGATTGCAGCAAAAATGAAATTAAAAGACGCTTACTCCTTGGAAGGAAAGTTATGACCAACCTAGATAGTATATTGAAAAGCAGAGATATTATTCTGCCAACAAAGGTCCGTCTAGTCAAGGCTATGGTTTTTCCAGTGGTCATGTATGGATGTGAGAGTTGGGCTGTGACGAAAGCTGAGCACCGAAGAACTGATGCTTTTGAACTGTGGTGTTGGAGAAGACTCTTGAGAGTCCCTTGGACTGCAAGGAGATCCAATCAGTCCATCCTAAAGGAGATCAGTCCTGGGTGTTCATTGGAAGGACTGACGCTGAAGCTGAAACTCCAATACTTTGGCCACCTCATGCAAAGAGTTGACTCATTGGAAAAGACTTTGATGCTGGGAAGGATTGGGGGCAGGAGGAGAAGGGGACGACAGAGGATGAGATGGCTGGATGGCATCACCAACTCGATGGATGTGAGTTTGAGTGAACTCCGGGAGATGGTGATGGACAGGGAGGCCTGGCGTGCTGTGATTCATGGGGTCGCAAAGAGTTGGACACGATTGAGCGACTGAACTGAACTGAACTGAAGATGATGGATGTTTGCTAAACCTGTGATAATCATTCATAATATATGTAAGCCAAATTATGCTGTATGCCTGAAACTTATACAGTGCTATGTGTCAATTATATCTCAATAAAACTGAAAGGAAAAAAATGGGCAAAGGACTTGAATAAATGTTTCTCCAAATAAGATATGCAAATGGCAAACAAGCATGTGAAAAGATGTTTAGTTGTTAGAGAAATGCAAACCAAACCCACAGTGAATTATCAGTTCATACCCACTAGGATGGCTATAATCAAAAAGTCAGGTTAAAAAAAAAAATAATAACACAAGTGTTGCTGAGGATATGAATAAGAACCCTCACACACTTGCTGGTGGGAATGTAAAATGATACTGCCACTTTGGAAAACAATCTAGCAGTTCTTCAAAATGTTAAAGTTGACACTTGAGCCAGCAATTCCACTCCCACATATATATCCAAGGGAACTGAAAACATGTCATATCCAAGGGAACCAAAAACATGTATCCACACAAAAACTTGTACACAAATATTCACAGCAACAGTATTCAAAATAGCCAAAAGATAGAAACAACCCAAATGTCCAACAGCTGATAAATGGATAAACACAAAGTGGTATATCCACACAGTGGAATATTATTCAGCCATAAAAAAGGGAAGAAATATTGACATATGCTACATCATGAATGAACCTTGAAAACATTATGCTAAGTGAAAGAGGTCAGTCACAAAGACCACAAATTATACGATTCTATTCACACAAGTGAAGACGGAAATGGCAAGCCACTCCTGTTCTTGCCTGGGAAATCCCATTGACAGAGAAGCCTGGTAGGCTACAGTCCATGAGATTGCAAAAGAATCAGACATGTCTTAGTGACTAAACAACAACAATTTATACAAAATGCCCAGAACAGTCTTACTAGATAAGAGAGTAGGTTAAAGGTTGCTTAGAGGAGGGAGAGGATGGGGATGGTAGGCTTAGGGGGTGACAACCTAAGGGTATAAGCCTTCTTCTTGAGGTGATGTAAATATCTTAAAATCAATTGCGGTAATGGTTACACAACTCTGTAAATATACTAAAAACTACTAAATTGTACACTTTATACATGAGAATTTTGTGGCACATGATTTATATGCCAATAAAGCTGTTACCAAAAGAGGGGGATGCGCAGTGTATCTTCTTCTTTCTCTCAGATCACTTATTCTGAGGTCTCTTCCAACCCAAATCAAGCTTCAGCTGACCCCAGTCCTCACTGAGGTCTTGGGTGCAATTTCATGAGAAACCTCGAGCCAGAACTACCCATCTAAGCTGCTCCCAAATACCTGTGACTCACAGAAACAGAGATAAGAAATGAGTAAGCCACTGGGTTTGGGGGTAATTTTCTCTGCAGCAATAGATAACTAGTATACCGTTGATTAAAAAAAAATTGTTGGCATTTGCTTGTATATTTATGCAATTTCTCAGAAAGGATACTCAAGAAATGGTAAAAGTGTTTGCCCCTGAGAAGAGGCCCCTGGGAAGAGACCTCTGGGAGGATCCCTGAGGGATGAGAGCAGGGAGGACACATGTGATTGTACGTCATTTTATCTTTTGAATTTTGTTTCATATGCAATGTATTAACTTTTCCAAAAGGAAAACAAAAGTCAAAGAATTTTAAACACTTTTTAAAAAGTCAACAACTATCCGCTGCTTATAAAGTCTAAACTCTTCAGCGTGGTGTACAAGGCATCCACGGTGCAGCCCTTGTCCATCTTCCCAGTCTCAGCTCTCACCTCCCTTCACACTAATTGTTTGTGGCGCCGGAAATGCACCAGGCTTTCCCCTCCTCCGCACCTTAAATCATACTGTCTCTTGTGCCTGGTTCCCGCTTCTCCTTCCTCCCCATCCTTTAAGACTCATCTCAAAAGCTGTTACTTTTTTGGAAGACTTCCCTGGCTGTCCTTAATGTGTCAGAAGTGCGTGCCCCCAAGATACCCTTGCATGATTCAGTCATTTCATGTGTCATCCTACAGTGTGATGATCTGATTTCCTTCCTACATCTCTCATTATACTATGAGCAAGGACTCCTTTTTTTTTCCCCCTTGGCAATACCATGGGCTTCCCTGGTAGCTTGGATGGTAAAGAATCCGCCTGCAATGCAGGAGATCCCGGTTCAATTCCTAGGTTGGGAAGATCCCCTGAAGAAGGGATAGGCTACCCACTCCAGTATTCTTGGGCTTCCTTGGTGTCTCAGATGGTAAAGAATCTGCCTGCAATGCGGGAGACCTCGGTTCGGTCCCTGGGTTGGGAAGATCCCCTGGAGGAGGGCATGGCAACTCACCCTAGTATTCTTGCTTGGAGAATCCCCATGGACAGAGGAGCCTGGCGGGCTACAGTCCCTGGTGTCACCAAGAGTCCGACACGACTGAGGGACTAAGCACAGCACAGCACAAACCACGCAGCATGCAGAACTTTCCTGACCAGAGATGGAACCCGCGCCCCCTACAGGGGAAGTTCGGAATCTCAACCACTGGACCGCGTGGGAAATTCCTGGGAAAGAGGACTCACTCAGGCTTCCCTGACACACAGAGGAGGCTGTCAGTAAGAGGACTGGTGTGAGAAGGGTGTAGGGAGAGAGGGAGCAAAGCAGAAAATGAAAGAAGGGAGGGAGGGAAGGAAGGTGAAAGCAAGAAAGAAGGAAGAAAGGAGAGTTGGTGGAGAAAGAAAAGGAGGGAGGGAAAAAGGGTAGGAGGAAAGAAAGTCCCCACATGTGCTCAGCAGTCTCACTGCATACAACAAAGACTCTCTGGATGAAGAAAACCCCAAACCAGATGTAACACATAACCCACGGAAGTGGGGAGGAATGTGGATACATATTCTAAGCTGTAGTGACGTCGCTGTCTGTAGCACAGAGACCCCTGATGATTTAGGACACACATCTTAGGCTGGAAGATGCTCACCTCTGATCACTACCCAACCCCTGGTGTCGCCGTCAGTCTCCCCAGCTCCCACTCCATCTCACATGCTCTCTTCTCCATGGTGATTCTAGCACCAGCCAGTGCCCTGCACACAGTGGGCCCTCAACACTGAGTAAATGTGGTCAGAATCATCTCCCTTCTGTAGACAGAAGGGTCTCACTTTGTGACCGTGAATCTGTCTCTTCTCTCTGGAACTCAGTTTTTTCATCTCTACAATGAGGGTGTGGAGCCAGCTGATGAGCAGGACCCTTCCCAGCTAACAGTCCTTGGCTTCTCAAGGCCTCTGATCAACTCAGCAAGTCCAGAGTCTTTCACCCGAGCAGCAAGGACCCCTCACAAGCAGCTCTTCACTCAGACTACGTCACAGGAATAAGAGTGACCATTCATCAGTTGATCACTGTACACCAGGAACCACACTCAGCATTTCAGCCCCATGGCTTCGTTTCTTTCTTTCCATCACCTCTGAAGTAGGTACATAATCATCATCTTACCAAAAAGGGAACTGAGAATTGGAGAAGAAACCCCATTTATCCAAGGAACACAACTGGGAGGTGGCAGAGCAGGAATTCTAAGTCCTCCACTTCTCCACACTGCCCCCTCTGACCCTGAACCAGGCTTCCAGCCAGCAACCTCCCCTTGGCTAACCTCACTCAGCCCACAGGTAAGCACTCAGTACATTGACCTTACTGTTGTAATGTGTATATTCACATCCTGGGTCCCAGTTGAGGGGTAAAAACAGATTCTAGATCCATTTAGACTCATATGAAGTTTCAGCTCCTCCCTTCGCTAGATGTCTGACCTTTAGACAAGTCATTTTAACAGATGAAGAGCAAATGACATAATGAATGTGAAAATGGCTAGCACCTCGTAAATGGGAAAGACCAGATAAAGCACAGCAGAGAGATTCTGACAAGCCCTGAAAAGCTGACACCTCACTCCACAAAGAGCCACCTGGGTCTCCCAGTCTTTCCACTTAGCATTCAGCTCTTCTGGTAAATTTGTCCTGTCTTTATTCCCATCCTGAATGTTCCTTTATAAATCCTTCATAAATCCTTGGGCTTTCAAGTTAGACAGACAGGGTTACAGTTCTGGCTCAACCACTTACCCACTGCATGACCTTGGACAAATGACTCTCCTTTCTGAGGCTCAGTGTTCTCACCTATGAAATATTCATTAGGGTACCTACTCCACAGGGAGGTTGTGAGGAGTCAATAATAGTATGCATGTAAATGTTTAGCATGTGGTCAAGCAGATAATAATAAAGGCTCAGAAATTGTTAACTGTTTTTGCCTGAATAATAACAGTGGTCATAGCTCTGAACTATCTGCTGATTAAAATTTCTGACCCAGTGCTCAGAACCTCACACACTGGAGCTCCATCATTCCTTCCTGGCCCTGTTCCCTGCTGCTCCCCTAAGTGAAGCCCACACTCAAGCCAGATGTGGCTTTCTCCCCTCTGTCTTGCCACCATGATCTTCCCCTCCATTCAGAATGCTCTCTCAAACCGCACATCTGGCCACACCCAGCCCTACTCAAGCTTCACCTCCCCAGTAAGCCAGCAGCCTCCTCAATTGCCCTGGGTTTCCACAGCACCTAAGGTTGAGCACATATTAGTGCTCAGACTGTCCAGGGGGAGGTTTCTGTCTGCAATTGTCTAACCTACAGTACCTCTCCTCCAGTGGTCACACCTGATTTCCCTGTGTGGGAATCTCTTTCTCCCCTATCAGTTCATGTGTCCCAGGAATGGGCAGGTGGTCAAGACCTTAGACAAAGTCTCACTGATTCATTAAGAGGTGGACTCTTGACCAAAGCTGAGCCAATCAGAATGAGCCCTGGAATTTTTTCTGTAATCACTGAATAACAAGTGTTCTTTTGTCCACAGGCAGTGCTAAGTTGAAGCAATGTAAATTCAGAGCTGCTGGTAGCCATACCTATCACCTTCAAAAGAGAAGTGAAATTAACAACAAGCCAACACAGAGGAATCAGAAAATGGAGAGAGACTTATTTTTAATGACATTATTTGAGCATCTGGATCCATCCATGCCTGAAGCCTATGCTCCTGACTATTAATGTATGTGAGCCAAAACCACTACTCTCTTTCAGTTCAGTTCAGTTGCTCAGTCATGTCCAACTCTTTGGGACGCCATGGACTGCAGCATGCCAGGCTTCCCTGTCCATCACCAACTCCCGGAGCTTACTCAAACTCATGACCATTGAGTCGGTGATGCCATCCAACCATCTCATCCTCTGTTGTCCCCTTCTCCTCCCACCTTCAATCTTTCCCAGCATCAGGGTCTTTTCAAATGAGTCAATTCTTTGCATCAGGTAGCCAAAGTATTGGAGTTTCAGCTGCAGCATCAGTCCTTCCAGTCAGGACTGATTTTCCTTTAGAATTGACTGACTGGGTCTCCTTGCAGTCCAAGGGACTCTCAAGAGCCTTTTCTCCAGCACCACAGTTCAAAAGCATCAATCCTTTGGTGCCCAGCTTTCTTTGTAGTCCAACTCACACATCCATACATGACTACTGGAAAAACTATAGCTTTGACTAGACAGACCTTTGTTGGCAAAGTAATATCTCTGCTTTTTAATATGCTGTCTAGGTTGGTCATAGCTTTTCTTCCAAGGAGCAAGTGTCTTTTAATTTTATGGCTGCAGTCACCATCTGCAGTGACCCTGGAGCCCAAGAAAATTAAGTCTGTCACTGTTTCCATTGTTTCCCCATCTATTTGCCATGAAGCAATGGGATGATCTTAGTTTTCTGAATTGAGTTTTAAGCCAACTTTTTCCACTCTCCTCTTTCACTTTCATCAAGAGGCTCTTTAGTTCTTCTTTGCTTTCTGCCATAAGGGTGGTGTCATCTGCATATCTACCCCCTTTACCTTATTTTAATTTACTTAAGTCAGCTTGAGTTGGCTTTCTGTCACTTCACTGAGAGAGTGTTGATCAATATAGTGATTCAGCTAGAGGGTAAGCTTCCTGTGAGCAGAGATTGCGCTTTATAGACCTAGGAGCCTTGAGGTCAGAGTTGATCTCAGTGTTGCAGCACCTAGCAGAGGGATGATCACTGAGAAGGTGAGAAATACAGAAGGGAATAAATCTCTCTCTGTATTTTCCCAATGGTCTAGTGCTCTGCACTCAGAAGACTCTAAGATATTTAAGGAAAGGGACTTCCCAGGTGGTCTAGTGGTTAAGACTCCATGTTCCCAATGCAGGGGGCAGGGGTTTTATCCTTAGGTGGGGAACTAATATCCAACATGCTTCATAATGCAGCCCAAAACAAAAACAAACAAAACACCTGAGTAAATGTTCACTTGAACAAAAACTATACAACAGGCATTCTTTTTTTTTTTTTTTTTTTTTGCTGCATGGCATGCGGGATCTTAGTTCCCCAACCAGGGATTGAACCCATGCTGCTTGCAGTAGAAGCACAGAGTCTTAACCACTGGACTGCCAGAGAAGGCTCTCTACTTATGTGATACAAACAAGGTCCTCTTCTTCTCTGCAGTTTCTCTGAGAATGACTGATTTCTCCCTTTCTAAGTAGAATGATCTTAGTGAAAGAGGTATTCTAGGAACCCCACATGGCTGAAAGACATATTTTAAATCCACTAATCTGACTGATTAGTCCCCCATTGTACAGATGAGAAAACTGAGATTTAAGCCAAAAATGGTTGCTTAACACTGCATGGTGAGTCACAGGCAGAATTAGCTAAGATACATACACACACCCCAGCACAATGCCATGACTAGTAGTCCAGTGCTCCGGTCCCTGCCCTTTATTAAGCAAAGTGAATCAATCACTTACCCAGAGCTCAGAAATCCCTAAGCCAGATAGAATGAACTGCTCAACTCTGATAACCACCTTTGGAGTGGGGCAGTTAGACAAGGGAAAGAGCACTGGGCCAGGAGTCAAGCCTAGTTTACTCTATTACTGGCTGTGTGACCTTCACTCCTCCAGGCTCAGTTTCCTCTCTCTAAGATAGGAGTGGAAGAAGGCAGGGTTCAAAGAAGCTGATTTCTCAGATCCCTGAAATTCTGTATTTACATGGGATTGTTGGATAGTTCATCAAATCCCCAAGTTTAAACCCACATGGATTACAGAGAATTGGAAGAGCAAGAGGTCAACAACCCATCTGCAGACTACAAATTAAAGTTCAGGAAATGGGAGTTCCAGCTGAGTTTATATTCTTTCTGGCTCGCCTTATAAGAGTAGAATGGAAATCACTTTCTGGGAATTGACAGATACCCCCACACACACATCCTACAATTCTCCTTTCTCATTTTCTCCAGAATCTTAAAAGACCTCCATCTAAGTTGATTGTAGTGAGATGGACTTGAAACAACCCCATCAGAATGTCCACACTGAATAAATGCTGACTTCTGCAAGGCAGTCCTTTTGAGAGCTTGATTAGTTCTTCCAATGAGCCCATAATTCCCCCAAGCATTTGTAACAGTCCTCCTAGGCAAGCAAACCAGTCTCCTGATTTTGCTTTCACACCTTGACTTTCATCTCCAGTGACCAGTCTCAATTTGATCACCTCCTGTGTTTTCTACACTTGGCCATTTCCAAAAACCAGAGACCTTCTTGAAAAGATGGTAGTTTTCCCTCCATGACAATGTTCAAGAGCATATGCCTCACAATCCAAAGACAATTCCTTACAGTGTTTTAAGCAGTGGAATCATCAGCAAGTGACAGAACACCTTCTACAGGAAGTCTCTTTTGAAGAGGCTGACACTTGTTGAATATCCTGAGACACTTATTTTTAAAAACCATCTTAGCTGCATAATCATCACATTTTCCCTTTTCTTTCTCAACCCTGGAATGCTCTAAGCTTTTTCCTTCACCATATCTTCATCAGTCTTCCTCCTCCATATCCCTGCCATATCCTGGCCCCATTTTCCCCAGCCCAACTCTCTTCTCTGCCTGCAACTAGGCAAATGCCCAAGTTGCTGAATCTTCAAAATCTGTCTTCGATTGAAAGGTAGGCAGGGGTGGATCTAATGGATCCTGGAAAACTGTCTCAGCAGTTCCTACTCCCAAAAGGCCCTTCTCTGGTCTTTAGGGCAAGGTGTCTGTCTTAGCCAAACATTTCAGAGAGTCCCCAGAGACTCATTCTCACTAGGCATGGCACCAGAACCCTTTCTGCCTTTGGGGTAGGGGGTGCTGGAGACTTGCCCTCCAGAGACCCATATTTCCAGGTGTTGTCAACCACCCACATTTCAAACATTGGATAGACACAATAGACAGCCTTCTCCAATCCCCCTCATCTTTTCACAGCACTTCATAGTTTACAAAATACTTTTTCATGAGTATTTGGAATCTTCTCCACTGTTTTACAGATGAGAAAACAGAGCCTCAGAGAAGTACAGTGAAACATCGAAGTTGATAACATAAGCAAGTTAAAGGTCAAAGTCAGATCTCTTGATTCCCCATCTCATGCTTTCTTTCAGTGCAACAGAAATCACTCACATATAGAGTAACTCTTCATTCAGACAATTCTTTCCCCTAAGACAACCAAAAGAGACTCTCAGAGACCCTCAGAAACTCAGACAAAATGCTTAACACATCAATAAACGCAATCTTCCCACATCCAAGCACACAAACCTATAGACAGCTCTAAGCCTCTGCCCTCTGCCCCAACGTGTCTCTCTCATAGAATCCCCTCCCCAGTGGCTACTGAGAGTCAGTGAAGGAGGTGTGTCTTTAGACAGAGGAGCAGAATCTACCTCTGACTCCTTCAAAAAGGGGCCTCGGAAGAAAGGAGCCCCGTCCTCGGCGTCTGTTCTAGGGGTCCCGCCCCCGCCCCTCCCCTACCTGCCAAGAGCTGCATCCAGGCGCAGATCTTGTAGACCGTGGCCGTGTTGCAGAAGAAGAAAAGCGCAAAGCAGGTGATGCAGCCGAGGATCAGCACCATGGAGAGCAGCACGAAGAAGGCGGCCGCCTTGAAGGCGCCGGACGGGATGGTGCTGAAGTCGGTGAAGGAGCCACGGCAGGTGAGCTCTCGGCCCGCCAGCCCGCTGCCCACACAGTAGTGGAAGAGGCCGAAGTAGCCAGGTTTGGGGGTGCTCACGCTGTCGCCCACCCAGTAGGGCTGGATGAAGACCACCACGTTGATGATGGCGAAGCAGATGGTGAAGATGGCCCATAGCACGCCGATGGCCCGCGAGTTCCGCATGTAGTGCTCGTGGTAGAGCTTGGAGGCCTCCTGCGAGGGCAGCATGGTGCCCGGGGGCGGGGCCGACGGCGGCGGCGGCTGGCGGGGGCCGCCGGCCCGGGACCGACCGCCGGGCTGCCGGGCGGGAGCTAGGGACGCACGCGAGAAGCGGCCCTGAGCCAAGGTACCCGCGAGGGCGGGGCCTGAGGCGGAGCTGAGTGGACTCGGGGGCTGGTATGGAGGAGCTAGGAAGGGGTCATGAGAGTACTGGGGAGGGGTCGGGGTAGGGGGAGACTGGCAAAGATCTCCAATTCGGGGACCTAGGAAGAGGCCGTGTGAAAGTTGGGGGGCTGGGATGAGGGGGCTGGAATGAGAATATGGGAGCTGGGGGGAGTGTTAGAAAGTGGTTATGGTGGAGTTGGGGAGGGGGCTTGGGGACTGGTATTGGCGGAGTAAGGGGATCGTGGGGAGATGGAATGGAGGCTGTGGTCCGGTACCGAAGAATTAGCTGAAGGGTTTTACAGGGAGGTCGGAAGGGAATTTGGGGGCTGGTATTAGGGGTAAAAGGAGGTCTGGTATTGGGTGTCTAAAAGGGGTCTGTGGAAAGGGAGGTGGGCGCTTCCGTGAGAGGGTAAGAAGGGGATATACGGGGCAAGTACTAGGCGACTGGGAAGGTGATATGGGGGCTGGGACGGGGAGGGCGAAGTGGAAGAACCAGGATGAGGCTAGAGGAACATCGGGGGACCGGGACTGCAGGGTCTGAACACCGGGCGGGGGGTTGGGAGGGTCCCTCAGAAGACAGGGCTGGATGGAGGCTGAGGGGAGGCTAGGTTTGGCGCGCCAGGGATAGGGAGAGAGGTTTTCCAGGCCAAGGGGACTACGGACCGGGGCCGGCGGGCAGCCCGGGCCGCGAGTTAGTGGGCAAGGGGCAGGGGGCCGTCGCCGGGGAGCGGGGGAGCGGCCGGGCCCCAGTAGGGCCGGGGGTGGGGGGTGGGGGGCGGCTACCCCGCGCCCAGGCCGGACGCGCGCGGAGGCTGCGGCCGCGGGGAGGGGGTGCGGGGAGACCAACCTGGGCCCGATCCGGAGCGGTGGGTCCAGGACTGGCACGGCCTAGGCGCCGCGGCTCTGCGCTCCCAGAGGCGGCTTGCCGGGCCCAGGCGGCGGCCTCTGCGCGGCCTCCATCTTGCTCGGGTTCTCCCCGGGGCGCGCTCCCGCGCCGAGGCGCGAGCTCTCGTGCACCGGCGCGGCCCGACGGAGGCGCGTTCCTGCAGCAGGCGTGCGGGGCGGAGCGGAGCGGAACAGGAAAGAGGAGCTCCGCGTTCTGGCAGTCCAGTCAGGGAGCGGGGTAGGCACGGTCCTGGGGGTCCCCAAGCCCGAGCAGTAAGCCTCCTCCACAGTAAGGCCTTCTAATTTGGGGGACCCCGTTTTCCCAGCCCGAGCTGTGGGGTTGCGGGGCCCACGCAAAGCCCATGGGAACGGGGGAGGGTCCGAGCAGGGTATTAGTCGATAAGAGTTTGAACTGACCCCTGGCTCCCAGGTTAACTCAGGTAAAGCCTATCCCAGTGCCTCGAGTTGCACCATTACACTTCCAGACCTTTGGGTCTTGGAGGCATTGAAAGTTCCCAGAGGCTCCTAGGAAACTGCCAACACCTCTGGGAGAGGGAACCCCCCACAAAACTGTTAACAGCCACTCCCGCGGTGGGGATTCGTTGGCCGCCAGTGCATTAGGAGTTAGGCCTGGAGAGCAGGACCCAGGGTGAGTATGGGGAACAGGAGAGAAGGAGGCTGGGGACGTGTTGGTTTGTCTTCCTACACTTTCCCGGTGCCTGGCATGAAGTGGATACATCACGAGCTTGTAGTGTGTTAAAGGACAAAGCATCCAAGTCGACTCACGATTAGACCTGAAAACACGAGGGGGCGTACCAGGGGGGCCAGTGCAGGTCATTTCTTCCCTGCTGTGAAATAGCTTTTGGTTTAGGTTCTGCCAAGGTGATCTAAGCTGGCATCCAGAAAACTCTGGCTACTACTTACTGTCTCCCTGATCTTGCACTTGCTCTTTGAACCTCCGTTTCCCCATCTGTAAAGTGGGCAGATTAAGCCCCACTTGACAGGTATTGAGGGGTGGTGAAAATAATGTTAGTACGATCCAAGGACTGGACTATACACTGGGATCAGTCTGATGAAATTTAGAACTATCTACAAAGAAAATACTATCATGTGAGGTTGCCACCTGTCTTTTTTCTCATGGGGAGAGTGAGTGGGTTTTTGTGGGGTTTTTGTGGGGTTTTTGGTTGTTTTTGTTTTTGTTTTGCCGAGACGATGTACTTCTTGCTTTCTTGGTATTAAAAACAAAACAAAACTCTTTTTTAAAGAACTGGTGTTGATAGTTAATGGGATTTTTTTTTTTCTTCAGTGTCCAAATTTGGCAAAATAATAGATAGGCAGTGTTGTTTTCAAATTAAAAAAAAAATTATGTGCAGTCCTCCACAATTTGAGGACCACAGACCCACATGAAGTCATTTCACCTGAGACAGTTTGCTCAGTCAGTTTGGTTTCCCCTTCCATTGGTTCCTTGAAGAGGCATCCAGACTGTCTCCTGAGAACCCTAAGATCCCAGAAGCATTGAGCTGGAAGGGGTTATGGAGAGAGCCTCATTCCATACCTTCTCCCACTTGATAGACGGAGAACAGAGGCCAAGAGGAGGATTGACTTGTACAAAAAGGTGAGTCCTTACTGCCAGTTAAACTGATCAACCTGATTCATTACTTTTTTTAACCTATCCAATAAATATCTGAGAAGCTCCCGCAAGGTGCCAGCACAGCACTATGCTGGGCCCTGGGGAGGAGATCAGGTAAAATAGATGTGGTCGCTGCCATCCTGAAGCATACGGCTTCGTGAGGAGATAAAAGGTGCCGGGAGGAGCAGGGAGGGAAGTCATCCTCATAGGGCACCTTGAAGTCTTCTTCTGTGGGTGCTCCTGGTATGGGTACTGTTCTGAACATAAGTTACTGGAGTCAGAAGCTCCATCTTTTCTCCTTATCCTGCCATGAATTATTGCCTTTTTTTTTTTTTTTTCCCTATCCTGCTGAGGCAAGCTAGGCACTCCGAGGGGGCAAGGGGAAATCACAGAAGTCCACTTACTGTTCTCTCTCAAGGCAAGAACTGAGAGTTCTTGCTAAGATAGGGTCATTTCCAGCCAATAGCCTAGCAAAGGAAGATTTGTGACTTGCTAGATACCCTTATACTGATCCCCAAAGAAGGCAATGGCACCCCACTCTAGTAATCTTGCCTGGAAAATCCCACGGATGGAGGAGCCTGGTAGGCTGCAGCCCATGGGGTCTCAAAGAGTCGGGCACGACTGAGCGACTTCCCTTTCACTTTTCACTTTCATGCACTGGAGAAGGAAATGGCAACCCACTCCAGTGTTCTTGCCTGGAGAATCCCAGGGACAGGGGAGCCTGGTGGGCTGCCGTCTATGGGGTCGCACAGAGTCGGACACGACTGAAGCGACTTGGCAGCAGCAGCAGCAGCAGATACCCTTATGCCTAAAGTAAGTATTCAGTTACAATGAACAGTTATTAAGCACTTACAGCATTCTAGCTCTCCTGATTTTTCTTTAAAAATATTGCCTCATTTAATCTTCACAATAACCCTGTGAGATCACGTTATTGGCTGAATTGTATCCCTCCTGCCTGCCCCCAAATTCATATGTTCAAGTCCTAACTTCCAGTATCTCAGAAGGTGGCTATTTGGAAATACGGCCTTTAAAGAGGTGGTTCGGGTAAAGTGAGATGATATGAGTGGGCTCTAATCCAGTAACACAAATGTCCTTATAAAAAGAGGAGTTGAGGACAGAGACTAGATGATGACCATGGGAACACAGAAAGGAAGCAGCTGTCTTCTGAGGGGCTTCAGAAGAAACCAAACTTGCTGACACTTTGATCATGGGACTTCTAGCCTCCAGAACTGTGAGAAGATACATTTCTGTTGTTTAAGCCACGCAGCTTGTAGTATGTTATAATGGCAGCCCTAGCAAACTAATACAAATAGGTGCTATCTTACAGATGAGGACAGTGAGGTATGCCTGTATTACAGATGAGGACAGAGAAGTTAAATTACTTCCCCAAAGTCACACCTCTAGCAAGTGAAACAGCTGGGATTTATGTTGTGCCCACATTCTTAATTACTGTGCCCTATAGATAATTCTTGGAGAAGGCAATGGCACCCCACTCCAGTACTCTTGCCTGGAAAATCCCATGGACAGAGGAGCCTGTAGGCTGCAGTCCATGGGGTCGCAAAGAGTCCGACACGACTGAGTGACTTCACTTTCATTTTTCACTTTCATGCATTGGAGAAGGAAATGGCAACTCACTCCAGTGTTCTTGCCTGGAGAATCCCAGGGATGGTGGAGCCTGATGGGCTACCGTCTATGGTGTCGCACAGAGTCCGACACGACTGAAGCGACTTAGCAGCAGCAGCAGCACAGATAATTCTGTAGAGTGGGTTAAATTCTTCTCAACCACCCGGGTTTCCTTTTTATTTCCATATCATTTGGTTACTGACATCAGACCATCTGGATTCAAGTCTCAGTTTTTCATCCCTTGGATCATAGGCTGTAAGGATGTAGCCTTTAGGCTGTATATGGTCATGTTCACAGTTTCATGACAAAGCCAAGAGGATAAGCCAATGTGTCCTCAGAGAGATGGAGAGGTTCTTAATACTTTTAAGTGAAGTGAGTGAAAGTCACTCAGTCATGTCCGACTCTTTGCGACCCCGTGGACTATTCAGTCCATGGAATTCTCCAGGCCAGAATACTGGAGTTGGTAGCCTTTCCCTTCTCCAGGGGATCTTCCCAACCTAGGGATGGAACCCAGGTTTCCCACATTGGAGACAGATTCTTTACCAGCTGAGCCACAAGGGAAGCCCCAATACTTTTAAGAGCCTATGGCAAAAGTTATGCCTGTCTTTCCATGGTTTTCTTGAATCCCACTCTTTTCTTTACAACAGTCTGAATTTGGGGGCAGGGAGGAGGGATACAGTTCAGCCAATAACACAAGCTCACAGGGTTATTGTGAAGATTAAATGAGGCAGCATATTTAAAGCAATGATTAGGGGAGCTAGAATGTCTAATGTCTCTGGAAGAGTCCCTTTCTTTCTCTTTCCTCCCTCAAACTCTCACATTAAATCTTGCTCTTTGACTAGAGAAATCATTCATTACTTCAACCACTCAGCCAATAGGTATCAGTGGCACCTTTTATATGACAGGACCTTTGCTAGGCAGTGGGGACACATAGATGAGGAAGACCCAGTCCCTGCCCTGAAAGAACTCGCTATCTTGTCTCTCCTAGGAAGCAGATGGAGTAGAATAAGCATGACAGAAGTTCACTCAGAGATTTTCAGAGCCATGTGCAGGGGCTCACTGGAGCTGGAGTCTTGAATGAGTCACTTCAACTTTTGGAATCTCAGTGGTTTCATGAATGATTAAATAATGTGCTTTATACTTGAAGCAAACTAGAAGCGTAAAGAATTATTCATTCAATAACAAAATGCTTTCACAGCTGTACTGTATCTCTCCTGGGAGGTGCGTGTCTTCTTCAGGACTCTTGGGTTGCAAATGACAGAGTCCCAATAAAAACTGGCATAAGCATGAATAGGTTCCAGCATGATCCAGCAGTTCATGTGATGGGAATCATATCTCCCCATGAACCCTGCTTTCCCTTCTGCGGTTAGGTCCATGCCCAGGCAAGATATTCCTAAGCCATGGCAAGGTATGTCTGTTGTCTTTGTGATCAGAGAATATGGTCTCTGTGAAACTCAGACTTTGGAATTTGTGGAAGATCCATTTGAGGCCTAGTACATAGTTCATATTCATAAATGTGCTTGCAAAGAATGTGATTTCCTTGTTAATGGAAGGAAGTTCTTTCTATGTCTATCAGCTCAAGCCCTGTTAATTGCATTGTTCACATTTTCTAGATCATTACTCTTTTTTTTTTCTATCTACTTGATCCATTCATTTCTAGAAAAATATGTTAAAATCTCCCATTACACTTGACTAGGAAGGGAGATGAGAAATTTTTATGGATTGATGGTAATGTTCTGTGTCTTACCTGGAGTTTAGGTTACATAGATATATACATTTGTCAAAATTCAGCAAACATGCACTTAAGATTTGTGTGTTTCATTGGATATAAAATTCACTACAAATGAAAAAATTGCCATCAGATAATCAACCTTTCAAATAAAGTCTTTGAGAAGTGACTGAATTTACTTTGAAATGCATGCAAAATAAGATGGTATAATAAATGGATAGAAAAGTGCAGAGATTGATAGATATGTGAAGAAGCAAATGCAGAGTAAAAGTGTTAGTGGCAGAACTAGGCAGTAAGTATTCGGATGTATGCTCTAAGATTCTTCCAGCTTGTGGTACATTTAAAATTTTTCATTAAAAATTACTGGGGAGGGAAGTCTGCCATTATGATTGATTTGCCAATTTCTCTTTGTGAGTCTATTGATTTTTTGCGGTATGTATTGAGACTAAGTTATTAGATGCATAATAGCTTTCTTTTGACCAGTATTTTCCTTCTGTATATTCTTTTATCTTTAGTCTTTCTGTCATCATGTTTTTGGAGTGTCTTTTGTAAAAATCAAAAAGCTTCATAAAAAAATGTAATATGAAAGCCTCTGTCTCATAATAGGTAAACATTGATCTCTTTACATTTATCATGATTGTTGATCAATTTGAACTTCTTTCTACCATCTAATTTTGTGTTTTTCCTTTACTATGCTTTTTCTATGTATTTTTTTCTCCTTCCAAGACTTCTATTTTTTTTTCAAGGTTTTTTCAACCATTTTTATTTTAATGGTTTCATTTTCTTTTTTATTGGTTTTGCTTCTCCTGGTTTGGAAGATCTGTAATTCATACTTTTGTGAGACGTTTCTCAAGAGAATCCTCTTGGTTTTCAATACCAGAACATCATAGAGATTTCTTATCTCTCAACACAATATTTTCTGGCCAATATTTAGATAAGAAAATTTTAAATTTACATCCCTAAAATTCAGCACACTGTTTTAAACAAAACTCAGTGTAGGAAATAGCCTAAGCTATATTCAAACCACTATTGATATAATATCAGAATTAAGTGTTCTTTGTAAATTGTGCCTCCACACCCACAAAAAGAATGTGTATCTCAAGATGTCTTTGGTGCGGAGAGAGAAATCAGTATATCAAGTTATTGCACACGAAGTTGTTGAAGCTGTTTGCTAACAACAATAGCATTTGTTTGGTGGTTAGGGAGCAGAGTTTTTCATTTTGCTTTTTGTGTGTAGTAAAATATACATAACAAAGTTTATTCTTTCAATGATTTTTAAGTGTTCACTCAGTGGCATCAAGTACATCACAATGTGCAACCATCAACGCTTCCATTTCTAGAACTTTTTAATCATCTCAAACTCTGTATCTATTAAACAATAACCCCTTATTTCCTCTGTATCCCCCAGCCCCTGGTAACCTCTGTCCTACTTTCTATCCATTAATTGGCCTATTCTAAGTATCTTATCTAAGTGGATACAATATTTGTCCTTTTGTATCTGACTTATTTCTCTTCGCATAATGTTTCCAAGGTTCATCCATGTTGAAGCGTGTGTCAAAGTTGTATTCTTTTCTCAGGTTACTGTTTCATTGTATTCTATTTCTAAAGTTACTATATTATCCATTTATCAGTTGATGGACTTCTGTATTGTTTCCACTTTTGGACTATTGGGAATAATACTGCTGTGAACATTGGTGTTTAAATATCCATTTGAGTCTCTGCTTTCAATTCTTTTGGCTGTATACCTATTAGTGAAATTGCTAGATCATATGGTAATCCTATGTTTATCTTCTTGAGAACCCACCAAACTGTTTCCACAGCAGCTGCACCATTTTACATTCCAACCAGCAATGCCAAGTGTTCTGATTTCTCCACATCCTTGCCAACACTTGTTATTTTCTGTTTTGTTTTGTTTTATTATAATTGTCATCCTACTTGGTATGAAGTGGTATCTCATTGTGGTTTTAATTTGCATTTCTCTAATGACTAGAGATGTTAAACATCTTTTCATGTGCTTATTGATGGTTCATACATCTTCTCTGAAGAAGTATCTATTCACATTCTTTCCTCATTTTTGGATTGGGATGATTGTTTGTTATTGAGTTGTAGGAGTTCTTTATATTCTCCGAATATGAATCTCTTATCAGATATATGATTTGTAAATATTTTCTCCCATTCAGTGGTTTGTCTTTGCACTCTCTGGATGGTATCCTTTGATACACAAATGTTTTAAATTTCGATGAAGTCTGATTTATCATTGTTTTCTTTTATTGCCTGTGCTTTTGTGTTATATCCAAGAAATTATTAACAAATACAATGTTGTGAAGCTTTTTCACTGTGTTTTTCCTAACAGTTTTATAGTTTTAGCTCATATGTTTAGGTCTTTGATCTATTTGAATTAGTTTTTGTATATGGTATAAGGTAAGGGTCAAACTTCCTTGTTTTGCATGTAACTATTCAGCTGTCCCAGCATCATTTATTGAAAAGACTGTCCTTTCCCCCATTGAGTGGTTTTGGCACCCTTGTTGAAAATCAGTTAGCCTATATGTGAGGCTTTAATTCTAGACTTTCTAGGCTATAGTCAATTCTATTCATCTGTATGTCTATCCTTACGGTAGTACTATGCTGTTTGAAGGAAATAGTGGTGTTGATCATATAAAATCTTAATACAATAGACTGTTGCTTATGTGCAGGTGTTTCACTGTATTTTACTTATGTTTTAGGAAATTGTTTGGGTTTGGTGTTGACACATCATGCATTATAATTTTTCCCATTTAAAATAATGGGACCCACACTCCCTTCTGCTCTGTGCTTTCACATAGAATATCTGATTTCTGACACAGATTACTAATGTTAAGCAAGAGATTCTTGTATTTTATTTCTGTCCTTTGTTGGTTACCCCACATTTGTAAACAGAAATACTTAACATGATATCTAAAGTAAATTAAGATTTTTATATTCCTTCTATGCCGAAATGGATATTAGAATATTTTAGCTTAAAATCATATTCTTCCATCTTTGTTGTTGTTGTCTATATATTTTTAGTCCCATCTTCTAGTTCATTTCAGTTCTGTTCAGTCGCTCAGTTGTGTCTGACTCTGTGACCCCTTGGACTGCAAGGAGATCCAACCAGTCCATCTTAAAGGAGATCAGTCCTGGGTGTTGTTTGGAAGGACTGATGCTGAAGCTGAAACTCCGATACTTTGGCCACCTCATGCGGTTCATGGGGTCACAAAGAGTCGGACATGACTGAGCGACTGAACTGAACTGATCCTATTGTTCTGGCACTGTTTATTGAAAAGACTATCTTTCCTCCTTTGAATAGCCTTTGCACCTTTGTCAAAAATCAACTTAATCACATTGAGATACCTCTTCACCACCACTAGAGTGCCTAAAATTAAAAAGAGAGATAATAAGTGTTGATGAGGATGGAAAAATTAGAATCCTCATACATGGGTAGTAAGAATACAAAATGGAAAACAATTTTGAAGTTTCTCAAAATGTTAAACATTGTGGCACCGTATGACCCAGGAATTCCATTCCTCACATAGGAGAACAGTGACTAAGTTACAGCCTTAGATCTTGACACAGGAAGGAAATAAGAAACAAAAGTGATTGCTCCTGGGAAATTCTCGAAGACTAGCAAATGCCATAGAAACATATTCCCACACTGCTTCTAACCTGACCATCTGGAGCTTTGTATACCCTAAATATATATCAGTTCAGTTCAGTTCAGTCGCTCAGTCGTGTCCGACTCTTTGTGACCCCATGAATCGCAGCACGCCAGGCCTCCCCATCCATCACCAACTCTCAGAGTTCACCCGAACTCATGTCCATCGAGTCGGTGATGCCATCCAGCCATCTCATCCTCTGTCGTCCCCTTCTCCTCCTGCCCCCAATCCCTCCCAGCATCAGGGTCTTTTCCAGTGAGTCAACTCTTCGCATGAGGTGTCCAAGTATTGGAGTTTCAGCTTCAGCATCATTCCTTCCAAAGAACACCCAGGACTGATCTCCTTTAGGATGGATTGATTGGATCTCCTTGCAGTCCAAGGGACTCTCAAGAGTCTTCTCCAACACCACAGTTCAAAAGCATCAGTTCTTCGGTGCTCAGCTTTCGTCACAGCCCAACTCTCACATCCACACATGACCACTGGAAAAACCATAGCCTTGACTAGACAGACCTTTGTTGGCAAGTGATGTCTCTGCTTTTGAATATACTATCTAGGTTGGTCATAACTTTCCTTCCAAGGAGTAAGTGTCTTTTAATTTCATGGCTGCAGTCACCATCTGCAGTGATTTTGGAGCCCCCCAAAAATAAAGTCTGACACTGTTTCCACTGCTTCCCCATCTATTTCCCATGAAGTGATGGGACCAGATGCCATGATCTTCGTTTTCTGAATGTTGAGCTTTAAGCCAACTTTTTCACTCTCCTCTTTCACTTTCATCAAGAGGCTTTTTAGTTCCTCTTCACTTTCTGCCATAAGGGTGGTGTCATCTGCATATTTAAGGTCATTGATATTTCTCCTGGCAATCTTGATTCCAGCTTGTGCTTCTTCCAGCCCAGTGTCTCTCATGATGTACTCACATATAAGTTAAATAAGCAGGGTGACAATATATAGCCTTGACAGACTCATTTTCCTATTTGGAACCAGTCTGTTGTTCCATGTCCAGTTCTAACTGTTGCTTCCTGACCTGCATATAGGTTTCTCAAGAGGCAGGTCAGGTGGTCTGGTATTCCCATCTCTTTCAGAATTTTCTACAGTTTAATACATATAGTTTATCTTAATTTGGGGACAAGTGAGTGTTCTTCATGTGTTCCAAGCTCAAGTCCTTCCTAAGAGAAATGAAAACATATGCACACACAAAAACTTGTGCATAAATGTTTATAGTGGTGCTATTTATATTTTTGGCACAATAGCTAGGAAGTAGAAACAACCCAAATATCTATCAATCAATGACTAGATACATAAAATGTGGTATAGCCATGCAATGAAATAGTATTTGGCCATAAAAAGGAATGAAATAATACTATGTGCTGCAACCAAATGGACTAATGGTATGCTAAGTGAAAAAAAAAAAAAAACAGTCACAAAAGATCACATATTGTGTGGCTCCATTTATATGAAATGTCCAGAATAGGCAAATCTATGGAGAAAAGTAGATTAGTGGTTGCCTAAGGCTAGACTGTGGTGTTGAAGAAGACTCTTGAGAGTCCCTTGGATTGCAAGGAGATCCAACCAGTCCATTCTGATGGAAATCAGTCCTGGGTGTTCATTGGAAGGACTGATGCTAAAGCTGAAACTCCAATACTTTGGCTACCTCATGTGAAGAGTTGACTCATTGGAAAAGACCCTGATGCTGGGAGGGATTGGGGGCAGGAGGAGAAGGGGACGACAGAGGATGAGATAGCTGGATGGCATCACGGACTCAATGGATGTGAGTTTGAGTGAACTCCGAGAGTTAGTGATGGACAGGGAGGCCTGGCGTGCTGCGATTCGTGGGGTCACAAAGAGATGGACACGACTGAGCGACTGAACTGAACTGAAGGCTGGAGAAATGGGAGAGTGAGGAGTAACTGTTAATGGGTATGGAGTTTCTTTTTGAAACTTCAAAGTTTTCATTTTGAGAAGATGAAAATATTCTAAACTTGGATTTTGGTAGTTTGCACAACTCTGTGAATATACTAATGTCATTGAATTATATATGGGTAAATGTTATGATGTGTGAATTATCTCAATAAGATACTTTTAAAATATATTGGTCACGTATTATCTTTTTCTTGTCTGTCCTTTCAACAATACCAGTTTGCCTTGACTACTGTAGCTTCATATTAAGGCTTGAAATTAGGTGGTACATGTCTTATAACTTTGTTCTTCTTTTGAATACTATTTTGACTTTTCTAGTTCCCTTACTTTTCAACATAATTCTTCTCATCAGAATGTTGATGTCTACCAAAATTCCTGCTGGAACTTTTAAATGGATTGGGTTGAATTTATAGATCTATTTAGGGATAACTGACATCTTAATAATATTGAGTTTTTTAATCCATGAACAAGGTATATTTTAACATTTTTCTGTTTTATTTCTTTCATCAATATTTTATAGTTTTCAACGTATGAGTCTTACACAATTTTTGTTAAATTTATACCTATTTCATAGAGGGAGTTTGGTGCTCTTGTAAATGGTACTGTTTGCTACATTTCAGTTTCTGATTGCTCATTGCTGCTGCTAAGTAGCTTCAATCATGGCCAACTCTGTGAGACCCAATAGACAGCAGCCCACCAGGCTCCCCTGTCCCTGGGATTCTCCAGGCAAGAACACTGGAATGGGTTGCCATTTCCTTCTCCAATGTGTGAAAAGTGAAAGTGAAGTCACTTCAATCGTGTCCAACTCTTAGCGACCCCAGGGACTGCAGCCTACCAGGCTCCTCCGTCCATGGGATTTTCCAGGCAAGAGTACTGGAGTGGGGTGCCATTGCCTTCTCTGTCATTGCTACTATATATATATAAGTACAACTTATCTTTTTATATTGACCATCTATCGAGTTGCCTTGCTAAATTGTTTATCAAGTCTAGTAGTTTTTTAATAGATTTGTTGGGATTTTAATGAACATTGGATCAAAGAGGAAATCAAAAAGGAAATTTTTTGTTTTAATATTGGAACAAATGAAAATGGAAATCCAACATACCAAAATTATTAGATGCAGCAAAAGCAGTCCTCAGAAAGAAGTTACAGTGATAAATGACTACATTAAAAGTAACAAAAGATCTCTAAACAACTTAACTTTATACCTCAAAAAACTAGAAAAACAAGAACAAACTAGCCCAAAGTGAGCAGAAGGAAGGAGATGACAAGATCAAAGTAGAAACAAAATACTCAAAAAACAATAGAAAAAAAATCAGTGACACTGAGTTGTTTTTTTTTTAAATAAACAGAATTGACAAACATTAGCTAGACTTACTAAGAGAAAAAGAGACGACTCAAATAAATGAAATTAGAAATGAAAGAGCAGATATTACAACTAATACTGCAGAAATGTAAAGGCTCGTAAGAGACTACTATGAACAATTATATGTCTACAAATTGGACAGTCTGGAAAAAATGGATAAATTCCTAGAAACATACAATCTGCCAAGACTGAATGATGAAGAAACAGAAGACCTGAACAGACCAATAGTGAATAAGAAGATTGAATAAGTAATCAAAAATGTTCCAACAAAGAAAATGCCAGGACCAGTTGCCTTTATGGGTTAATTCTACCAAACATTTAAAGAAGAACTAATGCCCATCCTCCTCAAACTCTTCCAAAAAATTGAAAGGGCAGGAACACTCCCAAACTCATTTTATGAGTTTATTTACATGTAATGAGTTACATTACTCTGATACCAAAGCTAAATAAGGATATTACAAGAAAAGAAAATGGCAGACCAATATCCCTGATGAATATGGATGCAAATATTCTCAACAAAATAAATACTAGCAAACTGAATTCAAAAGTTCATTAAAGGGCTCATACATCACGATGAAGTGGTATTTATCTCTGGGAGATGGCAAAGATGGCTCAATATATACAAACCAATAAATATATTATACCATATTAATGTAATAAAAGATCAAAACCATATAATCATCTCAATAGATACTGAAAAAACATTTGACAGAATTCAACATCTTTGCATGATGAAATCTCTCAACAGATTTAGTATAGAAAAAACATACCTCAATGTAGTAAAAGCCATTTGTGACAAATTCATAGCTGACATAATACTCAATGGTGAACGGTTGTAGCAAAAATTAAGGGTTCTCAGGTTAACTTTGTAACTCCATAATGACAGTGAGGATTGAGATCTTTCCTCTCTGCAATCCATGTTTGTAATACTCTTTATTATGGTCCCAAGATGGCTGCAGCAGACATTGCCATGCCCAGAGTAGAGGAAGAAGGCTTTTCCTCTTATGCAACTCTTTCTACTAGGCAGGAGACTCTTCCCTAGAGTCCCTTTGGAAACTTGCCCTCAGATCCCATTGGCCAGGTCTCAGTAACCTGCCTGTATCTTCAAGAGAGGCTTGAAGGCAAAAGTGACTCTGAGCATGCTCCACTCTCTACATTGGGAAGTGAGCTCTTCCAGTGGTGAAGAAAGGACAAGTTGGAGTTGGAAATGGTTTTTCAGTAGGCAACATTTCCAGAGATTTCTAGGGGTGTACACCAGGAGAAAAAACAGTTTGTTACCAACTCAGTCTACCATATTGACTGAAATTCAGTATTACTTTTATAATTAGAATAAAATAGGGCTTAAAACTCTGAAACAAGAATTCCAACCATTTCACACAGATGAGTTCCTGCAAACTACCTCTGCTGCAGACCATGGTGTGTACCTTGACCTGTGAGTGAAATCAGTCTTTAACTCAGGGGAGCTGAAACTTCCAGATCATTAACTTCTTTTCAAAAAAATCAAAACTTCTATAAGCTTCCTTATAGCTGATACCTTATGAAGAAGGTGATAGTTTACTTTAAAGAAATATTGAGGAGTCAAACTAGTTATTTTTTTCATTTGCAATATAAACTTAACAGCTATAGTTTAATCATGTATAAGATGGACATTTCCAGTAAATGGATTATGTTGAGTTCCCAGGGCTTGGTGACATCACACTGCTTCTCTTCTCTAAATGTCTCTTCTACTTGCCTATGAAGGATAATTCTTATCCCTATAAACAGCCAATGTTGGTTTTTCTCTGAAGTGTCTAATGTCCTGTTTTGAAAAAAATGACCAAAGAGCTATGTAACTAAAAAAAAAAAAACAAAGGTAAATTTTGGTTTACTAATTTAAAAAAAAATCCCAACTATTTTAACTAACCTCCCAGCCTCCCAGCCATCCTCCCTAGCAAGAAACCCAACCTATTTAGAAAGCCTAGTTGATTTTAATGTCATTTAGTGCAACAGGAAAAAACAAAGAAAGCATTTGTTCTTGATTCCATGTGTTGGGTCTTTGTAACACATATTGCCGTCAATCTTCATGATGACCAATGTGATAGATACTCATGTCCTCACTTTACAGATGAGGAAACTGAGACTTACAGAATAGAAGTGTCTTGCTTGGGAATTTCCTGGTAGTCTATTCACTGCCAGGCCCAGGGTTTGATCCCTAGTCCAGGAACTGAGATCCTGTGCACTGTGGCAAAAAGAAAACAAAAATGCCTTGCTTGAGGTTACACTGCCTGGAAAGCCACCCCTGCCAGGACTGCCTGATTCAAAAGTCCATGCATTTTTCTTTGGGGATTCTTCCTCCTCTTTCCCCACCCCGGTTACTTGTAAGGATAGATTTGACAATCAAAAATGGAATTTCCCAGACTTCCTCTGGGCCAAAAAAGTCCATCTTGAAGTCAGAAATCATCATAGTGGGACTTGTTATTAAATAATCCACCAGACAGGTCCTTGATTGGCAACTCTACCTAGAATCTCTCTTGGAATACCATTTAGCTATATTAAATTGAGAGCTTAAGTTAGTCTGAACGAAGAGTTAATTCCCTCTCTGATTCAGGCAGCTGTCCTGGGAGTGAGGTCCACTGGGAACTCAGCCTCCTGGTTCAGATTTTCAGCAGATGAGATTCCAGAAGAGCAGGCTTTCCCAG
Organism: Capricornis sumatraensis; assembly: GCF_032405125.1. Classification (NCBI taxonomy): domain Eukaryota; kingdom Metazoa; phylum Chordata; class Mammalia; order Artiodactyla; family Bovidae; genus Capricornis; species Capricornis sumatraensis. The sequence goes on along the minus strand of NC_091078.1, from coordinate 62,657,394 downwards.
AGCATCTTAACTGTTCTTCCTCAGCACTCTACTGAATTGCTCTTTACCATCTGTCTTTCCTACAGTCTTCCCTCGTGGCTCAGTAAAGAATCTGCCTGCCAGTGTAGGATACATGGGTTCTAATCCCTGGGTTGGAAAGATCCCCAGAAAAGGGAATGGCAACCCACTCCAGTATTCTTGCCTGGAGAATTCCATGGACAGAGAAGCCTGGTGGGCTGCACAGTCCATGGGGTCCCAAAGAGTAAGACTTGACTGAGCGACTAACACTTTCCCTAGAGGACAGTGAATAGCGAAGCTCAAAGACCCACTACTGACTCCCAGACCCTGCATAGTGCCTAAAGTATAGTAGCACTCTATACAAACTTGGTTAATTAGTTGACTGATTAACAAATCGTCAGAAGTACTAGTGTTCTTCTACCACGCTGGTAGGAATGTAAGTTGGTGCAGCCACTGTGGAAAACAGTATGGAGGTTCCTCAGAAAACTGAAAATATGAGATTTCCTTGGTGGTCCAGTGATTAAGATTCCCTGCTTCCACTGCAGAAGGCACAGCTTTGGTCCCTGGTTGGGGAACTAAGATCCTGTATGCTGTGTTGCATGGCCAAAAAATTAAAAATAGAATTACCATATGACCTAGCAGTCCCACTCCTGGGCATATATTCAGACAGAACTACAATTCAAAAAGATACATGCACCTCTGTATTCATAGCAGAGATGTGGACTACTCACAATAGCCAAGACATGGAAACAACATAATGTCCATCAACTAATGCATGGATAAAGGAGATGAGGTACATATATACAATGGAATACAGACGTATATATGATGGAATGCTACTCAGGCATAAGAAAGAAGAAGATAATGCCATTTGCAGCAACATGGATACAACTATAGATTATCATAGTACGTGAAGTAGTTCAGAAGGAGAAAGACAAATACCATATATATTATTTATATGTGGAATCTAAAATATAATACAAATGAACTTATCTACAAAACAGACTCACAAACAGAACAGATTTGTGTTATGTAGGGTAGGAGAGGGATGGGATAGGAATTTGGGGTTGGCAGATGCAAACTATTATATATAAAATGGATAAATAGCAAGATCCTCCTGTATAGCACAGGGAACTATTTCAATATTCTGTGATAAACCGTAATGGAAAAGAATATAAAAAAGAAAGCTCATCAGTATATATGAAGTAGTTCCATTATTTGTAAGTGACTCAATGTAGAGCAGAAATTAACACTAAGATTGTAAGACTGACATGACCCCTACTACTCTGCTCTAGCCTCCTTTACCTGGGTAATCATAGTCTACTAGTTCTCAATCTGAATTGTCCTTCTATTCCAAACAGACTACAAGACCCTTAACAACAGTCTTCCAAGTTGGTGACCTTATAACTGCAATAGTTCCAAGGCCAGAAATATAAAACAGGGGGCATCCTCCATTGCACCCTCTTAGAGGTCTATCATCAAGTCATTGGCCCAGAATTCGATGTCTCTTTTGCAGTCAGTTGGGAGACTGGGAGAATGTCCTTGAAAGTTTGTCAAATCCTTCCACACTGTCTCGAATGCTCCTGTTGTAGCCCCGTGTTCCAGGAAACAAACTCACTCAGAAGGACGATGCAGATAGTGAAGTGCAGTTTATCACACCGGTGGGCCCAAGGCAGAGTCTCCTCTTAGCCAAGGACCCCGACTAGTTTTTATGAAAACCTTATATACCCTAAGTGTACATATTCAAACGCACCTCCCCTAATTCTCTGAAACTAGTCTGAACAAAGGAAAAGAAAGATACAATCAAAGTTAAGCCATGATTCATATGCCTTAAACCCATGATTTGTATGCCTTAAGCCTAGGTAGTTAACAGTGGACAATTATCAATAGGCCTGTGGTCATACCCCAATAAGCATATTAGAATTTATGATTCTATCTGGTTACACAGATAATTAGAGTATTCTTTTAGGTGATGGAGAGTCTAGATATGAGCCCTGGGGCTCTTCCACTGGGGGCAGGGGGTAGTGATCTGGTTTTCCAGTTGATATGTCGTTTCCATAAATACTGGGCATATAGCTCAAAGTCCACAGTCCGGCCCAAGATGGAGCTTTTTCTGTCTGTTTCCTCCTTCATTCCCCACTCTCGATGCTCTTAACTCATAGTATGAGCATCACTCATAGGGATATATTGCACCCTGGCTCTCCAACCGCCAATCTGGGAGAACGACATCAACCTTTGGGTTACAAAGTTGATAATACATTGTAAAATGCAAGGTCCACAGAACAGAACTATCAAGGCAACTATAACAATGGTAAATTAATTTTCCGCCAATCACCCTTCACCCAAGATAGTACCAAAGTCCAGAAAGGAATGTTTTTATTTGACATTGTTTTTACCTGGTTTTTTCATGACATCTAAAGCAGCTGATACATTGTCAGATAAATCAGGAATATATACACAACATTCAACCTTAATTATAGCACAGGTCCCTCCTTGAGCAGCTGTGAGCATGTCCAAAACCATTTTAATTTGAATTACCGCTTCTGTTACTTTTATGAAACTGGTGTTTACATAGTATGTAACCCCGTGACCCAAGGCTATTGACTGTAGGTCTGGCAAGAGCAGGGAGAGAATATGATTGTGTCCCAGAAAAGAGCAGAGTGGTTTAAAGTCTCCTTGGCGGAGCAGTGACAGCCACCAGGGAAGTCTACCCATCACAGACAGAGGCATAGCCCCACATACACAATTGTGTCCCAGAAAAGAGCAGAGTGGTTTAAAGTCTCCTTGGCGGAGCGGTGACAGCCACCAGGGAAGTCTACCCATCATAGACAGAGGCATAGCCCCACATACACAACAGTTGGAGGTATTGTGGAAGTTGGCATGTCGATGAGGTTGATCACGTGGCTTCATCCTGAAGGGGCTCATCCGGGATCTTCTCTTCTTTCTTCTTAAGGACGGTCTTAGTCTCTCAGGGGTCACTGGGGTCCCTCTGTGCAATCCACTCAGCATTTTCTGGGTCTGCTCTCTTCACCCTGGTATGATGAATCCAAGAGGCAATACCTGCAACTTTAACTGCTATAGGGGTAGTTAGAATAATATAAGGGCCCTTCCACCAAGGGGCTAGCATATCATGTTTTCAATCTTTGACCCATGCTTAGTCACCAAGTGTAAACTGATGAATCTGTTCCCCAAGGGGGAACAGCACCCTTTCTTGTACAAACTTAGTTACCCAATTTATTACCTTACCCAGTTTCATCTGCTGTGAAATCCCATCCCCCCTTACCTGAGGCAAATTTGTTGACACCTGTTTTATTATGGGAGGGGGCCTCCCATACACAATTTCATATGGAGAATAGCCTTGGGACCGTGGGGTCATCCTGAGTCTGAGGAGAGCCGTCGGAAGCAAGTCCACCCAGGAGCAGTCAGTCTCTATGATCCATTTGGAGAGTCTCTTTAAATGTCCGGTTGGTTCATTCCACCATCCCAGAACTCTGGGCCTATATGCAGTGTGCAGTTTCCATTTGATGTTTAAAGTTTTGCTCACTTGTACTAAATCAGCTACGAAAGTCAGGCCATTGTCTGATCCAGTGCTGGTAGGAAATCCAAATCTGGGAACTATTTCCCTGAGCAGGCACCAGGCTACTTTTGATGCTTTTTCAGTCCAGGTAGGAAAAGCTTCTACCCATCCCGAGAACGTATATATCATGACCAGCAGGTAACGGTAGTGTTGGTGAGGTTTCATTTCAGTGAAGTCCACTTCCAGGTGTTCAAAGGGCAGTGTGCCTTTTAGCTGAATCCCCAGAGATTTCTGTTTGTGCCAGAGGCAGCATTGACCTGTGAGCAGGCAGTACAGTTCTGAGATTCTGTCCTGCATAGGGAAGAGAGGCGGGGAACCAGGAAATATTTTCGAATTAGTTCTTCCAGTTTATCGTGGCCTAGGTGGGTTGCTCGGTGTGTTTGGCCTATCAGAATGGGTGCCAGCTCCTCCGGTACCAATAATTGGCCACTTGGCAATTTCCACCATCCCTTTTCAGTCTTGATGGCCCCTTCTGCTTTGACTAGTTGGTTGTGGGCTTCAGTGTATTTTAGAGTCCAGCGTTAACTCAGGCAGCTCCACCAATACGAGAGCTTTAATAGGAGCTTCACTTGTCACCCCCAAGCCCTCGGCTGCTTGTTTAGGAGTCTTATCAGCCACTCTGTTTCTCCAAGCCCTGGGGGGTATCCTCTTTTTTATGTCCTCGGCAGTGTATGACTGCAGCCCTTTCTGGTTCCTAGGCAGCATCTAATAGGGTCTTAATTTCTTCCTTATTTAATATCTTTTTCACTAGCTGTCAAAAGGCCTCTCTCCTTATACAGAGCCCTGTGTACATATACTGTGACAAAAGCATACCTGGAGTCTGTGTAAATGTTTGTCTTCTTATCTTTTGACCGCTGGAGGGCCTGGATTAGAGCATATAGTTCGGCCCATTGAGCAGACCAGTGTGATGGCAGAGAGCTAGCCTCAACGATGGTTTCTTCCGTGACTACTGCATATCCCAACAGTCATTGTCCTTGTTTCACCAGGCTGATGCCACTGGTGTACAGGACCAAATCTGGGTCTGGGATTGGCTGGTCTCTCAAGTCAGGTCTGCTGGTATATTTCCTGCAATCATGTGAGGGCCCACCTTCTCCCACAGGAAGGAGGGTGGCCAGATTCAGGGCCTGACAGGGCTCAATAGTAACATGGGGGTTTTCACATAACAGTCCCTGGTATTGAGTAATCCAGGATGTTGACAGCTATTTATGGGAGTCCCCTCGCAGGAGAGTGTTGACTTCACGTGCAACTTTCATGATCAAATCTTGGCCCAAAGTCAGCTTGGTTGCCCCCCGGACCAATAAGGCAACTACAACAACTGCCTGCAAGCATCCCAGCCACCCAGTGGCAATACTGTCCAGCCATTTCAGGATAAAGCCACAGGTCTGTCCCATGTCCCCATAGTCTGGGACAACACTCCCATAGCCACCTTGTCCTTTTCAGTCAGGTAAAGAATAAACAGTCTATGTAGGTCTGGCAGGCCCAAGGCGGGTGCTGATGTAATTGTACTGCGTTTGAGTTCTATTACCAGTGGGACTTGTTTTGCAAGCCTGGGGTTGAGGGCGGGTGGGAGGTTGTCTTCCTCCCAGACCTCAGGGAATTGTTGAGTTAGCTCTCATTCTCTCTCAACGGTTTAGTCTGTCCGGTTTCCCTCCTGGGAGATCATGTAACCTCCATTCATCTTGAGGGGTTACCAAGAGGAAGAGTAAATAGGTGGTTGATCCCACTCGAAGAGTGGGTCTTTCGTGGCGGGGAAGGTCACTTGTGCCTCCAATTTAGTAAGTCGCTTCCCAACAAAGGTACTGGGCATTCAGGGATGTATAAAAATTCATGAGTCACTTGGTGTCTCCCCATTTGACATTTTCGGGATAGGCCTGAGACACAAAGCCTGCATTTATCACCATCTGAGACACAGCAGCCTCTGGATCTATTGGCGTATAAAGTCTACAGGCCTCGCACAGTCTTTCGTAGAACTCAGAGGGTGATTCGCTTTCCCTTTGAATCACTTTGGAGAGTTTTGCCATACTCATAGGTTTTCTGGGTCCCCCTCTTGAGGCCTTGTAAAATAGCTGCCCAATATCTCTCCAGGTGGCCTCTCCCTTCCTCTGTGTTACAGTCCCAGTTGGGCCTCTCATGGGGGGTGGCTAGTTCTGCCCACTGCTGCAGGTTTGCAATACCCTTAGGTGCCATTTCTCTAAACCATTTTCTGACCTCAGTTAGGATCCTGTGTCTTTGCCAGTTTAATATATCTGTAGAGGAAAATAATAATAGGCTACAGGGGGCTGATGGTAGTGCCCACATGAATCCTGAACTGCAGGCTCTCTGAGGGGCATCTGTAGTGGGGTTCTTTCCCCCTGTTCCTTGGTGGAGCACAGCCTCTGTCTAATTCCTGTGTTTTCTTTCCCCTCTCCATCAGTACTCACCAAGAGAGGTGGATACAATCTAGGAGGTCCAACTGAGATGGAATTCTGAGGGTGTTGACCAGAGGTCTTCATCGCTGGGATCAGAGCCTGCTGAAATGGCGGCTCTACGAACTCCGGGAGAGCTGGCGGAGGAGCAGCGGCTGCTGCAGACTTCACCTGGCCCTGGATTCGGCAATAAGGCGGCCTCCAGTCCTGGTAGAGCACTGGGAGGCAGACACGTCATTATCCAGTATGGGGGAGGGGTCAGGTCATTGCCGTCCAAATCCTGTAAAATTACCTTTTTTATCATCAGTCAATTTTTGCGCCATTAGTATTTTTCCCTTTCCCTTCTGGATACAGAACCTTGTCCAAGCAGGAGGGTCTTGAGCTAACCCTAGCCATGAGTCAATATATGGATATTGATCCGGGTGTCCTGGCTCTCCTGTGACTACTGTATACACTGCTTCTGCTATTTTTAAGTTCACGGTGTTCTCTGGTGGCCATCCTAAACCCACAGGGGGCCATTCGACCTCACAGAGTATGTGGAGGCGGTTAGGCATCATCTTCACCCCAAAGTCTCCTCCAAATCCCTTCTTTAAACTTTTAATCCTGCACTGCAATACAGTTGCCTTGGATTCACTTCCCTCATCTTGCTTACCTTCTCGGACCTCCTTCTACTTTTCCTTTTGGTTCTGTCTATGAAGTTCTCAGTACCCTATGTACTTCTGATATTTCCACTCAATGAAACACTTAAATTGCCATTCTGTCTCCTTCCTAATTGGGGTGAGAAGAGCCTTACCTGCTAGATCCCAGATGGAGAAGGAGGATCGGCGTGTCTTCACCTGCTGGTCAGCACGGCTGAACCAGAACACCACACGGTCCAAGACTGTTTCTCCCTTAACTTTTAAAGTCCGTTCTGCCTTGGTGGACTTGATCAGGTGCAGATGAAAACACAGATGGGTTAAATATCCCACGTCCTAGGCCATCTCCGGAAAAGTTAATTCATACTCACTTATGTATTCCCCTCCTTCTAGCCTGACAATTCCGAGGGGGTCAAGAATTTCACAGCAGATGGGACAGCTCCTGGGGGAGGGTAGAATCCGAGCACGCAAGGACCAAGTTTCTTCTCCTAAAAATCCCCTGGCGATTGCTTGGTAATAATTTTCCCCAAGATGGCATGGACACCACATCCTAAATGACCTTCACAAATTTCCTTCCTAAGACCTAACACGCTCGTCGACCTGTGTACCAAGCAATCGCTGCCATCTGTCTATTCCAGTCCCCTGTGGGTCCGTGCCCCTTCTAGTCCCTCCCAGGGGGGTGATCAGGCCCCCTCTTCTACCCCACTAGGTGGGTTCCTCCTCACCTGAGCGCTCAGTTCCCTTGCTGCCGTGCACTACCTGCCAAAGTGAAGAAACTGGGCGTTGAAAGGCTGAATTCTTCCAGAGGGGCGAGGCGCCTTCCCCCCTCTGGGTGATTCAAGCCACAAAGCCTCAGGGTGCCTCAAATGAGACCTGTCTCCTCAAAGTGAGGCGTTTCCCGGCCAATGCACCAAATGTTGTAGCTACGCGTTCCAAGAAACAAACTCACTCAGAAAGATAATGCAGATAGTGGAGTGCAGTTTATTACACTGGCGGGCCCAAGGCAGAGTCTCCTCTTAGCCAAGGACCCCGACTAGGTTTTGTGAAAACCTTATATTCCCTAAGTGTACACGTTCAAACGCACCTCCCCAAATTCTCTGAAACTAGTCTGAACAAAGGAAAAGAAAGACACAATCAAAGTTAAGCTGTGATTCACATGCCTTAAATCCATGATTCGTATGCCTTAAGCCCAGGTAGTTAACAGTGGACAATTATCAATAGGCCTGTGGTCATACCCCAATAAGCATAATAGAATTTATGATTCTATTTGGTTACACAGATAATTAGTGTATTCTTTTAGGCGATGGAGAGTCTGGATACGAGCCCTGGGGCCCTTCCATCGGGTGAGAGGGGTCTGGTTTTCCAGTTGGTATGTCATTTCCATAAATACTGGGCATATAGCTCAAAGTCCACAGTCCGGCCCAAGATGGAGTCCTGCTTTCAAGATGGAACTTTTTCTGTCTGTTTCCTCCTTCACTGCCACATTTAACCTTGAAGGATGATCCCTATCTCAGCCCCTCCCACAGGTTGGTGGGACTCTAAGGGGTTTTCTGGTAAACTGCTACCAGTTATTTCCTTAAAAAGCTAAAGGGAAACTAAATTTGAAATTAACGTAAAACCGTGTCAGATGTTTGTAGATACCTGGAATGCACTCTCTAAACCACTTGCTCTGGAGCCTGAAGATGGGCTGCTGGGAAAACTGGCAGAAGCCTGAGAAAAGTGAAGATCAGTGTCAGCCTCCCTGGATCTCTGTAGTGCCTGGTTGATGGAGGAAGGCACGATGCTTTTGTGAACTGGTTTCAGGGTACCAATTGGTTATCAGTCCTTTCTTTCTTCTTGCTATTGTTTTCTTGTCTGTTTAGTTTTGTGTCTTTAGATCTTGGTTCAGGTTTCTGCCTGCCTGGGGCATGCAGGTTGCATCACTCACATTTGCAGGTTGGGGGCCCCAAAATTAGGCTGGACCAAAAAATGTGGGTCAGATATGGTCCTACTGACTGTTGCCAAGGTGCTTGAAAAGTGTCACCTGCCATATAAACAAACAAAGGGTGTTGTTGTTCAGTCACTAAGTCGTGTCCGACTCTTTGTGACCCCATGGACTGCAGCACACCAGGCCTCCCTGTCCTTCTCTATCTCCCAGAGTTTGCTCAAACTCATGTCCATTGAGTCGGTGATGCCATCCAACCATCTCATCCTCTGTCTTCCCCTTCTCTTCCTGCCTTCAATATTTCCGAGCATCAGGGTCTTTTCCAGTGAGTCAGTTCTTCGCATCAGGTGGCCAAAGTATTGGAGTTTCAGCTTCAGCATAAGTCCTTCCAATGAATATTCAGAACTGATTTCCTTTAGTATGGACTGGTTTGATCTCCTTGCTGTCCAAGTGACTCTCAAGCGTCCTTTCCAACACCACAGTGCAAAAGCATCAATTCTTCCACGTTCAGCTTTCTTTATAATCCAACTCTCACATCCATACACAACTACTGGAAAAACCATAGCCCTGACTAAATGGACCTTTATTGGCAAAGTGATGTCTCTGTTTTTTAATGTGATGTCTAGGCTTGTCATAGCTTTTCTTCCAAGGAGCAAGCATCTTTTAATTTCATGGCTGCAGTCACCATCCACAGTGATTTTGGAGCCCTTTCTCTTTTTCTTAGGTTCCAAAGGATGTAGCTTCCCTCAAGCCAGAAGCCAAGGCAGCCAAGGTGAGGGGGGTGGAGGGGTGGGGGGATTCCAAAAACAGCTCTAAATTTAGAACATAGGAATCTCTTGATTATTTGAACATCTTATCCCTGATACAAAGAAGCAAATAAAGTAGTTGGGTGGGTGGGTGAGCCTGTGATGTCATTCAGGTTGCAACTCAAGTCTTAGAGAAATTGAAGACAACTGTAGAACTGGACATGGAACAACAGAGTGGTTCCAAATAGGAAAAGGAGTACATCAAGGCCGTATATTGTCACCCTGCTTATTTAACTTATATGCAGAGTACATCATGAGAAACGCTGGACTGGAAGAAACACAAGCTGGAATCAAGATTGCCGGGAGAAATATCTATAACCTCAGATATGCAGATGACATCACCCTTATGGCAGAAAGTGAAGAGGAACTGAAGAGCCTCTTGATGAAAGTGAAAGTGGAGAGTGAAAAAGTTGGCTTAAAGCTCAACATTCAGAAAACGAAGATCATGGCATCCAGTCTCATCACTTCAAATAGATAGGGAAACAGTGGAAACAGTGTCAGACTTTATTTTTGGGGGCTCCAAAATCACTGCAGATGGTGACTGCAGCCATGAAATTAAAAGACGCTTACTCCTTGGAAGAAAAGTTATGATCAACCTAGATAGCAAGCAGAGACATTACCTTGCCGACTAAGGTCTGTCTAGTCAAGGCTATGGTTTTTCCAGTGGTCATGTATGGATGTGAAAGTTGGACTGTGAAGAAGGCCGAAGAATTGATGCTTTTGAACTGTGGTGTTGGAGAAGACTCTTGAGAGTCCCTTGGGCTGCACGGAGATCCAACCAGTCCATTCTGAAGGAGATCAGCCCTGGGATTTCTTTGGAAGGAATGATGCTAAAGCTGAAACTCCAATACTTTGGCCACCTCATGCAAAGAGTTGACTCATTGGAAAAGACTCTGATGCTGGGAGGGATTGAGGGCAGGAGGAGAAGGGGACGACAGAGGATGAGATGGCTGGATGGCATCACTGACTCGATGGACATGAGTCTGAGTGAACTCCAGGAGTTGATGATGGACAGGGAGGCCTGGCGTGCTGCGATTCATGGGGGTGCAAAGAGTTGGACACTACTGAACGACTGAACTGAACTGTCCTTTATTTTCAGAGAAGGCGATGGCACCCCACTCCAGTACTCTTGCCTGGAAAATCCCATGGACAGAGGAGCCTGGTAAGCTGCAGTCCATAGGGTCGTGAAGAGTCGGACACAACTGAGTAACTTCAATTTCTCTTTTCACTTTCATGCATTGGAGAAGGAAATGGCAACCCACTCCATTGTCCTTGCCTGGAGAATCCCAGGGCCGGGGGAGCCTGGTGGGCTGCTGTCTATGGGGTCACACAGAGTCAGACACGACTGAAGCGACTTAGCAGCAGCAGCAGCAGCAGCAGCAGCAGTCCTTTATTTTGCTTCCCAGGTGCTACTAGTGGTAAAGAACCTGCCTGCAATGCAGGAGACATAATGAGACATGAGTTCAATCCTGGGTTGGGAAGATCCCCTGGAGGAGGGCCTGGCAACCCACTCCAGTATTCTTGCTTGGGGAATTCCATGGACAGGCCCCAGTACATGGGGTTGCAAAGAGTAGGACACAACTGAGTGACTTTCACTTCACTTCCATTTAATTGGCTTAAAGAAATTAAATATTTATATAAACCAAATATATTCTCAGAAATATAGAAACTAATTCAAATATTTCTCAAGGTCACATGATCTAGGGTAATCCTGACGGGGGAAGCTAGTTTAAATTTGCTGGTTTATTTAAAACAGGCATGTATTTAGAGTTATTCACAATAAATACAACTCAGACATACAACTTTATTCCACATAGGATTACTAAAAGTCAAATAAGTGCCTGTCACCTGTTAAAGATTTTGTTAGCCAAAAAGATAACCAAAGATGATGGTCAGTTTAATGTTTCACAAAATTTTCATGAATAATCCAAATATAATTGTTAAAAACAAGAAAATTAAATAGATGTAAGTAAAAGTTTACAAATGAACTTTTTCTTTTCTCTTTTTTTCTTTTTTGACTGTGCAGCTCCACTTACAGGTTTTAGTTTCCCAACCAAAGATTGAACCCCAGCCAGGGCAATGAAAGAGTCCTAACCACTGGACTGCCAGGGAACTCCCTACAAATGAAATTTTCAACAATAATTACGCTTTATGGTAGGTCTGGCATCTTTGGTGGTTCAATGGTAAAGAATCTTCCCGCCATTGCAGGAGATGTGGGTTTGATCCCTGGGTATGAAAGAGTCCCTGAAGAGGGAAATAGCAACCCACTCCAGTATTCTTGCTTGGGAAGTCCCATGGACAGAGTAGCCTGGAAGGCTATAGTCCATAAGGTCACGAAAGAGTTGGACACGACTTAGCGACTAAACAACAATGGTATGTCTACTTAAAAACAGTTTCCAAAATCTTTTTGGACAACTTGAAACCCTGAAGTTATACTGAGTTGAGTTAAATGATAGATATTCACTGCATATCTAGATCATTTCCAAATATGATACAATACTGAAACATTAACTTCTGGACATAGGTTTATCCACTTTGGCTTCCTTTACAGAGGAGCTAAAGATACTTGGTTTTGTTAATAAATGTGTTTTGTGCCACAATGAAAAATTTATTATGAAGAAGAATAAACTTCCAGAAATTGTGAAATATATTTATAAGTTTACCAGTCCACAAAATACTAATGTAACAGATTGCTTACTTCTTAGTTTTCAATAGGAATTAAGAATGCTAAAACATATGCATAATTTAAATTACTGGAAATAATATAAGGAACATCTTTATAAAAGGAAAGTAGTATGTGTTTATGGGTGAGGAAAGTTACCTTTTAAATAATCTGCCTGGAAAGCAAAGATTTTGTGTCTTACCAAAATAATTTACTGTACTTCATGTTATCTTTATCTTAAGGAAACTCTCAATATTTTTTATCAATGAAAAATTTTATTTAGCTCAAATAAAATCAGACATGGAGCCCATTGCTTATTGAACCAAACCAGCACTGTCTTATCAGCTACAAGAGGGCTTTTTCACTTGATTTTTATTTTTCCAATTTGCCTGACAGTCCAATGAAGTTATCAAAATAAAAAGTAACTTCTCTTTATCAAACCACAAAAAATTCATTATTCTATTCTATAATGTAATTGGAACTTAATACCAGCCACCCTCCTTTTGCCAACTGTACAAAAAATTTTAACTTATTGTCAAATGCTGTTTTATTTATAATGTGTACTTAGATTATAACATTTTAGTTACTAGAGTTATCGTACTTAAATTTGACAATTTTTAACAACAGCACTGCAAAATTATTAAAGAATGATAGGCACTAGAGGCCAATTATTTTAGACTATGTTTTGATGAAGAGAAAGAACTCTAAAATTATATGTAATGCCAAAAAATAAACACTTTTGATATGTCAAGGTTTTCGAGATTATTAGCAGTTTTATTTTTTCTCAAAAGCCTAGTCATATTTTTTTTTAAGAAATCTTTTTTGTTTCAGGCTGCTTGCCACTTTATTTTTTAATTGAAGGGCAATTGCTTTACAGAATTTTGTTGTTTTCTGTCAAACATCAACAAGAAAAGTATGGAATGCTTCACGAATTTGCATATCATCCTTGCACGGGGCCATGCTAATCTTCTCTGTATTGTTCTAATTTAGTATATGTGCTGCCAAGGCACGCACTAAAGCCTAGTCCTATTTTTTAAGACAGTTAATCTGCAAATAAAAAACCCTGAATATTAAAAGACTAAGGGTTTAGGGTTTTTACAACCCTGTAACTTTCTGTGCTTGCCTTCAAAGTCTTTACATGTTACTTTGGTTGAATGAATATTTTCAACAAATTTACCCAAAATCAAATTCTAAATTAATTTTTTTTGACCTGGAACCAACTCTGGGATTTTCCAAAGGACCCCTAGAATATTTATTCTCTGTCCTTGTAAAAAGAAAAATGTTAAGCTAATTAGGCTTATTTGATATGTTAAATTACAAAGGAAACACTGCCAAGTGATATTTAGCTTATCTTTGTGCTGCTGTTGCTAAGCCACTTCAGTCGTGTCCGACTCTGTGCGACCCCATAGACGGCAGCCCTCTAGGCTCCTCTGTCCCTGGGATTCTCCAGGCAAGAATACTGGAGTGGGTAGTACATTATTAGCCTAAGTGTTCCAGGAATTATAAACTTTCTATAAATCTGATATGCCTTCTATAAAGTTATCAGCCATAATTCTAGTTATTATCTTAAAAATATTGGGTGTCACAGAAATAATCAAATTCCTTTGTTGATTCCATTGTAATGAACTCTCATCAGATCTTCAGTCATGGGCATTTTACAGTCCTTTGTCATTTACAGGCATTTACTTTTTTACTTTGTTGCTTTTACAAAGATGAGATTCCTGGAGAGGACTTTATGGAGTGTGCTTGACCTCTATCATCACTGTCGAATTACAGGGTGTCACAACTTGGGTACACAGTATTTCACAACTGAAGAAGACCCCACCTAACACCCAGCCCTGTGTAAATGTGGAGACCTCAAAATCCAATTGACTATGGACAGAAGCAGGCAACATTGAGGTAGACTGCTTTCTTCCAAGAAGTCAAATTAAGAACGTTTCTTTCCATTCCTCCTTTCTTCCTTTACCATCTTTTTTCAAATTCTTACATGATTCTTCTCTCCACCTATTTTTGCCTTGCTCTAGCCTGAAACGATAATTGTTCACATGTCTCGAGTCATTACAAAGAAGGGTAAACTGACTCTTGGACTGGCTTTGATGCTGGTGATCTTGTCCTTTCTGGCTGCCATAAACTTCTCCCTGATTTCCAGCACCCCTGTTTCTCTGGAACAAGCTCACTGCATAAACATTTCTGGGGAAGGGGGACATAGTTACACAAAATATATAAACAAGTCAACTGGTTTAAAGACGTCCCCAGTTTTCTAGCTGGATTGGATCATGGGGACCCTGGCTCAGGAGTACTCTCCAAACCATGACTATTGTTTTGTTTCTAGTAATTATTATTGCCTCCCTAATAATCTGGGGTCTCCCAAAGTTTTAAATGCACGTAGGGAGCCACTGATCAGCCAACAGATGGTTTCTCTGTGACTGAAAGGACAAAAAGAGAATAGAAGAATGGAACCAGCTCCAAGACATCACCTGACATCATCTCTTGTGACTACTACCCTGAGAACAGAAGAGGCAATGGCGACTGAGGGTCATGCTAGTACTGGCACTTTTTAAACATTTTTATTTATTTAATTTTTGGCTGCCCTGGATCTTCATTGCTATGTGTGGCCTTTCTCCAGTTGCAGTGAACCAGGGCTGCACTCGAGCTGCAATGCGTGGGCTTCTGATCGTGGTGTCTTCTCTTGTTGCAAAGCACAAGCTCTAGGGCATGTGGGCTCAGTAGTTGTGGCCCATGGGCTTAGCTGCCCTGCAGCACACGAGATCTTCTTGGACCAGGGATCAAACCCACGTCTCCCACACTGGAAGACAGACTCTTAACCACTGAATCAGCAGGGAGGTCCAGTACTGATATTTTTGACCAAACCTTGTGAACGGTCAAGAGGATGAAAAGAGGGAGAATTACTTCCCTGGTGGCTCAGATGATGAAGAATCTGCCTGCAGTGCAGGAAACCCGAGCTGCATCCCTGGATCAGGAAGATCCCCTGGAGAAGGGCATGGCAACCCACTCCAGTATTCTTGCTTGGGGAATCCCATGGACAGAGGAGTCTGGTGGGCTACAGTCCATGGGGTCACAAAGAGTTGGACACGACTGAGCAACTAACACTGACATAAATTTGTATGAAAAATACTGGAACCACTCCTGCCCAGGGTGCCAGAGCAACAGACCAAAACTCAGTAACTTTGGTGTCTCTATTAGTGTTCTGCTTGACCAGAAACACGGTATATCTACTCAGCCAATCCCCAAACACTTAGCCAGCCCTGGGCTCTATACTTACTTCATGGTTTTTCATTCATTTTCTATTTTTCCCTTCCTTGTTCTTTATTCTTTAGTTTCAGCCCCATTCTGCAGTTTTTTAGATCCTTGGGAACAAACACTTGTCACTTCATGAAGAATTAGAGTATATTTAACACTTACATTTTCTTCCTTAATCTTTTTTTTTTTTTGACCTGCTGCTCAACTTGTGGGATCTCAGCTCCTAGACTAGGGATTGAACTTGGGTAATGGCAGTGAAAGCATGGAATCCTAACCACTAGGCCACCAGGGAATGCCCCTTAATCATTTTTTTTTTTAACAGTACTACTGTGGGCAAGAATCCCTTAGAAGAAATGGAGTAGCCATCATAGTCAACAAAAGAGTCTGAAATGCAGTACTTGGATGCAATCTCAAAAACAACAAAACCATCCCTGTTCATTTCCAAGGCAAACCATTCAATATCACAGTAATCCAAGCCTATGCCCCGACCAGTAATGCTGAAGAAGCTGAAGTTGAACGGTTCTATGAAGACCTACAAGACTTTCTAGAACTAACACCCCCCAAAAGATGTCCTTTTCATTATAGGGGACTGGAATGCAAAAGTAGGGAGTCAGGAAATACCTGGAGTAACAGGTTAATTTGGCCTTGGAGTACAGAATGAAGCAGGGCAAAGGCTAAAAGAGTTTTGCCAAGAGAATGCACTGGTCATAGCAAACACCCTCTTCCAACCACACAAGAAAAGACTCTATACCTGGACATCACCAGATGGTCAATACCGAAATCAGATTGATTATATTCTCTGCAGCCCAAGATGGAGAAGCTCTATACAATCAGCAAAAACAAGGATGGGAGCTGACTGTGGCAGTTCATGTGACCATGGACTCCTTATTGCCAAATTCTGACTTAAAGAAAGTAGGGAAAACCACTAGACCATTCAGGTGTGACCTAAATCAAATCCCTTACAACTATACAGTGGAAGTGACAAATAGATTCCAGGAATTAGATCTGATGGACAGTGTCTGAAGAACTATGGAGGGAGGTTTGTGACATTGTACAGGAGGCAGGGATAAGACCATCCCCAAGGAAAAGAAATGCAAAAAGGCAAAATGGTTGTCTGAAGAGGCCTTACAAAAGGCTGTGAATAGAAGAGAAGCGAAAGGCAAAGGAGAAAAGGAGAGATACACCCATTTGAATGCAGAGTTCCAAAGAATAGCAAGAAGAGATAAGAAAGCCTTCCTCAGTCATCAGTGCAAAGAAATAGAGGAAAACGATAGAATGCGAAAGTCTAGAAATCTCTTCAAGAAAGCTAGAGATACCAAGGGAACATTTCATGCAAAGATGGGCACAATAAAGGACAGAAATGGTATGGACCTAACAGAAGCAGAAGATATTAAGAAGAGGTGGCAAGAAAACACAGAAGAACTATATAAAAAAGATCTTCATAACTCAGATAATCACGATGGTGTGATCACCCAACTAGAGCCAGACATCCTGGAATGCAGAGTCAAGTGGGCCTTAGGAAGCATCACTACTAACAAAGCTAGTGGAGGTGATGGAATTCCAGTTGAGCTATTTCAAATCCTAAAAGATGATGCTGTGAAAGTGCTGCACTCAATATACCAGCAAATTTGGACAACTCAGCAGTGGCCACAGGACTGGAAAAGGTCAGTTTTCATTCCAATCCCAAAGAAAGACAATGCCAAAGAGTGCTCAAACTACCTCACAATTGCACTTGTCTCATATGCTAGTAAAGTAATGCTCAAAATTCTCCAAGTCAGGCTTCAACAGTATGTGAACTGTGAACTTCCAGATGTTCAAGCTGGTTTTGGAAAAAGCAGAGGAACCACAGATCAAATTGCCAACATCCATTGGATCATGGAAAAAGCAAGCGAGTTCCAGAAAAACATCTAAATCTGCTTTATTGACTATGCCAAAGCCTTTGACTGTGTGGACCACAACAAACTATGGAAAAATTCTTAAAGAGATGGGAATACCAGGCCATCTGACCTGCTTCTTGAAAAATCTTTATGCAGGTCAGGAAGCAACAGTTAGAACTGGTCATGGAACAACAGACTGGTTCCAAATAGGGAAAGGAATATGTCAAGGCTGTATATTGTCATCCTGCTTATTTAACATATATGCAGAGTACATCATGAGAAACGCTGGACTGGATGAAGAACAAGCTGGAATCAAGATTACCAGGAGAAATATCAATAACCTCAGATATGCAGATGACACCACACTTATGGCAGAAAGTGAAGAACTAAAGAGCCTCTTGATGAACGTGAAAGAGGAGACTGAAAAAGCTGGCTTAAAGCTCAACATTCAGAAAACTAATATCATGGTCCCATCACTTCATGGCAAATAAATGGGAAAACAGTGGGAGACTTTATTTTGGGGGGGCTCCAAAATCACTGCAGGTGGTGACTGCAGCCATGAAATTAAGACTCTTGCTCCTTGGAAGAAAAGCTATGACCAACCTAGACAGCATATTAAAAAGCAGAGACATTACTTTGCCAACAAAGTTCTGTCTAGTCAAGGCTATGGTTTTTCCAGTAGTCATGTATGGGTGTGAGAGTTGGACTATAAAGAAAGCTGAGCGCTGAAGAATTGATGCTTTTGAACTGTGGTGTTGGAGAAGACTCTTGAGAGTCCCTTGGACAGCAAGTAGATCCAACCAGTCCATCCTAAAGGAAATCAGTCTGGAATATTCACTGAAAAGACTGATGCTGAAGCTGAAACTCCAATACTTTGGCCCCCTGATGCGAAGATTTGACTCATTTGAAAAGACCCTGATGCTGGGAAAGATTGAAGGCGGGAGGAGAAGGGGACGACAGAGGATGAGATAGTTGGATGGCATCTGACTCAATGGACATGAGTTTGAGTAAAGCCCAGGAGCTGGTGATGGACACGGAGGCCTGCCGTGGTACAGTCCCTGGGGTCGCAGAGTCGGACACGACTGAGTGAACTGAACTGGACAGTACTAATCTGTTATAAATACTGAAGTAGTCACAGATTAAATAATGAGATGTGCTTTAAAACAATCCTATTGGATGGGGAAAGATTGACTAAACAGATTGATAGTATTTAAATTATTGTTGACACGAGCTAATGTATACATGAGGGTTCATTATATATTCTCTCCATTTCTGTGAATGTTTGAAATGGTCTGTGAAAAAAAAAAATATGGGGCTTCTTAATCACAGAATTTCAAGCCAGTCATGATCCGCCCCCCCTCCCTTTTCCCTCAATAAATTGGGTTGACTATTGCAGCATCCTCCTCTCTCTGTAATGGTTCGTTCCACTGTTCCGCGGTCTTTCCGTGGTTCTTTCCTCCTAGTTCCCGCGCTGTCCACCTCCCCCCACGCAGTCCCAGTGGTTTAGCCTGGCTTTCCGGAGGAAACCCCGTGGGGCGGAGCAGGAGGTTTCCGCGAGTGGCCGCAGTCCCCTCCTCGGAGACCACTTGGACCGCTCCGCGTCGGGAGTGGGCGGGTAATCTTGGGGCAAGACGCGAGTCTTGGGCTCCGATTGGTCAGTGCCAGAGTAAACATCCGTCTGGGTGGGGCGGGGCCGGAAGTGAAAGGCGAAGGCGGCGGCTGAGGCCGCTGTGGAGATTCCGGACTTGTACTTGGGACCTGCAGGTGCCATGTGCCGGGCTGAGCCACGCTGAGGGGGCCGCGGGGCGCTGAAGGGGACGGGAGGCTGGGCCATGGCTGGCGCTCGGGCCGCCGCTGCTGCCTCGGCGGGGTCCTCGGCTTCTTCGGGCAGCCCACAGCCACAGGAGCCAGGACTCGGGGAGCTGCTGGAGGAGTTCTCCCGGACTCAGTACCGGGCCAAAGACTGCAGTGGGACGGGCGGCTCTAAGGTGAGTACGGAGCAGCAGTGAGCAGAAAGAGAAGGTCCCTGCCTTCGGAAGTAACTGAGGAAAGGCTGAGGTCAGGGGTGAGAGGACGGAAAGAGAGGGAAGTTACCAGGGTCTGGACTTTGAAAGGAGGAACTGGGGTCAGAGTGAACCAAGGAAGGAGGACATTTTGGTTTGAGACAGAAAGGTTGGAGGTCAGGAATCAGCCCTGAGAGACCGTGTTCAGAGATGAGAGAGGGGGAGCTGAAGGGTGGGGATAATTCTCTTGCATCAGGTATGGGGACAAAAGCCCTCAAGTCTAGACTTTTTAAAGGCTAGAGGATTTCTGCAAGTCAGAGATTAGAGTGAAGGGGCTGGAGGGGTGGTGCAGAATGGAGCAAAGAGGTAAGCCGAGTTGTGTTGCCTCCTGAAACAGTCTCAGCATGACTTAGAATTAGATCCATCCCTTTCCTTCTCGCGTAGAGTAGGAAGACAGCCCACACTCTATTCCTTTATCAAAAGCAAGTCTTAGTTCTTCTGTTTTTCTACCCTTGGGATTCCCTTCAGTCTCTTTATTGCTAGACCTGGAAAGTTTCCAGTCTGGTCACGCCATTTCCATCTTAGGCACTGCCTGGCAGTCTGATGGGAATCTTGCTGACCCTACCATCTTTCATTCCTCACGTGGTTTTGGCAAGTTTAGCATCAGGTTTTCCAATGGAATTCTCTTCCATGCAGGGCCGTGAAACTCTGGTTTGGCTCCAGACCATCAGCATCACCTGGGGTGTTTATTAAAAATAAAGCTTCCTTGGTCCCACCCAGTCCTACTGAGTTAGAATTTCTGAGGTTGGGAACCTGGAATTTGTAATTTTTAATAGGCTTCTTAATGATGTTCATGTCCCTTGCAATTTGAGGATTCCTCATTCCTGTGAGTTTTTCCCACCCCATTGATCTTTTGGGTGGTTACAGGTTCAGTGGTTTTCCTGGGCCTCTTTCCATTTTACACACCCATGAAGATCAGTGTTGTAAAAAGTTATGTCTGACTTTAACTCCAGCTGGCCTTAAACTTTCTGATCTTTTGCAGGCTTGTTGAGATGTTACAGGTTTTCTGCCCTTCTTCTAGGGGGCCTTTCCCGAAATGAGCAAAATAAGAGCAGTTTTAAGGGAGCTGTTCCTTCTATTTCATAAGCAAATTGTAAGGAGACACCTTTGTCTGCAGCTTCTACTCATTACACTAATTAGAGCTTCTAGGTACTGTTCTATAACTGGAGAATTAAGAAGCATCTGGAGCCAAAGGAAGATAATATTTTGATGCTGGTTAAAATAACCTAGAGCAAAGGTTCTTAATACTTAGGGGCTGTGGACCCCTTTGAGAATCTTGTGAAAGGTGTAATCCTCTTTGGATGCCTAAGAAACACAGTTTCACCACAACATTGAGGGCTTCAGAGTCCCTCCCTGCCCCCACCAAAGTTTATTACATGGGTTCATGAACTACACATTTAGGGCCTATGACCTAGCAACAGGTCTCTTCCTTGTATTGAATTATAATTATAGAGGGAACGGTTATTTCCAGAGATTTCTCCAGGGCTGCTGCTGTTGTTGCTGCTAAGTTGCTTCAGTCGTGTCTGACTCTGTGCGACCCCATAGACGGCAGCCTACCACGCTCCCCCGTCCCTGGGATTCTCCAGGCAAGAGTACTGGAGTGGGTTGCCATTTCCTTCTCCGGTGCATGAAAATGAAAAGTGAAAGTGAAGTCACTCAGTCGTGTCCGACTCTCAGTGACCCCATGGACTGCAGCCCACCAGGCTCCTCCGTCCGTGGGATTTTCCAGGCAAGAGTGCTGGAGTGGGGTGCAGGCAGGACCCACCTAATTCTCAATCCCAGAATCTTCTTTATGTTCATATGTCCTCTTCTGTGCAGGTTGAACGCATTGAGAAGAAGTGTCTGGAGCTGTTTGGCCGAGACTACTGTTACAGCGTGATCCAGAATGTGAATGGGGATATCTGCGGCCACTACCCACAGCACATCGTGTTCCTGGAGTATGAGAGTTCGGAGAAGGAGAAAGACACGTGAGCATCATGTCACCAAGGCATGCCCTTCTGGGAAGGCCTTGACATCTCATCCCCAGGGTCAGGAAACTCTGTCGTTGGGCAAGACAGACTCGCTTTTCCCAGATGTTAAGCCTTTTTGGCATCCTGATAACACAGCATAGAAGAAGCAGCTGAAAGTCACAGTCCTGGTCTCCTGTCTTACTCCCACCCTATCGGTCATTGTCCTCAGACAGCTGACGTCATGCCCCACCTCCCTAAACCTCAGTGTTTCCTTTTTTTAAGAGTGAGTGGGAGGTGTGCTTTGTGGACATGCTTAAGGGCACGTACATGCATAGAGCTTAAAAGCCTGAGGTCAGTGTACTTGCTGGCTGCATCGCTAACTTGGGCAAGTTGTTGAACTGCTTTGGCTCTTAGTTTCCTCATCAGTTCCTGTCTCTATTTAGAAAAGTGACTAGTGCAATCCCTGGTGATAAATGGGACTAGTCCAAGCTCGATGTGTGTGTTCTAAGAGTTAGAAATAAGTGCTGCTATTTACTGAGGACCTACCAAAGCCTGGGTGCTTTCCTGTGAGGTAACAGTTCACCGGGTACTACTGACACAGAGCACCCAGCACAGGATGCAGCCCGTAGGCAGTAAGTAAACGGTAGCAGTTGTTGGACACTGATAAGTAATCACGCTTATTACTTATAAAGCTTATAAGAAATAATAAGTACTTATAAGAGGCTTATAAGGCTCTAGGAAGTGCTTTATGTTGATCTCAAAGTTTGTTCTGCTAGACTTCCTGCTTGCTGTTGATTTTAAGGGAATTCCAGGAGGTGTTGCCAACAATATCTGAAACCCTGGCCCCAGGGAAGCACTGTTATGAGAAGGGCTACAGTAGAGTCATTCTATGGGGTGTAGCAGGCCATCATTGCTCACAGCACTGCTCAGAGCTCACTGGCTAGAGATTCTGAGTCCTGGGCTCCAGAGCCACTGAATCAAAATCGCGGAATAACAAGATTGCCCATACATACATAGCGGTTGGAGAAGTGCTGCTGTAGACAAGTTGGGGAGAAAGGTAGATCCTGCCTGGTGTGTGAGTGTTTGGGGAGACCCTGTGGTGGAGATGCCTTTCAGCTGGAATTGCACAGACAAGTAGAAATGTCCCTTAAATGTCCCTAGTTAGGGACTAGCTTGTATAAGGTCTTAATCATTGGTCCAAGGAGTGCGGACTTGCGGGTGTTAGTGGTTGTTGGGCTAGTACCCTCTGAGCACTCATTGAAATCACAGATTCCAGGGGCCCTAAATCAGAATTTCTACATCACAGAGAGCTTCCTAGACGACTCCTTTGCTATAACCTGGAACCACAGGGAGCCAGAGAGGGCTTAGACAAATTTGCTCATGTGTAAGATGGGAGACATATAAGTGTGCTCTCTAACCAGGTCGAGGTGGAGTTCCCTGAGAAAAAGGAACTTACTGGGGGAATTAATTGTATGTAGATCATAGCACGTGTATGCCTGCCTCTTCTTTCTATCACTGCCAGGAAGCTCCCACTTTGCCTAGCAGAGTCTCTCCTTCCAGGCCAGGACCACCACAGTATATCGCTAACCCTAGTGGAGTTATAATCTGTTTTTACTTTTCACTTCTTGCAAGGCCTCAAAGTGATACTAAGTGGGCCATGTCTTAAAGAGAAGGGAATATGTGCATGTGTGGGTGAGAAGAAATAGAACTTTTTGCTTCTTTACATGCCTGGATTTGGTGTTACTATGACACTAGTTAGACTGAGTTGCACAGGGTAGAACTGGATTCAGGAAGTGGCTTGGTTCTATTAATCCACCTCCCCAGTTTAGCCCATCATCTGGGAAGAGAAGCCTGGATGGGGGTCTCTGAATGGCCAAGACATGTGTTTGTCAGCAAGACAAACTGCTGCCATGGGACACATCTCAGGGATCTAGTTGGAGACCCTGCCAGAGATATGAAATCCTTACCTTTAGGTCTGGTTGGTAACACAGACCAATAAATGAGCAATGATTGTAACAAAGGCCAGAATCAGGGCAGGTATAGGTGAGGCATTGGGAAATAAGAGTTAAATTCCTGCACTTGATCATTCCTACTGGTATATGAGCGTAGGGTAGGGGGCTTCCCTCATACCACTGATTTTCAGACACCAGCTGTGTGTTCTACAATTCAACTTGACTCTGACACCATCTACCCAGAGATAGCTTCAGATCTTACAGGCTAAGGGCTCAGTCCCACAAGACAAACATAAATACATAGCCCACTTTCATTCCTTCAGATAAAAGTATCATGTGTCAGACACAGCCCAGTGCTTAGCATGGTAAGAGAAAGATCCTAAGGCCAAGAAGTAATAAAAATAAAAACAGGAACCACTGAGAACAGAAACTGAGTTGGTTCTTTGAGTAGGGGACCCAGGACAATAAAGCACCAGCTAGCCTAATGAAAAAAGTGTGCCTTCCTCCACATAAGACTGCCCAGAGCCCTGAGGATGGAAATGCTGGTGTGTTCTCTCCTTCGGTTCTGTGGAGCATTTGTTGAATGGAAGTATTCAGCCTGGTAGACTCAAATGCAATTTCAAGGGATTTAGAGCTGCTGGTGTGAGCTCAGAGTCAGTTAAAGCAGACGGTGCTGGGACTTCCGGGCTCCCAGTACAGGGGGCCTGGGTTTAATCCCTGGTCAGGGAACTAGGTTTTGCATGCCATAACTAAAGATCCCACATACCTCAATTAAGACCTGATGAAGTCAGATAAATAAAAATAATTTTTTTTTTTTAACTCAGCAGATAGTGCTGATCTCATCTGTGCAAATGACCTGGGGCCACCAAAAGGTGGGAAGAAGACTAATGTAAGCAGTATTACGTGTATTTTGTTTTATATTCTCTTGGCATCTGAGTTTAATTAGGCAGTTATTTTGTACTCAGTTACCTTTTTATTTCACAGAGTGAGGGGAAGGTGGTAGAACTTGGTGATAGAACTTCCAGTGAGCCATGTTTTTTCTGGGGCCTGACTAATTGGCCTGTGCAGCTTCCCTGAGAACTCAGCTGGAAAAGAGTCTGCCTGCAATGCAGGAGACCCCGGTTTGATTCCTAGGTTGGAAAGATCCCCTGGAAAAGGGATAGGCTACCCACTCTAGTATTCTTGGGCTTCCCTCATGGCTTAGATGGTAAAGAATCCACCTGCAATGCGGGTGACCTGGGTTCCATCCCTGGATTGGGAAGATCCCCTGGAGGAAGGCATGGCAACCCACTCCAGTATTCTTACCTGGAGAATCCCATGGACAGGGGAGCCTGGCGGGCTACAGCACATGTGATCGCAGAGTCGGAGATAACTGAGCAACAAGCGCAGCACTCTGTACGTACCGTGAAGAGGCACTCCAGCCTTCTTCCTTCAGAAAAGAAAAAAATCTTGGTCGTAAAAATAACATGGGGACTTCCCTTGTGGTCCAGTGGTTAAAACTCTTGAGCTTCCACTGCAGGGGCCACTCATTCCCTGGTCAGGGAGCTAAGATCCTGCATGCTGCACAGTGCAGCTAAAAAAACAGAAAGAAAAGAGAAAAGGAGTCTTATGTAGTCACTTCTCTATTTGAATTATAGTAAAGATGTAATAAATTTGTGATTTAAAACAAAATGCTTAATAAAAATGGGGAAAAAGTCTTAAATCATACCTTACAGAAACATACACCATGGAAAGTTTAAGTCCTCTTCCTTTAACTTCTTGTTTTCTTTCTACAATCACCAAACTGTTGGTCCAAGTTATTTTTTTATTATTAGTTTTTTTTATGCTTCCTGTACCTGCTTTCTCTAACCTGTATCCCCAGATAAGAGGATTTTTTCAGTGATTGTTTCTTCAAATAATTTTTCTCTCCCTCTCTCTCTTCTCTTTCTAAGACCCATATAATGCAAATGTTAGTACATTTGATGTTGTCTTAGTGGTCTCTTAAGCTCCTCTCATTAAAAAATTTTTCTTGCTGTACTCATTGGGTGATTTTTATTTTTTATTTTACTGTCTTTCAGATTGCTCATCTGTTCTTCTGTATCATCTGATTTGGTATTGATTCCCTCTACTGTATTTTTTATTTCAGTTATCCTGTTATTCAAATCTGATTGATTCTTATTTTTCTGTCTTTTTTTTTCCTCTCTTTTGGATTGGAGAATAATTGCTTTACAGTGTTCTGGTGGTCTTTGCTTTACATCAGTGCAAATCAGTCATAATTATGTATGATGGCACTAGTGGTAAAAATGGCACCCCACTCCAGTCCTCTTGCCTGGAAAATCCCATGGACGGAGGAGCCTGGTAGGGTGCAGTCCAAAGGGTCACTAAGAGTTGGACATGACTGAGCGACTTCACTTTCATTTTTCACTCTCATGCATTGGGGAAGGAAAAGGAAACCCATTCCAGTGTTCTTGCTTGGAGAATCGCAGGGACGGGGGAGCCTGGTGGGCTGCCGTCTCTGGGGTCGCACAGAGTCGGACACGACTGAAGTGACTTAGCAGCAGCAGTGGTAAAAAGCCTGCCTGCCAGTGCAGGAGACATAAGAGATGCTGACTTAGTCCCTGGGTGGGAAAGATGCCCTAGAGGAGGAAATGGCAATCTACTCCAGTATTCTTGCCTAGAGAATGCCATTGACAGGAGCCCGGTGGGCTACAGTCCATGGGGTCACAAAGAGTCAGGCATGACTGAAGTAACTTCACACACGTGCATGCACAAACATATATATATATATACACACACATATATCCCCTCTCTCTTGAGCCTTTCTTCACTTCTGCATTCCACCCCTCTAGATCATCACAGAGTCCCAGGCTGTGGTCTCTGTGTTATATAGCAGCTTCCTGCTTGTTATCTATTTTACGCATGATAGTATATATATGTCACTGCTGCTTTCTCAGTTTGTCCTACACTTTCCTTCCTGCTGTTTCCACCAGATCGTTCTCTATGTCTGTGTCTCCATTTCTTCTCTGTAAATAGGTTCATCAGAACAATTTTTCTAGACTCCATGTATCAGGTTTTTATTTGAAGACCTTGTTTTAACTTCAGTTTCAAATCCTCACTTGATAGTAGTTATTTTATTAGTAACTGGCTTGAGAATATATCTATGAAGGCTACTAAGAAAGCAGCAGTGTTTTCAGAAGACTGTATTTTTATTAATGCCAACAGAATTTAGATATGCTTAAAAAGGTTACCAGTGGTATTTAGGAGTCACTGAACTTACTCATTCTGAAACAGTTATTTGTGTGCACATGTCATACAATGACACTAGCAGGACTGGGATGTAGGAGGGATGACGCCCTCTCGGACTTGGCCTGGAAACTCAACCCTTGTAAGAAAGGAGCTTAACTATCTTCCTTCCTTTTCTTCCATTACTCTGCATAGCCGGGAGAGCTTCCCACTGTTGAACTTCCTGCCTCCTGTTTCTCTTGGAACCAGAAGTTCTTACTGGCTGATATGGAGCCTTTTGTTAAGAATCGTGGGTGAATCTGTGACAGTAGACCCTTATTTTAAGGGTCTGCTATAGGTGTGGCTTGCTTAAACTCATTTCCAAATGTGTTTTTGTGTGTGTGTTCTAGAAGCTCCCTTAGCAAAGCTGGGTGTGTTAACTTCCATGCTTCTCAAGGCCACAAATAGCTTCTCTTTAACCACCTTTGCTCCAGCATTCCCTGCCCTGTTGATATTTTAGACTGTTAGTGTTGGTTGAAATGTTGATGATGTATCAGAGGTTCATAACCATGTGGAATGTGAACTTCATCATATCCTGCCCTCTGAAAGATCACAAAGATGGCCCCATTATTGCCATAGAGGTTCCCAACATATTTGTCCTACTTTTGGAGTGAAAAACTGAGCACCCTAGACATAATCAACATTCACTTTGCTTCCTGTGTTTCTTCATTTTCAGTACCATGTCTTCAGAGTAGCTCACTTTTTTGTTTTGAACTTAAAGGGTTTGAAATCAGGATGATTTCAGTTTTAGTACCTATAATTTGGCTTTTTTTTTTTTTTTTTCTTTTCTTGAAAGCTTAAAATGTCTGTGATCTAGAATTTAGGAATCTGAGCATTTATTCAATTTGAAATGAATATTTACACACACACACCCCTAGCATGGGTTACACAGTACTCATGCACAAGCAGCCTGACCTACCTCTCTTGCCTTGTGTTAGGTTTCAGAGCACTGTGCAGGTGACCAAATTGCAGGACCTCGTCAACCGCAGCAAGACAGCCAGGTGCAGAGGACGGTTTGTCTGCCCAGTGATCCTGTTCAAGGGCAAGGTAAGACCTCCCCATAACTTCACTCTCCCTCCGTTGGAGGTACCTGGCTTAATGCAGAGTGTACAGTTGTCTCAGCAATGGCCACAGGACTGGAAAAGGTCAGTTTTTATTCCAATCCCAAAGAAAGGCAATGCCAAAGAATGCTCAAACTACCGAACAATTGCACTCATCTCACATGCTGGTAAAGTAATGCTCAAAATTCTCCAAGGCAGGCTTCAACAGTACATGAACTGTGAACTTCCAGATGTTCAAACTGGTTTTAGAAAAAGCATAGGAACCACAGATCAAATTGCCAACATCCATTGGATCATCGAAAAAGCAAGCGAGTTCCAGAAAAACATCTATTTCTGCTTTATTGACTATGCCAGAGCCTTTGTGTGGACCACAACAAACTGTGGAAAAATTCTGAAAGAGATGGGAATACCAGACCACCTGATCTGCCTCTTGAGAAACCTATATGCAGGTCAGGAAGCAACAGTTAGAACTGGTCATGGAACAACAGACTGGTTCCAAATAGGAAAAGCAGTGCATCAAGGCTGTATATTGTCACCCTGCTTATTTAACTTATATGCAGAGTATATCATGAGAAACACTGGGCTGGAAGAAGCACAAGCTGAAATTAAGATTGCCAGGAGAAATATCAATAACCTCAGATGCAGATGGCACCACCCTTATGTCAGAAAGTGAAGAAGAAGTAAAGAGCCTCTTGATGAAAGTGAAAGAGGAGACTGAAAAAGCTGGCTTAAAACTCAACATTCAGGAAACTAATATCATGGTCCTATCACTTCATGGCAAATAAATGGGGAAGCAGTATCAGACTTTATTTTGGGGGGCTTCAAAATCACTGCAGATGGTGACTGCAGCCATGAAATTAAAAGACACTTACTCCTTGGAAGGAAAGTTATGACCAACCTAGATAGCATATTAAAAAGCAGAGACATTACTTAGCCAACAAAGGTCCGTCTAGTCAAGGCTATGGTTTTTCCAGTAGTCATGTATGGATGTGAAAGTTGGACTATAATGAAAGCTGAGTGCAAAAGAATTGATGCTTTTGAACTGTGGTGTTGGAGAAGACTCTTGAGAGTTCCTTGGACTGCAGGTAGATCCAACCAGTCCATCCTGAAGGAAATCAGTCTTGAATATTCATTGGAAGGACTGATGTTGAAGCTGAAACTCCCAGTACTTTGGCCACCTGATGTGAAGAGCTGACTTATTGGAAAAGACCCTGATGCTGGGAGAGATTGAAGGCAGGAGGAGAAGGAGACGATGGAGAATGAGATGATCCGATGGCATCCAACTCAATGGACATGAGTTTGAGTAAACTCCAGAAGTTAGTGATGGACAGGGAGGCCTGGTGTGCTGCAGTCCATGGGGTCACAAAGAGTCGGACAATGACTGAGCGACTGAACTGAACTAAACTGACAGTTGTCCTGTTGCCAGGCAAGTTTGCATGGTTAACGGGTGCCTGCTGTGGTGGGAAGCAGGCCAGAGAATCAAACCAATTTCAATACCACTTTTTTCAAGGGTGACTCTAGGTAGGAAAGGGATGGTCACAGCGAAGAACTCCACCCTATGTCCTGGAGCCCTGCTGGCTAGGTTCTGATCGCAGCTCTGCTGCTTCCTGGCTGTGCAAGACCTCCATTTCCTCCTCTGTCAAATGGGAAAAATAATCATGCTTACATCACAAGTTTATGAATAGATTAGATCAGATAAGTAGTTTGTCCATTCTTTCAGTAGAGTAATTTACCAAGTATTTATTGAATATGTATCATATTCAGGCCTTAAGGTACCTCAGCATATATGATAAACAAAAATTCACACCCTTATCAAGCTTATATTCTATTGAGTGTTGTTAATTCGGTACCCAAATAGGGTCTCATTTCACCTATTTTTATAATCCCATTTTGCAGATGAAATGAAGGCTCAAAGTGGTTAAATAACTTACCCAAGTTTATACAACTTGAGAGCTGAGATTTCTGCAAAACGCCCTCAAGTTACTACACTGTAGCTTGGGGTCACATAGTGTGGTATCAGAGGAACCCACTAAAGATGGGCAGTGGTGTGGACTGACAGGCATGGCCTCATTAAGTGAGCGGGACTAGGCTACAAGCTTTGGAAGAAGAGTGGGAGGGTATTCCAGGCAGGTGCCTGCCTGGGGGCGTACAGTGAGGCAGGCATGAGAAAGGCTGGGAGACGACCTGATGGGAGTGAGGTAGGTGGCGGAGCTGAGGATGGAAGGGGCTGAATGCAGGAGGCTGGATGCTGGCTGAGGTGTTTGCATTTGCCAGACAAGCCTCTGTGATTTCTGGGCAGGGAAATATAGGATACAAATATCATTTTGAGAAAGGCTAATCTAGTAGAAGCAGACCAATAGCTTGGAGGAGGGGAGGAGAACAGAAATGTCTGCCCTCTATTCTGTTCATCTGGTAGGTGCCTGCGTGTGCTGTGGTCCTGGCGCCTCTGGGACTTTAGTCCATTCTCCCGGCATGCAGGCAAGGGCTGGGGCACAGCAGTGCAAAAGAGAAATGCTAGCCTGATTCCTCTCCTTTTGTGCCTTCATGTGACAGGAGGAGATAGGAAAGGAGAAGCAGCCACAGACTTTCATAGGGTAGGTCTGTTTCTTCTCCTGTGCTTTTCCTTTGTAAATGGAAGCAGGGCAAATGTGACAGGTGAGTCAGGAAGCCACAGACTTCATAGGGTTGGTCTGTTTTAGGGGAAAGTATGTCTGGGAGTGAAGTTCCAGAAATTGATCATCTTAAAGCTTATTTATTCCCACTTCCCCTTTGGAAAATTTCATGTTGCTCTAAGCTGTGACAACTCCAGTTTAGATAACTGCTATGTGGATCATAGTATTTGTCACTAGAAATTATGTAGGAAATACTCAAACCAGTACTCCCGACAGTGTGTTCCATAGAACAGTAGTTTAACAATATGCTTGTGTGAAGTGTTCCCTCTCAAATAAGATTGAGAGACATCGCACCCTAGATTCACCCTGACCCCTGAGCTCTAGATTCAGGAGGTACATTGGCAAGTGTACGTCAGTATAGGAAAGGCTCTAAAAAGTCCTGAAGCAGAGGAATCTGTGTGGTGTTGTCCTTTCTCACTCTGCAGACCTTGAGACGGGAGTTTCCAGAATGCACTTGGGAAATTGCAGTGAGACTGAGAGAAAGAGCCCCAAGGCAACACATTTCAGAGGGAGGGTGAAGAGTTGGAGGGATGATTTTTTTATTTTTGCCATACCCCAAGGCTTGTGGGAGGATCAACCCCAGGCCTTGATGGACAGTGAAAGCATGAGTGCCCTAACTGCTGGACTGCCAGCAAATTCCTTTTGGGGGGGCAGGGGTGGTATTATTTTGAGGAGGCTTTGACACTAAGGGCTTTACCATTCATCCTGCTTTCTTCTCCCTTTGAACCTTCTTGTTTGTTGATGTGATCCCATTGTGTTCCCTGTAGCTTCCCCTGACTCAGTCGTGTTCACTGGCTTAATACCTACTTACATACATTTTATTCCTATTGTGTTTGGAAGTCTGCTATCTCCTCTCTGCCGTAATCCCTATGAGGACAGAAGCTGTGTCTTATTACTGCTATCCTCCCAGTGTCTAGCAGCTGCCTACCCAGCTGGTGTGGGCAGGCTCTCTAGGAAGACACTGCTCTTGGGTTACACAGTAGTGGGCTCTGTGCTGGGTTCTAGGGGGACAGTGACTGAGACAGTCCTGTCACCCTGGAGCTCAGTGAGTGGGGAAGGCAGAGCTATGAACTTGAGGATCAAGAGATGGGGAAGAACAGGAGAGGGTCTTCTGTTGTGAGGTGGGCATCTTGTTCTCAGGTGGGTCTCCCAGCAGGCCCTAATGAGTTTGGTGAAAGCAGCATTTGCTGTCAACATACCCAGCCAAGCTGGGCCGGGGAATGTATGCTCAGAGGTGCCGACTTCCTGCTTCCTTCCAGACTCAGTCCATTGTGGCTAGTGCAGCTCAGGAACTAAACGTCTGATTTTGTTTCATTTCAGTTAATTTCCATTTTCTAATTGAAGCAGTGTAGAATTTTTTTTGATTAAACACAATTTTCTTTTGAGGTAGGACTACATTACCCTTTAAACACTGAAAATAAAGCATCCTATTTGCAATGTGCTGTAATTATAAAATACATATTGGATTTTGAGGACTTAATCCCCAAAATGTAAAATATTAATAATTTAAAAAGTGATTATATGTTGACATAGTAATATCTTGGGACATACAGGCTTAAATAAGATATATTATTAATTTTTTAATAAAACTCAGTTCAAGCATTTAAGAGTAAGCTGTTCTCATGTGCCATTTTCTCCCCCATCACTTGTATCTGGTTTCTAGGCAATTAAAATTGGAACAGCTCCTCTTTCTCTCTATTTCCTCCCTTAAGAAATGGGGAGCAGAGATCAGCTGCTTTTATTCTGCGTGCCAAAGTTGGTACTACATTTACAAATCCTACAGAGCCATCTTCCTCATGCAACGTTAGAGGCCACTCCTAATTAGGTAAATGGATAGCTTTCAGAGTGTATCCTGCTTTTTCAGTCAAGAGCTAAGCTTGAAGTACGGAAATGGTGTGCTGTGCACTGGAGCCCAGGAGCAAGGTCAGGCGTGGACCCACCCGTGGGATGCGGCTTCCCCCAGACTCCAGCACTCGGGACCTTCCTGTGGAGGTTGGTGGTTCACTTGGGAAGCCAGCTAGCTCGCCCATCCTCCTCCACCTGATGAGTCCCCTGGGCTGGGTGTGGCTGCCTCTGAGACCAAAAAGACAGGGACAGGTTGAGGGGATCTGGGGAAATTGGGGAGCAGAAAGAAGAATCTGAGCCTTGAAAAGAGCTCAGAGCTCAACAGCTCAAGAGGGGATGTGTGTCTGCCTGAAAAAGATTTAAGAGAGATAATGGAAAGAAGAGTGAGATTTGGTGCCGCAGCTTGGATGATGGGGGAGGGAGACATGGTAACATGTGCTGGTCAAACTCAAACAACTATCCACCCCCCACCCCCCGACTTGTTTGCTCATGAATCAGACCTCCCCCAATACCATTGTAATCTTGAGGGTCCTCAACCTGAAAATTGACACTCCGTTGCTGCAACTCCTAATTACTGGGCTGGTCTCTTCTGAGTAGAGGATGTTATTTGAGGCTGGAGAGGGATCTGTGGATGGACTTGGAGATATAAGTAAACTCTGGCATGTACATTTTTATCCGGAGACAGTTTGTCATTACAATCAGATTTGCAAAATCCTTTTGGACCCAGAGAAAGTGAAACATTCCCCCGTAGAGTGCATCGTCCTCAGGCTAGCAGGAGTCTCTGCCCAAGCCCTTCTTTACAGGCTTCCAGGACAGCCCTGCCTCAAGTGCGTTCTGCCCCCAGCACTGGAAAAGCACCCCCCGGATTTTAGCAGGTTGCTTTTCTATCATTTGCCCCCTGTCCTAAGCTGCCAGTGATGACCTGCCAGTTCCTACCATGCCCCTTTCCTGTAGCAGCAAAACTGTTTCTTTCCCATTGTCTTACAGGTGGAGAAGGAGACGCCCTCTGGCAATATTCTGCAGTCTTCCAGGGACCCTCCTTATACTGCCAGGCTACATGACCCATTCGGAAATGTCCCCCCCAGCCCCCAGTTTAATCTCCCAGCCTGTAGCTAAACCCTGGGGTCACCAGATTCCAGATACCTCTTCCCATTCCCCTGCCCCTCTTGGAACTCATCAAACACAATTTATACAGATTCAGCCTTAGAATCAGATAGTGAGAGGCTTCCCTGGCCGTCTAGTGGTTAAAAATGTGCCGTGCAATGCAGTGGATGTGGGTTCAGTCCCTGGTCGGGAAGTTGAAATCCCACACGCTGCAAAGCAACTGAGACCTAACACAGCCAAATAAACTTTAAAAAAAAATTGGATAATGAAGTTCACACCTGTTGCCTGGTTTCTAGAATTCTAGCTCTTGTAATGCTGCTTCAGTGATGAGCAAAGAGTAAAAGCATAGTTAAGCACAGTTACAGTTACTACATTCCTTTAGTACGTAGGAGAGAGAAGGTAAAATTTCTTAAAAAAAAAAAAAAAGCCTCCAAACATTTCTCCCTTAATTGACTCTTCTGCTGGAAAGGTTTCCCTTCCCTGTGCTAAGCAGTTGCAGTGACAGCACAGAAGCTCTGGAGGGATGTGGGCTCGGTCAGATCCCTCTTATTCCTCACTGTGGTGCCTCAGGCCCTACTTCATCTCCCTGCGCCTGTTGCTCTTTTCATCTGTGAAGCAGCAGCAGTGCCTGCCCCCAGCCACACTTGCCTTAAGGGCTTGTGAAAACCCAGTGGAAAGGTGGTGTTTGTGTTTCACTGACATGCTGACATACACATGTGATAATCTCCAGGTCTTAACCCAAGTAAGACCACTTATATGTGACAGCCACTGAGTCTACCCATTACCATTAGTGACACTCTGGTGCCTCTCGTTTGGGGGAGAGAGCCACTTAACAGAGGCTGTAGGTTAAAATCTAGGCTTGCTTCAGAGAGGCTGCTGTCACAATGGCCCTGATGCTGAGACTTTGGGCAGTGCTCTTGCACCCATTTCGCTGGTCTGGAATGATCAGAAGAGTTCCAGGGCTTCCCCCTACTGTGTGCACTTCAGAAAACTACCTGACTGTTGGTCAGAGGGTACAAACTTCCAGTTGCAAGATGAATAAGATTTGTGGATCTGATGTACAGCGTGGTGGTTATAGTTAATAATACTGTTAATATGTTCCTGAAAGTTGTAGAGAGAGATGGTCTTAAATGTTTCTACCACACAAAAAAAGAAATGGTAATTATGTGACCTGATGCAGGTGTTAGCTAACTCTGTGGTGGTAATGGTTTTGCAGTATGTTAGTGATTTTGCCTGAAGAATCCCAGGGATGGCGGAGCCTGGTGGGCTGCCGTCTGTGAGGTTGCACGGAGTCGGACACGACTGAAGTGATGCAGCAGCAGCAGCAGCACTGATACAAATCAGCATGTTGTGCACCTTAAACTTACACAATGTCATGGGTCAATTATATCTCAAGAAAGCAGGGAAAAGTAGAACCAAAAAACTCCAGAAAACCATCTGACCCTGAAAATGTGGTTTCTCTCCCAGCACATTTGCAGGTCAGCCACACTGGCTGGATGGGGGGAGCTGTATGGACGCACTGGCTACAACTATATTTTCTCAGGTGAGTGTTAAGCTGCAGCCTCTGTGACTAAGAACAGGAGCCCAGTCATGGAGAACAGCTACGCAGGGCCACAACGGTCATGGTGATTATGGGGTGGGCAGCAACCTGGGGCAGGGGCAAGGCCATCTAGAGCCCTTCCTCTCATCACCTGAGAAGATGCTTGTGGTGAAAAGAATGCCAGGCACGTGGAACATCAGGTCCTGGGAGAGGGAGGAGCATGGTCCTCGGGGTGGAACCAGGGGTAGACTGGTTAAGCAGCCCTTGCATGGAGCCCCTGCCATGGCCCAAGTGCTCACCACAGTTTCCTCCCACAGGGGGTGCAGACGACGCCTGGGCAGATGCAGAGGATCTCACGGAGGAGGACTGTGCTCTTCGGTCAGTGCCAGACAGTTACGGGTCTGGGCTTGGGTGAGGGGCAGGTATCTGACCAGTGATGGCCATTTTCTACTGATGGCCGTGACATCATCAGTGGTCCAGGTGAGTGGATTGGCTTCCTTCGTCCACATCTCTGAAACAGAGTTGTTGAAGTCCACCCCGTAGCCTCACCCGCAGCTGACTTTATGAACTGCCTGAGCAGTTTGTCTTTATCCTGGCTGCTCACAAGGACCCCAGGAAGAGTGCCCCAGTCCTGGGGTTCCTGGCACTGCAGGCCCAAGACATGGCGCAGACATCTGTGTGTCTTCAAGCCCTATGGTTTCCAGGATGTTGATGTCCAGCCTACCAGGTGATGCTGGACACACCTGGCCTGAGGACTGTGGTCAACACATCGGAGATGCAGGCACCAGAAGTTCCACAGCTGTGTGATTGGCGCCATAAGGGAGTACAGTACAGGAGTGCCTTAGGTCCCCTGAGAGGGAGGGAGGGGGCTGGCTCCCACTCTCCCTACCTCCTTTCTAAATACTTTTCAGGAAATGACAGTAATGGTATTTTGGAAAAGCTGCTTTGCATGGCTGTGCCACATGGAAAGTCTTTAACTGGCGTCAGGCATCTCTGGAATGCACATCAGCACCCGAGTCAGATCAGCTGCCCAAAATCACAGCTTGGAGCTTGAAAAAGCATCTCGCTGTGCCCAGCTTCTGCCTGCTGGTTCCATGAGCAGTGGCTCTGGCTTGCACATAGGAATGTTTGGCTCTTCCCCCGAGATCAGACGACCTCTGCTCCAGCCAGGCCATCCTCCACATTGCGCACTGTTCTCGGCAAGGCATCTGCTGGGTTCAGCAAAGCAGTGGGCATTAAAAAAATAAATTAACGGTGACTGTTTATTTGTTCTACTTTTGCCTTTATCTCTATGACTGATCAGAAGGCAGCCTGGGGATTAGGAAAATTTCATCTTTCTCCTTGCTTCAGAGGCCACCTAAGCAGAGGGAATTCACTTGCTAGTATTTCACAATCAGTTGATAAAATAGCTCTAAAAAGTCCATCTCCCAATGAGAATTCCAATCTGTTACATTTTGAGCAAGTCATATGGCTAAAAATGGTCATAAATGGGGGAGAAGGGAGGAGGGTAGAGAGAGAAACTCTAATGGAAGCTCAGAGACTTGATCAGCCACCAGCCTGCTGCTTTTTAGAACTTGGAGATTATCTTGAGTTTTCTGGCTTAATGTCAAGCAGCGCCAGAAAGCCCTTTCCTGCCCCAGCTGCATATTGCTTCTCTTTGAAATGTGTCCCAGAGGGCAGAATAATCTCTTGGAAAGTCACCTTCCCTCACCTTCACTGGGACCGCCGTCCCGTCTGGCCTTCCCAGCCTCCCTCTCCTGGAGAAGGGAAACAAGTGCTCCTGTAGCACCTAGACTTCCGGAAATGGATACTCAGTGCAGCTTCTCTCTCTGGCCGTCTATTTCAGAAGTTCCGACACACATCTCTTTGATAAGGTCAGAGGCTATGACATCAAGCTGCTCCGGTACCTGTCAGTCAAGTACATCTGTGACCTGATGGTGGAGAACAAGAAGGTGAAGTTTGGCATGAAGTGAGTGCAGGAGACCCCCTCCAAGTGGGTGGAGGCCATGTGTTCAGAGGCTTGTGGGCTCAGGGATGGTGCAAAGCAGTCACCAGGGTGCACTGGGTGCCAGGCCTTGTGCATCCTCTCCCTGTATCCTCACACAGCCCTCGCTGTGAGGAGGTTCTTGTATCCCCCTCATGCAGGGGAGAAACAAGCCAGAGAGGGTAAGTCACTTGTTTCGGGGAGTCCAGTAAGCACCAAGGGAGCCACCAACGTCTCGTGTACTCTGCTGCCGCTCCGCCATCTCTGGTGGATTAGCATCTCTTTTAAAGTGGATCCAAAAAAACAGGGTAGATCCAGAAAATCAGTATTCACTCAATTTTTATATCCCGTATGGACCAAATGTTCATAGGACAAAGAAAAATGAGAAAAAGTGGAGCCTGGGTTGGAGTGATGAATTTGGGGAATTTTCCCAAAGTGTAGCTTGTTTATTCTTTTTATAATACTGACCTTTAATTATGCCATGTTTATCTTAGAAAATAAGCCACGCTGAGGCTAAGTTACAGCTCAGCTCTCTGTAGGTCCCCCTGCCCCTCCGTCACCTGTCAGAGTAGTCCTCCGTCTCTCAAATGCTGCTGGGGAGCATTCTCAGCCAATGCTGGAGAAGATGGTGGAGAGGAGAGTCCCCCTCGGGGCCCCTCCTCAACAGTGTCTGTGCTTCCTTCATCTGGGAGGCTTGTACGGATTGTGGTTCTGTGGCTTTATGTCCCATCGCAGGTGCTGTGGTATCAGGGAGAGTCAGAGCTCTCACCTGGTGACTTCAGGTAGGCAGCACAGAGGTCCCATTCTTAACTGTTCAAAGTCAGCCTGACAGAAGGGCCTCATCCCAACTCTGAGAGGTTCTGTAGCAGGAGGCTTATCTGAGCTGTGGCGATGCCTGTGGGAAATGGCACACATGGGCTGTGGTGCCGTAACACGTTGTGTCCTGTCTTGTAGTGTCACCTCCTCCGAGAAGGTGGACAAAGCCCAGCGCTATGCCGACTTCACTCTCCTCTCCATCCCGTATCCAGGTAGGGGCTCCTTCCAGGGTCCGGTCAGGGGACAGGCTTCCCAGGACTGGGGCTCCGAAGGCCACCTGCAGGCCCTGGCCACTTAGGTGCTCAGGTGCCCTGGAGCTCCCCAATAGCATACACTGTTGCTCAGTGTAGGACAGTGTGGTTCCCGGTCCGTGGCTCTCAGCTCTGGGTAGGACACTGTCCTGGCAGGGCTTTGCCCTGGGAGGGGCCTAGGGATGGAGTCTGGACTCACACCCACCCTGCTGTACCCTTGAGCGAGTTCCTTCACCGTGCCAGTCCCAGGTTTTCTCAAGCATCATGGAAGTCGGTGAGGCTTAGCTCAGGGTCTTGTCAGATTAGGTGAAGTCAGGTTGATCAGCGTGCTCTGTGCCACTAACGTGCTGTTCTTGGGGTCAGTCACCAGTCGTGCTGTGCTGGCTGTTACTGTGGTGACGTAAGCACTCTGTTCTCAGTTGTACGTGGTTGGTGGCCTCGTCACGTTGCAGAGTGCTGTGGTGAGCATGCAGCTGGCTACATGTGTCTCTGGCACAGACTGTATGTAATCTGTAGCCAGGGCAGTGTTCTCTGCACTGCATGGGTCCATTGGTAGCATTGTAGCCTTCTAGCAACACCTGCTTGTTCAGGGAGGTATGAGAGCCCTAACCTCAGTGCCAGACTTTGTGAACAG
Organism: Capricornis sumatraensis; assembly: GCF_032405125.1. Taxonomy (NCBI): domain Eukaryota; kingdom Metazoa; phylum Chordata; class Mammalia; order Artiodactyla; family Bovidae; genus Capricornis; species Capricornis sumatraensis. The sequence goes on along the minus strand of NC_091078.1, from coordinate 62,619,118 downwards.
ACAGCAAAAAGTGAACTCGTTGTCCTTAAAACCTCTCTCCTGCTCCTCAACACTAGCCCTGCCTTCAGTCCTCTGCTGGATCTTGTCTCTTCATCTTGGATCCATAGGGCCAATGGCAAGAGCAGACTGGTGACCCCAGATTGCTGTCAAGCCACAAGGCCTTCTCTTTAGAAGCTCAGGTTCATCTGGTGCCTGGTGGGCAGAGGGTATCCTCATCAGTGTGAGCCGGTGGTACCTGAACCACGACCCCCGATGGCCTGGCCTCCATCACTCTGGCCTCCGTCAGGGACTCTCCTTCCTAATCTCTGCCAGCTCAGCATTTGGTGGCTTGTAGGGCTGGATGTGCATCTCAGCTGTAGCACCATGTCCTTGAACAAGTCCCCTAACCCTTCCGAGGATAAATGAGGATAACGCTGTTTATTTCTGGTTGATGTGCCAGGTCCAGCCCTGACAGGTGCTCGCTGACACTGGGCCGAGTGATGGGTGCGTGGGAGGAAAGGCTTGTTTTGGCCAGATGCCGAACCATTAAGAGTGATGCCTGGGCTCGGCAACATCAGAGCTGTCAAGAAGATATCCCACCTGGGGGTCTACATGAGGGCTTCCGTAGTGTAGTTTTCAGGTTGGTTTTCAGACCAGGCTCCCCACTCTCAGGAGATGCTTTGGGGTCCGCAGACTGAAGTACTCTGCCTAATGGGAAAGCTCTGTGTTGGCCGAGGACCCAGGTGTCAGCTTTCTGTATTTGTATTCAGGTTCTCAGTAGGACTTGGTTTAGAAAAAATTGTTTTGTGCCAGAACAGTGGCACAATATCCTTTCTGCTGTCATTGGGCAACTTGTTATAAGACTCCTGAAACTAACACCATTTGACCCAGTTATTCATTAGGCTGTAATCCAGCCAGCCTGGGCCTGCAGATGTTCATCATGTGAGTTTTATTTTTTTGGCCACACAGCATGTTAGTTCCCCAAGCAGAGACTGAACCCATGCCCCTGCATTGGAAGGCAGAGTCTTCACCACTGGACCGCCAAGGGAGGTCCTTCATCACGTCCGTTTATACCCAGCCCAACATGGGTAATATTTTCTTTAATCAGAATAATGATTATGTAAATAACGGCACAGCCACCCATAGTATTGTAGAATGAGATACTACACAGTAATAGAAAAATGCTTAAGGTGCTAATAATAAGCACAATACAAAATGAAATAGTAAAATCTCAACTGTGTGAGAGGAAAAGTACTTACATAAAGGATAAGAAAGAAATATGCCAAAATGGTAAGATGATACTATCTATCTCTGAATTTTTTTCTCTTTTCTTCCCAGAATATCATGGACTGGATCTGATAGTCGTGCGTGTGTTGAGGGGAGAGTAAGGGGGGTGGGTAATCAATAAAAATTCAGAAGCCTGAGGTCGGGGAGATGCCATGTGAGGACACAGGAGAAGCACCTTTTACTTCCTGTGCTTATGTTCTTGAATTTCCTCACCTGCCTGTATTCATAACAAAATTAACATTAGCCAGACCAAGTCCTGAAATGCACTCTGCTGCCATTTCGGGGGTCTCCGTTGAGCCCTCGGATGAGTTTGAAGCCCAGACAGGAACTGTGGTGGTATCAGTTCTCTGTCAGACTAACTTAGGCTTCGACTGGCCCTTGAAAATGAGAAGTGTTCTGGGAGCACTTCCCTCAGGCCCCAAAATAGACAGGGCCGAAAACTCCCCAGCACAAGTCTTATTTGTTTCCTTCTCGAGTGAGCGCCTGCTCTCACTTCACTTTTGGTGCCATCCCTTTGCCTCTCAATAGGCTTAGAAGCCTGTTGAGGTAATGAATGTCAGGCCTTGCCCTGGGTACCGAGGTTGTTTTAATTCCCTCCATTTCTCATAGTCAGTTGCTTCTGTATCACACGCTGCTTAAGAGCTGGGCCTGGAGCCTGCGATGTTGATTCGAGCGCTTAAGTCTAAGAAAGCAGAGCACTTCACGGGAGCTCTGAGGAATAATTGGTTGTCTCTTCTAAACCTGGGCTGATAAGCTCAGGGCCTCTGTCTGATATTTATATTTCTTCTTTCTCCCAGTGAGGCACCTAGGAATAGGCTGAAGTGTTAGGGCTGAGTATTGTGGCTTGACTTCCCTGTCTACAGAGGGGCCTGGGGACTTAGAGTGAATGAGGACAGAGGTGGGGGGTGGGTAAGAGCCACGTGTCGGACACAGCAGCTCGGTCTCCAGACTTCCCCCCACCAGAGGAACCTTTCCTTTGTTCCCGGGAGTGACCTCAGGCTGAGGGTGGCCCGAGGAGCTGGAGAGTCCCATGGGAATGTTGATGGCCTGTGGCTGCCTTGACAGAATTCAGGCAATTATTCTGTTGTCTTTGGGGACCTCCTCAGACTTGGACCTGTGGCCAAAGGCTTGTGTCCTTCAGAGTTTGTGTTGGCTCTGGCAGAGGACCTGAGAGGAAACCAGGAATTTCCCCGCCAACCCCCCGGCCCTGGCCGTCCTGGCCATGTGGTGAGGGCAGGCCTCATTCCGCCTGGATCGAGCTGCAGGGCTGCGCTGGGGCTCTTGCTTCGGCTTCAGCGGGAAGGTGGCACTGGTATGCTGTCTCCTGAGGGCCGTCAGTGCTCTGCCAGCTGTTTTCTGTGTATTACTTCATCTTGTCCTTAACCACTTGACAAATGAGAAAGTCAAGGCTGAGAGATGTTAACTTGTTCACAGTCCCAGAGCTAAGCTAAAGGCTGAGGTTAGAGGCTGGCAACGTTGGCAAGGCCCTTTTCACTCGTTTTCTCTCGTTTCCAGAGGTCTTACCTTGATGGTGTTTCTTACAGCGTTTCACTTGTCAAGATGGGCGTGTGTCTGGAGCACCTGTGCCGTTCACTGCCCATGGTCCTTTCCTGCATGTTACAATGCTCAGTCCTCACTGAAAGCCTGTGGGCCTGCTATAGGCAGACCTCGTTTTACTGCTCTTCAATTCACTACTGTTTACATATTACATCTTTTATAAACGGAATGTTTGTGGGAACCCTGCGTCAAGTCTGTTGGTACCATTTTTCCAGCATTTGTGTACTTCATGTCTCTGTGTCCCATTTTGATAGCTTTTACAGTACTTCCAAATGTTTCATCATTACTACACTTGTTATGGTAATGAGCGATCAGCAGTCTCTGACTTTACTGTTCCAACTCATTGTAGGCCTAGATTTTGGTCAGCAATTTTAAGGAATAAAGCCTTTTTTTTGGCCACACCACATGGCTTGTAGGTTCTTGGTTCCCCAACCAGGTGTTGAGCCGGGCCCACAGCAGTACTCTTGAGTCCTAGCCACTGAACCTCCAGGAAATTCCCTCAAGTATTTTTTATATTTAAGGTATATTGGTTTTTTAAGACATCATGTAATCTCACATTTAATGGACTATAATACAGTGTAAGCATGGCTTTAATATGTACTGGGAAACCAAAAGATTCACATGGCTTACGTTATTGTAGTATTTGTTTTATTGGAGTAGTAGCAGGGTGATCTTATGTGACTAGATAAGTTGCTGAGAAAGTGCTGCCATGGTTCAAATTGTATGCCACGCTTTTGTTCTCTGGTTATTGGCACTTCAGGGGCATATAGAACAGAGGAACTGGAAATGAAAGGCGAGGTGACCAACAGCCAGTGAGCACAGATGGAGAGAGAGACATGTGCAGGCAGGCGGCACCTTGTCAGGAAGGGTCTGTGACTGGAAACCGGAGGCGCATTGGAGGTGCCCGCCCGCCCAGTCCAGTCCCCACTTGTGTTGGCTGGTGGCCACTTCCGTCCTCCAGCGCCCAGGGACGTCTCAGGACTCTGGGCCAGGAAGGGTGATGGTGTAACTCTGCCCTTCTTTTCCAGGCTGTGAATTTTTCAAGGAATATAAGGATCGGGATTACATGGCTGAAGGGCTCATTTTTAACTGGAAGCAGGTATGAACAGTACCAGTTGTCAGCTTGGGTCTTCTGTTCCTTTGTGAAGGGAAACCAGCTAGAAAATTTTGAGGGGAAAACAGCTACCCTTTTCGTTTCTTTTCTCTTCCCTGAATGAGTCTCATTTTTTTTCTCTCCCTCTTCTTCTTAGATATACATGTTTAAACTCCTATCACATACTGTTTTCTCTCCCCCTTTAGTTTCTCCCTTTCTTTAAAAAAGTTTCCAGGGACAGGGTAGAAGTGCTTCATCTTTGCTCCACCACCTCCTGTGGGAAGAATGGGGCAGCCTTCTGGTCCTCCCCAGTGGGTGGGAGCAGCCCAGGAGCTGCTGGAGGCTGAATCCAGTCCATCACCTCCGTCTCAGCAGCAAACACTCAAATGGCCAACTGGAAACTCCACTTGGCAGCAATATCTGGTCCCTTTGATTTTTCAAGCTTTCTCTTTCAGGCTGGCACAGGCATCTGGCTTAGAGAAGGCAAGCACTGTCGGGGGGACACGCTGCCTGCCCATGATAGCGACAACTTCAGGGCCTCCGCCTGTCACCATAGCGTCTCCTGGTGGCCAGCCTGTGTCTCACAGTGTCTTTCTGTCCCCAGGACTACGTCGATGCCCCTCTGAGCATCCCTGACTTTCTGACTTGCTCTCTGAATATTGACTGGAGCCAGTATCAGGTGAGGGGACCCCTGGTGCCCACCCCACAAGCCCCTCAGGCAGAGGTCTGAAGGCCTGGCTCGCCTCCAACCTCTGACAGCCTGGGAAAGGAGGAGCTGCTAGTCTCTCTGACTCTCTCTCCTGATTTGCTCTTGGCCCAGAAAATCAAAGCTTTCTGAACATGACTCACTGAAAGATTTGCATCCACCAGGGGGTTCTGTTTCCAGAGGAGGACTGCATGGAGTTTGCTTTTCCAGCTCTGGGACTTAGTGACTTTTTTCATTTTACCTTTTAAATGCGTGTTCCATCAGAGGAAGTGTAGCGCTCCCTGACCTGATTTGCTCATAGAAACCTGAAAATTATTTCCATTGTGCGTCTCTCTTATTACTGTCTGCCGTGGAAGGGGCACCAATCTTACTGGATGAACCCATCTGTCTACCACGTCTGGCCCACACTGTATAAGCCCATGGCCCATTAGCAGTCTCCTTGCCACCTGCTTCAGCCAGGACAGGGAGCCTCATTCTGCCCACTGCCTTCCCCACACCTATTCCCTCTGCCTGGCTGCCCCCTCCCCCAGGCTCCATTTGTCTGGCTGACACCGTGCCTTCAGGATTTGGCTTGAGTGTCCGTTCCAAGAAGACTTGCCTGATGTGCCTCCTGTCCCCATCCCTGGGGAGCTGGATGCTTGCGTTACATTCCCATTAATCCCTGGGCGTGTCTCTCTTGGAGTTTTCCACTGAGCTCTAGTTACTGATTTATAATAGAGCTGCTTCCCCATCTTCTGTAGACTGACTACCAGGAGGATGGGGAACCACGGCTTGTGCATCCTAGAACTGAAAATGGCCTGGAGCCAGAAGGCTGAGCCACTGAGTACCCAGAAAACATCCTGCTTCCGTCCTCTTTTCATCTGCTCCCGGGTCTGGACAGTTCCCATTCAGCCTTGAGATCTCCCTCTCCCCGAGGCCCAGCGCCCCCTGTTATGCAGCTCTGTGTTCCAGTATCACCTTGGACTTTGTTATCCTAGTAGCAGATGGTCTGTAAAGGCAGAGGCCATGCTTAGCCTGTTTTTTCTTGTATATGTGCCCCCGGATACAAGGCAGATGCTCCATAACTATTGGCATGAGCCAGTTATAGGGGTGTTGGGTCTTCTCTGTGTAGGTGTTTTTGCAAGAGAGGGGACTTTAGAAGGAGAGCCGATAGGTTGTTTGTTGTGTCTCAGAAAGATGGAACAAGCTGAGGAGCCTTGTTCCCTACTGTCAGGCCCCAGTCTGTCCCTGGACAGGTGGCATGGCCAGAGAAAGCGGCGGGCCTCCTCCTGAATCTGCTGTGTGCAGAGGCCTTGAGTAGGCCCCACCTAGCCACCACCACTCTCTCTGCTGGCACCGTTCTTTGCCCTTGTGCATACAGATCTGAGAACCACTTCCTCACCAAATTCCCTGTAACTGTACATCAATGCTGTCTACTATGTTGACAGTATTGATGCTGCCAAGAAAGTCTGTCTTTCTGGGAAGGGTCCCTTGTATGTGGAGTTGTGTTTAGTGGATAGAGGCCCTGAGTATGAGCTCCTTTGGCTGTTCTCATGGGGCTCTGTGACCTTGAGCAAGTGACCTCACTTCCCTCTGAAAGCAGAATTGACAGCACCTGTTACAGAGTTGTGGCGAGGTTCAGATATGATCACTGCATGAAAGTGTCCTGTTAATGGAAATGCCGGACCAATTTACTGATGATGATTGGGGGCGACTCCTGGCTTACTAACTCGGGAGTGAGCACTCATAAAGCCCCAGGCACGAGGGTAGGGGGCAGGGCTTCCCCCAGCTCTGCCTGCTCTCTGATGTTGCTCAGCCAGTTGGCCTCACTGTGCTTTGCCGTCCTCTTCCTCAGCCAGGTCCTTTCAGCCCCTGCGCTGACTCTTCAGCTCCCAGGTCCACCCATCACCACTCCCTTCACCCTCTGCCAGGCCACCCAGGCCTCACTAGGCGATCCGCACCTACAGTCTTTCCCAAGTGTCCAGTCATGTGGACACCTGAAAAGCTGCCCAAAATGGAATTGTCAAAACCCGGAGCACCCCCAGGCCCTCTACCATTTACCCAGATGCTCAAACTCAGAATGCTGGAGATGGTGGCTCTTATCCCTCACATTGATGGCTAGTTCCCATCAGTTCTCTTAAGTCTCTGCCCCAGGGATTTTCTCCAGTCGTTCCTGCTTCTGTCTCATGTCACTGGCCTAATACAGGCTACCATCATCTAATGGCTGAGAGTGGGGCCACACTGAGGGGCAGCCAACTGGAAGTAAGGAACGTAAAGCATGTGAACAGGGCCTGGCAGAGAGCAGTACTTAGGTGACAGGCCAAGATTGTCATTGTCACTCCGTCCTTCCAAATTCCATCTGACTTTTCCTGTTAGCCTCAGAAGTCCAAGGACTCTCACGTGGTCTACCAGTTCCACGTGGCCCAAGCTTGTTCTGGTGACTCATTGGCTGTCCCCTCCCTCTCTTCCAGCCACCCTGGCCATCTTCCTTAAGGAAGATGCTCTCCAGCTTTGCACATGCTGTTCTCTATGCCAGAAATACTGGGTGCTTTCCTTAAACCCTTTTCTCACATGCATGTCACCATTTCTTAAAAGCCTTACCTAATGGTCCCCGAGGATCGGGCTAGGCTCACCTCCCATTACATGGTTCCACAGCATCTTACAGGGCTTCTTTTAGTCAGCACGCCTGCAGCAGTTCACTTTGGCTTCTGTTCCCTGCAGCCCCGAGAGCTGGGGTTATTGTGTTCACTGCTGTGTCCCAGGGCCAGGCCCACAGTGGTGTCCACAGCAGTGTTCCCAGCGCGCGAGGAGCAGTGCTGCCCTCTGAGTAGCCAAATGGAATCTCCTAGAGCTCTGCTCTTTCATTCTGTGCCCAAAGACCCCTTCCCGTGGCTGCTTCTCCTCACACAGACCCCTGACCATGAACAGGCAGTGAAGGAACTTTCCAAGGGTACCTCCTAGTCCCTAAGCACTAAGCCTTATAGATAGAGCCCTCACTGGACTTGGTCTAGGAGAAGAGACAACACATAATTGTCATCTGCGTAGTAAGATTATTGGCCAGTGGCTACAGAAGACTCTGTACGTAGATAATGGGGCTGGGCCTTTGAAGGATGAGTAGGAGTTTGCCAGGCAGGGGAGACTACTCCAGGCATACAGATGTAAGCCAGATATGTGGTACTCGGCTTTGCACCTGGAGGCTTTTTCACGACACACATGGAGTGAATCAGAAATGAGTGTAGATTTTCATTCATTTCCAGGGTCCTCTTCACATTCTGTACTCTCGTTAGACATTCGTTTCCTCACTCTAGTATCTGAAGAAATAGACATCACAGTGTAGCGTGTGACTGACCACAGGCCTGGGTCCAGACCCCAGCTCAGCTTAGCTGTGTGACCTCAGGCTTCCGCCAACCCAGTGCTCCCCAGGCTGTGGTTCCTGCCCCCGCCCTAGGGGGTCCCCTTCAAACAGCTGCTGTGGTTGGGGGCCCCTGCCCTCTCCTGGCTGCCGCAGCCCTCCCCCCACCCATCCAAGCACCCCACGCATCTGCCGCAAGTCTCCGGTCTCTCCTGCTCTTTCTCCCCTGGGACTCACAGTGAGGAGGAGATCTGTGGACAGTGGTGTGTCTGACACGTTGAACCAGACAAGCAGAGAGACCCCCAAGCTGCCATGGGTAATAACTTTATTAATGTGGCGCTGCAGCAGCTTTCTCTGGAGCCACTGAAAGTGGGTCAGGACTCTCCAGGGTCTGTGGGAGGGTCAGGTAAATGAGCCTGTTTTGAATTCCTGGGAAAACCATTCCAATTACAGGTGCTGTGTTCACCTTCCCTGTGGGAGCACTCTTGCCGGCATTCACCGCAGCCTCTCTTCACAGCCCAAACACTGAGAAGTAGTTGTGTTGAGAGGCTGTCCCCAGCTCGGGAGGCGGGGCCCACAGAACTGGGTCAGGCCCCTCCATGGAGTTCCAGACTCCAAAGTGGGCTGTTTCTCAGAGCATCTGGTTTAGACCTTTTGCTTGGGCTAGAACAGAGGTTCCGATCTCTAATAAGCTTTTGCTTATTTTTTTATCTCCTACCTCATGGGTCTCCTGTTTTAAAAGTTTTGTTTGCCAGACTGCATTTGTTATTCATCTAAAGACAGCATAGTGAGTAGCAGTAAAAAAAGCGATTGATGAGAAGGCTGATATTTTCCTTAGTTTCTGTGATATAATGGCAGATGAAGTAGCTCTTACTGTTTGATGACAATGGCCACAGGCTCGAGGTTCTTTGTTGACTTCTGTTAACTCCCTGGACAGCTGTGCGTGGAGCCCAGGACACAGAGGAGGTTAATATCCAGCTATTGCTAGTGGGTGTGGGGGTGTGGGTTGCCCGGGCCTCTGCATGGCTCCCTTTCCTCGCTCTCACTTTGGGTGAGAGCACACTGGGGGGGGGGCCCGTGGGAAAGGGTGCAGGGAAATGTGGGGAATGAAGTCACAGAGAATCTGGGGTTTGGGCCTGTGACCATGAACCTGGGGTACTTTTTGCCCCAAAATAACTTTTATTGGTCTTTTATTTTTTAAATATTGTATTAATTCCCATTCTGAGTTAATACCTTTTCCTGGAATCCTTTTTTTTTTCTTTTCCAACAGAGTTGGGACCTGGTGCAACAAACACAAAACTACCTGAAACTGCTGCTTTCCATAATTAACAATGATGGTGAGTCCGCCTCGGCCTGCCTCAAGCCAGTGGATGCTCGGGGTGTTCCCAGGTCTTGACAGCACCAGTGTGTGATTATTGGAACCTTTTGCTCTGTGGGAGAAGGATATGGGGATTCGCTTATCATTGGCCGATTTACTCCATGTTCTCAAAACCCTAGAAAACAAAATTATGAACTTCCTACAGTCTGAAGTACACACGGTGTCCTACACTGGGTCAGCTGGCCTTTGAGCTTTGAACCTCAGCCTTTTGTGTGGGGCTACAGTGGCCTCTTCCCATTCAGAAAGTTGAGAGAAAGTCAGTCTTGGCTTTTTCTTGGTCACACACAAGCCCATGGCAGGCCTGTTCTCTGGATGGTGCTCCAGCTGGTTTGACTGTTTTGGTTGAATGAGCCCATGATGCCCAGTGTCCTGGGGCAGTCTGACTGACTTCTCCTTATCAGTCAGGACTTGTGTGAGGTTGCACTTGCTTGAACGATATAACCAAGAAGCCCCAAGAGCAGAGCCAGGAGACAAATAGCAGAAACAGTCTCTCCTTGTCTCATATCCATTGTTTAGTTAGCTCAAAACCAGCAGTCATTTCAGATTTGTCTCCTGCCGCCTTGAATCCTCCAGAAGAGAGACACGGTCTCTGTCCCAGAGCTCACACTCATTGTCTCCATTTGGGTCAAGTGCCCATCCTTAAACTGTGGTGGGGTTGGTGGGACATCCCATGCCTGCACCTGGGGCTAGGCTGTGGTTCTGGGGTAGCCTGGATCTCACCCTAGACCTGGGTGGTGACACATCCCCTTCTCATCAGCCTGTGTTTGCTTTTCTCCTGGGCCACCTGTCCTGTGTCCTGTGTAGACGACAGCGGGCTGCTGGTACACTGTATCTCAGGCTGGGACCGGACCCCCCTCTTCATCTCTCTCCTGCGCCTTTCCTTGTGGGCTGTGAGTACACATGGGCTGGGCTGAGGGTCAGGGAGCCTTCAGGGCCTTCCAGGGTCTACTCTTGGGGAGTGCTGAGCCTATCCCCAGAAGCAGAGAGGATTTGGCCTGAGGGACCTCAGGTGTCCAGAGCAGGAGATGTAAAGTTTGACCATATTCCTGGGCTGTGGGGCAGCCTGGTTGTTCTATGGGTGTGGTTCAGCCCTTGAGGCCAGGAGGGGGCCTCTCTCTGATCTGGACACGTCTCTTCCAGGACGGGCTCATCCACGCGTCCCTGAAGCCCACTGAAATCCTCTACCTCACAGTGGCCTACGACTGGTTCCTCTTTGGGTGAGCCTTCAGGGGACGGACAGCAGGCCGTGGGATGGGGGCAGTGCCTCAGGAACCAAGTGTGTGCGTGGGTGTGGGGGCTCCTGTGACAGGGTCGAAGGTGAAGACAGTCCCATCCCCTTGGGAAGACAGGAGGCACTGGTCAGGCCCCCTGAGGCTGTGGGGCCAGTGCCATGGGCTCTCCCCGTCCTCCTGCCTGCACACTGCTGGCTTTGACTTCCTTGCCTTCTTGTTTCAGGCACATGTTGGTAGATCGACTCAGCAAAGGAGAGGAGGTGGGTACTGCTTACAGTCCACGAGCATGTGTCAGGGCTCCGCAAGCTCTGGCTCCTGTACTCCCAAGAGGGACAGGATGACGGTCTGTTTGGTGTCCACACTTTGGGGGCAGCTCTTTGCCTGGTGTGTGCTGGGGCTGGGCAGCGTGGCAGGAAGAAATCCAGCCCAGCAGCCCCCCACGCTGCACCTCAGTCTCCCACTCTCTCAGGAAGGACAGTTACCTGTGACCTTCCTGTGTCAGTCCTTCTCCCCTCTTTCTCTGCCATCCTTTTTACGGCTGACTTTGTTTTCTGCACTCAGCTTTGGAAGCAATTTACAAGTCGTTCGTGTGCCCCTCACCCTTACAGCTGAAACCCAGAAGCTCTTCCCTGTCCTCTGTCCTCATCACACCCACTCGGCAACTTTAAGCCCTGGGGCCGTCCATGCAAGCAGAGGCCTGCCTGCCCCTCACCACTGGCCCAGGCCCAGTCAGGGGCCCTGGGTCCCTTCCTGTCTGAGCACTGTCCCTCCTTCCTCCTCTCTGCCCTGTCCACACAGCATCCTTTTTGTAGCCTTCGCCTTGTTACTCTTTTTTCACTCTGTTTTCCCTACACGCAGACCTAGAGTCAGACTTGAGTGTGAACCCTAGTCGTGCCACCTATACCTGGGTGATCTTGAAAAGTGTTATTAACCTGGAGTCTCCTGGTGTCTGTCCTGCTGCCTCACAAGGAGAACGAGTCCAGATGCTCAGCGTGGGAGTTGCACGCAGTGCTGTCTCTCTCCACACCCCCACCCCCCATTTTCCTGAAGCATCCTCCTCCCCTCCTGAGGCTGCCTCTTTCTGGGATCTTATCTTGTGCCTTCTTCTTTTGTTCCTCCCTCTCAGCTGCTCCTCTCCCCTTGTAAATCTCTTCTGAGCACTTATCGCATCTGCCAGAACTGCAGAGCTCATAAGCCTGTTCCTCAGAGGCCTCCGTGAACTCTGTCAGAGGCGGTGACTTTGGCACGGAAAGCTGCACACACAATCCCTTGCAGCCTCTCGTTTTGAAACTTGCCGGGTGCCAATGCCGCAGGACCTATTGCCTGCCCACCGCCATGCTGTCCCTCACCAGCAGATTTCACCTGCAGGCCAGATTTCACCTCAGAGACTGGGTAGGGGATGCAGCTGAGCCCAGTGGGTTCTGGATTCAAACCCTGGCTATGTCTCAGCATAAACAAGAGGGTCTCCTCAGCCAGGAGGGCAGGCAGAAGGTGGGCTTTTCTCTTAGCACCCCCTTCCCTCCCTCCTACTTCACACACTCAAGTTACCCATACTTCAAAAACATGCAAAGGGCTAGGACCTGTTAAACAGCATTCTATACCCTTCCTTTGCCTTTGAGATTCTCCGAGTGCATTAGTATATTAAAATCTGAAAAGTCTGTAATGAAAACATCTGTTTCATTTTATGTAACAGGGAATTTCCTGGCAGTCCAGTGGTTAGAACTCTGTGCTCAGGATTCCATGCCTTCGTTGCTGAGGGCCTAGTGTCAATCCTTGGTCAGGGAACTAAAATCCCACAAGCCAAAAAAAAAAAGAAATTATGTAACAAAGTTTTCAAACTGGACTGACCTTGGCGCCTTCCCTCCTCTTTTTGAGGAAATCTTACCAGGCTCTGGGATACTCTGTAGGTGTTTCTCCCAAGTGAGGGGTGGATGGACCACACCTTTCAGAATCACTGCAGAGACAGAGCATTGTGTGCACTTTGCAGAGGCCTGATGGATGTGGGTGCTGGCTGGAAGGAAAGAGAGCATTTGCCTACAGAGACGGGGATGTGGATGTGGGGCCAGAATTCAGGGCCTGCCCCTGCCTTGACCTGCCTCAGACTTCATCCTGACCCTGGTCTCTGAGCAGTGCAATCTATGGGCCTGAACCACACTGTTCCTGGGTATTTCCCCTACGAAATCTGATTCCTTACCCTTCCATGGTGTTCCTGCTGTGTCTTGATGCCTCCAGATCCTCTCTCTCCCAGCTGTCCTTCCCTGTGACCCTCTCTCCTTGGTATTCTCAGGAGAGACTGAGGGGGAGAAGCGGCTGTTATCTTCATCCTTTTCAGTAGCTTGAGAACACATGTGTTGAACTTGAAGATGGTCTGTGTTCTCAGGAAGGAAACATAGTCCCTTCCTTCCTTGCCCAGCCCTGGCATGCCTGCCCGAACTGCTACGCCCTCTCTAGCACCCATTCTGTTTCCACACCAGAATATCTGACAGGGTCCCCATAGTGGGGCTGCTGTCTGGCAGGGGTGACCAGGGTCGTTGGCTGCCCTCTCCTGGGAGTCTAGCCACCTAGATCCTTCTCCCTGGGGAAGACTATCTTCTCATGTGTGCTGCTTTTTGGTCTGTTTCTTAGATTTTTTTCTTCTGCTTCAATTTTTTGAAGCATATCATCTCTGAGGAGTTCTCTGCTCTGAAGACACAGAGGTAAGGAGAGACCTCCTCTTGCTGAAGGCAGGTGTACTGGGAGAGGCCGTGCTATGGCAGGTGGTCTTGCTTGCCATCTTTTCCCCACCCTGCTTCCCTGCATGCTGGGCAGGCTGGCCTTCCGTCCCTGCCTTCCCTCTGAGGGCAGGTAGGGATAACTGGGGAGGGCCAGAGGATAAAGAGGCTCATCTTGTGACTAGGGGTGCAGGGCTCGTTGCTGGAGGGAAGGGATGGGGAAACCCCCAAGCTGCCCTTGCCATCACCTCTGAGGCCAAAGTTCTCCTCCCTGAGTTGCTGCAGAGGTGTGTCTGTGCAGCCCCCCACCACAGAGCAGAGTCTGCTCCCAGTTTGGCACACACAGGGGTCTTGGCCTGGTGATTGCTTTAGGACCCCTGTGAGGGTTGGTGTCTGTGCCGTGTTCCCTCACCTTCCAAATCCAGGCCCCTAATGTGTTGAGCCAGACTTGGCCTCTGAGGGGCCATGCTGACAGGCAGGAAGCAGGCTTTGCTGGTCTCCCAGAAGTGGGCCTTGGCCTTTTGCAACAGGCTAGGTAGGACCTGTCTCCATGAGTTTCCACTGAGTTGGAGCTTCTTTTCCAGGTGGGCAGCATAGTGGGAGACAAAGGATACCCCCAGTCCAATCTGGAGCTCACTGTTCTGGCTTCTGTTTATAGGAGGAAGAGTTTGCCAGCTCGGGATGCAGGCTTCACCGTGGAAGATATCTGCATGCTGAGTGAGTCATGGGCCCCAGCAAACTTTCTCTGTGCATCTTTCTGAGTATGGACTACGTAGGGATTGTTTGTTCTAGAATCTTCTCTCTCCGGTCGTATGGCGTAGAGGAGGTGGGGAATCCCTCATAGGAGAAGATAATGTGCTAACTGATGGTCCTGGCCTCTTTTCAGGGCGGAAGGACCGTGGCAGCACCACCAGCCTTGGCAGTGACTTCTCTCTAGTCATGGAGAGCTCCCCAGGAGCCGCCGGGAGCTTCACCTATGAGACCGTGGAGCTGGTCCCTGCAGGAGCACAGACTCAGGCAGCTTGGTGAGGGCCAGGCTGGCACTGAGCTTGCTAACAGCTGGCAGCCAGGGCTCCAGCTCCAGGGAGCCCCAGGAACAAAGGGGCCCCAACAGTAGGCCTGAGAGCTCAGCTACCTGCCCTGCTGTCTCCACTGGGCCTCAGAGGCCAGCCATCTGGCTGGGGAGGGATGCTGCCACACTGGCCCAAGAGCATCAAGGGCCAGTGCTGTCCGTGGGACAAAGGAAGAAGCTGCAGGGCTGGGCAGACGGGGTGGGGTGAGGGGAGGGTGTTAAAGGAACTTCATGGGGGCACTCCCTTGTATCAATTGCCTGGGAGGTAAGGCCAAGCTTAGAAAAAGAAAAAAGTACTGAGTACGAAATGAAGGTTGCTGATTGGGAGCTCATTTGAGGTTCAGCTCCTTTGAGAATCAGATGACTTTTCTCCCTGGACAAAGGGCCCGAGATTTTGTACAACACTTGGAGGGAGGGGCAGTCCTTAAAACTGTTAGTTCAGAATCTGTTGCCCAGCATGTGCACTGAGGCCAGTAGGTCAGTGTGTGTGAACGGCATAGTCCCTCTGTGAAGACCCAGCTCTCGCGGCCCATGGCCAAGCCCAGGGGAGTGCTGGGTGTGCCCACTCCCATGTGGCATTTTTCCAGTGGAAGTAAAAACTGGGCCCAGAGACTCAGCTCAGGTGAGCAGAGGGTGGGCCTGAGGTGGCCCTTCACCAGCAGCCCTGTCTTCACACCACAGGAGGAAGAGCCACTCCTCCTCTCCACAGAGCATGCTCTGGAACCGGCCACAGCCCTCCGAGGACCGCCTGCCTCCCCACCAGGGACTGGTGGAAGCCAAGTCCTCCAGCTCCTTGTCTTCGAACCATTCTGACAACTTTTTCAGGATGGGTAGCAGTCCCCTGGAGGTCCCCAAGCCCAGGTGAGGAGCTCCAAAGTTCTTCCCTCTTGATATGGCTGGAGTGTGGGATTCCAGGGCACACGGCCTGGTAGGTGGTACATCCAGGAGACCAGAGGGGATTGACAGATTTGCAGGCTCACCCACTTTAGGAGGTACAGAGTGAAAGCAGGTTCACGGAGCAGTCTGAGACTCCTCCTTCCTGAAGCCCTGGCCAATGGGGAGTCGAGAAGGTGGAGCAGTTGCGATGTGATGGGCAGGGAGTTGGGGCTGCCACCACCTGCTGCCTTTGCTAGGTCTCAGCCCCTGTGAATGCCACATTCTGATTAAAGAGATGGAGCTGGATCCTCTTGAGTTGCTTCTGGTTCTCCCATTCCTTGTCTGAATTGGTGGGCCATGGAAGAGAATGGCCAGTAGGGCGTCAGGCTAGATGTGTGTAGCTGGGGCAAACCTCACGAGACTGTACACGCAGCAGGAGAGCAACTCAGCCAGGACGGACAGGTGGGCCTGGAATGTGCTGCAGAAATCATGTTTCTCTGGTGAGATTAAAGCTGAGCACCGGGCAGGCTTAGGATTGAGGGATGGCCTGCCATTTGGGGAAAGGATTTCCTCACTGACCTCATACCTTCCATGTCATAGCCAGGGAAGAAACCCTGTGATTTATTTTGTTTTCTAAAGCCTTGAGAATGTCTGGTTCATCTCTAAAGAACAAAGCAGTGTGAGACTGAAGAGGTCCTTAACAAATGCCAGGGAGAAAAGACCTTTAGCAGAAAGATCATAAGTGTTAAAGTCCACTCCAGATTCAAGCCCAGCTTTGTCAGGTTTTCCAGAATTTCAGGTCTTTCCTTGTAGCAGACATGTTACCAAAGAGGAAACTGAGCCCAAAGGTGGCAAACTTATTATATAAGGAAAGACCTGAAACTTTGGAAAATCTCTTTCCTTCGCCATCCTCTGGTTTTTCCTTTCTGGGCAAAGACAGACAATGGAGGGAGGTGGGGAAGAGCACCCTCCCCTCGCAGGCTGAGCGGGTCAGCTCTAGGCAAGTAGGAGCTGCATTGTCCAGAGGGGTCACCTGAAGGTGAGCCCTTCAATTCTGAGCACTGCCATGTCGGCCAGTGCTGTAGCTGAGTCTGGTAAACAAAGGCCACAACCCCTCTGTCCCCACGGGTTGGTGGAAGCAGCTGAGCAGAGGTGGCACCCAGAAGATAAGCCCCCTAGCTGTGCTCGCTCACATCCTTGGTGCCGCCCCATGTCCGTGTCAGCTTTTCCTCAGGGCTGCTGTGGGGCTGCTGTGGCATGGTGTGACCCTCACTCTTGCGGGCTGGAGCTCCTGTTCACCATCCCTCCTTTTCTGCCTGTGCAACATTGCTGGACAACTAGGAAGGAAACCAGAAGATTCCCCTAGTCTCCTGGGTCCTCCTGGTCTTAAGTGTCCACTTGTTAGGGCTCCCCTACTGAGGCAGCACCCCACCACTCACCTTAGCTCTTAATCATTTTCTTCTTCCTGACATTCATTCCAATTTTGTGGTCATTTCCCTCTCTCCCCGGTGGTTATCCACCTGCACTGGGCTCAAATGCTATGGCTGGTCCAGGATGGTCCAGAAGGCTGAGGAGAATCGGGGGTGTCCTCCTGAACTTGGGACCCTGTGAACTGGGGCCTGGTGGAGGAGGCTGGAATAACTGGTCCAAAATGGGGCACAAGGCCTTGGAGAGGCATGGGGTGGACTACTGTGTGGTTTCTGATGGCTCTGCTGGGCTGTTCTGGCAGTGCTTGCTTGTAGCCAGGCTGGACTGGCTACAGGCTGGGCTAGGAGACAGTTCCTGATTGGATACTTGTTTGCCAGGGGTCTTGAAAGACTAGATTCTGATTTAGAGCATTCTAATTATAATTATATATCTCCATTAACATGAAAATTAATTTAGTCCTTCTTATCTTAAAGTGCCTAAGGGATCCTGTCATTAGCTTTCCTGCTACTCTTAGGTAACAATAACCAATCAGCTTTTTAATGCAGCAGGAGGAACTGTGTGGAAAGCTATGTGTGACAGCCGAAATTCCCCTAATAATATGAATTCTCTGGGTTTCATATGCTGCAGAGTCCTAAATTCTACCAGTGTATCTCTTTTTTTTTTTAATTAAATTTTTTTTTATTTTTAATTGGAGGATAGTTACTTTGCAGTGCTGTGCTGGTTTCTCCCATACTGCCATGTGTGAGCCAGGTGTAAGTGTACACCAGGCTGAGCTCCCTGTGCGATACAGCAGCTTGCCACTAGCTGCCTGTTTTACACGTGGTAATGTATGTGTTTCAGTGTTAGTCTCTCAGTTCATCCCACCCTCTCCTCCCCACCCACATCCCACCATGTCCATATTAGCATATCTCCTTTAAGGTAGGACTGCTGGCAAAGAAACTGGGGGAGCTTTGTCCAAAGTTAAGAAATAGGTGTCGGGTTAGTAAGAAGGTTCTGTGGGGTGCTGATTCTTATCCAGTCCCAACCCCATACCCGTCACTGGCAAGACTGCTGGCCCTTTTGTGTCCTTAGTTGTCACTACAGTAGCTTCTGAGTTGTGTTTCTGGACCACTGTTAAATCTCTCATCATCTGCAGGGCTGGGCTGGCAAGAGGCAGGACGCCTCGCTGAGGCCTGGTCAGTAAGGTGCCCCTCTCCGTATGGTCTTGGTCTCTGCTCCAGGGTCAGACATCTCGGGGGCCGGGGATTGCTAGCACTATACATGCCTAGGGTGGGAGGATGCTATCACTGAGCCCAGCTGGAGGCCAAGCTGCCTGAAGAGCAGATGAACTTGCCTGAGTGACATCCAGCAGCTTGGTTGAATAGCTGAGTGACAACATAGGCACCAACTCTGCTACCCAGATAGCTGCCCCTCCCCCATCCTTCCCCACCTACTGACTGCTTGTTACAAGCAATGTGCTGTGTTCCTGGCTGTGTTTAATGAGGTGGGAAAACCAGGTTGCTTTCTGTGACACATAGGGTTCCTGTCCCATGTTTAATGGGTTCTCACTTGGGGCTACAGGTCCAGACCAGGGATGAGTGGTGAGGAGCATTAAGGCATTGCCAGCTTGAGACTGAGATGGATAAGAGAAAACTTGGAGCCTCAAAAAACTTCTCCTTGGGTTGCTGCA
The DNA here is from genome assembly GCF_032405125.1 of Capricornis sumatraensis. Classification (NCBI taxonomy): domain Eukaryota; kingdom Metazoa; phylum Chordata; class Mammalia; order Artiodactyla; family Bovidae; genus Capricornis; species Capricornis sumatraensis. The sequence continues at coordinate 62,600,799 of NC_091078.1, read as the reverse complement.
TGAATGCAGAGGTCCCTGGTTCACACACATAGACACACATAGCAATGCTTGAAGTCCAGGCTGGGGGAAACTTGATGATCTTTCAAATGTGATAAATCTTGTCCTAGCTGTTGCTGAGGTCAAACACTTCCTTTCTGAGCTCATTTTTTTCATCCCATCGTTAAAGTAGGAATAGTGATCTTTGTCTTCATGAGTTTGGGTTTAAGTGAGGTGACCTTAGAAGCACTGTCAGCTCTACCATTTTCCAGTTTGAGGATGGCTTGGCCCGATGTCCCCTCCAGTCCTGTAGGTAGATGGGTGGAAGTGGATGCTGTGTGTGTACTTGAGTTAAGGTGTAGGGCAGAAGGGCATGGGGCTTATTAAAGCTGCTTGTATTACCTGTGCACTGGGGCTAACTTGAAGGTTTTCCCTCCTTTCACTTGGCAGGTGCAGTTTCTTCCTTCTGGTGACTGTTTCCTGTCATCTTTAGGGTGTCCCCTCTTGCCAGCTAATTTAAATTGGCACTTAGGAGCACCTCTGTGCTTTGTACAGCTCCTTGCTCTCAAACCCAGAAACTCAGTGGTTATGTTACTTTGCAACCCTTCCTTTGACAAAAGCCTCAAATAGAAAGGTTCATTTGGAGCCTGTGTACTCAACTCTTGGAAAAGATGCAGAAGATGGTTGGCTGCTTGCTGAGATTACTTTGTGACCCCTGGGATCATGCGTCCTGTTGCTGTTTCTGCTGCCTACTCCATGCCACAGCTGTCCCCTGGCTGCTTCAAGCATGGCTCTTGCCTGGTGCTGCTGCCTGCTGGACAGGGCAAGTACAGGGAAGGCAGCCTTAGAAGACCAGGAGCCCTTGCTAGGAACCTGTCTGTAAGCACATTCTACCTGGCTGTCTTTTTCCCATTGGAAATGTGAGTCTGTGATAGCCCTGGGGAGTGGAGTTAGGAACGTGGAAACCCCCACGTTCCCTGTTCTAGAAGTCCCTCATCTTCCCCAGCCTCCTCTACTTCACGTTAGTTTTGTTCCCTCAACACTTTGCTGTTTAACAACTGTTTTCCCAAAAACTGGAAAAGAATGTCTATCTTAAACTTGGAGCAATAGATGAGGTTTGTGGAGCCAGGCTGACCTCAAGAGGGGTTGCACCAACATGAGAACCCCAGCATGACCCAGAGGAGGCACAGGACCGGCCCCCAGCTGTGGCCTGCAGCTTGCTCTTACGTGTAGTCAGCTGTTTGATTTATAAATGGTTAAGGATCACCAAAGATGCAGCATCTGGCCACCAAGCATCTCCACCTAGGAAGAAGGAAGCCTGCTCCGTCATCGCCAGGGCTTCCGGCAGGCAGCCCATCCTGTCCTCATCCACGTCCTGTTGCCACACACCTCCAGGGTAGACCAGGAGCAAGGAATATGGCAAGTCTCTGTTGCAGAAGACTCCATCTGTTTTCCCTGGTCTCAAGGTGATTCTGTTGTATGACAAATCTGTAATCAAACTTGGCTCTAAAAAATAAAAATCTCTTCTTGTACACACTAACTGTTTTGGAGCCTTGGGCGAGTGTCTTTCTCTGCCTGGGCTGCCATTTCCCTGCCTCTAAGATGAAGATGGCTTAGGATCAGCAGAGATGTAGCGCTGGCCAGAGCTGCACTCAGTTTGGCCACTGCTTGCGGATAAAGCTGGCCTGGGGACCCAGGGGTGCTGTCACCTCAGTCTAGGAGCCCTCTACACCAGCCAGCTGGGTGGGCCAAGGTCAGTTCATTTTTCAGTTCTCCACTCCCTATACCACGATTCATGCTTCTGCTCTGTTTCTGGGTCCCTCAGGAACACCTGCTGTTCTTGAATTAAAGGATAAAGGGTCAGGCATCAAACATGATATACCTCTGGGGACAGGGACCTGGTGTCACTGATGGAAGGGCCTTGTTTGATGTTTCCCCATCTCCTCCCCTCCTCCCCCACCAGCTGGGCCACTGTCCAGAGACAGCAGAGAAGGCTTGGCTGTGAGTGGGGAGCTGGTGGCAGTGGTATATTCCCAGTGCAGCTTTCCTTTCCCCACATCCCGCAAACCTCTATTTGAAAAAGGTCTGATGAAGCTGTCAAGTTGGCTGCCGGATTCATCCCTCCCCTCTGGGCATACAGTGAGTTTGCTGGGTTGATGCTTGTGAATACAAACTTTGGCTCCTGGAAGGCACTGCAGAGGAAGAGGGTGGGGCTCAGGGCACCCATCTAGGTCACCACGTCCACCATCCCCAGGAGACTCCTCTCATCTCTGTGATAGGACCTCAGTGATCCTGGGCTCCGCGTTGCCCACCCTGCCATTCTCCGTGCCAGGCGTGTGAGGTGATCCTGTCTCGCTGGCTCCTGGAGCATTCAGTCTTGCTCCCCTCCTTGTGGTGCTGTTAAGATCTTGCTTGTTTTGTCAAGCAGAGCAGGCATGCGCTGGTTCCTGGCTTTGGTTGCTTGCTCACCTTTGTCACCATGCTTTGCTCTTGTTCTTTTGTTCCTATAAATCTTTGCATGAAGTATTTGTCCTCACAGCTGAGCCTTCCTTATGGTCTTGACTCTTCTTTCTTGGTCATAAGCTGTGCAGCAGTTTTTGCACTTTGGGAGAAAGTGGTTGACTCTACAGATGCTCTTCCAGTAGGCCCCTGTGGCCAGGTCCCAGGGCCACCATAGCCCTACCCCAACCCCGACTCTTCCAGGGCCTCCCCTGTCAGGCATATGACTGACTACATCATCTCCCCTCTCTCCTCTTTGCCCCAGATCAGTGGACCATCCCCTGCCCGGATCCTCTCTCTCCACAGACTTTGGCAGCTGGCAGATGGTAACAGGCTGTGGCAGTATTCAGGAACGGGCTGTCCTGCACACAGACTCCTCTCTCCCTTTCAGCTTCCCGGATGAGCTCCCTAACAATTGTCTGTAAGTGTCTTGCTTGAGAAGACAGGATGCCCCTTCCCCCGCCTGTGTCAGAAGCTGGCAAGCAGTCGAGTGCTGGCCAGGAATGAGGTGGCAGCTGGCCCGAGGGAGCTGGCCTGGGCTCCCTGCCCCTCCTGAATGTCTCCACTAAGTATACCTCACTGGTCCTGCACCCTGAGGTGTGAAAGGGGCTGATGGGCTGCTCAGGAAGGGTGCTGGAATGTGTTCACTCTCCCCGGCCTCAGAAACCCATCCATGGATGTCTTGGGGCACACCCTTAGGGAAAGCTGGCTGGACTCTAACTATAGAAGATGCTATTTCAGTCCAAGGCTTTGCCTGACATGAGAATCCTTTGAAAGCGGAACAGTGGGGTAGTGAAGGTAGGTGTATGGTGGAGACAGAGCCAGAATGGAGCTGGGTTAGCCCAAGGGCTGTGCTCCCAAGCAGAACCGAGGGTTCCTTGCTGTTCCCTGCCCCCTTTTGTCATCTGCTTTTGCCTCTGGTCAGGAAAGAAAATTGGACGGGAATACTAAAGCCCACGCCTATAAACTCCTCTCCCTCCAAGGCTCCAGTACTGGGCCTCCAACTCAAGCAGTACATCTACTTGAGCAGCTGCCTCTGAGGCTGCCCTGCCCCCTTCCTGCTCTGCTGTTTGACGGATGTCAGATGGCAGGGAGCCTCCGGTGGCCTGGGGAGCAGGATCTGCTTCTTGACTGTGGCTGCCTGAGGACCTTCAACTCCCTCCCCACTACTGCCCCCGACATGGACTGAATGAACTTCAGGTGCTGGGTGGTCGTCACCACCTTCAGGATCAGCTCATACCCTCCAGTGCTGACAGGTTGGAGGCAGGTTGCCTTTGGGAGCTGAGACAGATTCTGCCTAGGGCAGGCAGGGGCCAGACCTTGGGATTCCCGGATGGTCCTCACAAGCCCTGGCCTTGCAGCTCAGGAGTAGCCCAAGGACTTCAAAGGCCTCTAGGGCTTGACACAGCTTTCTCTATAGCCACTCCCTTAAGCCAGAAATAAGATCTCTTAGAAAAATTAGACATAGTTCTCTTCGTGTTTCCGTAGGCTCTTGCTATTTAGAGCCGGAGGAAGCTGACATCTCTGCCCCTGCATAATAGCACCCTCACTTACCTGGCATTAGCCACTGAAATGGACAGCTTCAGCCCTGGATCCTGTAATTAATGCCTTAGGTAGTTCTCTGTGCTCCTAGCCATTCCTCAGGTTCTGGGTGGTTCCCAGAGGAGGGCTAGGTTCTCCATGATCCCATGGCCTCTGAGATTGCAGGGTGGGCATGGGCTCAAGGTTGATGACTGGTGAGATCACATAGTATGTTGGTTCAGTGCTTTGGCTTTGGTGTCTGAAAGAAATAGAATCCAAATCTCAGCTGTTAGGTTTACAAGTTCTGTCTTGGGGTTGAACCCTTGACTGCGGTGAGCCTGCTAGCTCATGTCTTGAGAGGGAATGACACTGTAGTAGCTCTGCCCACCTTGTGTCCTCAAGCAGATCACATATCCTCTCTGGGCTCCAGCTATCTTGTTTCTAAAAGAGGTTGTGATCTTTCCCCTTTCTGCCTCCCAAAATAGGGGGCAGTGAGAATGGACCTTCAGATAGTCCCTGTGAATATGAACTACTACTCTGAATTTCTCCTGGTTATATGCTCTAAGGGAAAGCTAAAGAGGCACACATGGTCTCCAGCCTATGTGAAAACTAATTAGGAAGTAAAGAAGATCTAGGGCCACGAATCTCCCCCACATGCCAAGAGAGACTTGGGAGTTGTTCATGGTATTGCAGGAGTCCAGGACCAGCCTCATTTCTTTGTGCTGCCGCTACAGTTATTTGACTTTTCTTCACCCTAGAACCTGCTGCTGCTTCTGCTATTGCTGGTATTTCTCTCTCTCTGTCACACACACATATAAGCACACATACACACCCCCCACTCCCACCAGTCTGCTTTTCCTGGGTCTGCTGCCTCCATACTTAAGCCCTGGACTGTCATTTATCCTCATACTTCCATGGGCTCCCCAGGCCCCAGGTACAAGTCATTTGGGCTTGGGAATTGGGGATATTGCTGCTGCTTCTGGCAGATTCACAGGAGGAATTACCCAGGCGTTGGTCTCTTAGGGGAAATTTTGGAGGGAGTTGGTGTTCAGGGCTGGTCTTGCTGCTTAGGTGGATAGGAACATGAGGGCTCATCTCATGTAGGTCTGTGACTTTTTCCCTAATTCCATCCCTCCTGCCCCTAGACATAACTTTGAGTCCAGAGGTTGTGTGGTTGGTACCTCAGCCATTTTCTATGAATGACCCTTCAGGTTATCAGATAGCCTCATGTGAAATTCACACTTTTTGTTACCCTTCTTGACTTGTGATAAGTACCTGTAGAGGCCAGGAAAGGAAAAGTAGATAGAATCAGAACGGAAATCCTGCTAGAAAAGCCAGCCCCTTCCTAGACATTTCCCTGGGGACTGCAGTGACTAAAGGTGAGGGCTCTGGCCTCTCCAGGTAGAAACAGCAGCCTGAGGGAGAGTTTAAGATGGGAACAGGACTGAACCACAAGGGCAACATGGCCAGGGGCAGATGCTGGCCTTGTACTGGCTAATGCAGAAGGATAGGCAGTGGGGCGTAAGGATGAGGATGATGGATCCTGCCCCGGGATAATGCATTAATTCTCTCTTTCCCTCCCTCCCCACAGACTTACAGCCCTGAGTGAACGGGAGACCCGGCTACAGGAGGTGCGCTCAGCCTTCTTGGCTGCGTATAGCAGCACAGTGGGGCTCCGTGCAGCAGCCCCCAGTCCCTCTGGTGCCATCGGTGGCCTGCTGGAGCAGTTTGTCCGTGGCGTTGGACTCCGGGGCACCAGCAGCAGCACCTTATGAAGCAGCCAGCCCACGACAGCTTCCTGATCCTCTCTCACCTGAGCAGAATCAAAGCCATGCCCAGCCAAGGGGTGCTTCAAGGTCGAGGGGAAACTTCCCTTCACCATCACGCACATGGCAGCCCTGAAGCTGAGCAGGACCGAGGATGGGGTTCTCCCACCCCCAGCTTCCTGACTGGTGTCTGCCGACCCACTTGTCACTGCCTCCCACCCATCTTAGTCTTTGCCAGGATTCCTGTCAACTCAGAACTGTGTAGTGTTTCCCTGGGGCTTTGGGGGAGGTTGAGACTTCACAAAAGACCTCCACTTTCCATTCTTGTCTCCTGGGGAGGAGGGGTCACCTGCACTGAAAATGAGGCAGTTTTAACACAGATCACAAAATGAAATCAAAGTCTTTTTGAACAGCTATTTTCTTGCATCATTTGGTTGCTGTCTTTGTGAAGTTAATTAGAAGGTTCTCACTTTCCTTCCTTTTGCTAGAAGGGGTTTTTATAGGGGGGATGGAGGAACATAGGAAGCAGGAAGAGACTGGAGACTTGGATATGCCTCTTAATTCATGAGCCATGAGAGTATCCAGTGAGATGGCAACACATAGCAACAGGCTGTTAAGGTGGGAACAGTGGCCCTCAGGCCTGAATGGGCCCCAGTCACTTGGGGAGCCTGTTTATTCATGCAGATTTCCAGGGCTGCCTGAAAGTTGGACTTGAAGTTGCTGAGATCTTCATTAAGCTGGGAAAAGGGGTGGGGGGAATCTTTTTTTTGTTTGTTTTTTGGCTATGCCCTGGGATCTTAGTTCCCTGGCTGGGGACTGAACCTGCATCCTCGGCAGTGAAAGCATGGGGATTCCTAACCATTGGACCACCAGGGAATTCCCAAATAATCTTTATTATTAAAAGTTCAGCAGACAGTCTGGTTCTGGTACAGGTGACCTGCAGGCCCTGCATTTGGTGAGGGATTGGCTTCCAGGGCCTTGAAGGCAGTAGATAATATGGGAAGGGTGAACCTGGCTGACCACCACCCTCATTTACTGTGTGATCTGCAGTGAGTTGTATCTTCCCAGAGTGTGTCTTCATCTCTAACACCATGAAGTCATGTGGGTTCAAAGCCATGGACAAAAGGTTTTGCACAGTGCACCATTTACTGACCTCTGACTCAACACAGAAGAGGTCATTAGTGTGAGTGCCCAGAAGAGGGAAATAATACCAATGAACACTTTTTGAGCATTTACTGTGTATAATCCCCTATGTTAAATCCTGTTTGTAGGTTATCTTGATGAAATTTTACAACACCCCAAGTCTGTGCTATTATGGCCGTTCTTACCAGTGAACTGACTGAGCCAATGAGATGTTGAGTAACTTGCCCAAGGTCACACAGCTAATGAGAGCAAATGTGTAACTACTATTCAGGGACTGAGGAAGGGCGGGAGGTGCAAGGGGAAGAAGCAGATTGTTGAGGGTGCAGCTCAGGAAGAGCAATCTACCCCAGTGCCCACTAGGTATCCCGGGCCGGTCAGCATCCTGGACAGCTCTCGTAGGGGCAGGCCTGGCTCTCTTCTCTGGGAGATGCACTGGGAGGACTCTCCCACCTAGTGAGTTGGAGTTCGGATCCGTGTAAGGTTCCTGGCCTACTGGAGGCTGCTCCAATGGGGTGGGGGCCCCCCGCGGGGCCGGGCGGGGCTGCATTGCCATCTGGAGCCGCTGCGCGGCTGGCCACAGAGAAGGCGCGAGCAGCCAGAGCGCACGCAGGGCTGGAGGGAGCGCAGCCTCCGCCGCCACCGCCGCGGCGGCACATGGGCCGGCCCCGCCGCCGCCGCCGCCCCTAGCAGACCCCGTCTCGCAGCCTCCCGCAGCTCCGGCCACCCGACCAGCCATGTCTTTCAGCGGAGCCTCCGAGCGCAGCGTCCCGGCCACCAAGATTGAAATTACCGTGTCCTGCCGGTGAGCGGGCCGTACCGGGGAGGGCTTAGGCATTGCCCCAGCACCACCCAGCTCAGGGGCTCAGCGCAAGCGGGGGGTAGACCCCAGGAGAAGAAGCATCGGGGCCAGGGAAAATCGCGGATGCAGACTCAGGGGAGTTGCTAATGGGCGCGGGGAGGGGGTTTCCTTGAATAGCCCCAACCACAAAAGAGGGCTCAGCCTGCGGCTTGAAGGGATGGGTCGCGGGGATCCAGTAGGATCTGCGCCCCAGGAGGGTAAAGTTCTAGGGGGTTACCCTCTTTCCTGGGCCCTTGGAGGCAGTCTGGACGCGTCCAGTCCGCAGAGAAACAGCTCTTGGGCTGAGATTTCCGGTGTTGTCCAGGGTGCTGATAACGCGGGCCCCCAGGAGGGTGTAGTTACAGGGGAGGGAGGTGTGATCTGAACCCCGTGCCTCCCTAGGTGCCCACCTCTGGGTAGGGTACCGGCAGTGGGCTCCAGAATGATCCACTCGCTGTCCGTCTGTTTGTCTCCTTCTCTAGCAACCTGCTGGACCTCGACACCTTCTCCAAGTCCGACCCCAGTAGGCGGCACCAGGGTCGGGAGGGAGGGAACTTGGGGTCTGAGAGCACCTGAGGGGCGAGGGGAGGCGGGGGGGGGGGGCGAGGGGGAGGCGGGCCGACCTGACGTCCTTCCCTCCCCGCCCCCGCTCCCGCCTGCAGTGGTGGTGCTTTACACGCAGAGCCGGGCCAGCCAGGAGTGGCGGGAGGTAAGTCCTGGAACCCTCACCCAGTCCACCGCCGTGCCTGGGAAGCACCTGCCCCCTTTAGCAGCCCCCGTGCTGATTGTCCACTCCCCATTTAGTTCGGACGGACCGAGGTGATCGACAACACACTGAACCCAGACTTCGTGCGCAAATTCGTCCTCGACTACTTCTTTGAGGAAAAGCAAAATCTGCGCTTCGATGTGTGAGCCCCGCCCAGAAACCTGGCTTGGACCTCCCCCAACCTGGATCCGCCCCCCAGCGGGCCCCCGACCTGGCTCCACCCCCAGGCCCAGTTCAGTGGCACTTTGAAGGACTCCTCTCTAGGCTTAGCGCCGCCCCCAAGTCTAGGTTGGCCACTCCCCAGGCCTAGTCCTGCTGACAACCCTTCTCCTTAATTGGCTCCGCCCCTTTCTAAGTCCCACCTCTGAGGTGACCCTACCCCCAAGCAGGCCCCGGACTTGACCTTGCCCAGGTCAGACTCCTTCTGACCCCGATTCCTGCCCAAAGGAGGTCCAGGTTGAATTCCGGTACAAGACTGCCCCACCCTCCACCCACAATTTTAACCTGGACTCGAAATCGGACCCCTTTTCCAGGCTCTCTCCCACCATCCCCGCCCCATGTTGGTCCCACTCTCTTCCCAGGTACAACGTCGACTCCAAAACCAACATCTCCAAACCGGTGAGCGACCGTTCCCTCACGGGCAGGCTGGGCACACAGGCGGCGCTCACTGTGTGTTAAACGACCCTCCTTAGAACCCTCCTACCCCTCAAACCCGACTCGACCTTCTGCCCCGAACCTGCCCTCCCTGCCCTCCTCTCCTGTTCCTGCCTCGGTTTCCCGCCTGTGCCTCTTACTCACTGCTACTCTTCCTTCTCGACTGCTGCTGGGACCCTCAGAAGGTGAGGCTGAATGGGGCTGGGCGGGATCAGCGTGTGTGGTGTGTGAAAGGTGAGGGGTGGGATGGTATCTTGGCAGGGTAGAGGCAGAGGGCTCCAGATGTCAGGACCAAGAAGGGCAGCTTGTCTGGGGACCCCGTCCCTCCTCTAAAGCCCTGGCTGGGTGGTTCCACTGCCTCCAGTCGCAGTGGTTAGTGCAGCAGCATCACCAGGGCTGGGCTGGGACTGCACCACCAGTCGCGCCTGTCCTTGCTGACTCTGTATCCCTGTGCAGGATTTCCTGGGCCAAGCGTTCCTGGCCCTGGGAGAGGTGATCGGAGGCCAGGGCAGCCGAGTTGAGCGACCCCTCACGTGAGCTGAACCTGAAGGGGAAAGGGCAGGGGCGGGCCTCCGAATTCTCCTAAAGATGCAGCTGACTCTGTATCGTTGGAGGCTGGGATTCCCCTGGTCAGGTGCCTTCAATGGCTCCCATCACCTCCTGGGAAAATTCAATTTTCAGGGTTTTGCTCAAGTCACTCTCAGCCCTGACATATCTCCTCTCTCTCTCATTCTCTGTCCTCACTCTTTTTCTGAATCTGATTCAACCTTTAAGGTTCACTTCCAAGTCTTCCTCACTAAATCAAGTTCTCTGGAATTTACATTACATTCACTCACTAAATATTTATTAGTACATTTTGTATGCTATACCCTGGGCTGGGTACCAAGGATTTATCCATTCCACAAACACTACTGGGCATATACTCTATGTAAGCCACTGTTCAAATGGCTTGGGTTGCAGTGGTGAACGAAACAAAGGCTCCTGCCCTCAGGGAGCTTATGTAACAGAAGAGGGAGAGAAATAGTACAAAACTGAAATAATAAATAAGTAAATTACATAATGTGCTAGAAGACACGAAGTGCTGTGGAATGAAAGTAGAACAGAATTAGAGTGACCAGAAATGCAGGGTGATGGGTGTTGCAGAATTCTACAGAAGGGTTGAGGAGGCCTCATGGAGAGGTAACTTCGGAGCAATAATCTGAAGAAAGTAAGGGAGTGAGCTGTGCTGATATCTGGAGGAGGAATGTTCCAGGAGAGGAAACTGCCTGTGCAGAAGTCTGATGTGTTCAAAGAGCATCACAGAGGCCAGTGTGGGTGGAACTGGGTGAGCAGCAGGGAGAAAGGAGGAGGTGAGCTCGGTGGATTCACGGTTAGGGCCCGGGAGCCACTGTGAGGACTTTAGTTTTTACTCTGAGTTGAGAGTCAGTGGAGGGTTCTGAGCAGATGAATGCTCTAACTTGCTTTCAAAGGTTGCTGCTCGGTTGAGACTACATCTTGGGTGGGCAAAAGTAGAAGTAATCCATGGTGCCAGCAGTGAAGGAGGGGAGAATTAGTTAGATTCTGGATATAAATTGAAGATGGAGCAGCAGATTCCTGTCAGACTGAATATGGACATGAGCAAATAAGAGGAGTCAAGGATGACACCAAGGCCTTTGGCCTGAACAAGTGGAAAGATGGAGTTGCCATAGAGATGATTTTTTTTTTAGGTGAGGGAGGAGTAAGTTGTGGGAGGAAGTCAATGAGGAGTTCAGTATGACGTACTGAATTTCATAAATTTTTATTAGACAAGTAGATGTGTCAAATAGGCAATAAGAAACATAAATCTTCCATGCTCTTCAAGGACACAAGACTAGATGAGATCACTAAGGGACTGAGGAGAGAGAGAGAAGACGAAAGACCAAAACTCCATGAGTTGGAGCTAAGAAGGGAGACTGAGAAGGAGCATTAATGAAATGGGGGGATAACCGAGAGTGGCTGGTGCTGTCCTGGAAGCAAAAGACATGCATCAATGACAAGAGAGTGGCTGATCATGTCAGATGCTGCTGCAGTCGAGGACGGTGAGGGTTTGGACCTGGATATTGGGTTTAGCAAGATGTCAGTCGCTGGGGACTCTGCTTGTCAGAGTTTTGAAGAAGAGGTTTGGATAACAGCCTGGTTGGGAGATTTAGAAGAGAATGGAAGAGAGAAATGGCAATTAGGAATCTTTCAAGGAATTTTCCTGCAAAGAGGAGAAGAGAAAAGGAGGGGTGGCTGGAGAGAGAAGTGAGATCAAGAAGAGGTTTGTAATATTTTAACCTGAAAAAATTTATATCACATCTGTATGCTGATGGGAATGATCTAGTAGAATCTGAAAATCTGACATAATACCAAGAGGGAAAGAACTTCCCTGGTGGTCCAGTGGTTAAGACTCTATGTGTCCAGTGCAGAGGGTGTGGTTTGGTCCCTGATCGGGGAACAAAGATCCCACATGCCTCATGGCATGATCAAAAAGAAGGGGGGACAGTTGCTGGAGCGATGTCTCTGCACAGGCAAGAGGGAGGGTGTGGAATGTAGCACACGGGAGGGATAAATAGGCACATGGTAGTCATTTATAGCAACGGTAGGAAGGCCTCGTGTGGGAGAAGATACTGGAGGCAGGGTAGGTGTGTGGTGGGTCTGTGGACAGTGTCTTCTGGTTGCTTCAGCTTTGTCAGTGAAGTAGGAAACAAGGTCATTGGCTGAGAGTGAGGACGGAGGAGGAGGCTTTTTGGGCTGAGGAGAGAGGAGGAGGAGTACAAGTGAAATCTCACACCCAGCACTGGAGAGTGAAGGGACTGAGTGCACAGTATGATTAAGGACCTTCTTGAGGTTTGTGGTCACACATCTAAAATGAAGCCAATTAGCCTGAGTGTGGGTTTTCCTCTGGCCATATCCAGTTGCACAGGTGTGGTATGGGTTAGGCAGAGAATTGGATTTAACTCAGGCTGTGGTTCTGCCAAATAAGTAGACAGAGTGAGAGAAGGGCTAGGGGAAAGGAGTAGGCTGGAAGGGAATGATTATTATAGTCCAGAGTGACTGGAGTTCACACTGGGTGAGGAGATGAGGGAGAAAGTTAAGGAGAGAAAGAGCAGTGAGAAGGCAGTAGCATCAGTGACTCGCTTCTGGGTATGCAGGTGGAGTCCCTGCGCTCATTACTCGCTATCTTTTTAAAGCACAGAGAGTCAGAGACCAAAAAAGCCAATGAAATGGTTCAAATTCTCATATTAAAGATGACAAACATCACATGGCAAGTTGGAATCAAAACTTGAACTGAGAATACTCCCAACTTAGCTTCCTCTCTGTCACACTTTGGCTCTCCCAGAGTTTAGGGTTGGCAGGCCCATATCCACAAGGCCTCTGACTGCTTGGAGACCCAAAGCAAGTTGGGGATGGGTATCCAGGCATATGCAAGTGTCTCTTCTTGGATCAGAAGAGGATAAGGCTGCCCTGGTCTTTTAGATCTCACTCTTCACAACCTTCTGAAAGCACAGCATCTTTGACCTAACAAGCCAGTCGTTCTGCCCCAGATCTGGGTAGAAACTGCTGCCCCTCATTCAGGACTGCTGCATCACATCACGCTCTACTTGCCTATTGGCCTGGACATCCCGCCTGCCCCTGGAAACTCCCTCAAGGCAGGGTCTAGCAGAGCTGGAAGGTGCCAACTGGCCAAATTGTACCTGGAACAATGCCTGGCATATACCAGAGTCTGCTTTGAGAAACAGAACCACCTTCATATCTACCAAGCTTACCAACTGCTTTTTATTCCATGCATTCATTCTGATCTTTTCACAACCCTAAGAGGTAGACAAGATTCCCATTACATAAAGAGAAAACCAAGGGCCCAAGGAAAGGGAAGACAACTTGCCAAGAACTCTAAATCCTGTCTTTCCCATGCTACCATTATGAGATGTCTGCACAGGCTAAATTAACCCCTTCCTTCCAGACCAGAGACCCTCCCCAGTCCAAGTCAGGTCCTACCCCACCAGAGACAGAAACACTCGGGACAGTCAGTAAATGACAGATTGAATCCCCTGGCCTACCCAGTCCCCAATTGGCCACCCCAATCGTTGTTTCCTACTCTCCCCCCTCACAAAGAGGCTTTTTCTGCTTCCAGGGGTGTACCAGGCAAGAAGTGTGGGACCATATTGCTGACTGCAGAGGAGCTTAGCAATTGTCGGGTCAGTAAGGGCCACATGCTAAACCCAGGAGGCTCTCTTCTCTCCCCAAACTCCCTTTAGTGGGCTGTCTGTCTGGGGGCAATTCGAGTGTCAATAGTCCAACTTCATCCACAGGATATTGCCACCATGCAGCTGTGTGCAAACAAGCTGGACAAGAAGGACTTCTTTGGGAAATCAGACCCCTTCCTTGTGTTCTACAGGAGCAATGAGGATGGCACGTGAGTCACTGCTCCCACTATTGCTGTGGGCCCATTAGGGCTCTTAGGCTGGGACATCTTAGACTCCATCAGGACCTGAGCCCAGAATTCACTTAAGGCAGCACCCAATATGTGCTTAAACCACGCATATCAGGCCCTGTCTGTGGGCTCAGTCCTACCCCAAAGGCAGGATCCAGTCCTCTTGTCCTCTCCAGGTTCACCATCTGCCACAAGACAGAGGTTGTGAAAAACACACTGAATCCTGTGTGGCAGCCCTTCAGCATCCCAGTGCGGGCCTTGTGCAATGGAGACTATGACAGGTCTGCGTCAATATAAGCTAAGGAGTAAGGGGACAAGGGTTTGAGAGTGGGGTTCTTGGGCTGAAGAATGAAGGTAGAAGTGCCATAAAAGCGTTGGAGGATCCTGCTCAGTGAGACAGTTTTGGACATGGATATGGGTGCATGGGAAGGCATATGGATAGCCACATGGATGAATAGGTAGATGGACAGATGGGTGGGTGGATGGATGAGTGTATGAAAGGGCAAATGAATAAGTGAATGAGCAGATACATGGATAGATAATCAGATGAATGGATAAACTGGGAATGAATAGATGGGTATGTGGATGGGTGAATAAGAAGACTGGTGGGCGGGATGGATGAATGGATAGCAGATGAATGAGTGAGTGGACTGTTGGGTGGATTAGTGGATGGGTAGATGATGGGTGGATTAATGGATGGATGGCTAAATGCTTGAGAGGCTGGATGGGTATATGAAAGATTGGAGGTTGCTTGGAGAGGCAGATGGGTGACTGAAAAAGCAGGAGGATAAACAGGTGGAATGACTGGTACATTAATAGACAGACAGATGAACGGGTGGTAGAGGAAATGGATGGGTGAGTGTAAAGCAGATGGACAGGCTGACCATATAAATTCACAAGTGGGCAGTATGAAGGTAGGTAAGTGGGCCCATAAGTAGATGGTGATGTAGACGAATGGATGATTAGATGGACAAATACCAGATGGCTGAGTGTTTGGTTGGGTAGATGCGTGGAGATACAGATGGATGCTTGTATCTATCAGTGAATCATTGAAGGGCTGGATGTATAGTTATATGGGTGATAGAGTTTAATAAGTAATTGATTGGTAAGTTTATATGGGTAAAAGGGTGACTAGATGGCAGGATGGATCGTTGAATGAACTGCCACATAGATCAGTGGCCATTTGAGATGACTTAGGCATAGCTGTTAAGAACATGGTCTTTGGAACCAGGATGTCAGAGTTTAAATCTCAGCTCAGCAATTTACTTGTTATGGTCCTTAGTCAAGTTACTTGTTTTGGGGGCCTCAGTTTCCTTATTCAAAAGTAATAATAGTATTAATACTGCTTTATAGAGTGCTTGTTAAATCAGTCGGTGCAAGTGCTGAGAACAATGCCTGGAATACGTGTGTGTGTATTATGCCTGGAACAATGCCTGGAATAGTTGTGTCTGACTGTGACCCTCTGCTCTACAGCCAACCAGGCTCCTCTGTCCATGGGATTTTTCAGACAAGAATACTGGAGTGGGTTGCCATCTCCTACTCTAAGGGGTCTTCCTGACCCAGGGATCAGATCCACATCTCCTGCATTACATGTGGTCTTTACCTTTCGAGCCATCAGGGAAGCAATGGAATTCCCTGGTGGTACAGTGGTTAGGACTCTGCATTTTCACTGCTGAGGGCCTGGGTTCAGTTCCTGGCAAGGGAAATAAGATCCCACAAGCCATGCAGCATGGCCAAAGTATTTTTTAAAAATCAGTAGTAAAGAATAGTAATAAAGAGCAGCAGCAGTAGTAATAGTGATAGTGTCAGTAGATAGTTGGGTACATTCATGGACTGATGAATGGATAAGATAGATGGGAGGAAGGTTGATAGAAGGACAAACGGATGAATGGAAGGATGATCTGTGTATAGGCAAGATCATCTTGACTATGATGGGTGGGGTTGTCTCAGATTTATCCTACAAACCTAGCCTATGTTTATCTCCAACATTTCAGAACGGTGAAGATTGACGTGTACGACTGGGACCGGGATGGAAGGTAGCACTGCCCTCTCCTAGAATTAAGCCAAACAGTTCCCTGAAATATGTAGCACACTCACCAGGAGCCCCAGAGTAGCCTTGGGAGCCAGAGAGGGTGACAACAGATGCCAGGACCTTGAACACAACTGGCCCCCTCAGTTGTCTCTCTGGGACACCATCTCTTCCCTTTTTTTCCTCTTAGGTTGGTCTCTCTTCTGACCCAAGGCCCGGTGCCTGGCAGACCAAGTAGGGGCAGGGGATAGTGAGGATAAAAGACTGGTTTCAGGGGCGGCTGCAAGCCAGCAGCCGTCGCTTACCTGCCCCTGGCCTCGTTGCAGCCACGACTTCATCGGTGAGTTCACCACCAGCTACCGAGAGCTGAGCAAGGCCCAGAACCAGTTCACAGTGTATGAGGTGAGAGCTCAGCCCCACCCAGGTTTCCCAGGCCTCCACTCCAGGTGTGCTCAGCCCGTGCTTCCCTTCCTCTATGTCCCACCGTCACCACTACCTTACTTCACTCAGGTACTTAACCCTCGGAAGAAATGTAAGAAGAAGAAATATGTCAACTCGGGAACTGTGAGTACTCCCGAGAGCTCTGGCCCTCTGTAGATCCTTCTGTTTCTGTCCCCAGAATGGGGACGCATAGCATGACCACCCGGTGAGGGTGTGGGAGAGCTATGGGTGCAGACTACTTGCACATAGTGATGTTGGATACAAGGTGGCACCATTTCAGTTTTCCTTTTGTTTTGTTTTTTTTTTCTTGTTTTTCCTCTCACCTAAGAAAATTTGTTTGATCTCTAATCTTTTGCAGGTTTTTCTGCGGTGGTGAGGTGGGGGGGGGGTATTTCATGATTTAATATACTTTTGGAAATCCAAGTATGTTTCTGATGGCTTCCCCCTTTGCCCTTTCAGAAATTGGACAGGGTGGGTCAGGGGCTGGAGTCGAGTGCCTCTTTCCCTTTCTCTAGCCCAACCGTCCTTCCCAAGTAGCAGGGCTGCCTCTTCTGTCCCACAGGTGACGCTGCTTTCCTTTTCTGTGGACTCTGAATTCACTTTTGTCGATTACATCAAGGGAGGGTGAGTCAAAGCCAAGCTCCGGACTAAAAGTCCAGCAATGAGTTTCTCCCAGTTCTGAGCCTCAGTTTTACTCCTCATTAATGGTCAGGATCTGATGAGATCGTGAAAACAAACTTGAAAACACTTGGCAGACTATAAAGTACAGGGTGCTGTCCACCGTAGTCCTCTCCATAGGGCTGCCTTTCAGCCCTAGCTTCCAGCCCCTCTGGGGAGATGACAGACCAGTGGTCTCCCGTAGCCTTACTGGAGCCCCGACAGAAGATATGGCGAGGCAAGAGGGAGAGGCCAAGAGAGAAGGAAAAGATAAGCAGGCTGTAGGGGACATTCTCTTTGGTTTAGTGGATGCAAGCAGACCTCAGTAAGGTACTTTTCTTCTCTAAACTTGATTTTAATGTAAAATGGAGATGTTAATTGCTACTTCAGAACTATAGTAAGGGTTAAATTATGCATATTATGTCATGAGGTAGGCATTTAGGGATGAATGGGGCATGTGGGAACACACTCCCCAAAGTGTGTTCCATGGGCCAGCAGCATCTGCCTCACTTGGGATTTTGTTAGAAATGTAGAATCTCAGGCTCCACCCAGACCATCCAGATCATAATTTGCTTTTTAACACAATTCCCAGGTGATTCAGATGCATACAAGTGTTTGAGAAATCCTGGTATAGTAAGTAGTAGTCCCTCATTTCTCAATCCATCTATTTCCCCAACAGGACACAGTTGAACTTCACAGTAGCCATTGACTTCACAGCTTCCAATGGTGAGGCATGGATGGGGGAACAGGGTGTGGAGGGATTCTAAAGAAGTCATTAGGGATGGGCCTGAATTAAAACCTGGGAATAAAAGTTAACCGATCCAGGAAGCCCAGGCTTGAGGCAAGGCCCAGTCAGGCTGATACTGGGGCAGGAGTGTTATGGGGGTAATGGTGGGAGAGAGTACAGAAAGGTAAGTGGGTAAATGAATCAAAAAAAAATCGAAAGGATAAATAGCTCTAGATAGCTTGAGAAGTGGATGAGTAAATGAATGGATGGGAGGGAACAGAAGTATACTAACAGATGAGTATGTAAATGAGTGAATAACTGTGTGGGTAGCTAGATGAATAGAGTGGACAAATGGGTCTGAGTGAGTACAATAGGCTGAAGAGGTGGATGCATGAACTGGCATGTGGGTGGGCAAATGGACAGGTGTTTCAATTGGGGAAATAGATGAGTGGAGAGGTGGATGGATCCATATGATGACAGACAGACAGGTGAATGAATGGAATGGACAGAGAGGGATGAATGAATGAGTAGATGGACAAAAGAATGTGGTTATATGGACAGATGGGAAAGAAAGGGAAATGGCAGGTGAGCAAGTAGATAGATGGCAGGCTGGCTGGCTGGATGCACAGGTGGGTGGCTAGCTGGATAAGAGGATGGAGAAGCAGATGGATAGAGATGAATAGGTAGATGGATTTATGGCCAGTGGAAGGGTGAGTAGATGTATGAGCAGGTGGATGAACTGATGGATAGATATAGGGGTTGGTACATGGATAGTTTGAAAATGAACATTTGGATGACTCAGTAAAATAAAAAGGAATACATGGGTAAAGAGGCTTCTCTGGGGGCTCAGTGGTAAAGAATCTGCCTGCCAATACAGGTGACCTGGGTTTGATCCCTGGGTTGGGAAGATCCCCTGGAGAAGAGAATGGCGACCCACTCCATTGTTCTTCCCTGGAGAATTCCATGGACAGAGGAGCCTGGCGGGCTACAGTCCATGGGGTCATGAAAGAGTCAGACACGACTTAGAGACAAAACACCAACAACAGCATGGGTTAAGAGTGGATGAATGGATAGGCAGCACATAGATGCACACAAAGACAGGCAGGTGAGCAGACAGATCATCAACTGACCCTGAGGTGGGGCTCCTGTTTCCCTACAGGGAATCCCCTGCAGCCCACCTCCCTGCACTACATGAGTCCTTATCAGCTCAGCGCCTATGCCATGGCCCTCAAGGCAGTGGGAGAAATCATCCAGGACTACGACAGTGACAAGCTCTTCCCAGCTTATGGCTTTGGTGCCAAGCTCCCTCCAGAGGGACGGATCTCCCACCAGTTCCCCCTGGTACGGTATGGGCCAGAGCCTAGACCCCACACTCTGGAGTCTGGCCCACCCAAGTGGACAAAATTCTTCTACTTAGGTTTTCTTCTAAGGGTCAAGGACATGCAGAAGAGCAGGATCTAGGGGAGAGTGGCAGAGCAAGGAGGGGAGCTGGGCTGGAGTCTGGAGGGGCGTATGAAAGAGAGCGGTGGAGAAAGGCAAGAGTGAGCTGAGATCAGTCCAGCAGGGCATCTTCCCTGACAGAACAACAATGATGAGGACCCCAACTGCGCGGGCATTGAGGGTGTGCTGGAGAGCTACTTCCAAAGCCTGCGCACAGTGCAGCTCTACGGGCCCACCTACTTCGCCCCTGTCATCAACCAGGTGGCCAGGTAAGGAAACTGGATGCACCTGGGGGAAATTAAGGGGGCCAGATAAGGGACTGACTTCCCAAGGATAGTGAATTTAGGCTTTGGGGAGAGGTTGAAGGTTTCAGTGTTGGCCAAGCTCTGGTATAAAGAGGTTACATCAGGCCTTATTCTAAGGTAGAAAGAGTGTCAGTGAACTGCCCCAACCCTACTTTCTGGGAACAACAAACCAGGCCTCAAGTTTGAGGAAGAGAGAAGGACCTATAGAACAGTGGATAAGGAACAAGTTTTGGCATCAAACCTGGGAGTGACCCCTAGGTCCACCACTCACTAACCTCATCTGACCTGAAGCAACTTAACTTCAAGAATACTTAGCACAGTGTCTGGCCCATAGTCAGTGCTCATGGTAGATTAAAATGAGCTCAAGTTGTAGATTAACAATGGAAGAGTAACTTCTAAAAACAGAAGAGTAACTCCAAATTTTCAGAATAAAAACACAAAGCAAAGAAAATCTAACTTACATATCAAATGATTTTTAATGCAAATAAAATAAAATGACTGAACTAAAACCAAACATATGTCAATGAACTTAAGTTGGATAAATTCACCTATTAAAAAGTTTCTCTGATTGGATAAAAAATAATAATTCTACTATATGCTAAGGGCGTCCCTGATAGCTCAGTTGGTAAAGAATCCACCTGAGACCTCAGTTTGATTCTTGGGTCAGGAAGATCCCCTGGAGAAGGGAAATGCTACCCACTCCAGTATTCTGGCCTGGAGAATTCCATGGACTATAGAGTCCATGGGGTTGCAAACAGCTGGCCACAACTGAGTGACTTTCACATACATACTATATGCTAAATAGAAGAGACCCGTGTAAAACAAAATACCTCAGAAAACTTGAAAGTAAAAAGATGAAGCAAACAAACAATAATAAAAGTGGAAGGATTTCAGGGAGATATATATATCCAGAGACTCCCTTTTCCTCTAATAAAGATTAGTTTACCTTCTAATTCATCATGAGATAATAGTTTCTTTAATTACAAAAATAATGTAACATTGCTGTTGAAATTTTAAGGATGAAGAAATTAAATAAGAAATGACCCAGAAAATGGCCCATGAGAATGTGAAGATACATATATATATATAATACACATATATATATAATATATATATAGTTAATGATAATCTTTTCCTTATGTAGCCATAATGGCAGTCAAATTTGATGTAACATTTCACTACTGATCTTTTCACTTCATAATGGAACCTGAACAGATTTTCTTTTGTTATTGATATTAAACAGACTTAAATATTATCTTGGGCAAATTAGCTGATTCACTCATTCACTTCCTGATTCGATGAACATTCCATAAAGCAAAATGTAGCATGAATGTGGGCTGTAGAGCTAGACTAAGTTAATACACCCAATCTACTACTTACAGCTGTGTCACTTTGGGCAAGACTCTTAACCTCTCTGTGTCTGTTTCCTCAACTGTAAATGAGGATAATAGTAGCTACATCATAGGGCTGTTGTGAGGACTAACTTAATATTCATCAAGCACATAGAACAGTGCCTGCCACATGGTAAGTGCTATGGGTGTAAGCTATTACTGTTACTATTATCACTATTACTATTCAAAGGGCATCTGCGTGTGCTCAGATATCTGCTGGGACACTGGAGACTCAGATGAATCAGATCTAGTCTCTGCCTTTGAGATCTCCCGCCTTGGCGCAGGAGACAGAAATATAAATAAATCATTACCTTCTACAGGCGAGAGCTTCCCAAACTTTTCCAGCAAGTCGCCTGTTGGCAAAGGCAAACAACTGCTTCCCCTAGGGGAAACTGGGGGCCCAGTTGAAAGCAGCCAACCTGAAAATGTCTTTGAAATCCCCATATTTTATCTTAACAATTCATGCAAATTTTACATGCTTCTGACATTGTGTCCATATTTGCTATAATTTAAGGCGTGGGGAGGTGTGTTTTAAGTATACTTAGAGTCATCTAGGTCTAAATGGCCTTGGGAGTGCCAGGCTTCTGCAGGGAGCCACGATGTGCCTCCCAAGTCCCCAAACCCTTCCACACCCCTCAATGCTCCTGCTCACAAACCCCTTTCTGAAGAGGCCCTTACCCGTTGCTCTGACCTCCTCTTCTGTAGTCCTACCTGCATCTCCTAGAACACGCTCTCTCTTGGTTTGCACATGCCATTCCTTCTCTCTGGATCATCTTCCCTTTACCCTCCTGTCCTCCCCCGACCCCACCTCTACCTCCAGCTCCTCCTGGCTAACTCCTACTCAGTTTTCAGGTCTTAGGTTAGATGTCATGTCCTCAAAGCCCTTGCCTCACTGCATCGTCGTGCTGTAAGCATCCATCTCCCCCCAGGACAACATCTGATTCTCTGCTGCAGGCTCAGCACCAAACTTGGTGCCTGACCCACAGCAGGTGTGCAGTGATTATATGCAGAATGAGTGAGTGACAGGAAACAGTGCCAGCCCAAGCCTATGAAGAGGCTGCAGCCAGAAAAGAGCAAAGGCTGCTAGGGAGGATCATGGCCCACTCCCACCCTGGGCCCTGGGCAAAATCAACTGTAGCTGTTCGAATTCTCCACTCTCACTGTGCTTTCCTCTGGATTTTTTATATCAAGCTTAGATATCAGCATTGTCCGATAGAACTCTCTGCAGTGATGGATGCAATGATGGAGATGTTCTGTATCTTGTGATATCCTGTATGGTAGCTCCCAGCCACATACAGATAGTGAGCACCTGGAGTGTTGCTAGGGTGAACAAAGAACTGAGATAATTTTATTTAACTTAATTTATATAAATTTCCATAGGACCTGGGGACTGTCTTACTGGATAGTACAGCTCCATCCTTTCCAATCCTCACAGGGTTTGAGACTGGAAGTCAAGAGACCAAGTCTGCCATGGCCTTTGTGCTGTCTGAGGTCTTGTTTCTCTTATGTATAAAATAAGGGGACTGGACTCAATGACTTCTGAACTCATTTCAGATCAAAAAAATCTTGGGAGTCAAAGACTGGCAGTGAGAGAAGGAAAAAGACTCTGGGAGCAGCTGTTAAGACTGGCTGAGGACCCAGAAGCCTAGGCAGTGGGATGTGATGAGCAGAAGGGAGAAGGGAGGAGGAGAAATGGGTGAGAGATGGGAGAAAGAAGGCCTTCAGTCTTTGGTCTTGTTCTTGTATAAACACCAAGATCATTCTAGGGCCAACAAAGTCCTGGGTGATCTGGGCCCCACCCCATTTTGATCATATGGTCCATGCTGCTCCCCTCACTTTCTGGTCTCCAGACAGGGTAGATTTCCTCCAGTCTCATTACAGGGACTTTGTCCACGCTGTTCCTTCTGTCTGGAATGACCTCCCCCTCCCCTTCACTTAGCCTCCTCTCCCTCCTCTTCTCCTTCTTCCTCAAATATTGTTTCCTTAAAGAAGTCTTCATTGACCTGGGCCACGTCACGATCCCTTAGACGCTCTCCCCACAAATGCTATCCTATAGCTATTTCTGTGATTCTTGGTTCAGTGTCCACTCTCAAGAGGACTGGGGGGACTGTTGCTTTCTCACAATGCCTAACACAGTAGCTACCATAGTAAATGCTCTGTGAGTGTCACTGGAGGGATGGTAGGAGGGGCAGGCAGCCAGCTCTGGGGAAGGAGCATGAGCTTCCGAAGCCCCAGTGCTTGTCCTCTGCTTACAGGGCCGGCTGTAGAAGTTTTAGGGATAGACATTCCTTTGGACTCTCGGGGCTTTCAGCTGAATTCTGATCTTAGCTTCTTCCCCAGGGCTGCAGCCAAGATCTCTGATGGTTCCCAGTACTATGTGCTGCTCATCATCACTGATGGGGTCATCTCTGACATGACACAGACAAAGGAGGCCATTGTCAGTGTAAGTCTGAGGAGGGTTTGGCAGGAAGAGGTCACTGTTAATAACTGTCCAGGGGTTGAGATTTTGCCCTACCCGCAAGCTAACAAGTCAGGCTGCCAATTTCATGGATGCTCGCAGTGGACACAAGATTTCTGGATCAAAAGCAAAGGTGTGTGGGACTTCCCTGATAGTCCAGTGGTTAAGACTCAACACTTCCACTGCAAGGGGCATGAGTTCAATCCCTGGTCGAGGAATTGAGATTCCACATGCCACTATTCCCAGCAATAGCAACAGCTCAACTATCAGCATTGGCTCTGATTCACTAAGTCCCACTTCCCAGAAGATAATGTGCCAAGGGCCAGATGACCAGTGGGTTGTATTATAGAACGCAAACCCTGAGTGTAGAAAACCTGAGCCTTTTATCATGGGCAGTAAGCATGCCTGCCCTTTGTTCCAGCATGAGACATTTTATCGTACTAGACAGTAAACAAACCTGCCCTTTGCTGTATAGGAAGGCCCTGTATCTTTCAAGGCTGTTACATATGCAGACATACTTGAAAAGATAGTCCGGCACAAAGAGAAATCAGTGCCTCTGCTTGGAAGATGTGCCGAAATATTATACACAGACAGAATTGTCCCCCAACAGTCACTTCCCTTGCTATGGCTGCTCACCCCAACCATTTACCCTCTTTCCCCTCACAGGCCTCATCACTGCCCATGTCTATCATTATTGTCGGTGTGGGACCAGCCATGTTTGAAGGTGAGTAAGATGGGGAGTTTTCATGAGTGGGACCAAGAACTGGGGAAAACAGAGAAGGATCTGGGAACCCAGGCCTGTCTCATAGAGAAGATAAGATGGATGCCTGTGTCAGACCTTGGCCAAGTCAGACCTTCTCTGAACCATTTCCTCATTATAACTGAGGTTGTTGATACAAATACTTCCCTCCTGGGCTTCCTAGGATGATGGAATGCATGGGAGGGAATAATAATAACTCCATTACAATGCCTAATATTTGTAGGACTTTGATACAACCAGTCTCTTGACGACTCCAAAGGGGAGCGAAGAGGCAGAGGGCAGCATGGCTTGTTGTGGGAAAGGCCAATCAGCTGAGGGGTGTCTTTTCTGCAGCTATGGAAGAGCTGGACGGTGATGATGTGCGCGTGTCCTCTCGGGGACGCTATGCCGAGCGCGACATCGTTCAGGTAGACCTGATGTCATGAGGTCAAAAGGAAGTCATGGTGTCAAAGGCATGGTGGGAAGGAGGGGCTAAGTTAGCAGCCATTCCCCTTTACTGCCTTCCTTTTATTTTTTTCCAATTTTTATTTACCTATTGGCTCTGCTGGGTCTTCATTGCTGCATGTGGGGCTTTCTCAAATTTATGCGAGTGGAGGCTACTCTCTAGTTGAGGTGTGTGAGCTTCTCTTGTTCTGGAGGCCAGGCTCTGTGACCCGTGGCCTCTAGACTGTGGGCTCAGTAGTTGTGACGCAAGGTCTTAGGTGCCTCAGGGCATGTGGGATCTTCCTGGACCAGGGATTGAACCTGTGTCCCCTGCATTGGCAGGTAGATTCTTAACCACTGGACCACCAGGGAAGTCCCTTTACTGCCTTCTTAATCACTTACCTTTCTTCCCTTCACTCTTTCAGCCTTCCTACATTCATTCAACAAATTCTTTGAGAAATAGGCAGGTTGCTGCAGCCATGGTGGATTCATAGTGTAAGAGATCCCCAAGGCACCTGCCCTCTAGTGGAGGCTGCCAATAATAATGGCACAGTTCATTAGATTGTGCTAAGTGCTCCAGAGGGACAGTAAACGCCACAGTGAGAGTCTGTAACTGGGATCTGATTAGGCAGGATTGTCAGAGAAGGCTACTATGAGGAAATGACATTGGAACTGAAATCTAAAGCAAGGTATAAGCATAACAGGCAGAGAAGCAGCAGGTGAGAAGGCCCTTAGGTTCAAAATAGCTGGCCCAATCATGGAGAAGGCAAGAGGCCCAGGTGGCAGCATCACAGCAGTGAGTGGAAGAGGAAGGCAAGGCCCTGCCAGTCATGGTGAAGTTTGGGTCTTTGTTCTAAGATTATTAGAAAGTTCTTGAAGGATTTTAGACAGAGAAGTGAGATGGTCAGTCTCGCATTTTGAGACATGCAGAGAGGCTGCAGGAGTGCAGACTGCAGCAGGACGAGGGAGAAGGCAGGGAGCTCTGTTAGTGAGGAAGCCTTCGAAGTAGTCCAGGGATTTGGATGGGAATAGGAGCGGTGAGGATAGAGAGGAGAAACAGGTTCAAAGACAATTTAAAAAAAAAAATGTATGAGAATTGACTACTTGATTAAATGGTGATAGGGAGTCAGGGTGGCTTCAAGAATGATTAGTTTCCTAGACTGAGCCCCTGGTGAGTGATAGTCTCACTTGCTGGGAAAGGAAAGGCTGGAGGAGGGGCAGATTTGGCAGAAAAGCCTAGAATTCAGCTGTAAACACATTGGACTTGAGTTATCTAAGATGAACGAAAGGGGATGTGATACAGGCAACCAAGTTGTGACTCTGGGCCTTACAGAAAAGAAGGTAGGGATGGATGTATAAATGTAGGAGTTATCAGGGAACAGGGTTGTGTTTTTTTTTTTAATTGAAGTACAGTCGATTTACAATACAGTGTTAATTTCAGGTATGCAGAATAGTGATTCAGTGCTTTTAGTTTATACTCCACTTAAAGTTATTACAAGATAAAAGTTACAATACCCTGTTATACAGTTTATCCTTGTTGCTTATTTATTTTGTCTATATTAAGTTTGTAAATCTTAATCCAGGGAACAGTTTGTAAATGTGTTGAAAGTGTATGAAATCATCCAGGAAGAGAATTGAGAAAGAAAAGGCATTAGATTTAGGGATTAGGCAGACTTAGAGCATTGGGGTTGGTGCAAGGAGGCATCCAGAGAAATCTAGAAGAATGTAATGTGTCAAGAGTGGGAAGTGTTCAGGAAGATCATGGTGAAATGTAATGGAAAGCTCAAGGGGAGTCAGCAAGATGCCTGACAATCATTGCCTGCTGGACTGATTGGGGAACATGGTGCTGTTGACTTCATTAGCAAGAGCAGTTTCAGTAGACTGCATGAAGCCAGATTAGAGTGGTTTGAGGGTGAATAGAAGGTGGAAAAAAAAGTGGGTGGGGAGAAAGCAAATGTAGAAATTTACTCTAGATAAGGTGGGAAAGAGAGTGATACTTAGAGATGTTAGGGGTCAAAGAGGAAGCCTCCGTCCGGCCACCTTCCCCAGTCCTCTCTCCCCTGGCCACCCACATCTGATCGTGCCTGTCACAGTTCGTCCCATTCCGAGACTATGTCGACCGGTCGGGGAACCAGGTGCTGAGCATGGCCCGACTTGCCAAGGATGTGCTGGCGGAGATCCCAGAGCAGCTACTGTCCTATATGCGCACCAGAGACATCCGGCCTCGCCCACCACCCCCTGCCACCCCCGGCCCAATGCCAGCTCCAAAGCATCCCTGAATAGCCCACCTAACCAATGCCCAGCAGTCTGCCCGCCTGCCCACCCATTGCTTCTGCTCAAAATCAGAGGCACCTGGAACCTTGGACTTCACTGGGAGGGCAGCTTGGAGGATCAGTATTGGCTGGTCGAGCCCTCTGCCCCATCACCCACAGAAGGGCCTGGCACTGTCACCACCTCCCTGCCTTCTTGCCGATAATAAAGCTGATCTTTACTCCACTTCTGTCTCATGGGTCTTGGGGAGGGAGGCTGGGATGCCCAGGGTCTGGGACACACGAAGAAAAAGATGGAGCAAGGACAGCTTCAGCTAGGGATCATCCCCAACCTAACACACATCCATCTAACCCTTCTTCAGATATTCTTCAAATACTTTAAGAAACAAGTGAATCTTCATGTGTGTACATTTTTCCTGAGGAGAGGCCCATAGCTTTTATCAGATTCTAAAAGGGATTCTTGACCTCAAAAGGGGTCAGCTTTAAGATGATTCTGTATAAATCTGCTCTAATCCGTCTAGTTCAAATTTTTTTGAGTGAGGATAATTTTAAAAGCTGATATTTTCTTTGAGTGAAGTGAAGTGAAGTCACTCAGTAGTGTCCGACTCTTTGCGACCCCATGGACTGTAGCCTACTATGCTCCTCTGTCCATGGGGTTTTCCAGGCAAGAGTACTGGAGTAGGCTGCCATTTCCTTCTCCAGAGGATATTCCTGACCCAGGGGTCGAACCCAGGTCTCCTGCACTGTAGGCAGATGCATTACCATCTGAGCCACCAGGGAAGTCCCATTTTTTTTTCTTTTGAGTATTCACTACATATCTGACATTGATAAGTAATTTACATGCATCATCCTATTTAATCCTCACAGCAATCCTGTGAGCACTGTTTTATCTTTTGCACATGAAGAATCTGAGGCTCAGAGAGGTTAAGTCACTTATTGAACAGAACCCAACAGCTTGGCTCCAGATGCCAAGATGTTAACCAGCAAACCTCTTCCTGGAGTGTCAATTTTATTAGGATGTTTAGGGGAAGACATTGTGTATATGAAAACATATACTTTATAGTGGGTCAAATGCAAAGTTTATACTAAGATAAATTAGAAGTTTCCAGATGTTTTAGGCTTTGCCCCAGAACCCTGGCAGACCCTTTCACGCTCCCCATTGATGGCAAAACTGGACAGGCTAAGCAACAAGTACTGTTTTACAAGTAGACTCTTCTTGGCACCCAAGTTCTCAAAAGCCCACCAAAACTGATAATAGAGTTGTCCAGCTCAGCTTTACAAATAAGTAATACGAGGTAGGAAGAATTTAACAAATTGCCCAAGTTCACATGGCTATAAGTGACCCAGTCACATTAAAAGTTGCTGTTTTGACATCATGAAGCCTTTCCCCGCCTACCTACAAGGTTCCGTCCAGCATCTGAATCTTATTTTACTTACACAATTTTACACCCAACCAGCATTTTGCACCACCCCCAATCAGGCGGCTACTTTCAGATCCACATCTTTCCTCCAGCCCTGCCCTTTTACCTTTTCCAAGCCCCGCCCTTTCCCTTCAGCCTCGCCTGGCTTTTCCCAGCTCTATCCTCTCCCCAGCCCAGCTCCAAGTTTCAGGCCCACCCAAAGCCCCGCCCTTTCTTTTCTGAGGCCCCTTCTGTTTAGTCCCACCCCTCATCCCCGGTTCAGTCCCTATTCTCCTTACTGAGGCCTGCTTTACAGATGGCCCCGCCCACTCCCCGCAAACCCCGCCCCGTAGATTGGTTTATTCTCTTCCAGCCCCGCCCCGCCCCTACCCATAACTCCCGGTGCCCCTTAGGCTGCAGTCTGCGTCCCTCTTGCTCCTGGCCCTGCCCCCAGCCCCGCCCCGAGGCTCCGGCCCCGCCTCGCCGCCTTCCTCGGAGACCAAAGCCAGGTCCCTACCGCAGCCGCGGCGCCAGCAGGAGGGAGGGAGGCGGGGGGAGAGGCAGAGGGGGAAGGGAGAAGGGCGGGCTCCTTACGCCCAGTCCCGCGCTCACCGTCCGTGCCGGCAGATTCGCTACAAACGGCCCGACCACTCCGGATCCCGAGTATCGCAACTTCTGTCTCCAGGAACTCAACTCTAAGATGGAGGCGCTAGAAAAGCCCTGTAAGGTGTCCAGGGGCCCTTCCGAATCCCAGAGAATGGCCTCTCGAACCTCAGCGGGCGGGCGGGGATCTGTGGCGAAAGTGCAGCTCGGCAGCGCCGCGGCGCCGAGTTTACCCTGCGCAGACGCCGTCGCCGCTGCTGCTGCCGCCGCCGCTGCCACTGCCTTTGCCGCCACCGTCTCCGCCGCCGCCGTCCCCGCGCTGCCTCCGGGAGCCTCCATTGTTCCGGCGGCGCCGGGTCCCGAGACCCGGCAACCTAGGGGCCTTCGAAAGGGGCGGCGGCCGCCGGAATTGAGACGCTCGGGCGCCGGCGGGACTGGGAGCGGCAGGGGTCAGCGCGGGAATCCCAGGGAGCCGGGCCAGAGCGTGGGGCGGCAGGGGGTCGGGGTGGCGTGGTCTGCAGTCTCCGGAATTGGGGCTCTCCCTCCCCGCCCCGTCTTTCCCCGCCGGCCTCCTTAAGTGGGGTCGGAGCCCCGGCGGGCGTCCCCGGCGATGAGCCCGGACTCGAGGTGGCCGGTGAGTACGAGCCAGGGACCAGGGCGGGAGTGGCAAGCCGGGAAGGGGTAGACTAGTTTCGTGGGGCAGGCACTGAAACTGCCCGGCCCGAGGGTCGGGCCACTCTAGCTAGAAGAACTGACAGTGCATTCGCCCCCAGCCCGCATCCCTGGGCAACAGTGTATCCCTTCGGGGCTGCCTGGATCATTGGCAGGAGGAGAGCCTAGTTCAACTTGTACACTTTGATCAAGGGGAAACGTCGCCGCATCCGGGAGAGGGCTGCGGGCACCGCCTGGGCCTGGCCTGATCCCTCTGGCCTCCGCCCCCTACTTCCTCCAGTCCCCTGAGAGCCTTGGGCAGATGCGGTCGTCATACCCCAGGGCCTGGGGCCCTCCCCACGGACTTTCGGGTCTAAGTTTCCGTGTCTCTTCTCTGCATCTGCTGCTGAGTCCCAGCGGAACGTTTGCCGGGGGCTCTGTGCTGCTTAGGGAGCTAGGGCAGCAGAGTTGCAGCCTTCACCAGGGACTCATTGAAACAGTAGAGTTTGTTTGTGCTTCTGATTGGTTTGTTCAAAGATAGCCACAGGTAGGAAGTAAGGGCAGTTTAAGTAGTTTTAATGAAATGGCAATCAGGGCCTTGGACAGAGTGGCTGGAGCTGTTCACTGGCTGGGTTGTCACAGGAGAAGAACTCTTGTTAGTCAGGGAGCTCAGGGTGGCTTTGTTTGGAATGGTGCCCAGCCCATGGTTAAATTGTTGAATTCAGCTAGGCCTGGAGAAATTGGGGCAGTCTCTGACCAAGCTGGGCTTCCTGGGGGCTGGTGCCATCTGCTGTCTCCACTCACCCAGGAACACTGGTGAGAAGGAAGGGAGGGCTCTAAGGACCAGCGTGGAGCTGAGTGCACTGGACTGCCATGCTCCTGTTTGTACTCTTAAGGCCTGGTGGCATCCCCAGAGCTAGGGCATAGGCTTACCCCAGAGGCCTCAGAAAGTCACCGATTCTTTCTGTCATCCATTTATTTCTGCTGGAGTCCAGGACCAAATCATTTTGGCCACCGATTCAAACTTCTGCATGGGCTGACACTAGCCTTCATCCATCCCAGTCCCTAATCTGGTGATCCCTTCATTTAGCTATTCATTCAACAAATTATTTATTCATTTGCCAAAACAATATTGCATGCCAGGTTCTGGGGCTATGGAAGTAGGTAGGCTCTGGTGTCTGCACTGTACAGCTCCCAGTCTAGTGGAAGGAGAGAGAGAACTTTCAGTGTGGTGAGTGCCATGGTGGAGGTGAGGATGAAATGCTGTGGAAACACAGCTCTCTGTGAGATAGACGAAGAAATCATAACAGAAGTGACATTTGAGCCATGTTTTGAAGAATGAGTAGGAGCTCACTAATCAGGGAGGGTGGAAGGCATTCTAAATAGAGATCATTTTGGGGGAATGAGAGCTGGTAACATTCAGAGAATGGCAAGTTGCCCTGTTTAGACAGAAATACAGCTATAACTGGTGAAAAGAAGGATCTAGAAAGGAAGACTAAGGCCACAGAATGAAAGGAACACCCTGACTGTCATCATAAGGAATGTGGATATTATCCTGAAATCAGTGGGGGGCATCAGGAGGCTTCTAATAAAAACACTGATATGATTAATGCTACTTGGTAGAAAGACCATTGTGGATACATTTATGTGAGAAAAAGCTAGAACCGAGACATAGGGCAGGATGATCAGACAAGAGGTAATAATGCCAAGACCATGGCCATGGTGTGGACGAGATGGCATTTGCATCTGCTGTAGAGGCTGGCTGGCCAGGACCCTTGGGGAAAGGGAGGGCTGGAGAGAGCGGAGTGGGTGGCCCGGGCCTACGCTAACTGATCTGTACATTCTAGATGTGACAGCATGGGGGTGGACTTTGACGTGAAGACTTTCTGCCACAACTTGCGGGCAACTAAGCCACCCTATGAGTGCCCTGTGGAGACCTGCCGCAAGGTCTACAAGAGTTACAGTGGTATTGAGTACCATCTGTACCACTATGACCATGACAACCCACCGCCCCCACAGCAGACTCCACTCCGAAAGCACAAGAAGAAGGGGCGCCAGTCACGGCCAGCCAACAAGCAGTCGCCCAGCCCCTCAGAGGTATCCCAGTCACCCAGCCGTGAGGTGATGAGTTACGCACAGGCCCAGCGCATGGTGGAAGTGGACTTGCACGGCCGCGTGCACCGCATCAGCATCTTTGACAACCTGGATGTGGTGTCTGAGGATGAGGAGGCCCCCGAGGAGGCGCCTGAGAACGGCAGCAATAAGGAGAACACTGAGACACCGGCCGCTACTCCCAAGTCAGGCAAGCATAAGAACAAGGAGAAACGCAAGGACTCCAACCATCACCACCACCACAATGCTTCTGCGAGCACCACTCCCAAGCTGCCAGAGGTGGTCTACCGGGAGTTGGAGCAGGATACCCCTGATGCCCCGCCCCGGCCAACTTCCTATTACCGGTAAGGCCACCTCCGCCTCCCAACTCTGGAAAACTGGTCAAGCAGGGCTTAGGAGCCAAAGACAGGTGACAAGCAACAGATAGGAAATGGCAGAGGTAAAGCATAGCAGCAACACACTGGCCCTGCCAAGGCAGACATGCCCCAGCTAGTGGTGATGGCCGTTCCTGTACACTGCCACAAGCTGGACCCTGCCCTGGGCGCTTTATAGCCATTCTCTTGTCTTATTCTCACAACTCGCTCAGGTAGGTTTTGTTCACGGGTGAGGAAACCACAGTCCAGAAGAAGGACCAGACTTATGAGTAGTCACGTGCCAGTAGATAGCTGAACTGGGATTCAAACCCATATTCCTCTGACTCAGAGTGGCTACAGTATCAAAGGGTCCCATCTGTTGTTCTTGACCCTTTCTACTCCATCACTGTGACCTTGGGAAAGGCATCTCTTTGGCTTTTGGTGTTCCAGTGACGCCATCTGCAGTGCAGATATAATTTTCCTCTGCTAGCCTCAATGTGGAAGACCAGGGACACTGACTTCATAGAGTCCTAAAAGCTGTTTGTAAATCTGTATAAGTAATTTCCCCATTACTTGTCCAGTTATTATCACCTATCCTTTAGCATGAGAAGCAGTGTTTTCATCACCTATGTTTCACAATCCTCTAAGAACCCTTTTATTTCATTTAACTGTTTCTTGGTATCCCACTTCCTTCCAAAAATTTGTCACAGTGGCTCCTAATAAAAATCACAGTCAAAAGGCTAAATTTCTTTCAACGTGAGGTAAAAAAAATGGAGTGGGGGAAGTATGGTGGTGAAACTACATTCAGAAACCCTAGCTAAAGGATGGAACAAACACCAAGTGTGAGACTTCTTTCTGAGAGTCTTGGCATCCAAGTCAAAGAGGGCACTTGGGTGAGGCAGTTAAGCAGCTGTCTTTGGTATCAGCTAATCAGAAGGCCTGATCTCTGACAAGGACTTCTTAGAAAGGTTTTAATGTGAAAGGTAGTTTTTACCAAATGTAGGTACTAAATCTCAGTTCTTTACAAGCAGATTTTGGGGAACTCAAGTGATTTTCTTTCCTTTCACCCCTGTCCACATGCCAGCCTGTCTTTTCCTCCTCTCTTCCATCCTTCCATCTGTCCAGCCCAGCTCCATGTTCTTCTGGCTTTTCACTGTCTCTTATCTGTTAGTGCTCACTGCCATGCCCACCTCCCAACACACAGACCCCTCTCCGGGGCTGCCCTCTCCCCTCATGATTCTTCAGCACTCTCTGCTCCCTGAGGCAGCACAGCTTAGCTCCTGCTCATTTTCTTCATCCTTCCACTCAGAGTCACTCTTTCCTCCTGTGGATCAGATCTGTTCTCCAGGCAGCAGCTCTCAGCTGATCCCCTACAATCAGTTGGGAGGTGTGTTGCATGTAATTTGTTACTACTCTTAGCAGAACTGCCTGTTTTGGAAATGATTTACTTTTTATGTAAATGTGACAAGATTCGATTCGAGGTCATCTCTCTAACAACACCACTGGCTCTTGCTCCCATCTGATAAACTTTCTCAAGGGGGAGAGGGAGGGTGGAGTGTCAGCTGGCGCATCAGGAATCGCACATGACATGCAGCCTACCTTATCTGCGCCACAGCCTGTAATCTGAGTACTGTGGGCGTGTGCTGTGCACCATCACGTAATGTTACGCGTGTCAGGGCAGAGAAGAGGTTGAGAGCTGGTGCCAAGGCCTGGAATGGGCCAGATGGTTCACACTAGCCCTGAGCCACACCCTTTCTCAAGGATGAAGATGTTGCAGTCACCTTGGGGATGAGGTGAAGGGCTAAGCAAGAAGGTGCTTCTGACAGACACAGCACTTTAGTCTGTCCTCCCTTCCACTCTCAAAATGTCCTTCAGGTGAACAACACTGACTGCCTCTTTCTGTGTGGTTAATCAGATATGGTCCTTGCCTCTATCCACGTAGTGCAGGAGTTAAGACACAAAAACAGTTATAATGCAAGACAGGGTCGGGCAGAGCTATACCAAAGCTAATAATCAAGCTAACATTTATTGAGTACTTGCTCCAGGTATGTTTCTGAGCACTTTACCTATATTAACTCATCTAATGTTCCCAACAGCTGTGTGAAAGAGGTTCAAGTTAGTATCCCCACTTTACAGATGTGGAAACTAAGACCCTGAGAGGTTAGCTCACTTGCCTGCTGTCACCCAGAGCACAGCTCTGGAGCCTATGCTTGCCTGGCCTGCTGTGGCTTGCAGAGTCGCATTTTCCTTATGGAGAGCAGAGTGGAGGCCTGGGAACTAACATTTATCTAGGGCCTGCTACGTACCACTTGATTCAGCCCATTCATTTTTAATTAATTGCATTTAATTCTGACGTCTTAGGAAATGAAGGGTATTCTCCTCATTCTCTCATCAATAAAACTGAGGTTTAGGAAAGAGCAGGGATGTCCTGGATGTCCCACAGTAACAGAGCCAGGACCTAACTGACTGTTAGGTGTGTGTCCAGGTGTGTTAGAGGCCAAAGCCGTGTTCTTTGCCGTCGTTGCTCCCTGTAGCTTTACATAGCAGAGTCAGGCCACCTGGAGTGCGCACGGCAGGGGAGTGGGGAGCCTGCTCTGTACCCCAGGTGCCTGGAGCCGCCCCTGGCTGCAGTCCCGCGGGCCCAGTGAGTGCTGTGGAGTGGAGTTTGAATCCTAGGTCTGCCACTTCCTGGTTGTGTGAACCACCTGTGTGGGGCACTTAACTTCCCAAAGCTTCCGGTTTCCTCCTCTATAAAGTGAGGGCAAGAAGAACATTGACCCAAGGACTGTGAGGAAGATAACTGTGATGACTTAGCACAATGCCCGGTCATAGTAAATGCTCAGTAAATATTAGCTATCCTGACTGTTACCTCCCAAGGCTTTCCAGAGAGCAAAGAGTACCTAGATTCTGAGGGAGCCCTGAGCTGCTGCTGCACCAGCTGAGAGAAGACCTACAGCAGCTCCATTCAGGATACAGCCAGCTGGTACTCAAACAAATGTAAATTGGCAAGTGAAAACCGAGGACCTTCCTGCCCCTGACTCTTTGTGCCATCACCCAGACCACTGCAATCAGGGGTCCTAGCCGCCCCATCCTTCTCCCTTCAGGATCTTGCTGAGCCTCTGCATCTCAAAGGAGGCAGTGTGGCAGCTAGGACTTGAGCTTTGAGCTCGGCATGCCTGGGTTCACATCCCAGCTCTTCCACTTTCTCACAAGAGAGCTGGGCCAGGTGAATTCACTGCCCCAAACGTTAGGTTTCCTTTTCGGCACAACAAGAATGATGACAGGCCTTATGGTGCCTGGAGTAAAGGTGAGGCTAGAATGAGACAACATATACATCAAGGCACAGGCCTGGAACAGGGTGAGTGCTCCACAGATGTAACCCACGTTCTTTAAGGGAGGGAAATCCCAACCTTCTGATGCCGAGCTGCCTGTGTGCACTGCAGGTATATTGAGAAGTCGGCGGAGGAGCTGGATGAGGAGGTTGAGTACGACATGGATGAGGAGGACTACATCTGGCTAGATATCATGAATGAGCGGCGGAAGACAGAGGGTGTGAGTCCCATTCCCCAGGAGATCTTTGAGTACTTAATGGACCGGCTAGAGAAGGAGTCGTACTTTGAGAGCCACAATAAAGGCGACCCCAATGCGCTCGTAGACGAGGATGCTGTGTGCTGTATCTGCAATGACGGCGAGTGCCAGAACAGCAACGTCATCCTTTTCTGTGACATGTGCAACCTGGCCGTGCACCAGGAGTGCTACGGTGTCCCCTACATCCCCGAGGGCCAGTGGCTGTGCCGCCGCTGCCTGCAGTCACCCTCCCGCGCTGTGGACTGCGCCCTGTGCCCCAACAAGGGTGGTGCCTTCAAGCAGACGGATGATGGGCGCTGGGCCCATGTGGTGTGTGCCCTTTGGATCCCCGAGGTCTGCTTTGCCAACACAGTCTTCCTGGAGCCCATTGACAGCATTGAGCACATCCCGCCCGCGCGCTGGAAGCTGACCTGCTACATTTGCAAACAGCGAGGCTCAGGGGCCTGCATCCAGTGCCATAAGGCCAACTGCTACACAGCCTTCCACGTGACGTGTGCCCAACAGGCTGGCCTTTACATGAAGATGGAGCCTGTGCGGGAGACAGGTGCCAATGGCACCTCCTTCAGCGTCCGCAAGACTGCCTACTGCGACATCCACACACCCCCAGGTTCAGCACGTCGCCTGCCTGCCCTGTCCCACAGTGAAGGGGAGGAGGAGGAGGAGGAGGAAGAAGATGAGGGTAAGAGTTGGAGCTCAGAGAAGGTCAAGAAGGCCAAGGCCAAGTCCCGGATCAAGATGAAGAAGGCGCGGAAGATCCTGGCAGAGAAACGGGCAGCGGCCCCTGTGGTGTCTGTGCCTTGCATTCCACCACACAGGTACGGGGGAGCAGATGGGCGGGCCGGGCAGGGAAGAAGCCCTGTTGGAGACCGGCAGTCCCCTGAGTGGAGGGAGAGGCTTGGGCTTTCTTCCTGTCAGGAGCTCCCTGGAGGTGGTGGTGGTTTTTAGTATCTAAAGAGATTGGCTCTAGCAGGTCATCTGACTTTTACGTTAGGAACCAGAGACTTCAGCTCTTCTCTGACCAACTTGGCAGGTGTATTTGAAACTGCCCTCCATACTGCTGGGATGGTGTAAGTTAGGAAGTAAGACGATGGAGTAGCCACCAGCCACAGTGGAAGAAATAGTCTGACTCTGAAGGGAGAACAGAATGGAAAAGAGGGAAGGAAGTGCTCAAGGAATTGTGTTATGGCCACAGATGAGGGCTGTGAGCATCAGTTATTTTTTACTCTCTCTTCTGCTACCTATATAATTTCAGTTGACTGCTGTGTTGTAGTACTTCATCTTAAAACTTTCCCAGGCTCAGCCCGAGTTGGGTGTCCCAGGGTCAGTTAGTACTCAGGGCTGCAGTGACAAGCAGTCTTCGGGGCCAGGCTCGCTCACCCACCCTGTGAACAGGGTTAGTACTGGGAGCTTGGCTTCCTGTCTCCTGAGGTGCCCTCGACAGCCAGCTGTGTTTGTTCTTCTTTGCCCTAGCCCAGTGTCACAGGCCTTCTTGACAATAGATTTATTCCCTATTCAGCCCCACTCAGAAACCCTCATGGGCCAAAGACCCCTGTTCTCTGTGAGAAAATCAAAGCCCAAGAGGTTTCTCTTCTCTCTGCTCTCCTGTTTCCCAGGCTCAGTAAAATCACTAACCGCCTGACCATCCAAAGGAAGAGCCAGTTCATGCAGAGGCTGCACAGCTACTGGACGCTGAAGAGGCAGTCGCGGAATGGGGTCCCGCTGCTGCGTCGCCTACAGACCCACCTGCAGTCTCAGAGGAACTGTGACCAAGTCGGGGTACTATGTCAGATTCCCTGTGGGCTCTGGAAACTAATACCAGGGGGACGAGGGCAGAGATTTATCATTGGTTTGTTTTTCTGTACCATCCAGCATGTGGGATCTCAGTTCCCCAACCAGGGATCGAACCCGTGCTCCCTGCATTGGAAGCACAGAGTCTTAACCACTGGACCACCAGGGAGGTCCTGAGAACAGAGATTTGCGACTGCAGTTTCCAATCCCTGAGGGCTTGGGCTGTTTGTTCCTTTAAACTAGACCTCAAATCAGGCCAAGGATGAAATCCTTACACATTCTTCTCAATGCATTATTCCTTGTGTTCATCCTTTCATTCATAACAAACATATACTGAGTACCAACTCCACTGGGCTCAACAGCCACAGTGGGTTGCAGAGCTTCCACTTTAGCTGGTAAGCCTACCAAGAGATCACTGTGCTCCCAGCTTTGGCTTTCTTGCCCTTGACCCAAGTTTCCTGGGCTCTTGTTGCCTCTGGCTCTCTCATCATCTCCTGATCCCCCTTTTGCCTCTTCAGAGAGATTCCGAGGATAAGAACTGGGCCCTCAAAGAACAGCTTAAGTCCTGGCAGCGGCTTCGGCATGACCTGGAGCGAGCACGGCTGCTGGTGGAGCTGATTCGCAAGCGGGAGAAACTCAAAAGGGAGACGGTGAGTGCTCCTCAACCAGCTCTTTTTCACAGTGGAGAAAACAGACCCAGGAAAACAGAAAACACAGAAAAGTATGTGTCCCCTGGCCGGGAAGCAACAGAGCTAATGTGAGAGTAAGGTAACCTGGAGCTGTTTGCTCTCAGGCTCTTCAGAAGCAGAATGTCACAGGAGAGTTTTATGAATGGACTCCTAAATGATGTGATGCAGGTAGCTGGTGCTGGATGTTCAAGGAAAGGGAAGTCCACGGTAGTGAAGTGCACCCAGTGTGGGGTAGGAAGGAAGGCGAGTTCCCACGCCAGCTACAGCTGCCTCCCCAGACCTCTCCGCCAGGGACCGGCCTCGGCCTCGCTGATGGGCTTTTATGTGTGCCAGATCAAGGTCCAGCAGATCGCCATGGAGATGCAGCTGACCCCCTTTCTCATCCTCCTTCGAAAAACCTTGGAGCAGCTCCAGGAGAAGGACACGGGCAACATCTTCAGCGAGCCGGTCCCTCTGTCTGAGGTAACCGAATTGGACGAAGTAAGAATCCCTTCCCCTCACTCCACCTTCTTTCTGTTCCTCTCCCAGATGGACCCTTGCCGCAGGTCTGGGCCAGGGGCTAGGAGGGGACCATGAAGAGAGGGGCTGGTGGCTCTGGGGCTCTGGGATGAACCGGAACCACAGGCATCACCTGGACTCTGTCTTGTCCCTGTCGTACCTCAAGGGCCCAGAATGGGAGGCAGTCTGCACTCCTTCCCCAGAGGCAGGGACTGAGTCTGCCAAGTGAATAAGCCCAGGGCAGGAAGACACTTTCCGGGTGCTGAACCCTAGAGCGGAGAATTTAGAAGGCTCAGCACCTAAAGAACCATCTCTGAAGCCCTAGGTCCTGACTGGCAGACTCTTCTC
The DNA here is from genome assembly GCF_032405125.1 of Capricornis sumatraensis. Taxonomy (NCBI): domain Eukaryota; kingdom Metazoa; phylum Chordata; class Mammalia; order Artiodactyla; family Bovidae; genus Capricornis; species Capricornis sumatraensis. The sequence continues at coordinate 62,562,273 of NC_091078.1, read as the reverse complement.
TCTAAAAGGTATAAAATGAGAGACCTGAGGCAGCAGCCTCCTTACATGGCTTACTGATAAGTAAAAAGAGCTGTAGGAATGCAGGGTGGTGTTACTTCCAGAGGCTCCCCCTAGCCATTTTGGTATTAAAACCTCATGTGGCTCTAGGATTCGGCTGTAATTGCACTGCTGTTTTCCAAGCAAGGAAAAGAAGGCCCAGGGAGGCTAAGAGGCTTGCCAAGGTCACACAGCTTGTGACTACTAAAGTCCAGACTAAAATCCAGCTTTCTTTTCCCCTGTGCTGTATGCCTGCCTCTGACTGTAGTAGGAGGAGGTTGCTGGATGCATTTCAAGGGAGGTTGTTAGGAACAGGGGTTCAGGGGGAATGAGGAACATACCTCCACTTAGCTACACCTCCCGTGTTCTCCCAGGTACCTGACTACCTCGACCACATCAAAAAGCCTATGGACTTTTTCACCATGAAGCAGAACTTGGAGGCTTACCGCTACCTGAACTTTGATGATTTTGAGGAGGACTTCAACCTCATCGTCAGCAACTGCCTCAAGTATAATGCCAAGGATACCATCTTCTACCGGGCAGCAGTGCGGCTCCGTGAGCAGGGTGGCGCAGTGCTCCGCCAGGCCCGGCGCCAGGCAGAAAAAATGGGCATTGACTTTGAGACGGGCATGCATATCCCCCACAGCCTGACTGGAGATGAAGCCCCACACCACACCGAAGATGGTGGGTGATAAGTCACACATACACGTAGAGGCCAATGCCAGGGATGAACAGCTTTCCAAAAGTCCCCTCCTGGGAGCAGGCAGTGTAGGCAGGAAGCAGCTAGTCTGAGCAGTGGCACGCTAGCCCCAGGAATGCTCTCGAAGCCAGACTTGGTGAATGGAGAGCAATCCCCGCCTTTCTGCATCTTGGTGCTACTGTTTTACAGCCGCTCCCGGTGAGAAGCGGAGGGGAGAAGAGTGACTTTCTGGTTGCCTGCCCAGGTTCACGGGGCCCAGAGGGCTGCCCTGAGACTGACCTCTCATCCCCTGTTCCCACCCCCCTGCAGCAGAGGAAGAGCGGCTGGTCCTGCTAGAGAACCAGAAGCATCTGCCAGTGGAAGAGCAGCTAAAGTTGCTGCTTGAACGGCTGGATGAGGTGAACTCCAGCAAGCAGAGCGTGGGCCGCTCTCGGCGCGCCAAGATGATCAAGAAAGAGATGACGGCGCTGCGGAGGAAGCTTGCCCACCAGCGGGAGACTGGACGGGATGGGCCTGAACGACATGGCCCCTCCAGCCGGGGCAGCCTGACACCCCACCCAGCGGCCTGTGACAAGGACGGGCAGACAGACAGTGCCGCCGAGGAGAGCAGCAGCCAGGAGACAAGCAAAGGTCTGAACCCCATGGCATGATGGACCCCAAGGCCAGCCAGACTTGGACTCTGCAGCACACACTCAGCCCCTGCCAGCCCCCCAGGCAGAGGTCCCTCCTACTCAGCTAGCTGCACTTTCTCCCTCCTTCCCCTTTCAGGGGCCTCTTAGCTGCCTCTCTGGCTATTTGTGTGAGAGAAAGTGTTCCCAACTCCCTGCCCCCCAAATGATCTCCCCTACTCTAGCTGAAGTTATGTCCTATATCCCCAGGGCCTACCGTAGACAGATGCCATTCCCACTTCAGGCCCCTCACCGACTCTCCTTCTCTCTTTCTCTGCTCCAGGCCTGGGTCCCAACATGTCCTCAACCCCCGCACTTGAGGTGGGCAGGAGAACCTCAGTTCTGTTCTCCAAAAAGAACCCGAAGACAGCTGGACCGCCCAAGAGGCCGGGCCGGCCCCCCAAAAACCGGGAGAGCCAGATGACCCCCAGCCACGGAGGCAGTCCTGTGGGGCCCCCCCAGCTCCCCATCATGGGCTCCCTACGTCAGCGCAAGCGGGGTAGGAGCCCTCGGCCCAGTTCGAGTTCAGACAGCGACAGTGATAAATCCACAGAAGACCCCCCAATGGGTGAGCCTCACCATCACCCAGCCCCTCCAATAGAGTGAGCGAAGCTGCCATCCTTCCCAGTATAACTCCCACCTAGCCCTTCATTTGCCCATAATATATCAGAGCTAGAAGGGCCCTTAGGAAGCCTGTCATTCAACCCCCTCACTTTATAGATGGGGAACCTGAAGCCCAGAGCCACTAACCCACCCAGATTCCCATCCAGGGTGCCCTCCATTTTATCACTTCACCTTTCCTCTTCTCATTCTCCTTGGGGAATCTCCTTTAAGCCACTGTGTCCTAAGGCTAGTAACTGCCAAGGGAAGTGCAAGGGGTGGGGCAGGGCTGTGGCCAGCTGTGGTGGACACTGCCCAGAGCTGGCTCTGCTGGCCAAGGTTGGAGGAATTTTCCAGCACAGAATGGAAAGCCAAGCTCTGAGTCCCCCCCAGTAGATCTCTGATCTGCATCTTACTGACTGATTCCTTCCCTCCCGTCCCCCACCCACAACCAAGACTTACCAGCCAATGGCTTCAGCGGTGGAAACCAGCCAGTAAAGAAGAGTTTCTTGGTGTATCGTAACGACTGCAGCCTTCCTCGGAGCAGCTCAGACTCGGAATCCAGCAGCAGTAGCAGCAGCAGTGCTGCCTCCGACCGGACCAGGTACCAGCCCTCTTGGTTTAAACCTGCCTCCAGGATGGCCTTCCAAATTTCCCTGTGAGGAGTCTGGTAGCAGCCATCTCCACCTAGATTAAGATGGCTCAGACCAAAGGTTCTCTGCAGAATAAATAGAACAGATGAGACTGTCACCATAATGAAATAGAGGGGACCACCCTTGGTTAAGTTCACGCTTTAGAACAGAGGGCTTCCCTGGTGGCTCAGATGGTAAAGAATCCACTTGCAATGTGAGAGGCCCGGGTTCGATCCCTGGGTCAGAAAGATCCCCTGGATAAGGGAATGGCAACCCACTCCAGTATTCTTGCCTAGGAAATCCCACTGACAGAGAAGCCTGGCAGGCTACAGTCCTTGGGGTTGCAAAGAACTGGACATGATTGAGCAACTAACACTTTCACTTTTCACTTAGAACAGAGTGCATAAACTGATTCGTGGTGACCTGGATTTGACCTACAGACATATTTTGTTTGGCCAACGTGATATTTAAAAAAAACAAAACAAACCCAGAAGTGGCGCATAAAATTTCCAGTTTCTGTGTTCCCTTTAAAAATCAGACCTAGCATTTCTGGCCACTGTTGCCTTAAGATAGGGCATACACTCATCACTACTGCTGTATCCAGCCCACTTCAGTCAGATCACCCCCAAATCCCTGAGGGCACTTGAGTCTGAAATTATTCAATTAGCCTCTGCTTTCCAAAAGTCTTAGACCACTTAGGGGCCAAGAGAAGACACCCACCATGCCATTCCCCACTCTTGCCCTCCTCTTGAGTTGAGCATCCCTTTTGTCCACAGTACAACGCCTTCAAAACAAGGCCGGGGCAAGCCCTCCTTCTCTCGGGGCACATTCCCAGAGGACAGCAGTGAAGATACCTCAGGCACTGAGAATGAGGCCTACTCCGTGGGCACTGGCCGCGGCGTGGGCCACAGCAGTAAGTACGCCCACCCAAAGCCAGGGATGCTGGGGGCCTGGTGTCAGGGCCTTGCCAGACCCCTGGCTGCTGATCCGTCCCCTCTCTCCCATTCCTGTGAAGTTGTAAGGAAGAGTCTGGGCCGGGGAGCTGGCTGGCTATCAGAGGATGAGGATTCCCCTCTGGACGCTCTGGACCTGGTGTGGGCCAAATGCCGAGGATATCCATCGTACCCAGCTCTGGTAGGCTTTTGCTTTTCTCGTCATACCCCTTGCCTTCCAGCCCCAAGACGTACACTCAAAAGCAGCAGACCTCCTACTCTGCTGAGCTGCAGAGCACACTAGTCTTTAGCAGATAGTCACTTAGAGGCCCCTCGTTAGTTTCTTCATCTGTCCCTTTCTCTTCCCTTTACCTCTTGGGCTCTGAAATAGTTCAACATGGGAAGAAGCTGAGGGTCAGCACTGCAACCCTAGTTAGATGATTATGTTTTTCTGTCCCCACTTTAGAGGTAGTCTCCAAATTCTTGGATAGGGTAAGCCTGGGGGAAGGAGGAGACTGAACTAACCAAGGTCTTATATTACACCCTTAGATCATTGATCCAAAGATGCCTCGGGAAGGTATGTTCCACCATGGGGTTCCCATCCCTGTGCCCCCATTGGAGGTGCTGAAACTTGGAGAACAGATGACCCAAGAAGCCCGAGAGCATCTCTACCTCGTCCTCTTCTTTGACAACAAGAGAACTTGGTAAGGAAGGCGGGGAGCAGTCGATGTGACTCAGAGCCACAGACGCAGCCCCGGCTCCTGAAGGCAGGCTGCCAGGAAACTCCAGCACTGCCGCCTGGGCGATCATAAATCAGTGGGGGAGGGACTTAGATCGCTGAGCAAAAGGGTTGTGTTGACCAAGAGTCTGAGAGACTGAGTGGGTAGCAGCTGACAAACAGCTGTAGCTAGAAAACAGGACCACGAGTGACTGTGAAAAATGTAGGGGTGGCTCCGCACCCAGACTAAGGTGGCTTCTAGATTTAGTTTTCCCACCTCTGCCTCCATGGTGACAAGATGTGGGGGATAAAGCAGACATAATCATTGGGTCTCTGCATCCCTGTTCTGTCACACTTACAAGTGTAGTCCTTTGTTGTTGTTAATTGTCTGCGAAAGATATCTAATGTCAGTTAAGTCTGCCTGGAGCCCATGGGACAAGGTATCTATTTCAGGCTAGGTCAGGGCTTCTTTTTGCACTCATAAATGTCCTGTGGTTATCCCCCAGTGTGACTGTCTACTGGGCTATTTTCATCACTAGCCTGTGAGCAGTTCCTGGAGGGCAGGGACTGCATCTCTGGGTTTCTGTAACTCCCACCAGAGCCTGGCTCAGAATGGGCACTTAGGAGTTTCTGAAGGAAGCAACAAGTGAGGGAGGCTGGTGCTTGTTGCCCTCCCAAGAGATAAGAGATGACTTACTTGATCCTTGTCTCATCCTACAGGCAGTGGCTGCCCAGGACTAAGCTGGTTCCTCTGGGCGTGAACCAGGACCTTGACAAGGAGAAGATGCTGGAGGGCCGGAAATCTAACATCCGCAAGTCAGTTCAGATAGCCTACCACAGGGCCCTGCAGCACCGCAGCAAGGTGCAGGGCGAGCAGAGCAGCGAGACCAGTGACAGCGACTGATGCTGCCCAGCGCAGCCCAGCCTTCGGTGCCCTGCCGCCTTTCTCCTCCCCTTGGCTCACTGTCCTGGAGTGGCACCGGCCTCTGCACTGACTCATTCCTGGTCTTGGGGCCAGTCTCAGGGGAAGCTGGGTGGGGGAGGTCCCTCCCGCCCTGAGTGCAGCTGGACTGTACAGAACACTCCAAGGGCCCCTGGGGGCTCTGCGCAATGAGAGGGGAGGTCCCACAGGCCAGAAAGCTCCAGAGACCTCACGGCATTGTAGCGCAGGGTGGTGGGCCCAGGTTAGGACACTGTGTAAAACAGGCCATCCCACCACCTCTGCCTACTTGTGCCGGGAGAATCCCTAACTGCCTAGTGGCCTGAGGCCCCTGAGGTGGTGTGGTGAGCGGGCATCCGCCCAGCCTAGCAGTGGGACTGATGTCTGTCCAGCCCGGAAGAGGGGCACTAGGTGACCCCCTCCCTTGCTGTTGTAAATAATGTAATTAGCGGAGAATTTAAATTATTCTCATTTGTAACTGCGTTTCCGGGTCGCGCCAGAGTCATTTGGTACTAAAAAAAAAAAAGACTGGGGCCTGTCCCCACTTCCCTTCTTCCCATAGATTCCCCCACCTTTCAAACTGGTTTGTATTTATTTCAAAGGAAGAAAATATATTGATTCTTAGAAAATAAATGGTCTGTCTGGAATTCTTGGTTCTTGCCTTCTGCCAGGGCAAAGGGATGAAAAGGGAGGCTCTATCCCTCAGGGATGGGAAATAATTGGGCTCAAGTGGTTGCTGGCTGTTGCATTTGTAAGACAAAGATACTATGACAGCTCCCATTCCCCATGTATTTCACTGAGTGGTAGACTGTGCTGAAACACCTGAAGACCCACACTTTTGTATAATCCTTGCAATAACTATGGGGAAAGTTAATAGGATAGTTAATTCCATAAAGACACCAAGGTTTAGAAAAATTACATAACTTGCCTAAGTTCCCACAACTAGGAAGTTGCAGAGCTAGAATTTGAATAAAAGCCTGTCTGGAAAGCAGGTTCTGTAACCAATATGCCAATCTGCTGGAAGGAAAGAGTTTAGTGCCCATGCCTTCTTGAACTGCAGATGCTTCAAGTCCTTTGCCAGTTGGATGGTCCAAATACTTCTTCAGAGTCAATATAGCTGTGACCTTCCCCTGTTTAGCTAGGGACTAGGCAGGAATATGGAGTGACACTTCATTCATTCCCCACCTTGACACCTCTTCAGACTGTAACATTTACTGGAGGAATGCCCTCTTCAGTGCTAGGCATCTGAGGGCTGGTGTCCCACGGAAGAGAGAAGCACAGGAAGCAGCCCCAGGGTCTTGTGACTACTGAGCAGTGGGCTGAAATGCCCCCAGGTTTACAGCCCTCTGCTAGATACTGTGTGGGAGAGACAGACAAATCAGCTGCCAGTCTGTCCCTTAAGGAATCTGCAGGCTGATCATTGAGATACAGTAACCAAGAGTCACTATGCTAGAAGGGGAGAAACCGTTGAAACACAGTTCTTGTCTCGTTTTTGTGTCTTTCTCCAGGAGGGAGGTTTTGCCACATCTTCCCTGGACTAGGCAGCCGGCCCTGGCAACGGGGCTGCCCTGGGGCCACAGAGTTGGTGGTCCTAAGGCCTCTCTGGAGCCTCACAGAGGCCCCTTTCGGTAGGGCTTTCAGGTGGCGGGTGACGCCAGATGGGGCAGTCTGCGCAGAATCCCAGGAGGCAGGCCTCAGATGAGGAAGTCAGTGAGGCCTAAGGTTGCTCCGTGTCGAGGCTCTGGGACAAGCCCTTGGAGGGCAGAAACTCAGAGAGCGAGGGAGTAAGCAGATTCCTCGGGATCCAGACGCTGTAGAGACATCTCGGGCTCGGCTGGCCCGGAGCTGCGATCCGGGCACGATTCTCGGTGAGGGGGGAGTTCAGGGTAGCCAGACTGATGAAGGTGAGGATCAGCCCGAAGAGGCTCGTTGAGAAAGGCCCCAAGGATGCCGGGGGACAGCACTTGGTTCTGCGGGCAGGCAGGCCCTGAGGCATCGCAGGGCTCTGAGGAAAGCAGGCGGTGAGGACTGTGGCTTGAGGGCGCACTGTGCGTCTTGGCAGAGGAGCGCGGGGATGGGACGCGCCGGCGTGCCGAGTGCAGACAAATCCCACAGAGGAAAGGCCAACAGCGGGCAGCGAGCCCAGCTCGCGCCAACCGCTGCGGCGCCTAGAAAGGCCCGCCCCCTCCGCTCCACGCCCGATTCTCATTGGCGCCTCCCAACTCTCTGCGGATTGGTTACCTCTGGGTCCAATTAGCCTGCCCTGAGCCCTCCTTCCGGTGAGAGAGAGGTCGGCCCCCAGAGAAAGCGGAAGAGCGCGTAAGCGCGCGCTTCACAAAATCTTGGTAGCCTGAGGGGCTGGGTTTGCGTGCCCAAAGCCTATGAAGTGCGGGAGGGTCAAGACAGAGTGAAAGGGAAAAAGCGTTGAGAGAGCAGGGCCTGCGGGGAGTGGAGAAATTAAATAAAACTGCGGGCCTTAAATTAAGAGGCTAGGGTTTGGTGGGTGAGGCCTTGAGGGGCGTGGTCTGTGGGGCCAGGTCTTTTGACAGGTAGAGCCCCTTCCGAGTGGGCAGGACCATCGCGGGGCGGGGACTGACTGGAAATGTCAGTGGTCTCCCTTCTGCTGGGTAGCATGGGCCATCGCACTCTAGCCTCCTTCCCGGCCTTATGGGCCTCCATCCCCTGTCCACGCTCTGAGCTGCGCCTGGACCTGGTTCTGGCTTCTGGACAGTCTTTCCGGTGAGTGACCCTGAGTCTTGGCTCCTCAGCACCGCAGGCCCTGGGTGCAAAGGAACGTTGGGGGTGAAGGAAGGGTACCAAAGAGACCGAAGCACGAGTGGTGATTCTGTTAACTCCTTTATAAGGTGGAAAAGCCTGCGCGGTGCTGTTGCGAGAATTACATAGTATAATTGGTGTAAAAGAAAGCACTTGTGTTTTGCAGTTCGTGAGTCAGTTTTGTATGTGAAGCAGTTATAGGATAGGAGGGCCCCAAAGGGTGCAGAAAGGGGCATTGAGTGCTAGGGCTGCCATATGCCTGGGAGCGCAGGTGGAGGGAGCAAAGCCCTGCGCACTGGAGTGGCGTGCTGGCCGACCAGGTATGGACCCTGACCCAGACTGAGGAGCATCTTTACTGCACCGTGTACCGAGGGGACAAGGGCAGGGTTGGCAGGCCCACACTGGAAGAGCTAAAGGCCGTGCAACAGTACTTCCAGCTGGATGTCAGCCTTGCTCCACTGTATCACCATTGGAGTTCCGTGGATCCCCACTTTAAAGAGGTGGCTCAGAAATTTAAGGGTGAGTACAGAGCCTGAGGCAGAGGTTGGGTTGCTTGTGATTTGGTTAAGCTACTCGGTTTCACCATCTGTAAAGAGATTATATTTATCTGAGAATTTTATGAGGATTAAAGAAGATAATACATATAAAGTGCCTAGAATAGTGCCTGACACACAGTAATTATTATTACTACTGTTAATGTCCTGCTGGCCACCATAGTGAAGTGACAGGGATATCCTGTCTGTGTGATCTGGGGCTGGTGACATCGTTCATTCTGTAAATGTTGCAGAGCATCATCTATGTGACTGGGAATACCACAGTGAACGAAACAAATCCCCAACCTCGTAGTGCTTACATTGTGCGTTATTTGTCTGTGGAATGGGATAACACAAACCTCACAAGGTGCTACAAAGAATGAGAGCTCCAGTGTTACTGTCTTTAACAACACTGTCCCTTATTCCCCTAGGATCCCATTGGAGCCTAGGATCTGAGGGTAAGAAGAGGTCACTACCAACAGCAGGTGATTTCTCATTTCCCTACCTTTCTGGTCCCCAGGTGTGCGACTCCTGCAACTGGACCCCATCGAATGCCTTTTCTCTTTCATCTGTTCCTCCAACAACAACATTGCTCGCATCACTGGCATAGTGGAACGGCTCTGCCAGACCTTTGGACCTCGGCTCATCCAGCTTGATGATGTCACCTACCATGGCTTCCCCAGCTTGCAGGCCCTGGCTGGTGAGTAGCTGGGTCCCTGGCTCCAGGCCTTACAACCGCTTTCAGGGTCTATTGAGTTCTCCCCTGATGCCTTTCTTCCATCTCAACGCTTTCTGCCTTTTTAAATACTGCTCTCATCCAGAACCACCCTGCCTGGTCTGGTCAGCCCCAGTTATACCTCATCTTCCTTGTCCCTGAATTGTCAGCACTTCAGTGGTCTGTGCTTTTTGCCCATGAGTTCAATGGCTCATCAGAAGACATCTGTATACAGTGTACAGTAGTTTGGGCTTAAGACACATGTTCTAGAGATAGCCTGCCTGGGACTGAATTTCAACTCTGGCACTTGACTTCTGTCTGTATGACCTTGAGTTCATTATGTAGCCTCTCTGTGCCTCAGGTTCTTAATCCATTGAATGGGATAACAATAGCTCCAACCTGTCAAGAGTTTCAAGAGGGTTGAGTAAAAGAATGCACACAGTGCACCTAGCATAGTGTTTGGCATATAGGAAGTAAGCAGAAAATTCAAATTGTTATCTCTGCTGTGAACCCAACAATTCTGCATCCAAAAACACACATGTTCTTCATGGGAGCGCTGTGAGGGATGTACTTTACAGAGGCAAGTACATCAGTTGGCAGATGTGAGAACAAGCTGGAAAAAGTGCTTAGTGCCTGCATAGCAAAGACACAGCCCCCGCTAGAGAAAACAGAATGTTTTGGGTGCTTAGAAAACCCATCTTGGGTCTCAGCTCCCAGCTTAGTAGTCATAATACCTCTGGGAATTCATTCACTTCTCCAAGCTTCCCTTGTTTGTGGAACAGGAATGACAGTTTCTATCCAGAAGGGTTTGAGGCATGAATAAGGCAGTCGTGAGGTAGTGCAGTGCAGTGGGTTAAGAGCACCGGCTTGGTGTCCTAGACCTCAGTGCAAGGTCCCATCTCTGTCCTTTCTTGAGCAAGTTACTTAACCTCCTCTAAGCACTCATTTTCTTCATCTGTAAAGTGGGAAGAACAGTAGTATTGTCATCAAGGTCCTTGAGAAAAGCATGTAATCGAAACTGCTACTGTTATTATGACTATTACTTTATTTATTTTTTAGATTATTTGTCTGCTCTGGGTCTTCATTGCTATGCATGGGCTTTCTCTAGTTGTGGCAAGCAGGGCCTACTCTTCATTGGGGTGGTTGGGCTTCTCATTGAGGTGGCTTCTCTTATTGTGGAGCACAGGCTCTAGGACTCGTGGACTTCAGTAGCTGCAGCTCTAGAGCACAGGCTCAGTCGTGTGGCACACAGGTTTAGTTCCTATGAAGCATGTGAGATCTTTCAGGACCAGGGGTTGAACCCATGTCCCCTGCATTGGCAGGTAGACTCAACCACTAGACCACCAGGGAAGCCCTATGTATTATTTTAGATCATGAATGTGAATTCATGAATTCACACCCTTTGGAAAGGTTAAAGAACTCAACTGAGGAGTTCTTCCACTAGCAAGTCCTTCTCAATCCCTGCTCCAGTGCACAGCACATAGTGCTCAGAAAACATTTGTAGAGGGGCAGAACCCAGGCTTCATTCTTTCCTTTGTATATGCAAGTATCCTGGGGTCTCCCAGAGGATGGCAAGGTAGGAGAAGGGTACTTAGGAAAAGCATACGTGTCATTTACAGGGCTCACACACTAGCCTGGTGACAGGAAGAATTTGAGAATGTCTGACCCCTGTTCTCCTCCTCACTCCCCCACAGGGCCAGAGGTGGAAGCTCAGCTCAGGAATCTGGGCCTGGGGTACCGTGCCCGCTTTGTGAGTGCCAGTGCCCGAGCCATCCTGGAAGAACGGGGTGGACTTCCCTGGCTGCAGCAGCTGCGCAAGGCCCCCTATGAGGAGGCTCACAAGGCCCTCTGCACCCTGCCTGGAGTAGGCACCAAGGTGAGGCCCGGCATTGGGAGGGGGGCAGGTAGAAGCTACTCTCACTCCCCATGCAGAGAGTAGCAGAGGAGGAGACAAGGCAGTCCTGAGAGCTGGGTGTAGGCTTGGCTTCTGGAGGCAGAGTGGGAGGGAGAAAGGATACCAGCAGATGTTTTATTAGAGAAAATGTAGAATGCAGAAAGTGTATAAAAGACATTGCTCTTTGAATGCATTTTTAGAAAAACCATTTGTTCAGGTACATACGTACACTACTGTATGTGTGCAGAAACTTCTGGAAGGAATCATAGGGAACTCAATAGTGGTTACCTTTTGGAAGACAAATAAGATGTTTCCAACTTTTTTTTTTTAAAACACCGTACTGTGTGACATGCAAGATCTTAGTTCCCTGACGAGGGATTGAACCCATTCCCCCTGCATTGGGAGCTCAGAGTCTTAACCACTGGATCACCAGGGAAGCTTTCCACTTTTCATTTTGTTCTTCCCTTAAAATTATATGTACTTACAGAACTTTTAAAAAAATTTTATTAAAGGATAATTGCTTTACAGAATTTTGGGTTTTTTAATTTTTTTTATTAAAGGATAATAGACCTTCTTGTTTAATTTCAAGAATGGTTAGGTATCAGAAAGATGATTGGGAATTTGGTATTTATTGTTTTATTTTTTATATTTCTCTGTACTTTAAAAATAAATTTTTATTTAAATTACTCTTTTTAATGGGCTCTGAACTCCAGCCTAACATTAAATCTTGGTTCTGAGTCTCCCTATCTGTGTAACTTTGTCCAAATCACTTCACCTTCAGGACTTGTTTTCTTGTCTACAATAAACCTTCTTTTCAGGTTATGATGAAACTGGCACACATAAGATGTTTACCCAGTAGCACTCTCGTCACAGCTATTTTTTAAATTATTAATAGAAAATACAGTAAGAGTGTCCTCAGAGTGGAGAAGGAAGCATTTGGCTTTGGGACTAGAAGCAGGTTGCTGACTGGACCCTGGCATTCCTTTGTGGCTTACTCTGTCTGTCAAAGGTGGCTGACTGCATCTGCCTAATGGCACTAGACAAACCCCAGGCTGTGCCCGTGGATGTCCACGTGTGGCAGATTGCCCAGCGTGACTACAGCTGGCACCCCACCACCAGCCAGGCCAAGGGCCCGAGCCCCCAGGCCAACAAGGAACTGGGTAAGGAGAGAGAGTGGGATGTCAGGGCTGGTATGTGTGGGCTGAGGTGGTAGAAATACACTCTCCCTAAAACCCCACCCTTGTGGATAGAGAGCACAAGGGGCCATTTAACATCACCTCACCACTTCTGGTTTAGGTAATTTTTTTTTTTTTTTTGGTTTAGGTAACTTTTTCCGGAACCTGTGGGGACCTTATGCTGGCTGGGCCCAAGCAGTGAGTGTACCTAGGCTTCCCCTCCAACTCCAGCCCAGACCCCATAGGACTTCTCCCTGGCCCTGACCTATTTTCTTCTGCCTCCATTGCTGTCCCAGTCAAGCCTAAAGGACTCTCTACCCCAGCCCTGCCACCCATGAGCCCTTACAATTCCCTACACTGCCCCACCAGTCCTGACCGCAGTGTGCCCTCTCCCGACTCAGACTCCCACCCCTCTTCCCCAGGTGCTATTCAGCGCTGACTTGCGCCAACTCCAGCGAGCTCAGGAGCCACCAGCAAAGCGCAGAAAAAGGTGCACAGGGCCGGAAGGCTAGGTGGGGGCACAAAGAAAGGGATTCCCCAAACACCCCTCCCTACTGCTCCCTCCTACTCTCCCCCGTCCAGTCTCATGTTGGAAAGGGGACTTCCTACAGCTATCTCAGGGGCCAGGCACCCTCAAATCAAGCAGTTTGCACAACCATGTGGGGTATAGGTTGTCTGAGGAGACAGAGCTGCCTGTGGTTTTAATCTCTTATCTTTATTGTAAGAAGGAACAATAAAATAGAAATATTTGTATGGAAAATGCAGTGGAGGGGTGATACGGAAAGGGGTGTAGAGGGGGTGGGGCAGGGTACCTCCCCAGTTCAGGGAGGGAGGGAGAGTAGGCCATCCCCAACCCTTCCTGCATAGCAGATTCTGACCCTGGATCCAGGCCCCTAGAGCTGGGGGTGCAGAGAGGGGGACAGTTCTGGGCTGGGCTCCACACAGCAGTCACGACAGCAGCAGCCAGCCACCGGCCCTACGTGGGAAGAGAGAACAGAGCTGATCACAGGAGCAGACCCTCCACTCCAGCCTGGGCCACTCTCCACGGACCTCCCATGCCCTTGCACAGAGCCCTCTTCTCACCCCCGGCTGCTGGTGCCAGGAGCTCCCCACGACTCGCTGTCTGTCCCTGCCCCTCCTGGCTGGTGCCCAGCTGTAGCTTCCTCATGTGCCGCACCACGGCTGTGGCATTGAAGGCTTGCTGTGGAGAAAGGCAGAAGAAGGGACTTTTGAGAGAGTAGGAGATCGTGGGGCAGGGTCTGGCAGTAGAATTCTTAATAGCAGTTCTGTTATTTTCATTCAAGTGATATTGGTTGATCCCCAAAACCCCCTGAAACCTCTACAAGACTTCATTAAATTATATTCAGTCACATTATATAGTTACACACACATACACACACGTATAAAATATATGTAGATGTGTAATTTTTCATATAATTCACATTCACATAATAGTAAACACTTTGTATAGCATTGTGTGTCAGGTAGTGTTCTAAACACTTATCATAATAGATCATTTAATCTTCCTGAAAGTCTCTGAGGTGGGCAGTGTTAGTGTCAGCATTGTCAAAGGAGGAAAACAGGCACAGAGAGGTTAAATGACTTGCACAGCTGTATGTGTATCATTCTCTATTCAACCTGTCCACTGAAATGCCCCTCGAATTTACCATGTCCTAAATCAAAATCTCCCCCAAAACAAGTTTCTGGCCCCAGGATCTCCATCTAAGTGATGGCACCATCATCCACCTTGTCCCCAACCAAAGTCTTGGGCGAGCCCTGGTCATCTCCGCTCTCTTCCAGTATCCATTCTAACATCACTTCTTGTCGGTTCTGCCACCCAAACAACTCCTGGTCCAGCGTTCTCTATTCGCACTGTCACTGCTCTGATTCAAGCCCTCACTGTCTCCTGACCGCATCTCTGCCACAGTCCCCTAAAGTGTCTCCCAGCCTTCACTGTGCCTTTAAGCATCTTGAGAGCCCCTTGTAAAGGCCAAGTTTCAGCTGAAAATCCTGCCGGAGCTCCTCAGCATCCTCACCATCAAGTCAGTGCTCTACTGTGGGACCCAAGCCCCCAGGCAGTCTGGCCCCAACCTGTCTTCAGCCCGGTTTCCTGCCTGCAGCCCCTTCAGTCCTGCCAGGCACTGCCCAGATGGCTGTACTGTTCTCCTGGGCCTTTGCACCCTGGTTCCCTCGGCCTCAGACCTTATCCTGCTGTGCTGGACTAATTCCTACTCAGCTCTCAGGCCTGACCAGTCTATCAGGCCATGACCACTTTAGGCCCCTTCCAGGACCCTGTAACTTGGATTATGTCTCCTTGAGAAGAATACACTGTTCTCCCTCTGGTCTTGAAGATCAGGGACCATCACCAGAATAAAGTAGGTGTCACAGCATTGCATGAATAAATGAGACCCTTCAGTAAGCATCCCTGAGCATTTACTGTGTGCCCCATTTGGTGTGAGCTGGAGGCTAGATGGGGGTCGTGGGCTCACCTTCCACTTGCTTTTGGCAAAGTTCTTCTTGATCTGCTCGCTCACGGACTGGTGAATATTCTTATCTAGGGCAGTATCTCCTGCAATCCTAGGACAGGTGTGTATAGAGGGCTGTTGGTGAAGGAAGAGGCAGGCCTAGGGGCCCCAGACCCCATCCTAGCCCGAGGCTTGTGGGAGCTCTCACCAGGGGTGCTGCAAGGCCTGCTCACAGGTGAACCTCTTCTCTGGATCCTTCTCCATCAAGTGCCGGATGAAGTCTTTGGCTGAGCCCCCCAGACAAGAGCAAAGACAGCATGGCGGTGCCTGAGAACACCCCCAAGATAGAACCCACCCCCTCAGGTCTGGCCTGGCATCAAAGCCAGATCTGTCCATGCACTGCCCCACACCACCTGTACTCTTTCTCTAAGTCCCCCGACCCAACCCAGCTCTCCAGCTTTCTCCCTTAAGAATAACTTGTTCTTAGAGAAGATTCACACTGACGTGTAAATGATCAATAATGCCTTCACAGCTTTGCTGCCTAACTGGAGGCACAAAAGGACAGATGAAAACATTAGTGCTGTTGTTTCAGGTACTAGGAAGTCGGTGTGGGGAGGTAGTCTGAAATATACTATGTCTGACCAGGGGCCAGGCAGAGAAAAGCACCCAGGGTGAGGTGTCTGGTCTTAAAGACAGTGCTTAATCTGGGGCTGGGGAATCTGGTGAAGTGAAGAGACCTTCCCTAACCCTCACTCTGCAACCCCCACTCCCCCCAACCCAAGCAGATGAAGCAGGGACTGGAGGTAGGATCAGGGGATGAAAGCAAAGCCCCAAATACCAGAGTCAGAGATGTCGTCCCAGTAAGGAGAGTCAAACTCGTACTCGGCCTTCAAAATCTGTTCAAAGAGTTTGGCATCATTCTCGTCATAGAAGGGAGGATAACCACAGAGCCTGGGCAGGGAGAAACTCATTCTCATTTCTACCGTCAGTGTACACACTGGCTTCCAGAGGAAGCTTTGGTGCGATGTTGAGGTTCAGACAGGACCCCGAGGAAGGAGTTCCCCTTCTACAAAGTGGGGAAATCTAGCTTTCTGCCTTGCTCACTCCTGTCCGACTCCACCGGCTTTCTATTCTGTATTGTGCCACCATCTGTCGTTCCTCAGGGCCTTTGCGCTTGCTCTGTGCTCTCTCTAAGCCACTCTCCCCAAGCCACTCTCCCCGAACACTTTGAGTGTCTGGCTTCCTCACTTCATCCTGGATGCCACTCATGCCACCTCCTCAGAGCGGCTCCTGACCTCCTTATCTAAAACAGCATCCATCCCATCTCCCTACCTTGCTTGATTTTTCTTCATACATGTCTCACCACCTGCCATTATTTTACAGGTTTATTTACTTGTTTATTTTCTGTCTCCTCTGCTACTAGCATGTCTGCTCCCTGAGGGCAAGCACTTTGTCGTTTTTGTTCTCTGCTAAATCCTCAGCGCTTGGCCACAGTGGTCAGAAACATAGTCTCTATTGAGTGAAATAATACAGTCATTAACTGGTAGAAATAAATATGGATGGCAGGAAGGAAGAAATAGCACAGAGGAAAAAGAGAGCAAAGTAGGGGAGAGAAGTCCAGAGCCACATCCATAACAGCCAGGCCCCCACTCACAGGATATAGGCGATGACCCCGATGGACCAGCAATCCACGGCCTTGCTGTAGGGCTTCTGGGCCAGCACCTCAGGGGCTGTGGAGGGAAGGGGACACAGTGTTGACAAATCTCTGCCCGGCAGCTCCCGCTTCTTCCCTGCCCACAGCCCCAGACCAGGGCCCTCCGCACCCACGTATCCTGGGGTCCCACAGGCCGTGGAGAGCACACTGCTGGGGTCTTCCATCTTGGAGAGGCCAAAGTCGGAGATCATGATCTTAGAGTCTTCATCCAGGCTGTAGTACAGCAGATTCTCTGGCTTGGAGGGCGGGAGGGAGGAAAAGGAAAGTTGGAAATGGCCAGAGGCTAACAGAAGCTTCTGCCTCCATAAACACCCCAATGAGCCCCCCTCCCCAAAAGCCACTGTAGTTTTACAGCTACCATCTTGGTTGGAGGCACAAGAAACTCAGGAAAGTTCTCAAGGAAGTCAGAAGTTCCAAAAAGGACAAGGACCTCGGGAGTATGGAGGGGGGGGATCTCCTATAAACCTCAGGTATGTATTGTGAAGACCTGAAGAATTTTTGAGCACCTACTGTGTGCCAGATCCTGTGCTGTGCTTCATTTCAGTTCATCCTTACCACATCCCTGCCAGGCCACTGTGAATAATCCCTCTTTACAGATGAGTAAACGGATGCCTTGAGAGGCAAAGTGACTTGCAGTTGGGGATCTATAGTTAGGGAGTGGCTAGGCCAGAATTCAAAGTCAGCTCTATTTCACCCCAGTGCTCTCCTCCTAAAACAAGAGTGTGATGTACCACCAAACATGCACCTCATCATCATCTCTGAGGTGTAGGGCTTTGGGGGTTTCTGGCTGTCTTCTTTGTGTTTTGCTGTCATCCAAGTTTTCTACAAAGAGCAAGTGGGAGTTTTATTATCAGAAAAAACCTAAGATGTTACTGAGATAATCACCTTTGTGTTCATTTGAGTTTCAGAACTGGAATGGGAAGGAAGCAGTTTAGGGCTTAAGAGGTCAGACAGAAAGGTAAGGCTTAGCAAGGGGGTGAGAGGTACCCAAGGTCACAGTGGGGAGTTTGCAGAGGTCCCACTCTTGGGTGCCCTAGCTTCCCACACATCATCATATTCACCTTGAGGTCTCGGTGTACGATGCCCAGGTCGTGTAGGTACTTGACGGCATCCAGCACCTGGAAGATGAGGCGGCTGGCATCCCGTTCTGTGTAGAAGCCTTTTTCCACAATTCGGTCAAACAGCTCACCGCCTGACACCCTGCAGCCAGGGACAGGGCAGTCTGGCCAAGAGAGCAGTGGATGCAGAGAGACCAGGGAGCGGGCAGCAGGGACGGGTGTGAGAAAGGGGTTGACACAAGGGCACTCACAGCTGCATGATGAGATAGAGGTGTCCCCCACTCTCGTAGATGTCATCCAGGGCTACAATGTTGGGGTGCTTGATCCTGAAAGGAGAAATTAGGTGGTTCAGAGCCGAGGACAGTTCAGCCACCTCCCTACCCTCATCTTAAGGAAGCACTGCCTGCAAACCAGGGCAGGATGAGCCAAAGATCTGGGTCCCAAAGGGAAAAGCTGCTTTACCATGATGTGTTATAGTGTCACGGAGGTTAACACTGGGCTCTGGCATCTCACAGACCTGAGTCCTCATCTGCCTCTGCCATGTGCTGTTGAGGGCAAGTCTCACCTCACAGTGCTGACTACTATAGGATTTTAACACTTGTCTGGGTTTATAAATTTGCCAGCCTCTCCCACCAGCATGTCATCTCTACAAGACCAGCAGCTTTATCTTGCTGACCACTGTTCCTCCACACCTAGTGCAGACTGAATACTCACTGATATTCACTGAATTGAGTAACCTCTCCAGACCTCAGTTTTTTAAAATCTGTAATATGAAGCCAGTGATAGTACTTCCCTCCAAGTATTGAGGTGAGGATCATGTGAAGAAATGCAGGGAAGAATCTTGGCACAGTGCCTGGCACACAGTAAACACTCCAGAAACGAACCAATGATGGTGAGTGAATTTGATGGAAGGCTTGGCTCTGCCACAGACTTGCTGTGTGACCTTAGGCAAGTCCTTTGTCCTCTCTGGGCCTCAGTCTTCCCGACCCAGTGGTAGAAATGATTATTTCGTCCCTGCTCAGGGTGGTGAGAAAGCTCAGGTGGGAGGCTCGAAGTGGAGATTCTATATGAGCTTTCCAGTGAGAACAGCAGGTTTCCCATCAGCATGAGGAGTTCAGAGACCATCTGGTTGTTGTCAGAGTATCAGCAGATGGGTGTTTTTAAACTTGTGAGGTGGTGTAATACGTGGGGCAACTTGAGGTAGCTCTAGAGATAGCATCAGCAGAGATACATGGGTTCAAGACATGTTCAAGGATTGACCTTTAGATATGACTGGACATTAAACCATTGTAAAGAAGCAGTGGCATGTTAATCACATCAGTCGTGTTTGCTCTTGTGCCAGGCACTTGAAGTAAAGGACCTCTAATCCCCACATCCTACCAAGTGGAGATAATTACCCCCATTTACAAATGAGCAGTTTGAGGCTCAGAGAGGTTAGGTGATTTGCCCAAAGCAGAGAAAGGAGGGGAGTGGGACGGGTCAAGGCAGGGTTAACCCACAGCAGGAACAGAATTTGCTCCACGCACTTGTGTAGGACAGCGATCTCGTTCTCCATGCTGCCCTCCTTGCCCTCCAGAGCCTTCTTGGCGATACATTTGATGGCTACCAGCTTCTGAGTCCTCTTATCTTCTGCCAGGATGACCTCAGAGAAGGCTCCTCTGCGGGGAGAGGGGATTCACGAGATGGAGAGCAGAAACCTCAGCTTGCCTCCAGCCTCTCCATCCCCCTATGGGTTACATGACCATCCCCAGGACAAGGAGGTGGAATGAGCCTCCCTCTATCACCCGTTCACCTCTGGTGCCAGAGGTGCCCCAGCCTAGCCAATCAGAGTTGTCTATTCCCTGGCCACAGTAACTGGGTCCTGTGATGTGATGTAAGCCAGGTTACTGGCACTTTGAGAATGAGGTGTTCTTTCCTACTAAGTTGGTAGGATGTAAGCCTGGAGCTAATGTTGGTCATCTTTGCCACCACTTGGGGAGAGCCTGCTTGAGAATGAAACCAACACAAAGGAAATCAGAGCAGAGAAACAGTCAAAGACAGTTTCCTAATAATATCATGTGAGCCCCTGTATCCCATACCTGAAGTTTACTCCCTAGGCTTTTTGATTATGTGCATGACTGATTCATTCCTTTTTCTGCAAAAGCCAATTTGAGTTATGGCTTATTTAACTCCCTTTAGAACCATGAAGAACATCAGCATCACCTGGTAGCTTTTCAGAACTGTGGAATCTTGGGCCCCACCTTAGACCTACTAAAATCAGAAGCTGCATTTTAACCAGATCCAATACTCAGGCCACCTAATGCAAAGAGCCAACTCACTGGAAAAGACCCTGATGCTGGGAAAGGATTGAAGGCAAAAGGAGAAGGGGGCAGCGGAGGATGAGATGGTTTGACAACATCACCAACTCAATGGAGGTGGATATGAGCAAACTCCAGGAGATAGTGGAGGACAGAGGAGCCTGGCAGGCTACATACAGTCCATATAGGGTCACAAAGAATCGGACATGACTTAAAGACTGAACAACAGGTGATGTGTATGCTCACTGAAGTTTGAGAAGCAGTGCTTTTGAACAGTCTTAGAAAGGAGCATACTCATTTTCACTAAAGTCCACTGGTTAAGGAATGAGTGTTGACTAGTGCTCTCTAGAACTATTTGCTTTCCTGGGATAATAAGTCATAGTCAATGAACAGCATCTCATGGTGAAATCTCAATCATCAGACTAACTAGTGACTACAATAGCCTCATTGCAGGCTTCCAGTCTTGTCCCTCTTCAATGTACCCTCTATACTGTGGCCAGAATGACTATCCTGAATTGCAAATCTGCCACAAAGTCTTAAATGTTATCCTGTGGCTCATGAGATTACTTCCAGCCTCTATAGCTTGGCTTCGAGGC
Source organism: Capricornis sumatraensis (assembly GCF_032405125.1). Classification (NCBI taxonomy): domain Eukaryota; kingdom Metazoa; phylum Chordata; class Mammalia; order Artiodactyla; family Bovidae; genus Capricornis; species Capricornis sumatraensis. The sequence continues at coordinate 62,541,825 of NC_091078.1, read as the reverse complement.
CTTACCTGACCTGTTCCTCTCTTTCCTCAGTGTCTTCCACTCTTCCCCCGAGCCTCTGATTATAAGCTGCACCAGACTCTGTCTCTTTCCACACATAACATACCTCTGAGCCTTTGTTTATGCCATTCCTCCTGCCTGGAATGCCTTCTCCCTGTCTGACAAGTACTCTCCTACCCATCCTTCAATCCCCAGCTCTAATGCCCCCTTCTCCAGAAAGTTATTCCCTACACGGAAGCCGCTGCTCTCTGGGCTCAACAAGTCCTCTTTTGCGAACTTAGCTAGAGCACAGCACACACCCGGTTGTCATTTTCCATGGGTCTGTCTCCCTCACAGGTTTGGGATCAACTTGAGGGGCAGAGATCAGGTTTGAGTTATTTTTGGATTCTCACCATGGAGAACAGAGCCATGCCCAGCTTCAGTTCCAAAACCTAGGCCAGAACCCCCAGTTCTTGGCAGTCAGTTTAAAAAACTGGCTCCTTCATTCTCGCCTACTTTCTTGTCACAGGAACCCAGAGCAAGAACAGCCTCTGTTCCACCCCCTGTCAGCCAGAAGTGAAAACTCCGGGCCACTCGGGCCATACAAGGCCACCACAGGGCCTGGGATGTAGGAAACAGGAAGCAGTGATCAACTGGCCAGAGGAAGCACCACCCTGGACCCAGCCTCCCTAGCCAGGCAGGCCCACGAGTGAGGACCCTCCGCACCCTACCCCCCGGCTCAGGGACAGCTCCCCCTTCTCTCCTGCCACGGAGACTCACGTTCCCAGAACATCTCGGAAGTCGTAAATGTCTCTAATGTCCTCCGCCTGCTTCCAGCTGGGGCCTTCCACTGCCCCCGGCATGGCCCACCTCCCTCCGGCCACAGCCAGGGCTCCTGGGAAAGGGAATCGAAGAAGACTCAGCAGGGCTCAGACATTTTTGTGGGAACTTAGTGAAGGCCCCATTGAGCACGCAGTTATTCATCCTTGATTCATTCATTTGACAAAATCATCCAACATTCATTCACAGGCCATTTGTTCATTCAGCAACATCCATTCATTATATCCTTAAGCCTAGAGGAAAATCCTTCAGGTGGCAGCAAAATTCTTTATTCAATAGTCACTCATTCATTCACTCAGCTCACCTCCCAATTTCTCCCTCTCTAAATCCAAACACACGAGGGGATACTGAACTCTAGGAGGACAGCAAAGAAGACCCCAGAACAATTTGTAGAAACACAGAGCCCCGGAGAATCCCCCTGTCCCCAGAACGAGCAATGTCGCTGCCCCACCCTGGGAATCTCTGGGGTGTCTCCTCTCCCTCCTCCTCCTCCCTTGCCAAGCCTCTCGGAAATCAGGTTTCCGGCAGCCTGGGCTTCCAGCAATATCTCAGCCACGTTTTTAAATAGCTCCTTCTGCACTGTTACCACAGCAACAGCAGGCACAGCTGGAGCTGCCCAGGCCTCCCGTTACCCCTCTCAGTCCTGACTCCCCATCTGGGTCCCAGCAGCCTGAGAAAGGGTCCCCTCCTAACCTGTCCCCTACTGGCTTCATCTCAGCCTGATCCAGCCTATACTTTTACTCTGTTGAGCCCTCTGTCACAACCAGCAGTAGTGGGTGAGCACTCTCTCCCCAGTTATCAGATGGGGAATGGGGAGCTGAAGTTGGAGATGGATAGGATTTGGTTGGAGATGGACAGCTGCCCAATGAGGCCCCAGCTAAGCTCGCTGAAAGCAAAGGCCTTGGAGGGCACTGCAGGCAGACTAGGACCCATCCAGAAAACACAGCCTCTCAATGCCATCATAAGCCCACGGAAAGGGAGGTCAAAACTCAGCCCAGTGTGCTGTGTGACCTCAGGGAGGGCACTTTCCTTCTCTGTTTCTTCTGCTGGAAAAAGAGGGGAAGGTGCCCTAACTAGAGCCCATGGTATGAGAGTCCAATCTGGATGAGACTTTGTTCCGGGGGGCCTGACCACCCATCCCAGGGGCAGAAACTTCTAGGAAAAGAGACTTGATGGTAAGCTTCAGAGGGCAGGATTTTAAAATCCATCTGGAGGCCTGGCCGAAAAAAAAAAACACAAAACTCACAGTTCCATACATATCCCTGCACCAAGACCCACCCACAACCCTGAAACCAGACACCTGCCCCCAGATCCGCACACTCCATCTCCAGATGAGTCTCTGATCACACATGTACAACTAGGCATCAGCCCACATCAACTCACCCCCCCAGACACCCTCACACCCAGACATCCTTCCCACACCCCAAAACACATCCACACACACCAGGACAAGATGACACCCAGACAGAACAGATACACACACACATACCTACCTCACCTGTATACCAGACATCCTGGATTCCGCACACCTGTCACCCTGCAGCTCCTGCACACCCTGTTCAGTGGCTCAAATCATGTCTGACTCTTGTGACCCCATGGACTGTAGCCCACCAGGCTCCTCTCTCCATGGGATTTCCCAGCCAAGAATACTTGAGTGGGTTGCCATTTCCTTTTCCAGGGGATTTTTCCCACCCAGGGATCGATCCTGTGTCTCCTGCTTGGCAGGCGAATTCTTTACCACTAAGCCACCACAGAAGCCCTCCTATACACTCTAGAAGCTCTTAAACTCCAAATCCTTATACATCTAACTCCAAACATCCTCAGGCCACAACTATATACCTCCCAACTCTGACTTACTACCCGTTGAGCCAGAACCCAGCACACACAACACTTGGATACAGTCTGTAACAAAAACACGGATTCCCAGACATCCCCACCCAGACGGATACCCTACACACCAACATGCCTGCAACTTCACATTTGATCCACTTGCCTGTGCTAAGACATTCGCACACCCCAATACGGCCGCCACACATCTATACCTCCAAATGCCCAGTCCTTCCACACTCAGGCCCAGCTGAAGGCAGACACATACACACACATCCCTCCTCACCTTCCCCTTTTACCCGCTCAGTTTCCCACTGGCCACCTGGCACCTGCTGGGCCTGGGGCAGAGCTGGGGAAGAAAGGCCCTACCCTACCCAAGTAGAGTCCAGCACGCCCAGGCACCCCCTCCCATCTTTGGGAGAGGGTACCCAGCGGATGGGGGTCCCGCCGCCCTCTGGCGCCCAGGGTCGTGGGCGGGGCGGCTCCGGGGCGGTACCTGCGGCTGCCCCGCCGCGGGGCTGGCTGGGAGGCCCGACTTGGCTGGGGCCGAACTCCGGCCGCCGTCCGCCGCTGCTGCGCTCCTGGCCCGCCAGCCCGCTCTCTCACTGGGGCTCGGTTCGGGCTCCGCTGGCTCCCTCCTCCCGCCTGCGGCTCTGATGTCAATGGAGGAGGAGCCTGCGGCGGAGGGACTAGGGAGGTGAGGCCCCGCTCCGGGGCTGAGGAAGGGGCGCCCGGGGCGGGGTGGGTGCGCGGAGAAACCCGTCAGTTCAGTCAGAGCGTCCGCTGGACTCGTTCTGTCTTTCGTTTCCCGCCGGGGTCCCCGTTTCGCAAAAGGAACCACTGAGGCATAGGGAGATGAAGGGTTCAGAATCAATTGGTCAGAAGCAGAGCTGAATTCGAACCCAAGTCTGTCCAATGCCGGAAGCTGACCTTTTCCACCCTGTCTCTAGAAGTTTCTTTCAGACCAGTTCTGTGAGCTTCCTTAGGGTTGAGCTCTGTCCTCCTCCCCTCCCCGCCACTCCCCACCCCTCCCCACCCAGCCCCGGGAATTAGTCCCTGGGAAGGGCTTGGGAGACTGATGGGAGTGGAGGAATGGGGCCGTAAGGAAAGGCCCACGCAAAAGTAAGCAATGAAGAGAACAGAGGCAGTCGTAGGCTGGGGGCCGCATTCTAATGGCGGGAAAACTAAAAGGTCCTTCTCTGAGGAAGAGCTGATGCTCTAATTCCCTACACCTGCCAGGCAGAACAGGTGTGGTGCCGGGAGGGAAGGGGGAGGAGGGAGAGTTAAATCAGGATCCTGGGGGAAGGCGGCCAAAGAGGATCACGTGATGGGGCCGGCGCCTGGGGCCCGTGGCTCAGGGCCAGGTTGGGGAGGGGAAGCCCGAAACCGCTTCGGGCCGGCAGGCAGGGGGCCAAAGGACCTGACTGACGTCATCTTGTGCAAGGCCTTCCTTGGGAAGACGGTGGGGCGGGGAGGAGCAACTCCCAGGAAGTAGGGGTGGGCCTGGACTGGAGCCAGCCAGAGGAGCCAGCCTGAAGGCCCCCGACTCCACCTCCATCACGACCGAGTGCTACCCCCAACTTTTGAATTCCCGCTTTTTCCATCTGGAAATGGGGAGTTGTGCGTTAGTCAGTCAGTCGTGTCCGACTCTTTTTGACCCCATGATTTGTAGCCCGCCAGGCTCCTCTGTCCATGGAATTCTCCAAAGAATACTGAAGTTGGTAGCCATTCCTTTCTTCAGGGGATCTTCCCCACCCAAGGATGGAAGCCAGGTCTCCTGCATTGCAGGCAGATTCTTTACTGTCTCAGCCATGGGGAGAGGACGAGGCTTAACCCCAAGTCAGTTTCAACTGGCTTTTCCCTCTCTTATCCTCAAGACTGTGTTCTAGGGTAATCAGTTTGTTATGCCTATTTTACAGGTGAGAGAGGAAGATGGCTGAGGTTTCTAGGACGACTTAACCTGGGTCACACTTTGTCTCCCTGAGTCTCACTTTCTCCATTTGGAATATGGGAATATTGATGACTGACTCAGAGTTCTCCCAAGAATTCTATGAGCTGATGAATGTGAAGTGCCTGGAATACCATTGGGATTTAAAATATGACAGCTAAAATTTACTTTTACTTTAGTATAAACAGAGGCTAAGAGAAGGGACCTGATTTGTCTGGGAATAGGGGCCTAAGTGGCAACTTCCTTTCCCTATATCTCCTTTCCACTGGTGAGATTCTTTCACTTGTCAAGTGACAGAATATCCAGTTAAGCCAGCTTCACCAAAAAGAAACCTAGGGCTTAACATAGCTGAGGCAAGACTGAAGGAAGAACACCATGGCTCAGCGTCTGAGACTGGAACTGGAGACATAGTACTTGTAGGATTTGCTTCCTCTCATCTCTCCTTGTCTTGATTTTTCTTTACACTTTGGTTTCCTTTCCTCTGCAGAGTGATCTCCTCTAGCTGGAAGCAAGCATGGTGTGAGAGCCCCATCTTTTCAACTGAACCCAGCAAAAGAGGAGCTACACCCGGTTTCGTGTATCAGTCTCAGGGAAGGACTGTGATGGGCTCTGCTGAACTGGCACGCCTATGCCTTTACCTCTGAACCTGTTGGCAGAGGATTAAGGTACTATACAGGGTAAATGTACTGTCATGGGCAACCCCACCAGAGTCACAAGGAATGAAGACGGCTATATTGCCCAAAGGAATAGCAGTGCTGGGCAGGCACAACCAAAATCCATCCCAGTGCTGCTCCCATCAGAAAAAAAATCAAGTTAATATGTTTTGTTTCTTACTCTTCCAGACTTTTTATAATGTGTGTACATATACCCATTTCCTCCTATAGCCCCCATCTCCAATGAGCCCCCATATTCAATGAGCATATTTCAAGGTACTAAAAAAGTAAGTCAAGGAAAGTCAAAATATATGGAAAAAAGAAAAGAAAAAAGTAAAGGAAGTAATTCCCTTCTCTCCTTTGTAACTGAAAAAGGACAAAACAGCTCAGACATCGCCATCAGTTCTTGAATCCAACAGAAAATTAACCGTTAGATGTGTGGTCTTCTGAGATTAGAGAAAAATGGAAGAAATCACAAGGAAAAGATGGACAGGCTTATGTACAAACATAACCTTTTTTGTTGAGGTATAGTTGATTTACAGTGTGTTCATTTCTGCTGTACAGCAAAGTGATTTAGTTCAGTTCAGTTGCTCAGTCATGTCCAACTCTTTGCGACCGAGACCCCATGGACTGCAGCACGCCAGGCTTCCCTGTCCATCACCAACTCCCGGAGCTTACTCAAACTCACATCCATTGAGTTGGTGATGCCATCCAACCATCTCATCCTCTGTCGTCCCCTTCTCCTCCTGCCTTCAATCTTTCCCAGCATCAGAGTCTTTTCCAGTGAGTCAGCTCTTTCCATCAGGTGGCCAAAGTATTGGAGTTTCAGCTTCAGTGTCAGTCCTTTCAATGAATATTCAGGACTGATTTTTCCTTTAGGATGGACTGGTTGGATCTCCTTGAAGTCCAAGTTACTCTCAAGAGTCTTCTCCAACACCACAGTTCAAAAGCATCAATTCTTCAGCACTCAGCTTTCTTTGTAGTCTAACTCTCACATACACACATGACTACTGGGAAAACCTTATATGTATACATACATATATATATATATATATTCTTTTTTATATCCTTTTCCATTATTCTTTTTATATTCTTATCCATTTTATCATAGGATACTAAATACAGTTCTCTGTGCTATACAGTAGGACCTTGCTGTTTATCCATTCTATACATAATAACTTACATCTGCTAACCCCAGCCTCCACTCCACCCTTCCCCTCCCTGCCGCCCCCTTGGCAACCACGTCTGTAACTTGTGTCCGTGAATCTGTTTCTGTTTCATAGATAGGTTCATTTGTGTCATATTTTATTTATTTATTGGCTGTGCTGTGGCACAGTTTGCATGATTTTAGTCCCCGACCAGGGTTTGAACCTGAACCACAGCAGTGAAAGTGCCAGTTCCTAACCACTGGACCAGGGAATGACCAGGAAATTCCCTGTATCATATTTTAGATTCTACCTATAAGTGATACCATACATATTTGTCCTTCTTGGTCTTAATTAACTTACTGTAACAATCTCTAGTTGCATCCATGTTGCTGCAAATAGCATTATTTTGTTCTTTTTTATGGCTGAATAGTATTCCATTGTATATATGTACCATGTCTTCTTTATCCATGCATCTGTTGTTGGACATTTAGCTTGTTTGCATGTCTTGGCTATTGTGAATGGTGACATAGGGATGCATGTATCTTTTTGGATTAGCTTTTCATCTGGGTATATGCTCAGGAGTGGGATTTCTGCATCTTACGGTAATTCTATTTTTAGTTTTCTGAGGACCTTCCATATTTTTTCCATAGTGGCTGTACCAACTTATTTTGGAGGTTCACTTTTGTCCACATCCTCTCCAAAATTTATTATTTGTAGAGTTTTAATGATGGCCGGAATGAGGTAGTACCTTGTAGTTTTTATTGTATTTCTCTAATAATAAGAGATGTTGAGCATCTTTTCATGTGCCTGTTGACCATCTGTATTTCTTTTTTGGGAAAATGTCTATTTAGGTCTTCTGCTCATTTTTCAATTGGATTGTTTTTTGTTGTTGAGTTGCATGAGCTGTTTGTATATGTTGGAAATTAAGCCCTTGTCAGTTGCATCACAATTATAAAAACATTCTTAACCTCTGTTGTTGGAAACAAACAAACCCAAAACTCTACCTTATTCCAAGATCATAGCTAACAGTAAAAGGCAAACTTCCGACTGAGGAAATGTTTTAGTGACAATGGATTAATATTTCTACTATGTAAAGAATACACGAAATTGATAACTAAGAACCCAACAAATGGTCAAAGGAGACAGACAAGACATAATGAACATGGAATATTCTCTACCTTGAAAGTAGTCAAGGAAGTACAGATTAAAAGAAGAAACCATTTATAACTGATGTTAGTGTGAGCAATGGGTACTTCAGTATTTCTGGTGGAAAAATAACTTGCTAAAAATCTTTCTTTTGGAAAGCAATTTGGCAATACGCATCAAAAGCTTAAATAATGTTCAGCCTTTTGACCCAGGAATTTCTCTTCTGGGAATCAATTTCAGGGAAATAATCCTAAATTAGGGCAATGGCAAACCACTCCAGTAGTCTTGGCTGGAAAATCCCATGGATGGAGGAGCCTGGTAGGCTGCAGTCCACGGGGTTGCGAAGAGTCGGGCACAACTGAGCTACTTCACTTTCACTTTTCACTTTCATGCACTGGAGAAGGAAATGGCAACCCACTCCAGTGTTCTTGCCTGGAGAATCCCAGGGACGGGGGAGCTTGGTGGGCTGCCGTCTATGGGGTCGCACAGAGTCAGGCACGACTGAAGCGACTTAGCAGCAACAACAGCAGCAGTGCAAAGCTATACGCTCCAAGATGTTTGAAGAAATATTTTTATAACAACAAAATTTAGAAGAAATTACCACGAAGAGAATGACTAAAACATAGAAGGTACATCTCCCAGATGTACTACTTCACAGCTTGTAAATTGATGGTTACTGCAGCCTACTTAAGAGAGTTTTCCTCTCCTTTTCTAGACATTAGGTCCCCAAGGACAGCACTTTCAATATTATTTCTCCTTCCATTCTTGAAGGCCCACAAGTTCTAGTCGAGCCCCACATTTGGGGTTTTCCCTCTGCCTCTGTGGTGCCTACCCCTACTTTCTCACTCAGGAACAGCCTATCTTTAGAGGCTCAGAGGTCCATCTACTGTTTACCAGATCTCACTAATTTCTCTTGGCTAACACAGGCACATTCTAGGGCACATATTCTTGGCCTTTCGCTGATTCTCATCCCACAGTACCTACAATTTTGTATGTGATGGTGCTGGCCAGCCCAGAGAGGGACGTTTAGAATAAGGCCTCTAAGGTCTAAGACTTGGCTTACAACACTGGCTCACCACCAGCTATCTGATCTGGCCCTTCCCCTTTCTGTATCCTAGTTTCCTCATCTGTAAAATAAAGGTAATAGTATTGCCTGCTCTGACATAGGGTTGTTGAGAGGAGCAAATTCATGTACTGTGCTTGGCACCACCCTAGCTTGGGGGTCCCTTGCATAACCATTGTCCCAGAGTTGTTTTAACAATATGTCCTGAGCTTTCATCAGAGGTTGTGATAAGAAATCACCATGTGAAACTCAGTCTCCTTTTCCTGTCAAATTTATGGAGAATATTATCTACATATGACTCTAGTTGAGAAATTTCACCAGCATGACAAATTATTAGAATTTTTGTCAGTAAAACTGGGAGATGCCCTTTACTCTTATATCAAATGTTCTGAGACTGATGCATCATATTTCCATTTTTCACCTTAGCTTCCAGGAAGCTTAGAGCTAAACTAATGGTTAATGACCATGACTCCATTAAACCAGATGGGCTTAACTTTATGAAACTCATTAGACACACCCTCAGTTATGTTTTCCCAAATTCTTCTGAAAAAGAAAGAGATGAAGGGAAGAGAAGGAAGCAGGTATACTTTGAAAAGAGGGCTTGGCATGCCACTTACTTTATCAACTAGAACATAGGTTTGGTTTCCCTAGGAGACACCCAAAATAATTGTGACTTAAAATAGAAATGTATAACAATCTGGTTACAGCAGTCTCAGGCTGGTACAATGACTACAGGTAAGAGGAACCCTAGCTTCTTGTCTTTTTACTCACCTGTTTCTATGTTGTCTTGGACCACATGTTTTGAGAAGCGTGGCCACCATACCGCATCCCAGCCATGGGGAGAAGGGAACATGGAGGGCACACCCCTTGGGACTCAAGACCTCATAGTAACACACATCTCTTCCACTCACATCTGTCAGCCAAAACTTGATCACATGATCATACCTAATTGCAAAGGAAGCTAGGATATTTAGTCTTTCAGACGCACATGTCCAGCTAAAGATCAGGAGTTCTATTACTATAGAAGAAAGGGAGAATATATTTGGGAGGACATCTGCCAGTTTCTGCAACATCCTCCATCTCAGATGTGTTTCTCTGCACATGATTGCACTCCTGTCTGCTGCCGGTTCACCCTCACCCCTTCTTTTCAGTGCAGCCTCCCTGCTGCTATCAGAGTACTTCCCATTTTAGAGTGCTGTTATGGCATTCCCCTGTTCACAAACCACCCCTGACTCCCTAGTGCCTAGAAGAGTGATGCCCAGACTAAAATGCATCAGGAATCGCCTCAGGGCCTGCTGAAACAGACATCTGGGCCCCCCCTGGAGCCCTGCTGATTGGGTAGATCTGGGCTCTGAGAATTTGCATCTTTATTAAGTTCCCAGATGATGCTGATGTTGCCAGTTCAGGAACCACATTTTGAGAACAACCACTGACCTTAGGAATAAAACCAATGAACCTTAACCTGCCGTTCAAAGCCTGTCCCAGCCTGGTCTCAACCTACTTTCCGCCTCATCTCTCATCCTTCCCTCCCCCTCCACACATCCAGGGCTCCAGTCACACTGAAGTTCTCACCTCTCTCTAAGCAAACCAGCTGTTCGCACCTCTGTGCTTTGCTGTTCCTTTTGTCTGGAGTGTCTTCTGACCCGCAACTTCCTTTCCACATTCTCCCTGACCCTCTAAATGAAATGGAAGTGTTAACTGCTCAGTTGTGTCCGACTCTTTGTGCCCTCTTGGACTGTAGCCTGCCAGGCTCCTCTGTCCATGGAATTCTCCAGGCAAGAATACTGGAGAGGGTTCCCTTCTCCAGGGGATCTTCCCTCACCCGGGGATCAAACCTGGGTCTCCCAACATGGCAGGCAGATTCTTTACTGTCTGAGCCAGCAGGGAAGCCCTCTGACCCTCTGAGCTGTTATAAACCAGTCTCTCTCCCAAGTCCGTGCAGATTTTATACATTCTTCTATCTGCTTTTATTGCCTTGTGTTTTGGTTGTCTGCTCAGCTGCCTCCCATTGTCACCCACATAGTTTTTAGCCAGGGTAACAGGATCACTGAGTAAGGAAACAAAAATATGATTGAGGAAATAGAGGCAAGTAGATGGAGTGACCGGAGAAGGCAATGGCAACCCACTCCAGTACTCTTGCCTGGAAAATCCCATGGGTGCAGGAGCCTGCTAGGCTGCAGTCCACTGGGTTGCAAAGAGTCGGGCATGACTGAGCGACTTCACTTTCACTTTTCACTTTCCTACATTGGAGAAGGAAATGGTAACCCACTCCAGTGTTCTTGCCTGGAGAATCCCAGGGACAGGGGAGCCTGGTGGGCTGCTGTCTATGGGGTCACACAGAGTCGGACACGACTGAAGTGACTTAGCAGCAGCAGCAGCAGCAGCAGATGGAGCGATAAATGTTTTTATGAAGTGAATAAAGAGAAAAAGCAATGAGTGAATTAATACATGAACAAGTGAATTATGGTCTGTTTATGCTTAGTTCTCTCCTTTGAGTCCTGAGCCACTCATCAGGAAAGGAATTAATTCTCTGACCATTTTTCCACAAACTTCCAGCCATTGCCTCCTTCTTTTTTTTCTTTAGCTACACCTTGTGGCTTGCAAGATCTCAGGTCCCCCGCTAGCAATTGAACCCTGAGGTCACAGCTGTGAAAGCCCAGAATCCTAACCACTAGGCCACCAGGGAATTCCTCATTGCTTCCTTCTTAGCAGAAGTCATGTGCGACCTTGCATCCCCCAGTTAGTTCCCCAGAGTGCTCAGGAGCTAAGAAGGCCTGGCGACCCACGCTAGGTCATGGGTGGGTTAAGCCTACCTACGCCAGGGCTTAACCTCTACCCAATCCTGTTCTCACTCACCCTGGTGTTTCTGAAAGTTAGTTGTAAGGCACTAGGGACTCAGGGTAAACAATGTTAGTGGATGATTTTCAGGGCCAAAACACAAAAGACTTTTTTTTTTTTTTTTTACCAAATTGGTGATAAGGGGTCAGTGAAGTGAAGTGAAGTCACTCAGTCATGTCTGACTCTTTGTGACCCCATGGACTATAGCCCGCCAGGCTCCTTTGTCCCTGGGATTCTCCAGGCAAGAATACTGAAGTGGGTTGCCATTTCCTTCTCCAGGGGATCTTCCCAACCCAGGGATCAAACCCAGGTCTCCCGCATTGCAGGCAGACGCTTTAACCTCTGAGCCACCAGGGAAGCCTATATCATAAGGGGTCAATATCATTTCCAATTAAAACTGTAGCCTAGGGAATTCCCTGCCAGTCCAGTGGTTAGAATTCCACACTTTCACTGTTGGGGCCTGGGTTCAGTTCCTAGTCGGGGAACTAAGATCCCACAAAAAATAAAAACATTGGAGCCTTGCAGTGTCGAAACTAATCTCCCCCTCCTCAAAGGGAACCCAGCTTTCCCCAAACCCCATAAAGGAGGCCTTCTTTGGCTCTAATGGACATGGGTAGGCCATAAGAAGGGACTCCCTGTCCTGTTGTGGTTGTCACCTCTGTCAAGGATGGTACTAGCAGGGCTGTAACCGTTCTTGCACTGAGGCTGTGCAACTTTTTTGAGCCTGGATGTACTCCTCTGCAAGGTAAATGTTACTCCTTGCCTTGTAGGTGTGTCATGAGCATCAAATAAGACATGGGAGCAAAGGGCCAGCACAGTACCAGGCAGAAGGTAGATGCGCAATAGAGAATAACTAGAATTCTCACAACCAATCCTTGAAAGTTCCATTTTTTCCCTAGTGAACTAGGCCCAGTCAGTCTTCTAGGGTTTTTCCTTCTATTTATAATGTCTACCTTCCTCTCTCACAATTCTACTTGATCTTGGGACCTTGGCTGCCACCCTTCCTCCTCCACAAAACCGTCGCTGTTCCTGGAACACTGTGCTAACGACGCCTACTATACTTATGGTCTGGTCTAATGGACAGGGAAATGAGTAGTAACTAAGAACAGGGGGTCTGTAGGCAGGGCTTGCATGTATTGCTGTACAGGTTGCGCACCACCTAAAGCTGAAGCACCATACGCAGACTCTAAGGAAGTGGGGCCCTGATGTGTTGTGTCATAAAGAGACTCAGTGTGCAAGTCAAATTGACTGAGCTTGAAACCATGCTCAACCACTAATCCACTACTTGAGCAGGCAAGGTATATCAATTCCTAAGACTGAAGTTTCCTCATCTGTGACTGGGGTATTATTAGTACCTACATGAGGGATGTTTGAGAAGATTCAGTAGCTTAAAAAGTTTAGCAGTGCCTTGTACAAGGCCGAATTTATTGAGCACTTAATTTTAGAAATTAAGTGTGGGTGTTTCTCTCTGAGAAGGCTGTACAGAACCGCGGGGCAGTGAATCACTGAAAAGCTGCAGCAGCACCTCCCCCGGCCCTCCACTGCCACATAGCAGGAGGCAGAGCCTCCCTCACGCTGTCCTTTCTCTCAGGACCGCACACTGCCCTTCTTTTTGCCAAAATACACTTTTATTAGTCACATCTTTTCTAGTTGACAAATGACAAAGCTCCAAAGTAGACTAGCGTAAGCCGAAATAAACATTTGTGGGCGAATATAACTGAACTCCAGTGGAGGATCCAGGGCATCAGCTGTATCATTCGAGAGCTCTGTCTTCCATCTCCTGGCTCTGCTTCCTAAATTGGCTGTATTCTCAGGCAGACTTTTCCATGTGGCCGGAAAATGGGTTACTGGATGGTTCAAGCTTATATTCTGTGGTTTTTCGCTCAAAAGAGAAGTCCTCCTTTCTTTCAGCATCCATAGAGCAGTCTTACGGAAGGCCTCTGATTGGCCCAGCTTGGGTCATTTGCCCACTCTTTGGACCAATCATTGTGGCTAGAGGGATGGCAGACTGAGATTGGCCATGCTGGTGTCATGTGTCCACCCTCTTTTGACACTAGGTGGAATGGGAAAAAGGCAGTTCTCTAACAGGAGATGTGTTGGCCGTATAAGAATGTTGGCCATCCTGGCCATCCTCCTTTAATGCTCGGTTCATAGGTCACTTCCTCAGGGAAATCTCTGCCCCCCCGCACCTCCCCACCCCGCCTCTATGTGGACCTCAACCTTCCCACAGTAAATTGCAAAATATTCTCTGACTCTCTGACACCACAGTTTAGGAACAGTTGGAGACAGAAACAAGAGTGTTTATTCATCTGTTCTACCCTGTCTCCCCACTGCCTTAGGCTTAGTGGGGAAGCAGACTCCTTTCTCATGGAGAGTGGTCTAAACCCATTAGAGTCATCCCTTGCTAGTGGCTTGTTCAGGAATGGGCATGTAGGACCAAGATTGGGCTGGTGAGACCTAAGGGTGTCTGAGAAAGGCTTCTTATTCTTTGGGGTGAGCTGTGGAAGCCAGCTGGTGCCTTCCTGCCCTCTTGTGCTAGACAGAAATAAGGAAGCATTTGGCCTCCATCAGCTGCTACTGGCTGCCACTGCACAGCAGGAAGGGAACCTACTTCAGGCAAAAGCTGACACCATGGGAAAGTGGAGATCCCTGGCCCTTTGGTCAACCCTGGTGGATGCCACCCTGCCCCCGGAACACCAGACCCCTAGCTAACACAATGTCCTTATTGTCAAACCACCTTGAGCTGAAATGTTGTTACCTGTGGCCACAGATATCTTCAGAAAGTTCTCCCTGAATGAATGACCTGGGTGAGTGGCCACAGGCTGACAGCCATCGAGCATGCCCTAGTCAACTCTGCCACTCACACCAGTTCCTTTCTACCCCACAGTAACAGACATGCAGAGATTCTGGATACTTTTTAAAAAAAACATGTTTCAGTCACTTTATTCTTAAGTCTGCACTTTACAAAACCACAAGGGAGAAGTCCTTGAGGGTGAAAGGGGTAGGGAGGGTAGGGGGTGAGGATGACCCAAAAATGAAGCCCCCTCCTCATCTGGGGGACCAAGCAGAGTCTGGGCCCCAGGCCAGCCCAGCAGGGCCTCTCATGTCCTGGCTGTACAGAGTTTCGCCAGAACATGTCAGGGAAGGGCCCAGCCTCTAGAGACTGCTGCCATTTGACACTAGCTAGGCAGCCACAGGCCAAACTTCTGGAAGCCCGAAGGAAGCGGGCCTCCCGTCCCAGGCCAGGGGAAGGCGGCCTGAGCAGGGGTGAGAGCTACCCGTCTAGCAGCTTCAGGATGCTCTCACGCTCCTTCAGAGTCTTCCAGGCCTGGTCTTTCTCCTTCTTGGTGGGGGTCCGTTTCTTCTGCCGGGCAGCCATGATCTTGCGGAAGGCATCCATGACCTCATTGTCTGCCATGCGGACCCGCTGCCTCAGCTCCTGCCGGCTCACCTCCTCCTTCGCCAGCCTATGGGGACCAGCCAACCAGAAGCTGTGGGAAGCCCACCATGGCAGGGGCTCCTTGCTCTTCCAGACTGAGCCCGTCTGCTACCCAGGGACCGTGGGCCTTTCCATACCAAAAAGCAAAGTTACTGAGCCACACTTAGGTGTGCCCTGTGCCAAGTACTGCCTCTTCAAAAACAGTAGTTCAATTAATCCTCATAACAACCTTGTGAGGTAGGTACTACTATTATTCTTGTTACCAGTGAGGGAACTGAGGCTCAAGGAGGGTAAGAAATGCCCCAGGATCCCGCAACTAGTGAACAGGAGATCTGAATCGAGGCAGGCTGGCTCCCACTATCTTTAAAAGGTGCCCTGGTGCCAGCAGAAGACGTGCTTGCTTCAGCATCCAAATTCCAGACACCTAAGGGTCCAGGCAGCCTGAGTCTACAGGAGGCGAGTGAGACGCCCAACTGATGCCTCTGAACGGAACCTGACCTATCAACTCAATTGATGGTGGAGCTGGAAGGTCACTAAAGAGATCCATAGTCTAACCTGTTGATTTTTCAGAAGGAGAAGCTGCTGCTTGGGGCAGGAGATGCCTTGCAGCCTGTCCATGCAGGACTGAGGGGTACATGCGGGCCTTCTGACAGCCAAGCTAGTTCCTTCACTGCCCCTGACTTCCACATCTGCACAGCCCTACTTCTCTCTCTCTCCCCCTCTGCCCTTGCCCTCCCTTCCTCTGTACTCTTTCATCTGTATTTTCCTCTTCTTGCCCTTGAGAGGGAACTAGAATGAGGCTTTGGACTCAGCCTTGGGCTTGAGTCACAGCTTGGCTGTTTGCTGGCTCTGTGGCCTTCGGCAGAGCACTCATTTCGCTGGGCCTTTATTTCCTCATTTGGTGCACAGGGAAAACTACCAGCTACTCTCTGGGCTGTAGTGGAGATTAAGTAAGAGGGCAGACATAAAACCCATGGTACATGGTAGACACTCAGTACACCCGCATCCTCAAATACCCCAGCAACTCGTCAGCAACTTTCGTTCCTACTGGTGCGTGTCTTTGCCAACCACTCATGCAATGACCGTAAGCCCTTTGCCCTGCCTCTCCTCCTAACCCACAGCACCAGGTCTAAGAGATAGGCAACCTGACCAAATGGATGAGTGTGCCCTGCTCTGTTGGGGCTCTGTGAGGTGAAGACACAGCACCCACCAGAAGCAAGGAGACTTAGTTGGGCTATTTGTCTATCTCCCCAATAAAATGGCAGTGCCTCCCGTGATCTCCCTCTGGTTACCACCTGCATCCTTGTGACCGATGCAGGGCAAGAGGTATGGGAATGAATACAAAATGAATGACATTGCACTTCAACACTGGTCAATTCCTGGTGAGGCTGATAATCACAGATGCCCAACTAAATGTTAACAGTTGATAATCTGAGGTAGAGAGTATATTGGTGTTTACTGTGCTAGTCCGTCAGATTTTCTGCATGTATGAAATTTTCACTATAAAACTTGGGCGAAACCAAAGGTCCCTGGTTCAATCCTGAGTTTTGGCACCAAAAACAAAGATGAAGAATTTTAAAAAAAAGCACACTTTGGGAGAAAAAGAAAATCAGCATGGAGAGAATTAAAAAATAAGCCACACAACAATGTGAGTATAATTAACACTACTAAACTGTACACTTAAAAATGGTTTAGAGGGTAAAATTTTGTGTTATTTGTTTTTACCACAAATAAAATTAAAATAAATTAACTCACAGATGCCTCAGCTCTAGTCAGTGGAATTAGACTGTTTGAGATATAACCAGTGGGGTGGTGCCCAGCAATGATTTCTTTTTTCACAGCTCCTCAGGTCTTCAGAGGCCCTGCCAGGTTTGGAAAGCCTGTCGTCAAGCTCCCAGAAGGGGACCATTGTGGCCGAGGCCTCCCGTCCACACTCACCTCAGCAGGTCATGCTTCTTGGTGCGGTTGTGGGCACTGAGCGCCTTCAGCTCAGCCTGCCGCTTGCGCAGCTCCGCCAGAACCTCGTCCTCTGAGTCCTCTGCAGGGCGGTCCTCAGACTCCAGCAGGCCCTGGGCAATCAGCTCCTCCTTAATGCGGCTCTCCAGGGACTTGGTATGCGGCACGCTGCAGGGGAGGGCAGTGCTCAGCTCAAGGCCAGCCCGTGGGGGCCCCTCTGAGGCACCCAAGCTAGCAAACACCTTCCCTTCTCTTTGGGACACCCTCTCTGTCTATCTACATATCAAAATACAGAGACAGACACATCTGATCTTGTTTCAGAAACAAGCAACAGATATCAATATATTATGTAATATAAAATACAGGAAAACCTATAATGCTAACAACCTAGAGAGAATTATTATTATGTTATCTGTTATTATTACTTACCATTTTCTTTCCATGTGGTATATACATAAATATGTATTTTATGTTAAGGCTTCCCTTGTAGCTCAGTCGGTAAAGAATTTGCCTGCAGTGCAGGAGACCTGGGTTCGATCCCTGGGTTGGGAAGATCCCCTGGAGAAGGAAATGGCAACCCACTCCAGTATCCTTGCCTGGAAAATCTCATGGACAGAGGAACCTGGTGGATTGCAGTCCATGGGGTCGCAAAGAGTCGGGCACGACTGAGTGACTAACACACACATTAGATAAACACTATACGTATTCTAGATTGTGTTACATATTAGTCTCACTATTTTTTTTTTAATCTTTTGGCTACACCTCATGGCCCTGTGGGATCTTAGTTCTCTGACCAGGGATTGAACTCGCACCCCCTGCATTGGTAGTGTGGAGTCTTAACCACTGGACAACCCAGGAAGTCCCTCTTCCCACTTTTATTATGTATTATTTTAACTTCTTACCCGCTATGTGCACACATTTAAATATATCTTAAGTAAAAATAGGGTCATATTGTTCATATTGTGCTACAACTGATGTTTTCCACTTATCACTCTACTGATCCCATCTTTTCATTATCAGTTATTTATATTTCTCTAATATGATTGATAATTACAAGTTATTTCATCATACGGAGCTACAACGAGTTAGCCAGCCAGTCCCCTCCAATTGGATATTTAGGTTTACAGTGAGACCAGGGCCATAACGAAAACCCTGAACTAAGTCTGTGTATGTGGAAGTGCTGGGCCAGCACGCACATCTGACTTCTATTGGACTTTATCAAAATGTCCTCGGTCTCTCTATGAATATAAAGACCACCCCACTTTGGGATTGACAGAAGTCAACAGAAGCAGAGGCCAGACTGTGGAGTGTGGACACGATGTCACTCACCTGAAGGGCTTGTTCTGATTGCGGGGAGAGGTGCTTGCCCCATCAGCCCCCGATTCTTTTCCAGACATGTCTGGAATAGGAGAGTCCTCCATGGGGGAAATAATATTTTCCTAGAAGAGCACAGAGATGGTCAGAGGAAGAAAGAGATGTAGTATTACCATTTCCTGCTTCCCTCTGACCTACATGGACAGTCTTCACATACCAGAAATAATCTTTTCTTCTTCGCATTCCACCCACTCTGGGAAGTCTTCCCAAACTGGCTCCAAAAAGCTTTGATCATTTTATAAATTCTTGTTTTTGTACTGATACAAAAGGGAGCACAGAAGAGTGATTGTAACATTCAACAGCAGTAATGAGAAGAACTAGGGCTCGTTAAGCATTTGCAGTGCACCAGGGGCTGTGCTAGGCACACGGTACTGAGCACAGGGGCTGTACCATAGCAGAGGTTGCTGGCTGTCTGAAAGCCATTCTCGCCTTTCCTCCACAGGAGCTGGGCTAATGGCTGCCCAGATGAACCCCCACTTCCCAGCCTCCCCTGTGGTCGGGGTGGTCATGTGACAAATACCCTCCAATGGAAAGTAATTAGAAGAGATAAGAGCCATAGCCAGCGGGATCTTCACACACTCCTCCTTGCTCTTTTTCTGTGGGCTGGAGTGCCAGTCACATTTGGAGTGACCCTGTGCAGAGCGCATGTTTACAACAGCAAAGTGGGCTTCCCTGGTGGCTCAGTGGAATGCAGGAGACATAGGTTTGATCCCTGAACCAGGAAGATCCCACATGCCGCAGAGCAACTAAGCCTGGGCACCACAACTACTGAGCCTGTGCTCTAGAGCCTGGGAGCTGCAACTACTGAGCCTGTGTGCCCCAGAGGCCCTGCTCCACAACAAAAGAAGCCACTGCAATTACAAGCCCGAGCACCCCAACTAGAGAGTAGCCCCTGATCGCCACAACTAGAGAAAAACCTAAGCAGTAACAAAGACCCAGCACAGCCCAAAATACATACATACATTTTTTTAAACAACTAAAAAGCCAGCAAACCTGGGGTCCCTGTCTGATGGTGTGAAACAGAGATCTCCCCCAACCTCCACTGATCTGGAACATGTGCTCAGAATGCTACATGGGAGAGAAAGAGGCTATTGTGTTTGAGCCAGAGGGAAAACTGAGGCTCATAGGTGAAGAGACATGCCTTGGGATAGCCAGTGGGCATAAAGAAAGGGCACCTGAACCTGGTGTTTGAAACCTGCTTCCGCTTATTAGCTGTGTGATGTCAAGCCAACAGTTCCCTTTTTTGAGCCTCAACCTTGTTCGGCGTAATGTGGGGTTAACCACTATCTGCCTTTAACAAGAGGATGTGTAGAAAGCCCTTTGCACAGGGCCTTTCACTAATGCTCCACAAAAGTAACTGTGGAGTAGTGGCTACCCTGGAGGTGGGGGAGGTTAAACACTGGGAGGGGCATGAGAGGGCCTTCAAGGATACTGATGATGTTTTATTTTGTGATCTTGGGACTAGTTGTACAAGGCTGCTCATTTGTGAAAATCGATCAAGCTGTACATTTATGACCTATGTACCTTTCTAAATATATAATATACTTCAATAAACAAACATTGAAACAGAGTGATAGTGGTTTCTGTTTTGCACTGGGGGTACTCACCTCCACCAAGGCTTGCAGCAGACGCTGTGTCAGGGCACCAAAGGGACACCCGTCTTCTGGCTGCTCATGCTGGGCCTCAGACTTCTTCAGCAGGGCATCCACATCTGAATTGGGCAGAGACATGGTAGACTCGTGGGCTGAAGTTCTGGGAACTCAAGTCCTAGCCTGGGGTGGGCAGGGAGGTGAGGGACTTACCTTTAGTGTCCAGTTCGGTCAGGGGCCCCAAGAGGCCTTTCTTCTTGTCAGCCACAGCTGCTGCCCGGGCCCCGTCCTTCTGCTCCTCCAGCAGGTCCTCCTGTGCCCAGCGCTGGGAGTAGTGCTTCCCTAGGGGCGGGATCTGTGGGAGACATCCCACCCAGCCCCAAAGAGATAAATACAGCCAGCGATGCCTGGGGTGTGGCAGGGTCTCTTTGTGCACTTGGAAGTGCCAACAGGCTCTTCGTTCACCCTCCTTCTTTTTATCTGTCTCCCAAGTATCTAGTCCAGGGCTGAGACCCGAGCCTCAGGTGAGAAGAGATACAGGAGATAAAAATCTCTACACTCACAGTTTAGTAGAGAAGCCAGGTACATAAACAACTAAAACACACAGAAGGCAATACAGGAAAATTTCCATGATGTAAGGTGCAGAATGGTGTGTGTACACAGACAATTTCAGTTGAGAGCTATTATCTCTCGAGAGAACTACAGGCCTTCAGGTCAGAAATGGGAGAAATAGGCTTATGCACTGCTTGAACTTGTGACTGCCCATATAGATTACCTTTTCAAATAAGTTTTTTAAAAACTCAGACAAGTGGAGTGACAGAGTAGGTTAAGGGGTTGTGGCAGTGCAAAAGACAGACCAACCTTCTGCTGGAAAACCTGCAAAACCATTTTGGTGCAGGTAACGTGCAATAGGGGACTTGAAGGGTGTTAGTTTGCCAAGGGAAGATTGGCATGTACAGAGGCCCAGAGACCAGAAAGGACCTTGTGTGAGCCTGGAGTGAGGGTAAGGTGCTTGGTGGGGCTGGCAAATAATAGCAGTAAAGAGGTGGCGTGGCCAAGGACACTGTGCTACCAAGGACTGAGGCTTGGACCTGAGTCTGTGGGCAATGGGAGCCACACAAGGCTGTTATAAGCACCTCTGATCATGATAGCGGACCTATGGGAGAATTCCCCTCCAACATTTTTCTGTATTTTCTACATTTTCTTTAATGGAACCTCTTTTATTTTCATCATAAAAACTAAAAATAAAAAAACTTCTATACACTAAAAAAATAGAGAGAGAGGAACTTCCATGGCAGTTCAGTGGTGAAGACTGCTCACTTTTACTGCAAGGAGTGCAGGATCGATCCCTGGTCAAAGAACTAAGATCCCACATGCCACCTGGTGCATCCAATAAAAAAAGGAGAGAAGAGAATCCCTCTAGAGGCAAAGTGTTAAGAGGCTGTAAAGGGAAAAGCTGATCAATTTTTGAGCCAAAGCAAAGGGGATGACAGAAACAAAGGGAGGACCGCACTGAAGAAGATGCCTTAGGACGTAGAAGGGTAGAAGGGAGGAAGCTGAAAGCTAGAACCTGGGCGTCTAAGTGAGTTAATGGAACTGTCAGGAGGCTGGGGAGAGAGAAAAAGGAAGATGATATATAGCTCTGTTAATTGTGAGGCATCTCTGAGCCCTCTTGTTCTCCATCATGTCCAAGATGTTTCCATCTTTTCTCATCATGCCTGGGGTCTTCACCTTGTAATGTTCAGCCTCATCTTCTGGGGGTTTCAGTAGCTCCTCTAGCGTGCGTACTTCCTCACTGGTGATATCAGCACAGTATGGCTCCACTGAAGCCCAGAATCTGCAGGGAGAAGCAGAGCCTGAGGGGGTGCCCCCTGCCCCCTGCCCCACCAGCCTCAGCCCCAGGCCTCTCCACAGCCTCCAGTGCCCAAATCCCAAGGCCCATCTGTGTTCCCGGGCCCAGAACCTGTTGGGGGCGTCATTCTTGGGGATACGTGGCACATCAATTGGGTCATCAGTGAATTCATATTCCTGGATCTTGGGCTGAAGGTTTTTGGATTTGGGTCGCCCAGGGCCAGGGCCAGGCCCATGTCCCGCCTTCCCTTCCAGTTTCTGCTTCTTGGGCTTCCCATGTTTGGGGGGAGCTCCAAGCTCATGGTCTCGACCCAGCTTCAGGAATCGTCGGTCACCTTTCTTATCCTGCCAGTCAGTGAGGATCTGAAATTCAAAGACTGTCACTGAGGATGAGAAGGGAAGACACAGGACAACTCCATCTCCCCATGAAAAATTAGGATCTGGAACTCAAGAAGGCTCTAAGTCTCTCCCCTTCCTCTTTTTATCTACCAAACTTCTACTCATACTGCAAAAATCAGCTCCTTTTCTGTGCCCATCTCACAAGACTTTTTCATATACTTGTCATCATTCCATTCACTTGTCTGTATTGATTCACCTCTGCAGCGCCCAACCTGGTCACACAGTGTTTAGCAGGTCAAACAGGTAGATGACAGCGCAGTGCATGATAGCCCGAGGAAAATATGCTGGCAATAACTTTCTATTGAAGGCACGCATGCCTCCCAGCAAACCTTCACTTCAAATGTCACCATGACTAGGAAGCCTTTTCTGTATCAGCTATCTAGCTTCTTAGATGCTGTGTGCTACAGCCCCACTCGAAAAGCTTCAATGGGTTCCCAGGGACCACAAGTTAATTTTATTCATCTTATGAGGTTCGGTTAAAATGGCATCTTCCTTCTATAGGAGTCTCTGGTACCTTGCACCCCTAGGCCCAATCATGTCATCTGGTCATAACTAGAATAAACGGAGTACCTAGTCTCTTCAACAGGATTATAAGCTATTGGGGACGAGGAAGTTCATCTCAGCCATCTCTGGTCCCCAAGTTCTGGCAGAGCACCTGGCACACAGGGCTCAGAGGATGTTTATGCCATAAATAGAAATAATGAGAGTCAGACCAATAAATAACATTTGACATGCTTACTTAAGTGTCAGACGTTGGGCTGAGCCTTTGCAAAAAATCTCTTAATCCTCACAAAAGCTGAGGGTAGGTCCTATTATCTAGCCCACTTTTCAGACGGAGGACTGATCTGCAGAAGCAGGCAGTAAGTTTTGCAACGTCACACAACTCAGAAACTGCAGGATTCAAATCCAGGCCTCCCCAGTACTCCTAACCAGAACAGCAATTCACCTGATACGTGTCTGACCTCCCTTTCCTTTAGTTGGCACACTCCCCAAAGGCTGGAATTGTCCTAATTAACTCTACAGACTCAGAACATTGTGAGGAGTGGGGGGGGGGGGTCCCTAGATGCTTAGTGAATAAGAAATCTCACATTTTATAAGGATCATGCACATTCTTGCATATTTTATGTGTCACACAAGCAATGTTTGGGTCTCTCTCTTCAAACCCTGAGATCCTGTAACCTGGGCCTCAGCAGCTGAGGCTAACTCAGTGACACATCCCATAACTTGTCATAGTCCATCCCTGTAGTGGACTGTAGTGACATCCATGTAGTGATGTCCCTTCTGTAGGGTATAACCTGGGTTTCAGCCTCAAGCACCCGCAGGCGTCGGCTGGCAGAGGAAAGCAGGGTCTCAAGCTCCAGCTGCAGAGTGTCCAGCTCCTCGATACCGATGCCATCATCCTCAGAGCGGGCCAACACCGCTGTGTAGCGAGGACAGACCTTCAGGTGGTCCACTGACTTGAAGTCGTGGAACTGCAAGGGGCAGTCCTTCAGCTCACTCATGGCTCAGGATAGGGGACCCTGCGGAGCTGGAGAGGAAAGGACCATTGATGGGGGTAAAAGTGGCACTAGAAAAGTCCAAGGGCTCCTTCCATCCACCGACAGCTTCGGGGAGAGTCAGGCTTCAGCACCCTACTGACAAGGATGATGGCTTAGCTACTATTCTCACAGCACCTACTGTGTGCCAAGTGAGGGGCAGACATTTTACTGGCTACTCACTGAATTCCTCACTCAACCCCAAGAGCAGGGACCATGCTCATCCTCATCTTACAGACGAGGAAACA
The DNA here is from genome assembly GCF_032405125.1 of Capricornis sumatraensis. NCBI lineage: Eukaryota > Metazoa > Chordata > Mammalia > Artiodactyla > Bovidae > Capricornis > Capricornis sumatraensis. Next base: position 62,517,995 of record NC_091078.1, on the reverse strand, counting down.
GACTTTGTAAGCATGCAGCAGGTCCAAGCTTACCAACATGAATCCAGGTAGTTTTGAATTTGTTCAACTAACTGCCATGATATACTATACTACTATGCTTGTCTTTCTGATGCTCTTCCCTTCACTTCCACTCTTCCTGGGTTCTGCTGAGCCCAGAGTTCCAAGCATCCGGTACTTAGGCTAATGTTCTTCGTGCCTCCCAGCCTCTTCTTGTCTCACCCCTCCCCACCTCTGCCCCTTCTCTTTGCCCCACATAGTAAAGAGATACCTGGATCTCTGGACAGCCAGATATACCTGGATTCAAGCCCAGGCTTGACCAATGTGTATGTAGCCCTGAACATGTTAATTAATTCTGAGTCGGTTTTTCCATGCGTAAAATGGGGACAAAAGAAGGCTGAATCTGTTTTCCCTTAAGTCTGAATCTGTAAAATGGGGTAATAATGGTACCTACCTCCCTGGGATGTTCTGAGGATTTAGAGTTGATGCCAGTCAAGAGCTCAGTTCAGTGCCTGGCACAGGAAAAGTGGGGCTGGTTAATGGCTGGCCCCACCCATGGATCGCCCCAATGTCCCGCCTTCAGGGTCCCAGTTCTCTAAGGACACCCTATCGCGGCCCCCGCCCCCTCTACCTTCTCCTTGCTGCCTCCAACGGCCCCGGGGCCGCGGGAGGGGCGGAGAGTTCCGGTCGGTGAGAGCAACCGCCCCGGAACTGGCTATGTGAGGGCCCCTGCAGTTGACAAGGGGGCGGGAAGACGCGAGTACCAACCCCAGTCTTTTGGTGGGGGAGGGTTGCGGGCAGCGGGCTAGCCCGCTGCAGGTGGGGTGCAGAAGGTATGCCACGGGCGTACCCTAGGGAACAGCCCGGCGCTGGAGGGAGGGGCTCGGCAGCCAGGTTTTCGGCCCGGCAATTAGTCTCGCCGAGCCCCAAAGGCTGCAGGTAGGAGGGGCCTGAAGATAGGATGGGGCGCAGAACCGGAAGGATCGAAAGGCTCCTCCGCCTTGCCTTGCCCTAATATGGTGCCAACCTGAGGTCGGGCTGCACCATTGCATGACTATGAGGGAAGGCGGCGGAAAAAAGACGAGAAAGCCAAAGTCACAAGCAAGAGCTCCATGGGGAACGGGAGAATCTTGAGTAGTGATTTTCAGCTACAGAAGCCTAAAGCTACTAAGACAGTCCTAACGGGAAAACTTACGAGGGACCAAATGTTCTTAGCCTCCCCCTCCCCCGCTCGGAACACAGATGGTACAGTCCGGACGTCCGGGCGGAGACTGCGGCTGCGCTTCTGGAGAAAGGGCAGGCGTCGCGGGGCGGGCCACTTCCGCACTTCCGCTTTCCGGCCCAGCCAGCGCCCGCGATGGTGAGAGAGCCGGGCCTGGGGCCAGGGACCCCCGTCTTCTGCCTCTAGGCTCTGGGTTTGGGGGAGATGCGACTTTGGAGCGGAGAGGCCCTGGGCCGAGGGATGCTGGGGGTGCGGGGGTACCCTGAGGTTGGGAGAAAGAGGGCGGGGCAGGGGCTGAGGTGAGGAAGGGGCGAGCGGGGGACGCCTTCGTAAGAAGCAGGCTTTGAGGCTTCCTATTCTGTCCTTTGAAGCTGGTGGGGGATACTGAGGCAAGAAAGAAGCCGGAAGTGGCTTCTCCTCGGTTTGTGGTAGCGCCTCGAAGGCACGTAGTACACCTTATACCCCGTAGTAGGGCCGCTGAGGCATGTAGTAGGGATACTTCCCTACCCAGAGTAGACGTTCACTAAATAAACTCTTTTCTTTCTCGCTTGCTTGATCCCACAGTTCTCTGAGGGAAGCCTCTATACTTCCTTTTCCCACTCCTCATGTTGCCACCAGCTCTTACTTTTACCTCACTGAAGGATCTCTCTTTTGCTGCCTCCACGCAGACCCCTTCCTGGTCAGAATTCAACTGTATCAGCCTTAATATGGAATGTTAAGCTCTGATGCCGCTGACCTTTGCCTTTCAGGAAGTCGTCCCTTTTGATCATTGTGGGTGTTTCTTAACGTCAATTGAGAGTTTGGGTCACTGCCTTCCCCTTCTTTATCTTCTTCCTGTCGATACCTATTTAATGTACAGGTCTTCATGACCATATAATTTATGATGACTCCTAAATCTGCCTTCCTAGCTCTCTTTCAAGGTTTACCTGGATATCTTGAAGACACCTTGAAATTAGACGTCTGGATTAAAACTCACCTCTCCCTAAATTTGCTTGTTCTCTTGTATTCCTCATTCTTGCTCTGTGTTTTCTTACCTCAGCTAGAAACCTGGGATATTCTTTTGTTGTTGTTAAACTGAGGGGATGCCTCTTGATTTTTTTAAACATCATACTTGTTGAAGTATTACACAAGAAGGTGCTTACTCCATTTGTGAAAGGGCAGACGTCATAGGGTTGACCACCTAAAATGTACCTTTTTCAGATTTGCTATGAACTTTGACAGATATAATCTTGCTTGTCCCTCATTGCCCCAGGCCAGGCTCTTATTACCCTACTTAAATAACCCTCTCTGCTGGCTCTGTCACTTCCCTCTCCTCCAATCCATTCTCCACAAAGTCTCCATGCAGCTGTAGTTCTGTAACTTCCTCCTCAGAAAGCCCCAGAAGTTCCTTACCACTTTTAATAGAAGAGCTAAACTCAGTAGCCTAGCATTTGAGATTCCTCATGAATCTCTGGACCCCATCTGCAACCTCATCCATTGAATCTAAAAAAATGCTTCCTGGCAACATTGTACTCATTACTACTTTAATGCCCCTATTTGTTACTCTAATCTTGTTATTTTTTCATTCATTCACTTATTGTACAGAAACTGAGTAAGATGGTGTATAGGAAAGGTCCTGACTGAGCAAGTTGCATGGTATGTAAATTTGAGTAGAATAGATACGGTCTGTTAACCATGGAGCTTTCAGTTTAGTAAAGGAGAAAATTACTTTTCTTGGAGTTATTTGAAGGGTGTATCATTGCAAATTATAAGTGCTATGAAAAGGGAAGTCAAGAATGACCTCTGAGGAAAGAAGAGGCCTTCTCTGAATAAGCCAAGATCTAAAGGATGACTTAGGCAAAGAAGGGGGAGAAAACCCTGCAAGATAGATGGTTTGGCATGTGTGAAGGCCTGGGGTGAGAAAGAACTTTTAGCTAATACAAGGAATTGAAGATAGTCCTTTGTTGCTAGATGCCATTTCCTCTACCAGGAATATCATTTTTGTTTTTATCATTGTAAAATCCTAATCCTATTTCCATCTTCAAATCAAAACCAGTTTCTTCTGCAAATATGATTTGTAAATCTTAACTATTTCACATTTTATGCATTGTATCATAGTTACTGTCTGTCTCCCTGACCTGGTTGAACTATTTAAGGGTAGAAATGGTCTTAGTCATTGAATTCTCAACCCCTTGTGTACCTGGCACACTATAGATACATACATTTGTTGACTCAAAGGGCAGATTGAAGACAGTTATTCACCTGTGTGCCTCTAGACCAGAGTTTCTCAACTTCAGCACTATTTGGGGCTGAATAATTCTGTTGTACATTGTAAGCTATGTAGCAGTATCCCTGACTTTTGTCTATTCAATGCCAATAACTCCTACCCAACCTCAGTTGTGAAAATGAAGAATGTCTTGCCATTGCCATATGTCCCCTGGTAGGCAAAACGGTCCCCTTTTGAGAACCACTGTTCTAGTCTTAAAGTGAAAGACATCTTGAAGGCCTAGTCTGTTCTGTTCACTGCAGTGTCTGACAGCCAAGGACCTCAGTACTGCCTGGCTCCTGTGTAGCTGGACTATGGGATCAGCGGATTTTGTGAGACAGATTTTGATTGTCCCTTGGGATTTTCCTCCAGACTGCCACTCTCCGCCCCTACCTGAGTGCCGTGCGGGCCACACTGCAGGCTGCCCTCTGCTTGGAGAATTTCTCCTCCCAGGTCGTGGAACGACACAACAAGCCGGAAGTAGAAGTCAGGTATGGGAGGAAAGGGGGTAGGGGGTGATGGATGTAGCACCCAGAGGACTGTTATCGGAGAGGGCCGTGAACTTCCATCCTGGAGTTGTCAGAACAGCTACAATTCACATTTTTTGTCTTGCTGCCAGGTAAATGATGGTTCCCAGTTTGAAGTTCAGAAAATTGGGTCTCAGTGGGTTGACAGGACAAAACTCAGGGGAGAAGCTACTCTGGAGCCAAGATTTGCTTGACACAAGTTGTGACTTTTCAACATAGGGCCATTTGGGAAATATCTCCCAAGGAGGTACTGAACCCTCTAGCAACTTAAGGAGAAGACTTGAGAACTGAATTATCTGAGATGCCATCTCTGCTCTTCTCAAATTTGAAGATCAAGGATCCCTCCCCTCAAAAAACAAATAAACAACTGGACTCCCATCCCCTACTACAAATATTCTATACTTTGGATTATTTTATCTGATTTATGTTTTGTAAAAAAGTTTTTCTTTTTCCCCTTTGATGTTTAATCTGGTACATATACAACTGAGATAAGGATTGTTACCACAGTAAATTGATATGATTTGAATGTAAGAAAGCTGACATGATGTTAAAATGTGCCCTGTTATGCTACTTAATGTATATGGTTTCCACTAGGCATTTTAAAGGATAATAGCTCACAGACACCACCAATACAATTAACTACCGTCTGAGGGATCCAGAGGCATCAAAATGGAAACTGAGTTGAGAGGGGTCATAATTTTGATTATTAAAGGAGGCCAAACTGTTTGATTTTAGCTTGTCCTTATCTCTAAGGCAGGCTCTCATTCCCTAAACAGTATATGGGTTTGCCTATAGTTATGAAAATAGGAGCTGTCATTTGTAAAGCTCCTACAATATGCCAGGCTCACTTTTACACACTTGACCCTTGTTGATCTGTTTCCAAATGAGGAAGTTGAAATTCCAACAGGGTAACTTGCCCAATGGAAGTAACAAAGGAGGCTGAATTTCAGAACCTTTCACCCTGACTCCAGAGCCTGTGCTCTTTCTGCTGGAGAACATGCTCTCTGGCCCCCATCTTGGAGTACCCCTGCTTGTGAGTCTCATTCCTTGGACTCTGTGGTCCCAGATAGTGATTCTAGAACCTGCCATGGAGTCTCCCTGACCATTCTGTTCTTTTATAGTACCTCTGTCATTTTGTGTTCTCAGGAGTAGCAAAGAGCTCCTGCTACAACCTGTGACCATCAGCAGGAATGAAAAGGAAAAGGTTCTGATTGAAGGTTCCATCAACTCTGTCAGGGTCAGCATTGCTGTGAAACAGGTGAGCTCACCTCAGATCCCCTGCCTCCCCGGGGAGGCCAAGGATCCCCTATGTAAGAGGTCATCATGCCAGATTCAGGGTGCAAAGAAACCCAGGTTCTCTTTCCAGGAAATGATTTGCTAAACCTACCAGATCAGTAGAATAAAGGGAAATCAGCCTTATCTTCTAGGCTTGCTCTGGATTAGACAGCAGGTAATGTAGCAGCCAGGGCTGTGGGCCAGTTTGGTGTCAGGTTGTAAAACTCTTCCTAATGAGTGAAGAATAAGTTCAGTTCAGACAAACAAGTAGTAATGGTATCAGTTTGATAGCCATAAACTCCAAAAGTGAGATTTAGGGTAAGAAAATGAAGTGTAGTTTCATGTTTCTTCATTGTTTCACAAATGTCTGACATTCCCACTACCCCCATCGTTTCTTCCATGTTTATGGACCACTTGGCTACTTCTTTACTTAATATTTTCTTTCAATTAACTTTTTTTTTTTTTTACTTAAATTTACCATAAAAAGAAAAACAATATGCCTTGCCAAATTGAGGACAACATTAAAATACAAGCACATTGAAAATAAAGCAGAGTTAAGACTTTTGCCTCCAGAAAGCTCTATCCCTAGTGCCTGCTCTTTGTTAAAAGGGGAGATGAATAAATATTGGGGGCTCTTAAGGTCTTGCCAGCCCGTAATACAAAATTCTTTCATCAGAAATGTTGAGAGTTCATTCGGGAAAAACTTTGGGAATTGTTTGATGTTCATTGTTACTAAAGTGGAGACCATCTAAGGTTATCTGATATACTTCATAATGTGTATCACTGACTGGAAGATGTAGCATTAGTGAAATGAGACTGGAAAGGGCAGATTTGAATATAGATATGGATTCTGGAAGGATTGGATAAAAGATTGGGGCTTGCCAGGACTTCCCTAGTGGTTCAGTGGTTAAGATTCTGGGCTTCTACTACAGGGGACTTGGGTTTGATCCCTGGTCTGGGAACTAAGATCCTGCATGCCACACGGTGTAGCCAAAATGTGTTTTTAAGTTAAAAAAAAATAAGATTTGGGTTTGCCAGAGTTACCTTTCTGGAATGGGTGAAGGCAAGATCGTGATAACGCCCCATTCAGTTGGAGGGCTCTAGTGCAGTGGACCTTCCTTTTAGCTGGCAACCAGTTATTCATGGTTCAGACTTCAATACCCAACCCCAGTGTCTCCAGCGAGCATGGGGGAAATCGGGCTCCGAAGACCAGAAATTTCTGTTGGCCTTTAGGGAATGACTTTAGGGAAACACATTTCTTCTTTGTTCTTACCAGGCTGATGAAATCGAGAAGATTCTATGTCACAAGTTCATGCGCTTCATGATGATGCGAGCAGAGAACTTCTTTATCCTCCGAAGGAAACCAGTGGAGGTGTGTGATCCATGTGTTGGTAATACCCAGAATTCCACTACTGAGTCCACTGTCAGTGGCCTGGGATTGTTTCTAAAACTGGGATTGCTTGCTCCCCACGCTGTAGGGCACCCACAGCCTGAGTTGAGAGTTGGTCTTCATTTCGGCTGGAGTAAGAATAAGGGGAATCAGCTTAGGAGGTTGAGTCTGTCTCAGCTGTGGAAAAGGCAAAAAAAGATGAGGTGCATTGCTCACCTTCCCAGAGCTTATAGTGTAGTGGCAGAAAGGGCATGATGAATCAGAATTCTAAACTCTGCCACCAATTGAGTCAGTCTCTCAAGGCCACAGTTGATATGGGGTCACTTGTTGCCTGACTTTGTACTTGAGCACTCACTACAGATTCTCTGCCTGCTCAGCTCCCTGCCAGTCAGTGACTAAGCAACTACCATGCAGAGCAGCGGACACCATTGTCAGACACATTAGTTGTTGGCCAAACTCACCCTCATCCTGAGCTAAAATCTCTCCTGTTCCTAGATCTAACCTCCAGGGCTACCAAGAATAAATAAAATTGCTCTTCTACACACAGTCTGAAAAAGTGAAAAACCATAGTTAAAAACCTCAATACCACCTCCTCCCACTGCATCTTCTTTTCTCTCTGGACTAAATGTTCCTGTTGTTTGATGAGATTCTTCTGTAACAAGATTTAAAGTCCTTTCACTCTCCCTTGATTCATTCTGAACACAACTGTTTATACCACAGAGAGTCTGCCAGAGAAAATTCTCAATTGGGATCAGTTGATCCACCTCTTAGTTCCTTGGATCCAGCATACACACCGCCACCAGAGCAGATGGGCTGCTGCCTGAAGGGTGTGTCACTTGGGAGAAGGTCAGCTGGAAGCATGTGGCTGAGTGACATAGAGGGCTGGCCAGTGAAGTGCCCCAGGATGTTGATTCTCTCCCTCCTCTCCACTGTCTTCCTTCCCTAGGGGTATGACATCAGCTTTCTGATCACCAACTTCCACACAGAGCAGATGTATAAGCACAAGTTGGTGGACTTTGTGATCCACTTCATGGAGGAAATTGACAAAGAAATTAGTGAGATGAAGCTGTCTGTCAATGCCCGTGCACGCATTGTGGCTGAGGAGTTCCTCAAGAATGTAAGTGGAGTGGCCTTCTTGGTTTCCTTTCAGACGTAGAAAGACTTAAATAAAGGTTGTGTTGAGAACTTAGCATCTGTTGGGGAAATGGTGCCAACTGTGCGTAAATATTTTCTGAGGCCTCTAGGAACTCTGGTGGGCAGCAGGTCAGCCCCATGCCTTGGTGTGGGAAGGGCCTGAGGTTCATCTTGGAGAGCTATAGAGCATCTCCAGGGCCCTGGGCAGTGCCTCTCTTAGTCGTTCATTTCTACGTCTCAGAATATATAGAGTCCTTCCGTGTATCTAGTTCCATCCCCGAGTGAGTCAAGTTAAAGCCACATGTGAATTTTCTGGGAATATAGGGCGGTTAATCATAGTGTAATTCCACTTCTCAAACAGACTCGAATAGTTTCCTTCAGCGTCTGTTTCTCAGGCTTAAAGTCACGATTTCTTCACTCTGTTTTCCATCATTTTCATGGCTTAAGTCCTACAGATCCCTCTTCAGTTGTTTGTGCCTTCCTGACAGAAAGCACTGCCGCCCTCTGAGGAGGACAGATTGTTTACATTGATGAACTGATGACACAGTTCTTTTTTAGACATTCACAGCGTGCCGCCTTTTTTTTTTTTTCTTCTTTTTCCAAACAGTCTTTGGTTTGTTGACATGTTCCACTCAGAATTGACTATGATCCCTAGATGGTAGAATTAGTGTTTACTCCTACCAGTGCATACAGGTCCAGCCCAGAAGGAGCTCAGGCTCCTAAAAATGGAAATTAAACCCACTTCCCCTGGGCTTTAATTATACTGAGGGCAGCCAGTGTATAGAGTAGCTGTGCCGTGCACCCAGGGGAGCATGCTTGTTCAGGTCACAGAGATGGTGGAGTCAGACCACCTTTGCCTCCGGGTCCACTGCCTCCTCAGGCATCTTACAGAACTTCTTGACTAAGCCTCAAGTTTCCTCGACCCTGAAATGAGACCGTTAATTAATATATACCCTTTCAGTGTAGTTGAACATGAAATGAGGAAATGTGTATAAAGCATATCACTTGGTACATAGTGAACTCTCCCTGTATTATAGCACAAAGGTTATGTGGCCAGGGCACGGGGAGGCCTCTAAATTCAACTGAAGAAAATGAAAAATAGTTTTTGTCCCAATTTAGTATTTGGTTCATTCATTCAGTAGTCATTTAGTTGTTACACTAATTGCATTTCTATAGTAATACAGCTGAAAAAGCACATATGAGTATCTCAGGGGGGAAAAAAAAAAAGACTTCCCGTGTGGTCCACTGGTTAAGACCGTGCACTTCCAATGCAGGGGCACGGGTTCCAGCCCTGATCAGGGAACCAAGATTGCACATGCCGCATGGCACTGCCAAAAGAAACATCCAAAAAGCCAAGTATTGGCAATATCTCATTTAACACCTAAAACAATCTTTGAATCTTTATCCTCATTTCATGGATGTATCAGCCAGGCTCTCGAAGTTGTCACATATTTCAAGTGCCTCAGTAAGTAAGTGAAGGAGCCAGGACTCAGTTAGTTTTTCTGATTCAAAGATCTGAGGTAGTATCATGGCATCTGGCAGGGATGACACAGTCAGGTGCATGGAAGGCTCAGGCCATTATGTTCATGAGTGAGGTGGGTTGTGTGGGGACCTAGGGATCACATGCCTTACCCTAGGTGGGTCACCACTGCACAGCTCCAGCCCTCTGGCTTCATCAAAAGAATCTCAGTGTGCAGTGTCTTCTGTGTTTTTAAAGTTGTCTAATTCATATTCATAGCAACTAGTTCATAATCTTTGAAACACTGTGAGCCAGACAGTGCTCATCTTTGGGCTGAGTTCAGCAAGTGGGCCAGTAGTCCACAGCGTCTGGTCTGTAAAATGTCCAGGGCGGGTCTGGGCACTATGGGGGATATTTGAGGGCACAAAGCATGTCCAGGGCCTATCCTGCTTGGCAGACCCCTAAGAGCTTGACGCAAAGCACCAGCTCCTGGGTCCCTTTCTGAATCCCCAGGCATTTGCACATGAGCCCCCATTTCTACAGAAGGCAACCTCAGTTCAGCAAGCAAGGTACTGTGACAAGGCTTTTTGGCTGTCTCCATGGCAAAGCCAAGGGGAGCTGTGGAAGAGCCCGTAATTTTTTTGCCTTGTCTAATGCTAAGTTTTACGGCCAGTGCCTGCTGATTTGGGAGCAACTAGCGCGTGTCCACGGGGTGTCCTGAGACCCAGTCCTGCCCCACAGAAATGTGAGTATAGCTACAGCTCACAGATCAGCCCCCCTCCCCAGAACAGGCCTGCCAGGATACAGTAATAACTATCATTCACTGCCTCTTGGTTCTCTTAACAGTTTTAAACCACCTGGCTGGATCTCGTGGCCTTCCCCCTCAGGATCCCCCATGTCTCTGTGAAGTCGTCCTGGAGTTAACTTCCCAGAGCAGCAGCGGCGACGACGGCAGTGGCGGCAGCAGTGGAGGGGAGCTGGGTCAGGGTGGGCATTAGATGCGGGAGGGGGGTGGTGTGCTTGCTCGCTGGGCCACAAAGCAGCAGTGGACCTGCCCCGAGGCCACATGTGCCTGGTCAGGCTGGCTTCTGATGTTCAGTCCCCTGAGCCGGGACAGATTTTTTTTTTAACGTCTTGAAACTTAAAACTCTGTGCTTGTAGGAGACTGTAACCTTTTTGTCTTTTTTTTTTTTTTTTAAAAAAAAAAAAAACAATCTCCACCTCCAGTGGCTGTGACTGGTCCCAGTGATTGTACGTTATTGGTCGCTGTGGGTCTGGGCGGGCCTGGAGCCAAAAGGCGACTACTGTTCCTCCCTGGAGCCATCCCAAGTGGGGAGGGAGGGGGGTTTCAGACTTGTGTTTCCCTCCCTCGTCCTCCTATCTCCTTAGGCTCAGTAGAAGCGGTGGGGACCCTCTACCAGCTTCCTGAGCCCTGCCTGCAGTTGGCCACCCAGCACTGGTTGGGGACAAGGGCTGAACTGGTGGCCATCAGCCACACCTAGGAGCTGGGGCCTGGAAGCAGCCTTCAGCCTCAGGGGCCGCTTCGTGCCCTCCCAGCTGGGAGGGGTCGCTGTTTCGCCTTGTCTGTCAGTGCAGTGCCTGTGCTAGAGGTGGAGAGGTGAGTCCTCCAGAGCGTCCCTGCCAGGGCCTCCTGCCTGCTCTGGCTCCTCTGCTCCCTCGCTCGCTGTACCTTTTCTTATTCTGGTGGATCCTCCCTCCCCTAATTAAAGTCTCTTTTTGCCCCTCTGGGGCTGCATGAGGTCTGTGCTCTGTGTGTATATGTGATGAAAGGAGGTGGAGGTGTTCCTTAAGACCATGTGGCAGGCACTTGGGCCTGGGGGTCCCCACCAGAGACAGCCTTGTGATTGGCCTCTGACAGTAGCCCTGCTGCTGCTGCTGCTAAGTCGCTTCAGTCGTGTCTGACTCTGGGCGACCCCATAGACGGCAGCCCACCAGGCACCCCCGTCCCTGGGATTCTCCAGGCAAGAATACTGGAGTGGGTTGCCATTTCCTTCTCCAATGCATGAAAGTGAAGAGTGAAAGTGAAGTCGCTCAGTTGTGCCCAACTCTTTGCGACCCCGTGGACTGCAGCCCACCAGGCTCCTCTGTCCATGGGATTTTCCAGGCAAGAGTACTGGAGTGGGGTGCCATTGCCTTCTCCGAGTAGCCCTGCTGGAGGACCCTAACCCGAGAGACCCATTACAGTCCAGGTTCCACCCATTTCTGAAACTGCTCTCTACCTGTATAGAGCTTTGACCCTTTTCACATAGTGAGCTCATATGGGCTAGAATGTAACAGAAATAATCCCATTTCATGGCTAAGAAACCTGAGGTATCATGAAATAGAGCAGCTTGCCCCAAATCTCCCAGCTAGTGAGCAAGAGGGTGCAATTCAGATGTAAGACATCTGCCTTTACCTATGCTGTGATACTGATCACTAGCCACATGTGGCTATGTAAATTATTACAGTTAAAAAGTTTCAAATTTATTGCCTCAGTCCCACCAGTGCTCAACACTTACATGCTACTAATGCCTATCACATCACATGGTCATAGATAAAACATTTCCATCATTGCAGAAAATTCTGTTGGACAGGATTAAATCCTCTTAGTGACACCTTGAAGTGAAGTAAAAAAAAACCAAAAACTTACATTTGGGTCCTATTATGAATTTGAGTAAATTATTTATATTCTGTGCCTCAGTTTCTTAATCTATAAAGTGGAGATAATGTCAGTCTGACACAGTACCTGTCATTACAAGTAGTGAATAAACAATGACTGATCTTTCCACCAGCCCAGTATCCAAGCTGTTGGTAACTTCCATTGTGCTGGTTGTTGGGAGGTGACATTATCCCTGTCTCAGAGAGACTTGGGGGCCAGTGGAAGTGTTGCATATGTAAATAAAGAGGTGCATTGAAGTGTTTCACGCTCACTAATGGAAGTCAGTGGGAGCCCACAGCGGGGTGTCTTTATGAAAGAGGAGGCCAAGAAAAGTTTGAGAAGGGTTGGGCTTTGCTGAGTTTCGAAGAATCTTCCATATGGCCAAAAGGGGTCTCTTGAAATAGGACAAGGTACTGTTTAAAGGAAGGAGGGGTTGGGGGTGGGGACAGCTTGGGCTGCTATCATCCCCTTTATGACATTACCTCTGTGACCTCCCCCTCCTGTCTTGCAGAATTAGGTGTGCCCTTCTGTGGGGCACACGGCCTTAGCCTAGCTTTGCAGTGATTGTTGCTCACGTGAAGGTGCGGTGAGGCTGGACATCCAGTAGAGTATGGCAGCTGCTCACTCAACCCTCACAGGACAGCAATGCCTGGGTGAGCCAGCCAGAATTCTAATTTGTTGTGGATCCATCCCCCAGAGTTCAGAGCTAAAACCAAATTTGCTGGCTGATCAGAACAGACTTGGATGGTCTCCAATCAGCCAGTCCTCTCCTGAAGGCTTACCTTTTGGGAAGCCCAGTCATCAGCCGCAGGGTTGAGAAGGGTGATCTTAGTGGTTGGGATTGACTAGGGAGGTCTGTGGAGGACGCACCTTCACTTGTATGAGCCAATGTATCAGTGACTGACAGAGCTGGGTTCCTGGAATCTGCTTGAGAGGGCATTGCTAGAGTTTGCCTCTCACACTGTCCATTTGGTACTTGCATGACTGATAGGCAACCCTTATGAGTGATGATATGGACTTGTGTTTAATAGTGTTTCTGTTTAAGAGTGGGGCTTTGTAGTCAGACCTGGGTTCCAGGGCTCTGCTGTTCGATTTAAGGCAACTAACTAACATCTTGGAACCTTATTTGTCTCACCTGTGACATTTGAGGGTGTACGTTTTCATACTACCTCCAAAAAGGTTGCCTAGTCTTGTCTTGAGGGCTGTTGCTTAACTTGTTTTTTTGGTAGATTGAAACGATACTTATTTTCTATTTCCAAGTGCTGTCTTTTTTTCGGAGGCGGGGGGAGGGGTGGGGGGTGGGGTGGGCTCTGGGAGTTCTGCCCTTTTATTTTCCCCATAATACTGTCCTGGCTTTCAAATCTACCCCCAAGGACCTTACCCAAGCTCCATCTGCCAGGAGCTGCAGATCTGGTCAGCTTCCTTTTAGTTCCCCCAGAAAAGTCCTTACCCTTTCAGGGCTGTTGCAGAGGCTCCTCTCCCTGGAATGCTGTTCCTCCCTTGGCCAACTCCTCACTTGCATTCAGTAGGTTTCAGTTTAAATGTCACGCCTTCAGAGAGGACATCATTGACCACTTTATCTAACGCATAAAACACCTGTTATTCCTCTGTTGCTTGCTTTTTGTTTCCCCTCCACCGGGCAGTAAGCGCCATGAAATCAGGGACCATCTGTAGCTTGTTCTGATCCCCAGCACCTAGCCCACTACTAGCAGGTGGTCTTCGCTGAATACTGTGGAATAACTGAAGCCCCAGGAAGCGCTGGATAAGGAATCAGGGCCCCATTAGAAACTGGCAGGGCAGCCCGTGCTCTATGCTTCCAGCTTCAGTGCCCCATTCATGACGGGTCTAGGGCAGGCAAGGCCCCGAGTTTGGCCCCGCTGGAAGTAGACCCCCCGAACCGCCACCCGAGGCCTGATTGTGCCAGGGGAATCGTTTCGAAGGCGACAAAAAACAGAGGGCGGGGCCTCAGAACGGAGGGTTCAGCTCTGGCCCCCGCAGGGCGCTCCCGCGAGACGCGGCTGCGCGCGGAGGGGAGGCGGGCTCTGGGGCTCCGGGAATGCGCGCGCGCGCGCGCGGCGAGGGTCTTATGCAGGGGCCCACGGCAGCGCTGCTTCTGAGGGCGGGGGAGTTGGGGGCCACACAGCCGGATTCCACCTCCTGGTACCGCCAGGAGGGTGGCCCAGTGTGCAGCTGGCCGCGGAAGCCTCAGCCGCTGGAGTGCCGCGCAATTTGCCCCGCCCCATGGCCCAGGGCGCGCCACTCAGAGTTCCGGCTTCCAGAGAAGGGTCCGGCGCACGGCCAAGACTGGGTCTGCAGCCCAGCCTCAGCGCGCCGGCTAAACTGCGCCCTCCAGCCCTCGACCCACGACAGCCACGCCCAGGGCGCCGAGGATCCCCGCCTCCCTGGGCCCTCGCTTACCCCGGCCCAGGAGGACGCCCCGCCCCAGGACGCTGAGGCCACTTGCGGCTCGCCCCTCCTGGCCCAAGGCTGTCTTGGGGCGGACCTGAGAATCCGGGGAACCGGAGAAGAGCGGTAGAGGATAGGCATCGGGATGCAGGGTGGAGAGAGAAGGGGTGCCTACCCCACCCCCACTCCGCATCTTTCTGCAGGTTCTCTTGTCCTTTGGCGAGGATTCTCCAAGGCGTCTCAACACATGGGCCGGCTCAGAAACGCCAAGATCCACGTGGAGAGAGCTGTCAAGGTCGGAGGGGGTTGGGGGAAGGGCTAGAAAAGGCCTGGAGGGTGGCTCACCCTGCCTCCTTGCACTATATTCTCCCCTCCTTAGAAAATAAAGAAGAAAAAACCTTGATCCCACGCCTGTCTTCAAATACTTTTCCAGTTTTCAACACCCCGTTCACAACCAAAATTCTTGGCAGAATTCAACTTCTTTATCTGGGTTTCAGTCAGCCCCCACCACTCTGGGTCCCTGTCCTTCACCACTCTCATCAGGAACCTCTCTAGTTAAGGTCACTGGTGACCGCTAAGGAGCCAGATCCACCAATCAGTCCCTTTTCTGTCCTGACCTTGGTTTGGCACCTTGTGTCATTCTGCACCAACACACCTTTCCTCTTGGCCGTCTGCACACTCCTGCTTTTCCTTTCTCCCTCCCAGGCAGCTACTTTTCGGTTGATTCTGAAGACTTCTCAGGACATTCTTGTTTCCCTGGATCCCTCTCTACACTTGTCTCCTTGGCTGTGAGTTCAATCCATCCTGCGCCCTTTTCATTCCCTCTCCAGCCCAGCCTGGCCTCTGACTGCACCGCTCTGTGGATCCAGTCCCTCGCTTGACATCTCCATCGAGGGAACATCAAAGCATTTCAAACCCATGTCTTAAACCATACTCGTCATTTTCCTGCCCAGACCCATTATTCTCCCTGCTCTTTGGTCTTTTCCATCTCCCAGTTGCTTGAGCCAGGAAATTTGATCTTTCTGTTCCCTCACCCACACATCTAATCCTAATAGCACAACTAGTCTCTATTTCCAAAAGGAATGTCAACTCCCACCTTGTTCCCATCTCTGCTGGAGGCACCTAGAGAAACCACAACAGCCTTCTCACTAGTCTCCTTTCTTCCATCCTTGCCCTCTGTTTTCCATAGGACAACAAGCCACACTTAACAGCCTCCAAGCATGTCACTCCCTCCCTTCACTTTATTGCTTCACGCTGCTCTTAATATAAAATCCAAGTTCATTCCACAGCCGTCAGTGCCTTCCACACACCTCTTAGGTCTCCCTACATTTTCCACACTCCATATACCATGGCTCTCTTCCAGTTCCTTCTGACCCCTCCAGCCTCAAGACCTTTGCACGTGCTTTTCCCTCTGCCTTAACTGCCATTTGCCCAGCTCTGTACATTTCTGGCTCCTTCTCAGCTTCCCTTGATTGATTCTCTAGATCCCCATTAAAATCCTATTTCTTGAGCTTCCCAGCCTGGATGTTAATTCCTGCTCTTGCACTTAACCACTGAGTGGCCAAGCTACTCAGTGTCTCGATGCCTCTGTTTCATAACCAGTTAAGTAGAGATTGGTTGCATGCTGGTGCTTAGCTATGTCTGACTCTTTTGTGACCCCATGGACTGTAGCCAGCCAGGCTCCTCTGTCCATGGGATTCCCAGGCAAGAATACTGGGAGTGGGTTGCCATTTCCTCCTCTAGGAGGTCTTCTCAACCCAAGGTTTGAACCCATGTCTCTAGCATCTCCTGCATTGGCAGGCGGATTCTTAACCACTGCACCACCTTGGAATCCCCAAGTGGGGATAATAGTGTCTATTAAAAATACACATTGTTGTTAGTAGTAATGTATTTAAGTGCTTAACACATAGTAAACGCTCAGTATATAGTTGCTATTATGATTATTACTATGCAGATTATTTTTCTACTTTTTTACCGTCTGTCTCTCCTACTAGAATATATAAATTTCATGAAGGCAGAGACCATAGCTGTCTGGCTCACCATTATCTCCCCTGTGACCAGCACTTAGGCTATACTTACTGAAAAAGTCTTCTGTCACCTTATAGCAGAAGAAGATCTTTATGATCCAAGGTCGCTACCCTGTGATCCGTTGCCTCTTGCGCCAAAGGGGCTGGGTGGAGAAGAAGATGGTTCATCACTTGGGTACCACTTTGCCACAACCACATAAGGATCTGGACAGCTCAGTAATGGGTGACAGTGACATGACGGAGGAAGGTGAGAAATCCCTCCCTTCCCACAAGCTGCCTGAGTCCCTTTTCTTTGTTTCCCACTGTCCCAGGTTGAGGCTTTGATGTGGGGCTGAGGGGCGGGGACTGGGGCCTTCCCACACCTGGGCTCTACATCTACAGAGGATGAAGATGAGGAGGAGGCATTCCGGCCATCACAGCTGTTTGACTTTGATGAGTTATTGGAATTTGATGACCTACATGGGAAACACGCTCTGATGGTGAGGACCCAGGGGGCTGGATAGGGGGCTGCTTCTTTCAAGAGAAAGCACTAGAGTCCAGCTTGGTGACCCCAGACAAGCCGTTTTCTAAATCTCAGTTTCCCTATCTGCGGTAAAAACAATCGGTTCTCTAAAGCCTAGGTAGGCCAGTGGAGTGGTGAGTGACACAGATGAGGCTGGCCTGGGATCAGGACTCTTTGCCAGGCTGTATCAGAAGCTGGCACAATCTCCACACCTGGTAATTCCCCTTTCCAAATAAAACCCCATAGTTCATCTTCCTCCATCCTTGGCAAGTGAAGGTTAGAAGGAAGGACTTAAAAATTTTTGAAAAAGGCTGATATGTTGGGGAGGATATGTGTGTTGAGATCAAGACGCTTGGCTT
This sequence comes from Capricornis sumatraensis, assembly GCF_032405125.1. Lineage (NCBI taxonomy): Eukaryota > Metazoa > Chordata > Mammalia > Artiodactyla > Bovidae > Capricornis > Capricornis sumatraensis. The sequence continues at coordinate 62,500,793 of NC_091078.1, read as the reverse complement.
TGAATCTTCGTACCACCACTTTCTGAGTTGAACTATCCCAAACTGCCATTATTGTCTCTCAAGTGAGGTTGAGGACTGGCAGTTCCACATGGCCCAACATTGTGAACCTGGGACAAGTCCCTGAGCCTCAGTTCCCTCATCTGTGAAATGGGGATAATGGTAGCACCTACCACATAGGGTTATGGTGAGGATTAAATGAATTGACACGGAAAGCTTAAGCACAGGCCCTGGCACATGGTGTTACTGGTTATCAGTAATCCTTCTTCCCAGAGTTCTAGGAAGGATGGGGAGAAGTGGAGCTCACGAGAAAACCTTTGTCAGATGGTCTGTGACCATCAGCTTAGAGTCACTGCCCTGCCACTAAGTCACTAATGACCAAGACCCAGAACAAGGTGTGGCATTCAGTTGTGGGCTTTAGTCACACCCTAGGGGCACCTGGTTGAAAGAGCTGCAAGCCTGCCTGCTCTCTGCTCACCAGCGTGTGCCCCAAAGGGAAGAGATGTCTTTTCTTAACTTACAAAAAGATGACGTGAGCTAGAGGACCCCTTGGAAGGATATTTTCCCTCCATTCACCCACCTTGCTCAGCATGGCGGGGAGAAGCTTCCTCAGATCTTGTGGTGCCCACATCAACCTTGCCTGTCTCCTCCCCTCTCCCCAGTCACGTATGGTTCGGAACGAGATCCCCTACTTCATCTGGACTACTCGTCGGGACATCCTGGACTGTCGCTTCCTCTCCAAGGATCAGATGATAAACCACTATGCTCGGGCAGGCTCCTTTACCACAAAGGTGAGCTCTTCAGAGCGCAGGCATGGCAACTGCCAACCCTCACCCCCGCCAGCTCTTGGGCTGGCAGTCCCTTTTTCTGCTCTTCTTGTCAGTGAGAGTTCTCAGGAGGTGGGGAGGTACATGATTCAGTGGGATTTGAACACACCTGGGTTCAAATCCAACCTGTGCAGCATGTCAGGCACATATAGACATGGTGACTAAAATAGACTCCAGGAGCCAAATGGGGTCTGGAGTAAGAACAAACACCATGGCCAATGATTGTGAGCAGGAGGACCCTTCTCTCGTAAGCAGAGACTGTCTGGCTGATGGTTCTATTATATCGTGTCTTGGTTAACTGACTTCACCTCTCTGAGCCTCAGGCTCTCTTCTTTAAGTGAGAATTCCAGTAAGACCTATCCTCTAGGGTTACGGCAAGAATGATAGGCTTTATAATTGGGACCTGCTGTTCTATTATTAGTGTGGACTGGGAAGGATTCCTCAAAGAGGCAGGTTTTTAAGGATCCAAAGGGTGGCTTGGAAGGATGCGGGGCATTCTGGACAGAGGGAGCCACATGAGCAGCACGTGGAGGTGAACATGAGCCTAGCAAGTGGGGCAGAGGCTCTGAGCCTGTCCACGCAGCATCCCCTTGAGCTCTCTGGGTGGGTGCCCAGTGTGGAGAGTCCCTTGGAGGCCCCTTGGGCAAGTCCCACCCAGCCCCCTCAGCAGCTGACTCCATAGGTGGGTCTGTGTCTCAATCTCCGGAATTTGCCGTGGTTCGATGAGGCTGATGCCGACTCCTTCTTCCCGCGCTGCTACCGCCTGGGGGCTGAGGATGACAAAAAGGCCTTCATAGGTAAGGAGATACCAGCCCCATGCCTAGCCCCTCAAGCCAAAGGAGGAGGGCTAAAGCCCTGGCTGGTGTTGGAGAGCAAAGGGCCTGTCTCATGCCCTCATGTGTCCCAGCAGATTTCCGTCTCCATCCCCAACCCTCATCTTTCCCTTATGTGCCTCTCTTAATGAGGCCCCTACCTTGGTCACCCCAGACCTCCAGAAGAGCTGATGTAGTTTATCTTATTTTCTAGAGCAGGTTCTAAAAGTTGGTCACCTAGTTGAGTTTGGAATCCAGAATAAGTTCCAACCCCCTGTCAGATTCCACTGACTAGATTGGGTTCCAAGTCTAGTTCCAAGAAAAGTTTCTAGACTTTGGGGCTCACAGACAGAGTAGGCTATAACTCCAGCACACGCTCTAAATTCAGGTCAGAATTTGGATCCACATTAGACGCTAGGTTTAAATTAGTCTCCAAATCCTTTATAGATTTGGGGCCAAAGTCTGGTTCTCAGGCTAGAATAAGTATTAAAAGTGGATCAGGACATTGTAAATCAACTATACTTCAAATAAAAAAAAAATAGAAAATCACACACATACACAATTAAAAAAAAAAAAAGGTGGATCAGGAACAGAGGAGGAGAAATCAGACAGCAGAACCAAGCAAGATTCTGAAGGTGGAATATGAGCCAAGTCAGGTCAGATTCTGGGGCTCGTTCCACAGTTGAAACAGAAGCCAGGTTCTAAGTGGGGTAGAGCCAGAAACGGTAGTCAGGTTCCGGATCCAGAGTGGGACAGGTCATGATCAGGTTCCGGAACCAGAACAGGACTGGAGCCTAGGGGCTGAGGAGGGTATCCCCTGCCCCGGGAGCAGAGGACTTCTGGCTGACAGCTGCCCGCAACGTTCTCAAGCTGGTGGTAAAGTGCGAGTGGAAGTCAAACTCTGTCGATGAAGGAGAGGCCCCAAGTAAGTACTGTGGTCACTTCTGCTCCCCTAACCATTGATCCTCCCACCCAGCACACCTCACCCATCTGTCATGGTATTTTTCTCATCCGTCTGCCCATCCACCACCCTTTCCTACCCACTCTTCCATACATCTCCCCTTCTCTCTGTCCACAGTCTGTTCACCCATCTGCTTACCTACTTACCCACCCATCTCACATTCACCTACCCATCCACCCATCCATCCATTCATCCGTCCCCCGACTGTCAATCTGTTCATTCACCTACTTTTGTCAACTCCACATTGCCTATCCATCCACTCCACCTTGCTGCCTATCTACCTACTTACGCTTCCACAGACCCGCCTCCCCATCCATGTACTTCTTTTCCATCCTGCCATCCACCACTTAATCTATCTTCTGGCCCATCCACTCATCATTCTTCTGTCACGCCCACCCACTTACCCACATGTCTTCCTATCTGCTTGTTAATTGGCCTACTGCCTCGCTCAGTCCTCCGATGGGCCTGGCATGTGGCAGAGTGCTCTAGAGAGGACAGACTTAAGAGGACATGGCCCATCCCTGCCTGTGGGGAGCTCAGATCTGTGAGGAGAGGCAGCAGTAAAACCATAGTTTCATGTAGTCTGAGGACCCCTCGTGCCATGTGAAGGGGGACGCAGAGAGTCTCTCCCTACTTGTTGGCTCAACCAGTTGCTGCCCCTTTCCCTTTCTGGACTTAGCTCCTACCTCAGAGCTTCCATCCTGTATCCCAGAGTCCTATCAGCCAGAGTTCCCAGAATTCTTCAGGGATTTGGTGAAATGAGAGGCAGCTCTGCTGTGAGCAGAAAGTCCCTGGCTCTTCCAGAGGGAGACCTCCCCATGGCTGTCTCCTGGGTGTGTCAGGAGCAGGGGCTCAAGGGGCCTCAGGTGTGTCAGAGCTCCCAAGCACAGAGAGGCTGCAGGTGTGTCTGCTGGGACTCTAGGTGCTGAGATGCTTTGGGGACATTTAGGGTGGAGCCCAAATAAATGACAGGTCCTGCACAGTGAGGGGCAAGGACGCGCACTGAGGCCACAGGTGAATTTAGAACAAAGCCCCAGGTGAGTGGCAGGTCCCACAGCAGTAGGAGCTGCAGGTGTATTTCAGGTGAAGTCACGGGTAAGTGACAGGCCTTGGGGCAGTGGGAGCTGTGGAGTGTGGAATAGTGACAGCCCCCACCTCTATCCCATCTTTTCAGGAGACAAGCAGCCGAAGAAACAGGAGAAGAAGCCAGTGTTGGTGTCCCCAGAGTTTGTGGACGAGGCTCTGTGTGCCTGCGAGGAGCACCTTAACAACCTGGCACATATGGACATCGACAAGGACGTGGAGGCCCCGCTCCACCTGAGCCCTGAGGGCTGGTCCCTCTTTCTCCAGCGCTACTACCAAGTGGTCCAGTGAGTGCCTCTGCAGCCCAGGGTATGGGGCGTGCTCTCAGGCAGCTTTCATGCTCCCAGCTAAGGGTCAGGGACAGAAGCTCTCTGTCGAATACCCACCGCCCCCAGCTTCTCCCCAGTCTCACTGTTTTCATTCGCTCTACTGTTCTCCTCCAGAACCCTCAGGAGTTCTCACTGGCTTCATATTAGGGTCCAAACTACTCTTCCCCAGATCTCGGTGTAGCATAGTCACTAAAATCATGGCCTGTGTTGTCAGACAGATCTGAGTTCAAGTTCTGCCTTTGCTCTTTCCAAGCTCTGTGACCTTGGGAATCTCACTAACCTATCTGATCTTTGCTTTTCTCAAATGCAGAATAGGTTTAAAAATAATGTTCTGCCTCAAAGGTGGGATTAGACAGGATAATTTTTATGATGTGCTCAGCATTGACTCATAGTATTCATTCACAAAGTAAGACTCGGTTAAGTCATTTAGATTTTATCCTGGAAGCCAGCATTTTGCAAAGCCTATTATATATCATGCCAGTTCTATATGCTGAAATGGAGTTTATGAAAAAAGGGTTTTGTGGTCAGTCACATTTGGAAAACACTGGGTTGAACAAAGTTAAAATAGGTTTCCTTGATGCAGGACTTTTCAGAAGATGGTGTAAACTCCCAAGAGGGACAGAGTGTGCAGTGTATCCTGTACTTATGTGACCCCAGCCCCCTGCCCCAAGAATGCTTAGTGGTTGTATTTGCAGGACACATTTTGGGGAAGGGTTCTTGAGCAGAGGAAAGGAGTATTGAGATGGGTCTGGGCCTGTTGTAGGGAGATGCTGTTCAGTACAGTGTGCAGGAAAAACTGGCAGGAAGAGGGCCTGAAGGCAAGAAAACACTCAGCATTTACTGAGCCCTTCCTATGTGCCAGGCATCGTGCCAGACCCCAGAAATGAAGCAAAATCCGTGCCCTCAGGAGCAGACAGCTCAAGGTGGGAGACTTGGAGCAAGTCAGGGGGAGGGCTAAAGGCCTCAAGTGGCGTGGTGTTAGAATAGAAAGGAACAGACAGATTTAATGATTGATAGGGGAGACTGAAGAACTAGTAAATGAACTTTGAAACCCACATCATTGATGAATAATTCATTTGTATCTTTTTTTAAACATTATAGAATGAAAACTAGGTGATCCCATACTTTCCCCTTAGCTGCCAGAAAACATAAAGCTGCCCTTCTGAAATTAAGAATCACTGGGGGACTTCCCTGGTGATCTGGTGGCTAAGACTCCAAGCTCCTGATACAGGGGGCCATGGTTCAGCCCCTGGTTAGGGAACTAGATTCCACATGCTGCCGCTAAAAGAGCCCACATGCCACAGTGAAAGCTAGTAAAACCGAGTACAGCCAAATAAATTTAAAATATTAAAAAAAGAAAAAAAGAATCGTCAGGACTGAGTTATAAGAGTCGGTGGAAATCATGTCAGTCCTTTGCATTTCTGGATGTGGGGCAAGTTGAGGGCTAAAGGAACCTCTCAAAAGCAGGATTAGGAAATTTCCCTGGTCATCCAGTGGTTAAAACTCTGCTTCCAGTGCATGGGGTGCAGGTTCAATCCTTGCTCGGGGAACTAAGATCCCACATGCTACATGAAGCAGTCAAAAAAAAAGTTAATTAAAAAAATCAGGATTACATAAAATATTACCTCATGTAACATTGCACTGAACTGTTAGATTATTAACATTAATTAAGTCAATATTTATTGCTACTTCTCAGCTTTTAAAAACAAATCCACAACTCACCAGCCAGGCTTTTTTTTTTTCCCGTCCCCTGACCACCAGGTCCACTTTCCACAGAACTACTGGGTTTTCTTTTTTTCCACTAAATATAAAATCATCCTGTCGTGTTGAATATGCTTTTTCAAATTGCACGTGTCCCTGCCACTGCCATGTGACACTTTCCTGGGCCAGATCACAGATTTGCTCAGTATATTCTTTATGGCCATGGCCACAGAAACGTTTCCAGCAAACCTTGTGGAAATAGAAGAGCCAGGATTCATGTGTGAAAAGGAGGCCTTGCCCAAGACCCCTCCATCTTTTTGTCCTTGTTCCCAGCACTGCCCAGCTGCCACTGCTATGCCAGCCTTACTAACAGAGATAAGTTCTCTGTGGCTGGAGACATCCAAGAGGCTCCAGCCTCTTTAACATCCGAGAGATGTTAAAAGAGAGGTTACCATCTAGCGGAGGCTTCCTTCCTGTTCAGTCAAAAGAAAAGAAATGGGAGAGTTTGGCTGAGGCTGCCAACCTGGGATATTTTGTGACTTGGTTTAGTTGAGGACATTTCGTGTCATGTAGGGATCAGGTTCCTCTTTGTCCCTGAACTCTTATCCATACAGCCCAGTCGCTGCCAGAGACTTCCTTTTCCAATCATTCATTCATTTAACAAACTTCTAGGGAGAACCTAATAAGTGCTGGGGTACTACTTGGGGACAGGAGTATAACAGAGAATAACAACTATAGAAAGTATTCCTGGTCTCATGGAGCTTGCATTCCAGTGAGCAGAGACAGGCAATGACCAAATAAGTGTAGGTGTCAGGTGGTAAGTGACGGGAAGAGAAATCTAGGAGATGTATGATATAGTTGTGCAAGAAAAGAATTAGATGAGGAAGGGGCCTGCCTATCCACCAGTGTTAGGTTAAAGATTAAGAGAGGAGTGAACCGCCAAAAACACTTGTGGATGAAAGATTCAGGCAGGCTAGAGTTTGCATCCTGGCTCAGCCTCTTAACTCAGTGTGTGACCTTGGGCATATCATTTAACCCTGCAAGCTTCAGTTTATACTTCTCTAAGATGGGATCAATAACATCTCCCTAAAGATGGATTAGTGATAATGTATGTAAAGCCCTTGGCACAGTGCCTGGCATGTAGAGGTGTCTCATCATTTGATGCTGGTGTGATTAAATTCTGCCAAAGAGCAGTTTTAATATAATAGAGAGAGAGGTGGTGGCAGAAGGTAGAGTATTGGAGTCGGAGGGGTTACGGTAGGTAGAAGTCCCATTCCAGCAGTTGGGGACGATGCCCTGGGCAGGGTGGATCTGGGGCACAGCCTGAGGGTGGGGGTGGAGGATTGGGAGAGCCCTGTCTGGGTCTCAAGGGGAAGGGTGTGACTAAAGCTGGTGGGACCATGGCCAGGGGGCTTGTGTCTCCCCTTGCCTTGTTCACCAGGATGCCCCCGGGCCCAGCCCTGTCCAAGTCCCATCATCTCCCCACAGCGAGGGGGCAGAACTCAGGTACCTCGACACTCAGGTCCAGCGCTGTGAGGACATCCTGCAGCAGCTGCGGGCTGTGGTGCCCCAGATGGACATGGAAGGAGATCGCAACATCTGGATCGTGAAGCCGGGAGCCAAGTCCCGTGGACGAGGTGGGGGTCTGCCCCTGCTACCTGTACCAGCACCCTACACCCTCCCCAACCACAGGCTTGGGAGGTTAATAGTACAGCCTCTGTTGGAGCCAAACTGCCTAGATTCGAATCCCAGCTCTTCTACTGATGAGCTGTGTGACCTTGAGGAAGTTATATCACCTCTTTGAACCTCAGTTCCCTCATCTGTGAGAGTTGATGATAATACCTCCTGTGAGGCCAGGATTAAATGAGGTAGTGCATGTACTGCTCAGCACGGTGCCAGGCACAGTAGCCACCCCATGAATGTTGGCTGCTGTGATGACGATAGGGCTTCCCTGGCAGCTCAGCAGTAAAGAATCCACCCGCCAATTCAGGAGATATGGGTTCAATCCTTGGGTTGGGGAAATCTGCTGGAGAGGGAAGTGGCAACCCACTCCAGTATTCTTGCCTGGGAAATCCCATGGACAGAAAAGCCTGGCGGGCTACAGTCCATGGCTTTGCAAAAGAGTTCGGACATGACTTAGCAACTAAACAACATGATGATACCAGCGCCTCCTCTCCTGCCCTGAGAGTTTAGGTTAATGCTTTAGGCAGGCCTGGTGGTACTCACTGCAGTTACTTGCCGTCTAAGGGCTCTCCGATTTGACTTATGCATCCTTGTGAGGTGTAGAACAGTGGTTAAGGGTGTGGATGCTGAGAGCTGAGCCAGACTTCCTTGGTTCAAACCCAAGCTCTGCTCCCTAATATTTGAAAGACCTGGGGCAGGTCAGTTAACCTCTTCTGTGCCTCATTTTCATCCTTGGTAAAATGAAGCCAATAATACCTACCCAAGAGGATTACATGAGTACATTATGGAAAGTGCTTCGATCCTATACTTTTAGAGTAACTGCTATGTAAGTGCTATAATTTTTAGCCACTATTTTGACTGCTCAGCATGAATGGAATTTGAACAGGGCACCCAGCAGGCTGGGATCGTGCATCAGCCCAGCCTTTAAAAGATCGTTAAGGACTTCTAAGATGTAAAAAACAGATTTTTGGCAGCGGATCACCCCACATACTGCCCTTGGGAGAATTTGTTCATGTCCTAGTGAAGCTGTCGCAGCGTCACACACTGTGGGACACTCTCGGGATGTCTCTCTAAAACTAGCATCATAGTCTTTTCTTCTTCTACGTTGGAAATCGTTTTGTTGGTCTTTCCCAGGTTTGAAAATACATATTTGTTATTAAAACAAGACCAGACAGTACAGAAACGTGGAAGAAACTAAGGGAACCTTTGATTTCACTGAGATAACTACTGTTTACCTTGTGGTGTGTTTCTATACTCTCGTCTATGCGTGTTGGGTGTTATGTGTGTTTTATTCTAAATAAGAGCATACTATGTAGCTTCCTTTTTTCATTATCTTTTCATATCAGTGAGTATTACTTACTGTTTTTCACCTTTATTTTTTCTTAATAGAGCTTAGAGGTCACTCCACTTCCATACATCTAGATCTGCTTCCCCCTGCCCCCCATTTTTAGTTTATTGTTAGAGTCACTTTCAAACATACACAAAAACAAATAGAACAGTACAGTGAGTTCCAGTGTATTTCAACATTTTCTCTCCATTTTTAGTAAAACTTGATTGAAATATGTATACAGTCCCCTTCATTGACAAGGGCACACATTGTGAATATACAACTCAGTGATTTGTCACATAGGGAACACACTCATGGAAACAGCATCCAGATTACAAAATAAAACATTACCTTTACCCTCGAGGGCCCTGTGCTACCTCCTGGTCTCTGCCTCCCTCCAGTGGAAGCCCTTATTCTGACATATAATACCATAGATTAGTGTTGCCTGTTTTTGAAATTTTATATAAAAGTACAGTATATACTTTCCTACCTCATTCTATCTTATAGCTGCACAGTCTAATCTTGTTTATATGTACTCTCATGGTTTTACTTAATCCTTTTCTGATGGATATTTAGATGGCCATCAGTTTTTTCCCTATTTATTTGATTATTTATTGGTTAATTGCTGTTAGCAACACTGATGAATATCTTGTGCACATATCTTTCCATTTATAGTAGTTTTTACACTTATTTCTTTAGGATAAATTCCTAAAAGTGAAATTCCTGGGTCAGAGGTCATGAACAGTCTCAATCTGTGGCTACATAAGTCATCATCATATTGGGAATATTAGTCATCAGTCTGGGCTTTTGGGAAAGAATCTGGCCTGGGAACCAAGCATAAGTTGTTCTGTGCCATTGGCAGGCAGTCAGACTGTTTGGAGGACCAAGCAGTGAAGAAATAAGATTGATTTTTAAGTGTAGGTGTCAGTCTGCAGTGTGATTCTCACTGTAGACCCTTGAACAGCATGAATGAACTGCATGGGTCCACATGTAAGCAGATCCTTTCACTTTGTACCTACTTTAGTACTGCATGACCTATGGTTGAATCTGTGGATGCAGAACCATGGATACGGAGGACCTACTGTAAAGTTATACAATAATTTTCAACTGTTCAGAGCGTTGGCACTCCTAATCCCTGCGTTGTTCAGCTGTATTTATCAGCATTAAAACGCCTTAATTAGCGTAAGATGCTTAACTTCACTTGTTATAAAACAGATAAAATTAAAAGATACCATTCTACCTAGGAGAATGGCAAAAATAAATCATCAACAGTGTCGGTAGTATGTGGGCAAACACACAATCTCATACACTCTTACTCGGAGTGCAAGTTGGTAGAACGTCTTTGTTCTGTAAAGTGAAAAAATGTACAAACCCTTTTAGCCAACAAATCTATAATTAGAGATGTTTTTCACAGGTAACTAATAATGATGATGAGTTAACATTTACTGAATGCTCACCAAGTGCCAGGCACTGTTCCAGTTCCTTAGGATGTTTAAATGCATAGAATGCTGTGCAGCTGAGGCACACACAGACTCTGCCATAACTTGGGTGCCCATCCATAGGACCTGGAAGCAGCACCTGGCTTCTTTGGATCAGGAGATGTGTGTTGTTGTTGTTGTTTTTAAATTGTGTACCCTTTTGTACTGCCTGCTTTTTGCCTCTGCTCTTTTATATTCTGTTATTATGAAAAACTAATCAAAGTCATATATGTATATGGTTTTAAAAAGACCCAATACTGTTTAAATTTTTATATGTACATATATTCCTTTCCATCATCAAAACTGGTTAATTAAAAAAAAAAAATCCTTGGCAGATTCTCAGCTTTCCCAAAGAGAACATGGAGAAAGGCAGACTTACCCACTCGGGCCTGTCAGTCCTTAGGGAATGCGAGCTTAGGATGAACTGTTCATAATCCGCTAGCCCATCTCCCAGCCGAAGCCTGGCCTGACCCCTAACCAGCCCTGTTTCCCCCTTAGGTATCATGTGCATGGACCACCTGGAGGAAATGCTGAAGCTGGTGGACTGCAACCCCATGATGATGAAGGACGGCAAGTGGGTGGTGCAGAAGTATATCGAGCGGCCCTTGCTCATCTTTGGCACCAAATTTGATCTGAGGCAGTGGTTCCTGGTGACCGACTGGAACCCACTTACTGTGTGGTTCTACCGTGACAGCTACATCCGCTTCTCCACACAGCCCTTCTCCCTGAAGAACCTGGACAAGTGAGCCCTGCCCCGCCCTCAGCCCCCTCAGTCCCATGAGCTCCTAATCTAATCTGGGAGCTGGCAAGGAACAGTGCTTTCAGTGCAGTGCTGGGCTCCGAACACAGCCTCTGCAGGCAGGCAGGCCCATCCATCCACCCATCCTTCCACCCAGCAGATGCCTACAGCACGTGTACCCTGAGCCATTCACCATTCTAGGCGCTTGGGACACAGTAGTGAATGAAACAAACCCAGCCCTCAAGAGTTCACATTCCAGCAGGGAGAAACAGACAAGCCGTGAACATAATCAGTAAAATCATCAATGGGTTAAAAGGTGATATGTGTTATGAGAGAAAAGATATAGAGCAGGGTAAAGGGGGATCCGGAGAAACAGAGAAGCAGCATTCACTTGGGGGTGAGTGGAAGCCTGTGGAGCCCTGGATTCAAATTCCTGTTTTGCAGCTTCCAAGCTCTGTGACTTGGGTCGAGTGGAACCCTGTTTAAGCATCAGTCACCACCATCTGTAGAATGGAGCCAGTGACACGGAGCTCAGAGCTGTTGGTTAACTGAATGCTTGCGTGTGACGAACGCCAAGCACTTCATGTATATTATCTCAGACGTTCATGAAAACCTGGCCAAGTGGGTACTGTTACTACCCCCATCTTTTACATGTTGAAAGAAGCATGCAGGTTAAATGAGTTATATAGGATTTTACCAGTCATCAATGAAGCCAGGACTTGAGTGCATGTCTTGGTGATTACAGGCCCTGTACTCTGAGCTACCTTCTTCCAGGCACTGGGAGAGTTAACTGTGACACTGTCACAAAGCACGTGGCACTGTGGCCCCATATTTAGTACCCTCAGAGAGGCCCTGAGCACAGACTGGCAGTGGCCCTAAAAGATGGTGATGAGGATTTTGCCAACTCAAGCTGCACAGTTTGGTGTGGGCAGGACTGGTTCCGGGGTTTGCCTGCCCTCCCCATGTCTGGGTGGGTGGGGCAAAGGGAGCCAGCCCTCAGCTTCCTGCTCCCTGTCCCAGCTCTGTGCACCTGTGCAACAACTCCATCCAGAAGCACCTGGAGAATTCATGCCACCGGCACCCACTGCTGCCCGCAGACAACATGTGGTCAAGCCAGAAATTCCAGGCCCACCTGCAGGAGACGGGGGCCCCGAACGCCTGGTCCACTGTCATCGTGCCCGGCATGAAGGCCGCAGTGATCCACGCCCTGCAGACCTCCCAGGACACCGTGCAGTGTCGGAAGGCCAGCTTCGAGCTCTACGGTGCTGACTTTGTGTTCGGTGAGGACTTCCAGCCCTGGCTGATCGAGATCAATGCCAGCCCCACCATGGCACCCTCCACAGCTGTCACCGCCAGGCTCTGTGCCGGTGTGCAGGCAGACACCCTGCGTGTGGTCATCGACCGGCGACTGGACCGCAACTGTGACACGGGGGCCTTCGAGCTCATCTACAAGCAGGTGAGGTGGCCAGGCCCAGGCAGGACCCAGGGAGGCCTCCCTGTAGTAAAGCTCAGGGCTCTGCAGTCACACAAACCCAGTTTGGGTCCTGGTCTTGCTGCAGTGACTGGGTACAGCCACTCCACCCTCTTGAGCCCCCATTTCCCTGTCTGTAAGATGGTCATGCTGTTACCATCTTTTTCCTGGGGTTTGGGGGATGAAATGAGTCAGTGTGTTGGATAATACTTCTAGAGGCTGGTAGCATACTGTTATAAGCATAGACTCTGAAGCCTCCCTGGATTCAAATCCCTGCTCAAATAAATAACTTCCTCTTCCATGAGGTTCCAGTAAAACAGAAGCCCTCAAAATTATAGAAGCTCTACTGTTAACCAAAAGGCCTTGCATGTCTGTCTTTTCACTCAAAATGTGTTCAAGACTGAATCTTGAGACCTATAGGTATACTCTTGGGATGCTTAAAAGATGTGTAGCTGCCTTAAAGGGCCTAATAGGCATGGCTTGGATTTCTCTGAAGTTTTCTGTTTGTGTCTTTTTAGATATCATTGACATACAACATTTTTAGTTTTAGATGTACAACATAAACAGTATTTACAAATTTGAAAAGATCACCACCATAGGTCTAGTTAACATATATCATCAGTTACAAGAATTTTTTTCTTGCATGAGAACTTTTAAGATCTACTTTCTCAGCAACTTTCAAATATACAACATTATTAACTATAGTCATGATTCTATACATGACTTATATATTTGTAACTGAAAGTTTGTAATTTTTTATTCCCTTCACCCATTTTGCCCACCAATCAGCTATCTGTTCTCTGTATCAGTGAATTCAGTTTGTTTTTTATTTTAGATTCTGCATATAATTGAGATCATACGGTATTTGTTTTTCTCTGACTTATTTAACTTAGCATGACCCATGGTCTGTCCATGTTGTCACAAATGTCAAGATTTCATTATTTTTGTTTATTTTTTTGGCCGCTCCACAGGGGATCTTAGTTCCCCAACCAGGGACCAAACCAGTGCCCCTGCAGTTCCCCAACCAGGGGCCAAATCTATGCTCCCTGTAGTAGAAGCACAGGACTGCCAGGAAGTCCTGAGATTTTCTTCTTTTTAATGGCTGAGGAATATTCCATCATATTACAGGTACACATTTTCTCTGTTCATCTGTCAGTGGATGCTTAGGTCACTTCCATATGTCGGTCATTATAAATAGAGCTGCCATGAACATGGGCTTGCAGATATCTTTTCAAATGGCTTTTCATTTCTTTTGGGTAAATACCCATAAGTGGAATTGCTGGATTGTATGGTAGCTCTGACATTAACTTTTTGAAGAACATCCATACTGTTTTCCATAGTGGGCACACCAATTTATCTTCCCACCAACCTGCAAAAAAGTTCCCTTTTCTTTACATCCTTGCCAACCCTTGTAATTTTTTGTCCTTTGGATGATAGCCATTCTGCCAGGTGAGAGTGATATCTCATTGTGGTTTTGATTTGCATTTTCCTGATGATTAGTGATGCTGAGTACCTTTTAATGCACCTGTTGCATGTATCTGTATGTCCTCTTTTGAAAAATGTCTATTCAGATCCTCTGTCCATTTTTTAATCAGATTGTGTTTATATATTTTGGGGACCTCTGTGGCAATCCAGTGGTTAAGACTTCACACTTCAGTGCAGGGTGTGTGGATTTGATCCCCAATTGGGAAAACTAAGATCCTGCATGCCTCATGGCATGGGGGGGGGGGGGGGTGGGGAAAGATTGTCTTTATATCTTTGTATGTTATTAACCTCTTACAAGTGATTTGCATTTTCTTCCATTTGGTAGGTTGTCTTTTGATTTTGTTGATTTCCTTTGATGTTCAGAAGATTTTTAGTTTATTTGTGCTTTTGTTGCCAAATCCAAAAAATCATTGCCAAGACTGAGTTAAGGAACTTCCTGGCTGTTTTCTTCTAGAAGTTTTATGGTTTAAGGTCTTATGTTCAAGTCTTCACTCCATTTGAGTTGATTTTTCTATATGGTGTAAGATAGTGGTTCAGGTTCTTTCTTTTGCATGTGGCTGTCCTGTTTTCCCAACACCACATATTAAGAGACTGTATATTCATGCCTCCTTTATCATGACTTAATTGACCACAAATGTATGGATTGATTTCTGGGGTTTTAATTTTGTTCCACTGATCTGTGTGTCTGTTTTTATGCCAATATCATACTGTTTTGATCACTATAACTGTGTAATACATTGGTTTGGCCAAAAAGTTCATTTGAGTTTCCGTGTATGCTTGCAGGAAAAAAAAAACAAATGAACTTTTTGGCCAACTCAATAGTCTGAAATCAGGAAGTGTGATGCCCCCAGCTTTGTGCTTTCTCAAGATTTCTTCAGCTATTCGGAAGTCTTAAGTGATTCCGTACATCTTTGGGAATTGATTTCTCTATTTTTGTGAAAAATATCATTGGAATTTTGATAGGGATTGCATTGAGTCTATAGATTCCTTTGGGTGTTATAGACATTTTAATAATATTAATTCTTCCATTCCATGAGTACAGAATATTTTTCTATTTATTTGTGTCATCTTCAGTTTCTTTCATCAGTAGTGTACAGGTCTTTCACCTCCTTGGTTAAATTTACTCCTGGTATTTTATTTTCTCTGATGTCCTTTAATCTCTTTAAGTTAGAACAGCTCCACTGCTTTTTTTCCCACCCATGTTTGGATCTTTTGAAGGCCCCAGACTGGTTGTTTTATGGAACTGTCCCACATTCTGGATTTATCTGATTGTTTCCTCATGGTGGTGTTTAACTTCTGTTATCTGAATGTCCTATAAACTAGAAGTTAGGTCACACAGCTTGATGAGGTTCAGATTACACATTTTTGTCAAGAACACTTGAGAGGTGATACTGGGGGCCTCATACAGCATCACGAGGCACCCATTGTCAGAGTGTCTCGTGATTGGTGATGCTAAGTCTGACTGTGCAAGTAAGGTCATGCTACGAGACCTCTGCATGGTAAGTTGGATCCTGCTCTTTGCAGTGATCATTTTCTTTGTAAGGTCATTCTTTGGCAGCGTGCAGATGACACATTTTCCTGTCATCCTTTTCACCTACTTGTTTTGATATCCAGTTTTGATTCTTGCCTGTTCTGTTAGAGTCACAGAATGGTACATTGCTATTTCTATCATTCTTTCTGCATTTATGAGCTGAGATTCTTCCATAAAGATGAGTTTTTCTGTATCAACTGGGCTTCCCATGAGCTCTGATATCTGTATTTTTTTAAACTGAAGTATAGCTTATTTACAGTGTTGTATTAATTTTCCTATACAGAGTGATTCAGTTATACATATACATACATTCTTTTTCATATTCTTTTCCTTTATGATCTGTCCAAGGATATTTACTGAATGTAGTTCTCTGTGCTATACAGTAGGACGTTAATATCGGTAAATTTCTAAAGCATTTATTTATTCATTAGGCTCCATCATGTCTTAGTTGTGGCATGTGGGACCTCCATCATCTCCATTATGTCTTGAGGATCTTTCGCTGCAGGGCACAGATTCTCTAGCTGTGGCGTGCAGGCTCAGGAGTTGCAGTGCAGGGGCTTAGTTGTTCCATGGCGTGTGGAATCTTAATTCCTTGACCAGGGATTGGACCCATGTCCCCTGAATTGCAAAGCAGATTCTTAACCACTGGACCACCAGGGAAGTCTCTCGATATCTGTATTTTTAACAAGCTCCGAATGACACTGATGTTTAGATGGGTTCTAATCAGGATCTGTTGATGACATGGAAAACCCCTCAGCCTAGCCCTAGGTTAACAGGAGTGTTCCTAACAAGATGCAGGGGCTCTTCTGTGTCCAGTGCAGGAAGTACAGCTCGGCTTAATAAGAACTGAACATGGTCCAGGAGCTCCTTTCTTGGATCTTTCTCTCTGCCTCCCTCTGTATATTTGCAACGTCATTCTCTCCACAGAAAGCCTTCTTTAAGGTTCTGCTTCCCTTGGTTCAGATGAGAATTTAGGCAGGCTCCAGGCCTCTTATCTGTCTGGGTGTTGTAATTCACATGCTCTCAGCAGGGAATCTGGCTCATCTCAGGAAGCTGTCCATTGACAGCAGCCGGTGGAGGAGCATTCCCGGCCAGGGAGTTGAGGAAGGCAGGCGGGTGGAGGGGTGAAGGTGGGGGCCTGGCTAAGACTGCCCCCCATTCCTCTGGTTTATTCATCTCAGGGGCTCTGTGACCCTCCAGGTACTGATTCAGACCCCTTAGAGGATAGAGACGGGCTTTGCATTTCTCAGCCCAGAAATGTCTCCTGACCAGGTGTCCCAGAAGTGAATTCCATCTACCCCTTCCCTAAGTCTTTCTAGACCTAGGATTCTAGCACCATGGTCTGAGCAGGCCTTGTTTCCCCTTCTTCCCCACAGCCTGCTGTGGAGGTGCCCCAGTATGTGGGTATCCGGCTTCTAGTAGAGGGCTCTACCATCAAGAAGCCCCTGGCGATGATGAGTCACCGGCGGATGGCCGTCCGCCCAGCCCTCCCTCACCTGCTGGCCCCAAGAGGCTCTGGGGAAAGCAAGGACTCAGGAAGCCCCATCCACAGGTCAGCTTCTAGGAAAGTTGCTGGGGCCAGAAGCCTGGGGCACACTGAGAAGCCAGATTCCACTGCCACCACCTCAGCCCCTGGAAAGGGGAAGAAAGGCAAGGCGAAAAGTGCCACAGCCCAGGTCCACCCCAATCTCCGGAAGTGGGACACCCCCAGCACGAGGATGAGCTGCATTTTTACCATGACCTTAGCTAGCAGGGACAGGCATCCCCACTCTTTGAACAGATTGCCATTGAGTCTGAAGAACCCTCAGGCCCTGGGTAAGACCCTTCCCCCCAAACACCCCAGGGCCTCAAGACAACTTCTTCCTGTTCTCCAAGCCGCTCCTAACCACCTGGGTTTGCCCCCACCCACAGCCCCACCAGAGAGTCACCGGTAGTAAGTAAAAGCTACCACTTACAAAGTATTTTTAAAAACTGCACAACTGAATGACTGTGATCCACCCCCCGCAAAGTAGTCACGTGGTGAGGCAGTTGTACTCATTTGGAAGATGCCAGGACTCAGTCCCAGGTTGGTCTCACGCCAGAGCCCCAACTTTTCCTGCTGTAGTATTCTGTCTTTGCTGCCGTGCAAAGTTGCCTCTGGGGAAAAGGAACTAATATCTGTACAGCACATAACAGTTGAAACTGTGTCACTACCTGACCAGCTCCTTTAGTTCTCACAGCCTAGCGAGGGAGGTGCTATGATCCCCATTTTCCAGCCGAGGTATCAGGAAGTATAAGGAAGTTGCCCGAGGTTGCACAGCTCAGAAGGGGCAGAGCTGGGATGCAGACCCAGGTCTGTTGGACTTCAAACCCTGTGTCCTTCCCATGGCCTCTGGAGAAGGAACTGGGTGGGCTCCATCTGCCCTCATCTCCCCCTGCCTCCCCACCCTCCACTCACACCTTGAGGGGGAGCTGGTGAGCCTTAGCCCCTCCCCACTCCCTCACAGCCCCTCTTGCTCCCACAGCCCCTTACCATTTCCCAAGCCTCCACAGCAAGGCCCGGCTGCCTTCTCCCCATGTGCCCTGGCCCCAGGGGCAGGTCCTCAGACTACAGCACAGCAAGCTGGCGGGCACTAAGGCCCTGTCAACCACAGACAAGGCCTTGATGACTCTACCAACTGCCAAGGTTTTGATTTCCCTCCCACCTAACCCTGAGCTCAAGCTGGCACCCAACGCCCTGAAACCAAAAAAGGTGGGCCTCAAACTGTGACCAGTACCCCGCTGGGCAGTGCTGACTACCGGGGTCAGGGCTGGAGGGCACAGGTAGAGGGTAGCCCCCAGGCTGGCCTGTGCCCCAAGGGAAGGGCTTGCATCCCTCAGGACCCCCTTCCTGAACAGATTCCTGATCATCTCTCCTCCTTCTCCCCTCCTTTCACACGGAGGCTCTTGCTCCCCAGCACCTTCATGGTCCCCACTTTGGAAGTAATGTGTGGTCTCAACCCTTTGAAGACGGAAATCTTCCTAGCATCTGTAGGAAGAGCAAGACCAAAGGCAAATGCAAGGCCAGACTCTGTGACAGACCAAAGGCCGAGACACACCTCATGACAACACTGAGCCTTCCAGGGCCTCTGACCATGACCGGGGTTTGGAGGGCACAAGGGACATGTGGCCACAGAAGCTCTTGCTTCCATCACCACCACCCTTATCCTGGATGCAGTGCCAAATAAAAAAGAGCAAATGAGGTCTTCAAGGTTTGGCTCCTTTTCTGTTGGGAGGGTGAAGAGAGGGTATAGTGTGACCCTGTACTCCAAGGCCCAGGACAAGAGCCAGAGGCTGTCAGCAACTCCCCCCAAAGCACAGCCCCGCACTCCCACCCAATGACGACAGGAGACTCAGCGGAGAAGAGTGGACCTTGCTAAACCCCAGTCCTCTCCTGAGGGAGTGGGCCCGTCCCTTCCTCTGCAAGGGGCCAAGGTCACCTCAAAAGGAAATATCCAACAAGGCCCTCTCATCTGAAAAAAGCTCAGCATTCCTTATAATGGGTTGAATGTTGGTACGTCTTCCTAGAACCTGTGGATATGTCTATTTGGAAAAAAAGGTCTTTGCAGATGTAAGTTAAAGTACAGATTTTGAGATGAGATCATCCAGATGGGGCCTCAATCCGATAACAATTGTCCTTACAAGAGACTGAAGACAATCGAGGAGGCTGTGTGGAGAGAGGCAGAGGTTGGCGTGATACGGCCACAAGTCAGAGGGTGCTTGAGCCACCAGAAGCTGGAAGAGGTAAGGAAAGATTCTCCTGTAGAGCCTTTGGGTAGAGCACAGTCCTGTCAACACCTTGATTTCGGACTTCCGGCCTCCAAAACTGGGAGAGAGAATCCATTTTGTGCTATTTTAAACCATTCAGGTTGTGGTAAACTTTTTTTCCCCCTAATTTTTGGCCGTGCCATGTGGCACATGGGATCTTAATTCTCCAACCAGGAATTGAACCCATGCCCCCTGCCATGGAAGTGCGGTGTCTTAACCACTGAACCTCCAGGGAAGGCCCCAGGTTGTGGTAATTCATTGCAGTGGCCCTAGGAAACACACGAGTCAAATCAAGATAAATACACTCGGATCCAGAAATTATTGCACAGCTGAATGAGAAAACGCAGACAGGCAGACCCACAGCAGCACTGTGGTCACAGCCGATGACCTAAGTGTCCATTAATGTCGGGTGGATAGACTGCAAGCCCCAGCATTCCAACTCCATGCCATACAACAGATGCATTTCCCAGGGTGGAGGAGAAAAGTCACAAAAGGATATATATAGCACAGTTCCATTCCACAGGAGTTTGAGAAGCAAGCAAAACAAAATACATTGTTTAGGGATGCGTGTATATGTGGTAACACTTAAAAAAAACACACAAGGAAATTCTCTCAAGTCAGGGGAGTGGTTTCCAATTGTGACTCTACACTAGTGCCCATTCTGGAGCTTTTAAAAAAGATGTCTCTGTCCCAGACTGGTAAGTGTCTTAGGGGTGTAGTCAGGGGAGGCATGAGGATCTTTTTTTAAGCTTTCTGAGGGGGCAGGGTAGGGGATTCTAGTATGGGGCCAGGGTTGAGAATGGCTTTGCTCTAAGATAGGAGAAGGCTGCTTCTGTTTTGTGCCAAGTGGTGGTCATGTGTCACCTTACAGTTATTCTTTAAATCACACAGATGTTTTATGCACTGTTTGATATGTTACATGGTTTTTTTAAGTAAATGATCTAACATCTAAATGAGTAGTCAAATTCTTGGAGACAGAGAACAGTGGCTCCTGGGGCTGAGATGGGTAGGGGATGGGCAGTTGGTGTTTAATGAGAACAGAGTTTCAGTTTGGGTGGATGAGAAAGTTCTGGAGTTAGATGCAGAAGATGGTTGCACCACCGTGTCAATGTACTTAATGCCACTGAACTATACACTTAAAAATAGTGAAGATGGTAAAGTCTACGAAGCATACTTTAGCACAAATTAAAGAAAAAACACTCTAACATTTTCCCTCAGCTAGAATTGGGCCTGGAACAGCCAAACATAAAGACCACATATTGAACTCGACAGAAAGCACAGTCCATGATAAACATTTTCTTCCTCAGCAAATCTTGAAAACAATCCTGTGAGGTAAGTACTTTTATTATTTCAAGCCCAGAGAGGTGAGGTCATTTGCCCAACACCACACAGCAAATGGCCTTAGGATGCGATCTCAGGTCTATCCCACTAGAGTGCCCAGCATCTTACACGGTGGCCTGACTGCATGCTGAGCACTGACCACACTCTTCTTCGGCATGACCGCAGCCCATTCGCCTCCCACCCCAACTGCTTTCCAGCAGGACTATTGGTAGTGGAGCCCGAGGCACTGCAGGGTCCTGGAGAAGTAAGAGGGCAGAGGAGCCAGAAGCTCAGTGGGTGGGTCCCTGGGCCTGGTGCCTGGGAGGCGAAGACAGTGCAAATGGAGGTGCAGGGGCAGCCGGGCAGCCTGGGAGGCGGTCAGGCAGAGGCGGCCGAGGAGGGCTTCATCCAGGACCTGGGGCGGAGAGACATGTCAACATTCAGCTGGGGGAGTTCCCAGCAGCGCTCAGCAAAACAGGAGCAAGGCAAATACTTTGTCCTCCCTCTGCATCCGTGTTCTGCGTGCCTCTGCACATGTAAATACCGTCACACTCACACACACACTCCAGCATAGACCAGCTGCTGCTGCTTCTGCTAAGTCACTTCAGTTGTGTCCGACTCTGTGCAACCCCATAGACTGCAGCCCACCAGGCTCCCCCGTCCCTGGGGTTCTCCAGGCAAGAACACTGGAGTGGGTTGCCATTTCCTTCTCCAATGCATGAAAGTGAAAAGTCAAAGTGAAGTCACTTGGTCGTGTCTGACTCTTAGCGACCCCACGAACTGCAGCCTACCAGGCTCCTCTGCCCATGGGATTTTCCAAGCAAGAGTACTGGAGTGGGGTGCCATTGCCTTCTCCAGTAGACCAGCTAGGGTTCACCAAATCAGCCTCCTAGGCATCTCGCTAAACTGCATTCCCCAGCACCTCCTGCAGGTTGGGGATGCCGTGATTGAGCTCCACTCAGCACAACAGGAGTGCTGAGTGTGTGTCCCGCTTCCTGACCTGGCCCAAGAAACCAATACCCGGCCCCCCTGCCCCATGAACCTGCCCTGTCTCTTCTGCTGACCAGATGGCAGCAGCCAGGGGCCCCCCAAGTGACTTGTTTGGAGCAAAGCCTGCCCCTACCCCATCCCATTAGCTGGACTTCACACAGAAGGAAATTGTTGTGTTAATACTCTGGTACTTGAGGTTTTTCTGTTAAACCAGATAGTGTTACCAGAATACACAACCTCTTACACCCGTTAAAGAATGGCAGACTTAGAAGGACCTTTAGAAATCGTCTGGTTTGATTTCCTTATTGAACAGAAGAGACCCATAAGAGAGGGTGTCACTTAGGGCCACACAGCAAGACAGGGCTACTGGTAGCTTTGGAAGCCTAAGTTGCGTAGCTGACGTCTGGAGATGCTAGCCATCCCTCCAACCGCACAAGCCCCAGCCCACCCCAGAAGGCCACAGGCAGGTGGGCTCGGGTACCTGTCTTTGGGGCTTGGTGCTCTCGACTGGCAGAAGAAAGCGCTGGCCAAGGACAGTGCCCACGCGGGCAGAGTATGTGTGATCCCCAAGCACAGGGCAGAGCTGCAGGGCCATGTGTGCCTGTAGCTGGTTGGGAAACACTAGAAGACAGGAGAGATGGGACAGATGGCAGGCAAGCAGTTCATTCTGTCCCACCCAGTACTGCCGCGCCTCCCCACCCCATTCTCAGATGGTGTGGTTTCAGTGAGGTGGACACTACCACCCCAGCCTCTGGAGCGAGGTTGGGGCAGGCAGAGCTGTCAAGCCACCAGCCTTGAGGGACTCATCCATGAACAGACACAACCCTGAATTTTTTGTGATGCTTCTGGGAATGAAGAGCACTCTTTCCTGCTGTGGAGTGAGCCTGGAGCTGCTGGAGCACCTGCATCTCTGCCTCCATGGGGGACAGCTACTGTTCTGATGGGAGGAAGAAGCCAGCACGCAGGAGGTGGAAAGAGAGGGAGAAATTGCTTTCTGATGACATCCTCCAAGCCCGGACTATTACTGTTTTGGCTGCACTGGGTCTTCATTGCTGCATGCGGCCTTTCTCTAGTTGTGGAGAGTGGGGGCTACTCTCTAGTTGCGGCGTATGGGCTTCTCATTGCGGTGGCTTCTGTTGTGGAGCACGGGCTCTAGGGTGTGCAGGCTTTCAGGAGCTGTGGCATGCAGACTCGGTAGTTGCGACTTGCTGGCTCAAAGGGCGAGGGCTTCAATAGTTGCAGCACAGGGGCTCCTTAGTTGTGGCTGGTGGGCCCCAGAGCATGCACAAGCCTGAACTTCTAAGTTATATGAGTCATTACATTGCTCTTTTGGGTGACACCAACTTGAACTTGTTTTGGGGAAACGTAATGGGTATGAAATGGTTCACACATGCAAACTTATTAATACTCCTGAAAATGCTATAATGTGAGACCTAGCATCATTCCACCTTATAGACAGGAAAACCACAGCTCAAGAAGTAACTAGCCCACCACAGACTGGGATTCAAGCCCAGGAGCTGTCCCATCTACTTTCATGGCCAGCAATATGGTGGACTGGGCAATCTAAAACCCATCTTTTATTAACCACCTAGAAACACTGGAAAACTAGCAATCAGCCTTTCAAATACACAGCTGGACACGGGGGAAAGTAAAGTCCCCTGGATGAACATACAAAAAGAAAACAAATCCAGAGCACAAGAGAGTCGACATTTCACCTCTTCTAGGGGTACTTCCAATCATGGGGCCAAGGGGGCTTGGGTTTAAGTAGTGACAAGGGGCCAGGGATGAGGCTGTGGTGCCCAAATGAAATCTTGAGAGGCTACATCTTCCATGCAAGGGTGGAATAGGAGAAAAAGCCAGCCACCACGGAAGGCAGATGAGCTCTGAAGGTATGGATGAGGGGAATGAAGATCAATTCCCAACTGTGAGCTGCTCTCACACAGGCTTGGGGTTCTAATACCACTTGAGTGATCTATGAACTTCCAACTGAGGTGTTAATCTCTAGGTGCTGAAGCAGTGATGTGAGCCCACTCAGCAGAAGCAAGGCAGAACCTCTCAAGTCCCCACCGCCAATGAGGCAGTAAAGGATTTCCATAGATGAAGACCCAGCACAACCTGAACCACAGAGCAATAAGGAGACATTCCACCAAGGGGAGCAAGTCTGCAGAAATCACAACAGAATTAGACCCTTAGAATCTCAAAAGAATTATAGAAACACCATACAGGTGTGCTTTAAATGAGTAAAGACAAACAAGAACAAGTAATGAGAGAAAAAAACAGATGCCATCGCTAATTGGGTTCAAGGCTAGGAGAATGGATGGACAACAAGCACAGGGAAGGAGGTGATCAATAGAGAGGCTTGCCCAGAGCATGGACCGTCAGTTGATGTGTGTTCTTGGCCATTTGGGATTTATAGGTAAAGAAAAAGCTGACAGATCAGCAAGAGACGGCGCGAAGCAATCTGAAGACTGACCAGGTCATTTAATTCCTGGAAAAACTTGAATCAGTGGCTGTTGGTCAGCTTTACTTACTGGTGTGAAAAATAAAACCACAGGATGGACCACAGCAATCGGTGAGCAGACAAAACTTTAATCAGAAAGGCAGGGTGGGGGTCCACGGTATGTGCAGCAAAAGTGGTTAGATGTGTAATGACTTGAATATCCTTTGAGATCTGAGATTTTAGCATCATGCTCTATTGGGTGTGAATACTGTTCTCATTAGTTTTATTGCAGTCTAGACAAAAATGTTAGGACTTTGGGAGTTCCCTGGCGGTCCAGTGGTTAGGACTCTGCTCTTCCATTTCTGTGGGCCCAGCTTTAATCTCTGGTCAGGGAACGATCCCTCAAGCCATGCCATGCAGCCAGAAACAAAAAAAGAGGCTGATTTAATAAGAATGAGCAAAACATTGGTTAAAAAATGCAGGCAAGGGCTTCCCTGGTGGTCCAGTGGTTAAGAATCTGCCTTGCAATGCAATGGACACAGGTTCCTGGTTGGGGAAGAGCCCACATGCGGCAGAGCAACTAAGCCCATGCACCACAACTACTGAGCTGCAACTAGAGCCCATACTTCGCAAGGAGAAGCCACCGCGATGGGAAACTCGCCACCACAACAAAGAGAAGCCCTCACTCTGCACAGCAGGAAAAGCCCACGTGCAGCGACAAAGACCCACCACAGCTGAAAACTAAAAGTAAACAAACAAATCTTAAAAAAAATGCAGGCAATAAGTCTAGAAGTATTCTAAAAGTTCATTTACTTTGCAGTTGGCCGGATTGAATCACGATTTTCAGGCTGACTTGTGCCTTTGTGTGGACTGGAGGAAAGCACCGCTCCTTTGCTAGGTACAGTCCTGCCAGGGCCCACACCTCAGCAGAGAGAATATGGGCTGCTCTGTAACAGAGCTACCTGCACATGGGCAGCCCTGGCTGCTTGACTGTTAGATAGGAACACTCACAACTTCTGAAGACCAAAGATTGTAAATAAATGTTTAAAAATTTTGGAGGGGAGGCTATTTTTGTTAAAAGCATTACGCAAATTAAAAACAGTTTGACGTAAAAGAAAACACAGATGCCTTATTTTTTTAAAAGGCCATCTGTATTTGTACAACAGTCAACTTGAATTTGCAGACGTAAACAATACAATCAGTGGGTAGGTTAAACTAGCAGGTTAGATCCAACTGAAGAGAAAATTACTCAGCTGGAAGGTACGTCTGAAGATTACCCAGATATGCAGCAAAGATAAAGACGTGAAAAATGTCGAAGAAAAGGTGAGAGAGACACAGCAGGTGAATGAGAAACTCAGACGCTACCAGGCATTCAAAAGGGAGGATGCAAGAGGCACAGCATTTCAAGAACTTTTCAGAATGGATTAAACAGGTTAATCTTCAGATTCAGCAAACACAATGAATCCCGAGAAATAAAACTAAACCTACACACCTCGATTCATCACAGTGAAACTAGAAAACATCGAAGGTAAAGAGAAGATGCTGAGAACAGTAAGAAAAAAAAACAGGTGACCTGCAAAGGGGTGACCTTCAGACTCACCGGAGAAGCACTGCCCCCTCCGGGTGGAGCTGATCACATACACCCTTACAGTCCATCAAAGACTCCCCAGGCCGCCACTGAAACTACCACCTACCTCCCATTCCCTGCCTCCCCAACCAAATACAGTTTGTCAAGTCTGGCTGGGGCTCCAGACCCACCTGTCAGTGGCTGCAGCTGGACCAGGGCACAGCCAGAGCCCGTGGCAACCACACGGAAGTGGCTAAGGGTCCTCTTGACACCTTCCATGATGTCCTTTCGCGATGGGGACTGCACTGGAACAACCTGTGGTGTCAGCCCCCAAGGGTGAACAAGCTTCACACATACATGGGAGCTGCCCCTAAACCCTACCTGTTCCCACCAGACCCAGGACAAGGGCCACAGTATAGGCAGTGGTCACTCACCTGTTTTAGAGGAATGAAGGGCCAGCCACCCCATATCTATACCCTTCACTCTTCTTGAGGAGTATGTCTGAGGGTCCCCTCTTCCCCACCCAGGCCCTGACTCACGAGATTGACCCCATCAATGTGTTCCAGTTTCAGAGCTGCTTGGATCTTCCCTTCAGAAGTAACTGGGATCCCATCAGTGACAGCACTGAGAAAGAGGCAGGAGGACGTCACAGAGTTGTTTGCTGGGACCTCCCCGCTGCCCTGGAGCTTCCCAGCCCTTCTCACCAATACGTGGCTGTGGGTCTCCTGGCTCTCTGTGAGTGAGCGAAGAACTTCTGGAGGCGGCTTGCTGTCTGGGGACAACTGGAGAGGAGCACAAGCCCCGAGGCCTCCCTGGAGAAAGACAAATCACAGAAGTTAAAATCCCCTGGGATCACCCGCAAAAAGAGGAGACCCTGAGGAAGAAACACGGACCCGCTGAAGGCCGAGGAGTAACATCTGGACTACAACACAGGCCTCCTCCTGAGAAACAAGTAAGTCTTCCCTGTGTTTGATAATAAGAGTACATAGCTTAAACATGTTTCTCATTTTGCTCTGGCTCCCAGGGAGCTCAGAGCCAAACATCATAACAATTACTACCAACTGCTGACTGTCTACCAGTAGGCACTCTACTAGGAATTTCATATATATTAGCTATTAAATGGGCTTCCCTGGTGGCTCAGATGGTAAAGAATCTGCCTGTAATGTCAGAGATCTGGGTTTGATTCCTGGGTTGGGAAGATCCCTTGGAGAAGGGAATGGCTCAATTCCCCACAAACAAGCTTATGAGTTTGTGGAACTGCAGAAACATCTCATCTCAAGCGCCTTCTCTAATGATGGCAGATCAGTTAACAATGCCGGCTATGAATACTGGACTGGAGAAGTGACTATACACTGAGCACAAATGTTATGAGTTCTGTTTTATGGTTAAAGAAACTAAGGCTCAGTGACACCTAAGATCAGTTTGTACATAAGGATTTGAATCCAGATCTGTCCACTTCCTCCTCTTTTTCTTTGTTTCCTACCTCTGTGATCCCAAAGCAGCTGGTGGAAAATGTCTGTTTATTCCTAAGTGGCTCTGCCCCCATCCCAAATAGATGCTTATCTTCCTACCTTTCTATCACTTCCACCACTTACTTCCCAGATGCTCGGACAACCTGGAGCTCCTGCTCCCCAAGCCCCAGGGACCGGCTCAGTTCTGGCAGCACTGACAACAACGTCAGCTCTCCTGGTTTTCCTAGGTGAAAAAAAAAAAAGGAAGAGTACAAGTTGCTCTCAGAGGCAACATCCCTTCTCTTTGATACTGTCTGCTCTCAGACACATCAAAACCCCTTTCACTGCATCTCTTTTCCCTGCCCATACCTGTCACTGGCAGACCCTGTGGCTTGTTCAGTGTCACCAGAGGTCCTGAAACATGTAATACATAAGCATCAGCAACACCAAAAGCAATTTACAAAGACTTTCTCAATTCATATTATCATGTGGTCCCAGTACAACTCTCATACAGGAGTTATCAACCACGCCCTGAAATGAACTTCTTTCTGAACCTTGCATATGCTCAGCTTGCTGCCTCAACCTCAGGACCTTTGCACTTGTTGCTTTCCATGTCTCAGATTTTCACGTGGCTTGCTCCTTATATCATCATGGCTCAAATGTGATTGTCACAAAGAGGCCTGAGTCTCCAATCTGATGTCTGCTCCTTTCTTGCAGATCCTTACCACCACTGTTTTATTAACAGTACTGATCACTAGTAAGTATTTTTTTCATTTATATTCTGGTTAATCATTTTCTCCCACTGAAAGGTTGGCTCCCTGAAGGCAGGAACCATATTTATTTTGTTCAGCACCGGACAGCCCTGTTCTAGAGCAGTGCCTGGAACACAGCCTGTGCTCAATAAATAGCTGAGAAAATTCATAAGTCACTTGAGACTGAGGCACAGAGACATTGTTATTTTCCTAAAGCCACACAGCAAGCTGATTACAGAGCTAGATATGACTTCAAAGCCCGTTTTGTCCCCCAATACATTAACACTTTACTGAGAGCCTACTAGTGCAAAGCTCTCTGGTTATTTACACTCTCCCTCCCCACAGCTGCATCCCATGATGCTGAGGCAGAGAGAGTACGTGGCTGGTCCCACGTGGTACGTGGTTAGTACGTGGCTAGCTGGTCCCACGTAGCCGTGAGGTTCGTGAGTGGGAGAACCAGGATTTGACCCCACAGGTTTTAGTACTGTACCGAACCAGATCCTCAGAAGGCTCCGGTTAAGACTCCTCCCCTTCCAGGTCTCTCGGCACCTGTCCCTCCCACCCCTCACCTTTACGGTCCACCACAGACGCCCTTAATACATCGACCAGTTCTTCCCGACTGAAGGTCCCCGGTCTCAGCAGTCCTGGGAAAGACTGGTCACCTGGGGGATCCGACGGTTTGCTGGCGCCTCGACGTTGCAGCTGATGCCTGGGAAAGGTTAGGTAAACAGAGGAATCACTGCTTCCGGAGGTGCCGCCCACTCTTATCTCCACACATATCTTCCCAAACCCTGCGGCTTCTTATGAATGCTTCAGAAAGCCTGGATTGAGCTTCCCGAAATCTCAGGTTCTATTGGCCCCCATGTACAGAAAAGAGAACTGAGGCTCAGAGAGGTCTACGACTAGTTTAGGGGCACACAGCGAGATGAATTAGAACCCATATCTAGATCTCTACCCTCCCCCAGCCCCAGTCTCCTCCCTTCTACACAAAGCGGGGGGGAGGTTGTGTAATCACCGGGCCTTGGTGCCAAAGCCTGCGGCTGTGGGCGTTGCACGGATCCCCAGACCCCGCCGCCAGCCACCCCAGGCCTGACCCAAAACTCGACAGCCACCCATCTGCGGAGCGAAGACCGTGCACTTGTGTCCGGAAGGACTGCCCCGGGATCTCCCACAGCACGCTGATTGGTCAGATTGACTGTCAATCGGAATAGCTAGGCACCGAGTGGTGAGAAAGCGGAGCTTTGCTTTTAACCGGGAAGGAAATGCAGAAGTTCACGATCTGTGACTTTGAGGAAACCGAAGCACAGAGCCCAGCAGGTATTTACTGCAGGTCAGAGGACCGGTCTTAGGACAAAGCCAGGTTTTCTGCTCCTCATTGCAATTCTTCGGAGTCTTTTGACTTAAAAAAAAAAAACAAAAACCGCCACTGTGCACAATTTTGTAAGGCAAATTGGAAAAAACAAAATCCGCACTCGTTTGTTCAGTGAACCTGCTTCAAAGCATACAGCCTGGTGCATAATCCAAAAGGGGAAAAAAAAAAAAGGCCAAAGGCAGAAACAGGTTCACTACAGCATTATTTATAAAGGTAGAAATAAATCTCAAAACTGTAAACAAATTGTCCTGTGATTAGATGCATAAGGACATAAATTCACCCATTCAACATTTTTTGAATGCTAACTCTATGCTATGTCCTGGCATCTGTGAACTGGAAACAGATTAACAAAGAGGCAACTAAGATCCCTCATGCCAGGTTACGCAGCCAAAACAACAATAAAAAAATTAAGCCAAAATATAAAAGACTATGATTCATTAAAAAAATTAAATAATAAAAATAAGTAGAAGTAAAAGATTTTAAAAGACTGATTTCTGATTTTAGTTACATGACCTTTTGGGAAAGTCAGTGGTTGACAATGACAAGGGCTGGAGTGGGTGAGGGAATGAGAATCTACTAAAAATGGGCATAAGGGAACTTTTTAGTATACAATGATTACATATCTGTATGAATCTGCCAAAAACTTACTGAACTAAATACCTTAAAAGGGTAGATTTTATTGTATGTAAATTATACCTCAAGAAACTTAATTTTTTTAATTCAAAGATTTAAGTAGTCAATTTTTAAAAATAATTTTTAAGTTAGTGTGTTATGTTTTCATTTTTATTCAGTTCAAGAAGTTTTCTTTTTTTTTTTTCCTTTGGCACTACCACATGAAGGATCTTAGTTCCCTGAGCGGGGATCAAACACACCCCACTGCAGTGGAAGTGTGGACTCTTTTAACCACCGGACTGCTGGGGAAGTTCCTAAACAGTCAATTTTTAAATAAATCTGCACAAATTCAGACAGGACTGGCAAGAAATTTGGCAAGGATGCAAGTGATTTTATCATGTTTGGGGCTCAGACATGAGTGTGCTGTGTCAAAAGGCCCCACGGTATTTTAGAACCTCTCTTCTGAAAGATCTCCTGTGCATTCATAATTTGCAGCCTGAATAAAGACGGAGGGACAGGACACAACCTACTTTGCTGACAGCAGCCCTCTCCTACACTAGCCCCGCTTGGCCCCAGGAAGGGCCATTCTCTGACTTGGACTGGCCCCTGGCCTGCTTGAGGCTTGAGCTCCCTCCACACGCCCCAACCTCATCAAAGTCTGCCCTCTACTGTTCACTGCCTAAAACTGAAGTGACTTAATCTCCAAGCTTCCAGAAGGAAAGAAAGAAACCTAGTTTTCTCTAGGCTGAGAGGGCTCAGTGCAAAGAAACAATGATCAGCCATTTAAGACTCACATGTGAAACTCAGATTGTCAGGAGGAAGGTAAGTTGGGACAAATTCCAAACTTTAGCCACCCCCAGCCCAACTCAGTTTATGACTAACTGCACAAGAAGAGCCGGGAGGCCACAGCCTCAGCAACAGTCGAAAGGGAATAGTTTGTGTGCTGATGTAAACATCATGCCTCATGCCAAAGGCCCACCCCGATGGACCCAGGACAGCACTGAGCCAGCCCTCCTACCATAAATGCAAGAGCAGGAAAGCCCAGAATAAAAATGTTCTTTGCTAGCTCTGGCAGCTTCTCCTACGCACGGCTGCAAGGTGTGGGTCGGCTGCAGGAAATGGGTCAGCTGCCAGAAATAACCCTTTACACTTTAACTTTGGTAACGTAGGCCTTTGCCTTAGTATTTAATAAACCCAGGTAGGCCTTATAGTTAGTCAGAAATGACATGTATTTGAATCTGAGAGGCACAGACTAAAGCACGTTCACCTACAAACCTAGTCTTTCATGCTTATCTTGTTTGAGTTGCCCAATACTGAAAAATGCAAGCTTACACTGAGAAACTAATACTTTGTGGCTATCCCAGAGTGCATTTTGAAATCCTAAGACTGAGTGTTCTGAACACGAAAGAAAACTGTCTAGCAAGGTAGGGAAGGCTTTGATGGAGAGTTGCATTGCAGCTTGACTAGTCCTGTCCCACTTAGACACTTAAAAGATTGTAATAAAATGTAACATTGAGAAATTAGAAGAGTGCCTTCATCCTACCCTCCCAATCAAAGCCCTTCTTTGTTTTAAATTTTTTTTTTTAAACTTGAAGTATAGTTGATTTCCAGGTGGCTCAGGGGTAAAGAATCTGGTTGCCAATGCAGGAGACATGGGTTCTATCCCTGAGTGGGAAAGATCTCCTGGAGCAGGAAATGGCCACCCACTCCCATATTCACACCTGGAAAATTCCATGGACAGAGGAGCCTGGGGGCCCTCTGGGGCCCACAGGATCACGAAGATTTGGACACGATTGAGCACAAGCACATAGTTGATTTACAGTGTTGTGTTAGATTCTGCTATACAGCAGTTATTCAATTATATATATTTTGAAGAATACATATCTAATATATATATCAGATTCTTTTCCATTATATGTTATTACAAGATATTATAGTTCCCTGTGCCGTAGGACCTTGTCATTTATCTATTTTATATATCTGTATATATGTATCTGTTAATCCCAAACTTTGCATTTATCCCTTCCCGCCTTTACCCTAACCATAAATGTGTTTTCTTTTTCTTTTTTAAAATTTCATTTATTTATTTTTGGTGACACTGGGTCTTTGTTGCTGTGTGCCGTCTTTCTCTAGTTGCCGTGCAAGGTATTCTAACTGTGATGGCTTCCCTTGTTGCAGGGCACAGGCTGTAGGGTACTCTGTCTCAGTAGTTTCAGCTTTTGGTCTCTAGAGGGGCTAGCTCAGTAGTTGTGGCACAGGGGCTTAGTTGCCCCTAGCCTGTGGAATCTTCCTGAACCAGATTCCAGCCCATGTCCCCTGCATTGGCAGGCGGATTCTTAACCACTGGATCACCAGGAAAGTCCATAAGTGTGTTTTCCATGCCTATAGATCTGTTTCTGTTTTGTAAATAAGTTCATTTATATTATGTTTTTAGATTTCACATATAAATGATATCATAATATTTGTTTTTCTCTGTCTGACTTACTTCACTTAGTATGGTAATCTCTAGGTCCGTCCATGTGGCTACAAATGGCATTATTTCATTCTTTTTATGGCCGAGTAGTATTCCATTTTATGTGTATACTACATCTTTATCCATTCATCTACTGATAGTTACTTAGGTTGCTTCCATCCCTCGGCTATTGTAAACAGTGCTGTTATGAGCATAGGGGTACATGTATCTTTTCAAATTTTCTATCTTTTCCAGATGTATGCCCAAGTGGGATTGCTGGATGATATGGTAACTTTATTTTTAGTTTTTTACAGTGAAGTGAAGTGAAAGTTATTCAGTCGTGTCCAACTTTTTGCGACCCCATGAACTATACAGTCTATGGAATTCTCCAAGCCAGAATACTGGAGTGGGTAGCCTTTGCTTTCTCCAGGGGATCTTCCAAATCCAGAGATCGAACCCAGGACTCCTGCATTGCAGGCAGATTCTTTACCAGCTGAGCCATAAGGGAAGCCCAAGAATACTGGAGTGGGGAGCCTATCCCTTCTCCAGCAGATCTTCCTGACCCAGGAATCGAACCCTGGGAATCCCTTAGTAAGAAAACCTCCATGCTGTTCTCCATAATGGCTGCACAATTTACATTCCCACCAACATTGTAGGTGTTTTTCTCCATACTCTCTCCAGCATTTATATTTGTAAACTGTTTGATGATGGCTATTCTGACTGGTGTAAGGTGATACCTCATTGTAGTTTTGATTTGCATTTCTCTAATAGTTAGCGATGTTGAGGATCTTTTCATGTGCCTATTTGCCATATGTATGTCTTCTTTGGAGAAATGTTTGTTTAGATCTTCTCAGTTTTTAATTTTTTTTATGTTGAACTGTATAAACTGTTTGTATATTTTGGAGATTAAGCCTTTGTTGGCCTCATTGTTTGCAAATATTTTCTCCCATTCCAGAGGTTGTCTTTTCATTTTGTTTATTGTTTCTTTTGCTGTGCAAAAGCTTTTGAGTTTAATTAGGTCCCATTTGTTTATTTTTGCTTTTATTTTCGTTACTCTAGTGTTATGCCCAAGTCGCGAAATCTCCCAGTGACCACCAGGGAGCCGGTATCCGACGCAAAAGCAAGAGAGTTTTTATTACCAAGCTCAAGCTAGGGCTCCCACCATTACCGACGCAGCGGCTAAGGAGAGGAGCCCCGAGTTTTGGGTTACACTGCTTATACAGGGAATATTCAGGTGAAAGGGTAACAAAGGGGGTGTTCAGGCTGAAGGACTACTGATTGGTTACCCTCTTCTATAGGGTTGTGTGTGGATTTCTGGTTGTTTTTTTTACTTCCATGGTAGATCATTACTTCCCAGGTAAATCACAAAGGTAAATCATTACTTCCAAGGTAAATCACAAATTCTTGAACTTAAAGTCAGGAGGTTTAACCTAAGGGCTGATTGGCTCATGCACAGTGGGGCAAGTTTAGGCAATATCCAAAGTCTAAGTCTGTTTGCCCGGTACCTTTGCAAAATGGAGTTCTTTTACAAGATGGAGTAGCTCAGGCTCTTCACTAGGAAATGGATCCAAAGAAAATATTGCTGTGTTTTATGTCAAGGAGTGTTCTGCCTATGTTCTCCTCTAGAAGTTTTATAAT
Source organism: Capricornis sumatraensis (assembly GCF_032405125.1). NCBI lineage: Eukaryota > Metazoa > Chordata > Mammalia > Artiodactyla > Bovidae > Capricornis > Capricornis sumatraensis. The sequence continues at coordinate 62,466,989 of NC_091078.1, read as the reverse complement.
GTCCAGTCTTATATTTAAGTCTTTAATCCAGTTTGAGTTGACTTTTGGGTATAGCATTAGAGCATGCTCAAATTTTGTTCTTTTACATGGAGCTGTCTAGTTTTCCTAACACCACTTACTGAAGACACTGTCTTTTCTCCATTTATATTCTTACTTCCTTTGTTAAAGATTAATTGACTGTAGGTGTGCAGGTTTATTTCTGGGCTTTTTATTCTGATCCGTTGATCCCTATGTCTGTTTTTGTGCCAGTGCTGTGCTGTTTTGATTTCTGTAGCTTTGTAGCATTGTCTGAAGTCTGGGAGGGTTATGCCTCCAGCTTTATTCTTTTAGTGCTTTGGCAATTCTAGGTCTTTTGTTGTTCCCAATCAAAGCCCTTCTGGTAGGCAAATTTGTTTGGAAACTGTCACTTACCATCTTGGTTATACAGTCTACTTAAGTTTAGTACTAGTTTCAGAATTAACTGCAATTTTGTTTTTGTTTTTTTTGTGGGAAAAGTGCTGTTTCCTAATCCACATTATGGAGAATGGTTTGACAACAGAGTTCTCTCTTCCCTTAGACCTTTCCAGATAGAACCCTACTCTCACCTTGCAAAGAACAGAAGCACAGAAAATGTATCAGCATATATAGTTTATTGTGACCTCTCTAATATCTTACACAAGTGGGTTGACTGTTCATTTGGGATGGGAGGCCGGGAGGCAGGCAGTGTAATGAAAGTGTAGCACGTGAAGATAGCTTGCTGAGCGGCAGCCTTCCTGCCATTGCCTGCTGGTGACTAGTCTTAGTCCGCTAAGCTACCTGGGGCAGGAAGGAGCCAGGCCAGGCCAAGAGCCCTCCGTTCTCTTTTGGCAGGCCCAGCCCAGGTTTCAGGCCCTTCCCTCCACTTCCTCATTCATGGTCCCATAGAGCTGAGGGAGATGTGGGAAGGTAAGAAGCTCACTAGCTGCCAAGCTTGTGGGTGCTACCGGCTGAGCATGGGGTCCCCAGTCTGGTCCTTGGCTGGGCTTTCACTGCAGCACCTTCAGACTGGTTGGGATGAGGGATGCGGCTTTGCTCTTGGGGGGCTGTCCCCGTTCTGTGGCATCCAGGAGCTGCTGCAGGTAACAGGAGGTGCCGAGCAGCAGATGGCCGGTGGCCCGCATGCTGAAGAGGGCCCAGCGGAGAGCTTCCCTGGGTGGAATGCAAAGGCATTAGGGTCAAAATGCCAAGAAAACCCCTTCCTGCCTCTTCTAAATGCCTGCTCCCCCAGACTCCGTTTCATAAACTGTAGAGTGATATGCAAATAGAACAGATGTTGCCTTCCCTCAGCAGATGGGACAGGGTCTGCCTTAACTGAGATGTCTGCGTATTCTCCTGCAAAATTCAAGCTCCTTTAGTCTTTCTAATACTGTTGATAACTTTGGATCAGCCAGATGGATCTGCATCACATAACTCTGCCCATTCATCACCTCTGTTCTAGATGGACGTGTTACCAAGACGTTTGCAATCTAGGTGGTTTTCAGAGTGCTGGATGTGAAGATCTCCCACTGAGAGCAGGACTCCAGTCAGACAGGCTTGATTTCTCATCCAGTCTCATTAGCTGTGACAAGCTTGGCAAACTACTATAGCTCTGAGCTGCAACGCCCTCATCTGCGTCACACCACTTTGATCCCCAACAGGGTTAAGGAGGCTGGAATAATATAAATCATTTAATACAGGGCCTGATATTTAGAAGAACAGGGGAGACATGAGGTCAAGACTAGGTGGTTGAATGCTTGACTAACCAAATTCTTATCCAAATCTGTTTGAAAGAGGGTCATATGGGTGTCTAGTCCTAGCGAGGAGAAGAAAACACAAGGAAAATGAATTCTTCCTGGCTGATATTAAAATCTGTCTGCTGTTAACCTTCACTCAATAAATGAACTTATGATTGAGGTGGAGGGGGACAGAAAGTTCGAACCATGAACATCTGTACATGAAAATCCTTCAGAAATTTAAAGGCTATACCTGAGAAGAATACCCATTTCTCAGATTAGAGATCTGAGGCTTCAAACTAGCCATCTGGACATAGATAGGAATGAAATTCTGACACATGCTACAACATGGACTTTGAAAACATGACGCTAAGTGAAATAAGCCAGACACCAAAGGGCAACTATTGGATGATGCCACTTACATGAGTTACCTAGAATAAGAAAATTAACAGAGACAGGAGAACAGAGGTAAGTATGGCTGGGCAGGGCAGACATAGAGAGTTAGTATTTAATGGGTACAGAGTTATAGTTTGGGATGATGAAAAGTTCTGGAAATGTATGTACAAGTGACTGTTGCACAATATTATGAATGTACTTAATGTCACTGAATTTTATACTTAAAAAAAAGTGGTTAAAATGGTAAACTTTATGGTATGTATATTTTACCACCATTAAAGAAAAAACACTTACTGACACCCCTAAATCATTCCAGGGATTCCAGCTTGCTATCATTCTTGTTTTTCAGTACCAGTACGCCTACTGTGTTTAGGTCAGAGAGTCCCACTTGCCCTAGATGGTCCGAGTTTAAAGACTGAAACTTCTTGCTCTAGATTTTGCAACCTGCAGTCTGTTGGCAGCAAGCCCAGGTCAAGAGCAGACATGATACGGGACAGGAGGAAAATGGAACTTCTTGCCACAGAACCAGGCCTGAGCCCACCACTGAGTGTCGTCTGTGGCAGGCTGACCGCAGCTTCAGGTCCTTCATGTGGAGACTGGAAATGCAGAGAAGAAACTCGGGAAGCCAAAAAGGTCTGGTATGCTCTAGCCTCATACATTCTGGCAGAACTCTGGAGACCCAGAGTAGGATTTCTCAGAAGCCCACTGTGAATGACAATTCATATGTATCTTCATTGCTTCTCCCATTATTTGAATTACTGCTGTGGTACCAGCTGATACAGCATTCGGCAAGGAACTGGAGGCTACAAAAATTCTTGCCCCCTTGGAGCTTGCTCTGACATTTTGTTTATCCCTGCGTCTCTAGCTCACAGCATAGGGTCAGGCACATAGAGAGTGCTCAGTAAACACTAAATGAAGCAACTGGGAGAAGTGGCATCTGTCAGAACTAACTGGCAAGAGGCCAGCTTTGTGGTTTTGAACTAGTTGGCTACATTTGCTTAATGGGGTAAGAGTTCTCTAGAGCACTACTTGTAGCAACTGAATTTGGGAACCACCACCATAACTGTACTTTAATAACAGAGGAGCCTGGTAGGCTGCAGTCCATGGGGTCGCAAAGAGTTGGAAATGGCTGAGCGACTTCCTTTCACTTTTCACTTTCATGCATTGGAGAAGGAAATGGCAACCCACTCCAGTGTTCTTGCCTGGAGAATCCCAGGGACGTGGGAGCCTGGTGGGCTGCCATCTATGGGGTTGCACAGAGTCAGACATGACTGAAGTGACTTAGCAGCAGCAGACATATAAGTGACTATTACCTATAAACTGCAGATTAATTCTGATCTATGGAAGGACACTTATTTCATCCCTTCCACACCCATGGAAAAATCAAAGTTTGTATTTATAAATTTAGCTCAGCATTCTTGATGAATCTATACATGGGTAGGATTTTGAACTGATTGTAACTTCTTGCTGGTTCTCTCCTTAACTGGGTTCAATAAAATTTTTGACACGTTCACTTTTTAAAAGTTGATTAGAAGATTTCTTAGGAAAAGTTACTACTTTAGCTGAAAAATAGTTGTTATAGTGGAAGGTGATGAGGAAAGCTAAATGTATCCAGATTCCACCAGCAGGAGTGTATGAATCCCTTTGGTATACACTACTATAAACTAAAACACGAGCGCAGCCATGAAGTCCTAGACAAATGCTAACTGTCATGGTTGGTCAGCATCAACACCAGTCCCAGGCTCCCAGAAGGCTGAGGGTGCATGGGAGAAGACAGGGCCACTCCCATTGCTGTGTACCCACCCCAGCCCCAGCTAATCCCAGCTCACTCACTTCATGATGCGCTTGGCCCCGGAGCAGTGCAGATCATAGGAGAGGGAGTATGTGCCATAGAGAGTTGCCTTCACGTTCAGGCAGCCAATGAAGTCCTGTGGGTTCACCTTGTATAGGTCGAAGGTTACTCGGGCCACATCGATCTTGGCAGGCTTGCGGGAGAGGGTGAGCTGGTACTGAGTGCTCTGCATCAAGACAAGTATGTGGTTAGCATCCCTCCAGGATTTCTCCTAAGCTCCCAATATTCTCCCACACAGGTGGGATATCACCTGTTCTGATGGGGGCTGCCATTTCTGCCCCTTGTGGAGGACCATGAATACGGTGTCATCTGCCAGGGATTGGAAATACCCTTCTGTCTCTACAGTTGTGCCATCTTCCTCCAGCACCAGGAAGAAAGGCTTGTACGCCAGCATCAGGGTATCCCGGACCTGGAGAATAAGGTAAGTGATGCTCTTGCCGTCATACGTAGCCACAGAGCTGGTTTGGGGAAGACCCAAACCAGCTTCAGGGACAGAATGAGTGGGCCGGGTTTTATGGGATGGGACTGAAACCCAGGGCTCTTAATGTGGGGTCACCATCCAAAGAACCTATGTCGTGGTATTCCTTATCTGACTTCATGGGTAATATTCTAGAATAGTGCTGTCCAATAAAAATATAATGGGAGTCACATATGTAATTTTTAATTGAGATGTTTTAATTCACATGAAAACTCACTGTTGGAAAAGTACACAATCCAGTGGCTTTTACTATATTCACAAAATTCTGCAGCTATCACCACCATCTAATTTCAAAACATTTTCAATCCCATTTTTACTCAAAGAGAAACCTAGTACCCATTAACTGTTACTCCTCATTTCCTCACCCTTGGCAACCTCTCCTCTTCTTTCTGTCTGTTCTGGACATTTCATATAAATGGCTTCCTTCACTTAGCAAGTTTTCAAAGTTAATCTGTGTTTCAGCATGATTATTTACTTTTTTATGGCTGAATAATATTCTACTAAATAAATATGCTACATTTTTAGTCCATTCTTCAATTGATGAACATAGAGGTTGTTTCTACTTTTTGAGTATCATAAATAATGGTGCTTTGCACCTTCATGCACACATTTTTGTGTGACATATCTTCTCAGTTTTCCTGGATATATATCTAGGGTTGAAATTTCTGGGTCATGTAATAACTCTATGTGTACTCTTCTTAGAGAACTACCAACCTGTTCTTCAAAGCAGTTGCATGATCTAATATTCCCACTAGCAACTTCTCCACATCCCTATCAACACTTGTTATTGTCTGTCTTCATTTTAGCCATTTTAATGTTATGAAGTGTTTTTTATTTGCATTTTCCTAATGACTAAGGATGTTGAGCATCTTTTCATGAGTTATTAGCCATTTGTACATCTTCTTTGGAAAAACATCTATTCTGATTTTTTGCCCATTTTCAAGTAGATCCTCTTTTAAGAGTTCTTTATATATTCTTGATACTAGACCCTTATCAGATATGTGTTTTGCAAATATTTTCACCCATTCTGTGGATTATCTTCTCATTTTTTCGTTAGTGTCCTTTGATGCACAAAAGTTCTTAATGTTGATAAAGTCCAACTTTTTCCCTTTGGTTACTTCGAGGTTTGGTGCCATATCTAAGAAACCAAGGTTATGTACTCTTATTCCTATGTTTTCTTCTAAGGATTTTATAGTTTTAGCTCTGCATTTAGGTATTTAATCCACTTTGAATTAATTTTATACATAATATGAGGGAGGGATCCAACTAGATTCTTTGGCACTTGCATAGCCCATTGACTTGGTCATTTGTTGAAAAGACTGCCCTTTCTCCATTGAATAACCTTGGCATTCTGTCAAAAATCAATTGACCACAGATACATGGATTTATTTCTGGACCTTCAGTTATATTCACTTGATTTGTATGTATTATGGGCCAAATGGTATCCCTGTGAATTTCATATATTGAAGTCCTAATCCCAGTACCTCAGAATGTGACTATCATTGGAGATAGAGTCTTTACAGATGTAGTTACATTAAAGTGAGGCATTAGAGTGGGCCCTAATCCTAATGTGGCTTTAAGAAGGAAAGGTGTCTTTATAAGAAGGAACTATTAGGGGCTTCCCTGGTGCCTCAGTGGTAAAGAATCCGCCTGCCAGTGCAGGAGGCACAAGTTTGATCCCTGGTCTGGGAAGATCCCACATGCTGTGGAGCAGCTAAGCCCATGCACCACAGCTATCAGCCTCGGCTCTTGAGCCCGGAAGCTGCAACTGCTGAGCCCATGTGCTGCAGCTACTGAAGCCCAAGCAGCCTAGAGCCCGTGCTCTGCAGCAAGAGAAGCCATCATAACGAGAAGCCTGCACGTCACAGCTGGTGAGTACCTCCTGCTTGCCTCAATTAGAGAAACGCCTGTGCAGCAACGAAAACCCAGCACAGCCAAAGGTGAATAAATAAAAAATTAAAAAAAAAAAAAGAAGGAACGACTAGGACAAGTTACTCCCAACCACGTGGAGGGGGAGCGTGGACATGGGGAAGGGTGTCATTCTTGCCCACTGTTACTCCCACCCACAAGTATTATGTGTCCTTGGTTTCCTCTCTGGAACCTTACTGATCAATAGTTTTCATTTTTTTTCAATTTACAAAAGTTTTTTTTTCTCCACACCAAGGGGCATGTGGGATCTTCCCCCTCCAGAGATTGAACCCAGGCCCCCTGCATTGGAAGCACAGTCTTAACCACTGGACCACCAGGGAAGTCCAAGATTTCCTTTCTGATGGCAACTTCAATAGGCTGGTGGTGCCCGTCTGGAGTCTTGTCTGTCTGGTGACAGGAGGGTGGCAGCACATTACCATCTGTTACTAACAATAGGCCAGAGGTATTTTTCAGAGCATATTTTTCTTATGAACTCCATCCCTACTGAAGTCCTACCTCATGACACCAAGGCCAGAGGCAGCTGTCAGGGCCAGCTGTCAACCAAGGTCCCCATGGTGAGCTGTGAGAAGGCAGGCCCATCCCTACCTTGACATGGAGGTCCTCAAGACTGTGCGCCATGATGCCCTTCCTCACACTCCGGTCAGCAGTGGTTACTCTACAGGGCCGGGCCCTGGGGGCCTCTGCACTGGGCTCTGACAGCTGCTGCTGGGTCACCACCGAAGTGCTCACTGCCATGTACCTGGGAGCCATAACGGAGCATCAGCATGAGCTGTCCGCTGCCTTCCAGCTCTCACCCCACCACAGGGTAACTCACTCCCCAGTTCTCTAGGCTCAGCTCAGCATGCTCCTCTTCCCCTACTATCCACCTAGTCTGCTCTGGATAGTCTTCCTTAAAAGCCTGCTGGATCAGTGCATCTTAAACTTTAGTGGACATATATGTCCCCTGGGGATCTTGTTAAAATGCAGGCTCTTCTGATTCAGTAGGTCTGGGTGAAGTCTGAGATGTTACATATGTAATGAGTTCCCAAGTGACATTGATGCTGCCGGGTCTCAGACTGTGACAAGTAGCCAGTGACAGAAGATGGCCCAACCTCTGCCCAATTACCACTTTCCTCTCTTTGCCTCCTTATCATGTGTAATGTGAGATGAAATGGCAAAGCTGCGATCAGTATAAGAGAGTTTGAACTCAGATACACAATGGAGAACCAAAGGACTGCAGGGAACCTAGGTTTTGGAGTCAGGCAAACCCAAGTTCAAATCTTGGCTTCACTACACATTTGCTCCAACAGAGTGCCCACTCTGTGCCTCAGTTTCCCTGACTATTAATCTGGCAAAATAATCCCCGCTTCTCAAAGTTGTGGTGAATTTTAAGTGAGATCAAGAATCAAAATCTCAAGCAGTATCTCCCTGTTTCTACTTAGGGTGTGATATGGGGATTGGGAAGAGGCAGCAGCCTTAATATCTCCTGGGGAATTGTGGAAGGATCCCACTGCAGACCTCCTGAATCAGCATCCACATTTGAACAAGAAGCCGAGGTGACTTACATGGCCATCGAGGTTGCAGAAGGTCTGCCCTACAGAGCACGTTAGGTCCCCTTAACCCTTCCCCAGCTGGCTTTCCTTACCTGGAGAGGGACTTAGGATAGAGAAGGCTGAGGGACTTCTTGGCGTATTCCATCCTCATCAGCTGGATAGTTTTGGGCCTGGAAAGCAAGCAGAGATAGCCCATGTGAGGGATGAGCGGCTTCTCTCTCTTGTCTTTTTTTTTTTTTTAATGTTATTTTGGCCACCCCACTGGGCATGTGGGATCTTAGTTTCCTGATTAGGGATCGAACCCCACCCCCTCTGCAGTGGAAGTTGGGAGTCTTAAACAGGGAAGTCCCCTCTTGTTTTTTGAAACCGTGCAACCCCACCTCCATCCATCAGGCCTCCACTCTGGTTTCCCCTCTCAGCTCATACACACCTCCCCCAGCTTCTTCTGTTCAACCCCAGTAGACCACCGTGACCAAGTTGGAGATCCCCTCAGTGCCCAGGCTCAGCCCCCCTCAGCAGCCACGCCTCCCTCCCCGGCACCACTCACTCCATGTTTCTCTGACCCCTGGTTCCAGTCACACTGATTAGGGATCCCAAGTCGAAGTGAAGAGGCCCTGCTCAGTTAGTTTCCGCCCTTGGGGACAGAGTCCACTTTACGCTGGCAGGAGGCTAGTCACACCACCTCACAGTGCTGGGGACTTTCCCTCACCTGTCGTCCAGAGACCTCCCAGGCCAGGCACCCCATAGACTAAGGCTGCTCTTCCCAATGGGTCCTTGAGCAATCCAAACCCCTCCTGAGGCTTCCCACTGGCCAAAGGGACTTTCTACCATGGTGGGTTCTATATCCGTTCTAATACTGGAGCTGCTACCCTAACATGGCTATTGAGCACTTGAAGTGTAGCTAGTATGACTGAGAAGCTGGATTTTTAATCTTATTGAATGTTAACTGGTTTAGATGTACACAACCATCAGGGCTGCGGGCTGCTGGCAGCCATCCTGGGCGGCACAGCTCTAGCCGACAGCCCTGGGATGACCTGCCAGCCCTTCTGTCCTGAGCCTGGCCGATCCAGGTCTTCCTGAAGCCAGTTCCTCCACCAGCATTGCCTCCCTCCAGCCCAGGGCTAAAGCTTTGCAGCCTTGAAGCCTGAGTTTCACTGCATTCTGTGATCACTCACAGAATTTCCCCTCCATCCTGCTACTTCCTTCTCCCCAGCCAGGTGGGCCTTAGTGTCCGCTTCTGCCAGTCCCTCTGACCTCTCCCTGGGTGCCTCACCCCGGAATGTTCTCCTGTTCCCACCCCAGCGCAGACCGGGCCTGGTGCAGAGCAAGGGGCTCAAGGAGTATATGGTGCACAGGCCCCTCCCTAGTCTCCTTTTGACAAGATGGGGGTCTCTCCAGGCCAGCCTGACTGTGAAAGCCCTCTGCCCTGACTTAGCACTTTGCCCTTCAGCTTGCTCCAGCCTCACTCCTCACCCCCAATCACAAAGCTGCCAAGCCCCACCTCACCTGTTCTCTAGGAGCCAAAACCAAACCCAAATGAAAAAACCCAGAATATAAAACTTCTTACCTCCGGCTCACAGCCTCCTAACCTTCCAATCCTGTCCTGCTCAGCCCAACCCTCCCTCTACTTTATTTCCAGCTCCCAGGGCAGCCCCTCCCCTGGCCTTCAGCCCCAGCTGGAAGACAGCATGGGCACTGAGTGTGCAGCTCTTACCCTTGGGATGGCAGGCCAACCTCACTTCCAGAAAAAGCCAAAAAGGAAGGGTGTAGGCGTGTTTTGAAAGCTTTGGGGCAGGGTATGGCCCAGAACATGGCATTGGGCACAGAGGGCACAGGAAACAGGCCAATGTGAATTGTGATCCCCGCTCTACTCACATCAGCTGTTTGAGTGTAGACAAGTTGCCTTAACCTCCCGGAGCCCCAGTCTCTCTCACCCGTTCAACAGGGATGATGATTCCTATCTTAAAGGGTTAAGGTAAGGATTTGTATTAATACAAGTGAAGGGCTTTGCAACAGAGATATTTAATAGATATAAACAAATATTGGTGTTACTGATAACATAATTATTTAATAATAGCAGAGGATTTAATAATAATAATTAACACCAGCTGAAATGTGTAGTGCTTAAGAATAAGATCTGTGACCCAGCAGTTCTGTGTATACATAATATTTGGAGTTATATTTGAAGTTCCAAGGGAAATGAAAATCTATATCCACACAAAAACTTATACATGAATGTTCATAGTGTTATTCATCACAGGCAAAATGTAGAAACAACCCAAATGTTTGCATTAAAAGGTGTTCAAAGAAATTTGGTGTTTCCATAAATGGAATATTATTTGTCAGTCAAAAGGATATATGCTGCTACAGTACATTGATGAACATTGAACATGTTGTGCAAAGTGGAAGAAGCCAATCACAAAAGATCACATATTAATGTTTGTTTGTATCATCTCATTTGTATGAAATGTCCAGAATAGCAAAATCATAAAGACAAAAAATTAATCAGTGGTTGTTTAGAGCTGTGGCTGGGGAATGCAAAGGGAATGGGGACTGTTAGTGGGTATGAGGTTTCTCTTAAGGGAGACAAAAAATGTTTTAATTTATTAATCTAATCCCAGTCTATTTTGGTGATTGCACCAAATCTATTTGGAGGTTACACAGCCCTGAAAATATGATAAAAACCAATAGACTGTACTTGCCTAAGTGTGTGTGGTATATGAATTCTCTCTCAATAAAGCCGTTTTTAAAAAAGAGGTTCAACCTCATCTTTCTTTTAACGATAGATATTTCACACTAGTGAGTCGGAATCACATGCAAGGTTTGTTAAAAATCAGATTGCTGGGCTTCATCGCAGAGTTTCTGACTCAGTATGTCTGGGGTGGGGCCTAAGAACGTGTATTTCTGACTACACGGTGATGTTCCAAGGTTCCAAGGTGATGCTGAAGCTGTGGCTACTTAGGGACCCCATTTTGAAAACCAGCAGCCAGCACTAGCTGTGTGATATAACTCATCTAAGCATCAGTTGGATCTGACCAATAGGGATTAAAAATAGCTCCTACATAATCATGAAAAGTATTTGATACAAAGCTTAATGCACCCTTCAGGCTTAAAAAATAGCTATCATCATCATCATTTTATTACTTACATCTAAATCCTTCCCTAGAGAAGCTTGCAGACAACCATTATTCATTCACTCACCAAATACTTATTAGGCATTTACTGTATACTGCCCCTCCCTGGGGCTGAGAATACAGCAGGAAACAAGACAACCTTATCACATTCTTTAAGGAGCTGACATTCCTGGAGGAAGGGGGCACTCAGACCATGAACAAATATGCAGATAATCAAGATGGTTTCAGAGAATGATGTTCTCGGAAGAAAACAACACAAAGTGATGTGACAGCAACTGGCTGGAGAGCTAGATTGGCCTATGGGCTCAGGAAAGACCGCAGAGGTGGGCTTTCCGCTCAATGATGACTGGTGAGAAGTCACTTTTTTGAAGATCTGAAGTGTCTTGGTCTGTTTGGGCTGCTAGTCAGAAAACCATAAATTGGTGACTTATAAACACCAGAAGTTTACTTCTTGTAGTTCTGGAGGCTGACAAGTCCAAGATCAAGGTGTTGGTAGTTCAGTGTCTGGTGAGGACCCTCTTGCTGGTTCCCAGACACTGTCTTCTCTCCATGTCCTCACCTGGTAGAAGGAGCAAGGGAATCTCTTTCATAAGGACACTAATCCCACCTCCTGCGGCTTCCCTGTTGGCTAGTGGTAAAGAATCTGCCTGCCAGATTCCAGAGATCCTGGTGGGCTACAGTCCATGTGGTCACAAAAGAGTTGGATACCATTTAGGAACTAAAGGACAATCCCACCTCCCCCAAATCCCACCTCCAAATACCATCACATTGGGGGTTTCAAGATACAAATGGGTGTGGAGCAGAGGGTCACAAACATTCAGTCTATTGTGTCCCTGCGACTGGAAGCCAGTCTTTTGAAGTGCTGGGATGGGGTGGGGGCATTCAAGCAAAGGAAACATCAGTGCAAAGGATTTGAGAAGGGAATGGGCAGGGTGAGGGGACAGGAACACAAATCACTAAACTTTAAGGCAGACTAAGAGCAGAAGAAAAGTACTGACACTTCAGGGAAGAAGTTCTGGGGAAACCGTTAGGGCCCCTCCCTAGAACATTCATGCCTCAAATATTTATTGAACATCCAGCATGTGCTTAGTGTCTCATGATAAGCCAATGGATGACTCAGAGGCAGTCTGATGACGTGGAAATCACACACAGAAAAAACAAAGATAAGCGCAAGCTAAAGCCAGAGGGGTGGGGTGGGGGTGGTGAAGAATTGCTGAGTTACCCTGAGGAGTCTTCATGGTGCTTAGAAGAGGATGATTTTGGATCATTTGGAATTTATGTACTCAGCAAGTATTTCTTGAGTTTTACCCTTTGCCAAATACATGGGTTGACTCAGTTCATATCTGTCTCTTTAGAGCTCACCTCTAGTTGCAGAGGCAGATTTCTGAGCATGGTTCTGTCACGCGAGTGTTCCTCGGTTCTTGGTCTCATCACAACAAAGATTTGGAGCGACGGACATTAAAGCCCTCGGTGCGTCACAGCTCTCAGGTCTTGCACAAACCATGTTATAGCTCTTAGGCAAATCAGTGTTACAGCTCTATTTTAGTTAGAAGATAGCAGGAGAATCCATCCTCGAAGTGTGAGGGCATGCCAACCCAAAGACTTGAAGAGAAGAGAGTGGAGGAGCACGTGGGGGAGGGAGAGAGAGAGAAAGAGTGCCCGCCGTGGGGGGTGGGGGGAAGCGCTTTGGCTTCTCCTTTTATATGTTTTTTCTTCCATCTGGGCCTGCCCTATGCAAATTGGGCTTAGCCAGGAGTGCTGTTTGTTCTACCTGACATCTTCACTCTGGTCCTCGGACCTTCTTTGTTTTTTTAGCCACCGCCATATTGGACTCCTTTTCCCTATTCTACCTACCTAACAGTTCTCAAATGCTGAAATGCACAAAATTATTTGAACACCTTGGAGGACTCCAGTTATGACTCAAAATTGAGAAGCAAGAAAAAGAGAAAAGATTATATATTCAACCATATTAAAAAACTGTTCTGCATCTTAAACTTGTAACACCATGAGTAAAGTCAAAAGACATACAATACATAGGAAAAACATATGGCAACTAATATTAAAGACAAGAGATTCTCTCTCTCTCTGCTATCTATATATATAAATCAACAAGACCAACAGTACAGTTGAAAAAATGGACAAAGAATATGAACACAGTTCAGGGAAATGAAATGCCAACGACTCAACATATGAAAAGATGCTTCAGTTTTTTCAGTAAATGTAATTTTGAAATTCTTATTTTATGTATTTTTTCTTGTGGTAAAATGTGCATAACATAAAATTAACAATTTTTAAGTGTATAGTTAAGTGGCATGAAATTTATTTACACAGTTGTGCAACCATCACCTCATTCACCTCCAGAACTTTTTCCATCTTTCTCATGTCTGTATCCATGAAGCAAGTCCCCATTCCTTCGCCTCCCCGCCTCCCCCAAGTCCTTGGCTACCACTGTTCTGCTTTCTGCCTCTACCTAATTTCTTTAATGGCCTTGACATTTTTAAAAAGTATAGTCCAGTTACTTTGTAGAATGTCTCTCAATTTGAACTTATCTGTCCGTCTCTTCATGATTAGATTCTGGCCAAGTATTTTGGGCAGAAATATCAAATAAGCTATCAGCTTCCCTGATAGCTCAGTTGATAAAGAATCCGCCTGCAATCAGGAGACCCCTGTTCGATTCCTGAGTTGGGAAGATCTGCTGGAAAAGGGATAGGGTACACTGTAGTATTCTTGGGCTTCCCTTGTGGCTCAGCTGGTAAAGAATCTGCCCGCGATGCGGGAGACCTGAGTTTGATCCCTGGGTTGGGAAGATTCTCTGGAGAAGAGAAAGGCTACCCCGAAAAAGTCGGACTCGACTGAGCGACTTTCACTATCAACACATAAGTAATGTTGGTCTTCAGTTGTATCAGGAGGCATAAGGAATCTGTCTCACTCGTGGGGAAGTATTTCGTTAACGGGGTGCCTGCCAGGTTTCTCTACTGTAAAGTTGCCATTTCTTCTTGCAGAGATTAATCTGTGGGGAGATACTTTGAAACAAATGTGGCAGTTGCATGCGCTTGAGAAAGTCACAGATCCCTTCCATGCATCAGTTTCCCCATCTGAGAAGTGGAGACAGAGAAGTCTGAAACTTGAATTCGAGCTTAAGGAAGTGAAAGTGCTCGAGAGACTGGAGAATCAGCTTCAGCCCTTGGCAAAACCCCCAAACACTAGGAGTTAATTTTCTGAGCGCTCCAAAGGATGGGGAGAGAGGCCCAGGGCAGAGCCGAGACGGGAAACGCTCGCGTACGCGTGCGCAGGGACGTGACCACAGAGTTGGTCCTCCAGAGACAGAGAGGCCGGAAGTTGTCTTCAAAGAAGCGCTAGACTGCTGGGTTGGCTGAGCTGAAGCAATACGAACAGGGTCGGCAGGCAGTTCGGAGCAGTAGTCGCGGCAGTTTGTCGGCTTGAGGGGCTCCAGGAGTCTGGGCGGGGAAGATGGCGTCTCGGGCAGGCCCGCGAGCGGCCGGCACTGACGGCAGCGACTTTCAGCATCGGGAGCGCGTCGCCATGCACTACCAGATGAGGTATGAAGTGAGGCGAGGAGCCCGCAGGGCCAGAGACGCAACGCCGGCCTGGTCTCAGGGTTTTGCTCCTCAGCCCGCCCTCGGGCACCTCCCAAGTCCCCTCCACCTGGCACGGTCCAGGACCCCCACCCCGCCCCGCCCCTCCAATCCCGGGAAGCCCCGTCACTCTTGTGAGTTCCACCCCTTGATCCCCTTGTACCTCGAGGGAGTCCGGGCCGTGGGTCGTGGTTATATTGGCCCGGCTCTCCGACCTCGGGAACCTAACTCCTAATTGAGCCTCAGTTTAAGCTGCCTTTTTGGTCTTGAGGAAGAATTGGTGAGCCAATAATCTCGTGAGAATGTAACATAAAATCTAGTACAGAAGTCTGCCCAGTACGCGGTGGCTGTTAAATTTTGGGTCGTTTTGGGGTGTGGACCCTAACGTCGAGACTTTGCCTCAAACGAATTTTATGGAACACCCCTCCCCACCCCCCCGATCATGTAAGGGATAGTTCTGCGTTCGTTTATTCATTCAACAAATATTTATTTTCCTTCTACTCATCATGCATTGTGTTAGGCACTGAGGATATAATAGCGAAAACAGCCCTGGTCTTCGTATTCATGTTATACCTTCAGTAAAAATTTATTGACAAACAACAAATCTGGTCCCTGCCTTCATGGAGCTTGAAGTCTACGTGTGACTGATCCCCCTCCCACCACACACACACACCTTTCTGCACTTTCTATGATATATATATTTTTTAATTTAGAGGTTTTCGTTCCTTAAATCCACTGAAGTTTCTCAGAATCTTTTCCACATCTTTTTTTCCAGAGTTTTAAAGAATGACAAGCTCTTTGGAACCTCACTTTATTCTTATGCTTAGACCCTTGTTCAAGGGAACCTCACAACCCACGCTAGCATTTTCATGCCTGTCTAGAGCAGAAACTCTGCCCTCTGGAGATGTGAAGGGGATATATCTAGGACCTAAGAAAATTCAAAGAATAAGAGAAAATTTGCTTACTTTAGAAGAAAAAGGTTTACTTTACCTGAAGAAGTATGGACAGCCTGAGTTGGTTTCTTTGCTGCCAGTACCTTGTTCTATAGGCTCTACTCTTATGCTACGGTCAGAGTTCTCTTTCTTTTTTAATGGCCGCGCAGTGCAGATTGCAGGATCTTAGTTCCCTGACCAGGGGTTGAACCTGGGTCCTTGGCACTGAAAGCGCAGAGTTCTAACCCCTGGATCGCCAGGAAATTCCCCAGAGTTTTCTTTGTGAACACAGCCCTGAGTTACTGTTCTGTCTTTAAAATGACTGAGTCAGAGTCTTTGCAACTTCATATCCTGATACTCCCCTCCCTGCCACAGTGTAGTCCTTCCACACCCAGCTGTTTACTCTCCTGGAACACAAATGTTTATGCCTTTTTGCCTGCATGCTATTACCTCTGCTCAGAATGTCTATCTCCACCTACCTCTCAGCCTAGCTCAGATATCACCCTTGTCTAGATAGCCTTCTCAGTCAACTCATTTCAGTCGGAATTGATTACTCCTTTCTGTGATCCCATATATTTTGCAACATAGATTTACAAGAGTTTTTCCAGTTCGTTTGTAATTACTTTTTCTTCCTCTGCCTTGTTCCCAGTCTCCAGGCAGGAACTATACCTTATTTATATCCGTATCCCTGTGTCCAGTACAATTGCTTGACATACAGCTGGTGTCAGAAAACTCTGAATGAAAGATACTTCTCCCTCTGCTCTGCCCCACAGTGTGACCCTCAAGTATGAAATCAAGAAGCTGATCTACGTGCATCTGGTCTTATGGCTGCTGCTGGTTGCCAAGATGAGCGTGGGACACTTGAGGCTCTTGTCTCATGATCAGGTGGCCATGCCCTATCAGTGGGAGTACCCCTATTTGCTAAGCATTGTACCCTCCCTCCTGGGCCTCCTCTCCTTCCCCCGCAACAACATTAGCTACCTGGTGCTCTCCATGATCAGCATGGGGCTCTTCTCCATCGCTCCCCTCATTTATGGCAGCATGGAGATGTTCCCTGCTGCACAGCAACTCTACCGCCATGGCAAGGCCTACCGCTTCCTCTTTGGTTTTTCTGCCGTCTCTGTCATGTATCTGGTGTTGGTGCTGGCCGTCCAAGTGCACGCCTGGCAGTTATACTACAGCAAGAAGCTCCTAGACTCTTGGTTCACGAGCACACAGGAGAAGAAGCGTAAATGAAGCCTGCTTGATGGACTGCTGTATGAGGTGACGCCTGGGCCTCTTAGCCAGTGAACTGAGAGGGTAAAGGAGTTGCTCTAAAATCTCCTTTGGTGATTTTGGCAGCTGCAATGTTGGCGACTAGTGCAAACGAAGCCTGAATTCTGCAGAGCCCCTTCTGTTACCATCAGCTGGTGGTGGAACTGTTTAATTTATTCCTGGTTGGTGGAACTGGGTGATCAACAGCTGTGAAACAAACTTTGGCTGGTTGAAGTTGAGGTCCTTCTGAGTTTTTCATCCTGATGTCTTCTTGGTCATTCTCTCCACTTCCATCCATCACCCCTTCCCATCAAAACTGAAGGAGATGGGAAATCAGTCAAATTCTCTTTTAATCAGTAGGTCATGGAGCAGGAAACATCTGGGACGCTGCTCCCCCTGTAGGCGTTGGTCTCTACTGTGAAACCTTTTAATTAAAAAGAACCTCAATAAAGTTACAACTGCCTAGTCCCCCCTGTGCCTTGTGTTGGGGATTTGATAGAATGTGAAAAGTGTGTTGTTTGATGGCCTTAGACACTTGGAGGTAGGTAGAGGCTCCCTGAGAGACCTGGCAGTGGCCACAGGGAAGTGAACTGGGCATAGGGAACCTAAAGCATGGTTGAAACCCTGCAACTGATGGGCAGGAGCTACCATGTGCCATAAGGTCAACCTCCACCTATAAAATGGTCCATTCTCATTTATGCAGCTTGGGTTATGGGCTTGTCTTTTGACTGGATATTCATGTTTATCATTCAGTATTAACAGTGTCAGTTATGTGTGTAAATACTGTTTTATGGTTTCCAAATGAATTTTAAAGTATCCTACGTATAGGGAATTTGCAATCTCCATGAAGCGTAACATCCTTGTGAAACATCCAGTGAACACAGTATGTAATGGTGTGGAGCAGATAAGTGTAAAAGGGATGTGGGAAAGAGATCTGTGAACTAAACCCCCTAAAGTCTGACACGTTGTAAATGTTTATTGCTTGAAGGACGAGTGTCCCTTTGCTCTTACCTGCTTGACTTTATCATGTCTGGATGATGCCCAGATTCTAACTGGATCCTGCCCTCCAGTCATTCTGTTCTATAAACATTCTATGTACTCAGTCTCTATTAGGTACTGGCAGTAGTTCTGTGTACCTAAGTTTTAGATGTCCTGATTATCTTTTCAAATTCGGTGTGTCCTGAACTTAACTCTTTGCCTTCTACCTCATATCCATTTCTCTTTCTGCCTCCCTGTGTGCAGATGAGTATACCAAGAGCACGGCTGTGAATCATCAAGTCCCTTACTATGTGCTCTTTTTTTCTGAACAGCCAAAATTCCTTAATCCCTTTCAGCATGTCCAAAGTGTGGTCCCAGTGCATCACTCCTGGTTTATCTCCTGATACCCACACACTGTATGTCTGTCAGGAGAACCTCTCATGAATCTCCATATCAGTTCCATGTTTTCCCAATTTCCTTCAAGATTTTCCTTTCAAAAAACAAAAGTTTTCCTCTTCTACTTCTTTATTACTTCTCTTTCGAGACCTAGTTTATATGGTAATTCTGGAACCTTCTGGTTACTTCAAGGAGTAAGGGTTCTTTCTTTGAATTTACATGTCACTTTAATTTTATCTTTTCTATTGACAGAACTACTAACATTTTTTCTCACCGCTAGTAGCTAATGGATAGTGTGCTTTCTGAATTTATTGAGTGGAATAATATGTCCTACTGTAGACTAAAGTCATAACAAAGAACTAGACTGATGCATGGGTAGGATTTGGAGAGCAGAGAGGTGCAGACGTGAATGAGTGGCTAATGGAGTTATGTGCACAGGCAATGATTGCTAATTTTCAAAGAAGCAGGATATAAATAATTTATTAGTTTTTAAAAGTTTAAAATTTATTTGAATATTAGAATGGTACTTTACAGTCTTGGAGCACTTCTCAAGACTCATGAAAATTAGTGTCAACAACCAAAAAAAAACAACAAAACCCCATTTGGTTAATTTAGTTTTCTGCTTGTGGGGTTGTTGAGATTCTAACTTTTCTGGCCTCTCCAATCACTTTTTCCCCCTTGCCTCATGGTTGTAGTATTCCCTGAACTAAACAAGATTCCCTTTGAAAAGGATCTTGATTTAGTGGAAAGAGGACTGTATTTGGATCAAAAGGCAGGTTCACATACCAAGATCAGCCCTGCCTAATTCACAAGAATGTTTTGAAGATCAAATAAAGTCTTGTGAAAGTGCTTAAAGAACTCTCTGTAACACTATATAAATGTGAGGGATGGTTATTAATCCCTGATCTTACGGAGCTAGAGGATGTAGGCATTGGAAGTACCCTTAGTGAGCATCTAGTCTGTGGGAAAGGCAGTGTGGTGTAGTGGAGAAACAGTTTCTGATACTACACTGACTCAAATCTAGCCCGACATTTTGCTTCCTTTTGCCTTGATTGAGCCCCAGTGTTTGATCTAATATATGGGGGATCATAGTATCTACCACACATGGTGGTTGTGTGGGTTCAATAATGTATGTAAGTTATGCTCGTGCTTGATTGCTGAGTCATGTCTGACTCTGTGACCCCATGGACTGTAGCCTGCCAGGCTCCTTCTGTCCATGGGATTCTCCAGGCAACAGTACTGGAGTAGGTTGCCCTGTCCCCCTCCAGGGGCTTATCCTGATCCAAGGATTGAACTTAGGTCTCTTGTGTCTCCTGCATTGCAGGCAGATTCTTCACTGCTGAGTCATTGGGAAAACTCTGTGTAAGCTGTAGTATGTGCTTAGCTTAATAAATATCAAAATCCCTTCCAGTGATGAGCAGTGTTGGTGCTTCCCTCTCATGGTGGGAGTCCCAGCCACTTCTCTTAAGCATAATCTCTTGCCACCATATTCTGGAGTTTGATTCCTTCTGGAAGAGCAGGAGTAAGAAAGGGACACTTGTGTACTCCTGGTTTTTGTTGGTCTAATTTGTTGGGCCTTCTTACCCAGGGTGCCCTGAGAGTAGGCACAGTTGCCTCAACAGATCTTGGGAATCTGCCATTACAGGAAAAGCCTAGAGACCCTGCTGTAGTTGTCTGACCAGAGTCCACACATGGATAAGGCTTTGTCAGGAAAAATGGCTGTCCAAGGCCCCCACAGGGTACTCTGTACCTAAGCACGTGTCAAGGCCTCCATGACCTCCTGAGGGCCTGGCTTGGTCCCCAAGTAAAGGTTATTGGAACATGAAGCCTGGATCAGCTCATTCAGACACAAACCACAGGTGAGGCAGGCCTTGGCTACTTCCTAAAAGTAGCCAAGTGCTGCAGGCCTGCCACACACCATTGTTGCCATTACTCCTGTTGGCCACCTCCTTTTCCAGCCACAGAAGTATTCCTGCTCCTCCCTTGTTGACACTTGCCAGACAATCCCTACTGCCCTAGAAATCTGATCACTGTTAACTCACTCCCATAAGACATACGTATCCTTTATTCTTTCCACCTATTATGATTTCTTCCCCCACATTGTTAACCCTGCCAACTCATCACATCGTTCAGTCTAGTACTTCTGTGGATTACAGGGCCCAGGAAGCACAGATCTCCCTTAAGCGGTGTGTTGTGACAGAAAGAGCTAGAAAGACATGAGGGTGAGTCTCCTCTCTCCGTTTTGTATTTGGTTAAGTTACCTAATCTTCCCGGTGTTCCCAAGTCTGTAAGATGGTTTGGTAAGACTGACCTCAGGGGTTATAGACCAGTGGGCCAAGCCCATAGCCCAGAATCTGATGGTAGGAGTTCAGCAAAATGCTGGTCTTGCCCAGGGTGTACTGGAATTCACCCACTGTACTTTTTACTTTAAGCTCCTTTTTGGGAAAGGCTCCACAATAAATGAACTAGCAAAACAAACTTTCTTTTCTCCCTCCCTTCCCCTATTCCTTCTGTCTCTTCTGCCTTTTATACATGTTCTTTTTCTTCCCTTTCTTTCTTATGTATGTATATGTGTCTCTGTCATTTCTTTTCCAGTTCTCCTCCCGTACTTTAGCCAGAGTCAGGGAACGACTAACCAAATGTTAAATGTTTTCATTGTGAGAATCAGAAGATGAAAGTGTTAGGCTCTCAATTGCGTCCGACTCTGTGACCCCATGGACTGTAGCCTGCCAGCCTCCTTCAGTGCATGGAATTCTTCAGGCAAGAATACTGGAGTGGGTAGCCATTCCCTTCTCCAGGGAATCTTTCCGACCCAGGGATGAAACCCGGGTCTCCTGCATTGCAGGCAGATTCTTTACCATCTGAGCCAACTGGAAAGCCTAGAAGACAAAAGGAGTCAAAAGAGAAAAGTGTTTGAGAATGGAACCAACTTTCTCACTTGGTGTCCCCAGCATTAGAAAACACGTTATCAGTATAGATCTAAACCATTGTGGGCTAAGTGAAAAATTAGGGGGAAGACTCCGTAATCTATCTGAGCCACCAGGGAAGCCCAAGAATACTGGAGTGAGTAGCCTACGCCTTCTCCAGGGGATCTTCCAAGCCCAGGAATTGAACCGGGGTTTCCTGCATTGCAGACAGATTCTTTACCAACAGAGCTCTCAGGGAAGCCTTAGTATGGCCAGACCACCCTTTTCTCCCTTCACATCTTAGCAGTTTGTTTGCAGTGGTGGGCTCCAAGGCCAAAAGGACTTAGTCAGGTAGGCCCTTAGAAGCTCTCAGGAGCAGAGGGGCATGAGGCAGTGCGGGGAGAGGCCGTAAGGATGGGAGAAAACAGAAAGGAGCTGTGAGAGGCTGGCCGAATTGGAGCTCCTTGGGCTTAGAGACCTTGACCAAATCATTCTCCTTTCTGCTTCTTATTTCTCTCCTTAATTCTCACTCACCTGTCTTGTAAGATAGTTAAGAGAATCAACTCTGAAAGTGATTCACATACGAAATGTGAAATAAACTGCTTAGATGAAACATCAGTTTACATTTACCCAACTACAAAGCACCTATTTCATGACATCCACTTCTAGGCACTGGAGAAACATAAAGAATAAGAAAAGATCTTTCTAAGGAACTCAAGAGTTAGTATTTTTAGGATAATGGGTACAATGGGGTCTTCAGACAGTGGACCTGAAGACTTAGAAACTGTTGATGGAATTGGCCTAAAGATAGCTATGGTCAAGCTACTGAAAGGTAGAGAGGGCTAATAACAGTGTCAAGGTACCTTCACCCAGTAGGTGTGCCCCCAACTTTTTTTCCATTGTGTGTGTCACCAAGGTGAGAGCTGAAGCAGCTCAAATGCTCCATGAGCAGGAGGAAGCTGTGGGACGACGGGGAGGGTCCCCACAGAGAACGGAGTCTCGTCAGCATCGGAAACCACAGGAAACCAGGTCAGTGCGTGGGGCCCGCTCCCTCTGCTCCAGCACTCAGCTCTGAACTCTAGGGCCTCCTGAGCAGACTACTGATTAGTGGATCCTTGAAGCTGGAGGCCCTTTGACAGAAGAGCTAGAAGAACTGGCCAGTGGGTCATCAGAAAGCTACTCTATAATCCCGAGAGTCAGCCAGGTAGGGCCAGGGTGCGTTGGGGGACACGTGAGCTTTGTGTGCCTCCTACAGTGCGTTCTTGTTCCACTCTAGATAGTGCTCAGTCACCTCTGTCTCCAGCACCCAGTGCACAGAAGTGCTTGACAGCTCTGTCGGCCCTCTAAGTGAGAGGATGAAGCGTGTGTCCAGGGAAGATCCAAGTCCAGGAGCTGCTAAGGGGCGGGTCCCATCTACAGGGTGTTGCAGGAGTAGGAGGGGTTAAGTAGATGCAACCTGCCATCCATCCCCCTCGCCCTGTACCCGCCTCTTTCCTGTTCTTTGCCAGAGCAAGAGCCCCCTTGCCCTTTAGGTAGGGGAGCGGGGTTTTCTGAAGGGCAGATGTCCCCCCGTCCCTGCGCTTGGGGAAGGAATGTGGCCTGGCCGGCTGGTTGGGATCGAGGAGGAGCTCTGGGGCAGGGCGGGGCAGGGGCAGGCCGAGGCGAGGGCTCCTGCTGGCACTGCACTCCCGGCTGCTGCGCAGCTAGCCGGCCCAGGCCCTGCTGCCCTCCTTCGGGCCGTGCAGCCATGCACTGGGCGCCTTGACCCCACGGAAGCCCATGGGGAGCCCCAGACTGGCAGCCCTGCTCCTGCCTCTTCTCCAGCTGCTCACTGCCCTGTCTGCCTCTGCTGGGATTGGCTGCCCCTTCCTTCCCCGCTGGAGCACCCGCTGTCTACTGGCCTCTTGCATGGTAAGGTGCGCCTGCCACTGCTGGTGGGGACATCTGGCGTGCACAGGCTCATTCATAAAACTCCCCACTCTGCTGCCTGTCCTTTCCTATCACCCAGTCCCTAAGCTCTGATGGCAGCATCAGCGTGTCCTCTACACCATCTTGAAGGGATAGCCATAGTCCCAGGGCACTGAGGGCCTGGGCAGGGTGGACCTGGGAAGAAGAGGGCCAGAGTGGATGGACTATTGGTTAATGGGTCTCGAGCAGGGGGAACACCCCTGTGAGAACCTCTGCTAATTATACTTCTGTCCTTTCTTTTCCCTACCCGGCCCTGTGCTTTCAGGATGGCAGTTTCACTGGTGAGTCTCAGTCCCTGCCCTGCTCCCCTTCCCTGTTTCCTCCATTCTAATTTTTTGTTCTCTACCTGAGGACTGGCATAGTATCAGGGGAAAAGCACAGGCTTTAGAGTGAGGACAAGCCTGGATTTGCATTGCAACACTGCCACATACTCCACACATGGCTTCGGGCAGTGCATGGCGTCTGAGGGGTACAGCAGCAGAGCAGAAATGATTGTACAATGAAAACTGTTGTCCCTGAGCTGTGGGGAGGATTAAATGAGAGCCAGGTAAATCTCCAGGCACTCCACCTTGACTAGTCCCTCACCCGTCAGTCGTACAACAATGATCCTTCCTATTTTATGGTACCTTCTACTTTACAAGGTATTTTCCTACGCATTATCTTACTTAAGCTTGACAGCAGGCCCACTTTATGAATGAGGAAGCTGAGGCTTACAGGAGTCTGTAACTTGCCTCAAGTCACTTGGCCGGGGTGTAAGTGGCAGTGCTCAGCCTCAAGTCCAACTTGTCCTGGGACCTTACCGTCTGATTTCCTTTTCTTCTGTCACAGGAAGGTCTGCCCAGATTCCTCACCATACCCAGCCGGCCCCTCCCCTCTCCCCAAAGCCTTGGTGTGCTTGCTGCTGCCACCGTCCCCACTGCTGGTGCTTGCATCTGGTGTCAGGTCCCTTGGGTATGAGAAACAGCGCTTTGGGCCATTCTTAGAGGAGATGGGAATTGGGGGAATTGGGGGTGAGCCAAGTAAAATGTATCATACTAAAAGAGATGTTGGTCCTGTTATCAACCTCAGCAGAGACTTCGGCCATCCTGAAATAGCACACTGTGACTACTGATGAGTTCTGTTGTATCATTTTGTGAACGTGTTTCTCCTTTCAGCTGGTACCAATTCTTGGGATTAAAATTGTTTCAGTTCTGTGAATTTACTATTACTATGTTCTAGTTGTAAGGCAAGTTCTTATAAGAAAGAACAGACAGATCTTATTTAGCTCTACATTTTTCTTGCCTACCTCAGTGCCTGGGACATACTAAATTCCCACACACTGCTTAAGGATCGACAGTTTATAATTGTTCACTGTTATAAATAATGCTACTATGAATCTTTGTACACACATAGATTTTTCTCTACTTAAGAAATTAATTCTCTTTGATCGTATCATAACTTGCAGGACTATAGACGTTTGGGATCATTACCCTCCCTGATGTAAAATGATTGACTGTCCAACACCAGGTCACATCTTCAGATGGGGAGGGCCTGTGGAGGACTGGATAGTAAACGTGTTGCTCCCTGTGCAGATCTCCAGTGGGCTTGGCTCCACCTCCTAGTGCAGAAATCCGAAAAGTCTTACAAGTTCTGGTTCCGTAGGAGACACAGGATGCCAGTGTCTGCTCAGGTACTCTCCCTGCCAATGCCAGCCCTGCCCTATGCCCCACAGCCCTTCCCTTTCTGGCCTCTCCTTCTGTTCTCCAGTCACCCAAGAGAAAGGGAAAGCGTGGAGCTCAAGTAGACTATTCTGTCCATTACACAGTTAGGGACACTAAAGCTTAAATGTTGGGCAGCTTCCCTGACGTACCTCGGGCTGCTCCATAGACAGGAATAGAAGCCGGAGTTCCTGATTTCTGTCCTGAGGCCAACCTTGCTGTCTGCCTGCAGATGAAATTGCTGAGTAGCTGCTGCCTGTCTGAGAAGGGCCATCACAACTCCAGCCTCTCCCCAGATACCTCCCACAAGGGGCTGCGCTCCAAAAGAACCCAGCCGGTGGATCCAGAGGCAGGGGAAGATCTCTCCAGACCCGGCTCACAAAAGCTTGGAGGTAGGCACATCATGTGACTGGAGATGGTGGAGCCAAGTAGTGGTGCCTGTGCTAAGGCCAAGAGACAAAGCCACCAAATCCCCCTTCTCCCTAGGACCTGAGTTCTCCTTTGACTTGCTGCCTGAGACAAGGGCTATTCAAGTGACCATTCCTCCAGGCCCAGAGGTCAGTGTGCGTCTTTGCCACCAGTGGGCACTGGAGTGTGAGGACCTGAGCCATCCCTTCGATGCCCAGGTATGGAGTGCCATCTGCCTATAAAGCCAAATCACGCAGGGCTGGAGCCAAAGTACCCACCCATTGTACTGATGAGGAAACTGAGGCCCAGAAAGGAATGGTAATTGTCCAAGACTTCTTACAAGTCTGAAGTGCCTATCATGAAGACTTTGAACTAGAGAGAGAAGATAGGGGGCCGTGTCTCCTGGCAGGAGAGGAAGGGAAGAGGGGGTAGAGACCTGGGACAACCATGAATGCTTTGCAAGGTGAGGAATATGGCACTTAACCTCAGTGCAATGACCCTCAGTGAGATTCAGGTTGCCTTTTCAGTTCCACCAAGAAGTTGTTTTCCCTGAGAAAGTAATAAATTGGTCACATCTTTCTTGATACCCTTCGATCTCTCTCTTGTCACTGCTCCTCAGAGAATGAGATGTCCCCTGTTCTCCCAGCCTATGGCCTGACATCCCACCTCAACCTCCAGTTATCACAGATACTCTTGTATACAGTTGGAGCCATTTGCAGGGACTGATGCTCTACCCAAGTCCCTCAGCTCTCCACATTTAAAATGGTGATGATGCCTCTCGACATCATTGTGATGCTAGCATTTAATGCACTGAGTTGGTGCTTCTAGCACCTAGCACCCTTCCTAGCATACAGTAGGGGCTCAATAAATGTATATTCCTTTCCCCAGCTCCTCCCTCCCCCTATTCCATGTATTGAGACACTTAGAGCAGACTACAGGACAGAGACCCCCTGAGAATAAATTTGTCAGTGAAAGAAAGAAGCCTCAGATAAGAGGAAAAGCAGGCTGTATGGTGGGTAAGTTCCCAGCTTCTTCCTGCCCTTGTCCAGGGTGCCTCTGCTCTTTCTCAGCCCCCTCTTCATCTTTCCCTTTGCTGAACTGTCCACAGAAAATTGTGCCTGGGAGCCGCACTGTAGCCCTGCCTTATGAATTCCTTCTGCCCTGTCTGTGCATCGAGGTAAGCAGAGGAAAAGGTGTGGGTGGTCCATGGCTCCACTCCTAGGCCACCCAGACAGCACAGTTGGTCAAGTGTATCTCCACTGAGTCCGGTTTTAAAAGGGCTGGTGTTAATGAGATGCTGGTGGAGACTGGTGCCAGGTAACAGTGAGCCTCACACTGGGTCAGAGGTGGAGGTGTACTGCTGATGATGGGATATTCCAGGGGGTGATTCCAACCTCAGCCCCACCCAAACCCAGCTTGCTTTTGTTGAGATCCAGCCTCAGCCTACCCACAGAGCAGAATAGACAGCTGCCTTCACTGGGTGTCCTGAGCCGTTAGGGTGAGGGCTCATGGCTACTGCAAGGTTGCATATGGCTCCAGAAGTGCCATTCCCACTAGCCCTACATGGCAGTCCTCCTCCTCTGCCTATAGGGCTGGGGGCGCCTAGCATTAAGACTTCTTTTAAGGGACTTCCCTGGTGGTCCAGTGGCTAAGACTTCACACCCCCAATGCAGGGGGGCCAGGGTTTGATCTGTTGTCAAGGAACTGGATCCTACATGCTGCAACTGAAGATCTCATGTGCTGTAACTAAGACCCAGCACAGCCAAAGAAATAAATATATTTTTGAAAAAAGGCTCCTCTGGGCTAGACAGAAAAGTCTGGGGGCCGTGTTACCAGGAAGGAGATGAAAGGAAAGGTACAGGCAGAGACATGTAATGAGGAGCGCCTGCCAGGGGTACAACCACTGGATATTGTGGGGAGAGGCCTGGCAGGGCACTTGGCAGCTTGGGAATTCCTGAGAATGGACACCTGGGAAGGCAGAAGTTGAGGAACATGGACCTCATGATTTGTCTCTTTCTGGGGCTAGGTTCTCCTCTCCCAGAGAAGAGGACTCAACCCCTCCCTCACTGACCTCGCTGCTATAGTCCGGAGTTCCTCCCCAAGTGCCTCCACCCTGGCCTGCACCCCACATGGCTCCCCCTCCTTGGTACCCACCCAGCTCAGGCAGCTTGTGTCCAGGCAAAGTCAAGCCAGAATGAGATTCAAGTCTGAGTGATGTCGGGAAAGCCAGTCCTCTGACCTCCATTCCTGTTCCTTTCTCCCACAGGTATCCTACCTGCAAGAGGACACCGTGAGGCGCAAAAAATGTCCCTTCCAGGGCCAGCCTGAAGCCTGTGAGTGCTGCTCATGTGACTCCTGTGCACGCACACCTTCTCTCTGTCTCTCTCCCACACACACACACATACACACAAACGCACGCACATGCACACCCTCTACACTGGTATGGGAGGAAGTCCGCAGAAAGCATGAGGCACTTTCTCTGGAATCAGTGCGGAGGCAAGTCATGGACTACCATGTCTGCTAAATCAGACTGTTGAACATTGTCCTGGGCACTATGGAAGGTTCAGAAATATCCACCCCAGGAGGCACTGTACTAAGAGGGCGGATCAGAAGACCTGGGCTCACTTCCCAGCTCTGCTACTCATTCTTCTCTGAGCCTCATCTGTGAAATAATGATACTTGCCCTGCCTCACTTTCCAAATCCTTATGAGACTGGAATTCAGTATTATATGTGAAAGTGGTTGGTGACATCTATGCATATTGTTGAGCCCAAATTGCAGATACAGGATGCTCAAACATGACAGATGAGTAGCACCAAGCAGCCTATGGTCCAGGGCAGGATTGTAACTAAGGAATAGGCTATAGGGCATGACCTGTGGGGACAGAGAAGCCCATGATGGTTGTCTCAGGGTAGGGAGAAGCCCATGGTGGCTGGATAGAAAAGGTCTCCTAAAGGAGGTGACACCTGAGTTGGGCTCAGAAAAAGGGCAGGATTTAGAAAGAAGAGAACGGAGGATAAAGCATTCCTAATTCTGAGAGGAATGTAAGAAAAGATACGAAGATTTTGAGTTTGGGGAGCAGCAAGGAGTTGGCCAGAAGGGAGGTGCAAGAAGGAGAGGAGGTAGCTAAATATAAAAGGTAACAGGAGGGGCTGGAAGCGGCATGCTCCTTTATCACCTAGGCAGACCATGGCTGTACCAAGCTCCTTCAGAAATATCATCTCCTGATGCCCTGGGGATTGGGATCAGTTTCAGGCCTCCTGGGCCTCACTCTCTGCCCCTGCTGCCTGCCCAGATGGCTCAGACTTCTGGGAGTCAATGAACTTCACTGACCACAGCCAGCACAATCAGATGGTAATGGCCGTGACACTCCGCTGTCCACTGAAGCTGGAGGCCTCCCTGTGCCAGAGGAGGGTCTGGCCCCCCCTCTGCGAAGACCTCCCCAATGCCGTGGCTCAAGAGTCAGAGGGGGTGAGTCAGGCCTTCCTAGGGCCTGGGCAAGCAGGGCTAGGGCCTGGGGCCCTGCTCTCAACTCTCTTCTCCCCCAACAGTGGTACATCGTGGAGAAAGTGGACTTGCATCCCCAGCTCTGCTTCAAGGTACCAGCATGGGCAACAGGGGCCGGGAAGGGTGTGCATGGTGCCTGGAGCTTGCTGACATGCTCTTCTTGGATTTCTCAGTTCTCTTTTAGAAACAGCAGCCACGTTGAATGCCCCCACAGGACATTCGGTGAGCCAATAAGTGACCCTGGCTGGGACCCCTCTCCCACCATTTCACCCTCACACAACTGTGGTGAAGCCAAACTCTGTCCCTGCCCTAAACTTCTCTGTCAACTGCAGCCCAGCTCCTATAACCTCCCACAAAAACATCATCTCTCACCTGACGCTCTCCGCCCCTCCCCACCTCCACAGCAGCTCCATCCTGGAATGTGAGCATGGATACCCAGGCCCAGCAGGTGGTCCTTCACTTCTCTTCAAGGACACATGTCACCTTCAGTGCTGCCTGGAACTACCCAGGCTTGGGGCAGGACAGCGTGGTGCCCCCCGTGTACAGCGTCAGCCAGGTATGGCCTAGCCAGGGTTTGTCTCCCACTGGGACCTATTGATTAGACACATCAGGGAGAGGCAACCAAATATCTGACTTACAGCATCTGCTGATTTAATGACTTGATAAGCCTGTATTCAGCTGCCTTCTCTGCCAGTCAGTGGAGTCTTCGATGGAGCAGTTTCTAGGCCTTTCCATTTCTGAACCAACAGGGATAAACAGGCAAGAGGCTGGCTCTCCCACTCCCAGCTGCTCTCTGACCCACTCCAGCTGCCACCACATTTTGTACTGATGCCCTCTCCTGAACCAGCTGTTCTCCACACACCCCTGCCTGCCTCCACAAGGCATCGGGCAGGAGTTCTCTGTCTCTGGGAGACAGAGCCCCAGGAAGCTGAAGTGCTCTTTGCAGAACACTGGGAACCACTGACAGATTTAACTCTATCATGTGAACTAAAAACAGCTAACTAGCAGACTCTCTCCTGTGTATCTGACATAAAAACCACCATCAAATATATCCGCAAAACCACAGCACCAAGCTGACTAAGCATGGCTCGCTCTTTTCAGTTCTTTCTTACTCACATGCAGCTTGTTTCTTTGTTTTATAGTCTTTGAGGGCTCCCAAGCAGACAGATGGTAGTAAATGCTATAGATTTAAGACAAAATCATGTGGGATGACCTAAAATAGGGAGCTATATCCAAGGACTCCTTTATTGCTGTGAGCTGGGAACATCATTGAGTTTAACCATGGTTTGAGAGCCACTGTATTATACCCGCTCACAGCTGGCTGGAGAATGGAGGCTGAGGAAGGGCTGGGACAGGGTGGAGGGTGTTTCCAAAGAATGGAGGTTGATCCACCCTAACTAACCCCCAGAACGCAGGGTGAAGCCACATCCTGCCTGTAGATGGGCCGTCAGTTCAGCGTGCATTTATTCAGTGCCCACTATGTTCCCACTCTGTAATAGGCCCTGGGAGATAAAAGAAAAGCATGTAACACAGCCTCTGCCCGTAAGGAGCCTATCGTGTAATAAATAAGCACTACTACTAAATGAATACACACTGCACTGTGTACTGTAAACGGCATCCACCTGCATATTCCCCTCTGAGGCTTTCAGTAGCCCAGTAACGTAAGGATTATTATCCATTATACACAGATGAAGAAACTGAGGCTCAAGGAGGAAGGTAGTCTATCTCGATGCAAAGATCCCACTGCTAGGAACAACAAAGGCAGTGTTAAGCCTGACTTTGCTAGCTGTGGTCTCCTGATTCTACAACTTACATTCTTTCCAATGGACAAGCTCTCCCTCCAGGTTTGCAGGGCAGAGATTAACGATCTGGTTTGTGAGCTACTAGAGGACAGAACCGATGTCTGTGCCCACCTTGTTTCCTCAGGGCTTGGTACAGAGTCAGTACCTAGAGTATGTTTGTTGATGAGTGCCTGATTAATGTGTATCTGTGCCACAGTTCAGATCTGGGAATGATCAGCAGGATCTGGGAATGAAGCCTAGGAAGGCTTCCTGTTCAGGTGGCACTTGGCCCTAAGCCTGGTAGGATTGGGGGTGGCGTGGAGAAGGGAAGACCACCGCATGGGCAAAGGCTCGGGCTGCACGGAGCCAGATTTGCCTCTATGGGGACATTCTGCTCTTCGTTCCCACAGACTCGGGGCTCAACCCCAGTGACCCTAGACCTCATCGTTCCTTTCCTGAGGCCAGGAGGCTGTGTCCTGGTAAGAAGTTCTGCCCTCACTCTGCACACACACCCCTGGCATCTACGCCACAGGTGGCACACGGGGCAAATCCAGTCGGTAAAAATGTTTGATTTGGCCAGCACAGTGTTCGAAATTGGAATTAGTTGCCACCATTTAATTAGTGGGAGACGTCATATTTTTAAAAGTTGATTTCCAGCGTTTCTTGAAAACTCAGAAAACCTGGTGTTTTGTGTCCACATTCAGACATGGTAATTGGGGTGGGAGCTCAGTGGCGTCTGATTGCTTCAGTCAGGACTTGTGCCCCTGCAGCTCCTCGTGGGTGCCCTGGTGCACTTTGGGTTTACTTTCTGAGTTTGCCAAAGCTGGCCCAGGCGCAAACCCTGTGCTAGAGGAAGGCCCTCTCCAGGGTCCCCCTCTCCATCCTCCCACCTCATTCAGCTTCCCCCGGGAGAAGGGTTTACCTTGGCTCACAAGGGTGGGGGGCTCTCTGCCCTCAGGTGTGGAGGTCAGATGTCCAGTTTGCCTGGAAGCGCCTCTTGTGTCCAGATGGTGAGTTCTGGGGAGGGGACGGGGAGTGAGAGGGAGGCTGGGCACAGAGGAGCTGGGCTTCGCCTCACCCTGCTTGACTCAGTCTCTCACAGACGCCTGGGGCTCCTGATCCTGGCACTGCTGGCCTTCACCACCCTGCTGGGAGTTGTTTTGATTCTCACGTGCCGGCGTCCACTGTCAGGTAAGCTCACTGGGAGGTAACCTGGGGACTTTTTTGGCTCCTAGGCCAGTTGCCCTCCCATTGCTCCCCTGCCGAGGATGCCTTCCCAAAGAGCCTCCTCCCTGCTGTGGGCACCCGTCCTGTGTTACCAAGGCTTTTAGCCTTAGGCCCCCTAGTGGGCAGAGATGGTTAAAGCAGGACAAAGGTCCCTCTGCAGGTAGTTCTCTGCGGCGTCTCTAGGCAAGAGGCAAGTGCGGTGGAAATGCAGCTTGCGCTGCACCTGTCGCCCTGGCCCTTGCCTCTTCCGGGGCACCTTTATCTAAATTAGCCCAAAGGTGCCCTATAGACTAAAGCTGCCTTGGGTACCCAACCCTGGCGCAGATGAGGAACAGGGAAGGTGGAGGCGGGGTGACGTTCAACTCTATCAGGTAGCCCCGAGGCCTGGGAGGAGAGGGCTGCGTTTTCCTTTAGCCCCGCACCCTGCTCATCTGTTGCTCCCGCCCCCAGGCCCGGGCCGAGCGCCGCCGGTGCTGCTGCTGCACGTGGCGGAGTCTGAGGCGCAGCGGCGCTTGGTGGGAGCACTTGCTGAACTGTTGCGAGCCGCGCTGGGCGGTGGGCGCGACGTGATCGTGGACCTTTGGGAGGGCACTCGGGTGGCGCGCGTCGGCCCCCTGCCGTGGCTCTGGGAGGCTCGGGCGCGTGTGGCGCGGGAGCGGGGCACCGTGGTACTTCTGTGGAGCAGCGCTGGCCCCAGCCCCACCGGCGGCCCAGATCCTCGCGCTGCGCCCCTGTGCGCCCTGCTTCACGCCGCCCCGCGCCCGCTGCTGCTGTTGGTTTACTTTAGTCGTCTCTGCGCCAAGGGAGACATTCCCCCGCCCCTGCGCGCCCTGCCCCGCTACCGCCTGCTGCACGACCTGCCGCGCCTGCTGCACGCCCTGGACGCTCGGGCTTCTACTGAAGCCACCACCCGGGGCTGCTTCGTCGCCCGGCCGCGCCTGCGGGGTCGCGTGGAGCTGTGCCGCAGGCTGGAACTGGAGGCCGCCAAACTTGCCGACCATGGCTGAACAGAGCTCAGCACAGTCAGGATGTCTGTGACTGCAGGCCTAGGGCCACTGGCTGGAACCCCCTCACTCAGCGTCCCTGCCCACTCCCCACGTTCCCCCAGTGCTCAGCCTCTTCCTCCTGCTCATGCTTCCTCAGAACCCTCAGGGAGAGTCTCTCTTTACCGAGGACGCCCTTGACCTCTGTCCTGTGGTGGGTGGGGATCATCACACTTCCTCTCTCCAAAAGTTCCAGAGAATAGTGCACGTAGGCTCCAGTCCACACGGAGAGCTTAGGGCTTGGGGAGGCAGGAGAGATGGCAGTTCTGACTGGGAGGCGCCTCCAGACGGAGTGGGGGTGGAGGGGGCAGGGGGAGAGGGCAGAACACCCCTTTGGGGCTAAGGATTCACCTTTTTCAGAAGGGGGCCCTGCCCACAGTTGGAGGGAGGGAGGGCTCTGGATCCAGGGAAAGTCTTTGACCCTGGGTAGTGGGGGCAGAGGTGGGACAGTGGAGACTGAGAGAAAGATGAATAAAAGAAAACATGATGGGTAAGCTAAGAAACACAAGGTGCCTCTTCAGTGTGCCCAGGGTGCTGAGCTGGGGGAAGGGTCAGCATTACCCTACCCAGGGGTGATTATACATCATTCTGTGGGCCCAGATCCTCTGTGTCCACATCCATATCCACGTTTGTCATGTTCTCACAAGCAGTGCCTCTACAAAGGCAAAGAGGGATCTGGAGATCTTGATCCTCACTGTGATTCTTCAGAGAGAAAAAAGAAAAACAGGTGGTGTGGGTCCATGGTCACGCAGCTAGCCTGTGGCAACAGCACAATTAGGACCCTGTCTTCCTGCCTCTGGGTTCTGGGTTCCTCCCCCCCGACGCCACACTTCAGCATCAGCCAAGCAGTGATGAGAAGCCCACTTTCTTGTGCGTTTAGTGCTCCTGTCCCACAGTGAGGCCCAAGGAGAATGTGGGAAGGGACCCGGAGTCCCAGAGTCATATGGGAAGTGAAAATGACCCAGGATTGCCCAGAATCCTCCTCCTCAGGGACTCCCAGAGTGAGTAAGAGCTCCCTTACTCACCCATTAGGCCACCACCCTCTCCAGGGGCCCCTCCCAGCCAGGTGTCCGCAGAGAAGGAGGAGGAGGAGGGGAAGAGGAGGAGGGACTGAGCCAGCACTCCAATCCAGGGCTGCTGGCTCCCAAGTCTGGTGTCGGTGGGAGGGACCGGGCGGGGCGGGAACAGACGGCTGCCTGCCAGGAGCCAAAACGAAAGCACTCTGACCGGGACTGGCCTGGAGTCAGGACTCCCGGGAGAGGAGAGCGCGAGCGGGCCAGCGCCGGGACCCCAAGGCTGAGGAACGATTCCAGCCTCTCCTACCTCGAGGCCCGCGGCTGAGTGGGAGAAGAGGTGTGGTGTCTGCCCCCCCTCGGGGGGGGGGGGCGCAGGACAGGGCCTCAGGCCTGGGTGCTGCCTGGCACCTGGAAGATGCCTGTGCCCTGGTTCCTTCTGTCCTTGGCTCTGGGCCGGAACCCCGTGGTCCTCTCTCTTGAGAGGGTTGTGGGGCCTCAGGACACGGCCCGCTGCTCTCCGGTGAGTCTGGGGCCCCGGGTGGGCTGAGGAAGACTCCGGGTTCGGTCTGGGGCTGTCGAGGCCCTAGTCTGGCTCCTGTCACTGCCATCCCTGTCAGAACCGCCCTGGCTGGTCTGTCGGGTGCTGATGGGGTAAGAGAAGAATGGGGAGGGGGCAAGAGCTAGATCTGAGTTCTTCTGGGAGGGACTCGAAAAAGGGAGAAAGAGTCGGCGGAGGAAATGTTAGATTCAGAAGCATAAACTCTGACTTGTCTTTACCTCTCTCCCAGGGCCTGTCCTGTCACCTCTGGGGTGAGTAGCTCTACTTTTAGAGAGGAAAGATCTTTCTGGGTTGGCAGCAGGGAAGAGGGTGGGAGCTGTTCAGCCTAGGGAGAGCCCAAAGCTCCTTGGCCCTCCGGGGGTGTCAGGTGCAACCAGACTCTGGGTCTGAGAGGCTTCAGCACCTACCCCGCCCTTCACACACAGATGGTGACGTGCTCTGCCTGCCTGGGAGCCTCGTGTCCGCCCCAGGCCCCGTGCTGGTGCCCACACGCTTGCAGACAGAGCTGGTGCTGAGGTGCCATGAGGAGACTGACTGTGACCTCTGTGTGCGTGTGGCCGTCCACTTGGCCGTGCACGGTGAGCCTGTCATCCTGTGACTGGGCATTGGGTGCACGTGAGTGTGTCTGATGTGGACACGAGGACAGGGCGGGGGGAGTCTGTCAGGTAGCCTGAGCATCCTCAGATTCTCCTGGAAGAGTGCACACCCCCCAAGTCAGCCTGGTCTCACCGCCCACCCCCCAGGCCCCAGGCCTGGCCTCTGCTTCCAAGCACCGAGCTTCCTGAAAGGAAGCCAAACCCAGAGCCGAGGCTGGAGCTGTGCCTTGCTCTCGGGCCCTTCCAGGGTACTGGGAAGATCCTGAAGATGAAGAGAAGTTTAGAAGAGCAGCTGACCCAGAGCTTGAGGAGCCTAGGAATGGTGAGGAGAAGCTGGCCGACCCAGCTGTCCCTGCCCAGAGCCTTGCCCTCCCTCCTGGGCCTGACCACCTCCCCGCCCTGTTGTTCACAGCCTCTCTCCAGGCCCACATCGTGCTCTCCTTCCAGGCCTACCCTACTGCCCACTGCGTCCTGCTGGAGGTGCAAGTGCCCGCTGCCCTCGTGCAGCCTGGTCAGTCTGTGGTATGCAAAATAATAAAAACGCTAACCACTTCCTAAAGATGAAATTCATGAAGTACTTTCATGTGCATTATCTCAAGTCCTAATCTCGGCAGGGCTGTGGGCAAGTCGTTTCAGTCCTTCATGCTTCAGTTTGCTTGTCTGTAAAGTGGGAATAAGAGTAGTCCCACCTCGGGAATTCCCTGGCAGTCCAGTGGTTGGGACTTCCAGCTTTCACTGCTGAGGTCTGATCTCTGGTCAGGGATCTAAGATCCCACAAGCCATGAGATGTGCCTCCCCCACCAAAAAAAAAAAAAAAGAATAGTCCTATCTCATATGGCTGTTGTGAGAATTAAATGAGTTGATATATGTAAAATACCTGGTATAATGCCCAGCTTGGAAGAGTCTCAGAAAGTTTAATTTTTCTTTTGTAATCCCTTAACTGAGTGGGTGGGTGTAATCCCTTAACTGGCCCTGCTGCCACTCCTCCTGAAGGTGTGTATCTTAGCACTAGAGTCCTTGAGGACATGATGGAATTTGGGGCCATACAGTCTAGTCATTGGCTGGGAACAGGGCAGAGGGCAAGTGGAGAGGGGTCCATGGAGAGGATTCTGAGCCTTATACCACCAGCCTTCCGCCACCCTCTCCTCACAGGGCTCTGTAGTATTTGACTGCTTCGAGGCTGCCCTGGGGGCTGAGGTGCAAATCTGGTCCTACACTCAGCCCAGGTACCAGAAGGAACTCAATCTCACGCAGCAGCTCCCTGGTAAGTGACCCCAGAGCCTGAGGGGCCCCAAGTCTGGCCCCTTGTCTCTCTCCCCACTGGCCACTGCCCCTCTGCACTTGCCCCCTCCCTTGTCCCAACTTCACTCAGGCACTCTCACCCCCAGCCTCCCCAGGTGACATTGCTCCCCAGTGGGCACTGAAGTAGATATGGGTGATATTGAGGGGACAGGGAGTCTTCCCAGGGGTTGGTTTGCTCCCCTCTTTTCTTTGGCCCCTAACCCCACTGGAGGCTTTTCTGTGATCTCTCCCCAGACTGCAGGGGTCTGGAAGTCCAGGACAACATTCAGAGCTGCTGGGGTAGGAGCTAGGTCCAGCCAGGCTGGGAGGAGGGAGGGGCTTGTTCTGGAGTGGGAGGGACCCTGGGAGTCAACTTCAGGTCTGGCTGCCACACCCCACAGGCTCACAGAGCTCATTCATTCATTTATCACACATGATCTACAGTAGCTCCTACTCAGTGCCAGGCATTCAAAGGTGAATTCTCACTCCTTAGAACAAATATTTGTTCATACCAGAGACATCCAGAGGCCCAAAGCATGGTCAGGATTATGGTGTAACCCCCACCCCGCCCCAATATATCAACATAAAAATAGCTTTAAACCATAAAATAAGGGCTAAGGATCTCAAGGTTCTGATGATGTTTTTCACATGGACTATTTGGACTTTTGTTTCGTTCCTTTTAAAAAAATACTTTATTATGGTGTACCATACATACAGAAAACTGTAAAGTGCACTAATTTTAATTCCAGTTCAATTAATTTTTACATATGTGTACCCTTGTGTAACTACCAGCACATCAAGACAGAAACACTGTGGGGCTTCTGAACTCTTAAGTTAATTCAACTTCATTTTCTGCTTAGTTTCTTAAACTTAAGCTTGATGCCTCTTTGGTAATTCATTTAAGACTGCTCAGCACCAGGGCTTTGATATGCAGATACACATCACGGATTTCATGTCTTTATTCATTCAGTAGACCTTGATTCACTCAGTCATCAGATATTTATTGAGTAATTATTCTGCCCAAGGAATATCCCTAGGCACTGGAGATAAACCAATTAAAAAAAAAATCCCTGCCCTCACAGAGCTGACATTCTAGCTGGGAGTCAAGGTCATAGTAGACGTGACAGAGGACACTTCCAAGTGTGAAATATACAGTAAGTTAGATGGTAATTAATGCTACAGAGAAAATTCAGGGAAGAGGGATATGGAGGTTGGGAGTGGCAGTGGTCAGTCAGCAAAAGACCTGAAAGAGGTGAGGGAGGAGCCATATGCGTATCTGAGGGGAGAGGGTTCCATGTGGAGGGAAGAGCCAGTGCGAAGGGCCTGGGGCAGCAGTGTGTCTGGTATGTTTAAGTGTTAGTAAGAAGGACAGTGTGTCTGCAGCAGGTAAATTAAGGACATGAGTACTAGGAAATGAGATTAGAGGGGTCACAGCAGCCAGACGAGAGGGACTTGAAGGCATTGTAAGGACCCTGACTTTTACTGTGGGAGTGAGGTGGTGAGGGCAGGCATCAGAAGGTTCTGAGCAGAGGAGAATGCTTTATTTTAGTGGCTACAGGGTACTTTCTGGCTGCAGAGGGAGAAACAAGGAGAAGAGCCATCTCCAGACCCCCTACTGGGATCTACACAGGCTCCATCCTGAGGTGCGGCCAAAGTTTGGCTTGCGATGGAGACAGGCTCTGGCCTTCAGGGTCCCCCTAGTCTAAGGGGTTTGAAGGAAACTCCAAAGGGCAGTGGTTGGGTATAACCCAGGCTTGGGTGTGCGGAAGCGGTGAGGGAAGACTGTCTCTGCATCCCCCTGCAGCCCTGCCCTGGCTCAACGTGTCTGCAGATGGTGAGAATGTGCGCCTGGTGCTGGACGTCTCTGAGGAGCAGCACTTTGGCCTCTCCCTGTACTGGAACCAGGACCAGGGCCCTATAAAACCCTGGTGGCACAGTAACCTGGTGAGGCCTCCCCTCCCCAAGTCCATGCCCATGCTAAAGTTGCAAGTGCCTTATCACAGGGGACCCTTGAAAAGGACACAGCCACCCACGGTCAAAGCAAGGATCATCGGTGGGGAAATAGCTGCCTGCCGAGTGTCCTTAACTTTGGCCTGCAGCCTTCCTCCTACTCATCTTCTCCAGCTTCTCCCCTTCTACTTATCCCACAGACTGGGCCACAGACCATTACCTTGAACCACACAGACCTGGTCCCCTGCCTCTGTATTCAGGTAGGGGCAGAATCCGGCTGGGGGCCCGGGGAAGGGGATCAGGGAATTGGTGAGAGGGTTAGTCTTCACCTGCCTGGTGGAATCTATGGCTCCTAGGGGGGCTGGACCCCCTTGACCTTTGCTGTCCTGTGTCTTCTGCTTGTGTATGCCCTGAACACTCTTTCTGCCCTTTGAAGGCTTCTGCCACTCCTCTAGTTCCCTCTCTGGGCCTCCCTGGAGAGCAGAGCCTGTGTTATGAACTCGGAGTCATTTGAATCCTGATTCTTGCCATTTCCTAGCTCTGTGACCTTGAGCAATTCACTTCACCTCTCTGAGCTTGTTTCCTATAAATAAAATGAGAATAACAGTACCAGCCTAAGAGGGCTGTTACAAGGAAGTGTGTTACTTCCAGCTTATATATGCTATAATAATACATTCTCCCTCTGTACATTTAATTGGTCATCAGATCCCATGTTTTACCTCTGATATTAACATCTCTCATTCTCACTACCTGAAATGCCCTCACTTCTTTTTCATACACCCTAATCCTTCCAGTTCAAATGTTACCTCTTTCCGAAAGGTTTTGTTCAAACTCCTGGCCTCTCCTGTCTCCAAATCTTCTTGCATTTCTCTCTTTTCTGTTCATTATTTATCATTGCTTTTGTTATTTGGGTACCTGTCTCTTCTTGCGCAAGACAAATCCTCAATAAATGGAGTGCTTGATTTATTAATTTGTATACATGTTTTATTCTTACTACAACTGTGAATCTGTAATTTCCCTGAAGGCAAGGAAATAATAATCTATTCAAAGTTAGTAATTTCCCTGGAGCTTTGCATAATGCTTGGCATGTAGTGGGTGCTAATCAAGTTTGTTAAGTTAATGAATGAATGAACACGTGAAACTCTACTGCTTAGCACAGTGTTAGGACATATAACAGACACTCATGAAATGTTTGCTGTGACATAAATGTTCTGATTGCCAAGCACAATGCCTGCTACATAGTAGGTGCTCTTAAAGGTTTACTGAATAAATTATTCTATTTCTCCTGTGCTTAGAACAAGGCTAAGCCAAGAATGGGTACACTTAAAAAGTCTATTGGAAGAATAAATGGAGAATAAATGGATGTGTCCTTCACACTTAGCACAGTGCCTGGCAAGTAGTGTGTTCTTACAAAGTGATTGTGGATTTAATTGTCGAATGTCCCTATGCCTACCATAGTGCTAAGACACGTAGTACGTACTCATTAAAAATTTGTTGAGTGAAGATGTTGCCAGATGTTGGCATGGGGATTGCTGAAAGAATAAATGTGTGCAATTTTCGGGCTTTGCAGAGAACAAGAAAACCATATATTTGTAAAATACGTCCTCCCTCTATATTCACTATCCTAGAGGGATTAGTTCCAGGACTTCTGTGGATACCAAAGTCTGTGATTCTCAAGTCCTTTATATGATATAAAATGGTGCAG
Organism: Capricornis sumatraensis; assembly: GCF_032405125.1. Taxonomy (NCBI): domain Eukaryota; kingdom Metazoa; phylum Chordata; class Mammalia; order Artiodactyla; family Bovidae; genus Capricornis; species Capricornis sumatraensis. The sequence continues at coordinate 62,427,139 of NC_091078.1, read as the reverse complement.
TATTTACATACAACTTACTCTCATACTCCCATATACTTTAAATCATTTCCAGATTGTTCATAATACCGAATACAACCTAAATGCTATGTAAACAATTTCGTGTAGACAAATTCAAGTTTTGCTTTTTGCAACTTTCTGGAATTTTCTCCCCAAATATTTCTAATCTGAGGATGAGGGAAAGTGGATAAGGAGGGCCAAGGAGGGCTGACTGTTTGGGGCTGAATGAATGCATCCTCAGGGCTTTAAGCAGAGGGTTGGCTGGGTTGAACTGATCTGCGGAGCTCTCTTTCCTTTCTAGGTGTGGCCTCTGGAGCCCGACTCTGTCAGGACCAGCATTTGCCCCTTTAGGGAGGGTGAGTGAACAGGTCCTGCCAGGGTGGGAGCAGTGCGGGAGGGACCTGCTGGTGAGCAGTGCAGTGACCTGTCCTCTGCCTGCAGACCCCCGCGCACACCGAAACCTCTGGCGCGCTGCCCGGTTGCAGCTGCTTCCCTCGCGGGGCTGGCGGCTAGACGCGCCGTGCTCGCTGCCCGCTGAGGCCACTCTGTGCTGGCAGGCACTGGATGGGGGCCCCTGCCTGCCGCTGGTCCCGCCGCTGCCCCGAGAAAACGTTACAGTGAATGTAAGTGAAGCGGCAGGAGGTTCCTGGGGTTGGGGAAGGAATGGGAGCCCAGGAGCCCACTCTCATGACCTCATGCATTACCCTCTTTCCACAGAAGGTTCTTGAGTTCCCCTTGCGGAAAGGCCACCCCAACGTCTGTGTCCAGGCAAGAAGGGGGCGCCAGAGAGCTGAGCTGGGGACAGGACCTGCACGGACCCCTAGTCTTCTGGATCCACTTTATCCTTGGGTCCCTGGAACAAAGTGGTTACCGACTCCCTCTTTAGGAGTTCCACTGTTTACCTTAGCAGTGCATGGCATGCGAGCCTGGGCACTTCACCTGTCTGAATGTCAGTCTCCTCATGTATTTAATTGGGATGATAACAGTAACTACTTCATAGATGAAGATTAAATAAGTGCTTCACCTTGGTGACTGGCACAAACTAAATGTTCAGCAAACCTTAGCTGCTTTGATACTTGTTATAATTATCCCATTTCCCTACCTGGAGAAATGGGTTGCTTTACAACTTCAAAGGTGGTTATAAAAATATTAATTCAAGATTTATTGAGCACCTGCTATACACCAAGCACTGTTTTAGGCTCTTGGGATAGCTGTGTCAGTGAATAAAACCAATAAATATTCCCACCTTTAGAGAGCTTATGTTCTAATGGAAAAAGACAGACAGTAGACATAATGAGTAAATTACATAGTCTGTTATAATTGTGTATAATTGCTATAGAAAAAGATGGGGAAGGATAAAGGAGGGTTGTAGTTGCAGTTTCAAGAGGGGCAGTCAGATGAGTCTTCTTTGAAAAGGTGGTTAGACGAGAAGGGAGTATATAAAGTGCTATCAGAAATGAAAAGAGTAGGGACTTCCTGGCAGTCCAGTGGTTCAGACTTTGCCTTCCAGTGGAGGGGGTGCAAGTTTGATCCCTGGCTGGGGAGCTGAGATTCCACATGCCTTGCAGCTGAAAAACCAAAACATGAAACAGAAGCAATACTGTAACATTCAATAAAGACTTTTAAAATAGTCCACCTCAAAAACAAATTTTATTTTTTTAAAGAAATGAAAAGAGCTAATTTAGTCTGGGCTTCCCAGGTGGCTCAGTGGTAAAGAATCCACCTGCCAATGCAGGAGACATAGGTTTGATCTCTGGGTTAGGAAGATCCCCTGGAGAAGGAAATAAACCCACTCCACTATTTTTGCCTGGGAAATCCTACGGGTAGAGGATCCTGGTGGGCTACAATCTATGGAATCACAAAAAAGTTCAGACACAGCTTAGAGATTAAACAGGGAAGCAATTTAGGGCCATCAGACCCGTCAGCACAGATAACCTCACAAGGCTGAGGCTGAGAAAGATGGAGTGATTCCTCATTAACCAGCTTTGAACGTAGATCTGCCTAAGTTCAGGTCCAGAGTCCAGACCGCCTCCTCCCCCAACCCGACAGGCCTCCCCTTTGTCTCTCTTTCCTTCTCTTCTGATTTTTCTGGCCTCAGCTTCTCTTTTCCTCATGTCTCTAACTCTGGCCTCTTCTGAGCAGGTGAGCACCTGGGAGAAGCTACAGATGCAAGAGTGCTTGTGGGCTGGTGAGTGGGACCTCGGGGGAGGCTGGGGCAAGGCCACTGCAATGGGGTGAGCCCAGGAAGTGCCAGCCCGTGGGGTGAAGGTCAGGCATGGAGCAGGGTTGGGTTGGGTCTAACTCAGAGTGGGCTCTCACCCTTTCCAGACTCCCTGGGGCCCCTCAAGGATGACATGCTGCTGGTGGAGACACGAGGCCCCCAGGACAATGGTTCCCTCTGTGCCTTGGAACCCAGTGGCTGCACCCCACTGCTCAGCAGGGCATCCACGGTGAGGGATGGCGGGCCCTCCTCCATGTCCCTTTCTAGCTCCATCTCACACCTGACCTCAAATTTTCACTCTCTTCACATTCCGCTCCTCCAAGCCAAGCCCTGTGCTGGTCTCTGGGATGTGGGGGTGACTTAGACTTGGACCTTGTTCTCAATGGCCTCTCAGAAGTCTCCCAGCCCCCCTCCCCAACTATTCTGCCCACCTGTAGCCTGGTGGTCTCCTAGGTGTGGTGCCTCTAGGTGACAGCCCCCACTCCTTGGCTTGGCAGAGGGCAGCTCGCCTTGGAGAGCAGTTACTACAAGACGTGCAGTCGGGCCAGTGTCTACAGGTAAGTAGGTGGCAGGAGGGCCCTTCCCAGTGCCAAAAGGCAACAGGCTTCAAACCCTGTCTTAAACTTTTTCTACCTCTTCCTGTGCCCAGCAGGAAAGAGTGAGAACCCTTCTGGGTCAGGGTCCTCCTCACTGTCCTCCAGCAGCCATCCATCCATGTGCTTGTTTTCTGTCCAGCCCAGGGGAAGCTAAGGGTTGAGCCACTGTCCCCAAGTTGCTCGCTGCTGGGTAAGAAACCAGCAAACAGATAACCACTGGGTTAAGACAGTCAATAACCAATGTGTTAAGCTTTGGGTTCCAGGGGACATTCAAGTAAGGGTCTCCTCCTGTGGGCCAGTTCTGGCACCAGGAGGAAGGCACAGTCCAGAAAACAGGCACAGCATGAGCAAAGCAGAGCAGCTTGTGGCAACCTGCTGTGTGTAGGGGGAAATATGCATGTCAAGGCTGCAGATTTGGGACCGGAACTTGGTGGGTGTGGAACACCAAGCTGGGGCCCTGGATTTGCTTTTGTTTGTATCTTACAGCTGTGGGACAGTAACCTGGGAGCGCTCTGGGCCTGCCCCATGGACAAGTGTGAGTATTACAAGAACTGCCCTTATCTGTACCGGGAGCTGGAATCTTGACAGGGACCATTCCCAGGGAAGCACACACAATGGCCTTGTCCTTTCCTGGCTAAGATCAACCAGAGGGTAATTCCTTCATTAATTCACAAACTAATCTGGTGATCCCAGCATCACCAGAGACACAATCCTTGTCCTCATGCCAGTGTCCAAAGCCCTGAATGCTTATAGAGGGGAGCTGATCTAGGTCAGGCAAGTTCAGGGGAAAGGTTGGAAGTGAACTCTGAAGGCTGAGCTAGATGAAGGGGGTAGGTAAAGATGCATTTTTGTGAAGACCCTGGGTGATTTTTTGAGGAACTCCAAGGTGGCCAGTGTGAATGTGTTTTGAGAGGTAGACCTCTGTAATGAGATGACATGAGGGCCATTGTAGGGCCTTGGGAACCAATGTAACCAATTTGGATTTTATATTAAGAATAGCAGGAACTTCCTGAAAGGCTATAATCAAATTTGCATTTAAAAAGATCTCGGGCTGCCATGTGGTAGTGAAAGTGAAAGTGAAAGTCAGTCAGTTGTGTCAGACTCTTTGGGACCCCATGGACTGTATAGTCTATGGAATTCTCCAGCCAGAATACTGGAGTGGGTAGCCTTTCCCTTCTCCAGGGGATCTTCCCAATCCAGGGATCAAACCCAGGTCTCTGCACTGCAGGTGGATTCTTTACCAGCTGAACCACAAGGGAAGCCCAAGAAGACTGGAGTGGGGTAGCCTATCCCTTCTCCAGGGGATCTTCCCAACCCAGGAATTAACTGGGGTCTCCTGCATTGCAGGTGGATTCTTTACCAACTGAGCTATGTGGTAATGAGTTAGAGGCAAAAAAGAAAGAGGTCAGGGACACCAGATAGAAGGCTGCTGCAGTCATCCAAGAGAGTGAGGTCAAGAGTCCAGCAACCCTAGCCTTGGTGTGTGGTCAAAAATCTTAGCTGACATCTGAGCACTTATGTCCATCCAGCATTGTGTTCAGTGCTTTACATGGATCAATACATATAGTCCTCACAAGAATCCTGTGAAGTAGATACCACTGTTATCTCAGTTTTACAGAGGTGAAAACTGAGGCAGAAGGTGAAATCACTTATCCAAGGTCACTCAAGTAGATTGATCTGTGTTTATGTCCTGTATTCTGACCCTATGAGCTCTGACTTTGGGCAACTCTCTTCATTTCTCTGACAAGCCCATCTTCTCCCTTCATTCTCCTAGATATCCACCAGCGCTGGGCCCTGGTCTGGCTGGCCTGCTTACTCTTGGCCGCTGTGCTTTTCCTTCTCCTTCTTCTCAAAATGAACCCTGTGAAAGGTGAGCGCTTCCCAGCTCCCCATTCCCCAGGGGCAGGACTGGAAGTTGGCCAGGAGAAAGCGGGGACCGGGCTGACTAGCTGCCTCCGCTCCTCTCCCCTCGCAGGGTGGCTGAGGCTCTTGAAGGAGAACATCCGCGCGGGGGGTGAGTGTGAGCAAGAGCGGGGCGGGGGGCCGCCCCCAGCGGGCCGGGCCTCGGGCCAGCTCACGTCTCCCTCCCGCTCTGTTCTCTCCCACAGCGGCCTCCCGGAGCCGCGCGGCTCTGCTCCTCTACTCCGCCGACGACGCGACCTTCGAGCGCCTGGTGGGCGTCCTGGCCTCGGCGCTGTGCCAGCTGCCGCTGCGCGTGGCCGTGGACCTGTGGAGCCGCCGCGATCTGAGCGCGCAGGGAGCGCTGGCCTGGTTCCACGCGCAGCGGCGCCAGACCCTGCAGGAGGGCGGCGTGGTGGTCCTGCTCTTTTCGCCCGGGGCCGTGGCGCTGTGCCGCGAGTGGCTGCAGGATGCCACTTCGGCGCCCAGGGCGCACGGCCCGCACGATGCCTTCGCCGCCTCGCTCAGCTGCGTGCTGCCAGACTTCTTGCAGGGCCGCGCGCCCGGCCGCTACATCGGGGCCTACTTTGACAAACTGCTACCCGCGGACGCCGTGCCCGCCTTGTTCCGCAGCGTGCCAGTCTTCTCTTTGCCCTCACAGCTGCCCGACTTTCTGGGGACTTTGCAGGGGCCCGCCGCCCCCCGCTCCCGACGGCTCGTGGAGAGAGCGGAGCAAGTGTCCCGGGCCCTGCAGCCCGCCCTGGATAGCTGTTTCCGGCCCCCGGGGGCCCTGGGGACAGGACGCGGGATGGGGCCTGAGGCAGGAGTCAGAACTTGAATAAAGTAGGACGCTATTTTTCCACCCGTGTCTCCAGTGTGTCTCCTCAGCTACTGACCGCCGAACTACCACCAGCCTCCGGTATCCCCGCGCCCCTTTAACTCCCGGACAGGTGCAGCCCGGAGGGGTCTCTGGTTGGCTGGCATGGGGTGACGCAATGGCACATGGCCCACTGCCATTGGCTGTGGCGTGGGTTCCGCCCCTCCCGGCTGCGGAGTCGGCGGCGGGTGCACGTTTTACGCAGCCGCGGAGTTGGGAAGACAGCTGCTGGCGACCGCGGGGAGGGTGGGTCGTCTCTTCCTCCGCCGCGGCCTATGTGGATCTGGATCCTTGCTTGCCCGCTAGTGGGCCATGCCTTTGCCATCTGAAGGCCCTGGACCTGACCTCTTCATATCCGGATCCGGGCTCCTCCCCCCTCCCCCACATCGGGGTTCCGGACTCCTCTCCCCATGACCGTCCGTCCATCCGGAGTCTTCTCCCGCAGTATTTAGGAATCTGACCAGTTCTCCATAATTCCGCTGATTCAGCCTTTTAGAACCGTATTCCGACACTAAAACGATGGGCTGACTCCTACCTCCTTGCCGAGGATCCTGACCATCTCCCCCCGCAGCGACGGGGATAACTTATTACCATCCTGGAATTTTAGAATAGCTTCCTTTCCCTGCTTCCCCTCCCTCGGACTTAACCGAGTCTGGCCTTCTTTTCTTATAACACAGATCTCGGCTCCCAGACCCGCAGCACCGCAGAACCCACCCTTTTCTTTCCCACTTGGCTTTCCTAGTGAACCCTCCCCATATCCTCTGTCTACAGGTCCCCAGCCTGGGAAACGATGGCCCCAAGATCCTCAAGGGGCATAGCCCCAGCTCTGCTCTGTGGTCTGAGCCTCTTCCTTGGCTTCCCAGGCCTGGTCTGGGTCCAAATTTCTGTGCCTCCCCAATCTTCTCCCCACACTGAGGCCCATCCGTGTCACACCTGCCGGGGACTGGTTGACAGCTTCAACAAGGTGGGTGCATCAGCAGTATAAAGAGGAAGGGGCCAGCTACTGTAGCACAGGGGTTGAGAGTTGGGAGCTCTGGGATACAAGTCTGTATGAACTCATGTCCCAGCTTGGTTCCTTGCTGTTTGAATAGACGTGAGCAGGTTGCCTCTCTGCCTCAGTTTCCTGGTTTGTGAAATACAAGTGCTAGAATGTGCCAGGCAGTGTACTTAGCTATTAATATTACTAATTTTCTCCATTTCCAGGGCCTGGAGAGAACCATCCGGGACAACTTTGGAGGTGGAAACACTGCTTGGGAGGAAGAGAAGTTGTCCAAATACAAAGACAGGTAAGAAAGAGGGTGGAGGGGTGAGTTTGTATACCTAACATCCCAGTCTCTGCTATGCTGGTGGAGGCCTAGAGACACATGGAGAGGACTTATTCAACCAATGTCACTGAATATAGGAGAGCACTAAACAAGCCAATCAGAATCCCTCCTTCAGGGAGCTTACATTCTAGTAGAGGAGATAGTGAATAGATAAGTTGTTATTGTTTAATCACAAAGTCACGTCTGACCTTTTTGCAAGCCCGTGGACTGTAGCCCGCCAGGCTTCTCTGCACATGGGATTTCCCAGGCAAGAATACTAGAGTAGGTTGCCATTTCTTCTCCAGGGGATCTTCCCGACCCAGGGATCGAATCCACATCTCCTGTATTAGCAAGCGGATTCTTCACCACTGAGCCACCAGGGAAGCCCAAATAAATTAATAATGTCATGTCAGGTGAAGAACGGTAAAGCAGGATGGACTGCAGATTGGGGGGAGGCATGGCATTCAGTGTATATGACATTTGAACAGAGACCTGAGGTACAGAAGCAGACGGGCAACGGTTCAGGAAAGGGTGTGGACAGAGCAGGACTGAGCTTGATGTATTTGAGAAGTGGTTGAGTTTGGAGTGAACTGAAGGGAGAGTAGCGGAAGACGAAGGCAGAGGTCCTGGAAAGTCACAGAAAGACATTTAGATTTTGTTCTGAGTATATCAGGAAGTCATTGGAAGTTTTGGAGCCGGGAAGCGATAACAGTTTTATTTAAACCTACGAAAGGTCTCTCACACGGACAGACTATAGGGGGTGGTGGTGGAGGAGCAGGAAGACCAGTTGGGAGGCTAGGTCATAGACTAGGCATGTTGGCAGTGGTGAATGTGGTGAGACAGGGTCAGATTCTGGGTTTACTTTGCAGATAGGATAGGACGTGATGATGGAATCATTATGAGGTGTGAGAGGAAAAGAATAAAAAGTGCTCACTCGGTTTGGGGCCTGAGCAACTGGGTGAATAGTGGGACGGTTTTCTGAGATGAGATAAATGGGTCTAGGGGAGGCATGGAATCAGGTGTTCTCATTGAACATGTTGGGCTGAAACATCCATTAAGTAGTCAAATAAAGTTAGATGTAGGAGTCAGGAGTTCAGGGGAGAAATAGAGCTGGAAACATGAATTTGACAGTCATCAACATATAGTTAGTTTATAAAGCCAGGGAACAAGATGAGATTATAATGAGAGGAGAGGCCGAGTCCTAGACCCTTTTAAGCTTTTCAAAGTCTAATTGGGAAGAGGAATCGCCATGCTTGAAATTTGACCATGTTGTCAGTTGTGATCCTTTGTACCTTCAGGAAGGTCACTTCACCTTTGATCCTCTATTTCCTTATTGGTAAATTGGGAGTATTAATGTCAATCCAATTTTATATGATTGTGGTAAAGATTAAACTGTGATTAAACCACTAGAAAGAAAAGTTTTGTTACTATGTAACATTGGTCATTTTCCCTTCCCTCAATGGGCCTCATTTTCCTCATTTGGAAATGAAGGGATTGACCAAGGTAACCCTAAGGGCAATGCTAGTTCTATAATGGTTCCTGTTTTTTGGTTTTATTTTAAATCACCACATCCTATATGCCAGGCACTGTGCCAGACCCTTTAAGCATAATACATTTTTTGTATTGTATATACATTAAAATTTTTTTAATTGTTGTAGAATGCAATAACATAAAATTTACCATTAGATAAATTTACCATTAGATATACCAATGTATATTAAATATACATTTAGTATGTTCAGTGTTTTGCAACTATTACCATCATCTAGTTCCCAAACAATTTCATCCCCCAGAAGAGAAACTCTATCTCCATGGAGCATCATTCTCTCTTCCCCTAGCTGCTGGAAACCCCTAATCTGCTATCCGTCTCCGAGGATTTGCTGATTCTGTTGGAATCATACAATATGGCCTTTTATGTCCAACTTCTTGCACTCAGCATAATGTTTTCAGGGTTCATCCACTTTGTAGCAAATATCAGTACTTTATTACTTTTTAAGGCTTAGTTATATTCTGTTCCATTAATAAACCACATTTGTTTATCCATGTATCAGTTGATGGACATTTGGTTGTTTCTACCTTTTGCTGCTGTGTATAGTATTGCTGTGAACGTTTGTGTACAAGTTTTTGTTTGAACACCTGTTTTGCATTCTTTTGGCGAAGTATCCAGGAGTGGAATTACTGAGTCATATGGTGATTCCACGTTTAACTTATGGAGAAACTGCCGAACGGTTTCCACAGTGGCTGCACCATTTTTCACTCGCACCTGCTATGTAGGAGGGTTCCAGTTTCTCCACATCCTTGCCAACACTTGTTATATGATATGTTTTTAACTACATCTACTGAACAAGGCTATTATATTCTGTTGTGCAGATGCAGGGACTGAGCTATCTTCCAGCAAACCTGCAGGGGAGCCATTGTCCCCATTTTACAGATAAGAAAACATGTTCAGGAGAGGTTAAATGACCTGCCCAAGGTCACACCACTAGATTGGAACCCAGATCTGTCTGACTCCCAAAACTAGCACCCCTTGGCCTGTAGCCTTTGACATTGTCTGGCACCAGGTGGGGGAAGGGATTATAAGGAGGGTAGTAGGTGGGCTGGAGTGTGTTCCTACCACCCCGCCTTGTCCCGTCAGTGAGACCCGCCTGGTAGAGGTGCTTGAGGGCGTGTGCAGCAAGTCGGACTTCGAGTGCCACCGCCTGCTGGAGCTGAGTGAGGAGCTGGTGGAGAGCTGGTGGTTTCACAAGTGAGTGAGAGGGGCCTTCCTGGGAGGGGTTCAGGCCAAGCTGGCTGGTAATGCAGGGGGTGGCGAGCTAGCAGCTATGTCCTCCTTTGGCTCCTTCCTCCAAACCCAGGTGTGCCAAGGACTGCTGGGGAACCCAAGCTCCCACTCTGAGCTGCAGTCGCAACTCTGCCAGTCAAGGAGAGGGTGGCCTTATGGGTCCTGTGCCCACAATGGCTTTATCACAGATGCTGTGGGCAGTTGGGGGTGGGGTGGGCAGTGCCTATGACACTGTCTCAGCCCCCTCACTGTCCCCCCACCTCAGGCAGCAGGAAGCCCCAGACCTCTTCCAGTGGCTCTGCTCAGATTCCCTGAAGCTCTGCTGCCCCTCAGGCACCTTCGGGCCCTCCTGCCTTCGTGAGTTTTTCCAGGTCCTCTTGGGGGCTGGAAGGGAACTTCTGGGGCCAGGGGTCCAGTTGTGGCCCTTCCCCTGGCTGGCTCTGTGAGCTCAGGCTCCTCAGATCACTTCTCCGGACCTTGGTTCTCACCTACCTCACAGAGCTGGTTGGTGAGATGAGCAAATCAATGGGGAATGACTCTGAAAAGAGATATGGGGCTAGACTGAGTCAGATGGGACCATGGTTTCTATCATGTATTTGAGAAGTCTACCCCCCACCCCCAGCCCCACATTTCCCATGCCTGGACTAAAGGACTAAGGTATGACCTTGTTAGGGACAGGCAGGTGTTGCCCTGAAGCCCCTGGTGTCACCAGTTTTTTTTCCACACAGTCCTGAGACAGGAGCTGAACTTACTCACAGCCGCTTTTAGAAAAATCTCTCTTGCAGCTGCACATATAAAGAGTTAGCAACAAAGATGGTCAATTCAGTCTTCCTAAAAGAAAAGATTTGTAAATAACCTAACCATTCCACAATGGAATGGTTAAGTAAATTTCATAAAGTTTTATGACAGAATATTATGGCATTGTTAAAATGGTTTCCTCTCCAAAAATGTTTACTGACATGGGGGAAAATACTCTCTACATACAAAGTTGTATTTATGACCCCACCTGGTTCGGTGTCTGCCCACAGCCTGTCCTGGGGGTGCGGAGCGGCCCTGCGGTGGCTACGGCCATTGTGAAGGGGAAGGGACTCGAGGGGGCAGCGGGCACTGTGACTGCCAAGCTGGCTACGGGGGTGAGGCCTGTGGCCAGTGCGGCCTCGGCTACTTTGAGGCGGAGCGCAACGCCAGCCATCTGGTATGTTCGGGTAGGTAGCCCAGAGGCGCGGGGCCGGGCAGGGGTGTGTGGGATACCTGTCTGCCCACCCTCAAACTTCCCCCTTTCTGCCCAGCTTGTTTTGGCCCCTGTGCACGCTGCTCAGGACCTGAGGAATCACATTGTTTACAGTGCAAGAAGGGCTGGGCCCTGCATCACCTCAAGTGTGTAGGTGAGTGGCACCCTGTCTGGGAGGGCAGGCAAAGTCTCGGGCTTGGTGCCCCATCAACGTACATATCTCTAGGTTCAACCAGTCCAGTCTGCATCTTCATAGAGAAATATCAACCTGGAAAAGCGGGAAAGTAACCAGGCACTTTCAGTACAGACCAATTGTTGTACAGCAGGAAATGTGTCTCATCCAATTTGGTGGTGTGGGGGAATCAGGAAAGGCCTCTTGGAGGAGGTGTCACTTGGGTCTGGTCTTGAAGATTGGAGAAGGGTTAGCCAGGGGAATGAGGATAGTGAACTTGGGGTCAGGAAACCTGTGTTCTAGACTTAGTTTGGTCCCTGTCTAGTCATTTAGATACACGAGGGTAAAGGCTAAGCTGCTGTAACAGAAAGATCCCCAAAGACTGTGGCTTAGTAATGTAGAGGTTTATTTTCATCTCAAATCAGTCTTGAAGCCAGTGGTCCAGGCTAACAGAAAAGCTCTGCTTATCACGGTCATTAGGACCTGGATTCCTTCTGTCGTACTGTGCAGTCCTACCCTGAAGTGTTGTCTTCCTGGCTGAGGCTGGATCATGGGCACCTCTTTGTTTCACCATCTTGCACTGAGGAGGTGAGGTAGAGAAGAAGGGGCACAGAGGATCTAAGTCCGTTGTTTTAAGGCCAAGCGAAAAGTGCAGCACGTCACTTTTGTCTGCATCCCGTTGGCCAAAACTCAGCCCCAAGGCCAGTTAGCCGCAAAGTTGAAAACCAGTAGTCTCCAGTTGGCCAGCCCGAGTCCAATTCCACCCCTGTATCAGTGGTGGCGGACAGCCTGCTGTCTCAGCCACACTCTTTGAGCCCGGGGACGTCCTTTACAACCCTGGCCTCAGCTTCCCTGTGAGTGAAATGGAGATTGAAGTCCCCACCCTGCTGGCCTCTTCGCAGACATTGATGAATGCGGCACGGAGCGAGCCAGCTGTGGAGCCGACCAGTTTTGTGTGAACACGGAGGGCTCCTACGAGTGCCGGGGTGAGTGTCTGCCCCTGTCTTCTGGGGACAGCTATGGGGAGGGTGGGAGGGGCTGTTCCACACCTTTCCCCACAAACTGCCACTGTGCCAGGTGCCCCAACCCCTCCACCCTAGGTCCCTTCCGGAGCAGGGCACCCCCAGGCCTACGGCCAGCTCGCCCTCATCTCTCTCCCTACTCCAGACTGTGCCAAGGCCTGCCTGGGCTGCATGGGGGCGGGACCCGGCCGCTGTAAGAAGTGTAGCCCTGGCTACCAGCAGGTGGGCTCCAAGTGTCTTGGTGAGTGTCCTGCCACCCAGGAGCGCCTCGCCCACCACAAATCGATGGGCTGGACTGTGGACGGGGTGTGGGAAGGAAGGGTGGAATGTTGCCTGGGCCAGGGCAGAGGGGTATCAGGGTGTGAGTGAGATGGGACCCTGGCGGTCAGGGCTCTGAGCCCTCCTTGCCCTCCCTCAAGATGTAGATGAGTGTGAGACGGCGGTGTGTCCGGGAGAGAACCAACAATGTGAGAACACCGAGGGCAGTTACCGCTGCGTCTGTGCCGATGGCTACAAACAGATGGAGGGCATCTGTGTGAAGGAGCAGATCCCAGGTGAGCCCCAGGAACCTGGGGAGGGGAGTTCCTCATACAGGGGGAGGGCTGGCAAGCCCCTCGTCTGGGCAGCTGCAGACCTTCCCTTCCCCACCCCTTCACCAGGCTGCCCTGGCACAAGAACCCCCCCTCCCAGGCTGGCGTTCGGTGGCCTCACCCTTCCCAGGGTAGAAAGGAAATCTGACTTGGCATCAAATCATTCTGCCTCCCCAAGCCTCCTTCCCCGTCTGTCCTTGCCCTGCTGCTGAGGGCTGTTGTAGGCCATGGGTGTGATGAGACGAAGGACAATCACAGCGATGGTGATAGTGACCACTTCCATGGTTTCGAACTGTGTGTCACATGCTGTTCCAGGCTTGTTGTACATGTTGACTGATTTCACCCCTAAAAAGGGGTGTGATAGGTCTTATCCTCATCCCCACTCTGCATAGTGGAAACAGACACAGAGAGATGAAACAGCACGCCCGGGGCCCCATGGTAAGCAGGTGGCAGAGCTGGGTGTCAAATCCAGGTGCTCTGACTTGAGCTGGGCTTGTACACATGCTCTGACGTGACAGTCTCACATGGCCTTGGGCAAACCTCTCTGCACCTCAGTTTTCCATTTAGTGAAACACGGATGATAACTGCCCATCTGGGAGCTGTTCTCAGTGGTGAATGACGCCGTGTGCTGGCATGCCCAGCAGGCATGTATGTGGCAGTGACGCTCAGGCGTGTAGGAGGCTCCAGAAAGAGGAAATGAGTGACAGGCGCTTCTCTTGCTCAGAGTCAGCGGGCTTCTTCTCGGAGATGACGGAGGACGAGCTGGTGGTGCTGCAGCAGATGTTCTTCGGTGTCATCATCTGTGCACTGGCCACGCTGGCCGCCAAGGGCGACTTGGTCTTTACCGCCATCTTCATCGGAGCTGTGGCAGCCATGACTGGCTACTGGTTGTCAGAGCGCAGTGACCGTGTGCTGGAGGGCTTCATCAAGGGCAGATAATCGCTGCCACACCTGCATCATCTCCGCCCGCTCAGGCTGCCCCTGAGGTCGGGGCTCTCCCATCTGGACACTTGAGGCACTTGCTTTATTTTTGAGAGTGGGGTAAGCACCCCCTCTGCACTTTATAGAGCAGCCCAGACACTAGGCCCCTGGGGTGAAAAAGTAGCCCCAAGGGTAGGTGCCTTGAGATCTTGACCTTGGGGCACTGGGCCAGCTTCACAATGTGTGAATTTTCTTTAAACAGTATCTCCTCGTTGTGGCTGCTGGTGAGCTTTGGCCCTTGCCCAGAGTGAGGTTGGGGGAAGGTGTCCCTGCAGGGGTGGGCCCTTCACAGCCTCCTCCTGCCAGCTGCATGCTGCCAGCTCCTGTTCTGTACTCACCCCCCTGCCCCTCAGCCACTGATTTATTTATTCATCTCAGGAAATAAAGAAAGGTCTTAGAAAATGGAGAAGCTTGTCTTCCTACCTGTTCCCACCTGCCATAGGTTGGCTTAAACTACTGAGAGCCCTCCACCCTTGGGGAAGTTTCCTAAAACCCTGGGAAACTGAGGGCTCTCTTGATGGGAGGAGTAGAGGGAAGGCAAAGGAGAGCCTTGGCCCTGAAATATGTTAAGAGAAGGGGGATGGTGTAACCAAGCTTAGGAATGAAATTTCCTCAGTTCAGTACTACCTATCATTTGCCAAAGGACCCTGACAAATGACTCTTCTATAAAATGGGCATGATAATGCTTCCCATCTAGGCTTAATGTGAAAAATAAGGTGATATAAAGAGCTGAAAAGTGTACAGCAGATAGATATTCCATGAAACATTGGTAGCCATTATTTCTAAAGCCTCCCAGGGGACTTCCCTGGTGGTTTAGTGGTTAAGAATCTGCTTGCCAGTGCAGGGGACACGGGCTCGATTCCTGGTCCGGGAAGATTCCATGTGCCAACAGGCAACTAAGCCCATTTGCCACAACTACTGAAGCCCCCGTGACCTTGAGCCACAGCTGGTTGCTCCACAATGGAAGTAGCTCTCCCTGGTCACTGGCCAAGACTAGAGAAAACCCACACACAGCAAGGAAGACCTGATGCAGACCAAAAAACAAAAAAGCCTTGGAGAGTTGAGTGCCCTTTCCTTTGGAATTCCTCCCTTCCACTGTACACACACGACTTGGAATCACTAGGTGGGTGGGTGAAGGGGGCCATCTCCTCTAAACAGGATCCTGGCAAGGGCAGAAGGAGGCATGAGCCAAGTCCTAAGGGTTTATTTCTTTGGCACAAAGAGGACAGTCTGGACAAGCAAGACTCATCTCCACCCTGGGGAATCTGGAGGGGATGTTTCGGGCACCTGCACCCTGTTCCCCATTCTCAAATCCGTGCATGTCCACCCTGTATTCCGCATAAGTCTCGGCCTCTGTGCAAAATACCCGCTGAAAAAAATAGAGATATTTTAAAAAAACAAAAATCCTGGGCTGGGGGTGGGTTCATGTCTGGCTGTCTCCGGAGGTTGCATTCAGTTGGAGGCCCAGGAATACTCCTGGAATGTCTTTCAAATGCTCAGAGTCCCAGAAGGTCTGCTGCGCTCGGGGCCCCGGTCCTGAGTTTCTGGACCTCTCAGAGCTCGATGGTGTCACTGGAGGCGCTGCGTGAGTCTCCCGTCTTGCAGCGAGGCTGGACTCCATTCTGGGGCTCCCCAGGCCGCGCGGGAGCCGGGGCGGGAGCTGGGGTAGACAGTAGCTGCACTGTGCTGGGCAGCTCATCCAGGGGCAGACTGTCCACCGACGACAGCCCGTGGCGCCACGGGTTCCAGCTGATCTTGAGCGAGCCCCGGGAGAAGCTGTCCACGGAGCTGCCAGAAGCCGCCGCGTCACCTTCGTCCACCACGTGTGGCGGGACCGGGCCGCGCACGCGCACATCGCTGAGCGACCGGCAGCGGCCTCGGAGGAGCGAAGAGCCCAAGCCGTCGAGCTCCGCGTCGGGGTGGCTGCCCCGGCGCGACCGCAGCGCGCCCCCGGGCGGCGGGGAGGCCAGGCAGCGGAGGCCGCAGCGTCGGAAGACGCTGTCTTGGACCAAGTGCTCTCGGAAGAGCGCGGCATCGATGCTGCGGCTCAGGTTGATGGGTGATGGCGGCCGCAGGTCCAGCTCGCTTATTGATGGCGCCGGCCCCACGCTGCTGCGGGACAGTCCGGGGCCACCCTGGGGACCGCGGCTCAGCGACGCAGCCGAACCCCAGGCGCCGGGGCTGGGCGTGGCTGGAGGCCCACCCTCCGCTGGATTGCGGATAAGGCTCTTGCTGATGTCCAGGGTACCTGCGCTGACGCCACTGGGCCCCGCATAGCAGTTGTTGGGCCGCTCCGGCACCTCGCTCTTGCTAGAGGGCGTGGGGCACGCCAGGCGCAGCAGCTTAGCCCAGCAAGCATGCTCTGTGGGCGGCCTGGGCCGCGCGGCGGCCAGAGCGGCCAGCGCCAGGGTGAGTGCCCATGTCAGCTCTAGCAGGCGCAGCCAGAAGTGGACGCCCCACCAAGCCCACGAGAAGCGGCCCACCCGGCCCGGGCCCGGGTACAGCCAGAGCGCCGCCGCCAGCTGCAAGCCGCTGGCCAGCAGCCCCAGCGCGCCGGCCACGGCCAGCAGCCTCGGGCCCGGGCTGGCATCCCAGCCCCTCGGCCCATCCAACAGGCGGCGACGGCACAGACAGAGAGTGCCCAGAGCCACGGCCGCGCCCCAGGCGCACGATAAGCCCTGGGCCAGGAGGTTGAGCGCAGGCCTCACCGACAGCAGGTCTGCGGCGAGCAGCCCCAAGCCGTGCGCCAAGGCTAGTGCTCCCAGGAGGAGTGGGTTCTGCAGCTGCTGTGGCAGCCCCGTGCCCAGGCCCAGCAAGGTCAGGGCCGCCAGCGCGGTGAGCAGCAAGGGGAAGGGCAGATTGTAGAGCACCAGGCCGGCGCGTAAACCCAGCCGTGCCTGCGAGCCATACGGGTCGGTGAGCATGTAGGCGGATCGCAGCCCCGCCGCTACCAGCACCAGCACCGCTGCTACCAGCGCCAGCCGGGGCCCAGCAGGGGCAGCTGCCAATGAGGCCAGTGCCAACAATGCGGGCAGCAGGAAGAGCACCCCCACCCCGTAAACGTGCAGCTCCCAGGAAAAGCTCAGCACCCGTCGCAGGGGACCCCAGCGCAGAGGGGGTGCCGTGGCGTTGGTTGGGGGGCTGGAGGCAGGGACTGATGCCACGGAGCTGGCTGAGGGCTCCGGAGGGGGTGGCTGGCCCAGGGCGCGCTGCGTGGTGACCCGAATGAGGCCCCGGCGAGACGTCGAGGGGGCTTGGACAGGGGGTGCTGGGGGATGGCTTTGGGGGCGCCCCGGCCACTCCTCGGCTTCATCTGCAATAATAACAATATTAAAATAGCCCTTTGAAAAGTGCTTTTGATTTCCCATCATGCTCCGGTGTGGTGAACAAGTTATATAACTTTGCCAAGCACATCTGTAAAATGGGGATGGTAACAGCACCCCCCTCCTTGGGTTGCGGTGAGGATTAAACGTTTAGCATAGTCCCCAACACCCACTAAGGGTTAAATGGATGTGTCCTGCCATTTTTATTGAGATATCAGCAGTTCTCCTTAGGGGCTGCATATTAGAATCACCTGGAGATCAACTCAATCAGAATTCCTCTTGCTGGGGCCTGTGCTTTGGAATTTTTTCAAAGCTCCTCCAGTGAATTGTGGGAGTTGGAGAATCTCTTGCACTAAACAAACCCATGTTAATTTAATTTAAGACTTTTCTAGTCACCAGAGTGCAAATGACTTCTCCCAGAGTACCTAGTGAGTAGTAGTTTATTATCCTAAGTTGTTTGAAGTTGTTGGTCAGTTCCTTTAAGGAGGCATTCATCCCCATTCATTCCCCACCCCTCCCCTGTATGCTTCACACAGGTTCTTTTATTCTCGCTAACCCCCCAGCCATGCCCTCACCTGGCTTCAGGGATCCCACAGGGCTCTCTGTTCGGTTTGCAGTTGGGCCAAGGTCCAAGGGGCCAGGGATGAGGGACTTGGGGGTACCTGGGGCCTCCACTGCACCTCTCACCCGCTGAGGGGAGATGGGATCTGCTCCATTAATTGCTGCCAACTCTGAAATAAAAAAAGCAGTCATCGCTTTTTGCCTGACCCTCTAGCGTTCCCCCAAATCTAATCCTCCAGGAGAGAGGCATGATCACCCTCATTTGCCAGAATGAGGTAAATGGGACCCAGAGGGACCAGAGGTCACACAGAAATGGGGACATCCAGCCACCCTGGAACACTGCCCCTCCCAGCCCTGATCAGCACCCTCACTTTGATACCTACCTGGCTTGGGCTGCCCATCAGAAGTCTCTGAGGCTGGGAGATCTGACGGCTGGGGTCCTGGTGAGCCCCTGACATCAGGGAGGTGAGCCTCTTTGGGGGAGGGACTTGAAAAACTGACCTCCCAGGCCTCCCCACCTCCAGCCGTCTTGGGCAGCTCCACGGGCTGCTCCTCAGCAGGAGGAAGGCTTCTGGCCAGTGCCAGGTCTGGCTGGGACTCAGGCTCCTGAGAGGATGCCCCCTCAGCTGGTGATACTGAGCCAGTATCAGGGGCTGCTGGACCCTGCTGGGTGGAAAGGGGGCCTTGAGCTGCCTCCTGGAAGTCCTCCTCACCCCCACCCTGTTCTTCCAGCCCTGGCCTCGCCACAATACCCGGGTGGGGCACAAGAGTTGGGGAAGGGCCCCTGTGGTCCCAGGGAAATGTCTCCGAGACCCTGGTCTTGCCTTTGGCCAGTAGACCCTCATCGGTAGGTGGTAGCTGTCCCACTTGGCCTCTGGGTTCCGCCGATGTGGGAGGAACTGTGACTAGCCCGAGTTGGAGTCTGGGAGTCGTGGGGAAGAAAGGGAGGTGAGGGGGCCCCACTGGATAGGGGACTGGTGCTTCTTGCTCCATAGGCTCCTGTGAGTCAGGAGGTCCTGGCCAGCCCTGAGAAATTGGCCCTCGAGCCACCTGGAGGTCATCGGTCACTGGGAGTCCTTCTCTCTGAGCCCCATGGGCTGCTTTAGGTCCATGCAGGGCTGGGCCAAGGGCGTCTTCGGGCCTCTCTGGCATCTTCTCAGCAGGGACCTGGGGGACACTGGCATTCCAGGGGCTCTCATCTAGGGGCTTCTCCCAGAAGAAGTCGAAGGCCCGACGCTCCGTGTCAAGAAGGCCCTTCTCGTGGGCTCCAGGGGTCAAGTGTGGTTCTGAGTCCTCAAGGGGTCTGGGAAGGCCCCGGCCCAGGGCAGGGCTGGTCCCCAGGGACAGCAGGGGCAACAGCAGCAGGAGGCCATCCACACAGCCCCAGGGGCTGGGGGCCATGCTCCACGCTGATGCCTGGGCCTTGAGCCCTCCGCTTCCCGTCCTCACCGGATGAGCCTGAAAAAAGGAGAGGGGGATGGCGCACGAGGGGGTGGTCTTCCACGGCTACCCACCGGGGGCTGGTGGGAAAGAAAGAAGCAGCTTCCTCTCTACCCATTCCTTCCTGTTCAGCCTCTGCATGCTACCCAGAGTCCTTTAACACTACCTCTCTGGTCATGCCACTTGCCATAATTCAGAACTTTCAATGGTTCCCCATTGCCCTCAGGAGAGAATATAAGGTCCTTTCCTGGCCTCCCAAGGCCACACCAGGCTGCTCACCTATCCCTCAGCACCCACAGAACTGCCTGACACTCCACGCCTTCGATACTGCTCTTCCCTCAGGCTGGAATGCCATCTCCCTTCTCCTTCACTTGCTGAAATCCTTTTATATAAATAAATAAATATATATATATATTTTAAAATCCTATTCTTGAAGTCCCAGCTCAAAAATTACAGAAGTGGAGAGGGAGAGGAATATGCCCCTGCCTTTGAGGAGGGACCTGGGTTTGAATCCCAGCTTCACCAGTTTCTGGGTGA
Source organism: Capricornis sumatraensis (assembly GCF_032405125.1). Taxonomy (NCBI): domain Eukaryota; kingdom Metazoa; phylum Chordata; class Mammalia; order Artiodactyla; family Bovidae; genus Capricornis; species Capricornis sumatraensis. The sequence continues at coordinate 62,407,606 of NC_091078.1, read as the reverse complement.
CTGACTTTTCCCCTCCACACCATAGTTTTCCTATCCGTAAAATGGGTATAATAATAGTACCTAACTCTAAGGGCCTCTTATAAGACATAACAAAACACATGATGGGCCAGGCCCATAAATGGAGCTGAATAAGCATTAGAGCCCTCTGACTTTTTTGCCCAGAAAGCTTTCTTTCTCACCAACCCTCTAACCGTGTCAACAAATAATTGGAGCAAGTACTGTGTGCCAAGCCTGGGGGATAAAGCAGTGAACAAGACTGGCAAGATCTCTGCCCGCATGGAGCTGGTGTTCTAGGTAAAAGACAGACAATGAATACTTTTTAAAAAGATGGGCTGTGGAGAACATAAAACAGGGGTAAGAAATAGAAGAATGGGGGACGACTTTACACAGGAGTGCAAGAAAGGCCACTCAGGTGACATTTGAGCTAAATACAGAATGGGAAGGAGTCACCCATTAGATGATATCCAGGAAAGGCATTTGCTGGAGGAAACAGCAAGTGCAAAGGCCCTTCGGCGGGCAGAAGGAGCACAGCAGATGCAGGAGAAAGGAGCAGAGGGAGATAAAATCAGGGAGGCAGGGCTTTCTCAAAACCCACAAAAAGGCACCTGGATTTTATTCCCACCCAGGAAGCCAAGGGAGATGACAAGCAGAGAAGTTACAAGGGAGATCTGAGAAGTCTTTTAAAAGGGGGAGAGAGGCCAGTACAGAAATCCAGGTAGGATATGACAGTGGCTTGTTTCAGCTTGAGTATTTCTTTCCCTGACACCTTCTCCACCCCTTCCCATCACACCAGTCACATAGCATAGTAACCTTCTGTCTCCCCCACCCTCCTGGGGCTTCTCAAGGGCTGTGTCTTTTATTTCTTGTCTCCAGTCACTGCATATGCCTAGCCCAAGTATATTCCCTTACAGTTCCCCTTCCTGAGAGTCCCTAATGTAGGAGGGAGGCAGGAAGGAACCCCACAGCCAGCAGAGGGGGACAGTGCCTGGGTGAGTTTAAGGGCAGAGACCCTGTTGATTCCTCTCTGGGGACCAGTTGTGCTCAAAGCTCCCAAGTTCCTAATACTTGGTGGCTCGCAGACACCTTGAGAAGCTGAAGAAAATGCCAGGTGGCCTCCCCAGGGAAATGTCCAGGTTCAAAGCCTGTGGGTAATTTTAGGGGGAATCAAAGATCCCTTAAACCCATCCCCCAAACTGAGTTTAATCTCTGCCTCGTTAGTTTGTTGCTCAAACCTGGCCCAGGCTAGGTGCTGGGGACCCCAAGAGAAGGCTCAGTTTCAGTGTTCAGAGTGGGGTCGAGCTGAGGGGGAAGATCTGGAAGGCCACGGACACAGGCGCTGGTTAATAACAGTTCTCCTTTGTCGAGCTCGTCCCCACTTAGGCTCCTGTGCTAAGCTTAGCTGCATGTCCTCGATTTCATCCACCCCTCCCGGTACAAGCAGGTGTGGGTATATCCATTCATAGGGGGAAAAAGCAAGGTTCAGAGAGGCTGAGCAACTCAGCCAAGGTCACACAGGCTGCCAATGGCTATAGCAGGGGCTGTAGAACCCGCACTGGCTCAGTTTGCACAGGGGGTCCGAGAAGGTTTTGCAGAGGAGGAGGCAATAGAGCTGGGCCTTCAAGGATAAACATATGCCATCTGCTCGCCACCCCCGATCCAAGAGATGTAGTCATCTCCGGATGAGCAGGGGGCTGCCCAGATCTGGGTTCCAACTGCTGAAGAGATTTTTTTTTTTTTTTTTTAGTGGGGAGGGTGTTCTCCCTACACCAGGGACTGGGGAGAGGCCGTCCTGGGGGGAGGGTGCGGGCGGCCGCAGGGCAGCCTCAGGAGCCGGTCCATCTCGGGTTACCTCTCCTTTTCCTTCATCTCCTCTCCCCTGGCTCCGCGCCTTCCCGCAGTGTCCTGGGTGGGGGTAGGCGCTAGTGCAGACCCTGCCGCTCGCACCTGAGAGGGGGGCTGCAGGCCATGCTCCCTGCCGGGGCCCCTCCACTGCCCCCTCCCTAGTCCAGCTCCTCACCTGGGCGCCAAGCTGGCAGCCCCCGCGTTCACCTTGCGCGCGTCCCTGAAGCTGCTCTCCACGCCGCATCCTCCGAGATGCTCAGACTTGGCTAACAGAGCCCAGCGCTGCCGATCGGGGAGCCCGCCCACAGGAGTGCCGTCCCAGCTTAACCCTTTCCCCTTAGGGGTGGCTTCTTCTCTCAGTCCCAACCTCCCCTCTCTGAGAGAGTCTCAGGCCTAAGAAGGGAAGACAGGCCACCTCGGAAGGATGTGGAAATCACTTCAGCAGCATCCCTGAAAACGGGGCAGTCAGTCTCTGTTTGCATACCTCCTGGGACGGGGAGCTCATTCCCTTTGTAGCTCCTTATAATACATACATACATACTAGGGACCTCCTACAGGTAAATCCTACCTACAGAGTGATGTACATCGTTCTGATTTTTGAAGGCACAACCACATACACATTTTAAATAGAAATGAGATCATACTGTACATATTGTTCTGTAACTCTCCTTCTTCACTTCCCAATATAGCCTGGCATATTCACCATGTACATTTCTACAGATCCATCTGATTTCTTGTATTCAGCATGGAGAGTTGCAGCATATGATCAGCCTGTCATTTTTACTTAGCCAGTTTGTGAAGTCGGACATGTAGGTTGTTCCCAGCTATGTGTTAGCAAGAATAACAAGGCACCAGCACTCCTGTGCAGACATCTTTGTGCACACGCACTGGTGTGCCTATCAGATAATCTCTACCCGAGGCATGGGTAGGTCAGTGTCTCTGCACATTTTCAGGTTGGTCTGCCAGAATGCTCCAGGTCCCTCTTTGGACAGTTCCTGATGTATTAAATGGCCACCGTAAGGCTCAGCACATTAAGGAAGATCCATAGAAGGAATACATGTGGTCATTAAATATGATGTGGGATCTTTAATGGCATGGAGACACGTCGAGAGTAGACTTGTTTATGTATTTAAATCGCAGTCATTTGGGTTATAATATATGCTGAAATTGTCCCAATTCAAGCAACATACAAATGTTCAAAGAATACGGGAACTGTCTTACCTTTGGTCTCTCCAGCTCTGCCCGCCCCCCCCCCCACCAAGATGTACTCACTGTTAACATCATACTGTTTTCTTTGCATCATATAAAAATATATATGTGCATGCATTTCTACAAAAATGGGATCATACTATGTGCATTATTCCATAACCTTGTTTTGTTTTAAGCAGATATATGTTGGAAACATTGTGAAGCAATACATACTAGCTCTGCCCTTTCTTTTAATTAGCTGTGAGTCTTGCATGGTGTGGATGTTCTGTCAGTTTGTCAGACAGTCCCAGTATTCCCCTACTGATGAGTAATCAGGTGATTAACAGCTTTTTTCCCCCCTAGAAACAATACTGCAATAAGCATCCTTACATACTAATATATATATTATTATGTGCTGATACTCTCATTTCCTCAGATAACTATTTGTATGATCCCATTTTTGTTAATATCCATCAATCAGTCCACCACCTATCCTATCCCTAAATATTAGAAGGTAAACAGTGATTGATGTGTGTGTGTGCTCCGTTGTGTCCGACTCTTTGCAACCCCATGGGCTGTAGCCCGCCAGGCTCCTCTGTCCATGGGATTTCCCAGGCAAGAATACTGAAGTGGGTTGCCATTTCCTTCTCCAGAGGATCTTCCCAACCCAGGAATTGAACCTGTATCTCCTGCATTGGCAGGCAGATTCTTTACCACCAGGACATGACTGAGTAACTCAGCACTCATGCAGATAGTGGTTGATACAATTTTTACCTAATTTTGCTTTTCTGTTTACCAGTGTTTTATACAACCATGTATTTCTTTTGTAATCAGAGGTAAGAATGATAATATGATTTTAAAAAGAAAGAAAGAAACTCCTTCCTAGGGTTGAGCTGATATCTGTCAGTGTTTTCCTATCTTTAGCTCTCACAGAAAACCAATACTCAGGCCTTAGATGTGTCTGACATGTTATAGTGTGAAGAGTGGTCAGTCTCTAGTAGCTGGTAAACAGCGGAGCCTGAATCTAGCTTTTCTGACTCTGGGGGAGAGTTCAGGCTTTTCCCATTTTACCATATCATCCGGCCAGCTTTACTATTTTTTCTTGTCGGAACCCCTTCAGGATTGTAAAGTCATCTGTTATTTCTCTAGGATTTTCTTCTTCCAGGCCAAACCCTTCCAGTTCTCTAGCCTTCCCTTGAAAGACAAGGTTCTGAGAGCTCACCATGGTGACATCTCTCCTCTGTTTGCTTCTTACCAGGTCAACAATATTCTCTTTAAAGTATGACTCTTGGAACTGAGAGAATAAAACTGAATGTTCACCTCCCCTATTAATATGACCCTACGTATTAATATGCTGAAGTAATGTTTCTGGCAGCCGCATCACTTTATTCTCAATACTGAACAGGTCTTCCCCATCTCATTGTGTGCAGCTAGTTTCTTTTTTCTTCTCTTGGACATATCCCATGGCATGTGGGGTCTTAGCTCTCCACCCAGGGATGGAACCTGTGCCCCTGCAGTAGAAGTGCACAGTCTTAACCACTGGACCACCAGGGAAATCCCCGCAGTTAATGTTTTGATCCTCACTAGAGGATTCTACATTTGTTTGTTGCTTATCTGTTAGATCTAGCCAGTTCTGATTTTGTGGAAAATTATCTAGATCCTGATTCTACGTATAACAGATAGTGGGCATTTTTTGGCTTTGTCCAAGATCTCTCTTCTGACAGTATCCTCATGTCCTTTGAGGGGCCTCTGACTTTTCCCCTTGGGGCAGTCTTGGTGGGAGGGCAGTTCTAGGGGCCCATTACGGAAGCTGTGGGATCCAGGCCCCTCCTTTCAGTGCCTTATGGGAGAACTCAGTGATGAGTCTCCTTTGGAAATGTCAAGATTCTCTCAGCAGGTTCGGGGCTGGCTTGGTTCCTTTCCTCAGTTTCCTCCAAAGAGGGCAGGGTTTGTGTGGTTGGACCCCAATTCATGCCCCTGCAGAGTCTCACTGGCTTGGCAGCGCCCAAACCCCCAGTTCCCTCAGAATCATCAGGCTGCTGCTCCCTGGCTGCCTCTCTGGAGCCCCAATCCCATTGTGTTTCCAAACCGTGGATTGGTAGGGGCTTTGAGATTCCAGACAAAAGCAAGGAGATTATGATCCCTTTGGCCAGAACCCACGATGAAAGCTGATCCAAAGGAAAGAGGAGACTGGCTAGGGGTGGAGGTGAATGTTAAGTGGGGGGCATGGGGTGCCAGTTATAGGTGGGGAGTATTCTGGCTCTTTAAAGGAGCTCCTGGCCTCATCCTGGAGAGGCTGGGACAGCAAGGATAGGTGGGGGATGATCCCAAGCGTAGCATATGGGGTATGGTCAGTAGCTTTGTTTATCAAGCTCTTCGTCTGCCAGGAGCTGTGCTACACGCCTTACATGCATGATTCTTTCTAAGTCCTGACAACAACCCTATATATTATTTATTTTTCCAGTTAGGTTTTGTAAAAAATATGTGTTTATTTGTGGCTGTGCTGGGTCTTTGTTGCTGCACAGTCTTATTCTCGTGGCAGTGAGTGGGGGCAACTCTCGAGTTGTGACGCACACGCTTCTCAGTGCAGCGCCTTCTTTTGCTGCGGAGCACAGGCTCCAGGGTGCGTGAGCTTCAGCAGTTGCAGCACGTGGGCTCAGTAGTTGTGGCACACAGGCTCTGTTGCCTGGCAGCATGTGGAATCTTCCCACATCAGGGATCAAACCTGTATCCCTTGCACTGTCAGGTAAATTCTTAATCTTGGACCACTAGGGAAGTCCCCATAACCTTATATTATTATTTTTAATTGGAGGGCAATTGCTTTATAATATTGTGTTGGTTTCTGCCATATCAACGTGAATCAGTCATAGGCTTACATATGTCCCCTCTCTTGAACCTGCCTCACACCCCATCCCACCCCTCTAGGTTGTTACAGAGCACCAGTTTGAGCTCCCTGAGTCATACAGCGAGTTCCCACTGGCTATCTATTTTATATATGGTAATGTATGTGTTTCCATGCCACCCTCTCAATTTGTCCCAGCTTCCCCTTCCCCCACTGTGCGCACAAGTCTGTTCTCTGCCAACAGCTTGATATATTATTATGCTTTCCATTTTACAGCCAGCAAGCTCAGGCTCAGGGAGGTTATGTAACGTGTCCAAGGTCACACAGCAAATAAAAAGCTAAACCATAAGAGCCAGTGATCTTAAGAGTGATGACACTATCCTGCCCCTCTGGAAGAATCGCAGAGAGAGGAGAGATGAAAACCGCAGGCTTTCCCAGTGGCACTTACTGTGCTAGGAGTTTGAATCTGAAAATAGGCCTCCAGTGCTCGCTTCGGCAGCACATATACTAAAATTAAAAACAGGCCTCTGACTGGGATCTCCAATGAAAGGAGAGCCAACCACCAGCTTTGGGAATCTTTGAGAGCTCCTAATCCAGAGTACCTTGGAAACTCCCAAGGAAGAGGAGAGAGAATGAAAAGGCAAAGGTGAGTGACAGCCAGGATGAAATCTCCTGCTTGGACAGGACACTTGGCTGGCATTTCTGTTCTGGCGAGTCACTATGGTGGGAAAGAGCAGAGAAACAAAAGGCAGCTTGGGAGTGGGGCTGGGGGAGACGGTGCTGTCTGGCAGACTTTGTTCTTGGCCACTGTCTTAGCTCTGAAAGCAGGAACAGTTACACTCCCACATTGAGTGTCAAGGGTTCCTGGAATCTTAATTCATTCTTTCTCAGAGTTTAGCCTCCATGGATACCAGCTAAATGAACCCTATTTTTAAAAAATATATATTTATTAATAAGTCTGATGAGCCAGTACACACTGTAAAAATCAACTGTCCTTTATTTTATTCCCTCTTACTCCTAATTCTTTTCAACTCTTTCTGGTAGTTCTGATTATTTCTTTGGTTTTTAATATGTATTTTCTAATTGTCAGACCTATATTGCTAATTTTTTTTTCAGCTTTAGGTTTTCCCTCCTGACTACTACAAAGGAACCTAAAGGTTTAGCTCTTATATTGCCTTCCACATTTTCCTGTGCTGCTTTTGTTTAGATCATCGATCTGCACTTACAGTAGTCCAACCGCGAAACAAATGATCAAGCTGGATCAGGAGTGTGCTCTGATTATAACCCCTCTGCTAGATGTTCTGCTTTTCCTGGGGTAAGTGTGGCTTGGGCTATTCACTTAATTGTCTACGCATCTATCACTAATCCCCCACAATCTTTCCTTGAAGCGAAAAGCAATCTAAAGATTTGGTCTCCCATCCCAGGTGAGAATACTTTCAAAAAGGTTTACAGACTTCGATAACAAATACGTAGTTTCTTCAACAAACTAACAGCTTGAAAAAAGCAGGGGGAAGGGCAAATGTTATAAAAGAGACTGGAGTCATAGCAGTCAAATGCCATGTGCGGGGTCCTTGTTGGGATCCTCATCCAGACAAAGCAAGGACACAAAGGTATTGGAAGATAATTGGCTTATTTGAATATTGATTGGGCCTTAGCATGGACTAAACAATAAACCTGTTTGGACTCAGTGAATAACGGTATTATGGGTTATGTTTTATTATTTCCTCATCTGTTAGAGCTACTTAATAAAATATTTATGTGTGAGATGGTATCGTATCTGACATTTACTGTCAAAACACTCCAGGTTAAAAAAAAATGGGCTTGGAAGATACATGAAAGATTGACAAAATATTATTATTCATTCCTCTCCGCTCTTGTGTGTGGTTGAAATTTTTCATAGTAAAAAGTTTAAAACAAAAAAGAAACTCACAAAGAAATGGAAGGAAGGAAAAGATTGCACAGGGTTGGCTGTGGAATTGGTGAGCTGCTTGTAGAGGTAAAACCTTTCACATATTGAACACTAGCCCATTTTGTGTCTAGTACAAGGATATAGAACTCGGGTTTCTAAAGCCCGCTGACCTTCCCAGGCTCCTCCAGAGCCCGGGAGATGGGGATGGTGGGACCAGGGTGAGCACAGGGTCAGGAGGAGGGCTGCCAGGGCTGATGTTAAAGCACAGGAGAGGCTCAGGGACATGCTGGCATGCCCGACACCCCTCTGCACCCCGCATTCACAGATGTCTCTTCCATGCCCTCCTCGTACATCCTGGATAGTCTCCAAGAGCCCCTCATAGCCATGACCTTGAGAGATCTTGATGTCAACAGCCAGGGACTTGCCCTCACTTAATAGGATATAATTCACCTATTTAAGGTGTTCTATTCAGTGGTTTTTATTAGTCACAAGGTTGTGTAACTATCACCAGTACAAAACATTTTATCATTATCTTTTATTACTGAAGTATGGTTGACTTTACAACGTGGTATTAGTTTCAAGTGTGAAGCACAGTGATTCAGTTATATACACGATTACACACGGTTGATGGCTATTTGGGTTGCTTCCACTTTGTGGTGGTTATGAATAATGCTGTGTTTGTGTACAAGTTTTTGTGTGGACATATATGTACTCATTTCTCTTGGGCTATTATCTAGGAGTGGAATTGCTGGATCATATGGAAACTTTGTTTGAGCTTTAGAGGAACTGCCAGACTGTTTTCCACAGTGGCTGTAGATCTGGGCTGGGCAAGGAATGGATGGGATAGAAGCGGAGAGTAACGGGGTGGTGAGTGCGGAGACTGAGGCCCAGAGAGGGAAAGTGCCTTATGCACAGCCACACCGAGGCAGAGCAAGAAAAGGGGGGGCTAATCATCTTGACGACCTCAACTCCACCCCAGCAGCAAATCCCTTCCCACCAGTCCCTCCCAAAGGTTCCTGAAGTAACATCAGGACCAAGTGCGTGTCTGAAGGGTGACTTAGCAGCTCTCTGCCATCTGGCCTTGCCTCATCGCATCAGGTCTTTTTTGTGTATTTTTTTATTTGGCTGCATTGGGACCTACTTGCAGCACATGGGATCTTTAGTTGAGGCGTGTACTGTGGCATGGGATCTAGTTCCCTGACCAGGGATTGAAACTGGGCCCCCCTGCATTGGGAGCAGAGAGTCTTAGCCACTGGACCGCCAGGGAATTCCCAGGGGTGCTTTTCACTGCGGCTACGAACCTGGTGTCTCCGTGAGAAGACAAAATGCCTGAGAACAGAAAAAAGCAGACTTGAGAAAGCAACCAAGTCTGGATGGTATCATTTGAGGCCCCGGCTCCAGCTACACTGAAGTAACTGACCACTGGACATTTTAGTTTTTGAACCAATTTACATTCATTAAGAAAAAAAAGAAAACTGCTTAACCCAGATTGAGTTCTGGTTCTGTCAGTTGCCACTGCAAGATTCCTCACACAGTAACCCTCCATGTCTCCCACATATAGCCACGCCCATCAGGCGCCTCAGACCCCACAGGGGAACCGCACTGGCTTCTGCCGCTGAGCACAGGTCTACCTGCTGTCCTCCAATCCAAGTTATCATTATTTTTCGAGCTGTGTTTTGCCACTGGCTGTCCATCTTTAGTCTTCCATGCAAGGTGCCTTTCATACCACCATTATCAGTAAGTAGACATTTCAGGTTGCCCTAAATGGTTTTGGGTGCTAAGTCCAGGTTGATGGTAAAGCTCACCCAGAAGGCTGATCCAAATCAAACTCCAAGAAGCAGACATAATAAGCAGTGCTCCCTGAACTTGTGTGCTGGTTCTGAAAAGACCTTGCCAAGACAAACTTGGCTTTTCCCTTTGACTTGCTGGTGCCAAGGACATACACATTTACCACCATGATGGGTGAGAACAGTCTCACACATTTTACCCACCCAACTTACCCCAGAGGTCTGTGCTCATGTCTCTTACTCTGGAGGGCAGGGTCAGAGCATCCATCAGATTCTCAAAGAGGTACTGTGACCCAACGAATGATTAGGAACAACTTCTCATGTGTCTCTCTTATGAGTTCCCGAGGACAAGAGTCCCATCTTTTCCATTTGAGACTCTCCAGCACTGGTCCACAATACACATTCATAACTGTTGGCAGAAGGCTGTGAGTGACCCACAGAGGTAATGTTTTTACAGGCAAAGACAGGAAAACAGAATGATTTAATTTGTAGAGTCGAGCTGTTTGTTCTTGATTACAACATTCAACGTGTAGATTACATTCACCTCTTGGTACCGAAAAGGCCCTCTGCCACCTTCCTGGGACAGTTAATCCAGACAGAATTATTCCTGGGCAACCCTTACCTCTGTGTCTGCCAGCAATCACCCTCTCTCCCTCCTTACAACCATATGTAAGCTCTCTCTCATCCAGAATAACTTGGACACGGGGTCTTTCATTCAGTGGAGTAGCCATGGATACAACAGCTCTACTGATTTGACAATGGGTTTAATATATCATGAATGCCAGATCAAGAGCTCACATTATTTAACTGCTGAAGTCTGTGAGGATCCCAAAGGCATTTGAGAATCTGGCAGTGTCTCAGGGTCACCAATTTTTACTTGATAGTATTAGAACAGAGAGAAGGTTTGCTAAGTCTGTCCTGGCCCTGGGTATTGACTCTGAAAAAGAGCTTGAGTAAGGTTTTGACACATTTGCTTTTCATATCATTTGCAGGCACAAAATGAACATTTTGTCTATCCATTGGTCCTAAATTTTCAACAATGAAAATGTATTATTTGTGAAAGGGAAGCTTACTAACAAAAAATTAAAGGTGAAATGCCGGGTGGATGGATTCCAAGAAAACAGAGTTTACTGAGGTTTAAATGTCAGAATGACTGCACGTAATAATTAGGTTTAATTAACAATGCTTTTTCCATAGACTGAATTTTTGCTGTTTTTTAATATTATCACTAGCTTGAGTGTCCCCCCTTTCTCTTACTTTTATTACTAGAGTCACCAGAAGGAACATTTAAAATATTAAAAAAATAGCTGTTTCTGGGCAAGTCACCCAGCATACACTCCTCATGTTTCCTCTGGGTTCAAACATGAAGGGGAGCCTGCCTCAGATAAGAACAATCCTTGCTGCACCCCCGCCAGCTCAGGCACCCCCTTTTCATTCCAAGAGGCTCCAGCTCAAATCAAAGTTATGAGGTTAAGCGCAACTCTGAGTTCCAGACACAGCTAGCCCCTGCTTGGTCTTCAAAAAATAGAGGTCTGTAATTCCTTTTTGAACATGCCTTCGAAATGGAGGTCTTTGGCCATGAGCTCCTCTTCGACGTCATCCAGTGCCCATTGGTGATCCGTCAGTTCCAGAGCTTCCCACTCTGTCTGCAAAGGAAGAGAAACATGGGGGCAGGGAGGGAAGGGCTGTTATAGGAGCAGTGCTGATGTGCTCGGGCCTGGAGCGGGATCGAGCTCTGCACACGTGACCCTCACTCCGTCCTATGAGGCAGCTCCTGCGGTGCCCTCACCCTCCCGTGCCCCCAAGTTACAGACAAGAGACTAGGCTAAGAAAGAAACAATCTGTTCAGGTCCCTGGAGCTGGCAACTCACTACATTTCCCAAATATTCTATTAATGTTGACTACTTTTGCCTTTAATTAGTAGGTCTTTAAAAAAATGCTCTATGAAACTTAATATGCAACATAAATGTTAGCTCACAGGTATGGGTTTTAAAAAATAATAATTTACACAACCCATCCCTTCAATGTGTGCCACTCAGTGGCTTTTAGTATATTCATAAGGATGTGCAACCATCACTACCATGTAGCTCCAGAACACTTCTGTCATGGCAAACACACTCTGTATCAAACAGCAGACATGCCCATTATCCCTCCCCCAAACCCTGGCAACTACTACTTCATTTGCTGAATCTTGTCATCTTTTCTGGATGCAGTATGTGGCCTTTTGTCACTGGTTTCTTTCACTTAACATTAAAAAAAACTTTTGTTTTGTTGACGTATACTTGATCAACAGTGTTGTCTTGGTTTCTGCCACACTGCAAAGTGATTCAGTTATACATATACATTTAGTTTTCTTTCATCCTTTTCCATTAAGAGTTATTGCAGGGTATTGGTTATAGTTCCCTTCTCTCAGCATGTTTTTAAGGCTCCTCTCTGTTGTGGCATGATTCAGCACTTCATTCTTTTTTATGGCTAATATTCCACTGCATACATTCCATTGTCTAGACACTGCATTATCTGTTCATCAGATGATGGAGATTTGGATTGTTTCTAGTTTTCACTATTATCAGTAGTATTCTGAACATTCTTGCACTCAGTTTTTGTGTGAAAATATGTTTTCAGTTCTCTTGGGTGTTTGACTGAGAGTAGAATTGCTGGGTCATACGATAAGTGTGTTTAATTTTTTGAAGAAAGGCTAACAACTGCGTTCCAAAGCAGCTGGACAATCACCAGCATGTACGAGGGTTCCAATGTCTCTACATCTTTGTCAACACTCGTTATTGTCCATCTTTTTTATTATAACCATATGAGTGAGTGTGAATTGGTATCACTGAAGTTTTGATTTGCAAAACCCCCGATGACTACTAATGTTGGGTATCTTTTCATGTGCTTAGCTTACTGCATATCTGCGTCTTCTTTGGAGAAGTGAGTATTCATATCCTTTGCCAACTTTTTACTGGATCATGTTTTTATTGTCGAGTTCTAAGAGTTCTTTATTCTGAATCCTGGACCCTTACCAGATATATGATTTTCAGACGCTTTCTCCAATTCTATGGGTTGGCGTTTCACTTTGTTAATAGTGTCTTTTGAAGCACAGAAGTTTTCATTTTGACAAAGTTCCACTTATCTATTTTTCCTTTTGTTGCTTATACTTTTGACATCATATCCAAGAAATCACTGCCTAATCTAAGGTCACAAACATTTACACCTATGTTTTCTTTTACGAGCTTTCTAGTTTTAGCTCTCATATTTAGGTCTTTGACCCATTTAAAAACTTTTATTCAAAACGTTTTTTATTGTGGTAAATATTAATATACATATGACACAAAATCTGCCATTTGTAACCACTGTTAAGTATACAATTTGGTGGCAGTTTTTAGGTTCACAATGTTGTGTAACCATCACCACTAACTTTTTCTAAATTTTTCATCCCCTGAAACAGAAACTCTGTACACAATAAACAGCAAAACTATTCTTTCCCTCAATGAACTTTTTTGGCACCTTTCTCAAAAATCATTTGATCTACATATATGAGTCTATTTCTGAACTCTCAATTCTTTAACAACAAAACAAAACTGCACTGCACAGCATATGGGATCTTAGTTCCCTGGTCAGGGATCAAACCTGCACCTCCTCCACTGGAAGCACAGAGAGTCTTAACCACTGGACCGTCAGGGAAGGCCCTGCTGAATGAAGTATCAGTTCTGTTCCACTGATCTGCGTGTCTGTCCATACGGCAGTCCCACACAGTCTTGATTAGTATACCTCAGAAGTAGGTTTTCAGATCAGGAAGTCTTGAGCCTTCCAACCCTGTTCTTATTCAACATTGTTTCGCCTATTCTGAAGCCCTTTCACTTCCGTATTATCTTCTGGATCAGACTGCCAATTTGCGCAAGAAAAGCTGGTGGCATTTTGAGTCTATAGATCAACAGATCAAGGAGTACTGCCATCTTGATAACAGTAAGTCAAGATAATACGTACATGGATATATTTGCATTTATTTAGGGCTTCTTTAGTTTCTTTCAGCAATATTTCGCAGTTTTCATGGTACAAATCTTGCTGTTTTGTTAAATTTATTCTTATCCTTTTTGATACTATTATAAATGGAATGATTTTCTTAATTTCTGTTTTTCAGATTCTTTATTACCAGTGTGTAGAGCTATGACTGATTTCTGAAAACCTTGCTGAATGTATTACATGTAATAGCTTTTTTGTGGATTCCTTTTAGGATATTCTATATAAAAGACCACATTACTTGCAAACAAAGATAGTTTTACTTCTAAAACTTTTTTTTTTAAATTTTGGCTGCACTGTGTCTTCACTGCGATCCACGGGCCTCTCTAGTTGCAGCATGCGGGGTTAGCTGCCCTGTGGGATCCTAGTTCCCTAACCAGGGATCGAACCCAAGTCCCCTGCACTGGAAGGCAGATTCTTAACCACTGGACCACCAGGGAAGTCCCTACTTCTTCCTTTCTAATCTAGATGCTTTTTATTTCTTTTTCTCGCCTAATTGCCCTGGCTAGAACATCTAGAATAATGTTGCACAGAAGTGGTCATAGTGGACATCTTTTGTCTTGTCCTACCCTTAGGGGCAAAGCTTCCAGTATAAGTATGCTAACTGTGGGTCTTTCATAGGTATCTTTCATCAAGATGAGCAAATTCCTCTCTATTTCTAGTTTTCATCATGAAAAATTAGTGAGATTTTGCTGTGTAAAATTATATTGGATTTTACAAATTCAAGAATCATTGTGTGAAAGGCTCAAATAATTTAGAGTTTTTGGGGGGGCAAGCCACATGGCCTGTGGGATCTTAGGTCCTCCACCAGGGATTGAAGCTAGGTCCCCGGCAGTTAAAAGAGTGTGGAGTTCTAACCACTAGACTGCCAAGGTATCTCAATTTAGATTTTACTGAATGAAATTTATATCAGGGTCCAAAAAAATTCAAAATATTCCAAATGTCTACCTGGCATCTCTGATTGGGCTGTTTTTATAACTTCTTTTACACTATGGATTAAATGGGTGAGCATTTAAAAACCACCAAAAGTACCAAGAATCTCTAACTTACTTATCAGATGATTCTGTCTCTGGAATAAGAGACATGCAAATGAAAATACATTTTTGCTAAACTTAAAATGATGGAACCATAGATATACCACACTCACTTAAGGGAATTCATCTTTAAAAGTAACTCTGGTAACACCTCTGAGCTTCAGTGAAGCTGGGAAGAGAAGTGAGTGTACCTTAAAAGCTTTGTTGGTGTCTGCGGGCATGGCCATGGCTGCGCCAGTCATCTGCTCCTGCATCATCCGTGACTGGTCAGCAGCTGCAGAGTAAGACACATCCCAGTGAGTGCCAGGGCACAGCAGGCACCCAGGACCCCCAGGGAAGAATGGTTCTCACACAGCACTTACAGATGCCTGGCAGTGGGTTAGAGGACCATGGGACAGTTCACTGACTGGCCTTGTCACACACTTTGTGAAAGTCCCTTTACCTCTTGCAAAAATGGATGTGATAACAGCAGGAGAAAGATTAACTAAAAGCTCTAAACTTTATTTCAAATTTAAATAACAGGAGCAATAGCTATGAGTTACTGAGCAACACCAACATGCCAGGTACTTCACTAAGTGCTCCATGTATCTACCTTATCTACTCCTCACAACAAACCCAGAAGTCAGTTATTAAGGTCCCTATTTTACAGGTAGGCAAACAGAGGACTGCTGTGGTTCAGTAACTTGCCCAGGGTCCCAGCTATTTAAGTAAGAGAGCCAGGACTGGTACTGGTCTCTAGTCAATGGGCGAACTGATCAAGCCAGCCTTCTCTCAGCTTCAGGCTTACATTGCTGGTGCTGGATCCCTCATAGGAGGGTATCAGACTCTGCATAACTAAATACTGTCCCTGTGATTAATGAGGAGAATTCAGATCTTCAGTCTGACCTTGGGATGTTTAAGACTCTTTCAGAGTACCTCAGATACTTAGGAATAAGTTTAGGGAATGAAGCACTATATTTCACTCTGTTCAATACAGCACAGCCTGCATAATCACTCTGGCCCTGGTACGAACGACTCAGCTATTGAAGTATTGCCTCTTACCATTATCTTGGCCCAAAATCAAAGAGTAGATGCTCCGAAGCCCAAAGACGTTGAGGAAATACCAGGATGCAGAACTCACCCTAGGAAGCAAAAGTGAAACAATGCTGGTAGTTATTTCAGAATAAACTAGTTCATACATTTCTCCCACCCAAAGTTGTTCAGAGTATGTAAAAGGAATCTCCTGGGGTCAGCCAATAGTCATCCAGAGCACACCCAAAGAAGAAACACACGTTGTGAAGGCCATGTTACAAATATTAATAGTTACAGCTCTCTGCAGGCGAACAGCTGAGCCTTGTGGACAGACTTGGGTCAAACCTCGATCCTTCCACTCACTTCAGAGATGTTGCCATGAGGGTAAAATGAGGTAATATATGGAGGTTAACGGCTCCTTCTTTGGCATTCAGTAGCAGGAACTGAACTCACACCTGGCGGGCTTCATTTTATCAGGGAATACAAGTGTTGTTTAATTATCCTGCTTACATAGTGGGTTTTCAAACCATTTATTATTTGTAATCACGACAACAACACACACTTGTTATTGATGTGTATAATACATGCAAATAATACTGAAGTATGTAAGATATAAATTGAAAGAGAAAGAGGCCGCCTGTCCTGAATCCCATTCTCTAAAGAAACCACAAGTGTCAGCAGGCTTCATATTGAAGACTGGAGTGATTGGAAAAGCCATTTCAAGTTTTGAACTATATCCTTAAGTTCTCCTTAGGTTAGGTTTCCCACCTTGCCCCAGTGAAGTTAATATGCTTGCATATAATAAAAAACTAAAACGCATGTCAGAAATGATACAGAGGGAAACGACCCACACTTTATTCCAATACTTGGGTCACACTTATCTGTACATAATCTTTCAGATTGGTAAGCTAGTTCATATGTGGTTCCAGGCTCCTTTGTCCACACAAGCATGTCAGAAACATACTTGTCCAGGTGCTGAGAAAAGATAAAACAGCTTTTCTCTACCCCATGAAGTTTGTGTTTAGCCCACAGGAGACTGGAAGGTCAAAGCTCAACAGTCGTGCTACTTGTACTAAATATAGCTTTTCTCCTCTGGGGGAAGTGTGCACGGCCAAGACTCTCCCAGAGCCGGGTCTATCATGTCCCTCCCAAACAACCACAGGCTGCTCCAACTTGGGAGTCAGTCATGAACAGCAGTGGTGACCCCCATTGCCCATTCTCCTCCTCCTACTGTCTGGCTATTTTATTTTATTCTAGCCTACTCAATTTTATTTTGGCTCTGCTGGGTCTTTGTTGTGGTGTGCAGGCTTCTCGAGTTATGGTGTGCTGGCCTAGTTCCCTGACAAGGGACTGAACCCGTGACCCCTGCATTGGAAGGTGGACTCTTAACCACTGGACCACTAAGGAAGTCCCTGTCTGGTTTCCTTAGATGCTAGTCTCTGGGAAGCCAGACAAAATAACCTTGGAGAGACCACATGAAGAAGCACTACCGTGTTCCCGAGGCTGCAGCACTGTCCTAAGAGCTCTTCATACTTGGGGTTTTATTACTCTGATATAAAAAACACAACAGTAAATAAGACAGACGTGCTGGATTTGGACAGACTTGGGGTCAAATCTCAATGGCTCCACTTCATAGGGTTGCTACGAGAATAAAGTAATATATGGAATGTATCTAGCACAGTGACTGGTACCAGTGATGTTGTTTTTGGAAGTAATGTATTTTGAAACAAATAATACCAACATCCACTTCCATAAGCTCCAGGGCATTTCTTGTTAAAAAGTCTGCTTTGGTCAGAGTTCTTGTCTTTAACTTTTTTGGGGTGGACACATCTACTTTTTTGAGCTCCTGAGACCCAAGAAGCTAGGGGAAAGAGCTTGATACATTCTCTCCTTTTGCAAGAAAACTCATGTAAAAGTTACCATAATCTGTGGCATTCTGAGTGGAGTTTCAATGGGAAAAACTCCAAAAACCTATTCCAGTAAAGCAGGCAAACTGGAGATCCTGTTGTTTAAGAGATCCCTGTTTTAGATTTTGGTTGGTGTTTTTACTCAATAGAAGAAAGTCCTTACCAGGAGGCATCTAATGTAAGTAGTTCAATTCCTTGCTGTAGCATAGGCTTAAAACGGAGGGTCAGTGGAAATGGGACCTTGGCTGCAGAAAAGAAAGAAAAAGTTCAGAACCATGCCCAGCTTGCTCTGTAAAACAGTGTAATAAGTGTGATGCACATATTTCCCTGAGGAGATGGGAACTCTGTACCATACAGTGTTTAGAAACTTATTTCCACAAAGAGGCTTATGCCACTTTCTGAAGAATTAACACTCAAAAGTCACTCTATTCTAGTTCTTTGAACACCACCAGATTCTCTAGTGCTTAAGAAGTAGGGGCTCAAACTGAGCTGTGCCCCCAAAATCTGGAAAAGAAACCAGCACTAGTCTGTTAAACCCAAAGTGGAATATATATGCACAAAGAACTACATTACTGAGACACCAAGTTCATTTAAATCAAAGCGGGTCACAAACAAATTGACAAACAACTGACCCCAACACCTCAAAAATGAAGTCAAGACAGAAAGAGGCTTCCCGTCCTCCTACTCACTAGGACACAGAACTAGATTTGGATACAAATGAGTAAGCCACTCGCTCAAGTCCCTTAGTAAAAGAGCACCCCTGTCATGACTGCATGGACGCTTTGGTAAGAGCCGTGGAACTAGAGCATGATCGGTTTTTTTGTTCAAGAGCTGTTACCAGTTTCCACTTGAGAACACAGGACCTGGGACAGTACTCTGTCAGCAGCACCTGGATTTCTGAGTAGGGTTATGGGAAAGGGTCAAAGATGAAGTAAACCTGAAGTCTTCTGAGTCTGTAACTTACTTGTGACAAAGCCTGAAAACGTCATGTTGATCCATCCACCAATAAGAATCATAGGCAGGACGTTGGTGACGTTGCCTTTCATCATGTCTGTGAGCATGGTGGGATCTAAGACAGAAAAACAAGCAACCAAGAGCTGTTACCATAAGGCAAGGATTTATTCCTTGCTTTCTGTAACTCTTTAATTTACTTGATAAAATTAATACAAGTTCACTGTAAAAAATTCAAACAACATAGAAACACAGGATGTGGACAGTTCCTCTGCCTACTGTCTAAACACTTTTAACTGCTGTCTATTCTTCTATCTTTATATGTCAATATACATATATACCTATACATGTATATACACACAATGGTTTCTTTCTGTATATATATACATGAAGGGATACTATGCTTACTATTCTGCTTTCTAATTTAAAAAATTAACATATTGTGATATATTATATTTCCATATTGGTGTATATGGCTCATTATTTTTAATGTCTGCATAGGCATCCACTGTGGTCACACTCATCACTTCTGGCTAGATCTATAGATTATTGGCAAAAAAAAAAAAAAGTTGCAAACAACTTCCTTGTACACAAATCTGCAAATTTGTGTGTTTCTGTGAGAGAAACTCTTAGAATTTCTGGGCCAAGGGATTTGACCATTTAAAACTGACTTTCAACAACAGTAAGAGGACTTCACTTTCCATGACCTTGACAGTAGCAGCTTTGGTCAAGCTTTTCAATCTTGTCTAATTTAACGGGTTAAAAAGGACACCGTGTTTTAATTTGCATTCCTCTGATTTTGTGATGTCAAGTATCTTTCCATATACTTATTGGTCTTTTGTTTCTTGTAGGTTTGCTAAAAGACTTACTATTGAAATCAATTCCAGTACCTTCTGTCCGGGATTATGATACTGGTTATCTAACCTAAAGTAATAGGTACTGAAATAAATGGATAAGTAAAACCAAATAATATATTACTTTTGTTTTACTTTAAAGATGCTGTGTTTTCACATGACTGGGCTCAGAGGAAGCAAGAACTCTGTTACAGGAAAAACTGTAGAGGGCAAGCAAGCAGTCATGTCTGACAAAGAAATGAATCACCGAGGGAAGCATTTAGGCAGACTCTGGGGGTCATCTGCCAGCAACAGGACTGCACTGGGTGGGACCTGGGACTGGAATGCCTTCCAGCTGTGCCCCTCAGAGCCCTGGGTCCCGAGGAACAGCAAAGGGGAGACACCTGGGGATAATGGCCCTATTCCCCGACCCCTTAGCCAAGAGGTCTTGCTTTTAATTCCACTTTATACCCTGGAATTCCCAAGGTATAAAATTTATTTGAAAAAGAGAATCCCCCCTTTGTAGATCCCTGTATCTGATGATCCCTGAATTCCCTCAGATTACTGTCTTATACTATTTAAATTTCAAATAAAAGGACATCCTCCCTGCTCATCCCACCATCATGTTAAAAATCTTCCTTAAAGATAAGAGAGGGGAATAAACATACCAGTCATAGGAGAAGGAGGCACAACCTTCCTTTTAGTTTTTTTGAAAAATCCATCCTCTGGGTTGTTGAAGTAATACTTTCGTGTCAGGAAAGACTAGTAGAAAAAAGAACTTTTTAAGTCTTAAAACTGTGACATAGAACACTGTCAAATTATTCCCCCGAGGTTTAGTCAGAAGGCCCTTGGAATATGCTATCACACTCAGCTGGCAGCCTACTTGGCAGCCGACCTGACACTTTAGCTGAGCCACATTTGAAAACAATTTCCCAAGAAGAGCAAGGTCATGATGACAGCAAACACCGCTAGGCCACAGCTTAATTACTGACTTGCCTGCCTTCAGCTCTCCCCGAAGAGTCCCCTTATAAAACATTCAGCTATCTACTGTCTTCACAGTGAATCGTGGAGCTTGTAATAAAAGATAAATGAGTACCTGTTTGGGAATGTATTTTCCATTTTCCCTGAGGACTCTGCTTCGAATTAGGACTTGACTGAAGAGAAAAAAAAAACAAACCAAGACAATGAGATTTTTAAAAGTGAAACTGTAGAAGAAAATGAGAGAATAAAGTAGAAAACCTATTTCAACACAAGAGAAGGCCTATTTGGCAATAGCTCTGTGCGGAAACTTTTCAAAATACAAGTGTCCGTAAAACCAACAGGACATACTTAACCCAATACTCAGCTTTCCACAAGTTTTCAGGAGTGACTCTTTCTGAACAAAGATTTCTGAGGAAGGCACATTTGGGACATTACGCTTTTTGTTACTTTATAATGAGCTAAGGAGGAACTTTTCTCTGAGTAAAAACAGTAGCAGTTGGATGCTACTCAAAAGACCTGGGGGCAGAAGGGAGGAAGGATGAGGATAAAAGAAGGAAGTTTAAAAACAAAGCAAAACCAGAGAAATGATTACAGGGCTTGACAGGGTTGTTACCTGACAGACAACAAATACAAATTCTACTCAGGGTGCCGATGTTGGTAAGCTCTCAGTAGATACTTACTGAATTAACATATTAAGTTATCTGGTGATATTTGAACATAGTTGATCCTTACAGATAACAAAGTGTACCAAGTGGGTGGTGTTAGAACAAACGTCAGACAGAAGAGATGAAAATGCTAATTTTTCTAGGTTTTCAAAAGTTCTTTTCATGAGGGGAGAAAAAAACCTCCTTAATGGAAATCCTTCTTGAAAACTGAAACAAAACAAAATGCTGTAGACAGAAGCCTGAAGAGTTGAGAGGTGATATGTTCCACTCCCTGGGAGCTAGACTAAAGCTATTCATAATGTGGCCTGTGTCACAATGCTGGTCTGTGGTGAGGTGAGAACAGACACTGAGACTAAAGGCTTAGAAACTTTTATAGTAATCTGACATTGTCCAAACATCCAAATATGTGATCAAAAAATTTTTACCAAAGCACCAGTCTGTGACAGACTGAACATTCAAAAACCCAAACTGGTCCTTTACCTCGGACAGTTTTAAGCAGCACTGGGCCTAGAATAATGAGTAAAACTTTAAGCTCTGGAGTTGGACAGATGGGTTCAAATATTGGCTCTGCCACTTGTTAACTATGTGATCCTGGGTGAGTCTCTTAAATTTCCTACGCCTCCATTCATACTGTACACAATAACAGGCTTATTCTCATTGAACAAATACTTCTCGAGCTTCTGGGTGCCATGTTAGGTGACATGAACAACAGTGATCCAAAAGCAAGAATCTTGGACTTCCCTGGGGGTCTGGTGGTTAAGAATCTGCTCTCCTACTGCAGAAGGCATGGGCTGGATCCCTCCTCAGGGATCCTGCCTACTGTGGCCAAAAAAAAAAAAGGCAAGTATCCCAAGAAGGTTAAAGTCTAGTAGGGGAGAAAAACAGTAATC
Source organism: Capricornis sumatraensis (assembly GCF_032405125.1). Classification (NCBI taxonomy): domain Eukaryota; kingdom Metazoa; phylum Chordata; class Mammalia; order Artiodactyla; family Bovidae; genus Capricornis; species Capricornis sumatraensis. The sequence continues at coordinate 62,385,752 of NC_091078.1, read as the reverse complement.
AAATAACCACAGGAATAAATGTCAAATCCATCTGTTATATACCAGGAAAGAGAGACAGATAATCTGAGTGTGTTAACAGGGGGATGTGACTGAGTCTAAGAAGTCAAGGTCTTGGAGAAAGCTTTCCTGAAGGGGTATGATTAAGCTGAAATCTTAAGGACAGGTAGAGAAAACCTTGGCAAAGAGCTGGAGCATGGGCAAAAGCCCTGAGGCAGCAGTAAGCACTGCTATCTCTGAGGACCAGGGGAAACCCCATGTGGCTGGAAGAAAGAGGACTATAGAAACATGGTGAGACAAGGCTTGAGAGCTTGGCGAGAGCTAGACTATGTAAGAGAGGCTCCGCGCTATTTTTAAAAAATTGTGGTGAAAAACATAAACATAAAATTTACCATCTTAACCACATTTAAGCACACAGTTCAGTAGCGTTGAGCATATTCACACTGTTGTGAAACAGATCTCCGGAACTTTTTCATCCTGCAAACCTGAAACTCTGTTCTCATTGCACAATAACACCTCCATTCCCCATCTCCCAGCCCCTAGTAACCGCCATTCTACTTTGTGTTCCTGTGAATTTGACTATTTTAGATACTTCATATAAGTGGAATCATACAGATATTACCTTTCTGTATCTGGTCTCTTTAGTTTAGCCTCATATTCCTAAGGTTCATCTGTGTTGTAACCATGTGACATGATTCCTTTCTTTTTAAGGGTTCCACTGTATTGCAATCTTTTATCTTAAAAGCAAAAGGAGGAAGGAAAGGAAACCCCTGTTGGTGGGTCAGTAAGTTGGTACAACCTTTATGAAAAACAATATGGAGGTTCTTCAAAAAAATAAAAATAGAATCACACTATATATACATCTATATATATATATATATATATATATATATAGATGTATATACATGTATGCAACCCTGTGTTCATTGCAGTATTAGTCACAATAGGCAGATATAGAAACAACCCGAGAACTTCCCCAGTGGTCCAGCGGTTAAGAATCTGTCTGCCAGTGCAGGGGACATGGGTTCGATCCCTGGTCCAGGAAGATTCCACATGCCACGGGGAACTAAGCCTGTGCAGCACAGCTGCTGAAACCCATGAGCTCTACAGCCCAAGTGCCGCAACTCCCGAAGCCCGAGTGCTCTGGAGCCGGTGCCCTGCAACAAGAGCAGCCACAGCAAGGAGGAGCCCATGCATCACAACTCAACAGCAGCCCTCACTCTCTGCACATAGAGAGAGTCTGCACACAGCAAAGAACACTCAGCACAACCCGAAATAAACAATGATTTTAAAAAATCCTGAAAGGATGAAGACAACATGATATATGGGTAGACACACACACCGGAATATTAATTCAGCCACGAAAAAGAAGGAAATCCATTCACTTGCAACGACATGGACAAACCATGAATACATTATACAAAATAAAATGAGGCAGACCCAAAAGGACAAATACTGTATGATTCCACTTAATGAAGTACCTAGAGATAAAGTAGAATGGTGGGTCTCAGGAGTTGGGAGAGAAGGAAATGAATTATTATTTAATAGGCTCAGAGTTTCTGCTAGGGCTCAGGAAAATATTGTGGAAGCGTACAGTGGTGGCAGTTGCACAAGGTGAATGTACTTATTGGCACTGAATTGCACGCTTAAATAAAACAGTCAAAGTGGGGCTTCCCTGGTGTCTCAGTGGTAAAGAACCTGCCTGCCAATGCAGGAGATATGGGTTCAGTCTGGTTGGCGAAGATCCCACATGCTGCAGAGCAACTAAACCTGTGTGCCACAACTACTGGCCCACGTAGAGCCAGTCTTCCGCAACAAGAGAGGCTACCACAGTGAGAGGCCTGCGGACCGCAAGTAGAGAGTAGCTGTTCGCTGCAACTAGAGAAAAGCCTGTGCAATAATGAAGACCCAGCACAGCCAAAATAAATAAAATTCAATTTTAAAAAGAGAAAAAAAGAAAGTGGAAAATTTTATATGTATTTAACCACAGTTTTTTAAAGAGCAAAAAGCAAATATTAAAGGATTTTAAGCTCAATTCTTCACATATGTCACTTAAGGTGATTACCACTATACTTAGAGTACTCTGAGCACTAAAATAATAGTATTTCCTATTTTCCCTTTGCATGTTTTATCACTTGGACTAAAACTCCCTGAGAGTAGGGTCTTGTCATATTTTGTACCTCCTAGCATACAGCACAGTGCAGGGCACATGGTAAGTCATCAAAAAAACTTTGTTTACTATAGAGAATTCAGGACTTCCACAGGCTGAACAGAAATTCAGATAGTTCTCTATTCTGCTGAGCAATTTTGCAGAAGTGAGGTTGAGAATCATGTGAGGCATTTAAACCCTGAAATAAGGCCAACTTAAATTATCCTATATATTCTAAATACTTAGTTTCTCTTAAGGTCTGCAAATTCTAAAAGAATTTTTGAATTTTGTATTTTTTTCCATTAGTATCTAAAACTAAGTCCCTGCTCGACAAAGCACAATGCAACTGGTGATAAAGGTAAAGCTTATCTTCTGCGGTTGCAATTTGCAAGTGAAAAACATTTTCCTAAAATAAAACTTTAGTTTTCAAAGTCAGTATTTTTCAAACTGGAGTTTCACATTCTTAAACATCTATTTGTTTTTCCTTTCTGAAAAGTCACTATATTCTACAAGCTTGAGAGTCACTTTTTACATTCATTCTATTCCCAAATATGATCTAATGTTTTTTCATTTATATATTTCTCAATTTTGGTTTAACACATTTTAGAAAAATTTTAGTAACCTCTGTCTGAGGCAGCAAAACCTTAACTTATGAAACCAAATGTCCCATTTGTGATCATTTAGGCTCAAGAAAACTTATATTGTATCTAGAGGAATGTTTTACAGACATCATCTAAAATTTAGTCTCCACTCCTACTCTATGAGGCATGTCCTGTTATCATCCCCATTTCGCAGATGAACAAGTGAAACACAGGGCTAACTCAGCCAAGGAAACTCAGCTAGTGGGGGCCTGATGTAGCCGGACAAACTGACTTTCTTGCCCAAGGTCACGAGAAAGTGAGATTGCCGGAGAGGGGAGGGCGCTGACCTGTCGGAGACTTGTTCCTGGGTAAGCTTCTTGTCGCTCTGCAGCAGGATGGAGACGTAGTGGCGGATCATGCCCACGAAGAAGGTGATGATAACTATGGGCAGGACCACCCAGAGACGGATGTTGGAGTCAAGCAACAGCTCCGGCCCCGCCATCTTCACAGAGAGTGGGCTCCCGGCAGAGTGTAACCGGGTTGCTTTTCGTCGGGACACCGGGTCCTAGTTGAGGCCGCCGCTGGGCCTTCTCACCGCCCTCAGCCAGGTGAGCCACGGACCCTACAGCGGCGTCGTCCCTTGAGTTCTGCCCCAAACCGGGCCGCCGGGCCGCCCACTTCCGGCGCGGACGTTTCACGTCACGGCGAGGGCGCGCTACAGTGGGGTCAGTGTGGCGTCGTACCGGGCGGGAAACTCGAAGAGGAGGGTCGGCGACGCCTTCTCCGCCGGTGAGTGGGGCAGTGGTCGTCGTTTCTCGAGACCTCGCGACCTTACGGCCTGGTTTCTCGGTCCCAACAGAGCCTGGCCTTTCTCTCTGAGCCTCCGTGCCCTCAACCTCAGCTTCTTTAACTGTCTAGTCGCAGGATAATACCTACAGGTACCTTCCTGCGTCGTTAAAAAGACGAAGTGAGGAGAGACTTGACTCCCATCCTCGCCCCCCGCCCCTCCCCGGAGGGCCTAGTCCAGGCAGCCTTCCGGGTTTCCCCGGGTTTGAGGCTGCTGGACGGGTTAGCACGTGTTAAGGGCATGTTCCCTGAAGTCCAGAGGCTTAATTTTTCCTTCTGTAGGATGGCTAATAATGCTTATAAATAGTAAACGAGGCAAAGGGTAAAAAAAATGCATAGCATGACGTTTGGTAAGTAGTAAACGGTAAATATTGTTGGAAGCCAATATTATGGGTGGTAGTTAAAGAGGCAGAGAGATCCTGGAGGCGGATTGCTAAATTGGAATCCCAGCTCTGACACTGAATGTGAGAATAATGGGGTGTGTGTGTGTGGGTGTGGGTGTGTGTGTGTGGGTGTGGGTGTGTGTGTGTGGGTATGTGGGTGTGGGTGTGGGTGTGTGTGTGGGTGGGGGTGTGTGTGTGTGTGTGCGCGCGCGCGCGCGCGGCCGTGCGCTCAGTGGGTCAGTCATGCCCCACTCTGCAACTGCATGGACTGGGGCCCGCTGGGCTCCTCTGTTCATGGAATTTTCCAGGCAGAAATACTGGAGTGGGTTGCCATTTCCTACTGCAGGGGATTTTCCCGACCCAGGCATCGAACTCAGGTGTCTTGAAAGTAATGGTACCTACCTCAAAAAGTTTTGTGAGAAACGAAGTATTAGATATAAAAGACTTAGTAGTTTTTGTTAGATATTAGTATTTACATTCCTGCCAGCCATTCTCATTTATTGAATATTCTCAGAATTTTTTTTTTTTAATGTTAGGTACCATGCTGGGCCCTAGGGATACCTGAGATAAACAACACTGGATTCCTGCTCTCAAGGAGCCCCTCAGTCTAGTGTGTCCTAAGGTTTCTTATATATACTCTGGAGCAGGAAAGCTGGAGGAGTAATCTCCTTTGGGGACAGGAGTCTAGTTTTCAAGGAAGAAGACATTTGATTGAGACTTTAAGGAGAAGGAGTAATTTCCAGGCAGATAACAGCATTTCAGTTGGAGCAGAAATCATTTTTGGTTCACAGATGTAACCCCCACACCTAGCCCAGTCCCCAACATTGGGGTTTTGGATTAATGAGTTAAAGGAGTAGTAGATTGGGGTTAAATGGTGAAGAATCTTCAATATCAGAGAAATATGGCTTTTATTCTTCAGCAAGAAGGAAGTGATCTGGCTAAAGAAGCAACTAGGTAAACAAGTCGTGCAAGTAAGCAAGTACTGACCAGAAAGAGGAGTTGAAATTTTCTCAAGATCTGGCTTTAGATAGCATTTTGTAAAGTCTTTGGTTTTGGATAGAGCATTAATTGTTTTCTTTGAGCTAATATTTTTAACTTCTCAGAAGGTATCTAGCTTCTACAGAGTAACTTATGTTCTCTGATTTGTTCTGCAAAGTAATTTAACTGAAGAAGACTGGTCAGAATGATTTCCAAAAGGAAACTGTCACTGTCAGAGGATAAAGAGAGCCCAACAGAAGATGCCTCTGGTAGGTGTCTAATCATTTGTTGCTTTATTTTTTGTAGCAAATGTGTGAGGCACTAAAAGGGATATAAAGTTCCTCCTTTCAAGTGTTGGAGTCATCAAGGCTTACTAGATAGGATACACAGAGTCCAGTGTCAGGAGATATGGAATTTCTACCTCTAATTGCATGTATGACTTTGGGCATGCCCATAGTCTGAGAGTTTCAGTCTCTACATAAAAGGAATCTACATTTGTAAGAACTTATCTATCATACGTCCTTTAGGTGCTGGGACACAAAGATAACTACATAGTCTGTGCTTAGTCGTCAGTTGTGTCCGACTTTTTGCAACCCCATGGACTGCCACCCACCAGGCTCCTCTGTCCTTGGGGATTCTCCAGGCAAGAATACTGGAATGAGTTGTCATGCCCTCCTTCAAGGTATCTTCCCAACTCAGGGATTGAACCCAGGTCTCCCGCATTGCAGGCGAATTCTTTACCAACTCAGCCACCAGGGAAGCCCCAAACATCCTACTGTTGTTGTGTTAGTTGCTTAGTCTTGTCCGACTCAGCGGGACCCTCATGGACTGTAGCCCACCAGGCTCCTCTGTCCATGGAGTTCTCCAGGCAAGAATACTGGAGTGGGTAGCCATTCCCTTCTCCAGGGGATCTTCCTGACCCAGGAATTGAACCTGGGTCTCCTGTGTTGCAGGCAGCTTCTTTATCATCTGAGCCACCAGGGAACCCTTTAAAAATCTTATGGTCATCTTTCCTCCCTTAAAAAAATTTATGATCTCGGTAAATGCTGTGATGATGACATAGAAAGGAGTAACATCATATCAAGACAAACGCACCAGAGGCAAAGAAAGAGGATAGACTCTGTCTATGAGAAGACTATGGCTGATAGTCTTCTATTAAGGCAATTCTAACATTGCTTCATTAAGGGAGAAGAGTAGATAATCATACTGAACCTTTTTGTTTATGTTTGCTTATTTTTTAAAATTACTTCTCATGGATTGAAAGTCTTGGGATGAAATCAGTCTGGACTTTGTACTCAAAGATATGACGTAGGAGAATCTGTCACATTCTTCTACCTCTGCATCCTAATCATTGGTTCTCAAGCTTCGGTGTGAGTAAGGATTATTACCTGCAGAATATAAATTATTAAAAATTTAGATTCCCAGGCTCCAGCCTTGAAATTTTGATTCTGTACGTCTGGGATGTGACCTAAGAATATGCTTCCAATAACCTTCTCAGTGATTCTAATGCAGTGATTTGTAGAGTACGTGAGAGACCCTGGCTGCTTTAGAATTTGGGTGGGAAACATTTCTGTGGTTATTCTTGTTAGAGGTGGCATATTTTGAATTCTTCAAAAGAAAACTCAATAGGTGAAAATAATTGTTTGTTAATTGTTTTGTTTGTCTGCAAGCCATTATTGCTGACCCTTGTTAGAGATAAAATTTCACTGCAGCATCAGTTCCAGTATAGTCTCTCAGGAACCCATCAACTATCCTAGGGTTATTGTTCTAGGGTTTACATTTTAAGCTTTTCTCTACTCTTTGTCGCATTCTTGAATTTTTTTTTCAATTTTCAGAAGCCAGGAAGCAGCCACTTTCCAAAAAAACAAAGAAATCTCATGTTCACAATGAAGTTGAAGAAAATGACAATGTCTTTGTAAAGTTTCTTAAGGCATCAGGAATTACTCTTAAAACAGGAGAAAGTCAGAACCAACTAGGTAATATTTTAAGAAAATCTTTTCTCTGGGTATAGTGAAAGGGCTCAGAACTGAATAATGGATTTTCTAGAGAGGCAGTGAAGATTAGAAATGGGAGCACCATCTGTCTGGAGACAAGGATGAAACTGAAATTACATTTTAGGTACTGCATGTTGAGTAAAGTATGTCTAATTCTTTTTTTTTTTTTTTAAGAAAGAATGTTATATGTGGTATTACTTTGTTTTCTTGTGAAAAAATAAATAGCCAGGGTATTTATTTGGGTCAGAATTAATTTCATGGGAAATTAATTAATTAAATTATGGGAAAATTTCTAAATAAAGCCATATAAGGCCCTACTTTGGGAGTATAGATTATCCCATTCAGTTAAGGCTATGGCATCTTTTTAAAATACTTAGTAGCTATCCTTTACTAATGCTAATTCTGTTCTGCTGTGGGTTTATTAGGTTGGGAATACCTTTATTGGCTTCATCAGACAGGAACCTAGGTCTTAGGAAAGGGAGATTATAGTCAGAAGGGTTCAAGACACTGGGGACCAACTAGTCTTCTTTTCTCATAGCTGTGGATCAAATCTTTTTCCAAAAGAAGCTCTTTCAGACTCTGAGGAAACATCCTTCTTATCCCACAGTATGTATTTTCTCCCTAGTACTGTGGGGTTTTTTTGCCAGCAGTACTCTTCAATTGGGAATTTAAAGTCACTGGCATAAAGTTGAATGTGCTAGAATGATTTTATTTAACCCACAGCAAATGTTAAACTAAAATTTTTGCTCTTGTTTTTTTTTAATGTTACCAAGATAATAGAAGAGTTCGTTAGCGGCCTGGAGTCTTACATTGAGAACCAGGACAGTTTCAGGAGCTGCCTTTTGTCTTGTGAACGTCTGCAGGATGAGGAAACCAGGTGTGGAGACGAGTCATCGAGTTGCTGAAAGTTTACATGAGTTGGATTGGGGGTGTGGGGAAGTTGGAGCCAATGCAGGTTTTTTTGGAATTTTGCTTCTGATTTATAGCTCTCTTTTTCTGAGTTGTAGCCTAACCTTTAAATTATTAAGTTCAGGATACTAAGAATCCAAAATGTTTTTTAAGTAACTAAGATACTAAGAATCCAAAATGTATCTCACCTCTGTTGGTAACAATTTCAACTCTTTTCCTCTCTGTGACTTAAGAGCTGTCTTCTCATGTGCTGTATTTCTTCTCTAAAGGATAGTTTCTCCTCAAAAATTACATATTTAACCAATTTTATGGACAAAGGATAATAAAAACAGTATCACAAAACAGAAAACAAATTTCTTTCTCTCTTTTTTTAACAGCACGGGCACATCTTACTGTAAGAGCCTCATTAAATTGCTTCTGGGGATTGACATATTGCAGGTGAGGCTGTGCCACTTTGTGTGAACATCTCATGGATGTGATTTGTGGTGTATCAGTTCAGTTCAGTTGCTCAGTCGTGTCCGACTCTTTGCGACCCCATGAATCGCAGCATACCAGGCCTCCCTGTCCATCACCAACTCCCAGAGTTCACTCAGACTCACATCCATCAAGTCAGTGATGCCATCCAGCCATCTCATCCTCTGTCGTCCCCTTCTCCTCCTGCCCCCAATCCCTCCCAGCATCAGAATCTTTTCCAGTGAGTCAACTCTTCGCATGAGGTGTCCAAAATACTGGAGTTTCAGCTTCAGCATCATTCCTTCCGAAGAAATCCCAGGGCTCATCTCCTTCAGAATGGACTGGTTGGTTCTCCTTGCAGTCCAAGGGACTCTCAAGAGTCTTCTCCAACACCACAGTTCAAAAGCATCAGTTCTTCGGCGCTCAGCCTTCTTCACAGTCCAACTCTCACATCCATACATGACCACTGGAAAAACCATAGCCTTGACTAAACGGACCTTTGTTGGCAAAGTACTGTCTCTGCTTTTGAATACGCTATCTAGGTTGGTCATAACTTTTCTTCCAAGGAGTAAGCGTCTTTTAATTTCATGGCTGCAGTCACCATCTGCAGTGATTCTGGAGCCCCCAAAAATAAAGTCTGACACTGTTTCCACTGTTACCCCATCTATTTCCCATGAAGTGATGGGACCAGATGCCATGATCTTCGTTTTCTGAATGTTGAGCTTTAGGCCAACTTTTTCACGCTCCACTTTCACTTTCATCAAGAAGCTTTTTAGTTCGGAGCACAGGGTAGAGCAGGGGTAATAGGAGCATTTGAGTTTATAGCAGTTTCCCACAGCCCTGTTGCTGAGATGAATCTGGAGAGCAATATCGATGGTTTGGACTGAGCTGATCAGCCTATTATATCCTGAAGTCTTGTTTGTCCGGTCAGGCTCTGCTTCCTGTTTTGTAAAGCTTCATGCTAGGTGCTGTGTATACCACGTATGTCTCTGCTATATTCACATCTGCATCATTTCCCATTTAGCTTTGTATTTGCTTATTAACTAGATTGTGCCATTTTCCTCCTCTCTGTCTCTTTATTTAGTAGACAGTCTCTCCCACTGTTAATCTTAGCATTTTCTTTTCCTTTTCATTGGAAATCTTGAATATCATTTAGTTTACTTAAGTCTATAAAAGCTCTCTTGTTCCCCTGAAGAGAAATCTTCTTTCTTGCAAACTGTTTGATAATCTGTTAAAATTTGCATGTCATGGGTTAACAGTTGTCATTATAATTAATCATATTATTGATTATCTGATCATTTTAGTATTGCCTTGATAGTCATTTTGCAATTTTTCAGAGGGTGGATTACTGACAGATTTTTGTATTCCAACAGGTTCTGTTCAAAATATAGGCAGCATTCATATGGACATTCTTAAAAATGAACATTTCAATTATAGCAGGTTTTTGCCTCCAAGAATCTTGATGGAGAGAATTACCACTAATTGTACATTTCTTTTGTACATTTCGAGACCATCTCCTAACTCCCTGTGTCTTCTCTTTTAGCCTGCCATTATCAAAGTCTTATTTGAAAAGTTGCCAGAATTTCTTTTTGAAAAGTAAGTGAAGTTATATATCCTAGTGTACTTCTGTTTCTCTGAAAAGATTGCTCTGAAACATCTTTGGTACCTCTGAAGATCATATTTATCATGACTCCAGATTTTTAATTAACTACTCAAGTTTAACTGTGGTGACTTTTTTGAAATTTTAGTAGCATGTCTTATGTATTCCTAGAAGAATGCACGATAAATTGGTGGTAGTGATTGTTTCCAAGGAGGGGAGCCAGTTGGCTGGAGTCAGATATTGTCTGAATACTATTCTTTACCTTTTCAGTTTTATACTGTATGTGTGCTGCCATTTTTTAGCAAGGTACGTTAATGGTTAAGATTCCAGGCTTTCACTATCAGGGGCCCAGGTTTGATCCCTGTATGGGGACTAATATCCTGCAAGCCATGTGACATGGCCAAAAAAGAAAAACAAACACTGTTTGTTTGTTTCATTAAAAAAAATAAGTTAGGAAAAAAGAGCAGCCTAATAGAAAAGTAGATAAAGCTCATGAATAGATAATTCACAGAGAAGAAATATAAGAGCATTAAATTTTTTTTAATGCTCAAGTTCATTAATAATCAAAGACAACAATTTCAAATAAAATGTTTTTTTTTACTCTCAAAGGATCTCCCTTGTCGAGTAATGAACAAGCCAGTTCATACATCACTGGTAAACATATATAAAGCAGTGTAATCACTCTGAAGATCAGGAAGTTGTGTGTATCAAAACCTTAGATTTTGCTTTATGTTCAGCTGTACCTCCTAATTTATCCAAATGTAATAGCTCTGAATGAAAACAGTAATGAATATTATTGCTGTTTAAAATAAAAATTGTAAACAGATTTTTAAGTAAAAGGGATTGGTTAAGTAAATTAGTATAGGAATATCGTGTGGATATTAAAAATTGTAAAAAGGATTATATACCATTTAAAAAAATTCAGGTTGCAAGTCATATTTACAGTTCACTCAATATTTTGTTAACAAAAAATCATACATATACATTTACATAGACATATGTATGTCAGTGATGGACATCTCTGGATGAGAGGATTTGGGTCATTTTTATTTTCTCCTTTTTAAAATGTGCTTTTTCAGTGTCTTATATGTAATAATAGTAAGCTTGAAGGTTCATCTTTAAAAATTCATGCTTTGCCTGAATGGACTGCACTAGATTATTTGTGTCCTGGCTAGTCTTTCTTAGTAGTTAATCTTGACTATTATAAACAAAGATTGAAGGTGTTGTCAAGAAGAGGAGCTGGAGGTAATCCAAAACTTAGACATAGGAGGCTGGGAAGAAGGCAAAGACTGTCATCTTAGGGGAAACATTACTGAGTCAACTTTTTATCATTCATATATGGATGGTTTTTAATACTTTCACATCTGACCTAGGTTTCTATTCCAGTAAAAAAATATTCTGCTGTTTTAGTACTTATCACATCTAGGTAATTAGTTTTTACCTTTTAAAAATAATTTCTCTTACCCAATTTATTAATAATCTTTATTTAAAAAATTGTTTATGTATTTTAAGAGATACTCTCCAGACCTTTCTTCCCCTCTGAACCCTCCCCAGATGTAGTCACTAACAGTTCAATGCATCTTCTTCCAGACATCTTTCTCAACATATATGCATATGTCTTATGTTTTTTTTTGTATCATCTGTGTGTCTAGCACAGCGTGCAACCCGTGGTTAAGTTTAGTAAACGTTAATTGAATGGCTGTGATGTTATATGCAGTATTAATGTTTGCTGCTGTGCAGACAGGCTTCGTTCCTGATTTTTCATCCACCCTAACGTTTCAGAGTGAACAGTGATGGACTCAGCATGCCTCAACTCATCATCAATCAGCTGAAGTGGCTGGACCGAATTGTGGATAGCAAGGTAGGCTTGGGTACTTTTTTGGTCCCTTGTCTTTAGAGAGAGTGTTTTCTACACATAACACCAAACCTTTGGAATTTGCAGGGTTTTTTGCCTTTCTAGACAGGAAATTCATATTTTTCTATCCATTAGCTTTTTTAGCTTTCGTAGTTTGAAAATCATGGTTATTTCATCCTTTAAATGTCTTCAAAAAACAGAAATATATCTCACTGTGATGGAAGTGAAGTCTTGTCTGACTCTTTGCAACCCCATGGATAGTCCATGGAATTCTCCAGGTCAGAATACTGGAGTGGATAGCCTTTCCTTTCTCCAAGGGATCTTCCCAACCCAGGGATCAAACCCAGGTCTCCTGCATTGCTGGTGGATTCTTTACCAGCTTAGCCACCAGGGAAGCCCATAACTGTGATGACTGGATGTGATTTATTAAATGAATTATTTGGAAGGAAGTCACGAATTTCTCAAAATACAGAGATTATTATGTTTTATTTCTCAAAAAAAGTAAGATCTGAAACCATCTTACTTCTCTGCAGATGTGTTGATTTAATTACATATTGAGGAAAATTTCTTTGGGAGTTTTGTTATTAAGTACCTTGGTAAAGATGAATCTGTTTTGAGCCTTGTGCTTATTCTGCAGAGTTCTTAAAATCATTCTACTAAGTTTTGTCACATTCAAAGGCTAAATCTTTATTTGGAAGAACATGAGTTTTGTAGTCTCATCTGGGCTGGAATTTTGGGTCTGGCACTTATTAATTGAGTATCCTTGAGCAACAGATCCCTATCTTTTAAAAAAGGAAATAGAGATGTAAATATTAAGTGAAATAAAGAGATTAGATAATATACCATCCAGCCTCCTTTTTTTTTTTTTAATATAGATACCATCTCATTTGTGAAAAATCTCTAGGTGATTTACTTCTGATTTTAGATTTTGAGCTTGGATGTATGTGTAGTTGTCATGTTGTACACAAAAGAATTCCAGCTCTATATTTTGAGAGTAAGAAGTCTTTCTCTATTCTGGATACTGTGTTACAGTTCTTATAATAGTGTCCTCCACTGCAGGATCTTACCACCAAGATCATGCAGCTGATCAGTATTGCTCCGCTGTGCCTACAACATGACTTTGTCATCAGCCTACCTGAGATCCTAGGGGATTCCCAGCATGCTGATGTGGGGAAAGAGCTCAGGTGGGTAAGCACCTTGTTGCCATCTTGAGCAAGCCTTCACTCTGGGAGCCTATTGCTACAGTATAAAAAGAGTAATAATATTGTGTTTCTGTATAAAAGAGAATGATACTTGTCTTACTGGGATATTGAATGTGACTTGTTTTTCTAATAATGAATATATATTTAAGTAGATCTATGTTGTAAATATGAAGTCTGGTTTAGGATTAGATATATAAATTTGATCTGTGGAGACGTAAACTTTCCTTTGTTTATTAGCATTTTTTTTGTTTTGTCAGCATTTCCTCTACCCACGGGTGTCCTCAATCAGGACTTCACATCCGGATGGTTTGTGGAACCTATTAAACATCAATGTTCTTTGGTTCCCTAAATGACTCATTCTAATGCACATTGTTGTGTCAGATCCATTGCTCTCTAACATTTATGTGAAAAATTCTAATTGATAGAGCAGTAACGAAGAAGGGGTAATGCAACTGTATTTATCCTAGAAGTAATTAAAAACTTCAATTTGTAATACTTCCTTTTCTGTAGTTATCTGTAAAGCTATCTCTGAAAAGGCCTAGAGATTTCTTGCCTTTGTACTTTTGGGCAGACTGCTCCTTCTGTGTATAGCCCTATACCCGTCACTTCGCCTGCCTGTCCTTTTGTCTAACTTTCTCTTAGAATCCATTGCTGTCCTTCTCTATGCTACTGTAGCACCCTGCACATATAGGTATCATATTTATCCCGCTTCATTGTAATTGTGGCTTTTCTTTTTCCTTTTCTGAGGAAGGATATGGACCAAACTCAACAGTGGTTTCCTCTGAGTAGTGGTGATGATAAGATAGGGTTTCTTGTTGTTTGAATTTTTCAAAATGTGCATTTATTTATTTTTTTTACACAAGAGAATTTTAATGAAACATACTACAAATAGAATTTAATGGGAGCTAAGTATATCCTCTCTTCCCATACCTTGGATGATTTTCCCAAGTCATTACTTGCTCAGTTCTGTTAAAAGTTGCATAATTTCTTTTCCACTGTTCACAGCGACCTCCTAACAGAGAATACTCTGCTCACCGTCCCAATCTTGGATGTCCTTTCTAGCCTCCAACTTGAGTCAAAGCTCCTGACTAAGGTATGGAGGACTCTACTCTCCAGAAACAGAACTAGTCTTCTCGCCTCCCAGGACCGATGTCAGTCATTCATTGCCCTGGACCAATTGTATATAATGAAAATTTCATTTTGAAACAGTGCTGAATGACACCTACTTTTTTTTTTTTTGATGAATTTTATATGCTATACTGTGATAGATGAACTGTTTGTTTTTAAGCCGTAAGTTTTAGTGGAAATTTTCTGTGTTGCCTGCATATTTACAAACTGCTCCCATAGGAATAACAAATTTTCATGGCTTTCTGTAACCAGTGGAAAATTCAGGCTCCAAAATGTAAGATAATAAATCTTTCATATTTATCACCTCTCTGTTTTTGAAGAAGCTGTAGCATTAACTATTGAGATCTTGTAATTTGGAAAAAAGTAAAATGTGTTTTTCTTCTGAAAGTGCAAGTGAGAAGCTGAGTGAGAGAATTTTTCTAGTTTTACCTAATGAGTCGTTACTAGATTGAGATATTAACATGGAAATATGTAAAATCTTGTGTTTTTTGTGTTTAGGTCCGCCAGTTAGTGATGGGTAAGCTGTCATCTGTCAGTTTGGATGACTTACCTGTGATCATCAAATTCATTCTTCATTCCATAACCCCCACAGATGCGCTTGAGGTACTCTACTGTTTCCCAACAAACACTAGGGTATTAGATCCTGGACAGTACAGAGAATAGCTGTGGTGCTCTTGTGAAACTCAGCAGTGAAAAGAAGCCTAACCTAGAGGAAGATATATCAAGATAAATTGTTTAAAAGGTTCTGATTGCTCTTCTCTGTCCTGAAACTAATTGATAATGCTAATTAGTCCAGATAGTATTCAGGGGAGAGAATGGATCTACTAGTCAGACTTATTGTTCTGTATTAGCTGCTATAGGTTATATTTGCTATTTCAGTGTAATGCCTCAAGGAATTGTGGAATTTTAAGGAGCATGATGTACTGTAGTCACATTACTTATTTTCATCAACTGTCTTTTTCAAACTGCCTTGTTTAATAATTCGTTTAATGATTCTTCCTCAGTCTTTGAGGAGAATGTTACGGTTCTTCTGTTGGAAAAATAGATTGTGCCTAGCTGCTATGAATGATCAGAACACACAGCTAACCCATTTATTTGCTGTAGGTAATTTCTGAGCTTCGAGAGAAGTTGGATCTGCAGCACTGTATTTTGCCTTCACAGTTCCAAGTTTCTCTAAGCAGGTTGAGAAATAAAGGACAAACAAGGTATAAACTCATGGACAGTTAACCACCCTTTTTCTCACATGAGCAAGGAAAGTTTTCTGACATTTATTGTGGAGCCGGGAGAGAAGATCTTAATATTTACAACTACAAATTATGTAGTAATATCACAATAATGTACTACTATTATTTTTCAAATAATATTTATAGGTATGTATATGTACATGACTGAATGTGTGTGTGTGTGTGTGTGTGTGTGTGTATTCCCTTTGCTCTTCACATCAATCCCTGATAGACTGCAATAAATTTTTATTAGCCATTTTACGCATGAAGTTATGCCTGGTTTTAAGGCACATGCCTAGTAAGCAGGAATCCAGATCTTACAGGTCCTTCTCTGGTAAGAAGGATTTCCTTTCCCTCTGCTACTTGTAGTTTTTCAGGAAATCAAGAAAATAGCGGTCAAGACTGTGTTACTCTTCTCTTCGATGTAATAAAGTCAGCTATTAGATACGAGAAAATCATTTCAGAAGCCTGGATTAAGGTGAGTGAGATCTTTCAACATTGAGGAAGAAATGGCTGGCAATCAGTCATGGATATGTAAGTAAAGGTAGTTGAAATAAAAGTCTTGAAAGTCAATCAAGTAGAAATAATAGATGATGGTTTGCCAGATGAGCAGATTGGTTCAGACGTGTTCTTACGTGTTGTAATATTTTTGTGACCCTTGTTTTTCCAGGCAATTGAAAGGACCCCCTCGGAGGGTGAACACAAGGTAATGTTAATCTTCTATGAATTTTAAATATTATAGATGTAAAATTAGTGACATTGCCTGGCTTTCCTCCCTGCTATTTGGTCTGGCATCTTCCAGTCATCCTTTTGTAGCTGCTCTAGTAAACATTAACTGCTTGAGGAAGATAATCTGAAAGGATGGCTTTTAATAGCTATATTTTCTGCTATAATCTATCCTAATTTTGGTGTCTGAGTTGGGCCATCAGTGAAAGGATGTCCCAAGTAATTTGCTGTTTTTTGTTTTTATTAATTAGAGCATCTAACAATATATGTTACTGTTAATTGAGATAAAATTGATAAATTGATAATATTATATTAGACATACAATGCAAGGATTTGTTATTTGTATAAGTCATTTGCAAAATGATCATTACAGCAGTCGTTAATGTCCATTACTGTACACTGCTAGTACAAGTTTTTTTACTTGTGGTAAGAACTTGCAAGATCTACTCTCTTAGCAGCTTTCAGATGTGCGGTACAGTATCATTAACTATATTCACCATGCTGTACGTTATATCCCTGTGACTTATTTATTTTATAACTGAAATTTGTACCTTTACTCTTTTTACCAGTTCCCTCGCATCACCTCTGGCAACCACCAATCTAGTCTCTGTATCTATAAATTCATTTTTATTTTTTAGATTCCACATATAATTGAGATCATACAGTGTTTGTCTTTGTCTGTCTGATGTATTTCAGAATGATACCATCAGGGATCATCCATGTTGTTGCAAATAGCAAGATTTCATTCTCTTTGGTAGCTGAATAATGGTCTCTCTCTCTGTGTATCACATTTTCTTTATCCATTCCATCAGTGGACTCTTCAGTTGTTTCCATGTCTCAGTTATTGTAAATAATGCTCTAATGAACATGGAGGTACAGATATCTTTGCAAATTAGTGTTTATTTTCTTCAAATGCATAATCAGAAGTGGGATTGCTGGATCTATAGTAGTTCTATTGTTATTTTTTTGAGGCCCCTCCACACTGTTCTCCATAGTGGTTGTATCAATTTATATTCCTACCAACAGTGCACAGGGTTCTCTTTGCTGTCCCTCCTTTGTTATTTTTGTCTAACATTTGTTACTCTTTGTCCTTTTGATTATAGCCATTTTAACAGATGTGAAGTGATACTTCATTGTGGTTTTGATTTACCTTTCCCTGATGATTTACATCTTTTCATGTTCATTGGCTGACTGTATGTCTTTGGAAAAATGACTGTTCAGATTCTCTGACCATCTTTTAATTGGATTGTATTTTTGCTATTGAGTTGTGCAAGTTCCAAGTAGTTTGTTCTTTTCTTTTTTGTCCTGCTTGGCTTTTTAAACTCTCTCCCTCTCCTTTTTTTTTAAATTAAACATAGGTGATACAAGCTAATTGGGGAGGGAAAAACATCACAAGTATCTAAATATCTATAAAATGAAGTTTACCTCCAATCTCTGTGCCACTCTTCTGGATTATTGTTCTTCTAGATTTTTCTTATTCACATGTGAGTTGTATATGTGTGCAAGCACAAGCATGCTCACTCTTATACTTACGCATATTTGCACTTGTATATTATTTTTATAAAAATGGAATCTTATTGTGATTATTGCAGATTGCTTTTCTTTCGCTTCACAATATATTGTGAATGTCCCTGTCAAAAAATATAGTGTATCTCATTTTTAATGGCCATATAATATGTTGAAAATGACCATCATAATTTATATAACCATGTTCAGATTGACAGACATTTTCAGTCTCTAACTTTTCACGAAGTAATTTTCCTAATAATAATGAAAATATATACTGAATTTGGCAAGTGATTTTTTTCTTTAATAAATGTGAAGCTATTCAAAGTTGTTTCTGTAATGGTACTACTTGTATTCCAGTATTTTTTAAATAATTTTGTTTATTTATTTATTTTTGGCTGTACTGGCTTTTCATTGCTCCATGTGCTTTTCTCTAGTTGCAGCGAGTGGAGGCTACTCTCTAGTTGCCCTGCTCAAGCTTCTCATTGCAGTGGTTTCTCTTGTTGCAGAGCATGGACTCTTGGGCTTTTGGGGTTCAGTAGTCATGGCTCTAGGACCCTAAAGCACAGACTAAGTAGTTGCGGCACATAGATTTAGTTGCTCTGTGGCATATGAGATCTTCCCTCATCAGGAATTGAACCTGTGTCTTTTGCATTGGCAGGCAGATTCTTTACTACTAAGCCACCAGGGAAGCCCTTCAACATTTTCTTAAAGGATACCAGTGGTTAATAGTTGCGACACTTCATTTCTCTGAAAAATATTCTAGGTTTTATGAAACTGTAGGTACTCCCATGGGATTATGTTGAGCAAATGAGTAGTGTTTGTCTTAATGGAAAAAGTTGAGAGCTGCTGTTTTGTTGCAGTAAATGTACTGATTTAGTAAACTGTTTCCTATTGGTGCATATTTATTGACAACAGATTTTTGACCTGGCAATGCTTCTCATCATCTATAGCACCAACACTCAGACAAAGAAGTACATTGAGAGGGTGCTAAGAAATAAGATTCGATCAGGCTGCTTTGAAGAAGATCTGCTACAGGGTACATTCTATATTCATTACTTGGTAAGTGTCAGAGAAATCGGGCAGCATTAGTCTGAAAGTTACAGAGGTTGTTTTAACCTTTCCTACCCTGTGTGGAAATCATGACACCGCCACCTTTGCTGGGTAATAATCTTTTACAGGGAGCTTAGTATATTTCAGAACATAGTGGGATTATTACCACCTTGATTGTGACATTATAAATATTAATAAAATCAAACTAAGATTGGTTTTCATCTTTTTAGCAAAAGAAGCACAAAATTGGTTCAACAGTTCGTTGAACTCAATTCGTTGAACAATTCGTTGACTCAAGCCCTGTGTTCTCTTTTATAGGAAATATTGTAATTCAGGTCTTCTGTGATTTCATTTTTGACCTAAAATGGAGAACTTCACATCTCCCTTAGAAATTATCATATTAGTTTCAACCCATTGTTCAAGTCCATTGAGACTTTTGAATCTTGATTTTATATTAATCATTTTAATTGTCTAGCTCTCTGTGATCTGTAACATTTGACAAACTTGCCTTCTGTATCCTGTTTTAAGTAGTTTCTAAAACCCCCTGAGTATAACATTATCAGAGGAATGCTAGTAGAGACATAATTTTATATCTTTTGAATTATCACTATTTTAGCCATTCAGCATATGACCCTTAGGTGATCATTCTTGTTGAAGTATAAACCATTTGATATGGAATTTTATAATCTAGAAATGGTATTTTCCAGGTGAATATTCAGAATATTAACAGTGTACACCTTAGAAAACTGGGTGAACCAGAGTTTTGGGACTTGGCTTAGGAATTAAGGAGAATATGTAGTTGACTTAAGACTATTATTTAGGAATGGATTTAAAATTTGTATTGTTTTATCTTACAGTATTGTCTGTGCTTATTTGTGCTCTGATGTGTGTTTTGGTCTATAACTTTGCAGAGGGCAGAAACCGTATATAATTTTTTATTGCATCTTCCTCAGTAAAGCATTATACCCATTTAAAGAAACTGAACTTAATAATTGGTTATTTATTCTGGTTCCATTCATGTCCACCTACTGCCTTCTTGTTAGGACATAAACAGTTCTCCTCTTGATATACTTTAAAAGAAATCAGTTTAATTAGATTGAATGTTATAGACTGATTTAAAATCATAACCAGGGAAGAACAGGCCCACTGTATCCCCAGGGAGGCAATAAGATTAAGTGAGGAAATTTGAATTTAGAAGTTTGGGTTCTTGTCCCAAGCTGGTCAGATTACAAGCTATTAGGCTTGTGATTTAACTTCTTTGAGTTTAAAGGTCAATTCTTATCCATATATTGAATTTCACTGATTCTAAGAGAAGCTCAGAATGAAGGATTATTCTGAGTAAAACAGAAATTAAAATTCCTTAAATTAAGAATTGGGGAGAATTCTGACATCGTAAAAGGGTTAGCAATAGCAGCTCTAGGTGCTGTGATAACGAAGTCTCTCCCACAGCTTCATTTTTCTCTACTTCTTTCTCCTCAAGGTTCTTAAGGATGTTTGTCCATCCATTTTGTCGCTGGCTCAGAGTTTGTTGAACTCCCTAGACCAGAGCATAATTTTGTTTGGCAGTCTTCTATACAGATATTCTTTTATGTTTTTTGACACTTACTGTCAGCAGGTACGTTGAAATATTTATCTTGGGAAGGAGGAGACAGGGAAAAGAAAAGAAATGCCATCCCGAATGACTTGCATGTGATCCAGTATTTGTTTCTTACTGGTTGAAAGGCATTGAAGAAGGAAGAACTCTGAACTGGGAGTTGGGAAAACTTAGTTCTAGTCCTAGTCTCTAAATGAAGAGATTGGACTTGAGGATCTAACTCTGTGTCTTGAGCTTTAAATTCTCTCAGTCTTGCTCCAGTCTGCTTGAAACAAACATTTGCCTTGGGGTTATCATGTAGTTTTCACAGTACAGGAATGGCAGTTTTAAACTTACCTGCTAATAATCTACTGCCAGTTGATCCTGAAATTGTTCTCTAGAAAAAAGTGTCGTGAGAAACAAATAAGAGAGAAATACCTGAGGGCCTAACCCTGTTTTCGTGAATACCAGACACCACATTTATTAGCACACATACAGGGAAGGCTGTACTTATGGAAAGTGATTAGGAGAACAAAGACCAAAGTGTCTTGTTTTGTATTGGTCATTTATGTTATACCTTTATTACCAACAGGAAAGCACATTTGAAAGGGCAGTTTTTAAAAATGAATACTGAGATTTCTTTGGTGGTCCAGTGGTTAAGACTTTGCACCTCTAATGCCAGGGGAGTGGGTTTGATCCCTGGTCAAGAAACTAAGATCCCACGGTGTGGCCAAAAAAAGAGAGAATTTTAAAATGAAAAATATAAAATTTTTAAAATTTAAAGCAGGAAAAAAAAACACATTTAAAGTGGAGTAATAGACATCTGGCATCAGATAGCTACCGCATTTGAGAATCTATGAGATTTATTTGAGATCTCAAATAAATCTGCATTTGAGATTGATCTGCATTTGAGATCTATTTATGCTAGATTCCGAGCACTATAATTTGGTGTGAAACAGCAGTATAAAGGAAGGGAAGAGTGACATCTAAGACATTTGTAGAGAACCATCTTAATGGCTTAGACACACCATCATGACCTATGTTTACTTGAAAAAATAAGTCTAACTTAAAACAACTTTAAAACCTTTAGCTTCTTGAGTGCCACCTTTTCAGTAAATTTTAATAGATTAAGTACAACTACAATTTAATGGGTAATATTTGACACTTATGAGAAAAAAGAAAGATTATACCAGGAAGCAAAATCCAGAGGGCTTAGATAGTGCTCACTAGTAAAATATGGGGCGTAAATCAAGATGGATGGTAGTGTAGTTAGAGACATAATCCTAAACCTCTTGAATCTAATAGTAATGAAACCAGTTCATAGAAGTAGGTGATAGAATGAGGTGGGTTGGGATTTTAACCAGGTTGAGATTGGAATGGCCTTGGGCACAAACCTCTTTTAGATGACCGTACTATATTTTAGCTTCACACAGTCCTGTTGACTTTTCTCTGCATAGGAAGTGATTGGTGCCCTAGTGACCCATGTGTGCAGTGGAAATGAAGTTGAAGTTGATGCTGCATTGGATGTCCTCCTCGAGTTGGTAGTTGTAAGCCCATCTGCTATGAGGCTGAATGCTGTCTTTGTGAAGGTATCTAGTCCTACTGTTGACACATATTCCATCATTTTTCTTTCTTACATATATCTGAGACACCTGATACCTTGTTAGCAATTTATTTTTTATGCTAGATACCGAGCACTATAATTTGTAGAAGTGGAGGGGATGAAGGTGGGGTGATGGGGCAAATAATAGAAAAATAACTCATCTGTCTATATATTTATTAATTCAGCATATACTTCTTTATACCTAATGATGTACCAGGCTCTATGCTGGGTGCTGAGGATATAAAAGGTAGTCTTTGCCTTTGATGATAAGAAAGTAAGGTATATAAGTACATCACTATATATACAACATGACAAATTCTCTAATAAAGTGCTATAGATACACCAGTGCAGTAATAATTAATTTGGCCTGGGAAAACTGGAGAAATCTTCAAACAAGAGATAATATTAGAGTGATTTTTGAAAGGTAGAAGAGATTTGTAGAAGAGATTTGAAAGAATAAAGTAAGTATATCTAGGCAGAGAATAGTTTGAACAGAAGCAAACTGGCACCTATGTCCATGGTGTGCTTGAGAGATGACAAGTAAGATCAGCATGATTGGTAGATAGGGTAAGGTGGGAGGTGAAGACCAGATTATGAAGGATCTTAAATACGGAGCCAAAGAGTTGCAGCTTTATTTTATAGACAAGAGGGAGCTGGTAAAGGATTTTAATGGGGTTTGACATAAGTCCATCTGTATCTGTAAAGAAGAATAAGTAATTCATGGAGTACAAGCTGAGAAATAAGGTCAGAGACATAACTTTTGGCAGAATATTGTTTTCACTAAGAAAAAGAGAAGCGTGGAGAAAAAGTATAGGGAGAACTAGGATCTATGTTAGGATGACTAAGTAGAATATCAACCCTTTGGGCTCTGAGGCATAGTTTTAGAGAACTTGAGCTTTTGTGAAACATGCCTGGCTATCTGTGTGTGTGCCTTTTATGAGAATTTTATTTTTTTATTTAAAGGAAAAAAGAAAAGTTAGTTGCTAATCTCATCGTTAACATTTTTTCTCCCAGGGCATTTTGGATTATCTGGATAATATGTCCCCTCAGCAAATACGAAAACTCTTTTGTATTCTCAGCACACTGGCATTTAGCAAAGAACATGAAGCCAGTAGTCACATCCAGGTAAGTGACAGTGTGTTGTGAAAGAATCTTTTAAACCTCTTCAGCTGAAATTTGTTGAACAAAATCCCCACAGCCTGTGTAGTAGTATGACTAAAGTACATAGCCAAAAATCCTAGTATTTGTTTATTCTTTTCCTGCTACAAACACTAAATGCCTACTGTATGCCAAGCACCGAGACAGTACATGTGTATTAGACCTGCCCTTTAGGAGCTCAGTCTGTTAGTATAAATGAGCCTGTAATCTATCTGCTCATTATGAAACTGAGTAAGACAAGCCATTCAGGTACTGTACCAGGTGCCATGGAAAAACAGGGAATACTCTTGTTCCACAAAGAACATCTCCATCTAACATGAACTCCATCTGGGCCTTCTCTCATTTGTGAACACCATTCACTGAAAAAGCCAAAGCCAAGCAAAGTGTCTAAAGTAAGATTGGGTTGGAATCGACTCATAGCTCTTTTGCATCTTCAGTGCCACCTTGTGGCAGTAATCCGTACTGGTCTTTGAACAACTTTTTTTTTTTTTTTTAAACTAAGTTTAAAGAATTGGCCAGGTAGTATACACCATGGTACAAAATTCAAAAGATATGGAAAGGTAGTGAAGAATGTATCCTCCCTCTCAGTCCTCTAGGCTGAGATTCTCTAAAGGCAATCGCTGTTAGTAGCTTATAGCTTTCTGAGATGTGCTGAGCATAGACAAATTTGTATTTACCCATATACCTGTTTTCCACACCATATCCTCTTGTTTTGTGTCTTGCTTGTTTGATCTAGCAGTATAGATTGAAGATTTCATCGTATCAGGACTAATAGAGCTACATCATTATGTTTTAATTGTGGTAAAACATACATGAAGATAAATTTTACTGTTTTAACCAGTTTTAATTATACAGTTCAGTGGCACTGAGCACGTTCACAGTGTTGAGCAACCATCACCATTATCTGTCTCCAGAACTTTTTCATCATCTCAAATAGAAATTCTATCCCCATTTAGCAATAACACCCCATTTCCCTTTCTCTATACCCTGGTAACCTCTTACCTACTTTCTGTGAATTTGTGTGATCATTTAAATAGTTATACACATTGAATGTGTGATCATTTAAATAGTTATACAATATTTGTCCTTTTGTGTCTGGCTTATTTCACTTAGCATAATGTGTTCACAGTTCCTCCATGTTGTAAGATATATCAGAACTTTATTGCTTTTTATGGCTGAATATTCCATTGTATATATAGACTGTAACTAGTTTATCCATTGATGGATATTGGATTTTCCTCACCTTTTGTTATTTTGAAGACTGCTGCTATGAACTTTGATGTACAAGTATTTCTTTTGAGTCCCTGTTTTCAGTTGGGTATATACTTGGTATATATCTAGGTGTGAGATTTATGAATCATATGAAGATTCTATGTTTAACATTTTGAGGAGCCACAAAACTGTTTTCCACAGTAGCTATACCATTTTGTATTGTAATGAGCAATAGAGGGTTCCAGTTTTTCTACATCCTTATCAACACTTATTTGATAAGTGTGTGTGTAAAGTGGTATCTCATTGTGGTTTTGATTTCTATTTTCCAGATGATTAATGATGTTGAACATCTTACTGTATGCTTATTGGTGCTTGTGTATCTTGTTTAGAAAAAGTCTATTCAAGTCCTTTTGCTCACTTTTTAAATGGGTTGTTTTTTGTTGTTGACATGTAGGAATTCTTTATATATTCTGGATATTAGTCCCTTATCAGATAAATGATTTGCAAATATTTTCTCCCTTTCTGTGATTGTCTTTCCAGTCTCGATAGTGCCCTTTGGTGCAGTTTTGATGGAGTCCACTCAGTCTTTTTTTCTTTTGTTGCCGGTGCTTTTGGTGTCATGCTTATTTTTTTTTTTAAATCGCAAAATTTGAAGTCATGAAAAATTTTCCCCAAGTTTTCTTGTCAGAATTTTATAGTTTTAGCTCTTAAATTTAAATCATTGATTCACTTTGAGTTAATTTTTATATATGGTATAAGGTAAGGGCTCTACTTCATTTTTGTGTGTGTGGGTATCCAGTTTTCTCTAGCACCTTTTGTTGAATAGTTTGTCTTTTTCTATTGAGTGGACTTGGCACCTTTGTGGAAAATCAATTGACCATATGTGTGAGGGTTTATTTCTAGGATCTATTCTATCTGTTGGTCTGAATGTGCTTATGCTGGTAGCACGTTTTGATTACTATAGCTTTGTAATTTTGAAATTGAAAAGTGTGGGCCCTCCAAACTTGTTCTTTTTCAAAATTATTTTGGCTGTTTGGGGTCCCTTGAAATTCCATATGAATTTTAGTGTGGGTTTTCCTATTTTTGTAAAAATTGCTGTTAGAGATACTTGCCTGGTGGACCACTGAGTAGGACTCTGAGCTTCCAACGCAGGGGGCCCAGGTTAGATCCCTGGCTGAGGAACCAAATAGCACATGCTGCAACTAAGAAGCCCTAATGCTGCAGTGAAGATTCCACAAGCCACAACTAAGACCCAGTGCAGCCTAAAAAAAGAAATATTTTAAAAATACTGTTAGAATTTTAAAATACTGTTAGAATTTTTTAAATGATTACATTGAATGAGCATATCATCTCAACAGTGTTCTGTCTTTAGTTCCATGAACATGGAATACCTTTCTTTTTATTTAGGTCTTTAATTTATTTCAGTAATGTTTTGCAGGTTTTTCAGTGTGCAAGTCTTTTGCCTCCTTTGTTAAATTTATTCCTAAGCACTTTTTTTCTGTTTGATTACTACTGCCTGAGTGGCCAACGACAGGATAATTTACATTATCCATATCAAGCAACTATCCCAGCAGTAACAGTAATAGCTATTATTATTGAATGTCTACCATATGACAGATGCTGTTCTTGGAATTTTTTGTAATTTGGTCTCTGATCCTTGCAAAACCTTTCCCATTCTATAGATGAAAAAAATTGAGACTCAAAAAAATTAAGTGACTCATCAAAGACCACACAGTTAATAAATGATAGAAACCTTGCTGTTCTGTTTGTTTGGTTCTAATATTTGACTCTCTTGCTGTACCATTCCAACATCTTCACCATTATTTCCTTGCAGGATGACATGCACCTGGTGATACGAAAACAGCTCTCTAGCACCGTATTCAAGTACAAGCTTATTGGTATTATTGGTGCTGTCACCATGGCTGGCATCATGGCAGCAGATAGGTATGAGTGGAAATTCTGATTGATTTCTGTGGCTCATGGTCAGTTAATCGAGTTGCTGTCTTACAAAATAAAGTGTTATATTGTTTAGACATCATTATAATGGAGAATTAAAACCATAAGAGAAGTTAGCAAATGTTTGTTGTTACTTTTCCATGTTCTTTTTAATCTTGACTGTATATGTTACCTATAATTTTTTCAGAATTGTGCTTATAGTCATTACATTCTCATTGTTTAAAACTAGGGATTGCTAAGAAATTAAGTTTTAGAAAATGTTTCCACAAGAAAGGAACCCTGATCCTCCTGGGATGCTTTTTTTCTGCATCTGCTCCAATCTTAAGCATTAGACAATACAGGTTTCTCCATTACTGTGTTACTCTTGTCTGGAACACCTCATCTGAAATAAATAAAGTCTTCTTTTTTAAAAAAAAGTATTTATTTTAATTGTGATATAAATAAAGTCTTCTTGTGGATTTTCCCTCCTAGTACTAGTTCCTTGATTCCACAGTTGTAACATCTAATAGAAGCTTTGGGCTTGATAAGTTGTTACTGTTGTGAAGTTATGAAATTTGGTTCATGCTTCTTGGAAATGATTTGTCATGAATTCCTCGGAGCTCAAGAAACATCCTTAGAGTTAGCATTAGTTATCTGTAGAGGCTGCACAGTGTACTGGTTAAAAGTTCATTCTCTGGAGCCATTCTGCTTGCCTGGGGTCAAATACTGGCTCCATTGTTCTTAGCTGAATGATCTGGGATAAGTCACTTTACCGTTCTGTTTCTGTTCAAATGTGTGAAGTAAAGATATTAATAGTATTTACTTCATAGAGTTGTGAGAGCATTAAATAGAACAATACCAAGTGCTTGCTCTTATGATTTTTACTAGTTTAGTTAATGTACACTTTAAAAAAATTTAAGGTAGCCATCATTTGCTCTAGTCCACCTCTTGTAAGGCCTTAATAAGTACTTGACTGTGCTTTCATTCTCCATCCTAATCTTAGGGAAGGCAATTTTTAAAAATTTATTGCTGGTTGTTATAAAATATTACAGATGTGAATCTAAAATAACTTGTTTTTTGGAAGTAGATCTTCTAATTTGACCCCAGGGAGTGGAGAGCTGAGCAGTGAACAGTGCACCCAGGTGAGTTCTTATCATGGGGTTGGATATGTTTATAAGTAACTGAGAAATTGCTTCTGGTCACTGTTGGCTGAGTGCCAAAGAATTGATGCTTCCAAACTGTGGTGCTGGAGAAGGCTCTTGAGATTCCCTTGGACTAAAGGAGAGCACACCAGTTAATCCTAAGGCAGTCAGTCCTGAATATTTATTGAAAGGACTGATGTTGAAGGTAAAGCTTCGGTACTTTGGCCACCTTATGCAAAGAGCCGACTCATTGGGAAAGACCTTGATGCTGAGAAAAATTGAAGGCAGGAGAAGAGGACGACAGAGGACAAGATGGTTGGATGGCATCACCAGCTCGATGGACATGGGTTTGAGCAAGCTCTAGGAAATGGTAAAGGACAGGGAAGCCTGGCATGCTATGGTCCATGGGGTTGCAAAGAGCTGGACATGACTAAGCAACTGAATAACAACTGTTACCTTACCAAAGAGTGCTTCTTTTTTCAAAATATGTTTTCCTGAACTCATAGCTTTTGTAATTTATACTACTCTTTTGGCCTTTAAAATCCTTTGGCTTAGGTTGTATTTTAATTCTATATCTGATCTCCTAATTAATTTTAAATTCTTAGCAAAATAGGTGGGCCATGTTTGAAGAGTAACAGGTTGACTAGAGCGTAGGGACAAGTAAGTGTATAATTGGAGAGCTGAAGATACAGCTAGTTTGGAGATACAAAACAGAGTGCTCTGAATGTGAATCAAGACATTTTGATTTAATTTTTACACAGAGGTAGTCCTTAAGGGTTTTAGCTTAGAAATGGCATAATCCAAGCTTTGCTTTAGAAAAGTTAATCTGGTTCATGAGTCTAGATTGGAAAAGAAGTAAGATTGAAAAGAAAGGATTGTTCAGGAGGCTTAGGAGAAACCTCAAGTGAGAGGTGGTGATGAGAGCTTTGCCAATGCAGTTGGAAAAGGAAAAACTTATTCCTGAATGGGGTGAATAGTTTTTAACTAGGAAGCATCAGCAACTCAAGGACTGGACCATTCTTTCTCTTCGACTGTTTCAGGTGATCTCCTTGCTACAGTTGGTTCATTCCTGCAGTGAGCAATCTCCTCAGGCCTCTGGACTTTATTATGATGAATTTGCCAACCTGATCCATGGAAGGAGGCTAGCTCCAGAAGCCCTGGTGAGGCCAAGTATCTTTTCTTAAAACAGTGAAGCTCAAGGGCTGCTTTACTATACATTCTTCAAATCATTCTCTCTGTTGTATTGCAAAAATAGATCTGCCTGTGAGCTCTCCCATATTCTAATTGGGAATGCTATTCTGACTCACTCTGCCCCAGGCCTCTCTTCTGAGGCCTCCTTCACATACTAAGAGTGAGAATCATGATCATTTGGTTAATGATGTTGTTAAAAGCCACCATCTATTCTGTGCCAGGCACTGTATTAAGCATTTTTCATGTATTATGTCTATTCCTCATCAGAATAATGCAGTATGTATTACTGTTATTTTCTTTTCAGAAATGAGGAAACAGGCTTCAGAAAGGTTAATAGTTTATTTAGGGCTTTATAGGATGTACACCCTGGGCTACATAGACCTTTTTGTTTGTTTGCTTCCTGAAGGAATGGCTTGGGCAAACCATCTTTAATGATTTCCAAGATGCGTTTGTGGTGGATGCCTGTGTTGTTCCAGAAGGGTAAGTGCTGTTTACCCACTGACATGGTTATATTGGTAAAGAAATTTTGTTAGTTATGTTGGTAGCTGGTACCAATCTCAGAATGTCTTTGACTTCGTCCAAGTCTATCCTACTCCTCCAACTTCCCTCCTCCCAACCCCAACACCCCAGCAGTTCCAGCTCCAGGATTCCTAGAAGATTCCCCACTTGTTCTTTCTCACTTCTCCTCATAATAGAGAAGATTGGTTTGTTCTAGTGGTTTTTCCCATAGAGTTGCCATACCCTGATGCTGGGACCTCAGATTCTGGGTTCTCTTCACAGTGATTATCCATTTCCTGTGAAAGCACTCTACGGACTAGAAGACTACGATAGTTGTGATGGGATTGTCATCAACCTCCTGCCACTGTTGTTCTCTCAGAACTTTGTGAAAGATGGGAGTACACTGACTTCGCAGGAATCAGACCAAAAGTCAGTATACTTTTTCTTCTCTAAAACCGCTGTTGATATGTTGAATGTTGACAAGGAGTGCCACAGTTCTTGTAATCTGTTGGCAACTTGATTGAAAAGGATTTCTCCCAAGACAGGTGGTATTTGGATGCATTACCAAGAATGGATCAGACTCCTTGTTTTCTCCCAGATCCTGGGATTGGGATTTGCAGTGGCTCATGACAGCCAACAGATAACTTTGCGAGGCTGCTTTTGTTTCTGTTCCTTTTCCCCACCTGGGAATGTGTTTGTCTACCTTTGCCAGTCATGTGCCTTCCTTCTGTGTTACCTGTACCTTATCTTAGTGCGTGGACATTTCACCCTTACCTGTGTCTTCTTCCCATTCAGTTCATTATTTATTTGCTGAGCATCCACTATGTTCTTTGTCATGTTTTTAAAAGTAGACATTTATTTTGGGCAAAACTTGCTAATTACAAGATCGGGCTCCTATAAATATGGACTAATATGTTTATAAACTGTGATCTAGAAATGGATTTTCCTTCCCAGATTGGTTTCTCCATTATGCCTGGCTCCCTATTTCCGGTTACTGAGACTTTGTGTGGACAGACAACATAATGGAAGCTTGGAGGAGATTGATGGTTTATTAGGTATAGAATGAAGTTATCAGATTGTTTCTTCTTTGTAACCTTTTTTTGGTAAACTTAGGGAAGTGTGGTACATTGGTACTTGTAGGGGGAGGGGAGGGAATCTTCTAACATCACAGAGACTTTTAAATTATATTTTTTGATGCTGCATGGTATGAGGGTATTTTTGAGACTAACTGAAACGACCTTCAAATACCCATTAAAGGGGGAAATTAGTAGAAGGAGACCTAGCTCTGGGGGTCAGCATCCAGATTCTGTTGACTTCAACTAAAAGAGATTAGAAATGTTTGTTCTTCTCTTTCAGATTGTCCTTTATTCCTCACTGATCTGGAGCCTGGAGAGAGACTCCAGTCCATGTCTGTTAAAGAGCGTTCGTTCCTGTGTTCACTCATATTTCTTACTCTCAACTGGTTCCGAGAGGTGAGCAGAGTTATTGGGACGTTTCACCTACTGTCTGTAATTTCTCTAGAAAGGAAACTATTTTCTTGGTTCCCGTGAGACTCCTTGTCCATCAACCTCTAACCCCTGTGTGTCTCTTCAGCGATTGTGTCCCACCCTTCCCTAATCACATGCACCTCTTGAAGTAACCAAATCAAAATGCTTAGAATTCACTTAATGTTGCCCATGCTTTACTGCCTCCAAGCCTTTTCACACTATTCTGCTTCCTGCATGGAATAACTTCACCTTCTCCACTGTGAAAATACTGTTCCTCCTTACAGGTATGCACTTAATACTTCGATTTAGTGAGATCAAATGAAGATAGTTTTCACCATCCTTTAGAATATATTTGTACTTAATGAAATGCACAATAATAATGAAATATATTGAAAATGACAGTAACATCTTATATCTATATCACATTTCCTTTCTCATGCATATTGTTTCTAAGAATATTTATTCACTTGAATGATCTCTTCTTATCCTGACAACTGTATTACGGTACAGGCAAGGTAGGTATTACTATCCTTGTCTTATTCATATGAAATTGCAGTTACAGAGAGTTCAAAGTCATTAAAATGTATCAAACACATGTGCCAAATGCTGGGCTAGTTTCTTTATTCACACTTAATCCACACAACTGTATTCCCATTTTATAGTTAAAGAGATAGAAGCACAGAAAGTTTCAAGACTTGGCCAAGGTCACACAGCTAGTAAGTAACAGACCTTGGACTTGTTTCACCAAAGGTTGTACTCTCTAGCTGCAGTTACTTAACTTCTGTTAAGTTAAGTAACAAGTTCTGCCTTGTTACTTAACTAGGAATAAGTAAAACTGGTATTAAAATTTAGATCCTCCTATATTGGCCCAGGGCTTTTTTTCTCCAAAGCACCTTGCTGAGAAGACTTTGACATTGCTCACTAGGCTCACAGATCCTTTCACTGAATGGCACTTTTAGCCCTTGCTGAATAATGCAAATGAGGTTAAAATCTAAACAGTTCACAGATATGATTTGTACTTCTACAGGTTGTAAATGCCTTCTGTCGGCAAAAGTTGCCTGAGATGAAGGGGAAGGTGCTCACCCGGTTAAAGCACATTGTAGAACTGCAGCAACTCCTGGAAAAGCACTTGGCAGGTGAGGGAAGGGTCCTGGCTGGGAACCCTGCTGGGCAATAGTGAGGAGATAGAGGACAGCCTTTAAGCCAGACTCAATGATAGCTGCCCCTAATTCATGTGGGACAAGAAAATGTTTGCTCAACAGAAATTTTAAAAAATGAATACAGCCATTTTCCTCCCATTGTTTTCGACAGGAGTCCTTGGTGCTTGAGAAAAGACAAGATATAAAACACTGGTTGGGCTTTTGTAAATTACTTTGCTTCTTCAGATGTCAAACTTCCAGTGCCCTTTACCTTCCTGAACATCATCAGGAGTAAAGCTGAGAGGCCTCTTGATACCCTTTGACCATTAAGAAAACTTGTTTTACAGTTCTAGCTTGATTTTTCTGGGGAAAACAGAGCCTCCCTCAGGCTCTCTTCTAAATAACTGTGTGTAAAACAAACTACTCTGTGACCAAATATTGCTACTATCTTTAGATTTTAAATGTAAGTTTATTTTTAGTTCTTAGCTGTTTGGATACTTTATATCTTTATTTAGAATGATTTTATGTTGCCGCTAAGTTGCTTTAGTAGTGTCCGACGACCGCAGAGACGGCAGCCCACCAGGTTCCCCCGTCCCTGGGATTCTCCAGGCAAGGACACTGGAGCGGGTTGCCATTTCCTTCTCCAATGGATGAAAGTGAAAAGTGAAAGTGAAGTCGCTCAGTCGTGTCCGACTCTTAGCGACCCCATGGACTGTAGCCTACCAGGTTCCTCCATCCATAGTTGACCGTAATCAGTTAATGCAGTATTTCTATAAGTTATCTTTGGCCATTTTACTGTGCCAAAATGGTTAGTGTCACATGACCTGCAAGCATCTGATAGATAGTCAGCCATGTTTGGCAGTTCTGGAAAATAGTTTTTAGCTACTTGGGTGATTATCATTCAAATTTAACAGTGGTGTATGGTTGGTATACATTGAGCTTCCTGCTCTCTGTTTCAGTCACCCCAGACTATGTTCCTCCCCTTGCAAACTTTGACTTGGAAACTTTAGAAGTAACACCTCATACCAGTATGGCCGTTTCAGCAAAAATCAGAATGCAAGGAAAGACAGGTATTTTCTTTTCCTCTTATTCCGTGTCCTCCTATGTGTTGTGTTGAATTGACTTAGAGGTTATATGCATCAAAGGATCAGTAATGGGAGAGATTATATAACTGAACTCTTTCTTTAGCATGGTTATCAATGAATTGTAACTTAGGGTTATAAAATTAACTTTCTTCATCTCTAGGTAGTCTTTTTCTTGAAGGCAGTGATATTTCGCAAACGAGATTACTGATTATTTCAGTTACTTTTCTCCTCTTGAAACATAAGGAGGAAAGAAACGAAAAGCAGATGGCGGCAAGACATCCTCCCCTGATGTGCTTTCAAAGGAGGATAGTTCAGAATGTGACCCTACACTAGCTGAGAGGAGCCAACAGGAAAAGGTATTGGAATGATGAGTCTCCATGAAGGTGTGTAACAACCCAGTGAAATTAGCAAGGGCTAGCATTATCCTATGCATTTCACAGAGAGAAAAGTTATGGAAAGGAGAGGTGAAAAAACTCTGATAGGCCTTGGAGTGACCCTGTCAGTAGCAGAGGTTGGGTGGGACTCGAAATATTTATCACTACCACACACTGGTTCTTCTCATTATTTTCTTGATCATATTACTCCCTTTTTTGCACCCCAGGAGTACTTTGAATTATCTTGTAGCAACTACCAAATTCTGTCTTTGGATGTATTCTAAATATACTTCTTTTAGCCTTTTTTCCTCATCTGATCCCAGATTATTCCCTTCTCAGTCAGTTGAGATAACATGAAATGCTTAGTAGAGTTTCCTAATACAGATACTTAACAATTCCTATAATTGTACCACTCACAGAGTTGGTTTGTGAAATTGCTTAAACCACATGGATCCCAGTTATTTCTGTTCTTTAGCTGTTGTTTAGTGAGTATTTGTTATGTATAACTCCTCTAATCTCTCAAAGTCAAGTTTAGTATTGATACCTATATATAATAGATGAGAAAACTTAAGACCCAGAGAGAGTAGGTGACTTGTTCAAAGTTATACAGTTAATAACTGCTTCAGCAAGGGTTTGAAGCCACATTTTTGGTCCTTAAGTTCACAGTTTTCTGATCCACACCATAGTGCCTTGATTTGCCTAATAGTTCATCCCTAAGTGGAAACCAACCAAGAGTCTAGATATGCATCCTATATCCCAGTGTTACATTGGGTACTCTGTCTCAGGAACATTTTGAGACCTTGGAAAAAGAAAGTTGGTAAAAGAATGTAATGAAGTGTAACTTTTTGTATAAAGTAAATGCTTAATTGCACTTTGAAACCTTCATTTAAAATTAGATTAATATAGAAGCCTTGTTCTGTTGGTTACTCGTACTTCCTAGGAATTCAAAGGGAAAGAAGAAAAGACATCAGTGTCATTACAGAATTACCACGCTTTTTTCCGCGAGCTGGACATTGAGGTCTTCTCTATTCTGCGTTGTGGGCTTGTGACCAAGTTCATCTTAGATACTGAAATGCACACCGAAGTAAGTGACAGAACTGAGATCCCAGAGCTTAATCTCTTTTTAGGAAGTTCCTCAGCTCTCTTCCTGTTTCACAGAAAACACCATGACACTGGGAGAAGTTGGACTCTGGCTTCCAAAGCCTTTATATGTGAAAGTGCAGATGAATAATTATCCTCCTCATCTTGATGTTTATAAATCTAAGTTTTGTTTTTTTTTAAATAGTACATTAGACATTACAGAAGATCATGCTGATGGTGTGATCCTTACTTTAGGTTACTAATAACCAGCTGTTTGGATTACTTTTATAAAGCAGCACTATTTTGGTTTATAGTTACTCAGTGTTCTTTTCACTTTTTCATGATATTTGTTCAGTGTCCATGAGATACTTGTTGAGTCAGTTTTTTGTATTTGCCACTCACCTAGACATTGGCAATTCAGTAGTAGATACAGCTCGATGCTCGCCTTCAAATAGCTCATAATCTAATGAAGGAAGTAGACAGCCAGTAGTATATGCTATGTGGATGATCTGAACCAGGTACCAGTGAAACTGAGGAGAGAATGGTATTTATAATGAACCTGAAAGTGGAGGACATTTACACAGAGAAGGTACTTTCTGATATGGGGTTTCACCAGAAGGTAGAGGTTTTCCAGGTTAAAATTTTTTTTTATAAGAAATGGTGTGGATTTTGCCATAGATTTTTACAAGAATGTGTATTTTTATAAGAATGTATTATTTTTTTCAGTATTTCTATATCAGCCTGTACTTGGAGATTCTCCATAAATGTACAGTTAAGTGAAAAATTTGAAGTGAGACTGCATTGGACCCATTCTATTTCTGGTAGTGCAATGCGCTTATAATGATTCTGCCAGTCTTATCTTAATAGTAGTGAAACATTTCAGGGAGAGAAAATGCAAAATAATCATTTAATGAACAGAGAAAAGCAAAATTTCCTTGAATTAGTCATTTTTTTTAATCCCAAGTCATTTAGGAAAGGCATCACTGGTCCATAGCTGGAAGGATATACCAGAGGCATTTGTTTCTAGAGAAAAGGTGTGTCATCTAAAACTATACTGCCTCATTTCTATTAATAATTTTAAATTTTGTTTTACTTAGGAAATGCATGACTTTGACTTGTTGATATGTGAGGTGGGGGAAATTTCCCCACTTTCTTTTGGTAATGATCAGATTCTTTACACATTGTAGACAGTAAAAACATAAACTGTATCCCCAGAAGATGGCTAGAGCATGTTGGGAATTAGTCTTTCATTCTTCCTTGTAACAGGCTGCCGAAGTTGTGCAACTTCAGCCCCCTGAACTGCTTTTCTTGCTGGAAGATCTCGCCCAGAAGCTGGACAACATGCTAACACCTGTGGCCAGGAGAGTCCCATTCCTCAAGGTTAATACAGACAGGAGCACTGGGCCTGTCATATGGATTTGGAAACAAAGAGGTCTGAGTAGTGAATGAGCTGTCAGTTTCTCTGACACTGTTTTTGGGTGGTGTGGTCGTAACCCAGTTGCCAGCCTACAGTCACCTTGCTTCAGAAAGGAACTCTAAGACCGAGAAAGCAAAAAGCCACCCAGAACAGAAGATATATTTCCAAATGTCCTAAGAATTCCTGAATCCTCTTCTTTGCTTGGGTTTTGGTTTTAATACCTTCCCAAACAGCCTTTGTCCAAGGCTCAGCATGGTAGTTGGCTGTCTAGAACAGTTCACAAGCTCAAGTGTGTATCTAATGGACAAATGCATGTAGCATCTGGGGAAGCAAATGGATGATAGGAACGGCAAAATGTGAGAGTTTTAGATGTGAATGTTTAAAATATCCAGTTACTTGATTCTTCTTGAATTTAATATTTGGTCTACATTCTTATTAGACTAAATGATTTCTATTTTTGTGTGAGCTTTATCTCATTAGTAATTTGGGGTTTGTATGTCTCAAACACTGTGCTGTGCTTAATTGCTCAATTGTGTCTGACTTTGAGACCTTATGGCCTGTAGCCGGCCAGGTTTCTCTGTCCATGGGGATTCTTCAGGCAAGAATACTGGAGTGGGTTGCCATGCCCTCTTCCAGGGGATCTTCCCAACCCAGAGATTGAACCCAGGTCTCCCTCATTGCAGGTGGATTATTTACCATCTGAGCCATTAGGGAAGCCCAACAATACTGGAGAGGGTAGCCTGTCCCTTTCCAGGGGATCTTCTCAATCCAGAAATTGAACCTGGGTCTCTGCATTGCAGGCAGATTCTTTACCAGCTGAGCTACCAGAGAAGTCCCCTCTCAAACACTGTGTACTCTGTAAAAGCCAATCTCTTGGTTATTTGAAGACTGAGTTGAGTTTCCTGTCAAAATATATCCCTAGTTTCTTCTTTTCGCTCTACCTGCTGGCACAAGGTTTGATTAAATGCCATAACAGACTCTTAGTTTCAAAGAAGTTATCCAACAGTTTCTTCCCTAGTAACTCTGAATTTATTATAGAGCAAAGGAAACCGGAATATTGGATTCTCACATCTCCACCAGAGATCTGCCTCAGAAATCGCGTTTAGGGTTGTTCAACTGCTGAACCCCATGTGTAACCATCTGGAGAACATTCACAACTATTTTCAGGTCAGAATCCTATCTTATCATTATAGAGATTTAGAAATTGCTAAATGAACAAGAGATTTCATTTTTGGCTGAAAAATCTTGAAGGATAATGAGAGCAATTGCTAAAGCAACAGTCTTAAAAGCACCTTTCCCTTGTAGTGCTTAACTGCTGAGAATCATGGTGTAGTTGATGGACCCGGAATTAAAGGTCAAGAGTACCACATAATGTCGTCCTGCTACCTGAGGCTCCTGCAGATTTTTTATGGGCTTTTTGCTTGGTGAGTATGTGGCAAGTACAGCAGGTAGAGATGATCAAGAATGTCCTTGCTTCTACCTGACAGTCACCAAGGCACTGAGGTGTAGAAAAGAAGAAAGGACTCCAAAAGGTTATGTCAATATGACACTTACTCTTTCTGGAGTGTTTTTGTCTGCATCATTTAATTTGGTTTGGCACACTTTATCTATTATTAACTCATTTGAAAATCAGATGACTTGCTCTTTTCTAATCTGTAACAAATCTGGCCATCTGATTCTTGGCTAGTTCGCTGTGGCACCCTTTCCCTAGTAGCACCAGGGTGAGTGTTGTAAGAAGTTGTTACTCAACAAGTTGCAGATAAATTCCAGATTGTGTGGTAAATAGCTGCAGGCAATGTAAACCAGGGTGTGTAGGGATGCCTTCATGAAATCGTGGGACTTGATGGGGCCCTTGGGGGGTAGATGCCTTTGGGGAGGTAAAGGAAGAAACTGTAAGGCACGGCATGGACAAGAGTAGAAATGAGGGAGGTGTGTCCCTTACATGCTTCTGTTCCTCAGGGCTGGGTCTTAGCCTCTCTGTTCTCATACAGGTTTCCTGGGCTGTCTCAGATAAGGTTAAATTCGGGCTAAAATTTAATTTCTGAGCTACAGGCATTTAACTCCCAACTGCCTACTCAGCTCCTCCTTATAGCTGTGTCATTGACAGCTCAGATTCATCACATCCAAAGCGTGTTTCATCCGCCCCACCACTCCTTCAGCTTTCCCTGGCGAGACAGATGGCACTACCAGTTGCCTGAGCTAGAAGCTAGGAGCTGTTCTTTGTCCCTTTCCTTCCTCTACCCTTTCTCTGTTCCACATCTGATCACAAAATCCTGTTGAGTTTATCTTCTAGATTGCATCTAGATGGCCACCTGTCCTCTCTTTCTCCACTGCTTCCAGACTCCTGTTATCGTTCACCAGACCTAGAACAGCTTTACAGTTGGTCACTCTCTGCCTCCACTTTTCCTCTTTTGGTCCCTTCACACAACAATTAAAGTAATCTTCCCAACATAAATCTGATTGTATCCTAGCCCACCTTTGTTTTGATTGCCGTTAGATTTCTCTTGAATTCAGTCTCTTCTACTTAGCTTCTAAGGACTTTTATTATCTGACTCTTGCTATTCTACTCACTGTGGTGCACTCTGCCCTCCAGTTATACTGAAATAATTTCAGCACCCTATATAGCGTTTACCTGGAAGGCTACACATACTCATCCTTCTGCCAGGATCTTCACCTTCCTTGACCCTCCAGTCTTTTTTAACTCATCCTTGAGATCTGGATTTAAACTTCAGTTCCTCAGGACCATCTTCCCTGACCCCTAAACTGGATAAATCTTTCTGCCTCTCTTATCCCCACTTCTTTTCTAATACTCTTAGGATAAAACTTCTCACATTTTATTATAATTATTTGTTCATCTGTCTTTCCTGCTGGACTGTGAGCTCTATGAAGCCCTAGACCAGCCATTATCATATTCTCAGTATTTAAAAACACTGCCAGACAAAGGATTTGAACAGATGCTTAATCAAGGAGATATGTGGGCGGCAAGTAAACATATGCAAAGATGTGCAGCAGTGTTAGTTATTAAGAAAATACAAATTAATATTACAGCACAGATGCAGTAAAAAGACTTATCTTGCCAAGTGCTGGTGAGGACATAGAGTAATTGGAGCTCTCACATGCTGCTGTTGTGACTGTAAAACGGTATACTCACTTTTGAAAACTGTTTGGCAGTTCATCAGAAAGTTAGATATACACCCACCATACCACCCAACCATTTTACTGCTAGTAAAAGTAGTAATTTATCCAAGAGAAATGAAAGCATATGTCTGCACAGAGTCTTGTATATGAAGATTTATTGGAACTTCATTTGTAATATCCTCAAATTGGGAACAATTAAAAAGTCATAAAATGGTGAATGGATAACAAATTGTAGTGTCTCTCTGTGGTAGAATACTAAATGCAACAACATGGATGAAAAAAGAATTATACTGAATAAAAACCAAGACTGTAAGAGTATGTAGTACTTGGTTCTAGTTATATTAAGTTTTAGAAAAAGTATATAATCTTGTAGTGACAGAAAACAGTTCAATGCTTGCCTCTCATTGGGTGGGAGGATGGAAGGAGGGCTGGATTACAAAAGAATCTAAGGAAGCTATTAAGAGGAATAGATATGTTTATTGTTTTCATTGGGGTGATGGTTTCTTGGATTTGTATATAAGTCATGAATCAAATTCACCATTTTAAATGCATGCAGTTTAGTGTATGTCCATTACACTTTAAAAAAGCTATTCAGGAAAAAAAAACAAAAAACATTATAGGCCCTCAGAATTAATTTGTGGAAAGGAAGAGAGACTACCACTGGTGATGCGGAAATGTTTCTAGAGGAGTGAAAGTTCTAGGGGGTCAGGTTGTGCTGGGCTTTGAAGGTCAGGCGAAAAAATTTGAATGTTGTCCAGGGAAGCAATTTTGCAGTTTTATGATCACATCCATGGTATAGTGAAAGCAGTGTTTTAGAAAAATCTTTTGGCCTAAGAATTGGAAAGGCAACCAAAAAGACCAGTGAAAAGATGTTGACATGATCCATGCATGGGATGATGATAAGAGCCTGGCCTAGAGTGATGGTCTTGGCTTGGAAAGGAAGAGATAGTAGGAAAGATAATCAGAAGACAGAGCTGTCAAGATTTGACTTAATCTGGTATGAATTAGACATTGATTTAAGCAGTTTCACAAAATTATTGAAGTTTTTTTGTTGTTTGTTTTGAGAAGATTGACAGTTAACTCTAAAATGTATACAATAAAGGAGAGGTTTTTTTCCCTTGGAAATAAACCTAGGAGGAGGATTGTTACAGATCCTTAAGAAAAGACTGTTTTGGGTGCCCTTCAGCTTCTAGTCTGGTATTCAGAGCTGTGACTAGATTTAGCGCTTGAGTACCTTCAGTACTTTAGTTCTTTTTCTTCTGTTGATTTATTGATGGTACAGAATAGTGGCCAGGATCCTTAAATGCTGTCCACATAATCTTCCTGAAACTGAGCTCAGCTACCTTTCCTTGACTTTCCTTTAGGAGTGGATTCTGTCAAGTTCAAAATAATAATTTACTATACTCAGCCCTTGGGATCCTTACTAGCCGACTGAAGCCAGGAGAGCGTGACCAATCCATGGAGGAGCTGCTCAGGTGGGCTGGACCGCATGTCCCTGAAAGTTATCTAAAGAAATTCCTAGGAATAAAACAGGCAAGATTTCTTGGAGATAGCTTGGTGTTTTCAATGCCTTTTCCTCATTTATGTGAGCTTTCTCATCTGTGTATTCAGATATATCCTTAAGCTTTAGAAACTGTTGAATAAATCAAACTAAATCCTCATGTATCCTTCATCCTGTAAAGTTTGCATTTTCAGGTAACAGTGATGAAAGTGCTAGCCAGCTGTAGTCATCTCTTGATTATCCAGGTACCTACTCTGTCTCCCAGTTGGGTTGGATAATTAGGTAGCGGTCAGTTATCACTTCCCTCCTCTTGAAAGAAGAGGAGCCTAGCCTGAGAGCACAGGAGATGAGAAGGAGCTCTAAGGAGCATGGGTTCAGCCTCTACTCCAGCTTCACCCAGAGCAGTTTGGTCTTTCCCCTACCTCCCCTGAGAGCCTAGGCCATCACTGAGTCTGCAGTCTGCCTTTAGAACCTTATTTCATTTTCAATACAGTTCTTTTAAATTTGTTTGACTTACTTCCCACCAGTCAATCAGTAGTTGACTGGTTTTATTTTAACTACAATTTTAGATTAATTGTGTTTCTTCATCTGCCATTACTTTAGAACATGAAAAGCTAACTACATATGATACATGTATCAGAAACTCTGCTTTATCATTTCCTTTTACTTTGTCCCTATGAACCCATAATTTAAACATTATACCCAGTGTGTTGCCTCTTGCCTTAAAGAACAAATAATTTACCCGGGGTTGCGCACATCAGCATGGCCTAGGCTAGCACTTGGTTATCTTGGCATACATGACCCTCTTCAACGCTGGCATCCCATACACTGGGTCAGGCCTCTACACCCTGGCTTTCTCCATACAAAGTTACATTTCTGTATAAGATCGTGAAAGAAGGTTCTACTAAAGCACCTGCAAGTGAGGAAGATTCTGCTTAGACCATCAGGCATTTCAGTGGACTTGTATAACTCATGGATTTAGACACATCTGTAATACTTGTGATGGTGGGTTTTTTATTTTTTTATTGTCTCTTTACAGACAGAGCTTCCATTACTTGCAGAATTTCCATGCCAGCATTCCCAGTTTCCACTGTGCTCTTTATCTCATTAGACTTTTGATGCTCATTTTGGAGAAATCTGCAGCTTCTACTGAGAACAAAAGACAAATTGGTGATGGATCCTCTTTTTTTCCTTCATGAATAGACTAGTAAACTTGGGGCTTCCTAGAACCTTGTAAATTTTACAAGCAAATCTCTCCCTCACTGAGCTCTGCTGACATGGCTTAAACTGAGTGTGGTTAGTTTACTTTTTACTTGGCTGGATTTGCTGTTTAACTTTTGTTTATTCATATCCTTTTTTTTGTTGTTGTTATTAAGTATCTGAGACATTTGACAGAAAAACATAAGCCATTAAGTTAATAAAATGGGACAGAAAGGAGAAATCAGGATTAAGTGTAAAGAAAAGTCTGGTCCATCCCTGATCTTTTTCTTTAACTCTCTTTTGACATCGCTCTTAGAATGCATCTCACTGATAAATCTTAATTGGCAGCACAGACAGAAAGCAAGAAGAAAATGCAAAACCTTTATTATTCCTGTTGCTTAAAGGGGGAGGGTTTTATATGAATCTTGGAGGTCCATACTATTTATTGTTTATTGGCCTGCCAAGGAGTACCTGAGATGGACTTCCCACTGCCCAGCAGCATTCCTTTACTCTGTGTGTCTGTATGGTTCATGTTTGTGTCAAGACAGGGTAAGAGGGTGGGACATGTTAGATCTTAGAGAAATGGGTTTATTTCTGGTAGGAGGACTAATAGAGCAGGAACTCATGAAAGCTTTTTTTTTTTCCCCAAAATTGTCTGTTAGCCTAGGAACTTCATAGTAAATATAAAAGAATGTTTTTGATCAATTATCATCCCCCAAAGACTGCAAAACAAGAATGAAGTTCATTTTCCATGAATGAAATTTGTCTTGTTTCACCAACAGCTTCCCTGGCCAAACAGTTCCTCTGTCGAGTGTGGCCTAGTGGAGAGAAAGAGAGGAGCAGCATTCCTAATGACCAGCTCCAGGCTTTGCTTGGGTAAGAGGCTTAGCTTCTGTCCACAAGCCAAATAGCCTTCCATTTGCCCCTGTTCGGATCCCTTGTCTGGTCAAAAACTGAGAAATTTATCTTGGTTGATGCTATGCAAAAAATAGATTAATAAAATAATTGCTAATAGTTGGTTTAAAGCTTAGTACCTGGATATGTCTCAAGAAAGAAATCTTGATTTAGAGATTCTGTAACATGTGTTCATACTCCTATGGCTATCAATACAGCATCTACCTGGAGCACACAGACAGTGTACTGAAGGCCATAGAGGAGATTGCTGGGGTTGGTGTTCCAGAGCTGATCAACTCTCCTAAAGAAGCCTCTTCTTCCACATTCCCTACA
Source organism: Capricornis sumatraensis (assembly GCF_032405125.1). Lineage (NCBI taxonomy): Eukaryota > Metazoa > Chordata > Mammalia > Artiodactyla > Bovidae > Capricornis > Capricornis sumatraensis. The sequence continues at coordinate 62,343,209 of NC_091078.1, read as the reverse complement.
CTGACCTGGTAAGGGAGCACTCTCCTCTAGTCCTTTCCCTAAGTTAGAATCATACTAATGTATGTAGGTTCCAAGTAACTACCTTACTCTTCATCTAGTTCTGATACAGAAGGTATGTGCAGTCATTTGTTCAACACATAGAATGTCTGCTGTGAACGCTCTTCAAGCAGCCCTCACCCTGCCCATATGAAAGGATGTTATTGAGGAATGACTTCAGTAGTTACAGTTTTTAGAGACATTGGATATTTAATCACCACACTTTTTTCAGTGCATTCACCCTTTATATGTGAAATTATTTTTCCAATATTTTAACCACCTTTAGAAGGATACAGTGATTATTGTGTCTAACCATATATGTCTCACTTAATGGGTTTTGTGTCTCATAGTATCAGTGGTTATCTGATATTCATATGGTCTTTATAGTTTATAATGCACTCTTATATTCCTTATTTCATTTGATCCTTCTGATGAATCTGTGAGGTAGATATCATTTCCCCTCTTTTACTGATGAGGGAAATGAGCTTTAAAGAGGGAGCTTGCTTGGAACTAGAAACTTAAAGTTTAATCTTCTGACCACTACTTCCTGTTCTTTCTCTGCCACCACACTCTCCCTTCATGAAATTAATCCCATGGTTTCACAGGCTGTCTTCTTGGCTCATTTCTAAATCCTTCCTGCTCTCACATCCCCCTAGAGTGGACTCTAGTGAAAGCATGTTTCGAGAGGTGGGGAGGGAAATCACTCTGGGTTCCCTGGTTTCACCCCAGGACTTTCTTTGTGATGAGTGCATCATCATTGTGTGAGTGTCATACTTTTCTCTTGTAGGACCACGTTCGTCATTTTCTTCCGAGTAATGATGGCTAAACTAGAGAAGACAGTGAAAGGTCTTCAGGCTGGAACAGCAGCAGATTCACAGCAGGTGAGTCAAATTGTCCCACCTCAGGAAGCAGACTCTGGATTATTCAGAAGATTCTGGTTGTTCTTCTCCTTGGGTCTAGAATTTTCTCCTAAGCTATTTCCTTTAACTTACTGAGATCCAGAACTTTTTTCAGAGAGTTCTTGATGTCCTTTCTTCTAGTTGGAAGTGAGAATTAAGCTGTTTTCCCTGACTACTTCCTGGGGATAACCTTGGACTCCATAGACCTAGTCTGGAAAAAATATCTTTGGTTGCCACCTCATGTACCCAGCTGCAACTTGTGAGCTGGCATGAGGTTAACAAGCCTGTTTCAGATGCTATGGTCCTAGGCCTTGGCAACCTGCTAACCAGAACTGAGCTAGCCTGCTGGGAGCAAGAGCTTGCTTAGGGAATCAGAGAAACTACAGGGATATGTTGCAGAGGCTTTTTCCTACTTGTAAGTTATTGAAGAGGAGTTGTCTTCTTAGAAAGTCTCAATAAGGTACCCCAGTGATACCATATATGCAGGCCTCCAGACCGTCTTGTGGGTTCACTGGTTGCCACATCTGTTTAGGAGGATAAGTGGTTTAAATCTCTGTATAGCTCTGTAGTTCAAGAACCATATATTAGTGGGAACATGGTAAAAGAAGTATTTGGCTGCAATTCAAAGATGCCTGTATATTTGGCTGCCCCTAGATTCATGAAGAGAAGCTCCTCTACTGGAACATGGCTGTTCGAGACTTCAGTATCCTCATCAACCTGATAAAGGTGAGTATGGAGAGGCTCCCTGTTCCATCTCACTGGCTAACTGCAGAAACTGCCAAGGGGCCTGACTTCCAAAATGGGCCCTCTCAGCTCCTCCCCACCCTTTGTTGGGCACCTGTTTCCCCATCTTGTCCCTGTGCCCTGCCCATCCTGGATAGCACCTTCCCTGCTTCCTGTGCAGTGTCTTTCCTTTCTCTGCCTTCCTTCTTCCAGTCTGTGCCATACTGTTTACTATTTAATGACTCCTTCCCCCTGTCATTCCCCCATGCTCTCAACACACCATGAATCTGAGCATATTCCCCGTGGTCTCCATCTTCCAACTTGGATGCCTTCTTTATCCCTCATGTACACTCTGCTCTCCCCCACTCCATGATTTTGCCCAGACTGTTCTCCCAGCTTAGAATGTTTTTCTTTCCTTTCTGCCTCTTTCTTGAGGCTTCCCATCAAGGTTTGGCATCTCTGCAATGCCATCTTCTTAACATTCCCTGTTGGAATCAATTCCTTGTTCCTCTATGCTCCCCTCTTCCTTTTCTTGAACTTCAGTTACAGTGATTACTTTATTCTTTGTGATTGATTTGTTGACATGTTGATGTGCCTCCTTCATTTTAGACGTCTGTACAACACTCAGCTGTGTTTTGCACAGTGGGGAAGAGGCTGGGGTGCTCAGAGGAGCAGATCTCAGCTCTGGTTTCTTGTCCTTCATCTTTCCAGGTGTTTGATAGTCGTCCTGTTCTGTTTGCATGTTTGAAGGTGAGCAATAGCCTGGGCCCTCTTTAGTGTTTATTCTTCCTTTGGGGCAGCTGAGTGGAATTGCTTAATACCTTGCCCACAAGCCAGTCTCCAGAATCTCTGCTGATAGGTAGTCTAGAAGAGACCACGGATATGTTTTCCTATATTAATTGGATAACCCAGAGAAGCCAGTTCTCCTATGAGTTTGAAAACTTAGAACTAGGATGATTGGCTTAAGGAGCAGTAGTCACTCCCCGCCATTCCTTCCCAGTCAACAGGAGGGAAGGAGGAGTGGGTGAGTCCTCTTTTTAAAGCCCTTGGGTGGCCTCATCGATCTGGGAGCTGGCCTTCTGGTATCCTCCAGGGGGATATCCTGGATTAGCCCTAGATTTGGTGATAAACACATTGGGTTAAGAGCTAAGGAAGGCAGCAGGGAGAATGCTTCTCCCCTTTCCCAGCGGTTCCTTCCAGTGGATGGTGCCCCATACTGTTGTCTCCTGGCTTCTTGTTCCTCTTTCTTCACAGCCCTCACTGGTGCCAGTGTGAGGGATGGTTGAGAGTGGGGAGTCCCTTTCCTGACGGGTGAATTGGGCATTTGGTTGTGTGCTTCCTCAGCTCTACCCTGTTTATTCCTTTTGAGAGTAAGTTGTCCTCTGGGAGCTGGGGCTCCCCTCAGTTCCTCTGTGCCCTCATTCTCAAGCTGAGCAATGCCCCGCACATTAACTGTGTGTGCGGCAGGTAAGGCTGCTTAACTCAGGACGCAACAGGCCTGTTTAGCCTTTGCATTAAGCTGTATTCTCTGGATTAACCTTTTGAACCCTTTCCGATTTATTTTTTACATATAAAAGAAAATAAACCCTCTGGTCTGGGAAATGCTGTGCTGTCTCAGGCAGGGGCATTTCCCACGAAAGACCTCAGTGAGAGGTCCTCACCAGCTTTTCTTCTCTTCCTCAGTATGGGCGTCTCTTTGTGGAAGCATTTCTGAAGCAGTGTATGCCGCTCCTAGACTTCAGTTTTAGAAAACACCGGGTAAGAACTGAGAGCAGAGAGCACAGGCATGCTCTGTGTAGTGGTTCAGAAAGTCTGTCCACAGTGTCTCCTAGGCAGCCATGGGGACAGCCCCCTCACCCCAGCTCTGGCCACAGACTGACGCAGGCGCCTCTGGTCACCAGCTCTCCCAGAGACACGTATAGGACTGATGATTCGCTAGTGGACCCACCTCCCGACTTCTGCTCCAGAGCTGAGGATGGTTGTTTCTTTAAGCCTGATTTTATTATGCTACTGCGGTCCCAGGACCTCACATATTAGTGTGTCATTTGTTTCTGTGTACTTCTCTGGGTCTGATATCAGGAATTACAAAAAAAGTAAAGAAAACTCATTTGTGTCATAAACTGCGCTGTAAGCCCGGAGTCCTAACCACTAGACCACCAGACAAGTCAGGAGATGATTTCTTGCATATATTTACCAACTTGAACTTTGCAGAACACTCTCATAATATTCGGCTGGTCCCGCATAGCTCAGAAAGAGAAAGGGGAAGGACAGCCAGTGAGTACTCCTCCTTTTGTTTGAGGGCCAAATCCATATAAACTTGAAAAATTATGAATCACTGTGTTGTACACCTGAAACTTGTAAAATTTTAAAATCAGCACTACCTCAGTTTGAAAAAGAGATGATTATCCATCTATGGCTGGAACCTGAGGCTTGATCCTCTGGTACTCTTGGTTGCAAGGATATCTTGCACGTAAAATGAAATGAGAATGTTTCATTTGGCATTTGTGCATGTTGTTGGTCGTAGAAAGATGTTCTGAGCTTACTGGAAGCCTTCCAGCTGAGCACGAGACTGCTTCATCACCTGTGTGGGCATTCCAAGGTAAGAGGGAAAGCAGGCCACAACTGTTGGTTTAGTCTGTGGTGCCGTCTTCCTTTTTTACCCTTCTTAAGTCTTTATTTCTGAGGCTATGTCTGTCCAACAGCAGTTTATCAGAGTGGTCAAAGCCTCAGTTGCTGGCTGAGATTGGGTAATCATCGCGAGGGAAATTCTGCATCTGAAATTTGACTCAAACTCCATAGCCCTGTTTCTTCTAGGGCCTCTTCTTTGGTGAGAGAATGTTGGTGGGTGTGTAACTACGTACCATACTCTGGGCAGGAGGAGTATTATGGAAGTGATGACTCTACTGGAGACGAGGAGTTCTAAAAGCAGTTGTTTTTAGAGCTTTTCTGGTGTATTATTTCCTAGTCAAGGAATACATCTGTCTCTTCTGAGAATATTTTAGCATTCAAGGACTTTTCCACTTAAAGTGTACAGTTGAGCCCTTGTCACTTTTTGTCTGAAGGGGCACAGAACTGTGGAATTGTGAAGTCATTGGCAAGCCTATGATTCTTCCACCCAGTGCCTGTCATTCATTTCCTCCCCTGCTTCTAAATTTTTAAGGTGCTGAACAGTGGAATTTTAAGGACTCCCTCCACTAAAAAGGGTTACTTTCTATTGATTAATGTCAGTATAGTATGTGTTCCAGAATATTTTAAGTAAATTCATTGATAATTGATCAATGAGAGATTATGATAAGGAACTGAGAGGTATTGGTGATATGTCTTCTAGGCTGCTTTAGCTTAAAGGGCAGCTACCATTCTCTTCAGAGTGCTCTCAGTTCAGTCGCTCAGTCGTGTCCGACTCTTTGCGACCCCATGGACTGCAGCACGCCAGGCTTCCCTGTCCATCACGAGCTCCCGGAGATTACTCAAACTCATGTCCATTGAGTCGGTGATGCCATCCAACTGTCTCATCCTCTGTCGTCCCCTTTTCCTCCTACCTTCAATCTTTTCCAGCATCAGGGTCTTTTCAAATGAGTCAGCTCTTCGCATGAGTTGGCCCAAGTATTGGAGTTTCAGCTTCAACATCAGTCCTTCTTCCAATGAATGTTCAGGGCTGATTTCCTTTAGGATGGACTGCTTGGATCTCCTTGCAATCCAAGGGACTCTCAAGAGTCTTCTCCAACACCACAGTTTAAAAGCATCAATTCTTCAATGCTCAGCTTTCTTACAGTCCAACTCTCACATTTATACATGACTACTGGAAAAACCATAGCCTTGACTAGATGAACCTTTGTTGGCAAAGTAATGTCTTTGCTTTTTAATATACTGTTTAGGTTGGTCATAACTTTCCTTCCAAAGAGTAAGCGTCTTTTAATTTCATGGCTGCAGCCACCATCTGCAGTGATTTTGGAGCCCCCAAATAAAGTCTGCCACTGTTTCCACTGTTTCTCCATCTATTTGCCTTGAAGTGATGGGATCAGATGCCATGCTGTTTGTTTTCTGAATGTTGATCCTTAAGGCAACTTTTTCACTCTCCTCTTTCACTTTCATCAAGAGGCTCTTTAGTTCTTCACTTTCTGCCATAAGGGTGGTGTCATATGGATATCTGAGGTTATTGATATGTCTCCCAGCAGTCTTGATTCCAGCTTGTGTTTCTTCCAGTCCAGCGTTTCTCATGATGTACTCTGCATAGAAGTTAAATAAGCAGGGTGACAATATACAGCCTTGACGTACTCCTTTTCCTATTTGAACCAGTCTGTTGTTCTATGTCCAGTTCTAACTGTTGCTTCCTGACCTGCATACAGGTTTCTCAAGAGGCAGGTCAGATGGTCTGGTATTCCTGTCTCTTTCAGAATTTTCCACAGTTTATTGTGATCCACACAGTCAGTCTTTGGCATAGTCAATGAAGCAGAAATAGATGCTTTTCTGGAACTCTCTTGCTTTTTCGATGATCCAGCGGATGTTGGCAATATGATCTCTGGTTCCTCTGCCTTTTCTAAAACCAGCTTGAACATCTGGAAGTTCACAGCTCACATACTGTTGAAGCCTGGCTTGGAGAATTTCCAGAGTACTCTATCAGACTACTATTTGGGGAATGTGTCTCTGGTCTATACCAGCAGGGCTTATGCTCTTGTTGAGTGTTCAGGGTGTTAGGAGTTCGAAAGTTTCTGTATAGGAAACGTGAAAGCACAATGATAAGTGCGGATGAATTGGTTGCATTTGTTTCCATTCAGATTCACCAGGACACAAAACTCACCAAACATGTGCCTTTGCTCAAAAAGACCCTGGAACTGTTAGTTTGCCGAGTGAAAGCCATGCTTATCCTCAACAATTGCAGAGAGGCTTTCTGGCTGGGCAATCTTAAAAATCGGGACTTGCAGGTAAGCCTGGGACCCTGCCAATGATAATCTTCTCTTCTATTCTTTGTGAGAGCATTGGAAAGTATCTAAGGAAGGTGACCTAAGCTCCACTCTCTCAATACTCAAAACTGCTTTTCTCTTAAGTGACTGTTTAGCTCTTAAGGTTACTTTGCTCTTGGGACCTGGTTGCAAGTTGCACCCCTCAGCAGCAGCAGCAGCAGAGGCACCAAAACATACCATTGATGTATTAATAAAAAAGGCCTCAGAGAAGCAGATCGGGAAGACCTTTTTCTACAACTATGGAGAAACTTTTTTTTGTTGTTTAGTTTTGTTTTTTTCACTCTAAAACCAGTCTGTTCTATTCCTGAAATTATTTTCTGTGTTGATTTTTTTTTCTGACTGATTTTAACAAGTAAGCATTTCTTAGTTCTTTCAATTGTCTGACTGACGGGCTGAAATCTTGAATTGTTTATACTATTTCTTTGGTGTAACACCATTTTTCAAATATAGCCCAAGCCCTTCTCATTCATGTTTATAATATCTGAGTCTCATAATTTATACATGAAAATAATAAATCCCCAGAGAGTTACTTCCTTTCTTTACATCAGTGTTATTAGGTAGATACTCTTGTTACTATGAGAATTGAAGCTCAGAGAGGTTAAGTAACTTGCCATTCAGCAATATGAGTGGAGAAAGGGTTTGAGTCCAAACAGTCTTCATCCAGATTTGGTATTCCTAAACCATTTTAGTATACTATCTTTCAGCCTCTAAATGGCCATTTGTGATTGGTGTGGATTTTTTTTTTTAGATTCAATTTTTTAAAGTTATTTATTTTTATTGTTGGGTGTGCTGTGTCTTCGTTGCTGCTTGAGGGCTTTCTCTCATTGCAGCAAACAGGGGCTACTCTAGTTGCTTTGTACAGGCTGCTCACCACAGTGGCTCCTTATTGTGGAGCTTGGGCTCCAGGGGTCTTGGGCTTCAGTAATTAATTGCTGCACGTGCTTGAGGCATATGGGATATCCCCAGACCAGGGACTGAACCAGTGTCCCATGCGTTGGCAGGCAGATTTTTAACCACTGGACCACAGGGAAGCCCTGTATATAGTTGATGTGTTGATGTTCACGTTCACATAGTTTAAGCTATTTGAGAAAGTTTAGAATCGTATTGAGCATTACCTGAAAGAGTCACCAATACAATCTAGCCTTGTAAAACTAGTATGATACTAGAATACAAAGATGCTCTTTTGTAAAACTACATATTGTGTGAGAGCCAGAAGTATCTCAGAAGCCTTGGGTTGATTATCACTTCTCTAGCTGCTGGATCACAGGTTGGTGTCTGTGTTTGATCATATTTGAATGACTTTCTTTGCCTTGCCTATAAACTTGAGCCTTTCTGCCCTTGAGACCCATGTGTGATCATTATAACTCACCATTTGTCTTGGCCCATTCACATTCAGGGTGAAGAGATTATATCCCAGAATTCCCAGGAGAGCACTGCAAATGAGAGTGAGGGTGAGACATCATTCCAGGTCTCTGAGAGCCAAGGAGCAGAGGTGCGTGCAGGACTTCTCCTGCCCAAGTTTATAATTACTTCCTTCTGTGGCCATCTCTATTCCCTCTAAAAAAGGCTTCTGCACTTAGGTGAATTCTGTGAGGGCCAGAAAACACACACACACACACAGACACACACACACAATGTTATAATCACTCTTGAGTATCTCAAGTTGTGCTGTATGTTATACAGTTGAAAATTCCCTTCCATTATAGCCTCTTATTTTCCCTGAATTCGTATCTGAAACCATTCTAGGGGGGAGATAGGAAGAGGTCAAAGTGTTTTGTGCGTGTTGAGAAGAATGAGTTAAACCATTTAAGCATGTTGTTTGAATATGCAAAATAGAGATGTAAAAGCCAAAGCACAGAACCGAAAGCTGCACAGCTGAGGACTGAAATCACAGTGGCAGTCCTTAAATCACAGTGGCAGTCCTTATGCTCTCCTGGGCTCCTCCTGGTGCTGTTTGGATTTTAAAGCAGAGAAAAATGTATTTATAAAAGTTCTTACAATCTGGGCAGGTTATAGATATCGAGAATCTCAGATTTAAGAACCCTGCTCTGGATACAATTTGTAATGCCATTTGAGGCTGCAAAAAGATCACTTAGTATGAAAAATTATTTTATTACATGGTTCTTTGTTTTATTTGTATCGACTACCTCTACCTTGTTCTCATAAAAAAGTTTGAGGCAGACAATATTCTATTACTTTGATGCTTTGTCCTAAGCAAACCTCTCAGATTAGATTTTGCAGATCAGAGAGAATCTTATGCTGGATTCCTATTGCATTTTGAATTTAACCAACATTTCATTCTATACTGAAAGCCGATTTTACTCCTCTGTCACATACCTGCTGTAGTGCTGGAGGGCTGTGGGCTTATTTAAAAATCACACATGGTTGGGTTGCTGAATGGCCTAAGTCAGTATCAGAATGGCTCCCTCTATCATCTTGGCTTCAAGGCCATGATACGAGAATGAGGCAGCCTCTGATTCTTTTCTCAAAAGAATGGTTTAAACCTATCATTGGTTTTAACAGTGAAACAGTGTAGTTGTACATGCTGTGGGAGCAGTGTTGCAAGTCATGGGGTTGCTCAGATGACCTCAAATAATTAATTATCCTTTGCCTCTTAGAGTGGCGAAGAAGATAAAGCAAGTGATGGAGAAAAGGAGCGAGAGAGTGATGAAGATGAGAGTGATGACGACTCTGATTAGGCTACAGAAAGGTGCTCCTTCCCTGTCTTTGCCAGCCACTCACCACAGTGTTCAGGGTTACAGATGCTGCCGGTCTGCCTTTCTGACTGCAAGCATCCTATTTTGTCCTTAAAGAGGGGGTTCTATTGAATCAAGTCAATTGTGGATTTCACGGATTGTCTACTAACATTAAAGAAGGTGGCATAATGTCTACTATGTTAAAGACGAACGTAACATTGCTTACCCATTTGGGTAAACACGGCAGAACAGTCATAATTCTAGGCTTTGGGAGCTAGTTTTGAATCTCTGGATTTATTCTACAATTTAAGCTTGTACCAGTTTTCAAATAAATTCTAAGTTCTGCCTCAGCTACCTTTTGGAATTTCCTTCATAGGTGAGACTGAATTGGAGTTTGTGCAGAGAAATAATGGAGAATTAAAATCATATGTTCCCTATTTAAAGGACTGTCTTATTTGAGATGAAAACACATTTGTGATCTTTTTGGAGGAGTGACAGATTTCTTTTAGTGCTCAAAGAAAGTCACGTTTGGCTGCATTTTAAATTTTTTGGTGGTTATGTAGACATATAAGACAAAGGTGAAAAGGGCAGCATCCAACTCATGTTAACTTTGCATAAATAATTATTTCCACATTATTCTGAGTTATATGTATAATCTAGTTACAAGAAAACTACAAAATTACTTGTAGTTGATTAAAAATAGAACATTAAGCATACACTTCAGCTAAAATGGGGAACTCTTCATGTCTTCTGCTCTTATTTCAGTGCCAGACTGTTAATATTTAATAGCTGTTAATATTTCTACCTACTTTCATACTCTCCAGTAATGTTAGGGTGTGGCTGGTTAGGCTTTTATATTGTTTTTTGGTGGGGAGGTTATTCAATCATTGACCTACATACACATTTTTGACCCCTTCATCTTCATGTATGTAGGAATCCATAATTTCCGTCCTTGACATTCTTTGTGTCTCCACCTCATTGTGGTTTTAGTGTTGAAATGAGTTCACAGTAGGCTCATTGGTATATATGGTTTAATGGTTCTTTATCACATGTACATGTCAGTGCTAGTTTGACTCTCTTTCAAATGGTTGTTCAGCTTTACAGTGGAAATGTTCTCCTCCCTTGCTCGGTCACTGGCCCATTTTTGGAGGGAAAGGGAGGAGAGGAGCTCCTGAATTGTCACTGCCTGACTGAAAAGCAAAATAGCTGGGGCAAGCACAGTTTCCTTTGCAGGGACAGCTCTGCGTAAGCTTCAGGCACATAGCGAAAGACATGGTGTTAGGAACAGGGATCAGATGGGACCCTTTACTTGGAATGTTGCAAGGCAAAGGTGCACTTCTTGTATGTCGCATACAGCAAGAGGATGGAACGTAACATCTGTTTGCACATGGTCACTGTCATCTGAATCTGAGGTTCCTTAAGTCCAGTGGGCCACTGGTGCTCCCGGCTAATGATTTTGCAGAAGGCTGACTTGTCTGAAACTCTGAAGGTCCCAGTCCACTTTGGTGGCTGAGCCGTGATGACCCTGCCAAAGACAGAATCCACTCCACTGAGGCGGACAGGCTGAGGCTTCCTGACCAGCCCTTTCTTGTTGTTCATGGTTCGGAGCTCTGACGTGTGACAGGGCAACTTGGGACTCACCCCAGGCTCCAGGAATGGGCTGTCTAGGACTAGAGTGACCTCTTGAAAGCACAGCTGCACTTCAAGGTCAGAAGGGGTATGTGGAAAGCAGGGGGAAGCCCTAAAGGGGTGCTTGGAGGAAGGGGTAGGTGTTGTATGCCGCAGCCATTGGAAGCTCTCATCCAGTGGGGTCCATGGTGACCAGAGCTGGTATCCTGCCATTGACAGTCCTAGAGGAGAGGAATCAGAACATGGAATTTCCCTAGCATGCTGTTAGGGAAAGGCTAACAGGGTAGGGCTGTTCAAATTCACATCTCTGTCTCAGTATTAACTTTACCTTACTCTTTAGTTCTCATGAACAGATTCCAGTACTTGTTAGGATACAAGTAATTCTATAAAGGGCAGTAGAGGATAGTGACAAGTATTGAATCTGGTAACTGCTGTGTGTACTTTATTAAACCTAATCACAAGCCTCTGAAGGTAGGTTTTTACCCATGGTACAGATGAGGAAATGGGTTTGTCCAAAAGAGTAGCCCTGCTTGGTATTAGGATCTGTGCTGTGTTGATAACTGCTAAAGACAGAATCTGTGCCTCTCAGGTGGCAGAGGCTGCTGGCACTCCACGGTGAGACATTATTTGTGGATGGGTGCTCAGAAAGGCCTAGCTCACCAGATATTTGTGACTCAATCACATGTACTTATACCGTTGGTTCTCAAAGTATGATTCTGGGACTGGTGCCTTAAGCATCCTGTGGAAACATGGAAGAAATGTAGATTCTTGGGTCCCCTGCATTCTGCACTTAAATAAAGCCTCCAAGGGAGTCTGATGCGCCTTACAGTTTGAGAACTTACACTTTTTCTTTAAGGAACTTCAGCTTTTACTATTCTTAGTTATGGACAGTCAGAAGATCAGAACCTCTTTTGACACAACTGACCAGCCTTCTCAGAGCCCTGAGGTACTTATACACCACCTCAGAGGAATTACACCAGGCAGGAGGGGAAAAAGTTCCCAGGACTGGTCCTTTAGTTTTTAAAGATTTTTCTGGTTCTCCTATGTGTTTTTTGGGCTTCCCTGGTAACTCAGCTGGTAAAGAATCAGCCTGTAATGCAGGAGACCCTGGTTCAATTCTTGGGTCGGGAAGATCCGCTGGAGAAGGAATAGGCTACCTATTCCAGTATTCTTGGGCTTCCCTGGTGGCTCAGCTGGTAAATGATCCATCTGCAATGCAGGATACCTGGGTTCGAAGCCTGGGTTGGGAAGATCCACTGGAGAGAGGAATGGCTACCCACTCCAGTGTTCTGGCCAGGAGAATTCCATGGACTATACAGAATTATAGAGTCGCAAAGAGTCAGACATGACTAAGCGACTTTCACTTCACTGGGTATGTTTTTGTCTTTGTTTTTTTTCTTATCTGTGAAAGACCCACTGGTTGAGATTTTTTCCTTTCTTCTTTGAAGATAAAGGAAAAGGCGTGGAGGATATGTTGCTAACTCAAAATTTACCCAAATAGAATTCAGACTTTCCATCTTTCTACTTTTTTTTTTTCATCTTTCTACTTTAAAATTGTCAGTATATAAAGGATTCCACTGAATTCAAGAGCGACGTACCATTTATTCAGCACCTACCTACTATGATAAGGGGCACGGCAGACCCTTTCCTTTCTAGTCAAGTGTATTTCTCTGTATCTTCACTATTCTTCCACAAAGGTAGCAGCAAATGGGATCCCATCCCACCCAGTAATGGCCCAGGAGAACTTTGACACCCTCACCATAGTTTGTGAGACAGTGAAGTTTTGTTTTGAAAAGAGAATTGTTGGTGACATTTGAAACAGAAGACCTGCCCCTGACAGTGGTTAGTAGAAAGATTTGATTTCCTCCAGCTGGGAATGTTTCTCCTGAGGTATGCAAGCTTTTGTGCATACTGTGTTCAAATATCTGGACTGCCTTAGGGTGAGAAAGTGACAACCAAGGGATAGTTATCTGTTCGAAACAGCCTGTGAAAGGCTTCTGGTACTTGATATTCTGACCCTAAGAGCACACATCCAGGATCAGGGCTGCTCTGGTACCCCATCAAGGCAAGGTGGGGGTGGAGAGTGTTAACTCTGAATATATGATACGGAAAAAAAAAAATCCAGGAGCCCTTCTTCCTTGTCTCTTGGGAGGAAATAGGGCCAGAGGGAAAAGACATTATCAAATGTCCAGCCGAAATACTCAGCAGAACCAACATGGGGTGAAAGAGGGAGTCTGACCCCAGGTCCCTTACACCACTTTTACATAAGGATCAAATAAAGCTAGTTCACCACTCACTCCTACCAGCCACGAGTCTCCATCATCCACTTAAGGAGGATTTGAACCTAGTCTGTTCAAGCTGCTCTTAAGAGCTCCCAGGTAGGGAACACCTGCTTCTAGCCCCAAAGATTTTCCCTTCATACCCTTCCTCCCATGTCAAGAAACTTGGTCCCTTCATTTCCGCACCTGGGAACGGGGAAGACAGCGTCAAAGTGCAGCTGAGGTCCTTATGAACTGGGATCCCAAGGGGCTGGAGCTGCCCTGAGAGGAGCAGGCTCCCCCTCCCAGTCAAAAGAGGGGCTTGTCCCCCGGGGATCCCTACCCCGGGGCAGAGGCCAGATGGATCTGGCCGAGGTGGAGGTGGTGGTGGGAGCCCGGGCCCGGTCCCACCATCCGGGCCGTGGTCTCACCTGCTGAACTCCGCGGGCCTCACGCTCCAGAGTGGCGGCGGCTGTTCCCTGGCCGCATCTTTTCTCCACCGGGTGCTTGGCAACAACCTTTGTGACCCAGAACCGTGGCGGCGGGGTGACGGTGGGGGGGCGGGGGGGGGCGGGGAGCTGGGAGAGCCCGAACCGCGGAAGGGGCGCGGTGAGGGGGGTATCGAAGCGCCTCGCTCGGAGTTCCCATCTCACTGGAACACCTGGTCCGGGATTCAGCCTTCAGGAGTGCGGAACCGAATTCTGTTCCCCTCCACCTCTTCCCCACCTCGCCACAGCGATGTGCCTTTGATCTATCTGGTCAGAGAGGACTACGGAGCCCATTTCAAAGACTGGCCAGGAACCTGCCTGCATAAATGTCAGGGGAGGGGGGAGCTGTGGTTAGTATTAAAAGGTTAGCGCTACCCTTTAAACGCTGCTCTGAGTTACCCCGAGTTCTGAAGGCTTTTGTGGCTGCATTGACTAATCCCAGTGCAAGGACCCAGACAGGTGCCCCCCTGTCAAGATGGAGAAAAATACATCTCTCCTTGACTTCCCAACCAAAAACTTTGCTTTCTGTTAAACTTCAAAAAGGAAGATTCTCCTCAGTTCAGTTCAGTTGCTCAGTCGTGTCCGACTCTTTGCGACCCCATGAATCGCAGCACGCCAGGCCTCCCTGTCCATCACCATCTCCCGGAGTTCACTCAGACTCACATCCATCGAGTCCGTGATGCCATCCAGCCATCTCATCCTCTGTCATCCCCTTCTCCTCCTGCCCCCCATCCCTCCCAGCATCAGAGTCTTTTCCAGTGAGTCAGCTCTAAACTGACACTTTCATCTTAGTAAGAGAGTGATTTGGCTACTTTTTAACTTCATTGCAAACAATTACTCTTTAAGGCTGGGGGAAGGGAGGTCTACCCAGTTGACTCCTATATCCACAGTGCCTGACTATCAGTGCCTGGCAGGGGGCAGTATTTGTAGGAAGAATTAACTAATGGCCCACCTGCCTTCCCTTATCCAGAAACCACCCATGCACTTTGTGAACCCACGAACACAGCGCAAACAGCTGTCGGGTTTGTGTGACCCTAGGTGAAGCTGAAGGGGAGAGACTGGGCATCTTCGGGATGGGGTCAGGCTGAGATCCTGGTTTGGAAGACCAAATAGTCTTGAGGGACTTGTCAAAGATTGTCAGATGCCCACTATGTGTATGTGTGTCCCTGTGGAAGGAGAGAGAAGTGGAGAGAATTGGAGAAGGTTGGTGGCAGAGAGGGGAAAGGGACAGAGAATGATGAATCTTGGAAGAGACAAAATATTTTAACTACCACTTTTTACCCCAGTAAGTTTATTTTCCTCTTGAATAATTTTGCATAGTTGCAATTTTTTTTTAAAAAGTGTATTTTGTTTTCCGTTTCAATTTATCATCTGTTATGCTACCATAGTATTTTTCCTGATTAGCATTTAAATGACTGCATAATACTGCTCTGAGTGGCTATACCAATGTTTAGCCATTCCCCAACTGTTGAGATTTTTAAAAAACAGATTATCTCAAAGAACACCTCTGCGCTGAAAGTGTTTTTTCAATAATTTTGTTAAATATTTCAAAAACTTTGAAAATGTGTACAGCTCTTGCTTTCAATTTACAGATTTCCTTCTGAAGAGACTGTCAGTTAACACTGTGATCAGCTAATTTCGACGTTTACCGATTTCCCCTCAGCCTCTTCATAACTGAAAAAAAAAACATTTTGTTCATTTGATAATTGCGAAGTGGTACATCATGTTCTGTTGTTTAAAGGCATTTTAAAAATGATTTGTATTTAATGTGGTTTAATTGGCTATGCCCAGCTTGGTTTGGATATAGCTCGCAAGCTTACTTTGGAGCACTTGAGAGAAGGGGTGAATGCGGCCACATGCGCCCCCACCCCCCGCAACGACCATAACTGCCAGAGACGGAGGTGGGTAATTGAGGGGATCTTTGCGTCTGCGCACCGTATTTTCCTTGTCGGCTTGGGGCGGGTCTGTTCAGGGGCGTGGGAGCAAAGCGAAGACGCCACCGAGGACTTGACAATGCGCAGGCGCGCCACAAGGCCCTTGGATTCGTGGGTACCCAAGCAAGGGTGGGGAGAGCGGCGCAGGCGCCCTGGCGGCCTGGAGGGTCGAGGCGCCTGCGCAGTCGCGCCTCCTCAGGCAGCAGCCATGGCGGGACAAGAGGATCCGGTGCAGCGGGAGATTCACCAGGACTGGGCGAACCGGGAGTACATTGAGGTCATCACCAGCAGCATCAAGAAAATCGCAGACTTTCTCAACTCATTCGGTCAGCGGGCGAGCAGGGGGAGGCTGGGAAGAGGGAAGCCCGCTGAGGGCGCTGAGAAGCTTTGAAGGGGAGTCTTGAGTGCCCTAGGCTCCTGCTGATGTTCGCTTCCTCCTTCAGGCCGCACCTTCTCCCTCTCGCCCTGACCCCGGGCTCCACTGGACAGTCCCTGAGGGGTCATCCTGCCCGAGACTGAGCTCATCGGCAGCTTTGCCTTTACCCCGGATCCATTATCGAGTCTTTCTTTCCTTTTCCCGGACACGTCCTGGCAACCCGTCCTTCGTCTGCGCCTTTTCTTCTCTTCAGTCGCCTCCCTTCCTCCTCTGTGCTTCGTTTCCAGTTCCCACTTGGCTCTCAGAACGCAACATGATCTTGTCACTGCCCTGTAAAGACTCTAGAGGTTTCCCATCTCCTTTCGGGTCGAGCCTTCTAGTCGCCCCTCCGGCCCCTCCTGTCAGTCCCTTCTTGTCCTGTGCTGAGCGGGAGCAGATGAGGGCAAAGTAAGGTCCACATCTTGTC
This sequence comes from Capricornis sumatraensis, assembly GCF_032405125.1. Taxonomy (NCBI): domain Eukaryota; kingdom Metazoa; phylum Chordata; class Mammalia; order Artiodactyla; family Bovidae; genus Capricornis; species Capricornis sumatraensis. The sequence goes on along the minus strand of NC_091078.1, from coordinate 62,326,743 downwards.
ACGCTATGGACATCTCTGTGTTGCTAGTATGAAACCAACAGTGGGTGTTCTGCTTCTAGCAAAATCTTTCCTAGGCATTAGCCTACTCGTGACAGTCTCAAATTCTTTCCGCTTTGTCCCACATCCTTCTGGACAGCAAGACCGTAGCAGAGACCCCTACCTCCTGTTCTCCAAGTGTTTCTTTGACAGAACTGAGCACTCGGTAGACTTTCTATGTCATCATAAGGAGTGGGAATGACATTTTTCCAGCTGGTGTGCTTCTGGTCCATTCTCTCAGCAGTGTTAAATGGTTAAGATTAAGGAGGGGTCAGTGATGTATAAGAAAAGATTTCAAAAGGAATTGTTTTCTAGCTGGAGAACTTGACACATCCTAAGGAGTCTAAGGACAGAGCAAAAGTTTGATCAGAAGGCATCCGCAAGGGAAACTGTCTTGAGTACAAGGCTGTCTCAGGCTCGGTGGGGGAAAAAGCATCATTTTCCTGCCTTTAAAGAATTTCTGTCTTGAAGATGAAATAATGACAGCTTCAGAACAAAGCAGAATATTGTTTATGTTTTAATATATTTACATACAAGATGCCTTGGTGTGGTGGATTTCCTCACTCAGGGAGTGGGAGTGATATCAGTATTAATGAGAGACAAGAATAGGATAAAGTTTGTATCAGTGACACAGATTCACACGTATAACTTAACTGTAGTGGTTGTAATAGGAAATGATAGTCAAGAAATCATAGAGCCCATGTAGCCTGAAATTATTTTTTAAAGTTCCATGCAGACTCTTCCAGTGTTAGTTCTCCTGATTGTCTCTTGTGGTTCCCTAGAGAGCTGAACTGTTACGGGGGTTCTTTAAGGCACTTTATACTCATAATTTTTCCTTAGAGGAAGGACCAGATAAAACAAAATATTCCATGCACAGGGAGGGATAGAGTGATGACATAATGGCATCTTTGAAACTTTGGCTTAGACTGGAGAGGCAGTGGACGTGGTTGGACAAATAACTGACAAAGAATTTTTACTTTTTAAAAGATATTTATTTATTTGGCTGTGCTGTTCGACCTTTGTTGAGGCAACTGGGATCTTTAGTTGTGGCATGTGGGGTCTAGTTCCCTGACCAGGGATTGAACCTGGGCTCCTTGCATTGGGAGTACAGAGTCTTAGCCGTCGGACCACCAGGGAAGTCCTGAGAGCCTTTACTTTTAAAACCAGAAGTAAAAGACTTCGTTTATATGGTAGGAGTTAATATCTGATCCGTAGACACAGAATATCCTAACAGAGTATTAAGAATATCAATTCAGTAAATCAAGCATCTAAAGTAAGTTAAACTGGGGCTGTTTTTCATAATTAAAAGTGACCTAGTGTCTCAGTTCCCCCAGTTTGTATGTAGATAACGTAATAACTTTGTTTCTGAGCATTTAATCATATTAATCCACCCGCAATGCAGGAGACCCCGGTTTGATTCCTGGGTTGGGAAGATTCCCCTGGAGAATGGATAGGCTGCCCACTCCAGTATTTTTGGGCTTTGCTGGTGGCTCAGTTGGTAAAGAATGCACCTGCAATGTGGGAGACCCCAGTTCGATTCCTGGGTTGGGAAGAGCCTCTGGAGAAGGGAATGGCTACACCCACTCCAGTATTCTTGCCTGGAGAATTCCATGGACAGAGGAGCCTGGCAAGCTACATACAGTCTATGGGGTTGCAAACAGTTGGACACGAATGAGCGACTTTCACTTTCAATCATATTAATAAACATATAATAAACATGCATTCATCTCTGACATAAAATTTTTGGCATGTTACTGTAGTTTTAGTTGGTGAGTCTTGGAATTAACCAAAAATTGAAGCATTTGAGCTTAGAGTTTGTGGAGGAGAATGTCTATTTTCTTGCTATATAAGCAAGGAAATACATGCTGCTGTGAGATTTTATCAAATACATGTGAGTTACATTTTATCAGACAGAAAACAAAGACTTTTCTCTCTCTCTCTTTTTTTAGTTTCCAGCAAGTCCTAGACTAAGGAAAATAGACACACAGGATTCCAATCTTTCAGGAGCTGGAAGAAATGGCTTCCCTGGGCTTTGGCCATTGTTTTCCTTTAAGGTGGGGGTAATGGCCTAACATTAGTAATTACTAGGTGATTTTTGAAGATATTAGAAAGTGGATTTAGCCCTTTTAAAGAAAAGAGAAGTTAATTACAAGTAGGAATAATTAGGAAGCACAATTAAAGGTTAAAGCAATTTGACTTGGCAGTTAGATATACCTGAGGCAAGGTCCCAGAGATTGACGATATCACAATATAAGAGTTTAGACAAAGACCAACAGGCTGAGAAACTGGATAAATCATAAAGAGAGGTGAGTACATTGTCTTGGCATTGGATGACTCAGGATGGATGAGTGTGGGATGTATTTTCCCATTCTAAGCCATTTGCACGACTCCTCCATTCTGATGTGTGCCCGGGGGGCTTGTATCATGTGAGTAATGTGATCTGGTGGCACAGAGGTGTAGCAGGTGTTTCCTTTAAGGGGGCAGCTATAGCTCTTTGAAAATGGCAGCAAACCTACAATTCTCACCCTGACCATAGTAGGCTGTGTAGGCCATGTGCTTTGGAGAGGGAATTGTTTTTCCAGGATGCCTAATGACTGAACAGCTCTACCCTGTGATTCTGGCTGGTGAGAGTAGGGTTTTGATCCATTTGTGGTTTTCTCTTTGAGCATGGGAGGACCACTGGGACCTGAGGACACACGCATCATGATGTACACAAGCATCCTAACACTAGGCCTATTCTGCACTTTGAATGGTGAAGTTTCTAAAAATAGATTGCTACAGATGATAGCTTTTTATTTTTATACCTTTTTTTCCTGACTCTGAAGCTAATACATGCAGAGACATGTAACCAAAAAAATAGAGTGTGCAGCTATTTTTAAATCTTGATTTTCTTAATAGTTAGCCAACAAATATTACTTGCCTGTTGTGACTCCAGTGTCAGATGCTGTGAGAAAGGAATAAATAAGAATAAATGGACAGAGCCGCGTTTAAGAGGTTTCAAATTTTGTTGGAGAAATAAAATCTTCCCTTGTGGCTCAGTCCATAAAGAGTCTGCCTGCAATGCAGGAGACCTGGGTTCGAGCCCTGGGCTGGGGAGATCCCCTGGAGAAGGAAATGGCAACCCATTCCAGTATTCTTGCCTGGAGAATCCACTGGACAGAGGAGCTTGGTAGGCTACAGTCAGTAGGGTTGCAAAGAATCAGACACGACTGAGCGACTAACACTTTCACTTTGGAGAAATAAGATCTTATGAGAAAGACAGTGTTGATTTTTATAGGCTGAAGTTATGTGCAGTAAGAGTTTAAAGAAGTTGTTTGATAACTGGCATTTGTTAGCGGTGGTCATGTATGCACACCATTAAACATCCTGATGAGGACATATGGCATTTTCAGTTACAGTCTGATGATAATGTACATATAAATGCATTGTGGTTTCAAATTTGTCCAGCTGCCAGGTGCTTTCCCAGTATTTTGTTTGAACCAGTATGTATTTAATGGAATCTGAAATACGACTGAAGTTTCTAGAGTTCAACATGTTACATTTTCAGCAGTGCTTATCTGTGCAGGCCAGTAACACAGTGTTGCTCTTGGATTCTGACTCATCACCAGATTGACAGAGCTGGAACAGAACAGCCACCCAGGAAGGAACCCTCCCTCTCACCACCCTACCCCTTCATTTTGGCCATGACTTTTTTTATGGGAAATGACAGATTGTCAGTGATAACATGCATGCTCATTCTGAATAGCCTTTGAGCTTCTAGAAACCAGGCTGAAAAGAGATTAGGTCCTGTTGGGCCTGGGAATTAGAAGCAGCAGCACTTGCAGATTAAACACACACACACACACACAACCCACACCCCTGCCAAGAACATGTATTTGTATGGCTGAGTCCCTTCACTGTTCACAAGAAACTATCACAACATCGTTAATTGGCTTACCCCAATACAGACTGGTTTTGGTGTTTAAAAAAAACAAACCCAATATTTAAAGGAAGAAAGAACAGTGTCCAGGATAGGCAAATCCTTACAGAAGAGGGAGGATTATGTCCACTTGGCAAAGACCTCTCAGAGGTCCACTTTGAACTGACTTGAAGAAGAATGCTGAGACAGGCAGGATGAGTTAAGATTTGGACTTGATGAAATGAAAGTCGAGGCAAGAATCAGGGTGTGGGAGATTTCTTAAATTAGGTGCTGAACTACTTTTGCATAACATCTAGGGAAGAGTTGAAAAGGAGGATTGTGAGCTAAGTGTTAAATCACTAGGTGGGAGACTGTCTTGGAGAACAGATATTTAGAACTTCAGGAGTCAGGATTATTGAGTGATGACTGAACATCAGTGTTGGAGGAGGGTGGGAATAATTAGCGTGCCTGGAATGTTGAGAACAGTTGGAGGAAGAGTGGTCAAGTGATTTCTGTTAGAGAAGTTTTGTAGGGGGAAAGGTATCTTAGGGCAAGTCTAGGTTTCCTTTTGGGCGAGGTAGTAAAAGAGACTGGAAAAGTTAGAGGAAGAAAAGGAACTGTTTGCAGATGGAAGGCAAGCCCCACAGGGTTTTTGATACTCTCCAGGTTTTCTCTTGTTCCAAAAGGCCTGTGCAGGGACTGTTGGGTCATCAAGTGCCCCAAGAGCAGCAGCGTGGCAAGGCCTCCACGAGCTCAGCAACACCACACCTTCTCTCCTTCTAGGGTCTGCTGCTTCCTTGGCCTCTGCTTTTCTTCCCTATTAAGATTATTTTCTTCCTCTTGTCATTTCCCCTCTCTTGGAAACTCTCGGTTTGCCCATTAATCATCAAGTGGCCATCTGCACAGCCTTGGTGTATCAGTTTTTTGTTTTCTATGGCTGCCATAACAGATTACCACAAAGGTAGTGGCGTAAACCACGTACGTTTATCATCTCAAGTCATGTGCATCTGAAGTCCAGCAGTGGTTTGCTGAGCTGAAATCAGTGTCAGCAGATTGCAGAGCCTCAGAGCCTTCAGCTGCCTTCAGCAGCCCAGAGCCTCCCTCCTCAGCTGGAGGCTCTAGGAGAGGAGCTGATTCCTTGCCCATAGCTTGTGGGCAGAACTCATTGTCTTGCAACTGTAAGAATAAGATCCGTATTTCCTTGCTGGTAGTCAACTAAGGACCACGCCCAGCTTCTAAAGGTCACTTGCATCCCTTGGGTCATGGTCTCCTCCTTCCATCTTCAGAGCCTTCAATGACAGGTTGAGTCCCACTCATGTCCCTTGTCCTTCCTCTGCCTTTCTCGTGCCTTTCATGTCTATGTTTATGGACTTGTGATTACATGGGGTCCATCTGGGTAATCCAGAATCTCAAGGTCCTTCACCTCAGCCACATTTGCAAAGTCCCTTTGCCTGTGAGATACGTATTTGTGGGTTCTGGGGATTAAAGTCTGGACATCTTGGCGGGGGGCAGTATTCTCTGCCTGTCACATTTGGTAGGAGGTTAAGCAGATCCTCCCTAAGCAGCTGTGTTCCTAAGATACTTCTCACCTTATCCTCCCACTGCCTTGCTTTGCCCACTCGCTCCCATTTGTGCCTTGCATGATACAGCATTCCTCCTCTTCATCTCAGGGGGCTGGCATGTGTCTGTATCTGGAATGGCATTAATCCTGAACGTCTGTCTTCTTTTACCAGATATGTCTTGTCGCTCAAGACTCGCAACACTAAACGAGAAATTGACAGCTCTTGAACGGAGAATAGAGTACATAGAAGCCAGGGTGAGTATGCCGGGCACTGGGCGTCCTCATGAGGCAGGCGTGGCTCTGTGAGAGAGAATGCACATTCTCACTTGTTGCTGCAAAAACTTGGAAGCAGAAACAGGCTTAAAGAAGTTAAGTACCTTGCTTGAACTTAAACCTGCTTTCTGGGACTCCGAAGCTGTCTCCTTTTTCTACCACTCCCCAACTACCTAAGATATAAACATTTAATAAAATTTTAGACCCTGTTAATGCTTTTGAATTTGTCTAATTGTCAGTTTTCCTTTGACAGGTGACAAAAGGTGAAACCCTCACCTAGGACTGTGCCATGCTGCTGCTGGGAAGTGTGCTCTTACAGCAGGCAGCCTCTCGTGGGAAAGGCCCCAGCAGCCTTCAACTCCTTCCTCTCTCCTTAAAGAACAACAGGGCTTATTCTTGTTTTTCTTTTTTTCAAAAGTGTGGCCTTTGGGCTCTGCTATGCACACCCAGAAGTGTGATGTGGCGTGTGGGGAGGAGTCCGGGGACCTCTTGGAAACATTGTTAGGCATTTTACCTCTTCAGGAACGTTCTGTAGAAGTACATGTCAACACTTTTGAGGCACTGAGAGCCAAAAGCCTGGGACTCTGTCAAGGTCCTCCCCACTTCTCTCTCTCTCTCTCTCTCTCTCTCTCTCTCTCTCTCTCTCTCTCAGTCTTTCCTTATAGCTCTCATTGCCTGTGCATTGTTTCTATAAACAGTCCTTGTCTTCTTCCCACCTTTGGCTGGGGATGGGAAGCAGTCCTGGCTGAGATGCCCTGGTGAGGTGGCTGCCAGAGAATGTTGTTGCTAACCCACCAGTTTCTTGTCCTTTTGGGGAGGTCAAGGCCAGGCCCCCACTTGGCTTGAAAAGGGACATTTTCAGAGTTTTCTGTCTGTCACTTGGGGTTTCTTTACCTCTCATATTTCCCTAATAAACTCCTCAACTTTATCTGTCTGCTGTGATTGTGGTGGGGAGAGGAGCTAGAGACGGGGTGCACCTCTTCCACAGAAATCTGATGTGTGGGATTCTTAATCTAACAAAACTTTCAGATGTAGCCGTTTGATCAAAGCCTAGGTGGCTTGCAAGCTGGAGCCCCCATATTTGGACTTTGAGCTCATTCATCCTGGGAATTCTTTGGTCATTCAGCAGACATTTACCAAGTACTTACTATGTAGGGACTTTATGCTCCAATAAAATATACAGTGTTGAATCAGGTGTGATGCTTACCGTGTATTGAAATAACAGCATCTACACAGTTTAACTATAATCCATGGCAGACTATGAGTTTTATTAGGTACAAGCAAAATGTCTACTTTTAGAAAGGAAGTCATTTAAACAGTCTAAACTTTTCATTCTAGCATCAAAGCCTACTGTAAACTTGTGCCAACCCACTAGGCTTAACCCCCTTTAGGAATTTTCCTTTTAGTCACATAGAAGTTATTTCCCTATTCAGATCTTATTTGCCACTGAAGGTCTAGCTTAAGGCAAACCTCCTCCATAAGGTTTTCCTGTCTCCCTTTTCACTGAGTGCTGCACTGTTGCTTTTTCGCAGTCCCTCCCAGCCTGCCAGGCTAACACCACTTCAGCCCTGAGTTTGATCTTTGACTTAGCGTCTGCATCTTACAGTATATATGAGCACCTTAGTCTTGTATTGTCCAGCTGGGTACTTTGCAGAAGGCAGGCAGTCAGTAAATAGCAGTTGAAAGCTGCAAGCACACATCTGTGCTTAGATCCTTGTTTAGACCTTTGGAAGACCATCTGAAGTAGGACCTTCTTTTAAAAAGGTGATGCTACAATGGAGGCAAGACTGTTGTCCTTTACTTTGGTAGCAGCTGTTTTTGAACATTATTGAGCTCATCTGATATGCTTTTAACAATTGCTTGAGATTGTTATTCCTAATATCTTCCCTGTCCTTTCTGGGATAAAAAAGTTACTATTCCTAAAGTTCAGGTTTTAGATTATCTGGTGCTCTGCAGTCAGTTTAACAGATACTTATTTAATTCCTACTATATTCAGTGACTATAATGAGATAGTAATAGAGGCAAAAATGATGGTAATCTTCCTTAGATGACATGTGAAAATGATAATTTTTTATGGTGCTATAGACATTCTTTAATGATATTAAAGTAATATTTCTAAAATAGTGCCCTAAATAATATGATGTTGCTAATGGTAAGCTACTGGTTGTAGGGAAAACAACTGGTATGGGAACCAGTGAGCCCAGCCTCCTCTAGTAGAGGTAACTGCTCCATCTTACCTGATCCTTTGAGGTGTCAGAGTGCTTTCCTGTGTAATCACACCCTTTATATATTGAGCCTCAGCTCACCCAGGGATATATAATTAGCATTATCTATAATTTATTGAGTACTACCATGTGTTAGATGTGCTAAGTGCTATGTGTACTTTGTCTTTAATCCTCAAGCCCTAACAAGTAGGCTTTCTTCATGAAAATTTTTTTTTAAGATTTTTTTTTTAATGTGGACCATTTTTTAAGTCTCTATTGAATATGTTAAAATACTGCTTCTATTTTATGTTTTGGTTTTTTGGCTGTAAGGCTTGTGGGATCTAAGCTTCCCTGCCTGGGATCAAACCTGCAACCCCTGCACTAGAAGGCAAAGTCTTAACCCCTGGACTACCAGGGGGGTCCCTCCATGCACTTCTTTAGAGAGGCTAAAACTTGTGCCAAGTCATACAGAGTAAGTAAAGGTGCTAGAATATGGACCTAGACGTATCTGTCTCAGATTCTACTTGTGAATGTGGTAAATCTAAAACCAGATCTAAAACTTACTTTCTCGTTCCTAGTTCATTTCTGTTAAATAATTTTTAAGCTGCTACGCACCCATGTTAGTTTTACCTGCCTTTTCACTGTCCTTCCTTTGGTAAAGAAGACTTCATGGGTTTTCCTGGCTCTGTCTAGCAAATGCTGCTCACATTGATGTCTATATTGTTTCAGTTCTTCCAGCTTCCTTTCTCTGAAGGCTTGTGTCTTGTCTTTTCCGGAAGTCTTGCCTAAGGAATTTTATCAACTCTGACACTTTCCCTAGCTATCTGTGGGTTTCCTTCTGAAAGACCGTATTTGGTCAGGCTCCAGAAATTGGGATATTATTCTCAGGTTATACACATCTTTGCACATAGGTCATTTCAGCCCATAAATAGTGTTACCCTAAACCACCATTTATTTTGTCCCCAATGTGTCCCTTCAACTTAACATAGAGTTCTGATACATTTTACTCTCACTGATGATGATAAAGTTATGGTTTGCATTTTAACACTTAAGTCACTCAGGTCTTTAAACATAAAATGTTTTATCCTTTTATAACAAAATTAAGATGTTGATAGGCTAGCTGCTTTGATTTGACAGGAGTTCAGAGAGGTTAAATGTTAATATTGTACCCAGCTTTTCTGAATCAAGATTGTTCTCAGTCATCTCATCATCATGAACAAAATTGTTCTGGATAAAAGAACTATCAAAACTCAACAGCTAAGAAAACAAGCTAATAAGGAAATGGACAAAAGATTTGAACTGATAACTTCAAAGACAAAAGGATGACAAGGTCATGAAAGATCTTCAACATTGTTAGTCATTGGGAAAATATAAATTGAAGCCTCAGCCAGATACCACCATATGAACTCTGTCAGAATGGCTGATAAGATTTTTCAAAATGCACAAAATCCTGATAATAGTGCAGGCAAAGATGTGGAGCGACTGGAACACTCATACATTGCTGGTAGGAATGCAAAATTATATAACCCACTGTGGGAAAACAGTTGAACAGTTTCTCACGAAGTTAAGCATGCATTGACTGTGTCTCAGGAGTCTCATCTGTAGATGATTCTCACCTAAGAGAAGTGAAAACTTAACGGACACACACATAAAACCTGTATGCAAATGCTTATAGCTTTATTCATGATTGCTCAGTGTCCCTTACCTGGTGAGTGTATTGTGGAGTACCACTTGGCGATGGAAAGGAATAAACTTGATAGGTTGTACAATATTGATGAATCTCAAGCATACTAAGTGAAAAGCCAGGCTCAGAATTCTACATGCTGTGTGGCCCATTATATGACAGTCTGGAAAATTATAGAGATGGAAGAAAGATAAGACTTAAGCCTGGGGGTAGGGTTTGATTACACTCATTTTTTGGGGGTGGGAGAGGGTGGATTATTCTGTACTTTGATTGTCCTGATGGTTACATGACTATCTGTTTTATCAAAACACAGCTCTATACACCAAAAAGAGTGTACTCTACCATATGGAAATTTAAAATAAATTTAGGGGGGAAAAAAATAGCCTGGTTAGACACATCAAACTCATGGTAGCTATTGCCTCTGATGAAGGAGGGGAAACAGGGTGGAACTTAAAGGAATTTTGGCCTTATCATTTATGTTGTCTTAACTTTAAAAAGTAAATACGACAATGTACTGTTAATTTTATATGGTGAGATTATCAGTGTTTGGTTTATTACTCTATACTTTTTAATTGGTCAATTATTGTTTAGTTGCTAAGTTGTATCCAACTTTTTTGGGGACCCCATGGACAATATAGCCCAACAGCCTCCTCTGTCCATGGAATTTCCCAGGCAAAAATACTGGAATGGGTTGCCATTTCCATCTCCAGGAGATCTTCCCAACCCAAGGATCAAACCTGTATCTTCTGCTTGGCAGGTGGATTCTTTAATTCTGCCACCAGGGAAGCAAAAACAAGGCAAAATATATATTAAAAAAATTTTGAAAAGGCTGAGAAGTAGAAGAAAAAAAATCACTAGTTGTTTTGAAAAACGGGTACGTTTTCTTTTTCTCTGTTTGGCATAGTGTAAAATGTACTCCAAGAACAACATAGCCTGTTGCTTGGACTTAGAATACCCCAAATACCTTTTCTTTCCTCTTAAATATGTAAACGTTTGCAATGATACAATGTCAGTGTTAAGGTCTGTGTTTGTTTAATAACTTGTTTTAACTTATTTCCTCTGTATTCTTTTATGGTAAATGATAAAGAATTTCCATTGATGGTGGTGATATAAAATTTCCTCTCAGATGTGTTCAATTGGGTATGCCTAGAAAAACTTCTGGAGAAGGCAATGACACCCCACTCCAGTACTCTTGCCTGGAAAATCCTATGGATGGAGGAGCCTGGTAGGCTGCAGTCCACGGGGTCGCTGAGTCAGACACGACTGAGAAACTTCACTTTGACTTTTCACTTTCATGCATTGGAGAAGGAAATGGCAACCCACTCCAGTATTCTTGCCTAGAGAATCCCAGGGACGGGGGAGCCTGGTGGGCTGCCGTCTATGGGGTCGCACAGAGTCGGACACGACCGAAGCGACTTAGCAGAAGCAGCAGAAAAACTTTGAAAGGAAATACAAAAAGCTGATGATACTTATTGCCTCCAGGGATTCTTTTGAGGTGGTTGGGGGAACTAGGATGAAAGGGAAAATTTCACTTTATCCTACTTTCTGTACAAGACTCAAATTTTGTGATCCAAAATGGAGACAAAACAACTTGATTAATAAAATTAGTAAATAAATAGCGCAGATGATAGGGAGAATATGGCAAAAACCATGACGGTCTTAAGGCAATGAATGAAGCTAAAGAAATGCTGTGTGAAAAACCTATGGGAGGCACAAGAATCTAATGCTCAGAGGAAACCCTGGGGCAAAATGGCCTAGCGCTACCCTCCACCTCAGAAGGACAGTCTAGTCCCCTAAGGTTAGGTGATACATCTGCGCATGCGCACCGCCTCTAGCCGGCCGTCTTCAGGGTGTAATCCATCCTCCACCGGGAGCGCGCGAAAGCCGCACGTACGCCTGCGCGGGGACGCGCACGCACCTCCCGCCCCGCCCCGCGCAGCCGGCGAATCCCGCGAGGCCCGGGTAGTCTAGGCTCTCGGAGGTAATGCCCCGGAAGGCGGGGGACGCGGAAGAGGCTGAGGCTGGCTCCGAGGGGGCCAGTGCAGAGAAACCCGGCGCCGAGCGGGAGATGGAGGCCGGGCGGCTGCGGCCGGTGCTGCGTTCCGTGAACACGCGCGAGCCGTCCCAGGTCATCTTCTGCAACCGCAGCCCGCGCGTGGTGCTGCCCGTGTGGCTCAACTTCGATGGCGAGCCCCAGCCTTACCCGACGCTGCCCCCAGGCACGGGTCGCCGCATCCACAGCTACCGAGGTAGGCGGGCCGGGGTCGCCCTGTCGCGCCCGGCCGCGCCGCCCCCTTGAGCTGAGCGCAGCGATCCGCGCTCTAGGCCTGAGATTCACGGTGACGGTGGCGCGGTCTCACCGAATCCCCGCCCCATTCGAGGGAGGCAGCTGCTGTTGTCATTTTTAGTCCCATTTTACACTCGAGGAACTGAGGCCCCAAGAGAGGTTGTGACAGATTCAAGTTGACGCAACTAGTAAGTGCCAGAGTATCTTTCTGAGAATGAGTAATTTGCACTTGAAGATCAACCCCACGTGTATTCCATCCCTCACGCCCATTTGTTCAGTTTGTGATTAGGAGAATCCCACATTCTCCGGTCCGCACCGGGTCCCTGCCTTCATGGAGAAGTGTCTCTTCTGCCCATTAGAAGAGACAAATGCATAAATAGATAAGAACAAGCCAGTGTCATAATTGCTGCAGTAGGAACGGAGCACAGCATTGCACCTGCTCAGTGAAAGAGAAGGGGGTGTACTTTCAGTTAGGGAAGCTTCCCAGAAAAGAAGGAGAATCCTGGAAGATGCATGGAATCTGACCAACCCAAGAGAAGTTGAGAGCTGTAAACAGACAGAACCGCATGGCCTGACACCCGGAACCGGGGAGAGGGTATGGAATGGGAGAGGAAGTCTGAAAGATGATTTTACCCCTAGGAAAATGGGGGCCATTGGAGATTATTAAAGGACTATTAAATGCCATGTCAATGGCATTGCCTGATTTAATACTAAAAAGATTCCCCAGGATGCAAGGTGATTTGGAAGGGGAAGACTACTGGTAAGAGTTAGAAAACTAAAAAAAAAAAAAGAGTTAGAAAACTGTTGTAATAACCCAGGCTGGAGATGTCTAGGCCTTACTGCCTAAGGAGGCAGTAATCTTCCCTTGGTTTTCAAAATGAAGTTAACGCTTACTAAAAATTCACTATCTTTCTCAGAGGATCTTGATGAATCTTTTTTCCATGAGGGGAGCATAGTCAGTGATGCTCTTCAAACTTTTACACCAAATTTCTTCTAATACTAAATGAGGAATGGGAATTCTTTGGGCTTCCCTGTGGTTCAGAAGGTAAAGAATCAGCCTGCAATGAGGGAGACCTGGGTTCAATCCCTGGCTTGGGGAGATCCCCTGGAGGAGGATAGGGCAACCCACTCCAGTATTCTTACCTGAATAATACCCATGAACAGAGGAGCCTGGCGGGCTGCAGTCCATGGGGTGTCAGAGTCAGGCATGACTGGGCGACTAAGCATGCACCAATGTTTAGGACTCAGCGGTTTCTCTGCTGGCCCTGGTTGGATCCTGGTGGGGGAACTAAGATCCTTGGAGGCCACGTAGTATCCTAGGAAAAAAAATAATTTTTTTTTTTTTTTAATGAGGAAGAAGTCAATTCTTCCAGACATCCACATTTACTAAATGCAGTCTTATATCCGGGAAATTGTGTGACTTTTGTATTCTCTAAAATTTATCTGTGCCTGATTTAATGCAAACATTAAAGCAATTACTTACCTCCTGAATGTACTTAATGTTCCTAAATTATACACTTAAAAAATGGTTAAAAAGCCCATTTTATGTTATATATATTTTGCCACAATAAAAAAACATTACTTCTCACTTGACATTTCTTAAATTTTGCCTCCAAATCGTCAAGTAAACATATGCCCAGGATTTCATGCTGTTTTTATTCTGAAACAGCCTCCTTCCTTCCTTGAACAGAATCTTAGGCCTGGGATTTTTTGTCTCCTTCCAATTGTCCCCCCACCTCTTTTTTTTTTGCATAAGATATATTTATTTCTTAAATCCATTTTTTAATTTGCATGCAGTAAAATACACAGATCCTAGCATTTAATAGGTTTTGACAATACCTAGATCAAGTTATAGATTAGAATATTTCCATTATCACAGAAAGTTCTTTCTTGCCCCTTTCTACTCTTCTGATTTTTCACATCCTTGATTAGTTTCATCTCTTCATACAGAATGTACCCTTCTCTGTCTGGCTTTTTTCTCTCAGTGTGATGTTTTTGTACCTTGTTGTTTTTGAGAAGCACAGATCTGAGGAGTTGGTGACCTCTCTCCTCTTAGTTTGCACCATTGGATGTGATTTCCAGTTCAAATACTTTGCTTTTGCACCAAGGTAGCAGAAAGGGCCTTCATTTTGGAACCTGGTATAGTTGCTCTTCTGTCTACTGTCTCCATTGCCTTTTGTGAGGATTCAATAGAATGACATTATTGGGAGGGCTTTGTATGGTATTCAAGCATAACGAGAGGCAAGTATTTCAGTCTGGGGAGATGAAGGCAGTAGATATGTGACTACTTAACCTCTGCTTGTCTTAACAGGTCACCTTTGGCTCTTCCGAGATGCTGGGACATCTGATGGGCTTCTAGTTAACCAAACTGAGCTGTTTGTGCCATCTCTCAATGTTGATGGGCAGCCTGTTTTTGCCAACATCACACTGCCAGGTATACCGATGTTCCATCTTACTTTTTAAAAAGATAGGCTGTTGTGCTAAGTAGAGGATAGGCCCTTGAAGGAGCTCAGTCCTTAGTGATTTTTGCCTGATGCTGGGCAAGGTATCCAACTTTTCTGTGTCCTGTTCTCCACCATAAATAAAATGTAAGAAATTTACTGGTATTCTCTATGTTAAACAAAGATGTTGTGGTGTCTCAGAAGCTCTTTGGGCTTGTCAGGAGTGGGCTATATTAAAATAACTGATTGTAGAATTATGAGTGCATTTTGTTTCTGTGGCCTTGGAGTAGAATTATGCTCTGGAATCTCAGGAGAAAAAATGTGTAGAGAGTGAGATATCATGGCTTATTTATGACTTCTGGTGTTGTATCTTTTAATGTAATTTAATCCAGTCAAGCTTACTGTGCCAGTCTGGGGTTTAAAAAAAAAAAAACCTCAACAAATTGAACATTAGCTTCATAGCTTACTACTTGTTTAAAACTCAAGTGATTTTATTAGGTTGAACCCTAAGAAACTGATCTTTTGGTTTAAAAAAAAAACCTAAATATCTGTGGCTTCATAAGGTTCAAACTAGTATGTGTATATAGATTTTGTTTTAAGGCAGTGGATATACAGAAGTGAACACTGGTAAGTTAAAATGTAGGAAATTTTGCCTTATAGGAGACCTTTAAAGAGTAAGTTCCCCAGTGAGTTAAAAATAGGATTTGAGGAAATCCGTGACAGTCAGCTGGAATCCCCAAAAGGCTATAGACAGAAGGAGGTTTCAATAAGCAAAGGCTGAGACCTGCCTCAGGAGGAACAGAGTAGTCAGCAGCTGGGCTGACTTCCTAATATGTGGGACCCAGTGCAAAATGAAGATGTGGGACCTTTTGTCCAAAAATCAGGAAAACTACCATTTAAAATACTAAAATATTTTCCCTTTCTTCTGTGTCTCTCTCACAACTTGTTACGGTGATTTTTCTGTTTGCTACTTAATGCTATTTTAGGAAAAGTTAAAATTTTTTAATTACTAAAAAAAAATAGGATTTGAAGGACTTCCCTGGAGGTCTAGTGGTTAGGACTCCGTGCTTCCACTGCAGAGAGCACGGGTTCGATCCCTGATCAGGGAAACTTAAGATCCTACAAGCTGTGAGGTGTGACAAAGAAAAGCAAAAACATAGGATTTGAGTTCCCCCCAAATTCCAGTTATATGCTGTTTTGGGTATCTTTTGCTGTGTGACAGCTACCCGTAACCCAAAAACAGCCATTTTATTTGTTCATAATTCTACAGGTAGGGCTGAGTTCAACTCAGGGGTTATTCTACTCTCTGGTGGTCACTGGTGTGGCTGCTTTCTGCTGGCAGGTTGGCTGAGGGCTGGGCCTCTCTCCCATGTTGTCTCAGTGCCTGGCCCTTTTCGTGTGGTCTCTCTTGCTGCATAACTCAGAGCTCCTGAGGGCGTAAGAGCTATCGTTGCCAGAGCTTCTTAAGGCTGAAGCCCAGAATCAGCACAGCGTCACTTTGCCCGCATTCACTTAATTAAAGCACACCATAGGCTAAGCCCAGTCTCAAGGGAAGTTCCTCCACAGGGCCATGAATACTATGAGATGTCTATTAGAGCCATCACGTTAACACTCTGCCACAACCCACGTACTCACTTTTTTTGTCCAACGTGAGGTCCAGCTGTCAAAAATGTTTAACGGCCTCAGTTGGCCAAGCCTCGTGAGCGCTCAGTCCCCAGGCCTGAGTCTGCTGCTGAGAGTTGGTTTTCTGCCCTTACAGTGTACACCCTGAAAGAGCGGTGCCTCCAAGTTGTGCGAAGCCTGGTCAAGCCTGAGGATTACAGGAGACTGGACATTGCGCGATCCCTCTACGAAGATCTGGAAGACCACCCCAATGTGCGGAAGGACCTGGTGCGGCTGACGCAGGAGCATATTGAGAACCAGCGGATGGCAGGGGAGATTGAAGATGTGTAGCTCCAAGTCACACTCCTGGGTCTCAGCTTTTGACGGTCCTGACAAGGCTTGATCTAGAGCTAGGACTGGTCACCTTTTCTCAGCTTCAAGGTGTCTCATTCTTGGAGTGAAAATGCTCCATTGCTTAAAACAAAGTTAACTGACCTCACTACAAGGCATTGTGATGTCTAAGGGCAACTATCACAAAATGTAATAATTATGCCTGCCTCTTGTAGAAATATTTATGAAGGAAAAGTAGTTGCGTCTTTGCTTCCTAGTGAGTGAGGAAAGTTTCTGTGTAAGGACTTTTGTGGAAGTAATTACAGCGAAAATTGTCGCTTATTCTCGAGTTGGAAGGAAGCAGTGGCGCCTGCTTTTCATTGTCGTGTTGTGGTTGGTGGTGTGCCGGCCCCCTGCTCTGAGAGACAGAAAGTCCTTGGGGCAGGGGAAAATCTGTCTGCTCTTTGAGACCCTAGTGCCTCGCACATTATGAGCCTTCCATCTGTGTTAGTTGAATGAACAAACCAGTGGGTCCTTTGGTAGAAAGGTTTTGTTTTAGAGGTTTTGACCCCTTTTTTTTTTGAGGGGGAGTGATAGTGGGGACCTTAAAGTATATATAGTAAGCAGATATTTAAAAGGGAATCATTTTTATAGAAAGCAATTTTTTTATAATTTTCTAAATTTTGACTTTTCTTAGTCCATTGTTGTCACAGGGCTGTTTTACTTCTGTTTCTAAGCCAGGATTAGCTTTCTACAGTTCTTGTGGTGATAGCTTTTTGAAACTTGCTATCGGCACAGGAGATAGGAGAAAGTAGCCATTACCTTGTTTAATCATAGTATTAAAGAGCTACTCCTGTACTATAAATAGGTTTTTGCCAAGTGTGGGTATTTCTGTTTCTTTTTGTAAATCTGTGACATTTCTGTTTAATTCAGCAGTTTTTCATCAGGCAGGATCTGGTGACACTTTGCACCTGGCTAGAGGAGAAGACGAAGAAGCCCTCTAGCCTCTGGAATGTTACAGCTAACACACTGTGGATTTAGAGAATAGCCTGGAATGTTTTATAGTTTTGTACATGCCCAGATCCTTTCCTATAGGCTGGACTTAAATTCATTAATTTGAATTCAGTACTTCTATCAGGCATCCTTTTTTGGTAGCTAATTGTTTAAAAAAAAAAAAAGGATCCTCCTCAATAGAGAAAACTTTGGAAGAAACAGAAAAATAAAAGGAAGAAAAGATCCAGGTAGATACATTGCTTAAATACAACCACTAACTTAACATTTTGAACTTTCAGCCTTTTCTTGGCTTGGTTTTACATAGTTGAGATCATACTGAATATACAGTTTTATATTCTACTTTCTCATTTAACTTTATAACTTAAAATATTTTTCCATGGTGTTATAAGCACTTCATACTCATGAGTGCAGCCTTCCTTTTATAAATAATGTGGGACTATTTCTTGCCATCCTTATTAAATCCTTCTGCTAACCTTTGAGCACATTTCCTGTGCTCTGATATCAGAGTGAAGTGAATGAATCAAATGCCTTACAGTTTTTCCACCTAATCATAGTCTCCTCTTTCAACATTCAACAAATAAGGGGCTTTTGTTTTTTAATCTGTTGTGTTATTCATTCAGTGACACACCTCTAATTTTTTATCTAATTTTTGTTGTTGTTGAATTGTTGGGTAGAGAAGAAAATATGCTGGTATAGAAGGCAGCCATATGATTTCAAAAGTAGGATAGTATGAGAGATTTAAGGAAGTCTGTTGGTGCTGGATTAGTTCAATGTTGGTTTTATTATTTTTTTAACCTGCCGTTGTGTCAAAATGTTCCTGTTAAAACTTGCAGCTTGAGTACTGTTTTTGTGTTGTCCAAAGAAAATCGAAAACCTGTAGCATGTATGTACTCATTTGAAATCTTATGAATGTATTAAATGTATTGCTCTTGAGAGATTGTGATCTTACCTGTTTTCAGGTTTTTTTTTTTTTTTTTTAAAGCTTCTTTTGGATACAGTAAGTGGTGCTGAGTAAAGGAAATAGGTAAGATGTCATTTGCCAAGTTCTTCTGTCTTGGAGAGGTATGAAGACTTTAATGGCCTTGGGGAGAGGAAACACAAGGAACCTGGTTCTCTGTCCCTTTTCTTTCCAACCCTGGATTTTGTTTAGAACTTTGATTCTTTTAGCTTTTCTTTTCTTGTAAAGATGAAATATCACTAAAAATTTTAAACACTACAGAAAAGGATGAAGAAGAAAAGCATTCACATTGGGAACAAAGGCTCTTTTTTTTTTTTTTTTCATGAAAATAGAACCAGCCTTAACAAACACCTCCCTAAAGAAGATACACAGATAGCAACTAAGCATATGAAAGGATGCTCCAGGAACTTGCCTGGTGGTCCAGTGCTTAAGACTCCATGCATGCAATGCAAGGAGCGTGAATTTGATCCCTGGTCAGGTAACTAAGATCCCACATTCCAAGTGAGGTGACCAAAAAAAGTATTTAAAAAAAGATGGTCCACGTAGTACGTCATCAGAGAATTGCAAATTAAACAGCAATGAGATACTACTACACACCTATTAGAATGTTCCCCCACACACAAAACAAGGCTCACATCCAGAACACAGACCATACCAAATGCTGGTGAGAATGTAGAACAACAGGAACTCTCACTGCGAATGGGAACGCCAAATCATATGGCCACTTTGGAAGACAGTTTGGTGGCTTCCTACAAAATTAAATGCTTATCATATATCCAGTAATTATGCTCCTTGGGTATTGACTCAAAGGAGTTGAAAACGTATGTCCAAAACCTTGCACATGGATGTTTATGGCAGTTTTGTTCATAATTGCTAAAATCTGGAAACAAGCAAGGTGTCCTTCAGTAGGTGAATAGATGCATGTATGATATATCCAAATAACGGAATATTGTTCAGCACTAAGATGAAGGGAGCTGTCCACCAAGAAAAGACAGAAAAAACTTAAATGCTTATTACTAAATGAAAGAAGACAGCTTGAAAAGGTCACGTATTTTATGATTCCAAGTCTACAACATTCTGGAAAAGGCAGAATTGGATTAAAAAGGGATTGGAGGGACTTCCCTGGTGGTCTAGTGGTTAAAACTGCACACGTCCAATGCAGGGGTCATGGTTTTGATCCCTGGATGGTGAACTAAGATCCCATGTGCAGTTGGCATGGCCAAAAATAAATAATTTTTTTTTTAATTTACAGGGCAGAGAGGATTGGAGGAGGTGGAGGGATGAATAGACCACAGAGAATTTTTTGAGGTAGTAAATTTATTCTGTATGATATTATAATAGTGGATATATATTATTATACATCTGTCCAAACCCACAGAATGTGCAATGCGGAGTGAATCCTAAGGTAAACTGTAGACTTGGGGTAATAATGATGTGTCAGTGTAGGTCCATCAATTGTAACAAATATACCACTCTATGGGGGATGTTGATAATGGGAGAGACTTTGTGTGGGAACAGGAGGTATATAGGAAATCCTGTACCTTCCTCTTAATTATGCTGTGAACCTGAAACTGCTTTAGAAAATAGTCTATTTTTTAAAAAAGTGGTTAATATCTCACTAGGACTTACTGTATATTGAGAGGATGAAAAGAAAGGGTGCTAAGCTCACTAAGGACATGAAATAAATACCCGTGTTTTAGAGTCCTAGAATAGGAACACCAGCATGAACTTTTCAGCTACTTCATGTTAGGTTTCTGTATCCTGTTCTTAGCACCTCAGCCCCACTCTATACTTGTCACTGGGCTGCCTGTTACCCCTTCACCATTTCCCCTTTCTGTCAGCTAAGCTCCCCGCCTCAACAGAACATTTTCCTGGAGACTTCTCCCGTTACCACACATACCCAGTAACCCATAGGCAGATCACACAGTTGACTCCTGGTGTACATTCTGTGAGTTTGGGGGAATTTCTAATGACATCTATTCACTTTTATAATATCAGACAGAATAGATTGACAGATATGCTTGTGATGTTAACCGAAAGTGTTGGGCAATAGCACCGGACACTTAAATGAGAGAGAAGCCTGTAAAACTTGTTTCAGAATTTGGAACATGAAACCTCAGGAAAGTACAAGTCAACATACAAATAAATAGCGATATGCTCTCTCCCTATTCAGGTAGAAAACACAAAAGATTGTTTTGTTCCATTTGGGAAGAGTTGAGTCCTTGATAACTGGACTGGACCCACAAATGTTAACAACAGACCAAAGATTTCTGAAAGACTCAGAGGAAATCATTTTAGCAAGTTATTTTATCTTCAGATAAATTGAAGAATTAACTGGGTGAAGGATAGCCTAGCAGCAGTTTGGTAGGGAGGACATAAGATGACATTCTTCACCTGAAGGAGCAGGGTATTTCCAACTTGGAAATACTAAGAACTTGTGCTTCAGTTATCCAGTGCTCAGAAACAATCAGATGGAAACTAGAGTAGGTCTGGATTCTAGCAGGTCTGGATTACCCTTGTCCTGTAGCAAATGCAGAGTGAAGGGAATTTGGGGAAGGGTCTACTATGTCCTTGGGGCATCAGTTTTCCAAAAATTGGTTTATGGTTTTCCTTGATAAACTTTAGGGCTCCCCTACCCTTCCTGTAGATGAGAAAGCAGACACCGCTGGAACAGAGTCCAATACTGGAAATAAATGTACATTAATAGGAGATGGGCCAAATCACGTATGGTGCTCCTAAATAAACCATTAGAAAGGAAAAGGTAGATTCTTATGTATGGACATGAAAAACTGTTCATTATTAGTTGAAAAATGTAGAAAATGTGTTTTTAAAATTTTTATGTTAAAAAGTTAATTTTATAGAGGTCTAAAGATACATGCAAGTATATACACCAAACTATTAATAATGGTTGTCCTTCCAGGATGAGACTATGGGAAGGTGTTCATTTCTCTGTCTCTGTCTCTCTGACAGGAAAAAAAAAAAAATATATATATATATATATACTGCTACTGCTAAGTCACTTCAGTCGTGTCCGACTCTGTGCAACCCCATAGACGGCAGCCTACCAGGCTCCCTCGTCCTTGGGATTCTCCAGGCAAGAACACTGGAGTGGGTTGCCATTTCCTTCTCCAATGCATGAAAGTGAAAAGTGAAAGTGAAGTCGCTCAGTCGTGTCCGATTCTGTGCGACCCCATGAACTGCAGCCCACCAGGCTCCGCCGTCCATGGGATTTTCCAAACAATAATACTGGAGTGGGGTGCCATTGCCTTCTCCGATATATATATATATGTATATATATGTGTATATATATATGTATATATATATATGTATATATATAAGGCTCTGCCTGAACTCCTGGTACACAGCTCCTAAAACCATTGAATTCAGATTCCTAAGTGATAAGATCACTAGGAGCATCTTTTATTCTAATGAGAGGACTCTGGGCTGGCTCTTGTATGACTCCTGGAAGAAAGCATGGAATTTTTAGCCCTAGCCACCCTTCTCCAGCCTAGGACACAGTATCTAACAGATCTAATTCCATATTTCTCTTCATCTGGATGTTCATCTGTATTCTTTATCATATCCTTTAATAAAGTGGTACATGTATTTCCATAAGTTCTTTGGGCAATTAGAAAATTAATTGAACTTAAGGAGGGGTCCTGGGGACCTCTGATTTGTAGCCATGTTGGACAGAAATAATGAATAACCTGGGGATATATAATGAGTAGTACAACTACTTGGATGGCATCTGAAGCAGGTGGGGACAGTTTCATGGAACTGAGCCCTTAACCTCTGGGATCTGACACTATCTCCTGGTAGATAGTGTTAGAATTGAGTTTAATTGTAGAACACCCAGCTGGTGTCCTAGACGATTGCTTGTGTGGGGAAACTACCCCCTCTCCATCATTTGGTGACTAGAAGTGTCCCAAGTGAAGTGTTGTGTGTAATAGTGTTATTGAAAGTAACTTGGGTCCACTTGCCGCACGCAGTAAAGCCAACCTACTTACACTGAGTTGCGGAGAAGGAAACTCCTTTGTTTATTTGCAGGGCACCAAACAAGGAGTCCGGGCAGCTAGTGCTCAGAAAACCTGAACTTCCTGAAGCCTTTCAGGAAAAGATTTTTGGTTTTTTTTGAAACCTTTTATTTTATGTAAGAGTATGCTGCTGCTTCTGCTGCTAAGTCGCTTCAGTCGTGTCTGACTCTTAGAGACCTCATGGACTGCAGCCTTCCAGACTCCTCCATCCATGGGATATTCCAGGCAAGAGTACTGGAGTGGGGTGCCATTGCCTTCTCCCATGTAAGAGTATAATTGATTACAATGTTGTGTTAGTTTCAGGTATACAGCACAGTGATGCAGTTATGCCTATACATGTATCTATTCATTTTCAAATGGAGAAAGGTTTTCAAGATTGGGTGAGGAAGTGGGGGTTGTGGGGTGTGTGATCCAGTCCTGATATTCTTCTGATTGGTTGGTGATGAGATAATGAGGAATTAACATCATCAGTCTTCTAATTCTAACTGGCCTGGGGTCTACATGCTTGTGGGCAGCATATGGTTAACTTCTTCCATCTGGTGGGGGTTTTAGTATCTACAAGATAGTTCAAAGAATTTGGCTCAGAATGTTATGTCTAGCCCTTGAGGAGGAAGTAACAGTCCTTGATTAATGGCCAAACTATTATTATTTTGTCTCACTTGACTGTTTTCCTTTCTTCATTTTCTCACTTCTCTGATTAAATTTACTCTTTGGAACTCGTGGAGGGTCTAAGAGGCTGAATTTTTCCTACAGACCAGATGGAGGCAGAGGATGTGGTGGGGAGTGGGGTCTGCTCTGAGAAGGCACCCCGTAGTAGGGTCCTGCTCAGTTACAAGTAAAGAAACACAAGAAGGGAGAACTGGGGATTTCCCCTAGGTAGGTGGAACAAAGTCCAGGACTGGCTTTTTTTTTTTCTTAATTTCCCTCCTTTGTTTAGGACATGATCATATACTATCAGAAAAACCAATAAAGTTATTTTTATTAGAGAAGAAAAATATGTGCAAACTACACAGAAAAGCATTATTTTGGTTATTTCCTTTTTATCAGCCTTCTTTCACTTCCATCTTCCTGATGTCCCACGGGTTCTCAGCTCTGCCTGCACATAAGTAGAACTACCTGGGAAGCTTTTTGAAGTGCCAGTGCTTGAGTTCCCACCCAGAACAATTGCACCTGGATCTCTGGACAGAGGTAGGGTTAGGCCTATAGGTTATTTTTTAAAGTTCCCAAATGATTCTAAGGTGTAGCAGGGATTGCAAGCCTCTGTATTTCCAAGGGAATTAAACATGAACATGGAGAAGGCACTGGCAACCCACTCCAGTACTCTTGCCTGGAAAATCCCATGGACGGAGGAGTCTGGTAGGCTGCAGTCCATGGGGTCGCTAGGAGTCGCACACGACTGAGCAACTTTACTTTCCCTTTTCCCTTTCATGCATTGGAGAAGGAAATGGCAACCCACTCCAGTGTTCTTGCCTGGAGGATCCCAGGGACGGGGAAGCCTGGTGGGCTGCCGTCTATGAGGTCGCACAGAGTCGGACACGACTGAAGCGACTTAGCAGCAGCAGCAGCAGCAAACATGAACAGGTCAAAATGGCACAACTATATCACTAATTACATTTAGCTTCAGTAACTTTTTAACCGACCCTGGTAGGGAGGGTGTTGGTCATGGAAAAGCTAATTAGGAGAAACTATGTATTCTTCAGGATCACAGGAAATTTTTCGGAGAACAAAATAGGGAACAAAGAGCCATTCCTTGGGATCAGACTTGGGCTGAATCTCGTTACTTGACCAGTTTGGCTTGGACAAGTTACAACTGACTCAAGCCTAAGTTTCCTCATCTGTAGAAGGGAAATGATAAATGTATCCTGTAGGATCATTGTAGGGATCTACACACAGGTAATATGTGTTAGATGCCTGGTACTTGATAGGTGAGTGGCAAATTTATTAATTAGTGATAACAAAGACCTTACTTGGAAGAACTTATTCTAAAGAGTGGGGACAAAGTCGTGTCCATAAGCTGGCCTGCTGAGGCCCCGCACTACTCAAGCCTCTCTGGAGGAAAGAATCCAGCACCTAGAGCAGTGTCTGGCACATAGTAGCTGCTCAATAAGTATTGGCCCTTAAAATCACAGTCTATCCTGAGTCTCCTATTTAATACAGAGACCTACCCCTGCTTCCTCTGGACTCCTGATTCCTCATAAATTACTCCCAGCAACAATAGCACCTTTGAGCATTTCATGTAACTTACTCATTCAGTACTGTTTTATTTATCGCTAATTTCCTCCACCCACTCCCACCCCCGTCTAGATTGTAAGTCCCATGAAAACAGGGACTTTTGTAAGTTTTCTGCATCTTTGCATCTCCGACACCTAGAATAGTGCCCAGCTTCCCTGGTGGCTCAGACGGTAAAGGGTCTGTCTACGATGCGGGAGACCCAGGTTCAATCCCTGGGTCGGGAAGATCCTCTGGAGAAGGAAATGGCAATCCACTCCAGTACTATTGCCTGGAAAATCCCATGGACAGAGGAGCCTGGTAGGCTCCAGTCCATGGGGTCGCAACGAGTCCGACACGACTGAGGGACTTCACTGACTATTCACTCACTATAGCAGGTTATTAATAGACTATCTCTTGAATGAGTCGAATGTGGCTGAGGGGCTAAAGCCCTGGAGGTGGAGTCAGAAGGTCTCTGGGGATCATCACTGGATTCCCTTGTGGTCTTAAAGGTGTTTTCTCTCTCCTCTGGGCCTGTTTCTCGCCCGGGCTCTGACAGACTTGGTTTTTCAGCCACTGGTCAAGCCGGCTGGGCGGCGTCGCGCCCCCAGTGTCCGCCAGGGGGCAGTCGCACACAGGGCCGGCCCCGCCCACTTCCCGGCGGCGCGCGGTGGGTGGACCCACGAGCCCACGGGTACAGAAGCGGAGACCTGCCCGCGTCGGACTCAGTTGTCAGGCCGCCTGCCCGCCAGCCCTCAGAGCCTGGCCATGTCCTGCTACATCTACCAGCTGCCCTCCTGGGTGTTGGACGACCTGTGCCGCAACATGGACACGCTGAGCGAGTGGGACTGGATGCAGTTCGGTGAGTGGTCCTTTCTGCGACCCCACTAAGCCCCCTCCCCGGGTGTCTACTGTGGTCCTTGATGTCAAGGGCTCTCTCTGCTGCTTTCCTGGGCCCGGGCCTCCCTGTGTATCCTCAGGCAGGCGCTGCCCCTTCTCTGTTGGTGATCTGAAAGGTTTGAGGTGATCTCAGACGATTTCTGCTGTTAGTCTGTCGCTAAGTAATGACCGGCTGCACTTCTCTGTTTACGGTAAAGCTGAAAATCATTGCTGTCAGCAATGACTGGTGCTTACTGTGTGCCCGGCCCTGACGCAAGCACCTGACACGGATGATCTCATTTAATTTTCACAGCAACCTGTAAAGTGCATATTTCTCTTACCCCATCTTACAGACCAGGAAAAGGATTTAGAGGTAGAGGGCAGCCACTTGTGAGAGTCACTTGTGACTCGCGGTTCCTAAGAGGCGGAGTTGGCTTTAAACCCCAGCGTCTGGCTCCGCCAGGACATCCTTAACTCCTTGGTGTATTTTCTTTGTTTGCCCCTGGTGATTGACTGAGGGCTTGGCATTATGGGGCATGCTGAGCGTGTGGTCCTCAGGCACCCAAACAGAGGTCCGTACTCCAGGCTCCACCAGATCCAACTGGTGACTTTGGCAAGTTACTTAACCTTAATCTGAGTCTCAGTTTCTTAATCTGTAAACTGGAGGTAGTTGTGAGGAATGAAAATTATATAGAAAGCTCTTGACACTTGTGTGTCAGAGTTTCTTGTAAGTATTAAGGAAGTATTAACAATGACCATTCTTAGTTTTTTTTTTTTTTAAACCGTGCGACTGGTGCCACTTTATTTGAAAGGTAATATCTGTATTTTAAAAAACTGAGATTATGATATATACCATTTGAACAAAGAATGTAATATTTATGTATGGTGGAAAGAATAATAAAATGAACATGCATGTTGTTGTCCATTCAGTTTGAGGAAATAATATATACTTTAACCTAGTAGTTCTTAACCAGGGGCAATTTTGACCCCTTTAGGGAACATTTCTAATGTCTGGAGACATTTTTGGTTGTCGCAGCTTGGGGGGTATAGTGAGTAGATGCCAAGTGTGTCGGTAGCTCAGTTGTGTCTGACTCTTCGCGACACCATGGACTGCAGCCAGGCTTCTCTGTCCATGGAATTCTCCCAGCAAGAATACTGGAGTGGGTTGCCATTTCCTTCTCTAGCGGATCTTCCCAACGCAGGGATCGAACCCAGGCCTTCTGCACTGCAGGAGATTCTTTACCGTCTGAGCCATCCAGGGAAGCCAAGGATGTTGGTAATTGTCCTACAACACACAAAACAGCCCCCTCCTCAAAGAATTATCCAGCCTAAAGTGTCAGTAGTGCTGAGGTTCAGAAGTCCTGCTTTAAACCAATCACAAAAATAATACATGCTTATTGCAAAATACTGAGGGAAACAAAGATTAGTTCAAACTCTGCTGCTCAGTGATGCTATTCCTATCATTTGGGTGCCGATAATAATAATAACAACAGCAGCCGGGAACATGAATTACTAACCATGTTCCAGCAGAGTGCTCGGTGTCTTATACCTTCTAGTCTTTTTTTTCCCCTAAGCATATTTATTTATGAATATACATTTTCCAAAAATCACATAATTTTGTACATTCTACTAGCCTACTTTTTTCACTTACGCTGTATCACGATTATTTCTCCTTGCCAAGCAGTATTCTTTAGCGACACAGACTTCAATTTTTATTCAGTGTGTATTTTTATTAACTGTTTAGTGGAAAAAAATAGCAGATGTACTAGGTTAAATGAACAAATCAGGCCCCTAAAAAGTTGTATCTTTCCCTTCCCTGGTCCTCAGCCTCCCCTTTCCTCCCTGCAGAAGCAGTCCCTTGGTAACACATCAGGGCATCTCTGAGAATATCTGTCATCATCTGATTTTCTAGACCGCATTGTGACCCTTTGCCCAGATGATCTTCGATCTAACTACTTTTGACTGTTTCCTGGGTCATGGACAAACACTTTATGTAAGAGACTCTAGTTTTTTCCGTGTTGGCCTCAGTTATGAAGGCCAGAACAACTTCTGTTTCTAGGATATTAATTTAGAAGGCACTCTTGTGAAGTTCTTCCTCTTTTTTTTAAACTAAAAAATTTAAAAATTGAATTATAGTTGATTTACGGTGTTGTAACTTCTGCTGAAAAGCAAACTGATTTAGTTATATATATTTATATATTTTTTAAAAATTCTTTTCCATTGTGGTTTATTACAGGATATAGGATATAGTTCTCTGTGCTATAAAGTAGGACCTTGTTGTTTATCCATTTAATATATAACATTTTGCATCTGCTAATCCTCAACTCCCAATCCATCCTTCCCCCATGCCCCTCCCTCTTGGCAACAAGTCTGTTCTCCATATATGATGATTAAAAAACAGCACAACTTCATTGAGATATAATTCACCTACCATGCAGTTCACACATTTAAAGTGAACAATCCAATCACATCTAGTATATGCAAAGTTGTATATCCATTTCCATATCAATCTTAGAACATTTTAATTACCCCAGAAGGAAACCCTATACCCCTCAACCATCTCTCCCAACACCCCCAAACACACCTCCTGTTTTCCCCCAGCTTTAGGCTTTGCCTGTTTTGGACATTTCATATAAATGGAATAAATCATAAAATATGTACTCCCTTGCAACTGACTTATTTAGCACCTTTCTACAGTTCATCCATATTTTAGTGTGTATCAGTGCTTAATTTCTTTTTATTTATTACTGAATAATATTCCATTGTATGGAGGTTCTTCATTTTATTTATTCATCTGACAGCTGATGGACATTTGGGGTTCTTTCCACTGTTTAACTATTATGAATAATCCTTCTGTGTACATTTGTGTCCGTCTTTGTGTGGCTGTATGTTTTCATTTCCCTTGAGTAGATACCTAGGAGTGGAATTACTGAGTCACAGCATAACTATGTTTAACACTTTGAGGAAGTGTTACACTGTTTTCAGAAATGCATTTACCATTTTACATTCCCACCAGCTCTGTATGAGGGTCCCGATTTCTCCATGTCCCCCTCCATCCAAGCACTTGCTACTGTCCGTCTTTCTGAGTTTCTAGCCATCTGAGGAGCCATTCGAGGAGGTATGAAGTGATTTCTTGCTGTGGTTTGGTTTGCATTTCCATAATGACTAATGATATTGGGTGTCTCTTCATGTGCATTTGTACATCCTCTGTGGAGAATACTTCTGACCCCTTAGACTCTGGAGACACCAGAATTGCTCAAGGTCCTCAGAGGCTTCCCATTGTGATTTAGGTTATAATCCAAATTCCTCACCAGGCCCATCCCAATGTGAGCTCCACTGACTTTTGTGTGACTCTCCTCCCACACCCAGCTCTTGCTCACCCTGCTCCAGCTATGCTAGCCTCCTTGGTCCAGACTCAGGGCCTTAGTACTTGCTGTTCCCTCTGTCTGGGACATTCTTCCCCCATCTTCCCCAGGGCTGTTTTTCTAGTCTCTTTTAGACTTCTATTGCTGCTATAACCAATTACCACAATTGAATGGTTTAAAAACAGCCTTTATTGTGTTACAGTTCTGGAGGTCAGAAAGCCTAAAATCAAGGTGTTGGCAGGGCAGCTGTCCTTGCAGAGGCTCTAGAGGAGAATCTATTTCCTTGGTTTTGCCAGCAAAAAGCAAAGAGTACTCCAGTACTCTTGCCTGGAAAATCCCATGGACGGGACAGCCTGGTAGGCTGCAGTCCATGGGGTCGCTAAGAGTCGGACTCGACTGAGCGACTTCACTTTCGCTTTTCACTTTCATGCATTGGAAAAGGAAATGGCAGGCATTTCTCCAGGCAACCCACTCCAGTGTTCTTGCCTGGAGAATCCCAGGGACGGGGGAGCCTGGTGGGCTGCCGTCTATGGGGTCGCACAGAGTCGGACACAACTGGAGTGACTTAGCAGCAGCAGCAGCAGAGGCTGCCTGCATCCCTTGACCTGTGGCCCCTCTTCCACTGTCAAAGATAACAGGGTAGCACCTCCAGCTCTCTCTACCTCTGCTTCTGTAGTCTTCCCTGAATCGGACACTCCTGCCTCCTGCATATAAGGACCATATAAGGCTGATTCAGATAATCCAGGATAGTCTTATCTCAAAGCCCTTAACTTAATGCCATCTGCAAACTCCCTTTTGTCATGTAAGGTGCCATATTCACAGGTTTTGGGGTTTAGGACACTGACATCTTTGAGGGGCATAGTCTGTCAGTTCTCAATTCATATGCCACCTTGTTTGAGAAGCTGACCCTGTCCCCCTTTCTTTTTTTTTAATCTCAGCTCTATGTTTTATTTTCTTCATTTCTCTTAACATGCTATGACCCTGTTCCTTATTTGTCTATGTTTGTCTGTCCCCAGAGAATGTGAGCGCCATCAGGGCAGGAACATCACCTATCTGGTTTGCTTCTGTATTCTTAGTGCCTGGGGCAGTGCCTGGCCAGTGCAGACACTCAGTACCACTTGAGTGAATGATGGGCTGAAGGATGTGGGAATGGTGAGGACGTAAGATGGCCTGGAGCCCCGTGGTCAGCCAGCTGTCTGTGCTGAGTCAGAGGTCACTGGGCTGGGAGCCAGCCATGGCCCCCAGGTAACAGCTCCTTGCCAAGGCAGCACTTCATGGTTTTCTGTTCAGCACAAGTAATCATGATTGTTCTTCCAGCCCTAAAGAGTCTCAGCTTCTGCGAGTCTCCTTTTTTTGTTGTTGAAGTTGAAAGACCTTACTGCAAATTCCACAATTTATTCTTTTTTTTTTCTTTAATGGCATTCTAGCTTTTTACTATTACAGATAAAGCCAGTTGTTTTAGAAGCGATCATCCTTTAGGGCAGATTGTGATACTGGGGAATGGAGGTGGAAAAATCCATAAAGTGATTCAAAAATCATACAGTCACAAATACGCAAACTCTTTGGATTTGACAATTTTGGCAGATATTGTTTGCCTCCTGTTTGTTTCCCTATGATGGTGACTGCATTGATGTTTCCCCTTGGGGGAAAACAGCCTTCTTACTGTTTCGCTCATTCCAGGTGTATTCTGAGGGGTCCTGGGGCAGGGATTCCTTTGTTAGGTGGCTCCCCTTCCTCCTCTCTCATGCATGCACCAGTCTTCGTGTACAGCCCTGCTTTGTCCATGCCCAGCTGTGTGACTTCAGGCAAGTGACTGCCTCTCTCTGAGCCTTTAGTTTCCTCATCTGTAAAATGGGGATGAGTTGCTGAGAGGCTTAGGGTACAAGACATTCTCCCTTTTCCTCAACCAGGAAGGAGTCTGGTTAGTCCAGACAAGAAGCACTTCATCCAAGGGTGGATCATTTCAGGAGACTGTTCCCTCTCTGCTCCAGAGAGCTTTGAAGATGGGCAAGGTTTTCTCCTGTGTCCTGCAGGACTCAGGATCCCAGACCAGGAGGGATGGTCATCATGTACTGTTAACCTTCGGGGATGAAAGCAGGTTTTCATAGAGTAGAGATGGCTTAACAATTACAGCAAGCATTTATATCACAGGTATGTTATCCTATATGTATAACTAATCTAATCCTTGCAACAACGACTGAAGCAGGTGCCATTGTTTTCCTCGTTTGAAAATGAGGAAAGTGGGGCACAGGGAGAGGGGAGGGGGCGCCTTCCCTAAGCACACTGCAAATAAGTAGCAGAGAGAAGACCTGAACCCAGGCCTCAGAATCCAAAGTCTAGGGACTTCCTTGGTGGTCCAGTGATTAAGACTCTGCACTCCCAATGTGGGAGACCTGGGTTCAAACCCTGGTCAGGAGACTACATCCCACACGTCACAATTAAAGATCCTGAGAGCCGCAACTAAGATCTGGTGCAGCCAAATAAATATTTTAAAAAAAGAAAAGAAAAGAATCCAAAGTCTGGTCCCTGAGCCTGTGACTGAACATCCATCCTGCTGACATAAGCATGTATTTTTATTTCTGATAGAAGACCCTACAAGAGTATAACCAGTGCTTTCCTTGGGGTCTTCCAAGTAGGGTGATCATGGGGGCTTTGATTTTCTCCCAGTTTCCGAATGTTCCACATGTGATGACCAGGTACTGCTTGTGAGTGTTGGGCAAAGAGCCAAAGGCTCAGCAGGGCACTCGGCAGTGACTCATCCCACTAAGATCTGTATCTTGTCTTAAGCCTGATTTCAGGGTCTTGTTAAATGCTGACAGGTCAGCGCTGTGAGAGATGTCACTTTCACAGAGATACAGTGTCCACACTGCAGGGCAACTCCGGGTTTAATTCCTCTTCCTCCCACGTTGCCCGTGAGGAAAGTGCAGCCCACAGAAGTGAGCGCTGCCGCAGTGGAGCCCTGGGGGCGGCTTCTGTTCTTCCCATGACATCATGCTGCCTCCAGACAGTGGGAGGTGAACCTGTGGACAGAGCTTGTGTGCACGGAGGGCTGGGAAGAAGGGGTTCCTTCCTCTTCCCTCCACTCTTGTCTCTCTGCCACTGGAAGCAGCCCCTGACCCTGCTGACATCACATCCCACGGACCAGGAATCTGGCCTGGGGTTTCCAGTGACTAAGGTTGCAACTCAAGAACTTTCCATCTCTAACCGGGCACTTCTCCCAGAGGCTTTCTCTCTGTGGGAGGCTGTCACAACCTTCCCCATTCCTCCAGAGCAACAGGGACTGTTCAGTAGGATCGTGTCCCTCCCCGGCTCTGAGGTGTTTCCTAGTGTCCTGGTGTCTGTGGCTCCTAGGATCAGGTTCAGACGGTAGCCTGGCATTCGAACTCCATCGTTATGTGATCCTGGGCTCTTGTCTTGCTTTTCCCCACTCAGTTCACTTATGTTTGTATATTTTCAAACAGAAAAGCTCCGTGGACTTCGAGTTGACTCACCACTGTATCTCTGGAGCTTGTCACGGGCCTGGAGCTCAGTAATATTTTGTTGAATGAATGTATGACTTGATGTTCCCATAGATATCTGCTCCATGATTTCTGAAATCCTGAAACTGAAGTCTGATCGTTTTTGTCCTAGTTTAAAAATAAATAAATAAATGCCTGCCTCACTTCAGGAAACTCAGCAGAATACTATGTGACCATTCAGAAATGCTAAATATGAAGACCTTGTAAACAACTTGAAAAATGCTTACGGTATAATGTTAGTAGATAAGGTCTAGATACACATTCTTTCTTACAGTCTGGCAACAACTGCATCCAGAAGCACAGCTGTCTGTTTTGAGGGGGAGAGTCTTAGAAATGGAAAGTATCCTAGTGGGATGCTGTGTCATTTATTAGCTTTTTCGCCCCTGCGTTTTCCAAGCTTTCTTTAGCAAACAACCATTAACTTTATAATACGAAATGAAGAGAAGGAATACATTAGCTTTAGCATTGTAGACAGTGCGTGCATGCTCCGTGGCTTCAGTCCTGTCTGACTCTTTGCGGCCCCGTGGACTGTAGCCTGCCGGGCTCCTCTGTCCATAGGATCTCCCTGGCAAGAATACTGGAGTTGGCTGGCACGCCCTCCTCCAGGGGATCTTCCCAACCCGGGGATCTAAGCCAAGTCTTCTGCGTCTCCTGCATTGCAGGTGAACTGTTTACCGCTGAGCCACCAGGGAATCCCACTGTAGACAGTAGCCCCCTGTAAATTGTACGGTGCTTCAGAGTCGGCAGAGTGCTTTTTAGATCCATGGCTCTCTTGCTCCTTATAACAGTTCTGTGAGGATGGCGGGCTGTGGATTCATTGATTCATTCATTCAGTTCCCCCTGCCAGGGCTGGGACTTAGAGGTGAGGAGAATGAGATGCCCAGGGCAAAACTGTAGGAGGCATCTACTCTCTGGCTGCTTCAGGTGCAGGACCAGCCCTGAGAGTGAGCACTTCCTTCAAGTTTGCCCCCTGGCTGCCTCCACGGCCTCACTTTGGTCCTGGCCCTGCCCCCACTCTGTGCCAGGCATTCTTCTCTGTTCTGAGGCTCTAACAGTGCCTACATGGGGCTTCTGTTTGGAAGGGAAGACAGGCAAAGTTCTTTCACATTCTGTTACACTTGAGGAAACTGAGGCTCCCATCCCCCTGGGGAAGTGTCTTGCCCATAGCAAATAAGCAGCTAAAGCTCAAGGCCCCTGACCCTCTTGTCCAGTGGTCTTTCTCCTAAGTCTTGCGTGGCAGCCCAGGGTGACATTTACATTCAAGTGTAAGCATGCTGGTCCTGGTGGTGATGAATGACTTGGGCTGCCGGTGGAGTCCGACTCATGGTAGAATTTCAGGTAGAGTGAGGGGCACGCGGCTTTTTGATGGACGGAGCCGGGCCAGCATGGAGACCCTCTGGTGGAGGGACTGGCCTTCTGACTCTGAATTATTTTTTCGTGCTTACCTTCCAGCCTCCTACGTGATCACAGACCTGACCCAGCTGCGGAAGATCAAGTCCATGGAGCGGGCCCAGGGTGTGAGCATCACACGAGAGCTGCTGTGGTGGTGGGGCATGCGGCAGGCCACCGTCCAGCAGCTGTTGGACCTCCTGTGCCACCTGGAGCTCTACCGCGCCGCCCAGATCATCCTCAACTGTGAGTCCCCAAAGTCCCCTCACAGCCAGCGGGGGCTGCGCTTTCTGGCCTTAAAAGCTTTCCTGACCTTAAAAACATTGCTTACCACCCAAATAAGAAACTAATGACAGTGGTCACCCCCAGGGAGAGGAATGGTGTGGCCAGGGAAGCAGGAGTTGGAGAGAGATTTTATTTTATTGATTTTTTTGATTGTCACTTTGCATCTTTTAAATGTTGGTTCTCTGTTGCAAAAATAAATAGAAATTTAAAAAGAGCTATACATAACAATTCAAGAAAGTCGGCAGTAAAAATTATTTATGTCCTCATCCCGTTTCCCAATTTGGCATCCCAAGAAGTAACCACTAGTTATAATTTCTTGTCTATTTTCCTAGAAATTTTCTAGGCAAATGTTTATATGTATCTGCTACACTTTTAATACAGATGGCTGAGAGAAGACCATGCACTCAGATGTCCCCTTGTTTTCACCTGGCAGTTGATCTTCCAGGCTGTTTCATATTGAGATCTTCTGTCAGCAGTGACAGTGTATTCCTATGACATACTGTATTTCTTGATAAGATGTTCAGGTTGCTTCTAGCAGTTGCCTATTGTATACAGTGTTGGGACACACACCTCATTTGCACACATGTGAATCTAGTTGTGGGATGATTTTCCCAACATTGGAATGGCTGTGTTGAAAGTTTGTATATTTTAAGTTTTGATGAATTCAGTACCAGTGTTACAAACTGCCCCCCCCTAGAGATATGGCCATGGTAGGAATATATTAACAGGTAATAAATAATAACCTCCCTACCCTGAAGGGTGTCAGTGAAACTGAAGAAATAGAATATGTCAAGGGCCTGGTGTTCAGCCAGTGCTCAGCAGAGGCAGGGGGATGAGGGACCTGATAATCTACACCTGGGCCCCCCAGCCCCATGTTCCCAAAGAGACCCTTTCAGTGTGGGGCAGTGAGCCAGGCCTCTCACAGGTACCTACTGAGCCCCTGCCCAGTGCTTGGTGCTGTCCGAGGTCCTGGAATACAGGTGGGAAAGCAGCAGGTCCTCTGCTCTCATGGAGAGCATACTGATGGGGAGACGGCAGATAGGAAAACAAGTAAAAATAATGGGAGGGAGGGACTGAGTAGGGGAGCCTTCTAGAACATGGTGGTCATGAAAGGCCCATCTGGGGAGGTGAAGATGGAGGAGTGAAAAGAAGGCACCCGTGAGAGGAGTTGGAGTGAGAGCCCAGGGGAGAGGGAGCAGCCTGTGCGAAGGCCCAGGGGTACTGAAGGAGCTAGCATAAAGATGGTGTGAGAGGTAGACAGCAGGGCATTCAGAGCCCCACCGGACTGTGGGAGACCTGTGGGCCCTGGAATTGTCCTGTCTGGGGTTCCTGAGCTGGGAATAACCTGACTGAACCAACCGACCTCAGTTCAGCACCTGCCTTCTGGAATCAGGGAGGGCTTTCAGGAGGAGGAGTGGGGCTTAGAGCCCTCCATCCTCAGAGATAAAGCAGGACCTATCAGAGTGGCCTATAGGTGGAGACACACAGTGGTTGGTGTGACCAACACCTGTCCTGTGTAGCTGCTTGCAGATCCCTCTCTGGCTTGTCTGCAGCCCCAGAGCCTGACGTGGTACACTCTGAGTTGAGTAGATGTGCTTTCAAACATTTTTTTCATGTTTTGATAGAATTCGTGATGAACTCTAAATGGGATCAAAAAGAGGTGAGGAAATTTGTGCCTGTCCAAGGATGCTAAAAAGAGAGAAGGGAAAAAAGAGAGAGCTGTGGATACTGCAGCTGTGGGGACTGCAGAGTGGAGCAGGAAAGCTGTTGTTGGGTCAGGTCAGCCCGAATGGAGGGACGTCTGGCTCAGGCCGCTTTGGGGCGGATACCGGTTTAGGGCACCGGGAAGCTGTAGGGAGGTCTGGAGGCCTAGGGAAATTGAGGAATTGAGACACATCTCTCGTTGGACACACCAGTTTGCCATTGACGTCAGAACCTGACTGTTGACTAATCTTGAACATATTCTTCACAATTTGAGGTCAACACACAGCTTAATGCCAGATTCAGAGAAACGCTCATTGCAGTGTGACACTCTGAAGCTGACACTGACTAGGCACTTCTGAGGGGCCAGGCGCTGAGCTTGGCTCCTCCCAGAACCCCCTCGAGGTGGGTGCTCTAAGGAGCCCCTTCTCCCGCTAAGAGGACACTGAGGTCAGGAATGGCTCAGAGCCTTCCCAAAGGGCACAAGTCTGGTCACACCCAGGCGCGTCTGGACCAGAGTCCTCATTCTTAGCTTTTTCCATGGGAACTTCACTGCTCACAGTGTTTGGTCTTCCAGGAAACAGTTATCTGTCAGCCTTTCTTCCTAGAACTTTACTCAGTTCCCTACTTTCCTGTTCCAACCTGTAACCTCTGAGGACTGTGAGAGTCGGCCACCGTTCCCCATTCCCCCTTAGCTCTGCTGATTAAAATTGCCTGAGGAAGAGAGATTTGTTTTGGGATTTCGGTTGTGTTTTCACTATTGCTTTCAGTCCTTAGGCAATGCACTTCCCCTTTCGGTATCTGGGGGTTTTTTTGGGTTTTGTTTTTCTGTTTTTTTTTTTTTTTTAATTCAGAAAAAAAAAAGGTGCCGTAAATCTTGGTCACTTTTTGAAGTTGAATACAAAAGGCATGAATGAGGCATATTAAATTTCTGTTATTCCAGCCAACTAGATCAGTTTTCCCTTCCCTGATTGTAACATTGCTTTTGTTTAGTCCATACGTCCTGTGGGACTCTGTGCGATCCCATGGACTGTAGCCCACCAGGCTCCTCTGTCCGTGGGATTTCCAAGGCAAGAATACTGGAGTGGGTTGTCATTTCCTTCTCCAGGGAATCTTCTGGACCCAGGGATTGAACCTGCATCTCTTGCATTGGCAGGTGGATTCTTTACCACTGTGCCACCTGGGAGGCCCTAACTGTAGCATTAGTTAAACCTTGCTTTGCATTTATTTGTGGCACGCAAGTATATTCTCCTCGGTTCTGTCTCGTCACAACAAAGATTTGGAGCGACGGACATTAAAGCCCTCGGCGCATCACAGCTCTTGGGTCTTGGACAAACCGTGTTATAACTCTTAGACAAATCAGTGTTACAGCTCTATTTTATTTAGAAGACAGCAGGAGTGTGAGGGCGTGCCAACCCAAAGACGCGAAGAGAAGAAAGTGGAGAAGCGCCCAGCTCGCAGGGGACGTGGGGAGGAGGAGGGAGGGGGAGAGAGAGAGAGAGAGAGAGAGAGAGAGAGAGAGAGAGAGAGAGCGAGCGAGCGAGAGCGAGAGGGCTCGCGCGCGCGCATGCACACAGGCACGTTAGGGGAGAGAGCAAGAGAGACAGCAAGCATGGTTTGGCTCCTCCTTTTATGTTTTTTCTTCCCCCTGGGCCTGCCCTATGCAAATTGGGCTTAGCCAGGAGTGCTGTTTATTCTTCCTGAGGTCTTCACTCTTGTCCTCGGACCTTCCTTTGTTCTTTTTTGCGGGCTTTTCCCTTCCTTGTCTTGTAGCCATGCCATTTTGGACTCCTGTTTTCTATTCTAGCTACCTAACATTTGCTGAAGATTGTTTATGAGCTTGCTCAGCTGCCCGTAGCAGTTTGAGAACCTGACTTCTGCCCACGACTTTTCAGAGAACTTTAAGACTCGGTTTGATTAAAACAGAACTTGAAAACCAGACACCAAAATTCCCACATATAAAGCCTCAGAGACTTAAGACTCTAGGTAATATATTTGTATTTAGCAGAGGCCTTCCGAAGGTTGTACCTGAACCAAAAGGCTGAGTGTGGGGTTCACAGGGGGCCACACATGTGTCCTGTCTCTTGAAATCATGTCCTTCAAGGGGCTGCTGGTCTCATTGTGTAAAGAGCTGAGTGTGTGGGTCTCTGTTCCTTGATATTTTCTCAGCCTTAATTGCGAAGACCATTAATATTCAATTGTCAGACATTAAATGTTATAAGAATTAGAATAAACTAGTACAGAAGCCGTCGGAGAAGGCAATGGCAACCCACTCCAGTATTCTTGCCTGGAAAATCCCATGGACGGAGGAGCCTGGTAGGCTGTAGTCCATGGGGTCGCTAAGAGTCAGACACGACTGAGCAACTTCACTTTGGCTTTTCACTTTCATGCATTGGAGAAGGAAATGGCAACCCACTCCAGTGTTCTTGCCTGGAGAATCCCAGGGATGGCGGAGCCTGGTGGGCTGCCGTCTATGGGGTCTCACAGAGTCAGACACGATTGAAGTGACTTAGCAGTAGTAGTACAGAAGCCGTACCATTCCTTTTTCTGGCAAATCTGCTTGCCAGGGTCAACCCTTTTTATTCCTTTAGCTGTTTCTCGGTAGTTTCCTATATTAGCATCCCAGGTTCATTGCTGTTACTAAGGACAGACTACAGTGACTTAAATAAGATTTTTAAAAGACTATGTGCTGCCACACATGCCTTCCAGCTGACAAGAAAGGCATGATCCCCTGGGAATTGCAGTGTAACCTCCCTTCATAGGCCATTGGCCAGGGTTGATCACATGATCACACATAGTTGCAAGGGAAGCTGGGAAATGTGATCTGTAGCTGGGAACCTGTGTACACGACTAAAATGTCTATTACTCTAGAAGACAAGGGGATACATGTTGGAGGGACAGCTGTCTTCCTTTGGCCCTTTGCTTTGGGCCACCCAAATAGCTGTATGTATCCTTCTTCCCACAAACAACGTGCTCACCCTTTCCCCAAGGGACTCTCTTTTAGCAAGGGGAGTGAGTCCTTTGCTTGGTCCATCTGGCAGCCCCTTGTTCTTCTTAGTTGACCAGTGATTCTTAAAGTGTATTCCTTAGATTTCTAAGGCTCAGCGTCCCCTGGGAACTTGTTAGAAATGCAGGTTCTTGGGCCTTACCTCAGTTGCCGGTATAGATAAAGGTTAAGAACTGCTGTTCCAGCACCTGGTTCTCTGATTTCTGACCCTGTTTTGAGGGCTGGGGTAGCTATTGGTGGAGCTGCCCTGCTCCCTGTTGCTGTGGTCTCATCGGAAGTGGGAATTTCTGAAAAGGCTGGCCTTATAGGGGGCTACATGGCTTTTATAGCTCCCTTCCTGCTTGGGAGAAGTGGTTTGGGGGCCTCAGAGAAGCTGTGGGGTCAACTAATGGCCAGCTTTTGTCACACCAGGCTTGTGGTTTCTTTGGCAATACATTTCCCTCAAAATGCTAGAAATTTCTGGTCTCTTGGCTTCTAATCAGTTCTGTATGTGATAACCGCAGCTGATGATCCAGCCTAGATAACTTAGTTCTTAGCCCTGAAAGGTTTGATCTTTTATTTACTGGCCTATGTACTCAGCCTGCCCCACTTGGATGGGACAGAAGTGTTCTTCTTTTGACTCTTGCTTCTGGGCTGTGTGTCTGGCAGATAGTGGTGGACTGAGAATTAGATCAGTGGTGGACTGCGAAGTGTGGATTAAAACAAGGGTTGGGGCCATGCTATCGCCTCCTGCTGGGACTTTCCCTTTGGGACCCCCGACAGGGGATGTGGTTCTTGGTCAACTTGGATTTGCTACTACAGGCCGCATCATCATTTTCATCTCTGCTTTAACGTGGTCTGGCTCCACAGGAGTTCTTCTCCCTTCATTGGAGGTCTCTTGAAAAAGAAGCCACATACACCAACCCTCAGAACATTTTCAGCTTCTCCATTTAGAGTTACGGGATTCCTTAGCACATGGACTGCCTTCCGCTGCCTTTGGTCTGAGGAGAGTGATCAGCTTTCCAGCCTGCCATACCGGTCCTTGCCACCTCTAACATTATTATAGTGATCTGACTCCTATGTGTTGTGCTTAGTCATTCAGTCGTTTCCGACTCTGAGACCTTATGGCCTGTAGCCCGCCAGGCTCCTCTGTCCATGGGGATTCTTCAGGCAAGAATACTGGAGTGAGTTGCCATGCCCTCCTCCAGGGGATCTTCCCAACCCAGGGATTGAACTTAGGTCTCCTGCATTGCCGGCGAATACTTTACCAGATGAAGTACCAGGGAAACCCTGGCTCCTATAAGAAAGGCCAAATTAACAACGGGTTAAACTAAAACAAGATTTCTCTTCATTAGTAGTGTGTGTCCTGGCAAAAAGGCTGATAGGGTGGATCCACAGTGTCAGGGATTCAAGCTTTTTTCCTACCTTATCCTGCTATCCTGAACATGTGGTTTCTAGCTTGTGGTTTGAGATACTCTCTTCAGCTCCTCTTCTCTTTTCCATATTCCAGGCAGCAGAAAGGGGTGGGGACTTTTCTTTCCTTCTAAGGGTATAAGCTGAAAGATGTACTTTTATCACTTCATTCAGTTCAATTCAGTTGCTCAGTTGTGTCTGACTCTTTGTGACCCCATGGACTGCAGCACACCAGGCCTCCCTGTCCATCACTAACTCCGGGAGTTTACCCAAACTCATGTCCATTGAGTCAGTGATGCCATCCAACCATCTCATCCTCTGTCATCCCCTTCTCTTCCCACCTTCAATCTTTCCGAGCATCAGGGTCTTTTCCAATGAGTCAGCTGTTCGCATCAGGTGGCCAGTGTATTGGAGTTTCAGCTTCAGCATCAGTCCTTCCAATGAACACTCAGGACTGATCTCCTTTAGGATGGACTGGTTGGATCTCCTTGCTGTCCAAGGGCCTCTCAAGAGTCTTCTCCAACACCACGGTTCAAAAGCATCAATTCTTCAGCACTCAATTCCCTTATAGTCCAACTTTCACATCCATAAATGACTACTGGAAAAACCATAGGCTTGACTAGATGGACCTTTGTTGGCAAAGTAGTGTCTCTGCTTTTTAATATGCTGTCTAGGTTGGTCATAACTTTCTTTCCAAGGAGTAAGCGTCTTTTAATTTCACGGCTGCAGTCATCATCAGCAGTGATTTTGGAGCCCCCCAAAATAAAGTCTGCCACTGTTTCCACTGTTTCCCTATCTATTTGCCGTGAAGGGATGGGACCAGATGCCATGATCTTAGGTTTCTGAATGTTGAGCTTTAAGCCAACTTTTTCACTCTCCTCTTTCACTTTCATCAAGAGGCTCTTTAGTTCTTCTTTACTTTCTGTCATTACGGTGGTGTCATCTGCATATCTGAGGTTACTGATATTTCTCCCAGCAATCTTGATTCCAGCTTGTGCTTCATCCAGCCCAGCATTTCTCATGATGTACTCTGCATGTAAGTTAAATAAGCAGGATGACAATATACAGCCTTGACGTACTCCTTTTTCTATTTGGAACCAGTCTGTTGTTCCATGTCCAGTTCTATAGGTTTCTCAAGAGGCAGGTCAGGTGGGCTGGTCTTCCCATCTCTTTATTAAGTTCTATTTACTGGAACCTAGTCACATGACCATAATTAGCTGCAAGGGAAGTCTGAATGTAGCTTAAAAATGTAGTTTTTATCCAGGCAGCTGTCTGTCTGGCTAAAACTTCTAGAATGTAGGAAGACAAGGGGAATGGATATTCTCACCACATTTGCACTCTCTCTAAATAATGTGCTTATCCTGTTCTTTTCATATATATCAATTTAAATATTATCCATTAACTTCCTAGAAGAGAATTTGGCTCTACATGTTGCAGTAAAAAGGAAAAACAAGATATGAGTTTTTCTTAAAAATCAGTGAGCAGGCCTGAACATTCCTTGTTTTTTTTAATCTAACTGATCTTAATTTTGCATGTCAGTAACTAAGTTTGCTTTTCTGCCCTCTAACTCTGCCGGAGCTACAGTGCACATTTTCTTCTTTGACTGTATGCTAACTACATCCCCTATCTGGTGTTTACCCTTACAACACCCTTCCCCTTGTAGTTACACATCAAAAAGAGGGCCGCAGAGCCCCCTAACTATCAGACTCAATTATTGGATTACCGATGCCAGTTTATGACTGTCTTTGAAACAATGCAAGAGGGAAAAATCAAGATCCTATCACCTTTGTTCCTCATCACCATCTCATGACTGCAAGCCCTTGCCTTGTAGAAGTCACTAGACTCTTTCTTTATGGAGGAGAGACGCAATTCTGGAGGCATGAGCCTACTATGTTCCCCTGTCTACCGGCTGAGAATAAAAGCCATCTTTCTATTTCCTCCAAACCCTGTCTCCGTACTTTTTATTTAACTTTGGTGGGCAGAGAAGGCCAAGATTTTGGCTGGCAGCATACACACCTCCTCTCCCCGTTCCTCCCAATATGTGTACGGCCATACATTGATATCCTCTGTAATCTGTAGACGGATTTCTAGTTCCTCTATAGTCTGTAGGTTGTTGTTCTAACTTTTAACGAATATCATTACATATTTGATGAATTTTCCATCAGCTGTAGACAGTACCCTTTTTTTTTTAAACATATCTTTTGATGTGGACCATTTTTAAAGTCTTTATTAAATTTGTTTCAACTTATTTTCTGTTATATGTTTTGGTTTTTTGGCCAAGAGGGATCTTAGCTCCCTTACCAGGAATCAAACCTGCATCCCCTACACTGGAAGGCAAATTCTTACCCACTGGACCACCAGGGAAGGGCCTAGGCAGTACCTCTTGATGCTTCACTTTGTAAGATGAGGTGACTTTCCTTTGCCCTTTATTACTCTCCCCTCTCCGCTTTCACCTCCCAACTTCTGCCAGAGACCAGACATAAAGTGACTTTCCATGGATGTCTTCACATCCAGGCTCTTCTGAGCCCACAGGGAAGAGCAGGGTCTTAAGTGAAGCCCCAGTCTCTGAGTCAGCATAGGAAGAGGAATGGGGCCTTTGTATTGGATTGAAAACTGTCTTTTTGTGGTAGGGAAAGTACCGTACACAGAGGATGTCCGCAGGGTGACTCATGGTTTAGAGTAGCATTTCCCAAATCACGTGCCCATGTGCTCCAGAAAGTTAACCCCCTGCAAACAAAGGGTTCATGAAAAAATAACCTTGGGCAATCCGTATGCTTTATCATCCCCCCTAAGATACACACCAATGTTTTAAGGCTCTGATAAGTTCTATAGCAAAGGAACCTATTTAGGCCAGTATTTTCCATTTACATTTGACTATGGGAGCCCTCTTTTCATTTGATACTTATTAATATTCCCACGGAATCAGTACACCGTGGGAGTCACTGCTGTAGTAAATGGTGGCCATGGTGCAGTTGTTGGGCATCCCAGGGGAGCCTCATGATGGAGAACCTGGGGCATCAGGGGCAGCATTCACATGGTCAGGCCAGCATCAGAAGAGTCTGACCCTGGGACCTAGGGTCAACCATCACCCCGGGGCTTAAAACCTGAGAGTCCTTCTCCTGATGGGGACTTTTCCTGACCACCAGGCTTAGGGAGACGGCTGTGTGCTGGCATCTGGGGGTCTCAGGAGCTGGAATCAAGGCAGAGGCCAAAGTATCAGAGCTGTGGCTTCCAGCCAGAAGTAGGTTGGC
The DNA here is from genome assembly GCF_032405125.1 of Capricornis sumatraensis. NCBI lineage: Eukaryota > Metazoa > Chordata > Mammalia > Artiodactyla > Bovidae > Capricornis > Capricornis sumatraensis. The sequence continues at coordinate 62,283,426 of NC_091078.1, read as the reverse complement.
TGTCATCACGACTGAGCTTCAGAGCTGATGAAATGCCACTAAGGTGGGCACAGGAGCTGAACCTGCCAACAGCAGTGGTCTGATGGCTCTAGCTCTGAGCATGCCGGCATGAAACCAGCTGTGCCTGACCTCTGAGGTAGAACTCTCCCTTGTTCTTCCCCATAGGGAGCTAGATACACAGAATCTGGAGAGGAGAGTCAGCAGTGAACTGAGGCATGTCATCAAGTGCCCACCATGTGCTAGGTGCCAAGGACACTGCAGTGAAAATATAGACTAGATCTCCGACCTGAAGGAGTGTGCAGTTTAGTTGAGAGCTGGATATGAACAGGATGATGGCATGGAGATGGGTACCCAGCCGCAGCAGGAGTGCTCAAAGAAGTGTAGGTAGGTAGGAGGGTGGGAGAGGGGAAGGTTTGATTTCATCTGGGGAAGCTTCCCTGAGGAACTGAAACTCGAGTCTCCACTCAAAGGACGGGTGGGCCAACCGCACAGGCATCTGCAGGCAGAGGGAACAGCGTGTGCAAAGGCCTGGTGGTGGAAAGGAGCGATGCCTGGCCGTGGTCAGGTCCGCTTTCATCAGGAGTGACGGGAAGGTTCGGGAGGGAGTATCCCCACTGCTCTGGCCGTGGTGGGGAACAGGGGCTTCTGAGGTTCGAGGTGTCAGCTGAATAGGAGAGCCAGAAGTTTCTGGAACCTGAGGGGACTCCAAGGGAAGTGAAGCAGGTTTCTTCTTTCCATCTGCTGCTGTCATCTTCCTGGGAGTTTGTTCTTTCAAGTTTCCCCATTTTCACACAGTCTTTTCTTAGTTGAGCAACCTTCACAGTTTCTAACTTTTATTTGGTGGCTCAGCCAAAGTCATTTCCTTCCTGGAGCTGGGCTCTTGCTGGGTGGGGAGTTTCTGTCTGTTGTCCAGATTCCTAAAGTGAAATGGAAGAGAACAAACCCTTCCTCTCCCAAAGAGGCTGAGCAGTTGCAAGGACCAGACAGGGCTGGTGTGTGTGTTCTCCTGGCGACTTCCCCAACATCCACTCCTTTCCTACCACTAGGGAACAACAAAGTGTGGGAAGGACTCAGGTCCTAGGACCCCAGGAGACTTGTCCCTGGTGGTGGCACTGGACTGGACCAAGAGCCCCCTGCCCCTCCCACCACATCCCAGCCAGAGTCATGTTACCTGAGTGCTAGTTATAACTGGTATCTAGCACCTGATGTGCTGGGCAAGTATCTTACCTCACAGATCTTGCTATTCTCATTTCATGGATGAAGAAACTAAGATGCAGGGATTAAGTCACCCAAAGCCACACAGCGAGTAAGCAATGGGCTGCGAAGGGATGCAGGTCGGCTTGACCTTAGCTCCAGCTGGGGGACATCACCAGATGGCATCAAGTCTCACTTTCCCCTCTGAAACACAGGCACAGACATTGTCCTGTCTGATTGTCTCATAAATGGGGAAGCTTCAGAACATAAGTGGCACTAGGCTTTCTGAACATCCTTGCTGTGTGACTCAGCATGGTCTCCTGACCCTCCTTCCACACATTAGTGATTCCACTGGAAATGAGCGAGGCTTTGATCACTGTGGGTTTCTTGGGAGTCTGAGTGAGCGTGGACAGAGGGGCACATGCGGCGCCTTTCAACCAATCCCCAGTGTTTCAGAGAGGACAGGTGGGAGCTGGAGGGAGAGGAGCTGCGGTTTACTGAGCTCCTGCTCTATGCCACGCTGTGGAAAGCAGCTCCTCTGGGTTACGAGCATTAGACACATGTTGAGGTTGCCCATTAATCAGGATGGGCTGTGGTACATTGCAATCACAGATAAACCTGGAAATCTTACTTGTTCAATGCAGCAACGATGATTTCTCAGAGTCTAGGGCTGCCTCCTGCCTTCTAGCACTTGGTAGGCCATCAGGAATGCATGGTTTCCACAGTCACTGTGGAGGAAAAGAGATGGGCTTGCTTTGTCCGGGAAGTGACAATGGCTTAACACCTTAACACCTTCCACTTAACACCTATTGGCCAGAACCAGTCATGTCGCCCCAGCCTAATTGCTAGGGAGGCTGGGGTCTGAGGGGAGCAAATGACTGTTTGGTAAGCACTGTCTCAGCTCTAGGGTACCTCAGTTCAAGGGGGTTTATTCCAAGATTCTACCTCACTGTGGCCCACATGGTCTCACAGGGTCTAACCCTTGCCCAGTTCTCTCAGCTCATCTTGGCTACTCTCCCCACCCTCCCATTCATTCAGTTCAGCCAGTAGGTCATCTTTCATTTTAGGAGATACACCGAACTATCTTTTGCCTCAGGATTTTTGCATATGCTGTTCCTTTTCTTTACAATGCTGGGCCCTGCCCACCGCCGCCCCCCCAACTCCCTTGCATTCTTTCCGTGGTTCATCTCTCTCATCTTCTGAGTCTCGACTTAAACGGCACCTGTCCACAGACACCCCATGTAAGTAAGTGTCAGGCATCCCTCCCTTCCTCCAGCTTGTTTTCAGCACAGAACTCCTCCCAGTTTATAATTAGATATCTTTGAACTATCATGTGGGTTTTGATAACGGTTGGCATCCCCTATCCCTAACACAGTGAGTAAGTGAATGAGGATGGATCAGTCATTTTAGCAGCTAGGGAACGGTTCCAATGGAGGATCCTAGACAGGGTGATTGGGAAGACAGGTCATGCTCTCTGACTTGCCTAACTTCATGTCTAGCTTGAGCTGGGAGTTTCTAGGGCTGTGTGTGTATGAACTTTGGATGCCCAGGGAGGGAAAGGAAAAGGAAAAGAGAGGGTCCAGAAAGTTCTGTTTGTCCTGCCGTGGTCAGCTGGCACCTGGGTTCTTCACTTAGGGGCTGAATCACTTTTATTTGTTCTCAAAGGAATCCATTTAAGCCACATGAATCAGAATAAACACAAAAAATAAAGACAAATATATAAATACTACATCACTGTTTACCTTGAGGTGACACCCTTCAGCCGAGGGCTGTGAAGAGTTGGGGAAATTCCAGACTTGCTCACTGGGGAAATACCTTGCTGGCAGCTGGAGTGCCCTTTGCTCAAGCGTGTGGCTCCAGGATTTGCCACTGTGTCAAATGTTCCCAAGTTGCTGGCCCCAGGAGGAGACCCCAGGGCCCTCTGCCAAGGGCCCAGCACGCATAAGCCTTTCGACCAAAGGAAATGGGGCCTCCATAAGCAAAATATAAGTAAGAGAACTATGTCAGGCTTGACTTTACTGAGGTATTACCTAGAGATAGCAACTGGCCTTTCCCCCCAGAGCTGTCATTTGAATTCAATAGGTTACACATATGGTAAAACACAGGAGAAAAAAACGCCTGACCTAAACTCGGGGGTGATGATCATAACAATAGTAAATTACAATAGTAGCTTATAACTATTGAGCGTTTACTTATTTCATCATCTCTGGGGGCGGAGGGCGTAGTTCCTCATCCCACTTGTCAGATGAAACTTGGAGAGTTTCCTTTGCCCACGAGCCTGACTGTGGTGTGCATGAGTGGGCTGGAAGCCCTGAATTCACTATTGGGCTCCACAGCACATGTGATCTGTGGCTCATTAGAGAGTGGGACATCCTGAAAATACAAAGTAGAGAGAAAAAGGAGTCAGACCCACTGTCCCCTGGGAACTATGGAGAGAGCAGAGAGAAACGCTTCTGACTCCCTTCCTCTGCCCCTTGGAGCTGGAAACTCAATGCTCATCATTCTGGGTTAAACCAGCAGTTCTGAGCATTATCTAGGGAACTTTTGAAAACATCCAGACTCTGATTTAATTGATCTGAGAACCAACACCTCAACCCCTTGGCGCCCACAGCCACCAAAGATGTTACCTTGAGCTTTGGCATCTCCTCCCATTTCTAGGGGTCTCGACAGGAGAACCCCAAGTTGCCTGTCCTCCTGGGTGTGAGCAGGCCAGCTGCCAACGACACAGCAGACAGAAGCAGGGCACAGCTCTCTTCTGTTTGGGCTTCTGTAATACTCCGCACCACGGCCACTGCACCTTCAAGGCCCTGCCACTGCCCACTGAGACTCACATGTCCACTGGAGGGTTTAAGCTGTTGGAACTGTCCACCCCAGATGCTTCCTTCAGGGAACCTAAATTGGGATCAGAGATTCTTCCTCTGTGTCTTTTGAGCAGCAAGAGAGGACAGAGAATGACTGAGTCACAGTTTGTGCCCTCTCCCGTCACTGGCCCAGTTATGTATCTGGTTTTAGTATCTGGTTTTATGTCTGGTTCCACTGACTCCTGGGATTGTCCTGGGATAGAAGGATTATAATTATTCTGACTTCATAGAAGATGCAAATGAAGCTCAGAAGGTTAAAAAATCAGCCTAAGAGAGGCTGGCTCTGGAAGCTTCCCCACACTTCCTCTCACTTCTACTTGGTGATCACAATTCCTATTTTTGGTTCTCATGATACAGCAAAGTCAACTTTTTGTGTGGACTCTTTTTGAACATGTAATTGCAGCGGAAAAAGAGTGCTGTCTCCTTGAAGTGTGAGGCTGTTCCCGTATATCAGTCATAGGCATAAATGATGTCACTGACTTGCTTTTTGGTCTTGGCAGACAGGAAGCTTGTGAGATTTAAAGATCATCATGACCCTTTTGTGTGAGCGTTATGTCCTCCTTTGCCCCATCCTGCCTTTGATGTTCTATTTTTATTTCAACGACACTCTGCTGTATGTACTGGCCCAAAGGAGTGGGCGTTGTGCCCTCTCAGGTATCACGGATCAGTTTCCAGGCAGTAAGAGGGGAAAAGCCACAGTTTCTCCCACTCCTGGGTTTGATGGTAGGAAAAGAGACAAGCGAAAGCGTGCCCTGCACCTTCCAATTCAGATCGGGCATCAGCAACCCCAGAGTCAAACTGAAGATATGTCATGTTTATAACATATCATGTCATGTCTGCATCTCAAAACCATCTGAAAACCCACAGAGTGCTGAGACGGGGGTTTCACAGGAAACTGAAGCTTCTCAATTTGATTGCTACCACAGGCCTGAAGCTGGGTTCCATCAGCTGTCCGCTATGCCCTTGTGTGTGACTAGGTGGGACTCAAGTGGACTTTAGCTGAAATGCTCTGACGAGTTCAGTTTCAGGCTGGAGACCCCACTAGGTGCCTCAGGAGTGTTCCCTCCCCAGGCGGGTGTGTGCCCCAGTCCCACGTTTGCACAGAGCACAGTGCCAGCTGTAGGCTCCCGCATGTCACTGCACACTCTCCTTAGGGTGAGAATGTAACGAAGCCGTTTCTGTTCCTGAGGGTGGAAGCCAGAGAGGTCAGCCACAGATGGGTGGGTGGCCTTGATGTTCCTACCAGATAGATCTTGACTGAGAGGCAAAGGTCTGTGCAGAAGGGGAAAGAGGAAAGGGATAAGTCACTGAAGTGAGGTCAGGCCGGGATGGCCAGCTTCCCTCCCATTTGACTGATGACGAAGCAAGCTCAGCCAGGCCTCGGATGGGGGAAGGTGCCAGTTGGGGTGCAGGTGGGACCTTTGGAAGCTGATAAATTCAGGAGCATCTCCTGCTGTGGTGGGCTATCTGGGATCCCCTTCACCAGCAGGCCCGACTGGCCCAGTGCAAGGGGAACTGGAGCCACAGAAGAGCCACCTCTGGCCCTGTGCCTCATACACAGATGTTGCCACGAGGACGGCTTGGACGTGGCCCTTTGAGAGATATGAGACCCGCACGAGGCAGTTGGTGGAGAGCGGGGTGTGCCAAGGGGCCATCTCCTTAGGCCAGAGAGGGGAAAAGGGGGCTCTGAGAGGCCCGGGGGCCCCTTCCTCCTAGGGTGTTCGCTTCTGCTCCATATCTTCCCAGGAATCAGTGTTCACTACTGGTGACTGTCCCTGTTGTCACTCTCTACAAGAAACTGTGTCACCCAGCACCTGAGGAAGGCAGTATGTGACGTGAGCAAAGACGTGGGAGTGCGTGAATCCTGCTGGCAGGGCTGCCCTTGGGGAAGAACCTCGCTTCTGGGGTCACAGCTGGGCCAGAAGGGCCTCTCCCTGATGGGACTGGCGTGGGGGCAGCATGGTGCCTGAGGACCCCAGGTGGGGAGAAACGAAGTGTGTGACCTCTGGGGCCCCCATATGGGGTGGTGTGAATTTTAGTTTGGGAAGATGAAAAAGTTTTGGATGGATGATGGTGATGGTTGGACAGCAGTGTACATGCACTTTTCTTTTTTAGAATAATATTTATTTATTTATTTGGCTGTGTTGAGTCTTAATTGCGGCATGCTGGCTCTTCACTGCAGGCATGCTGGCTTCTCTCTAGCTGTGTCTAGTGTAAATGCAGGTAATGCCACTGAACTGTAAAATTATTAAGATGATAAATGTTATGTTTTATGTATTTTACCACAACTTAAAAGAACAAGTGCAGTGAAACAACAGCAAAAAGTTGTAAATGATTCAGAGTTAGGTTAAATGAAATCTAAAAGACTCCAGCCCTACATTCTTTGCGCCCAATATGTGGGCTGCTTAAGAGATAACCTGTGGGACTTCCCTGGTGGTCCAGTGGCTGGGACTCTATGGTTCCAACGCACAGGGCCCGGGTTCAGTCCCTGGTCAGGGAGCTGGATCCCATGTGCTGCAACTAAAATCCCGCACGCCACAACCAAAATTGAAGATCCCACATGATGCAACTGAGCCCCAGCGCAGCTAAGTAAGTTTTTTTTTTTTTTTTTAAGAAAAGAGACAACCTATTTTAAAAATATGATACCACCACCACCAATGAAGTTCCCATGTTTTGAGCTAATCAGTTAACATGTGCTGACTCCTCTTAGCCTCATGGAAGTTGTCCAAAGCCAGCACAGCTGGGAGGTGATGAAACTGGTGTCTGTGCCAAAACCTGGACTCCGACCAGCTAAGCTCTGCTGCTGCTAAGTCGCTTCAGTCATGTTCGACTCTGTGCAACCCCATAGACAGTAGCTCACCAGGCTCTGCTACTTCTTTATAAGATAAAAGATATCTTATAAAATGCTGTGCTTAGTTCCTCAGTCGTGTTTGACTCTTTGTGACCCCACGGACTGTAGCCTGCTGGGCTCCTCCGTCCATGGCGACTCTCCAGGCAAGAATATTGGAGTGGGTTGCCATGCCCTCCTCCTGTGGGTCTTCCCAACCCCGGGATCAAACCCAGGTCACTCGCATTGCAGATGGATTCTTTACCATCTGAGCTACTAGGGAATCCCATGAATATGGGAATGGGTAGCCTGTCCCTTCTCCAGGGTACCTTCCTGACCCAGGAATTGAACTGGGGTCTCCTGCATTGCAGGTGAATTCTTTACCAGCTGAGCTAACTGGGAAGCCCATCTTATAAGATAGTTCTATTTAAAGGAATAGTATGTCCGTGACAGTAAAGGAAACAAAGAAAAAGTCACCCATTATCCCTCATTCGGCCATCTGGATACTTTTGTGCATTCCCTCTGGCCTTTCCTCACTTGCTTGCACCCTGTACCCTTTGTCCTGCTTTTCCTCGGATGGGGCTGCCCCAGAGCCGAGCCACCTGCAGAAGGGAACAGGAGTGCTAAGGACAGTGCATTTGAGTGGTTCTGTCCTTGCTGGGTGAATAAAAGTGAAAGCAGCCCCAGGTTTGAATCCATCAGCTCTTTGGCTAGGAACGAACCATTTCACCCATCTGAGCCTCAATATGCTCAAAAGTAAAAGGCAGAGATATCTGTCAGCCACCAGAGATTGTTGAGAACATCAAATAAATCTGCATGGCCTTCCAAGTGCAGTGCCGTGAATTTAGGCATTATTATTGTTCTAGGCCCAGAGCTCCTGTGTGAGAAGTTTGGTCCGGTAGCAACGATCGGTTTTATTTACAGAGAAACACAGTTTGTGTGTGTGCTCAGTCGTGTCAGATTTTTTGCAACACCATGAACTGTAGCCTAGCCTAGGAGGATTCTCTATCCATGGAATTCTCCTAGGCAAGAATACTGGTGGGTTGCCATTTCCTCCGCCAGGGGATCTTCCAGACCCAGGGATCAAACCTGAGTCTCCCGCACTGGCAGGCAGACTCTTTACCGCCGAGCCACCCTGGGGAGCCCCAAGACACAGTTTACCTGTTGGAATAAATGCTCCTGCAGACCCAAAGGCTGGAGGTGTTTCGTTGAAGCCCTACCCGCTGCCCACGTGAAAACGAGCGAGTGGCCATTCTTCCCCACACTTCGGGGCACGCTGTTTTTTTGGTTCTCAAAAAAATATGGGTCCACCTCCCACTACCAGGAGGTGAAGAGCCTTGAATGCAGGGCTGTAGAATTCGGATTTGGTTTGGGAGGCAGTGGGGGGTGGGGGTGGGGTGTCAGAGGGTTCGTGTGCGGAGTGTGTGTTTTATCCTGAAAGTGGGGAGTCATAAGGGCTCTAAGCAGGGAAGTGGCGGGGCCAGGAAGGTATCTCAGTAAAATGAGGCCTGGGGAGGGCTCTGGAGGCCACTGGAGCTGGAGGCCGGGACCAACCTGAGAGGACGGCAGTGCTGGGGGAGGGGAGAGGAAGCCGGTTCTTAGGAGCAGGCTCTGTGGAAGCTGGTGGAAACACACCTTCCGGGAACTTTGGGGTTTCCCAAATCACTGCAGAGAGGAAGTGATTACTCTCAAAAGGCAGCTGACCTCCACCCAGGCTCCTTGAGCCGGTCCTGCCTTCTCAGGCCGTGTGATCTTGGACAAACCACTTAACCTGCTCAGGTCTCAGGGTCCTCATCTCTGGCAGGATGCACTGCAGGACCTCCGGAGGATTTCATGCTTGCAGAACTGGGGCTGACCAGATGTCATGGCTCGCAGTTGACGTGGCTGCTATTTTCAGGCTTCCCATCTCTAGAACAGGGAAGGATGCAATGTCTGCACTGCTCATGGAAGGGGAAGCGGGAAGACTGGCAGTACTTTTATACTTAGGGGCTCAGCTAGGGACTCAGCAGTTCCCCCAGGTGTTCAGGGAACCTCGTGGTCTACAGAGCCCTTTCATGTCTGCATTCTCGTTCCCTCCTCCCGACAGCCCTGTGAGGGAAGCAAGCAGATGTTATCATGATCATCACTTCGGTCTCATAGGTGAGGAAACAGGCTCAGAGAGGGAAGGAAAGTGACTTATCAAAGGTCACACAGCTGGTAGCATTGGAAGTGAGGTGGGTCTGACTCAGAGTGCCTGAGCTGGACGGTCACAGAGATTGTCGGGTCCAAGCGCTATACATTACAAGCGGGGAGACCAAGGCCCAGAGAGGGAAACAGCTTTTGGGGGCGCATGAATTTGAAGCCAACCCCAGACTCTGAACCAAGTCTCTTGACTTTTCCATCCAACCTCTCGATGGCTCACCCACTTCACTGAATGGTAATAGCTTTCTCTCTCCCTACCTCATTTCAGGGAAACCAGTTCTTGAAGTCAAGTCTTCCATCCCAGACTTCTCGGACACTGTGAAGCCAGGAAAGCCTTTGGCAGCTTCTGTAAGAAACACTGAGGATAAGCAAGAAACGGGGCAGCCTGTGAGGCCACCCATCTTTCCAGGCTCAGGTAGTTTTAATAAACTTAATTTTTTAATTTGAAGGAGATTTATTTAAGGAACTGTTTTATCTATGAGGATATTTAGCTCAGAATATAATAGCAAAAAAATGGAAACAACAAATGTGGGTGGCAAAATTAATCACAGATGGTGGTAACAGTAAAATCCTGCTAACAGTGATATAGGGAGGAATATACAGGGGCTTCCCTGGTGGCTCAGATGGTAAAGAACCTGCTTGCAACGTGGGGGACCTGGGTTCAATCCTTGACTTAGGAAGATCCCCTGGAGGAGGGCATGGCAACTCACTCCAGTGTTCTTGCCTAGAGAATTCCCATGGACAGAGCAGCCTTGTGGGCCACGGTCCATGGGGTTGCAAAGAACTGGACATGACTGAGCAACTAAGCACAACAGAGCACGTGTTTATACACATGGAAATATGCTCGTGATACACTGAGGTTAAAAATGTCAGATGACAGGAGGATATATGCGATCTATTACCTTTGTTTTTGTTTGGCCTCACTGAACAGCGTGTGAGATCTTAACTCCCCAACCAGGGGTGGAACCCTGAATTGGCAGAGCAGAGTCTTAACCATTGGACCACCTGGGAAGTCCCCCAGTTTTTTGTAAAAAGGAAAAAGAAACTCAGTAACAGAGGGCTTTGTATGTGTTACACACTGTTCTAAATTTACCCTTCAAAGATGTTGACCTATTTAACCTTCAACTGACTGTGGGAGTTTGGTATTATTTTTCTCCCCATTTCACAGATGAGGAAACTGAAGCACAGAGAGGTTATCATCAAGTGTGATAAGAAATCATACACCTTGGAGTTGCCACCATGTAAATGCTTATTAAACGTTAGCTGATCTTAGGAACATTCCAAGCACCCCAGCTAGGTTGAGTCTGGAAAGTTAATTCTAGGCCAAGTAGTCTGCATTATTTCCTATAGCCTATCAGGTTCATATGCAATGAGCCCATGTATTTTACCTTTGGTTCCCCAAGACCCAGCACAGGCTCCGGGCAAGGAGCCTCGTGACCTCTTCATCGGCCCTCCCCAGGCCCCTGGCCCTTGCAGCCGTGGTGGGGGTTGGCAAGGGGTGCTGCCTGCCCCATAGCCTTCCTCCCCTCTGCCTGGCGCAGATCTGCTGCTCTTTGTTCTGTGGAGTTTGAGTACGGAGCGTGAAAGTGACTTGCTCAAGGTCATGTGGGTAGGAAGTAGCATCTGAGCCATGTGATTTGAATGCTCATGTCCCCAGCCACTGCACACACCACTGCCCCAAAGCCTGTCAGCCCTCTCCAGTTGTCTCTACCTCCTTGTCCCCAGGCAGGTGACTTCCCCAGGGGACCCGTTCTTCATGCCATCCTTCCCACGTCTCCTCCGGAGTCCCACCTACCTTCTATTCTTCTGCAGTCTCCTGAGTAGAGAGCCGGAGACCCCAAATCCATGAAACCTCCCAAATTCGTTGATGTGGCCCCCGAAGCCAGGGTCAATGTCAGCTGAGAGGAGCGGGTATGGGCTTTTGCATCCGGCAAACCTATATTTGAATCCCAGCTCTGTCCTCACCAGCAGGAGACTGACTGCCTTAGCCTCTCTGTACCTCATTTTCTTCATCTAAGAAATGGAAACCACATCATCCTGTGTGGGGAGTAATCATACACCTTGGGGTTACCGCCAGGTAGATGTTCATTAAGCATTAGCTGATCTTAGGAATGTTCCAGACACCCCAGCTAGGTTGAGTCCGAAAAGTTAATTCTAGTCCAAGTAGTCTGAATTATTTCCTACAGCTAAAGAATTTTTTTTGTTAAGGGCAGAACTCTGATCTGTGATTAAAGATAAAGGGGATATGGTCCTAAAGCTCATATGACAGTGGTTGGTAGCCAAAGGGAAGGAAAATAATAAAATAGGGAGATTCTAGGTGAGTACGGGTGAGGCTAGAGAAGATTACTGATATAGCAGCTTCTTTAGAGGTTCCTAAGCTCGGCTGCTGTGAAAACAAGCACCGTACGTCTCTGCCAGCCTTCGCACCCTTCGCTTTCTTGAATGACACTTGGGAGGACATGTTCTCAGACAAGTGAGGACGATAACTATCTTAGAGACAGGAAGTCTATTGTCTATCTTTGCCCAAGCTGAAAATATGGGTGTGATCATTAATTTCCTCAAATAACCCAAAGCCAGTCTTCTCTTGGGAAAACCCCAAGGTTCTATTGGGCCCCAAAGTTCCAGCTATTTCTCTCATAGGAGTGGAGAATGTGGAGACAGAGGTATCTGGGGAGGAGGACTGACAGGTGGGAACGGTGCCTACTGGCAGTCAATGAATCAGCTTGACACCCTAGGGCGGAGGGCTCTTGGTAGCTAGGGAAGGAGACATAACCTGTCAAAACTCCATGGCTGACCAAGCGGTGGGAGTGGATTCAGCTCATGTGAGTTGCTCCAGAGTTCACATCTTAACCTCTGTATCTCCTGATCCCCTGGCAGTAGGTGGGGAGGAAGTAGGGAGCGACATGGAGAAGGAAAATACACAAGCAGATGAGCCATGGGCAAGTTCTCAGTACCTCCTTAAACAGATGCTCAAAGCTAGATTTCAGAAAAAAGGCCACTGAGTGACTGAAATAATTGTCACAAAGCCTTACCTGTAGGAGAGGCATCGGCTGTTCATCAGAATTGATTTGCTCTTATTCTGTATGTAGTTTTACCAGCCTTGGTACCCCATATATACCAGAGGCTGACCTTTGTGCTTTATGCCATCTTTTAATCTGGAAAAGAACTCTACAAAGAATGGACAATTACTGTTTTCTTTTGTTGTTGTTTCTTCATTTTTACATTTGAGAAAGCTAAAGTGAGGCACAACTCACCCAAGTTCAAATCTTTAGTAACGACAGAGCCAGGGCTGGAGCTCAGTTCTGTCTGCTACCAAGAAAGAGATAGGGAAGCTGTAGAGGCTGATGCACTGCCTGCCACAGGGCAGGATCCAGAAAACTCCAAAATGAAATACAGCACCCTGCCTGCAGTGACGCAACTCAGCAGGACAAGATTTTGGTGCATTCTGCTTGAGAAAGCAAATATTCTAGAAAGATTTCTGTGGGAAATGGCACACGAAAGATAAACTCTAGTGTTTTGGAAATGACATTTGTGTAGACCAGTGTCTTCCATGAGTGCTTCCAAAGAAAGCAAAGGCTTGTTCTTACCTGATTTCTCAGCCTTGCAGTACTGGCCCACATTCCACTCCCTTTTCCCCCGCTGTCCACACCGGAGAGACAAACAGACTGAACCACCCTTAGTAGCTCTCCTGTGTCACAAGAGCAGACCTCAGCGATCCCCCTACTCTGAGAGGCCTGGTGCAGCCCCCAGAGCAAACCCCAGGTATCAGACCAGAGAATCATGGCTGTGTGAGGCCAGCGTGGACCTTGGTGTTGCTGGGCAGTGGGAAAGGGTGAGGGACCATGTGTGCAGCCTAGTGCGGCCACCCTGGGGTGGGGAGAGCGGTTGTGCAGAAATGCAGGAAAGAACCAGTGGGGGAGTCGAGTTGGCCTGGAGCAGCTGTCCCCAGAGCGCAGAGCCTCTGCCCGCCAGTGTGCGTGGAACACAGGTGTTAGAGCACGTATTACATGCACAGAAGACTAGGGATTCAATGCTGGATACTTCAGATGTGAATTGAGCGGAGTGAAAGAAAACATCGTGGAGCAGCTCGGACGCACAACCCACACCTAGGAGTGGACGACTATGACTGCTGTGACTCAGGCCAAGGGCACTGAGCCGAGCCCAAGGGATGGCAGGGCGACAGTGGAGGCCTCTGAAGATGGAGCTGCTGTGGGTGGAGCAGCCACCCAGGGAGCCTCCCCTCTACACCCAGGCACCAGGGTGGGGCTGGGGTGGGGGTGGGAGCAGCTGTGGCCATCAGCCTGGGGGCAGAGGCACAGAGGGATCTGAGGGAGCAGCTGGTCTTTGGACAGTTACACTGCCAGCAGCTGTTCTGCAATGTGTTGCTGGTTTTACTTACTTTATTTGTTTTACCTTTTTATTTTTTTAAATTGATTTACATTGATTTACAATGTTGTGTTGGTTTCAGGTATACCGCAGAGTTATTTAGTTATACAAATATATATTTCCATTCTTTTTTTTTCAGGTTATTTTCCCTTATAGGTTATTACAGAATATTGAGGATAGTTTCCTGTGCTATATAGTAGGTCCTTGTTGGTTATCTGTTCTGTATATAGTAGTGTGTGTCTGTTAAACCAAGCTCCTAATTTATCTCTCCCTCCACCTTTTCCCTTTTCCCTTTCGTTTTTTTTTTAATGGCTGAGTAAAAATACCCCATCTTCTTTATTCATTTATTCTGGTTTTATTTTTCCCTTTTTATTGGCCAAAAGTTTAATATCTATATCTGAGCTATAGCTCTTATTCTGAAGCTCAGTTTAAGTTGCAGTGCCCTGAGGGACAAAGAGGGTATGTGTGACTGTGTGTATACCTGTGTATTTTGGAGAGGGGTGTTTATTGTTACTACTCCCATTCTGGGGGTCTCTGGTGCAGTGTGGGTGTACCAACATGGTACCTTCTAAAGTGTAGTCCTTTCAAATATAGCCAGTGCTGGAAAATATGGGGGAAAAAAGGAAAACAGAAAACAAACAAAAACTCTAGAAGCAGCAGAAAACTCAGGGAGAGAGGCTTAGGGTGGCCCCTCTTCTCAGAGAATGAAAGAGCCTCAGACTTTGTATCAGATGAGTTTTGTTTTATTAGCTGCCTGGGTAAATAGTTTTGAAAAGCTGGTTCTAGTTTCACCATGGTGCTGTTTTCAGTCTTCCGAGTTAATTTTTATGGCCAAAGTTGCACATTAATCACTCCTTTCCTGATGATGCAAGCCAGACATACTTGAAGCAGGTGGATTTGGTCTGCAACCCTGGGGCCAAAGTCAGGTTCCCTTGGAAGGACCGGCCTCCTGTTACACAGAGGCCAGCCCTGCGGTAAGACCACTTGGGTATTTCCAGAAGATGACATCTGAAGCTCTGGCTTCTGGCCAAGGTCCACTTTAACGTGTCTCTTGTGAATCTTCTCCATTCACGACGGCAGTGAAAGCACAAACTCTGGAGCCACTGACTGGGTGTCTTTGGAAAGGTGGGGTCACATCTGTGTGCCTTAGTTTCACCACCTGTAGAGAGTAGATGATGAGTCTGTCTCCTGGAACTGTTGTGAGGGTGAAATGAATTAGGTCAGGGAAGCGCTGGGAACAGAGCCAGGCATACTCTCAGTGTGTGCTAACTGAGCGTGCCTGGAATGTTTACCGCAGCCTGGGCTTTCCCGCTGCCATACCTCCTCATGGGCTGGTTCCTCGGCCTTGCTGCCCTTCCTCCCTCACAGCTACTGTTGCAAATGTTTCCCCCGCTTGGAGGTCCTGGTCAAGTGTTCCTTCCTCTGTGAAACCTTCCCTGATTTCACAGCTCACTGAGGTGGACCTCTCTTGCCTCTCCCCAGGGAGGCTGGTTATTGCCATTCCTGCCACATGGAGGTTTCTAGAAGTCAGGCTCTGTAGCTGATTCACTTGTGTCCTTCTCAGCTGCTTTTGGGGGAGGTGGGTTAGGGCTGGGAGTCGGAAGGCACAGGGAGCTGCCTTTGAAGGCTGACTTTGTCCCTTCCATCAGTGTGGCCCTGGGCAGCCCTCCAGCGCCTCCTTTCCTCCTCCTGTCACAGGGGGACTTTGTATAGGACCAACCCACAGGGCTGTCAGAAGTCTTCCACAGGGTAGCATTCGAGCAGCCTGTAGGCTAGCACCTGGCTGTCAGGAAATGGCTGACGTCATGATCGACAGTAAGTGTCACTGGCGTGAATGAGACACTGGCTGGGTCTGGGGACCAGTCAGGGACCCCTCCCGCCTTCCTCCAGCAGCCGAGGCCTGATCCACTGTCCCTCCTTTCCAGGACCTGCTGCAGCCAGAGTCAACCTCCCAGCCCCTCCTGAACATGCCTCTTCTTCCTTAAAAACCGACCAGCCTGCCTCAGCTGATTCAAAGGTAAACCCCCCACCCTGAGTGTAACCCCCGGCTTTGACTGTCTTTCAAAAATGCAATGTGTTTATTCCCTGAGACCAGTTTGGGGGTTAGGGGTCCGAGTGAAGAGGAGAATCCCATCGAATTACTCTGAGCTTCTAAGACTCTTAAGTGCTGACCCTCAATAAAACAGGAGAGAGGGTCGGGGAGAAGGCGCGCTTTAGTTTTTAATGAGCTTTTCCATTATTTGTGTTTAAATGAGAGCTGATAATTGGCATCCTCCTCACCCCCTGAAATATCTTGGTGGCAGTAGTCATTTGCTTAGAACATGCCTTCCCTCCAACCTTTTTTCAACACAAAATATATCTGATTTATCCTCAATTTTTAATGATTTGGGTCCAGGGTCACAAGTGACTTCTGTGAATCTTAAGCACTTTTTGCCTTTCTAAGCTCTTTCTTTCATTTAAAAATGTTTTTAAAAATCCTATTTTATGACTGCAGTGGTATAAAGATGAACATAATCCAAGTTGGATTAAAAATTTCAACATTTTCTTTGAGGTAAAATGTACATTTTTATTCTTTAGACTTTGAAAGAAATTATGTTAAGACGTTTTTGTGGGCCCCTAAAAGTGTCCTGGTGCCTGGCAGGGAAGCCAGTGCTACACAGATCTGGTCAGTGGAGCTCTTCCATAAATGGGACTGTCACCTAAGCAAGGTGATTTATATTTTAATAATTAATCGTTTTCAAAGACAACTGAATAATTGGGAGAATAATCATGAAGTAATGTTAAGAGAAAACACCAGAAATCAAAACAATATGTGTGACATGATCTCAGTTTTTATTTATTTATCCTTTATTTTTCTTCTTTTTTTGGCTGAACTGCAGCTTCTGGGATCTTTAGTTCCCAGATCAGATATCAAACCCACGAACCCTGGAGTTGAAGTGCGCAGTCCTAGCTGCTGGACTTCTAAGGAATTCCCACAATCCCAATTTAAAAAAGAAATCCCCATATATCTAATTGGCAAGAATTACACCAAACTTTAATAACAGTTAAGAGGATAATGGGATCATGCATAATTAGCCCCCGACTCTAATTCTTTAAAACTGTTTATAAGAGCCTGCTGTGCTGTGCTGTGTGCGCACGCTCAGTCGTGTCTGACTCTTTTATGACCCTGTGGACTGTAGTCCACCAGGCTCCTCTGGCCATGGGATTTCCCAGGCAAGAATCCTGGAGTGGGTTGCCACTTCCTCCTCCAGGGGATCTACCCGACCCAGGGATTGAACCACATCTCCTGCATTGGCTAGTGGGTTCCTTACCACTGTGCCACCTGGGAGTTCCTTATAAAGCATATATAACTTAAAAAAATGGAAATTTATGTTTATGCCCAGCCACTGACCTGGAGTGGAATCTGACTTCAGTTGTTTGACCCTTTGTAAACTGAAAATAAAAAATAAAGGAAACATTGACCGTGGGCTGGGAATACTCACATTGTAGTTAATCTATAAGTAGAAAGGTAATTTTACCTTTCAGGGTACTATGATTATCTTCGTTTTTGCTGATGAGGCAGTGAAGGCTCCGAAAGGTTAAGTAACTCGTCCAAGGTTAGAAGTGGAGCTGGGATCTGTCCTTTTCGTATTCCTCCTCACTGGATGAGATGATCCCATTCACCCCTCAGCTCTGTTGTTCTGAGATTCCCTGAGGTAGCAGGGAAAATAGTACTTTCCATATTAATCTCTGTCTCTTCTCGCTGAATTTCCAGGATTTCAGTGCCTCCATTCCTAAGCAAGAGACACTTTCAAGCCTGGCTGGAAATGACCTTTTCTGGAGTGAGGTAGATGTGATCCAGGCAACTGATAACTTCAACCCAAGCCACAGAATCAGTGAGGGGACCTTTGCCGATGTCTACAGAGGGCAAAAGCATGGCACACCGTTTATCTTCAAGAAGCTCAGAGAGGTAGGCACTTCTTAGTTTCCAGTAAGAGGTGGAGGCTGCATGGTGAGGCTGGATTTTCATATTTCAATGTCTTTTCTCACAGATGGCCTGTTCAGGTCCAGGATCAGTTGAAAAATTCTTCCAGGCAGAGGTACAAATTTGTCGTAGGTAAGCCTCCTCTTTGGAAAATACTTTGTTTGATAGTGATGACAGCTAACCTGTATATAGTGCTTCCTATGTGGCAACATGTTTTAAGCATTTTCTTTATGTAATCCTTATAAGAACGCTGTAACATGGCTACTATTATCACATTATTTTACACATGGACAAATTGTGGCACAGAAATGTTAAGTGTTTTGTCCAAGATCACACAGCTAGTATGTGGCAGAGCTGGAATTTGGTTGGTTTATCTGACTCCTTCCATGCTTTTTCTCTGTAGCCACTGTATGCATGGATTAGAATTATAAAAGAACCTCGGCTCACTTGGCTCAACTCCATCCTTCCAGGGGGGAAAGAATCTGTTTCTGTCCCATTTTTTGAGATGGACAGAAATGTACTGATTCCAACTCTAAAAGCAAATGATGACCCACAGGCTTAGCCTGGCCTAGCTCTGTTTTTTTTTTTTTTTTCCTAGCTCTGTTTTAATGGCCTGAGAGCTAGGAATAGTTTTTATGTTCTTACATGGTTAAACAAATAAAAAGAAGATAATTTCATGACACATGAAAAGTACGTGAAATTCAAATATCAGCATCTATAATGAAGTTTATTGGAACCCAGCTGTGCTCATTTATTTCCATGTCATCTGTGGCTGCTCTTTCGTGATTGTGCACAGTGGAGGAATTGTACCAGAAGCCAGATGGCCTACAATGGCTAAAATATTTACTGTCTAGTTTTTTACAGAGGAATTTTGTTTACCTCTGGTCTTGAGCAATAAGGGCCATCAAAAGTCATCCTCAAACCGGCATTTTACAGATAATGAAACTGAGGCTGGAGAAGTAGAGTGAACCTCTCATCACAGAGCTTAGTGGGGGCAAGGGGACTGGTAAAGAGAGGGGGAGGACATTTGCAGACCTGGACACTTGGCCTGTCCCTGCTGTCATTGCCTGATGGATTTAACACATGCATACTAGGCCTCTGCAGTGTGCTGGACACCAGCTGTCATTCGAGCTGGCAAGACACTCTCTGAGTTTCTCTGCCAAATATGCAGTCTCGGGAAAGCAGTGTGGGATGACTGTGGTATATTTTAAGAAATAAAGAAAGTTTTAAAGAGGAAAATAGAAATCACCGATTTTCCATAGCATCTGTAAATTACTACTACAGTATTCAGATTTTTATATATTTTCTTTAGTCCTTTTTCCTTCATATATATATATATATATATGACTACACACAAACACACACACAAATACATATATACACATCCTTATCTACACACATGCATGCACATACACACTCTTAAGGGAAACTGGAAATCTGATTCCCTTTCCATCTTGGTATAGTGCCTTCCTGGAGTAAGCAGCCATTGCTTCATTCATTCATTTGGCAAGTGTGAGTCATCAAGGCCTTTCTTGGTTCTCGGGAGTGCAGACATGCAGAAAACACAGCGTCCGCCTTGGGGAGTTCACGGTGCCGAGGGGAGAGTGACTGTAAATAACTGGTGAGGGTGGAAAGTGTGCAGTAGGATGGCCTAGCCGGAAGCGGAGAGGGGCTGAGGGGCAGGCAGGCGGCCCTTGAAACGGTGTTCGGGAGAGTCCATCAGCATCTGCTTCAAGGTGGAGGAGGGGAGAATGAAGGGGGTATTTCAAAGCTATATAGACAATGAAAGGTGACTAATTAGATGGGAGAGGTAAGGAGGTTTCTAGGAAACTGGATGGTTGGTTGGTTGGTCGTGCCCTTGGTTGAGCAAATAACTGAGGCTGGAGAATCAGGTTTGGAACTTGTTGAGTCTAGGTTGTTCACCTGGAACACTGGGATGCAATTTGACATTCAGGTCTGGACTGTGGGTTGGACCTGGAGAGATGCAGGGGTGCTCCTCATAGAGAGGGTGCATTTTGTAGAGGTGAGAGTTCCCTGATGGAGCAGCTTATAAAATGAGCTGATGAGCCCATCCAGGGAGACTCAGGTTTCAGAGAAAGGCAGAGGAAGAGGGTCTTAGCAGAAAAGGCCAAGGAAGAGCTGTCAGAGAGGCAGGAGGGTCAGGCGGGAACAGTGACTTTCAGTCCGCCAGAAGAGGATTTTGTGAAGAATCACAAGTGGTTTGGGTATCATGTACTCTGAGTTCTTTGATTTCAAGCATCTTGAAAGCATGCAGTTGTCATCTCTTTACCCTCAGGAGTCAGAGCATTTGGTACCTGGGAGCTTCCTGGTGGCCTCAGGGGGTGGAGAGGGCCGAAGAGGTGGAGGAGGTAGGAAATGGGGGAGTCTTTGATTATTCTTTCTGTCTGACTCCTCATGCCTGCTCTGATGCCTAATTTCAGATGCTGCCACCCCAACGTCTTACCTCTGCTGGGCTGCTGCACTGGAGAACAGTTTTACAGCTTGATTTACCCATACATGGCGAATGGTTCTTTACAGGACAGACTCCAGAGTCAGGTAAGGGGCTGGGTCATGGTCAAAGAACAGGACTAGGCAGCACTCGCAGAATCAAGGATTAAGCACTTAAAGGAATCCAGAGGAGAAGGGGGCCCCGGAGTGGCCCTTCAAGGAGAGGAGCTGGGCCAAGGTAGATAAGATCTGGCTAAACATCTTCAGGAAAAACCTATTTAGAAAGTTTTTTGACAAAGAGGCGTTTAAGTCAAGAGTGAAACAAAGGTAGCCCGTAGCACTCTGTTATCCAGTATTGTTCTGAAGGTGCAAGGACAAGAGAAAGAATGAACAGATACAGAGCACGGAAAGTGGAGGTAAGTTTTTCTTAAAAATGATATTCTCATAAATTCCTATTTGTTTGCGAATGTATGGAATATTTATGGAGAGATACAGAAAACTGGTGCCTTGACTGCCTCTGGGGAGAACTATGTAGACGGGGCTCAGGTTGGGAGACAAACTTTTACTACATACTCATTTGACCTTTTGCATATCATACCATATGAGTGTTATATCTATTAATGTTGTAAGTTTTAAGACAAACAAGCCTCCTTCCCATAAAGTCCTCAAAGAGAGTGACAAAAGTTATTCCACAACAGAATAATTGGTTCCCTTGGGAGGGATCAGATAAAGTAGTTATTCATGGTATAATAATGATTGTTAGCTTTGCTGAGCTCTCACTGTGGGCAGGACACCGTGATAATGGCTTTGTACATCTCCTTCAGGCCTTGCCACAACCCCAGAGGTTCCCCCATTTTCAGAAAGAGGAGTCTCTGCCGCAGAGAAGCAAAGGAACTTACCACACAGCTGACGTGTTATCAGGGCAAGAGTTTAAACGAGGTTCATGTGGCTCCAGATTCCAGTTTTTGAGAAGAAATCTATTGGCAAGGCCAGTTCTTAGAGGATGTAGAATCTAAGAGGTCACCTGAAAAATGAGAAGGGATTTTTCTTGGACATTCAGTCTCAGAACAACGGTGGAAGTATAGAGGGCTTTAGACCACCCATAATCTCTATCAGCTCTTGTGAAATCTCTCCAAATACTTGTAAAATCAGCTCATGTGCCTGATGAGCCAACGCAAGGTCCCTAGCTCCTCTCCCAAGCAGCCCCTCTTAGAGAAGAATTCCAGAACTGCGGCATGAAAGTCAGGATAAAAATAGCTGCTATTTATTGAGCACCCACTCTGTGGCAGGTACTATGCTGGGGGCGTACTATTCACTCCTTTCAATCCTTACTACAACCTTAAAGCATAGGGATTAACGTTTCTATTTTATATCAGAAAAAACTGAGGCTCAGAGACGAGTGTCTTTTCCAAAGTCACACAGCTAGTGTGTGTCTGGGCTGAGATTTATACCTTGATCTGTCTGATGTCAAAACCAGCTCCCTGCCAGTAAACCATGCTGGCTGAGCCCTGTTGTAGAGGACCTGAGGGCTGGCGGAGAGACAGGAGCCCAGGACTCTGCCACTTTGAAGTCCATTGAGACTTTAAAAAGGCACAGGTGTCACTATTCTCTCCTCCTTTTCTCTCTCTTAGGGCGGCTCAGACCCTCTCCCCTGGCCCCAGCGCGTCAGTATCTGCTCAGGACTGCTTCACGCCGTGGAGCACCTGCACAGCTTGGAGATCATCCACGGCAATGTCAAGAGGTGAGAGAGGAGGGCTGAGCCCCGCCCCAGGCTGGGCTGGCAGGGGTGAGGCCACGCACACCGCTGGTCCCATTCCTCCCCCTTTGCCTCTCTTTTCTTTGACTTCCTCTCCCCTCCTTGCCTCTCGTGGATCTCTTTTTCTTTGCTATTCCCTGAAACATCAGTGTTTCTAGGGGCTACTCTGTCTCTGGGGGCTGTCAGCACGACTGCCTGTCTCCGTGTTTGTCTTTCCCTAACAGAGGTATTTCCCCAACAAGTTTGTGGGTATTTCCCCACAAGCCTTCCATTCCCCTGCTGTATTTCACTTCCCCTCCAGCAGCCGATCTGGACTGGGTCCTCGAGCTGTGGCTGTGACTGCCGGGCTCCCTGGGCTTCTGAGACCTGCTCTCGTTCGCGCGTCTGTTGCCACAGATACCGTGACACACGTTAGGTGTGCACCCCAGCATCTCAGTACCGTGCTCCCAAGATTAGAAACATGGAGAGGGATTCCAGAGGATACCAGAAGGCCTGGCAACAGTGACCTCGAAACCATAGAATTTGCACTTCCCCAGAGTTCTCTCCTCTTTTGGCCAGTGGAAGCCCTTTCCTCTTTTCTCCCCCCTGATTTTTATTGAATTGTGCCAACAATTGTAATAGCAAGAAAGGAAGTGAAGGTCCAAGAGGTCATCCTGACCCTATTACCCTGACTCACCACGTGGCCTCCATTTCTCTGCTGTTTTTTATTTCCTCCAGCCCCGGCCCACACAGATATCTCAGCCCTCAGATAGCACTATTACCTGATTACCCAGTCATAGTCTCTTTTCCCCCATGAGTTAAACATTTCCTCACGTTGCATGTCATCAATTTTTTGGTACTTCTTTGTCTTCCATTGAAGGTATTTGCCCATAAATTACATAACTACTCCTAATAGCCAATATTGGAATTGGTGTCTACTTTTTTTGGGTGACAAAATGAAAGGCTTTATTGAAAAGGGGTGTTTAAGTGAACAGCAGCAGGGTCAGGGAACCCAGGAGAATTGATCTCTGTATCTACTTTTTAAAAACCATTTAGGGTTAGTTTGAATATTTCTTTTAAAGGTTTTATTATTTTTTTTTGATGTGGGTCATTTTTAAAGTCTTTATTGAATTTGTTACGATATTACTTCTGTTTTATATTTTGATTTTTTTGGCCATGAAGCATGTGGGGTCTTAGCTCCCTACCCAGGGGTTGAATCTACACACCCTGCATTGGAAGGCAAAATCTTTTTTTTTTTTTAACATTTTGTTTTGTATCGGGGTATAGCCGATTAACAATGTTGTGATAGTTTCAGGTGAACAGTGAAGGGACTCAGCCGTACATATATATACACATATCCATTCTCCCCCAAAACCTCCTCACATTGGAAGGTGAAGTCAATCACTGGACCGTGAGATAAGTCCCCAGATTGAATATTTTTATACATGTAGGTTAGTTTTTAAAAATTAAATTTTTTTCCTTTGGAGTACTTTCTGAGAGTATTCATTCCTGTAGATTAGATGCTTAAGTCTAAGAATGTTTTTACTGTTCTTCTTATTCCCCATGATCTGAGCAGGTTCAGTCCTGAAGAATGCTGACGTTTAGACTTGAGTCAGCAAGGCCATAGCTGGGGGTTGGAACAGCTTCAGAAGAGATGGAGCCAGTACAGCCTCTGGGCTCAGGGCTGATATCTGTGGCGATAAGGATGGCTGCACCTCTCTGGCCACCGAATGCCATTTCTGGGGCAGCAGGACTGATCTTAGCTTCATCCCCATTTGCTGGTGAAGCTGGGCTCCCAATCCCCACTCCCCCATCAGGACTGGCTCATAAACTTGTTGAGGGTCTTCAGTGACCCTCGCTGGCTGGCACTGCTCACTACTACGTTGCTTTCCAAAAGGGTCTCCATGGCAACCTCTTCTTGTCCACCTCCAAACAACAAGGTTCTCTCTGCCTTCTTTCCCACAGCTCCAATGTTTTGCTAGACCAAAACTTCACCCCCAAGCTGGCTCATTCGATGGCTCACCCGTGTCCTGTCAACAGAACATCAAAATACACCATGATGAAGACCCACCTTTTCCAGGCCTCCACTGCATATCTTCCGGAAGATTTCATCAGAGTGGGGCAGCTGACAAAGCGAGTGGACATATTCAGCTGTGGAATAGTAAGAGCTTCCTTCTGTGCTCAAATCAAGGCCTGCACACATCTGTCTTTCCCATGGCTCCTCTGTAAGCACAAACTAGAAATGTAAGCACAACAGCAGGAGTTGGCAAACTATGGCCCACAGGACAGAACTGGCCTACAGCCTATTTTCTATGGCCTGTAATTAAGAATAGTTTTCATGTTTATAAAGACTGAATAGTAACAGCAACAGCAATAATAAAAGAATGTGTGACAGAAATTGTTTGTGGCTCACAAAACCTAAAATATTTACTATCTAGCCTAGAAAGTAAATATCTCTAGAAATATTTACTTTCTAGAGAAAGTTTGCCAACCCTTGAAGTAAAGCTCCCCCTCCCCATGAGTGTCCAGATTCTAATAGGCTACAGATAGCTCCTGACTTCCCTGATGTGCATTCAGCCTGCCATCTAATTATCCATCCGCTTGGCTATTTCGTCTTGTTTGTTCATCTGTCTGTTTAGTCCATCTGTCCATCCATCAGTTCAGTTATTATCCAGCCATTCATGCAACAGCCACCCATCCATTCAGAATCCATCCAGCCATCCAACCCGTGTCCTAATCACCACTGCTGTCCATCATTACTGTGTGCCAGGCACTGGGACTATAAATGTGACTAAAACACAGTCCCTCCCCCAAGAGCTCATAGTCTGAGTCTAGCATCTCCAAAGCACATTTCTATAAAACACCAGTTCCCTGAGGTCTCAATAGGTTTGATGTGTTTAAAGGGTTTTGATGTGTTCAAATAGGTTTGAGAAACGCTGGGTTGAACAAGGTTATGCAGGAAAAAAAGTTACCACAAAAAATTAACCAGGGCCTTTCATATGGTAATGGTCTTTAGTCTGGTAATAGTGAAGTAAGGGTATGCAGCATGTCCCAAATTCCCTTGACTATGGAACCTTGTTTTCTTAGCATCTCTAAACATCAGAGACCCGGGGATCCCAGTCTGGGAAGTTCGGGTTGAGAAAAGTGACGGTTTCTGGCTGACCTCTGCCTAGAGCCAACAGCTGCATCTTGGCCCTTGCCTTCTCTCTTCGTCTCCAGCCTCAAACTCTGCACTTCCTCTCTTTGACCACAGTCTGTCTGGTTCTTCCACTAATGCCCTTCTTCTGAGCCACCTTCTGCCCTCGGCCTAGCTTCCACATACCAGGTTCTGCTTCCCTCGGTCTCCTGGCCCATCAGCCCTTCTGGTTTACTTGTCCCCCAGTTCTTTCCTGCCTCACCCCCTCCCTACCCCCACCAGCCCCACTGTGGGGGGTGCTCAGTGAAGCTCAGCAGGGTCAGCCCAGGATCCTCCTCCCTTAAGAGCCAGTGGAACTAAACCCCAAAGCTGCCAGGCACTTACAGTGTAGAGCTGAAGAGCATGAGTTTGAGTCCCAGCTCAGCTGCTTTTAGCTGTGTGACCTAGGGTATCACTGATAACTCTGGGCCTCAGTTTTATACTCTGTAAAATGGAGGTAATGATGCATATAGACATTAATGAGATTCATAAGATAACATATAAACTGGTTAGCAGAGTATGTTTCATTGATCAATATGATTATTATTATGGGGATTATTGTTAATTATTATAATTATCCCTGCCTTCACACCCTCACTCCTGATTTCTGTTAATGCTTGACTTTTTAACTCAGTTCTTGATGTAACAATTGACTTCCCCTTTCATTCATTCAGTGAGTGCCTACTGGCTCCCTTCAATCTTTTTCTCAGCCCTGCTGCTGACGGATGGTATGATTTCCAATTTTGGTTCTTGTGGGGAACACTGCCTTTCTCTGTTGTTACTGTTGTTTTTGTTTATCTTTTTTTTTAATATAGCTGGTTTACGACATTGTGTTAATTTCTGCTATACAGCATAGTGACTCAGTGATACATATGTATACATTATTTTTTATATTCTTTTCCATTGTGATTTATCCAAGGATATTGAATGTAGTTCCCTGTGCTATATAGTAGTAAGTCACTGGCTTTTTTGATGAGCGCTAAGTAATTTTTGTGAAAGGCCTGGCACAGGGCCTGCCCTGTGGAAGAGGCAGAGGAAGCTTGTCTGTTCATTTCCTCTTGTTCTTTTCTCCAGTCTTGGCGGGACCTCGACTGGAGTCCCTTTTCTCTTGGCTCCCCTCCGGCAGCTGCAGGGGTGCCTTCTGCTGCCCTCTCCTGGCCGCTGCAGTCTGTTAGTAACACTGCAGGCCCTTTCAGGGTGGAGGAGTTCTTGGCAGTTGTTCAGTAGCTCAGTCGTGTCAGACTCTTTGAGACCCCATGGACTGCAGCACGCCAGGCCTCCCTGTCCTTCACCGTCTCCCGGAGCTTGCTCAAACTCATGTCCATTGAGTCAGTGATGCCATCCAACCATCTCATCCTCTATCGTCCCCTTCTCCTCCTGCCTTCAATGTTGCCCAGCATCAGGATCTTTTCTAATGAGTTGGCTCTTCACATCAGGTGGCCAAAGTATTGGAGTTTCAGCTTCAGCACCACTCCTTTCAGGATTGGTTTCCTTTCGGATTGACTGGTTTGATCTTCTTGCAGTCCAAGGGACTCTCAAGAGTCTTCTCCAACACCAGAGTTCAGTCAGTTCTTTGGTGCTTATCCTTCTTTATGGTCCAACTCTCACACCCATACATGACTACTGGAAAAACCGAAGCTTTGACTAGACAGACCTTTGTTGGTAAAGTAATGTCTCTGCTTTTTTAATATGCTGTCTAGGTTGGTCATAGCTTTTCTTCCAAGGAGCAAGCATCTTTTACTTTCATGGCTGCAGTCACCATCTGCAGTGATTTTGGAGCCCCCCAAATAAAGTCTGTCACTGTTTCCGTTGTTTCCCCATCTATTTGCCTTGAAGCGATGGGACTGGATGCCATGATCTTCATTTTTTGAATGTTGAGTTTTAAGTCAGCTTTTTCACTCTCCTCTTTCACCTTCATCAAGAGGCCTAGTTTAGTTCCTCTTCACTTTCTGCCATAAGGGTGGTGTCATCTGCATATCTGAGGTTATTGATATTTCTCCCGGCAATCTTGATTCCAGTTTGTACTTCTTGGCAGTAATTAGACCTGATTCTGTCTTTGAGAGAAGTTGTTGGAGGGAGATTTAACACTAAGCTGGAGTACCCACTCCCTCATATATACAGTCATTAGATCATCACGTACCAGATAAGGGTACAGGCTCACATTTTAGTTTCTTGCCCACAGATCACCCCAGCATGTAAGGAACAGAGTCAGAATGTGAACCCAGGCCTATGTGACTGGCTAGACTCCATAGCCAATGTGCTGTTACCTCCGCTGAGAATTTCTGTTCAAAGCAGCTCTTGCATTTATTAAGATACAAATCACAGTTTGTCAGTTTGGTGGTGGCTTACACCAGCTCAGGACTGTGCTCCTTTCATGAATGGATGAATTAATGAGCAAATAATGTTAATAAAAGCCTGTGGATGAAAATGCTATGGATATTGCCAAGATTTTCTGTCTGGAATAGGTATCTGCATGTAGATTCCTCCTTTTCTTGAGATTAACATAGCAGTGCCTGCTTACCATTTTTGATGGGTTTTAAATGAAAATATATTTAATATACAGTGTGTGTGTATACATATGTATGTATGTATACAGATAGATGTTTATATATATATGGGGGGGGAGAGGGAAAGGTGTGTGTGTGTTTGTGTGTGTGTATCTATCTGATGGTAATACACACACATTTGGTTTTCATCCTCCTTGCTTTGCTATCAGTTTAAACCTCTCCTAGCAGCTGAGTGACGTGTTTAGCTAGAGAAGGTGTTTAGTGATGTTTACATATTCCAGATTTGGGGCAAGTGTCTATGCTGGCAAATGACAGAGCCAGGCCTGAAGCTCAGACTGTATTCCTGAGAAGAAGCTTCTCTCTTGGCCAGAATCTCCTGTGTGAACTTGTGTATGTGTGTCTGAACCGTGATAACTCCGTATTCTCTCCAGGTGTTAGCCGAGGTCCTCACAGGCATCCCGGCGATGGACAACAACCGGAACCCAGTTTACTTGGTAAGGGAACCAACCCTTCTGGCTCACAGCTATGAGGGGTCAAGCGATGGGGAGAGCAGGAACCTCCACTGTACCCATCTGGACCCATTTTTATTGCTAATGAGGCCTAAATCCAGGGTTTGGTTTGTACCTGTGCAAAGCAGCTGTAACCTTCCCCCTTCACCAGCCAGAGAACAACTACTTTTGCATGAAAATAGAGTTTAGAAAGTTTGGGGGAAATCCATTTATTCTGTCTACATGTCAGGCAATCAAATAGGGTTTGTTTGTTTGTTTGTTTTGGCCACACCATGCAGTATGTGGGCTCAGTTCCCCAAGCAGGGATCAAACCCATGCCCACAGCAATGGAAATACAGTATTAATCTCTGGACCAGCAGGGAAGTCGTAGCCATTGTCTTTAAAGTGGTGAAAGTAAATTTCAGCCCTTTTAGGTTTCTATGATAATTTCTAAATAATTTCTATTTTGTAGGTTTATAACAACTCTCATTCAAGTATACATGTGTGTGTGTATAGTGTCAATTTCAAAAATACAATGATACAGCCCAGCTCTGTGCTTGACACTTTATATATGCGTGTGTGAGTGCTCAGTCATGTCCTGCTCTTTGCAACCCCATGGACTGTAGCCTTCCAGGCTCCTCTGTCTGTAGTATTTTCCAGGCAAAAATACTGTAACGAGCTGCCATTTCCTCCTCCAGGGGATCTTCCCAACCCAAGTCTCCTGCACTGGCAAGAGGATTCAGTTGGGAGTTGGTTAAAAAAGTGACAATAGTGGGGACTTCCCTCGTGGTCCACTGGTCAAGAATCCTCCAAGGAACACAGGTTTCATCCCTGGTCCGTGAGCTAGGATCCCACATACCACAAGGGAGCTAAAGGCACGTGCTACAACTTCTGTAGCCTATGAGCCCTAGAGCTTGTACTCTGCAACAAGAGAAGTCATCATAATGAAAAGCCCTTGCAAACCCTGATTAGAGAGTAGCCCCCATTCATCCCAACTATGGGAAGCCCACGTGCAGCAGTGAAGGCCCAGCACAGCCGGGATAAAGAAAGAACGACAGTAGGGACTTTCCTGGTGGTCCGGTGGTTAAGACTTCACACTTCCACGGGACAAGACCCATGATTTCGTTGGGAGTAGCCAGCTGGGGAGCGTCTCTTTACACCATTCCTTCAGGGCAATCACTGTACAGGTTCTCATTTGTTTCAGATGGTGTATTAATTTCCTATATTTAATCTATGTAATCAATACAAGTGATATATTTATAACCTATTTATATAAGTAAATGCATACCTGCAAAATGTATCATGTAACATATAATTTATGCTATTAAAATATATCTATATATTTATATAGTAATATATCTATTGTTATTTATATAGCATATCTTCTGTTTTATGCATAGTTCAGATTTCTGCTAAGTAGCATAAAATATAACATGTAGTACAAAATTTATAAAATATAAAAATATACATAGTATTATTTATATAGTACATCTCCTATTAAATGTATATGGGCCAGAATCTTACATCCTAACATTTTCCTGTAAATGTTAACAAGGTGAGTTATTAGCATAATTATACTATATTGTACTATACTGGTATAATTATGCTATACTGTACTATATAAATGATAGCTATTATTACTATTAATTACAATCACTAATAGAGCATTGAATGTTGATTCTGTGTCAAGTTCCATACTTTATGCACTATGTCTTCTAATTTGTGTTAATCCTATTCCCATTTTCCTGATGAAGCAACACAGGCCTAGAAAGGTTAAGCCCCTGCATGATGATATGAGGGTACTATGAAATGCCCTGTACATGTGAGGAATTTAGCCGTTCTCCAATTCTTGGCTATTTTACTTGTTTCTGGGATCCTCGCAATTATTTTTTAAAAACCATGTTGGTTTTCGGAGTGTTTGCAGCTCTGGTGCCATCCTGGAGGTGGGTGGGGCACATGAACCCCGCACCCCTGGACCTCACATGGGGGTGTTTCCACTCTTTCCCACAGAAGGATTTACTGCTCCATGAAATTCCCGGCAGCACCACATCGCTCTGCTCCAGGAAGACAGGTGTGGAGAAAGAGATGGCCAAGGAGATCTGCCAGAAATACCTGGAGAAGAGAGCAGGGAGGCTGCTGGAGGCCCATGCCGAGGCCTTGGTCATGGCCGCCTGCCTCTGTCTGCGGAGGCGCAATGCCAGCCTGGCAGAGGTGAGCCTGCAGCTCAACCCTTCCCTAGTGATGAGCCCTGTTTGTGAGTCGGCTTTACCAGGGGCCCATTACAATCCCTTTACCAGTCCCTTCACCGAGAAGTGACTTCATACTCCAGAGCCGTATTTGGTTGCAAACAGCAGTGTCTGCTGGAGCTGACAGCAGCTAAGCTGGAGTCAGAGGTCCTGAGGGTACCTCGGACCATACTCTCAGATGTAACAGAAGTCTATCTGTTTTCTCTGAACCTGCTTTATTCCTCGTCCTCTCTGTGAGCCCCTTTTCCTTCCCTCCATCCTCTTGGTTGGAGAAGGCAATGGCAACCCACTCCAGTACTCTTGCCTGGAAAATCCCATGGACAGAGAAGCCGGGTAGGCTTCAGTCCATGGGGTCTCGAAGAGTCAGACACGACTGAGCGACTTCACTTTCACTTTTTACTTTCATGCATTGGAGAAGGAAATGGCAACCCACTCCAGTGTTCTTGCCTGGAGAGTCCCAGGGACAGCAGAGCCTGGTGGGCTCCTGTCTATGGGGTTGCACAGAGTCGGACACGACTGATGTGACTTAGCAGCATCCTCTTGGTCAGGGAATACAGCCATATTCATTTACATGTCATAGTTCTGTTTTCAGTAAGTGGCCAAGTCTCCAGGCCCCAATTTCAACCTCTTAGTGAGAGAAACTCATTGGCTTAGCTAGAGTCAGGTGTCCACCTGTTGGCAATCAGGTAAGGTAGGAGTTCAGTATATAAACCTCCTGGCTAGGGGTGTCAAGCCTGGCAGGTGGCAGGGCCAAGTCCCAGAGAAAGGAATCATTTCTTAGCCCATGGACTAGGCAGACACACCAGAAATCAACCACCACAGTAGATAAACATTTTCCTATGGCTAGGATATGCAGAGGTGGTTTCCATGGTAGTAGGTATAAATTTGGGGACCAAATTTGCTATGTCTTTTTAAGACAAAATAACTGCCTGAGAGGGCTCTTAGAGGTTATCCCGCTGAGTGATTTTGAAGTGGTGTCTGGCAGAGAGGGGCTCCTTGGGAGAGAGAGAAAAGAAAGAGAGCTGCAGGCCCTACCCATGACTCCAACCAGACATCCATTGTCACTTCTCATAACTGTATTGGGTTCTTAGTATTTTATTTGAGGAAAGGGTTTGGTAGCTGGAAAAACAACAACAAAGCCTTCAAACACCAATGTTTACAGCCAAGCCTCCCATTTTACAGACGAAGTCAAGATCCAGAGAAGTGGGGATGAGGCCAGAGGGATTTTTGGTCAGAGCCCTCTGGACTCCTGGCTCAGCCTCAGGTTTACCATCTTTTGCACCGGGGCATGGCAGGAGCCAGAGACCAAGTCCCGACTCTCAGCCTAGGCTGGCTTCAGTTACCTGAGCGCATTCGCCTATTCAGCAGTGGCGTGCTGGACCCTGGGGATAAATGGGGAACAAGGCAAGCCAGTTCCGCTTTCCTGGAGTTCATAGACATTGTGCAGTAACTGCCTGGTGAGTGGTGTATGACAGGGGAGCCCCACCCAGGACTTTCCCGAAGAAGTAATATGTAAGCAAATGAAGAGCAATCCAAGCAGAAGGAACAATGCATGCAAATAGCCTGAGTTGAGCGCCATCCTAGCAAGGTCAGGGGCCGGTAGAAGGCCAGGGTGGCTAGAACACAGAGTGCATGGGGCAGAGTGGCTTGTGATGAGGCTGCTGGGGAAAAAACCTGACAGTAGAGGGCTTTGCAGGCACAGTCAGGATTTGGAGAAAGTCACTGGGGGTATTAAGCAGGCGCAGAACATAATCAGACTTATGCTTTAAAAAGATCTCTTTCCCGCAACCTTCCTTCGTTTTATTCTTTTGTTCAGGGTATCAGTTAAAGTACATTCAAAGAAGCTGCTATGATGAGGAGACTCCACAATAAGGGAGATAGAAATTTACTCTTTTTAGCTCAAGAGTTTGAGTGTTGGCAGTCCAGAGCTGATGTGGCAGTGTCTCAGTATTAGGGATTCAGGCTCCTGTAAAATGGCTCTGCTATCCTTATCATGTGGCTTCCATTTCAGAGTCCAGGAAGGCTGCTGTAGCTCAGGCCATCACATTTACGTTCCAACCACTGAAAGGGAGTTTAAGAGGAGAAAAAAAAAAAAAGAGGAGAACATATCCTCCTCTTTTTTTTTTCTTTTTTTTTTTTATCCTCTTCTTTTTAAGGGTGTGACTTGGAAATGCACACATCACTTTTTCTCACACCCCATAGGCCAGAACCAAGTTATGTAGTTCTGTAGTTTTTAGCTTGACAAACATTTACTGAGTACATTCTGTGAAGATTTATCTCAAAAGGTAACATTTGAACTGGGCCTTGAAGCATGAGGAAGCATTTGCTATGTAGAATAAAAGGGACAGGGGACTATACATATACACAAAGGAATGAGAAATGGTCCTCGTCCCCAGTATTTCACAACCAAGCTAGGAAGATGAGAGATCAGTAAGGCCTGGACTTGAAGACAAGCAGACTTGGGTTTAGTGGTCAGCTCTGCCACTCACTGACTGGGTGACCTTGGGCAAGGAACTTAACCTCTCTGATCTTTTAAATTTTTATTTATAAGAACTCCCTGTACGTTGTGCGTCAAAGGTGCTGTGTAAATTGCAAGGCACTGAGCAACTGAGATTTGTTATTTTTACTAAGGGTAGGTTTGTGTGCCATTTGTATGAGAGAGAATATGTGTGTAAGGAAGAAATATTTCTTCCCTGCCTGCCTTTAATCTTCCTAACCCCCCTAACCAGAAAAGCCCTCAGGTGCGGTATCTATATTACTTAGGGCATTTCTAGTTGAAAGTGATAGGAACTCAATTCAAATTCTTAGATACAGACACACAGACATGTAAACAGAAAGAGAAAGAGAAGAAAGCAGGGAGCCTGTGAATGAGCGATTTATTGGCTCATTTAACCACACCACAGGCAGGATAGGCATTGCTGGGGCAGCTAGGCCTACAGTCTCAACCAACAAAAGTACAACAGTTTGACTCTCTTGCGCCTTTGGCCCCTGTGCTCACTCTCTCTACCCCCGCACACCACTCCCATCTCTAGCCCCTGCTTTACTCTGTGTGGGAGCTTCATTTTCTCCTACTGTAAACACGTTTTCTTTGTGAGGCAGGGTATCTGGCTGTGCCACTGGGAAGGAAAAGACAGTGTTTCCTCAATAAATATTAGGTGCAAGAGTCCCAGAGAAGGATTCTGATTGGCCTAGTTGGGTCACATGGTCAAATCTGGACCAATCATTAAGGTCACAGGGATGGGATACTGAGATTGACCCATCTGGGTCATGTGCTGAGGTCGACGGTGATGGGGTCAGCTCTTTTCAAAGGAAGGATGCTATTCTTCCAGGCAAAGGAACAATCATTTAGTTCTTCAGTCTCTCTCTCTCCCTGCCTGGGAGATCTGTTAGATTTTTAATTTCAGAAAGAGTTCTTGATGAGTGCTCTCGTCTCTGTTCCCCAAGGTGTGTAGCTCCGTGGCCGCTGTGGAAGAGCAGCTGAGAGGTCAGGAGACCTCGCTCCCTTGTAGTGGGCTTTCTGAGGGCACAGGCTTTTCCTCCAACACCCCAGAAGAAACAGATGACGTGGACAATTCCAGCTTGGATGCCTCCTACTCCATGAGGGCTGCACCCTGGGCTGGGGGTACCTCCTCGCCTCCTCTGACAGTGGATGAAGAAGGCATGCTGCTGGCTGGTGGAGCAGAGGAAGCTGACTCCTCCGCTGAGGCCTGTGCCCTTCCAGAGCCTCCCCAGGATGGTAAGCATGGGGTCTCAGTACTTATACATGGTCACTTATGTCCCTTAACTCAGCCTGTCATTTATTCCTTTTCTCCCTCATTCATGCATTAATTTTGTTATTCAGCTGTCCACCTGCCAGCTGACTGGATGAAGAGAGTCATCCTCCTTTCCGTCCGCCACCCCCCGCCCTGCCCCCCGCCCGATGTCCAGTCCCTCACTCAGGCCTCTCTATTGACCTAAATATCCTTCACCTCCATCTGCTTCTCTGCATTGCCTGTCCCCATAACCCTCCCCCTTGTCCAAACTACTCTCCTCTTGCTGGATGACTGTACAGCCTCCCTGTGGCCTCCCTGATCTGCTCTGGTCCCTCACCAGTTCTTCTTCCAGGGACCAGCCACTGTGGTTTTTAATTTTTTTTTTATTAATAGTGATTTTACTTTTTTCTCTTTCATATAAAAATGCTTCCCCGTGAATTACCATTACTAGATATAAGAAAGATAATTATGTTTGCTTCCACTTATAAATATACTGTATGATATTTGTAAAAGATAGCAGTATTGGGAAACTATACAGGGAAGAACAAAATTGACTTTTTCTTATAGGAAAAACTGGAAAATTAGTGCCAATTTTCTAATATTTTAACAAATCTACAGTGAGCATTCTTCAACTTATTTATGTATATCATTTAAATTAGGGTTAATCACATTATAAATATTACTTCTATGCCAGCAAAATGCACATTAAAAATTCTGATGTTCTCTACCAAACACTCATCAAAAAGATTAGGGAAACTTATAATTCTAATGACGAGTTAGAGAGTCCTCACTTGCCTACATCCTAGAAACTTTTTTTTTTTTTTTTTACTTTACAATACTGTATTGGTTTTGCCATACATTGACGTGAATCCGCCACGGGTGTACATGAGTTCCCAATCCTGAACCCCCCTCCCACTACCCTCCCCATATCATCTCCCTGGGTCATCCCAGTGCACCAGCCCCAAGCATCCTGTATCCTGGTTTTTTAAAAACAACTCCTGTCACCCCTCGTTTAAAGCCCTTCTGTGGTTCCCCATTGCACTTAGAGACCAAGTAAAAACTTTCTCTTGGGACTAGCAAAGCTCCTTGTGGTCTGTCGCCACCTGCCTCTGCATCCTCACTTCACACCTTGCCAGCCGCTTCCAAAGATACTTTCTCTTTCTGCCTCCTGGGTCCAAATACACCAGGTTCCTTCTGAAATAAACATTCAGAAGGCCTTGACAATTCAGCATCCTCTTCCCCTAGTAAACGTGGCTCTGAGTGTCTCAGACTCTGACCTTTCCTGTTGTTCCTCTTCCTACATGGAAGTGAGAGGAAAAAAAGAGAGTAAGCTTCATTCTAACACTGTCCCCCACTTCCAGGGGAGAAACATGGAAGCCCTTCCTCTCTGAAAGGTAGGGGTAGGTGGCAGGTTTTCCCTGCAAAGGCAGAAGCAGTGGCAATGCTCATTCCACTTAGGCCTGATTCAGAACCCCGATTTAAGTGAAAAATTCTGACGAAGTCTGACTTTCTTAGAATTACAATAATAGTAACTATTTCCAGCTGTCAGTAGTCGCAAAAGGTATTTACGTTTTGTTCAAGTTGCTTTTCTTTACATTGAATGTCAGCTACAGAGACTTCGTGGAAAATCGAGATCAATGAGGCCAAAAGGAAACTCATGGAGAATATCCTGCTTTACAAAGAAGAGAAACTGGATAGCATCGAGCTTTTTGGCCCCTGATGACTTGAACACAGCTGAGGACCCTCGTCCTCCATTGGAAAGATGAACATCAGATCAAGAAAAAGATCTAAGGAAGAATCGAGATCTCCCAGGAAACACCAAACATCAGCTTCCCTTGGGTCAGGCGGAGAGACACTTCCACTTTTCCAGAGTGAGTCAGGGGAGATAGGACTCAGCTTTCCAGGACACACGAATCCATGAAGTCCTCTTCCTTTCTGGGATTTGTCAGTCAGAGCTCTGGGTTATCAGGCCACTGAAGTGAAACCCCTGGTACATGAGCCCAGGATGTGGGCAATTTTGTGGCTCTGGGGAGTATGTGATGATAACCACCCCCGCAGATGCCGTTGCCTGGCTCTCACTCTCGACAACCACTGGAGCATTCTGAGTGCTGATGGCACTTTCCGAAGCTAAGCTCTCTAGGTCATATTTGCCACCAGCCGCCTGCAAACTTCCATGACCTCAAAGACTTTCAACTTGCGTCCCAGTTCGGTTCTTCACTCCTTCCTCAAGGTCTCAAGTTTCACATATGCCAGACACTTGGCAGAAGGCTCTGGAGATTTCTCTGCTTTCTCTTTTGGAAATCTTGCAACTCACAGATATTTATTTAATGCTTACTCTGCACCTTTATTTTCCCACCCCACTAACGCTAATACTTTAAGTGTAGCTGTTATTTAGAGTGTATGTGTTATTTATGGCTGGATGAAGAACCAGGGGAACTAGTTTCATGATTGATTCTGCTGCTAATTAAGTCAAGCATTTAATCTGTGGGACCTCAGTTTCCTTGTAAGTAACATGCATTCATTCATTCTCCCTCCCTGGGCTGTTGGGGAGGAAGAGGTAGAGACATGGCTACAGAAATACTTGGAAAATGCACATCTTGTTTTATTAAATACATTTTTAAAAAGGACATTAAGTGTCTACTTTTGTCATTCAACTAACATTTATGCAATGGGTTTATTTCTGAAAAGTCATGTTGCAAGTCTTTTGTTAAAATGCTAATTTAAATTCAGTGTGTCCTATTTTAAATAAGCCTAATATAGTGATTTTTTTTATTTTGTAAGATAAAAACACATTGGTAAAGCTAATGTGTATCATAATTAGTTCTGTGTCCAGATGATATAGAGAAGTTTCTCTGCATCCCTGAGTGGTATAGTGGTATAGCTAAGAGGTTGGGTGCTGGCTCTAAAATCTTGGGTGTTAATAGTTGGATGATCTTGGGCCAAATTAGGGAGTTACTTTGAGCCTCCGTTTCCTCATCTGTACAATGGGGGAGGACAAAAAGTACCAGTTTCATAGCTTTGATAGTAAAAGGGCATTCAACAGCCCCCCAGCAAGGTCAGCTTTGTACTAGTACATAAGAAATCTGAGTGGGCTCCAGCCCAGGTGGACAGTGATTTGTACTAACACCTTTGTCTTAAGCTCTGGTGGCTGCGAGGATTCAACTAGAGTCTGTGTTATGTACCCCAAAAAGGACCTGAGATGTGGTAAGCACCTTCAAATTATGAACAGTATGTTTCCAAAGCATTTTGAGCAATAGAGGACAGTTGCCAATTGGGTAATGTTTCCATATGACCCAGAAATTCCACTCCTATGTATCTAAGAAATGAAAACATGTTCATATAAAAACTTGCACACCAGTTTTTATAACAGCAGTATCCATGATAGCCAAAAGGTAGAAACAACCCAAATGCCCCATCAACAGAATGTGTGGCATATGCATACAATGGAATTGTATTCAATCATAAAACATGAAGTACTGAAGCAACATGGGTGAACTTGAAAAGATAATGCTAACAGAAGCCAAACATATATACTTCCATTTTTGTGAAATGTCCAGAACAGGCAAATCCATAGAGACAGAAATTAGGAGTGTGTGTGTGGAGGAGCAGGGAGTGGTTTGGGGAGGGAAGTGGTAATGATCACAAGATTTTAGAGTGATGAAATGTTCCAAAATTAGATTATGGTGATGGTTGCACAACTCTAAATATACTAAAATATAATAGAATTATATATTGGTCAACTTTATGGTATGTAAATTATATCTCAATAAAATTATTAGAAGCACACAGAGTGGTTACTCACAGACGTAAAAAATTTTGTATCTTGAGGCTCCATTTCTCATTTTTTACTACACACAGGGTATTTTCATTTATTCTGGATCCTGTTTTTTCTTGTCTTTTTGGGCTATTCTTCCTCAACAGTACATTTGGAGCACGCACTTCTTTTTGCGTGCTATTCCATTGTATGGTTATTCTGTAATTTACGCAACTAACTTCACTTTCTGGATACTGAGATTGTTTTCATTCTTCCTGCAACCAAACCTTTCAAACAAGTTACATCAGTATAAGGTCAGTTGGTGATGTATGGGAGTGCATTTCTGCACATCCTCAACTACAGAGAATATCATCATGCTTTTTGATCACTGCTAACCTAATAGGTGAAAACATAATTTTATTTGTACTCATTAAATGATTGAAAACGGAGCCATTTTTTCATATGGCAACATGAAATTTAATCAATTTTGTGATTTGTTACGTTCATCAGTTCCTTTGCCCACTTAATTATCTTATTGCGAAAGTTTTTACATAGTAAGGCCATGAGCCCCTTGCTATGTGTTGCAAACATCTTTCCAAGTTTGTACCTTGTTTTTTAACTTTGATGCTTGTTTGCCAGAGGATAGTTTACATTTTTGTGTAGGCTTTTGTCCCCCACCCCCACCCCCCACCCCATGGTTTCTAATTCCAAATCCGTCAGTTTCTGGGTTTGTCACTGGGTCTCTGAACCACAGTTTCCTGCTCTGTAAATGGAGTGATGACGCGAGTGTGGGTTTGATCAGCGCATCTGAATCTGAAGGCGTCCTGCTAAAGGGGACAGCGCTGAGCAGTAGGGAACAGCCCCGGGAGTACGGATCAGTCGGTGCTCCCTTCCCCTACTATCCGCAAGCCTGAGGAACTGCTACCCCGCCTCTGCTTCGAGCTCTAAGAGCTAACGTGTGTGGCTCCGCCCGTCTAGCTTCCGACCAATGGACGAGATTCATAAGGCGAAGGGTTCCGCCTCCAGACTTACTGACCAACAGTGGAGCTCCGTCTTGCTCGGAGCTCCGCCCCTTGTTGATCTGAGCAATGGGCGCCCTCTCTTCAGCGCAGGACCCGCCCTCGCCGCACGCCGGGCTGCGGGCCGCACAACTCGTTCCGGTAGGCGGGTCCAGCAGAGGCTGGTGTGGTCCCAGCTCCGGCGGAGGCAGGGCCGGCCCCGCAGGATTGGGGCGGACGGCAAGCGGGCGGCCAAGGCAGGGCGTCAGGGCGGTGCAGGTTGCGGAGCCGACGTCCGGGCCGCGAGAGCAGGGACGAGCGGGGCAGACCCGGGGATAGTCTGAGCAGGCGGACCCAGGCGCCGCCGGCTGAGCGGCGGCTCGCCCCCTTCCGGCCCGGGGCTGGTCGGCTGGGCCTCCGGGGCAGGGCGGGCTGCGTGCCGGTCTGGCCCTGCTCTGCGGCCCGCGCTCGGTGTTCTGGGCCTCCCGGCCGCGGGCCCGCCCAGGGGCTGCAGGACTGGCCTCCAAGTGTGGACCTAACAGCGCCCTGTAGCCGTTTGAAGCGCTGACATCTGCGAAGGGCTTTGTATTGCAAACTCAATCCGAGCGCGTCGTAGTTCCGGAAGCGCTTTGACATCCCCGAAGTAGCGCTGTGCAAACTGAAGCTCTTGGTAATCGCGGAAGCACGTTGTGGGCTCGGAAACCTAATCGCAGGAAACCTTTAGTAAATCCTGGGACCTTCTGGACTTCTCCGAAGCGCTTTGCTATCGCCGACACACGAAGCGCGTTAGCGTCTCTGAAACCTTGAGAACTGTGATGGGCAGTGGAAAAGGGGAAAGGTCAGTGAAGTCATCCCCTGGCTGTGACCTAGTGGCCTGCCCTCCCGCAGGGGTTCCTGGGAAGGCGGGAGGCTGAGGAAGGGGCAGCCAGCAGGGGTGGTGGTGGACTCCCGGCCGCCTGTTTACCTTGCAGGTGCCCATGGCGTCGGAGCGGCGCAAGGTCAAGTACCACTGGAGCAGCACTTCGGATCGGAGTTCCCGCAAGCGCAGCTGCCTCCGGGAGCCCAGTGATGTGGCCCCCTCCAGCCGCCCAGCTCACAGCTCTGTGTCGCGTTCAGGAGGGGCCAGCAGCCCCAAGCGCCTGAAAGCCCAGAAGGAGGACGATGTGTCCTGGGGCTCATCCCGCCACAAAAGTTCCACCTCTTCCTCGCATTCCCGCCGCAGAAGTTCCACCACCTCCTCCTCCTCCTCCCATTCCTCTGGCCCAGGTGCGGGTGGGGCCGCCTGCAAACGAGGCCTGATTCCGAGCTCACAGGGGTTCCTTTCGTCAGGGGGATCCCCTCTGCGCTCTGTCAGACCTTCTCTGGAAGAAATGGCTTCTCTCGAGGAGGAAGCCTGCAGCCTTAAGGTAAGTGGCCCCAACGCCTTGCAAACGGCGAAGCCCTTTCCACTTGGACTGAGATGTTGGCGGTGGAGTTTTGGTGAAAGGACGCTAAGAAAAAGATGTCTGTTAAGATCTTTGGGGTCTTCCCAGGGGACTAAGCGCAAACTGGATAGACGCCAGGGGATGACCTGAAGTTCCGTTGAGAGGTAGTTTGCAAACTTGCCAGCACTTTGAAACTACTTAAAAATTCTTGAGGTTCTGCACGAGTGTGGGCACAGCTTCCTGGTATTGAAGTATTTCTCAGGTGCTTGTAACTGGCCATCAGTCATGGTGGAGATTCGCTGTGCCAGGTGGCTGGCGTGCCCCAGAGACATAGGTGTATGTAATTTAGTTGTTAATTTACTGAGTTGTGCCATATACCTCGAGGCACAGAACCAAGAAAAAGGATTTGGTTTTTGGTGTGGCTTTTCACCAAGGTTATGTTTTCCAGCACGCTGGGCTTTTGCATGGTGGGGCAGGGTTATTTTAGAGGTTCAGCATTTAGTTCCCTAGTGGGAACACACAGGAGGGTTTCATAATGTTGGGGAGCATACTGAGGAGTGCTTCACGGAGGAGGTGCGTTTCACCCACTTACTTAACTTTTTTTTTTTTAAAGGATTAATGACATTTTCTCAGCACCTGCACTGTGTGTGTGAGAGAGGAAGTTGAATGTGAATTTGTAAATGTTCCGTCTCTTCCAGTCGGGTTAGAGGGAGGAGACGAGTCCTAGTTTTTGTTGCCGGCTACTGTGTGAGCGTCAGCCACCTCTTTAATTAGTTTTTGAGCAAATATTTATCGAGGTCCTAGCTTGTGCCAGGCAGTGTTTCTAGTTGCTTGGGATTTGCTTTCTAGGTTTTGGAGGTATGGGCCTTTAGAGGTGGGGCGTTCTGTACGTGGAGGAGCAAAGACAGGCAAAGTCTTACTTGGGTAAGATGGGCTGCCCCTAAATAAAATTATCATTAAAAAACCCAGAACCAGCCAGAAAGAAAACAATTTGTCCTAAAGCCTTTGCTGAGTGGTTTCTGATGTGGAACTGAGAAGTGAGGCTGTATTTAGCTCTGTGTCCTTGCTGGCAGGTTGTTATCCTTAGGAGAAGTGTTCACGTGTTTTCTATGTGGCCCTCACGGTCAGAACCCTTGTATGGGCACACTGATTTTTTTTTTTTTTAATTTAATGGTGAGTTGAAAGGCTTTGTCTTTGACATAAGTGTAGGTAATATGAAGTATATGTAATATGACACATGTAAATGAGGTAAATATGAGGCTAGTTTGATCTTGTCATTTATCCTTGATGCAGTTTCAGTGGTTTGGGGTACAAGGTAAAGCGATCAGTTGATTAAATTGAATCTCAATAACCAGATCGTGAGGCGAGGAAGAATCTAGCCTAGTCTTTCAGGG
This sequence comes from Capricornis sumatraensis, assembly GCF_032405125.1. Classification (NCBI taxonomy): domain Eukaryota; kingdom Metazoa; phylum Chordata; class Mammalia; order Artiodactyla; family Bovidae; genus Capricornis; species Capricornis sumatraensis. The sequence continues at coordinate 62,242,092 of NC_091078.1, read as the reverse complement.
GTGCTGCGTGCTGGGCTTGGGTTCTCTTGGGCCAGAACTGGAGCGTTGAGGGTGTGGCCCCTGATGGGGGGGTGGTCTCATCTCATGGCACACACGCCTCTCCTCCAGGCCTCAAGGGCCTGCTTTACCACAGTCACTCTCACGGCTACCCTTGGAGAGATGAGCAGTCTGGTCCTGTCTCAGAAGTCTTGGGGTTCTTCCCTTGGCTTGCTGTCAGTCATAAGCACTTGGGTGAGGACTGTGTGTCAAGCACTCTGTTGGATGGTGGCCTCACGAGCCTTCACAGGAGCATGGTGTCTGAAGGGAGGCCTGAAGAAGTCACGAGACTGCCTCAGGATATGGTTTGGTGGAATGGAGGCTGAGGAGCTAGGTAGGGGGCAGCTTGCAGTGGGGTGTTACAAGCCAAGGGAATTTGGATTTATTCTAAGCCATTAGGGAGCTCTGTATGGAGGGAAGGCAGATTTGCGCTTTTGGAAGATCATTCATGTCAGTAACACTCTGCGACTTGATAGAATTAATCCCAACTATCTTTCTCTAGCACTGCTAAGCACTCTCCCTAGAGAGGGTTTGTTAGTTTGAAAACAAGGTACAGTACTTTACTCATTTAGATGATTTGAAAATGCCTCTTTGACCGTCCCTTCTCTCTGCCCCTCTTCCCCGCTTTTTCTGCAGCCATTTGCAGACTTGTTTGTCTAACAAGTCAAAGCCCTGTCACCACTCACCTGCCTTCTTCCCACCCACCCACCTGCCCTTGTGGATGTGCTCTGTGGACTTGGAGAGATGCACACTTGGCTCTGTGTGTCCCCCTCAGCAGAGAAGTCTGTGTGCCAGGTCATGGAGTATTCCGAGGGGAAGATGTTGCTCTTGGTTCATTCTGGCTGCTGTAACAAAATGCCACAGACTGAGCCGCTTACAAACCGCACAGATCTCTCGTAATTCTAGAGACTGGAAGTCTGAGATCAGGGTGCCAGCTTGGTGAGGACCCTCTTCTGGGTCACAGACTTCTTTTTATGTCCTCACATGACAGACAAGAAAGCTGTCTTGGGGCCCCTTCACTAGGGTACTAATCCTGTCAATAAGAAGTAGTCACTTTCGTGACCTAATCACTTCCCAAAGAACACACAGAATAACACCACCATGGGATCAGATTTCAACATTTGAATTTTGTGGGGAACACATTTAGACCATAGCTAGACTGGCACTTTGGAATCATTAGCGATTCCTGCTGGCCAGCATCTCCTTGTTGTGCCTTATTACCTCCAGGATAATTGTTGGCAAGGTTTTCTCAGATTTTTTTTTTTAATTGCTTTTTGGTCTGTGCTGGGTCTTTGTTGTGGCAGATGGGCCCTGTGGCGTGTGGGATCTTAGTTCCAGGACCAGGAATCTAAGCCATGTCCCCTGCATTGGCAGGCGGATTCTTAACCACTGGACCCCCAGGGAAGACCCTCAGATTCTAACGGTAGTTGATGACTTTCGTTTACTTTATAGAGAAGGTTAAATGTCTCTGTTGTGAGCACCTTCACCTACCTTGTATTTAGCCTTTAGTATGACATATCTAAGTTTTTTAAAATTTATTTCTTTTAATTGAAGGATAATTGCTTTACAGACTTTTGTTGTTTTCTGTCAAATATCCACATGAATCAGCCATAGGTATACATAGGTCCCCTCCCTCTTGAGCCTCCCTTCCATCTCCCTCTCAGTCCTACTCCTCTAGGTTGATACAGAGCCCGTTTGAGTTCCCTGAGTCACACAGCAAATTCCCACTAGCTGTCTGTTTTACACACGGTAGTGTAAGTCTTCGTGTTACTCTCTCCTCTCGCCACACATCTCACCCTCTGGCTGCCCTCCTCCCCCGCCCCGCCTTGTATCCATAATTCTGTTCTCTCTGTCTGTTTCTCCATTGCTGCTCTGTGGATAAATTTATTGGTACCGTCTTTCTAGATTCATTATATATGATACATATACATTAGTATATGATGGTTATCTTTCTCTTTCTGGCTTACTTCACTCTGTATAATAGGTTCTGGGTTCATCCACCTCATTAGAACTGACTCAGATGCATTCCTTTTTATGGGTGAGTCATATTCCATGGTATGTATGTACCACAGCTTCTTTATCCATTCATCTGTTGATGGACATCTAGGTTGCTTCCATATTCTCGCTATTGTAAATAGTGTTGCAGTGAACAATGGGATACATGTGTCTTTTTAAATTTTGGTTGCTTAGGAGTGAGTTTGCTGGGTCATATGGTGGTTTTATTCCTAGTTTTTAAAGGAATCTCCATACCTCTTCCATAGTGGCTATATCAGTTTACATTCCCACCAACAGTGCAAGAGCGCTCGCTTGTCTCCACACCCTCTCCAGCGTTTATTTGTAGACTTTTTGTGATGGCCATTCTGACTGGTATGAGGTGATATCTCATTTTGTTTGGATTTGCATTTCTCTAATAATGAGAGATGGTGAGCATCTTTTCATGTGTTTGTTAGCCATGTGTATGTCTTTGGAGAAATGTCAGTTGAGGTCTTCTTCCCACTTTTTGATTGGGTTGTTTGTATTTCTGGTATTGAGTTGTGTGAGCTGCTTGTATATTTTGGAAATTAATCCTTTGTCAGTTGTTTCATTTGCTATTATTTTCTCCCATTCTGAGGGTTGTTTTTTTCACCTTGTTTATAGTTTCCTTGCTCTGCAAAAACTTTTAAGTTTAATTAGGTTCCACTTGTTTTTGTTTTTATTTCCATTACTCTAGGGGGTAGGTCGTAGAGGATCTTGCTTTGATTTACATCATCATTTGATTTATGTTCTGCCTATGTTTTCCTCTAAGAGTTTTACAGTTTCTGGTCTTACATTTATGTCTTTAATCCATTTTGAGTTTATCTTTGTGTATGGTGTTAGGAGGAGAAGGCAATGGCACCCCACTCCAGCACTCTTGCCTGGAAAATCCCATGGGCAGAGGAGCCTGGTAGGCTGCAGTCCATGGGGTCGCTAAGAGTTGGACACCACTGAGCGACTTCACTTTCACTTTTCACTTTCATGCATTGGAGAAGGAAATGGCAGCCCACTCCAGTGTTCTTGCCTGGAGAATCCCAGGGACAGGGGAGCCTGGTGGGCTGCTGTCTATGGGGTCACACAGAGTCGGACATGACTGAAGTGACTTAGCGGCAGCAGCATGGTGTTAGGAGGTGTTCTAATTTCATTCTTTTACATGTAGCTGTCCAGTTTTCCCAGCACCACTTATTGAAGAGGCTGTCTTTGCCCCATTGAGTATTCTTGCCTCCTTTGTCAAAAATAAGTTACCCATAGGTGCATGGGTTTATTTCTGGGCTTTCTATCTTTCCCTTTGGTCTATATTTCTGCTTTTGTGCCAGTGCCACGTTCTCTTGATGACTGTAGCTTTGTAGTGTAATCTGAAGTCAGGAAGGTTGATTCCCCCAGCTCCATTTCTCTTTCTCAAGACTGCTTTGGCAATTTGGTGTCTTGTGTGTTTCCATATGAATTGTGAAGTTTTTTGTTCTAGTTCTTCAAAAAATACCATTGGTAGTTTGACAAGGATCGCATTAAATCTGTAGGTTGCATTTGGTAGTATAGTCATTTTTCACAATATTGTTTCTTCCAACCCGGGAACATGAAATCTCTCTCCATCTGTTGATGACATGTCCAAATTTTTAATTCAGTTTGGGGAAGGAAGAGTGGAAGGAAAAGTTTGAACTTTATGATGTGCTGGAGAAGGAAGTTTAGTAGGTAAGTCAGGTCCAACTCATTGTAACCCCATGGACTGTGGCCCACCAGGTTCCTCTGTCCATGGGATTTCCCAGGCAAGAATACTGGAGTGGGTTGCCATTTCCTTTTCCAGAGAATCTTTCTGACCCAGGGATTGAACCCGTGTCTCTTAACATCTCCTGCACTGACAGGTGGGTTCTTTACCACTAACGTCACCTGGGAAGCTAAAGCTTGTCAAATGTGAATCTCAATATTTGACCTCTCTTCAGTTCAGTTCAGTCGCTCAGTCATGTCTGACTCATTGCGACCCCATGGACTGCAGCATGCCAGGCTTCCCTGTCCATCACCAACTCCAGGAGCCTACTCAAACTCATGTCCATTGAGTTGGTGATGCCATCCAACCGTCTCATCCTCTGTCATCCCCTTCTCCTCCTGCCTTCAATCTTTCCCAGCATCAGAGTCTTTTCCAATGAGTCACTTCACATCAGGTGCATTCACATAATTCTCAGTCTTGTGAGGTGGGTAGTGTCATCTGTTTTATTATTTTTATGAGAAGTAAAGCCATAGTTATGCTAAACCCTTAAGATTTTAAGCTTGTTTGTTTTTAATTGAAGTATAGTTGATGGAAGTGTTATCTTTATGTCTTCCTTAACAAATGCTTAGATACCAGTGAATAAATGTTTGAGCACATGCTATATATGTAAACCCTGGGATAGTGAGACTCAGAAAGGTCAAGCGACTGGACCAAGGCCACACAGCTTGTACAGGTCAGAGCATAATCCCAGGTCAGTCTGACTTCACAGGCAGTGTTCTTGGGGCTGCTGCCCTCCTTTGAGCACCTGCTCATCCTGGCCCAGCATTAGGTGGGAGGAGCAGGGAGATGAACAGGGCAGCGTCCTTCCTTGGAGGGGCCCTTTAGAGGGTCACGCAACCCAGACACAAGAAAGCACTGCGCATCTTGGCTCTTGAGTGATGAGACTTTCACGGGGGATCCTGTCTTCTGCTTCACTCAGTGGATGTCCAGTGCTTGGGTGAGGCCGTGCTGGGGCTGGTGGTGCAGAGAATGAGACAGTTCATCACAGTATGAGGTGTGGAGTGTGGTAACAGGGATATTTGGAGTACGAGAGGTCAGAGGAGTGAGTGACTAAGCATCGGGAAAGTCCTCACAGAAGAGGTGTCATTTGAGTTCTCTTGACGGACAAGTACATTTCAGGAAACAAGAACAGTGTGTGTCCAAAAAGGAGTATGAAATGCTGTTCTGATGCTTAGGGCACTGCTTATTCCAGGGCCCTCCTTTCCTCCTTCTCCAGTGCTTCCCTCATTCTCAGGACACCGGGTGAGTGGAGAAAGGCAGGAGATGATGCTGGAAGGAAGGCTGGGGGCCAACTGGGGAGGAGAGCTTCTGGGGTCACACTCAGGAGTCAGGCAGACACAGAGCCGTTGAAGCATTAAGCGGCGGTGTCGCGTTGCCAGATGGTAGAACTCTTTGTGGCAGCTGTAGACAAACAGTGGGCGGAGGCATCCTCTGTGGTACCCGTCTCTGCCCATCCTTCATGACTGCTGCTTGGAGATAGCCCCTTTCATCTCTTTTAGCTCGCTCTTCTAGTCCAGTTTCTACTGAAACTGTTCACAGTGGCTGCGTGTGCTGAGGGCTGGCATGACGTCTCCACTAATGTCTCATTTGCTAAGTGCTTCGTATATGAAATCACCTTTCGTAATTTCTTATTTTTTTCCTCCAGGTTGATTCCAAAGATAGCCCTCGTAGCTCCGTGGATTCTGAATTGGCAGCGGAAGTGGAGGGTCAAAATGGCACAATGGAGGAACCACACAAGGTCCAGAAAAGGCAGAGGGATAGACTTCGAGACCAGGGCTCCGCCATGATCTACCTAAAGGCCATCCAGGGCATCCTGGGAAAGTCGATGCCAAAGAGGAAGGGAGAGGCGGCCCCACAGGCAAAACCCCACGTCGCAGAGCGCCCCCGCCGCGGAGAGGGACCAGCCGGGAGTGGCAGCGTGGCAGCTCCTCAGAAAGAGAGAGAGTCCACCCCAGAGGTCAGAGCGGAGGAGGAGGATGCTGTGCTGGAGAAGAGCAGCTTCTGTGACAGGAGGGTGGTGATAGACCCTCAGGAGAGACCCAGCGAGGAGCCCCTGCGTGGCCGAAGGGTGCTCACCGAAGAGTGCTCTCCACCCCTGGAGTTTCTGGATGACTCTGACTCGCATTTGAATGGCCAGAAGGTGAGTCAAGCTCAGGTCCAGCGTGGAGTTGTGAGTTTTGTTAAATGTCCTTGGTCTTTTTAGTTTGATCATAAAGTATTACTCATTCAGCGCAGTCCTTGACTTACCCAGGGCTTCAGGAAACAAACTGATAGTTCTCTTGTATCATGCCTTTCTGATTTATTAAGAAACCTCAATTCAGTGCGAGCTTTGTTTTCGGATTTATATGTTAAGATACAGATTTTCCTGTGTAATAAAGGCCAAAATAACATTGACTTAAGCAGTTTGCCTTGTAGAGGATGGGTCCACGGTGTGGGGGACCCGGTGCCTCCTGCTTAACTCTCTGCTGGTGCTTGGCGGTTTCCATATTGTGGTTTGGGTGGCTGTGACCAGGCTCCGCACATTACTTTGACATTCCAGCCCGGAGGAAGGGGAGAAGAGCAAAGGACATTCCCTCCCTTTTAAGAGTTTGGCTCAGAAGTAGTCCCCATTGTATCTGCTCATATCTGTTGAGAAGAATCTGGCCAACACTTGCAAGAAAAGTCTGGAAAGGTCCAGACTGACTTCCATCTGGGAAACACTACATTCAGATAAACTTCTGTTGCTCTAGAGGAAGCAGAGGGTGACACTGAATAGCATTGAAGGGAAACTAGCAGTTTTTTAACATTGCTTCTGATTCGGAGGGAAAAACATTCCCCCGTGGTACCCATCTCTGCCCATGCTTCGTGACTGCTGCTCGGAGGTAGCCCCTTTCATCTCTCTCCTCTAGTCTGTGTTTCTAAGTAATTTCACACTGTTTATTTTTTAAAAATTTAGACATCTGTGGACTTTCTACACAGGAGACAAGAATTTAGTTCTCTACACTTCGACGGTACCCACACGTGTAAATATATCCTCTCTGCCTTCCTATAGCTCCCTGGTTCATAATACAATTTTTAGTCAAATCTATTTATAATTATCATGCCCGTATTCATAGCTGACTGACTTAGTATACTCTATTATATTTCCAATCTTATAAAAGTTTGTCTACCTTGAAGTTCATCTTTGTTTCTTTCCTGTAGTTTTCTGTTCTTATGACTGTTTCATCTCCAAACTGCTAGTACTGTTGCAGGGAGGGGGGCCCCTTCCAGGGCCTGAAACTGGGCTCTTGTCTAACCCGTGGAAATGAATTGTCCCAGGAGACACATGTGCTGACAAAGCAAGAGATTTTATTGGGAAAGGGCACCTGGGTGAGAGCAGTAGGGTAAGGGAACCCAGGAGAACTGCTTTGCCATGTGGCTCGCAGTCTCGGGTTTTATGGTGATGGGATTAGTTTCTGGGTTGTCCTTAGCCAGTCATTCTGACTCAGAGTCCTTCCTCGTGGTGCACGCCTTGTTCAGCCAAGATGGGTGCCAGAGAGGAGGATTCTGGGAGGTGGTTGGACATGTGGTGTCTCCTTTTGACCTTTCCTGAACTCTTCCGGTTGGTGGTGGCTTATTAATTCCGTGTTCCTTACCAGGCACTACTGTCGTGAAACAACTCATGCAGATGGTTACTATGGTGCCTGGCCAGGGTGGGCGGTTTTAGTCAGTGTGCTTCCCCTAACAGTACCATAAAATTCTTCTCAATATTGTCGAAATAAGTAGTCTGCTCCCCACCTTTTTTTTTTTTTGAGGGTATATTCCTTTTGATTCCTTACAATTCCTTTTTCCCTCGGTCTCCTTTCATCTCTGCTTTCTTTATGCGTAATTAAGGAGAGTGCATCTGATGATAACACATGCTTTTAACATTTTTGGCATACTTAAATTATAAAACACTGGCTCAGTTTTTTGACTTGTCCTTTTTTAGACATCCTGTTTCATTTTGAGGTTATAATACCTTCTCTTGTTTCTCTGAGAATATGAATTAAAAGTTTATTTTGAAGTTTTCTTTCTGCACTACTTTTTCAGAGTTTTCTTCTGTTTTGTTGTTTTTTTCCCCTAAATATTTTGGTGTCATCTTTTGTGGTAGGCTTTTCCTCAGATGTTTTGGGTATCTGTTCATGTTTTAACGATGAAGCATTAAGCCAGTTGGAAGTCTTGGTGCCTGGGTGGGCTTATCAACTGCTGCCTTTAGCATCAGGTGATCACCTGTAGTTTCATCCTCAGAGGCTGCTGGGGCATGAGGGGTGGGGCCCTGGGACAAATCCTCCAGGGCTCTGCTCAGGAGCACATGTCCAGCTGCTAGTGTTTTAGGAGTCAGGTTGAGGGAGGTGCCTGGGTTCATCATTGTCTAACATGTGATGACCCTCAGCTATGTGTCTGTTGTCCCTGATTCTTCCACAGGCTCCTTGGCTTAACTTTTCCAAGCGCGAATCTATCTTTTGCTGGGCAGGGAAGGGGCAGACCCGTCTGTACAGGATGGGAGCAAGGATCTGGGGCTCTAACTTCACAGATCCTCTTACTTTCATCTCCAGCCTCGCCTTCATTTTGAGAGCTCTGATACCTCCAATTCCTGGGTCTTCTGGGGGCCTGTAGTATGATTCAGCATGTTTCAGGGTTTTTCTCACTGCAGGCCTAGGTTTTGGCCATCTGTGATCTGCTTATCCAGTGACTGTTTCTTTATGTGCTTTCTAGTATCTGATTATTTTTTTAGTTTGCTTTGCTCTTTTTTTCTGTATGCTTTCTCTTCATAGGTTTATGCTTTTTCACTTCCATTTCCTATAACTTTAATAAGAGTTTTTTGGCAGGAAGGACAAAACCCACATGTGCTGTATTTAATTGGAAACCCCAAGAGTAGTAGGTTTTGTAAACTACTTTTCCCGCCAACCCAGTGTATAATGCCTGTGTTTCCTGTCTAATGTAGATCATTGTTTCACTGCCTGGAGTTCCCTGGTATGGGTGAACTTTCCAAACTTCTATACTGAAACTCCTGTTTGTCAGACTGGACACTTAGATTGCCTGTTGAGTATATATTTGGGTAGGTTAGCAGATGAGTGTTGAGATCAGACATTTTGAGTTCATATCCTGGCTCTGCCAGTGTACTGCAGTCTTGAGAAAGTCACTTAACCTCTTTGAGCCCCAGTTTCTTCCTCTGTATAAAAAGGCATGATTCTTTAAATGTTATCACAGACTAATACGGGGATCAGCAGACTCTGTCTGTGAAGGACCAGATAGTAAATATTTTAGGTTTGAAGTCATTTTTACCCCCACTCTGCCATTTCCCATCCCCTCATATTTGATTAGTTTTATTGAACCTTTTCACAGGTTTCTCTGACATGGTCTTTGTTGTCACTGGAGTTACTTTTTGAGTCATGTAATGTGATTTCCTGAACTGCCCTCATGAGAAGAATGAGAATCTGATTCAAGAGGTCTGAGATGGACCTGCAGAATTAGTTGGTTTTTTTTAACCAGTACCCTCAGATGATTGTTTGTGAAGCAGCCAGAGGACATCTCTACCCTTCCATCTGAGTTGGAATTTTAATTGCTATTATTTCCATTTAAAGTTTTTATTATGAGATATTCAAAATATTTATGAAAATTACCTGACTACCCATTACTCATCATCAGTAAGTGTTAACTCACTGCCAGTCTTGTCTTGTTTGAGCTCTGTATCCCTTTTCTCTCCACAACTTATTTGGAAGAAAATTGCACCTACCATATCATTTCACCCATAAATATTTTAGTGTTTCTCAAATTAGGATCTTTAGGGAAAAAACAAGCGTAACTACAGTTCTAATCTCTCCCTCTGCCCTCTCCCTCTGGTCCTTAATAGGGTCAACTATCCAGTCAGTCTGGAGAAGGGAATGGCAGCCCACTCCATTATTCTTGCCTGGAGAATCCCATGGACACAGGAGCCTGGTGGGCTACAGTCCATGGGCTTGCAGAGTCTCGGACACGACTGAGCACACATATCCAGTCAGTGATTAAATTTCCCTATTACATGATTGCTTCAGGCAGGATGTAAGAGTCATATGTGTCATTTTCTTTCTTTTTTTTGTGTGTGTGTCATTTTCTAAAGTGTTAAATCTCTTAGTCTCTGTAGATTCCTCCTCCCCTTTCCCATTCCATGTTATTTGTTGTTACATATATTAAACAAAAAAAAGATGTCATTTGACTTGTAGAGTTTCCTGTAGCTGAGATCCCATTGATACGATGTAGCACTTTTTGGTCTGTCTTATTCTGTCTCTGGAAATTCTGTCCCACATTGCAAATAGCTGTTCCTTTTGCATGCCCTTTGCAAATCCCTTTGCATTTGTTCAGCCTTGGGAGGTAAATTTTGGGGCATCCTACAGTGTAACCATGTCTAATTATTCTTTCAGTTAGTATTTTAGGAAATATATTTCCACTGTTTAAAAAATGTATTTAGTGAAAAGGAGCTTTCCAACTGGCCCTGTGTTGTCCTATTCCTCCTCCTACATATTTTATTTAAGTTTCCAGTATAATTTTATGCTTAACCACTTGCCTTATTGCTGTTTAAAAAGTTATCTTTATAAAAAACTAAAAACTGTCTTTAAAACCTTTGTTCAAAATGATGTCTAGCAGAGAATTGTGAGGTCATACCCCCAGGAACAATTATTAATCTGTTACCTTTTTTTGCTTCCCATCTCCCCTCTTTAAAAAAAAAAAAATGAGTTTAGGGAACCTCTCTAAATTCTCAAGTTAGCTTGACTGAGTTTTGTTTAGGGTCATTTATCTTCTTCAAATAAAAGAGTATATCTTGTACTACAAGAGACTTTGTGAGGACTTGAATATGAAATGAACCCTCAGAGAAGGGAAGTATCATTTTGAGGAGAAACCCTTACCTTCTATTTGGACATTTTTTATAATTTTAATCAGATTAACTTGTTGTCGGGGGAAAAGGAAATAGTGAAATATATTTTGAAGAGCTAGATTGCAAAGATATTAATTATCTGTTAGTGTATGTCAGAGGTATTTTATTGACATGCTCACATGTGAACGTGTCCAGCAGCTGGTGCTTGGCACCTACCTGTGACCTCTCTAGCATGTGGCTGTGGGTGCTCAGAAGTCATATGGTAGTCTGCCTCCCCCAGAGGGGCAAGACTGGTTTGACCTAGTCCTGGAAGCTGCAGTCCCTTCTGGCTCTATCAGTTACAAGTTGGCCCAGGTTCAAGGGGAGGGGTCACAGACCCCACCTTTCAGTGGAGAGTAACGTCAAAGAATTTGCAGACACCCTCAAACGACTCCAACTGCATGGTGGTATATTTCGAATGTGCAACAGACCTGTTAGTGATGAGATGCTGGGCGGTGCTTTTCTCTAAAAACCACACCACCCGCATACCCTGTATGTCCTAGAGAGCAGTTCTTTTCCAAGAGGGGTTCTTCGGAAAGGGAATGCAGGCACAGCCTCCCTTCCAGGGAGGGCACATGACACCATGATCCCAAGTTTATTCCGTGGTAACCTGGCTCACCTTCTGCGAAGTAATTAGGAAGCCAGATGACAAAGTGCGCTAAGCAGTCAATGCCGTGCCGTCACCGAGGCCAGAGAGCGGCCAGGGCCTCTGTTTGGCAGGTGGCCGAGCACGGGAGGCTGTCCTCACACAGGACAAAGGCAAACCTCTGTCTCTTCTCTTCTCCGCAGCCTAAGGACCGGGAGGTGGTGATGGAGCACACCTCTTCAGGAAGTGACTGGTCCGACGTGGACGAGATTTCCACGGCCAGGTTCTCTCAGGAGGAGCCCGTCCCCCTGAAACCCTCTGCAGTTCCGGAGGCTTCTGCCTTCCCCACGGACTATGTCATGTATCCAGCTCACCTGTACAGCAGTCCCTGGTGTGACTACGCCAGCTACTGGACCAGTGGTCCCAAGACCCCCGGGTACCTGTCCGTGGGCAGTGGTGGCAGTGACACGATGCAGGCTGGCAGGAGCGGCCGGGGCTCTTCCCCTGCCTCGACGGTGAGCCCCCCGCTCACCTCCAGGGAGCCTGAGGCTGCCAAGGAAGGCAGATCCCGGAAGTCTCGTTCATCTCGTTTCTCCAGAAGCTCGGAAGGACACGCGAAGGAGAAAAGAACATTCCAGGAGGATGTGCTGCCCCGGCCGGGTGAAGAACCTGCATCTAGCTCCCTGCCCAGGAGCCGTCGGGAGCCCAGGCTGGAGGGTTTCATCGACACCCACTGTCACTTGGACATGCTCTATTCCAAGCTGTCATTCAAAGGGACCTTCACCAAGTTTAGGAAGATTTACAGTAGCTCCTTCCCTAAGGAGTTTCAGGGCTGCATCTCCGACTTCTGCGATCCTCGCACCCTGACGGATGGCCTCTGGGAGGACCTGTTGCAGGAGGATCTGGTGTGGGGTGCCTTTGGCTGTCACCCGCATTTTGCACGTTACTACAGTGAAAGTCAAGAAAGAAAGCTTCTGCAAGCCTTGAGGCACCCCAAGGCCGTGGCATTCGGGGAGATGGGCTTGGATTACTCTCACAAGTGCACCACGCCTGTCCCAGAACAGCACAAGGTAACATCGTCCTTCATTTGCTCAGTGTTCCTCTCTTAGTGGTTACATAAGGGTATCTCCACTTTGGGACTTAAAGAATTCAGAATCTCTAAAAACGTGATTGTTCTTATCCAGACCCCCTCCCCCCAACCCCAGATGTCATTGGTCAAATGCTTCGCAAGCTGTTTCTTTTCTTTCAGGTGATTTATGAAAGAAGAGGAGGGTAGGGGCTGAATGACCTTTACAGCGAATGATACAAATGTCAAAGCTTCCATTCCTTCTTGGGAAGCAACACATTTTGTTTGTTTAATTAAACAATGTTTTTCTTCTGATTTTAAAGTTAGTATGCCCATTGCAGAATATTTTGCAAAACACACAAATGAGCAAAGATGATCATTTCCCAATCCAGGAGAGAGCGACCATGACTTCCCCCTTGCAGTAGCTTCATCTCCTCTTGTTCTTTTTCTGCTGGCTCCTGGGGATGACACATGCTCCATTGCAGCTGCTGTTCCTGTCCCCTAACAATTCTTTCTTGTTAATAGTTTTTAAAATTCAGATGTTTTGGAATTCATATTTTTGTTGTCGCTATCCCTTAGAGAGTTGCAAGGGATAGTTGGTGGCATGTCTTATGAGCACCTTTCAAAGAATCAAGGAAATGACTGCTGTATGTATGTGCCTTTTAAAAAAGAATTTAAAGTAGTAAGTTTACAGAAAGTAGTAGTTTGAATGTTTTTTCCACCGTGAAAATGTTCCTGCTTCATTAAATATTCTTTGAAAAATAGGCTTTTTTAACAGCCATGTAATGATCCACCCCAAGTCTATAATAGTTTGATTATGCAAATAGTAGCTTTTTAGAAGCAAAAATTAAGTGTTGAAATTAGAATCTCTTGCAGCCTTCTGCCTCTGGAGGAGTTCAAGGAGGGCATATATATTAAAGAGGGCTCCAGTGGGCTGCCGGTACTGGGATTAGCTCATCGTTAAAGTCCTTGAAAGCATTCTGTGTTGTTTGTTTCCTGGCTCACTTTCCTTTAGTTGAAAACAGGTTAAACCTGAATTATGTCAGAATTGGTACTGGCTCATTGCCACTATCTTGAGACAAGGTAGTACGAGTGTTGGACTTGAAAATGTCATTCTCAAGTGAATCACCTGACTCAAAAGCATCTTCTAATTTGATGTTAAAAATTCAAACATGAATTATATTCCACGATTGAAAAAAACTACTCATGGAAATATTAAGAGCATTGTTTTTTTCAAATGTAATGTATTTGTAGGTATTCACCTAGCAGATCTGATTTTGGTTAAGAAAGCAAGTTGCAGGAAACAGCTTTAGTATTTATTCTTTCCACAAGTAGTTGAGCACCTCTGAGAGTCGGGCATCATGCAGATATATCCATGGCAACTTTTCATGTAGGAAGAGGTGTGCAAGGTGATGGATTCCCTCGTGGGAGTGGGAGTAGGGGCAGGGCCAGTGAAGGAGAGGACACTTATCTTGGAGTGGTGCTCGTGAGCCCTGTCCCGCCCCTGGAGCCCCAAATAAGCATTGCCTAGTGGACGGAGGAGCCTGGTAGGCCAGTCCATGGGGTCGCTAGAGTCAGACACGACTGAGTGACTTCACTTTCACTTTTCACTTTCATGCATTGGAGAAGGAAATGGCAACCTACTCCAGTGTTCTTGTCTGGAGAAGCCCAGGGACAGAGGAGCCTGGTGGGCTTCTGTCTATGGGGTCGCACAGAGTCGGACACGACTGATGCGACTTAGCAGCAGCAGCAGCAGTGGTTGCTCCATGCAGAACCTGGGTTCTGGTTTGAATCGGGGTGCTCCAGCTAATCAACTGCAAGTTATCTGACCTCATTCAGAGCCTCCGTTTCTTTACGTGATGGGCTGAGCACCCTATCTTAGGGTGTTTTTGAGGATTACAGGTTATAACACACCTAAATAATACTACTACCTAGTAAGCAGTCAGTAAATGTTAGCTATTATTATGCATTATAGAGCTTAAAAACAAAGAATGGGAGATGGTGGGGGTTGCCCACTGGACTGGCTCCTCTGGAGCTAATAGACATCCAGAACGGCCCTCACCCACAGGTTTTGTCGCTACCTTCTCCCAGGTGTTTGAGAGGCAGCTACAGCTGGCCGTGTCTCTAAGGAAGCCCTTGGTAATCCACTGCCGAGAAGCTGATGAAGATCTGCTAAAAATCATGAAAAAACTTGTGCCTCCAGACTACAAGATTCACAGGTGAGAGCCTAGAACTTCAGCAGGCAAATGAAGTGAACATGTCCCTCTGTCTAGGATGTTACTGGGAAAAACAAATGCAGTAAGAAGAGCGTTGATAATGTTAGTTTTCGTAGAATCTTTTCAAAAGATTAACTATCATTTTGACCCAAATGAAATTTCTGATACTTGACCACTTTTTACGTAAAAAATGACAGCTTCATATGGTTTGAGCTAATACTCTGAATCACTGTGACTGCCATCCCGTGAAGCAGGTTGTGACGGAGGCTCGGTTCTCAGAAATGAGAGCTGTTGATGTGGGGGAGCTGCTGTGGGTCCAGTGCCTGAGCACACAGCATTCCAGGGCACCAGAGAAGACATTTTCTCTCCTGCTTGTGGTTTGAAACCCCATCCCTCCCCAACGTACCTTAAAGCCCAGGAGGTATCTTCTCTAAATGGTATCTAGGGGTTCTTTAGTTGGATATCCTACTGTGTGCCCGTTCTGGGCATGGGCTTGGCTTGAGGGGGCCCTGGAGGAGCTGTGAGAGACAATCCGCGGGTGACTGCCCAGAGGGTGTGGGGCTGAGCTGGGCACAGGGAGCCAGAGCACAGGCCGTTAGCTGCCTCTGGCCACAAGGGGGCCAGGAGGTGATGCCCAGCTGGCTCTTTCAAGATGGGTGAGATGGGTTAACTGAAGAAACAGTCTAGATCCCAAGCCTGGTTCTGACAGGTGACTGAAGAGGGTGGGGCTGTCAGGCCTCTAGACCACTGCTTTCCAGGCACCCAGGCCAAGGGTGACGCCTCTGAGTGGAGCGGTTGCCAGAGATGAGACGAGGCACAGTCACTTGGCCCTTTTGGGCTGATGTATATGGTACTAAGAACATGGACAGGTGTCAGGTTAAGAGAAGAAAAGTTCACCCCTAGGCCCCTTCCGGTTTATTCGATTACATGGACGTAATTTCTGCCCACGGTCATTGTGATCCAAAGGGGCTGCATTTGTCAGTTCTACTTCTGACTGTGTCGACTGTGAGTCCTTCCCTCGAATGCAGTCTTTGCATTTTTGATAATTTGTCCACCAAAATTAACTCAGAAGAGGTGCAGTGTCTAGAGGGAGCTGGGGCTTTGGCAGAGTGGGTGATGAGAGAATCCTGAAGTGGGATTCTCCTCCTCGCAGGCACTGCTTCACCGGCAGCTACCCGGTCATCGAGCCCCTGCTGGAGCACTTTCCCAACATGTCCGTGGGCTTCACAGCCGTCTTGACCTACTCCTCCGCCTGGGAGGCCCGGGAAGCTCTGAAACAGATCCCGCTGGAGAGGATCATCGTAGAGACGGACGCTCCCTATTTCCTGCCTCGACAGGTAGGGCTGTCTTCAAGCTAAGTTGAGGCGCTGAGGAGAGAGGGTGGGAGGCGGGCGGTCGCCCATGCAAGGCTGGCAGGACCAGGGCGCCCAGTACCTTTCCAGGTCCCGCCCTTGGCTGTGTAGATGTCTCCTCTCTGTTGCTTTGCAGAACCAAAGTCTAGGGGGCTGAGAAGCTGAAGGGTAACCACTCTCTTCCAGGCAGTGCAAAGCTCTACCCTGTAGAGGGTTGTCCAAGGAAGCGTGGGACCCTGCTCACCCAGAGCCCCCATGACTGGGACTCTCCCTGCACCTGCAGGTAAAGGGGTCTCTACACAGCTCCAAAGAGGCCCTGCTCGGGAAGGGCCGGGGAGGGACACGTGCCTGATGGCTGTGCACAGAAAGCACAGTGATGTCCTGAATGCTTGGTGTCTTCCAGGTTCCCAAGAGTCTTTGCCAGTACGCCCACCCGGGCCTGGCCTTGCACACGGTTCGAGAGATCGCCAGGGTCAAAGACCTGCCGCTCGCCAGCACCCTGGCCACCCTGCGTGAGAACACCCGCCGCCTCTACAGTCTTTAAGCAGGGAGAGTGCCACCAGGAGTCTCCTAGGAAAGGTGGGGAAAATCACAGTATATGTGTAGTTTTGCAAAACCAAGACAAAAAATGACTGGGTCTCTATAAATGTGGAGCAGGTAAACATGGGGTAAGCAATGAGCCTGGTCTGTCTTGAGTGAACTTGAGTTTGTGTGCTAACTCAGTTGTATCCGACTCTTTTGCAACTCCATTGATTAGAGCCCTCCAGGCTCCTCTGTCCATGGATTCTCCAGGCAAGAAGACTAGAGTGGGTTGCCTTCTCCAGGGGATCGTCCCAACCCATGGATCGAACCTGCATCTCCTTGGTTGGCTGGGAGATTCTTTACTGCTGAGCCACCAGGGACGTCCCTGAAGTTGAATTTAACCTTCATCCTTTTCTCTTCCCCACACCCTGCAGGATGACCAGCGGCCTGACAGGAGAAAGGCCGTGTGAGCTCTGCCTGTGGGTCCCCACTCGAGGATGTTGGAGAGCCAGCTGGGACAGAGGAAACCTGGACGGGGTGTTTCCTGAGACCTCTGCAGAGGCCTCTGCTTCAGGCTGGGGAGGGTGGGGAGGGGTGCGGTTGGTGGGCAAGGGGCTTGGGCTGGCCTCCTGGCCAGGTGCTCCAGGGCGACCCGGGCAGAAGAGGGAGAGGGTGTGAGCGCGCAGCGAACTCACCCACCCCGAGCCTGTCTCTGCCGCTTAGGTACAAGCAGTCTGTGTGTGAAGTCGCACTGCTCGTTTAGTGCGTGTGAGCCAGTGGTGTGGTTCCTGGTTCTCTACTCTAAACACAACTCCCGAGTGGGAAATCTCTGGGGGACGCTGGCCAGAGACCTGTCTCGAAGGCTGATGCTCCCGTGGCCAGTGAATGAGCCCCTCGCTCCCCTGGATAACTCTTCGGTCTGGCCCGCACCGTCGCCAGTGTCAGTTCTGTGTCAGCACTGGCTGCGGTCTCAGTGGTTCCCCTGCTGTTGACAGAGAGGGCCGAGGGGCGTCCATTGTCCAGGGCAAGTCCTGGCTGAGGGAAACCTGGATCGACTGGGGGACCTGAGGAGGAAGCCCATTTGAGGACAAGGACCCTAGGGAAGGTGTTCTTCCCCGTTACTGAGGCCCCCAGGTCTGAAGCTCAGTTGTGTTGAACTAACCAAGGGTCCAGTCTGCTGCAGAAACTGTCTGCTAGCCTGCCCTCAGGGCTGTCAGCCCCGCTGGCCTCCACTTTGCCCCCTTCTCCTGCAGCGTTGGACCAGAAATATTCCTTCTGTACCATCTCTTGTAACGGCCCCTTGTGTGCCCCACCCAGGTCGAGAAGTAAACCAGTTTAATTCTCCAAAGCTCTGCTGGCGCCGCCCAGCCCTGTCCATTGCCTATGCAGAACAAGAGGCCTGGTGTCCATGAATCTCCCATTTCCCATCCTGGGGCTCTCCCTCACCTTGGCCTCCACTGTGTTCTTTCTCCATGGTGGAAGTCAGAGCCCCTCCTCGGACTCTGAGCAGCCAGGCCATCTCAAATTCTGAGCTGTGCTCCGCGCCCTGCTGGTGCCTTGTGAAGGTATGTTCCATACAGACCCTGGAAGGTTATGACAGTCAAAGGTTAAGAGTGAGGACGCCCTGCACTTGGTAGAAAAGGATCATTAATTCCAGCTTCCTCAGTGAGACAGGCCGCCCTGGGTCCTTTGTCTGTTTCTTGGAGACCAGTAGCCGAAGCCGTCACTTGTGCTGGATCCCTCTAGGTGTTTGTGGAAGGTACTTTGGAACCTCATGAGCTGCAAGGAAAAGGACTTGGGATTTCGTGTGTGGTATTTCCTCCTTGCCCGGGTACCTAAGTTGCTGGCCTGGGAAGTGGGCCTTGATTCACTGTCGACCTTCCATGGATCAGCTGTGCATCATCTGTGCCTCAGATTTGGGGAGTCCAGAGCCTTGTTCTTCTGCTTGGAAGATTTGGAGGACTAAGTGTTTCAGAGTGCTTCATTGTTCCCCAAATGAACTGCTGCTTAGCCGTCTCCTTCATGACAAGGCCTGGAAATCACGACAGCAACGAGGGAAACCAGCCGGGCCCGCGTGCAATGATGAAGAGTGACAACTCAGTGGATGTCTCAGAGCCATTGCAGATCCCCTGCCAAGGTGAAGCAGCAGGTGCTATCTACTTTTATCTCCAGGATCAAGGATTTTCATTTCTGTTACACAGTGAAATGCGACCTGTGGCAGGCGGGATGGGGGTGAGGGCGGGTGAAAGCCAGTTGGCACTGTGTTTCATTTACAGTTTTTGGGTGGCCAACTGGATTGTTTCTGCTGTGTTGCTGGCATGCCTCTGTATCTCTGCCCCCTCATCCCCTTTGGCCATGTCTTTCTAAAAATAAAGTGATGGATCTTCAGCCAGCTCCCATGGTCTCTATGTGTGTTTGTATTTCTCAGAGTGTTAGCAGTGGTTTGGTTGTTTCCTACCTTTGTACCCTAAGGATCCGGAGGTCTGGAGACCTTCTTGAATATGTCTGTGCTTCAGCAGAATTCAGCTGGAAGTAAGCAGCTTGGGTAACTTCTCCAGATCTCTGCTGCCTCTGAGCATTTAGTCTCATTTCACTGCCCAGGAACACCCAGATACACTTCTGCTTCTTAGCCTTGAAAAATAGACACGTTCTTTGTTCCTGATCAATGAAACAGGAGGGGAAAAAAATGGAATGAAGAAGGGTGTTGTTGATGACTCCGTTGAACTGTGAGCTCTGGACTGTGAACTCTGGTGCCTCTGGGCAACCTCTGCATGCAGTGAAACAGAACTTCCTCCTGTCTTACAGCCCTGTCTTAAGGCATCCTTGGACAAAAGTGCTCAAGCCAAAAGTAAGCCTGTCCAAAGGGAGGCTCTGTTCCAAGAACAGTTGATGAATTTGGAATCTGTTGATGCCTCATCTGGGACGCACAGTCATTGGTTTGTGTATTTCCAGCACATTCCTCACTCCAGCACATTCCTCACTCTGAACTCCATCCCAGCTGAGCGCACGGCAGCTGTATCTGCCTGACACAGAGATAGTCTCTGTGTGGCTGGAAATCTGCTCTTGGCCTTCCTGGTGTTTTACATCTTTCTCTGTGTATTAAGCTTGGGACCAATAGTAATCATTTACTGCGAGCACTTTCATTTTTATGTCACTCATTTCTGTAAAATCCAGGCAAATGTCCACTGTATGGTGCTTGAACAAAGTGCCCAGAACGGCAGCAGAACTGTTGGTCAGTGGCCAGGCAGCCCTCTTGCTTGCTGTAAATGCTCATTTGTTACCAGTGTTTGGAAGTGAATTCAGACTAAAGTGCGGTTGCTAAGCATGGGTCTCTACTCCTCTGTGTACACTGTCCTAAGGGAATTTCTTACACCCCTGTAAGTGTGTAAGAAGTGAAATACACGTGCTATCATTCTAATGTACTGGGCATATTATTTATAAAACAATTTTTTCATAAGGACATTTTTTTTGTTGTTTTTATTTTTCCTGTGTAAATACCTTGCTCAGCCCAGGGCATAAATATACCTGCTTCAGAGAGCCGGAAGTTAGTGATGTCGGGAAGTGACGTGGGCAGGAGAAGGTCTGAGAAGGCTGATGTGGGACCAGGTTTGAAATGCTGCATTTTCTCAAGTATGTCCCCTGTGTTCCCTGTGATCAGTTTTTATTTCTTCCAGTTGTCAATTTGAAATTGTCCTTGGCCTACTCCAAGTTGATCCTATGTCTTATGAACGAAAATGAAAAATGGAAACAAAAGGCTACCTTAGGTAGCAGGGCAAGAGGGTGAGATTGGTTGAGAACAGCAGAACATGGGGCAGCCTAGGCCCAAGGCCACAGCTCTGGGTAAGTCAGAAAGCTGTTTGCTACCTGACCTCAGGAAGTCACCTAATTCCTCTGAACTTCAGTCTTCTTCCTCTTAAGTGGGTTTGTTGTGGAAATTAACTGAAATTACATTAAATTCATGTGAGACGTGTTGAGAACAGTGCCTAGTGCGCAGCAGGAATGCAGCAAAAGGTGGCTCTGAGGATAATTGAGTGCCTACTGTGTGCAGATATCCTCCAGGGAGATACTGTGTTCAGCCTTACATGGGAGGAGCCTGAGAAGTTCAGTGTCACGGGCTGGATCAGACAGCTGGTGTTCATATTTGGGTCTGAGTCTGAGGCTCATAGCGTTCCACCCCACCATGCTACCTGGGCCAGCTGAGAGAGTCCCGTCCAGAGTGGGTGCTGTTTCTGGAATGAATGACCTGGGCAAGTGGGAGAGAAGGCTTGTGTGTGCCCCCTGAGAAAAGTGTAGAGCCTTGTCTTTGTGGGGGAGCAACAGGTGACCAGCATTCCTCGGAGCCAGGCACCCATCCTCCCCTGAACCCCAACTGGCGGCTTCACCAGGTCAGGAAGTGGTTTTTTGTGCCGTTTGATGATGGTTGGGCCTTAGCTCCTTCTCTGGATGTTGAGAAAAGGGCTTTGGGCATTGCCAGCCATGATCAGGGTGGCCCTCCTGCTAGGTTTTAGAGCTGGGATGTGCCTCAGCTCCAGGCCCACACGTGGGTCTCTGCATCAGAGAGAAAAGCTGGCTCACTGGAGGTGGACTTCGCTTCCTCCACCCAGATCATTCACCTGCTTTCCAATACCTTAGATTCCTCTAGTGGGGATGTGTGTGTGCTGTGTGCAACTCATTGCCACCCAATGGACTGAAGCCCGCCAGACTCCTCTGTCTGTGGGATTTCCCAGGTAAGAATACTGGAGTGGGTTGTCATTTCCTCCTCCAGGGATCTTCCCAATCCAGGGACCAAACCCACATCTCCTGTGTCTTCTGCACTGGCAAGAGGATTTGTTGCTGCTGAACCACCTGGGAAGCCCCCCTAATGGGGATAATGCCTTTCAAACTGGGGTCATCCCTTACAGGCAGATGCTTTCAGAGGCAAGAGCTCGGTGAGCCAAGTCACTACACAGCCAAATAGGTGTGTGTGGTTTCCTGAGATGAAAGGGGTGTGTGTGTTTTTTCCTGAGATGGAAGGCGTGTGTCTGTGTGGTCTGCCCAGTGGACAGGCATGGAGTTGATGGCAGAGCTGCAGCTTAGAGAGTTGGGACAGGGAGGTCAGTGAAAGTGGAAACAGGACAGCCTTTTCATTCAGTCTCACTTTCCTTGAGGGTCCCTTGTATTGTCCTAAGTCATGTGAGAGTTGACACCTGTTCTAAGTCAGGTGGGGCCACCTGGCTCTGCTGCCTGAATAGGACCCTGTGGGCATTAAGCCACGATATATGCTCCTGGGGTCTTGTTAAAACGCAGATCCAGATCTAGGGCAAGGATGGGGCCCAAGATTCTGCACTTCTAAGAGGTTCCTTGATCACGATGACATTCCACGGGCCACGCATGGCGCCTCACTGAGGGATGGTGGTGGGGGATCGTGGTGCCCACCAAGCATGATGGGTGGTTTGCACTACGGGGCTGTGTCTTAAGCGCCTGGCAGCCAGAATGTCACTGGAGAAGATACTTGGCTCCTACAGGGAGCCCTCTGTGACAAGGGTTTCTCCAGAGTGTGGACGTTACCCTGGCTCCACAGAGAGGTGTCCTGTGTGTTTCTAATGGGTGCACACATGCTGAGGCGGGCAGTGATTCTCCCCCTGTGATCACCCTTCCTTCGTCACTAGCTCGAGAGTCAGTTCACACCAAAGAGCACATGACTTATAAGAGACATTCCCCCTGGGAAGACTGGGTCTTCACTGGAATTCAGCAGTGGAACTTAAGGATCAAGGCTCACTTCAGCCGTGAGCTGGGGTTGGAAGGCTTTTGGGACATCACCCTCGTGTCCCAGATCGATGAAGGAGCCAAGGCAGTGGCCAGCCTTGGCCACATGAGGCGGTGTCTGCCGTGCGGGTCTTCTCAGTGGACCAGGAGGAAGGGGAAGAGGTCAGGTCAGCCATGTCTGGCGGTGGCTCTAGCTGTTGCTCGCGCCCCAATTGTGTCCAGCTTCAGACTCAGGTTTTCACATTCCCAGCATCTGTTCTGCCCGTGAATGTCCGTTCAGTGGCTCTGACGGTGTCACCGGAAGTTCCCCTGCTCACACAGGCCTCACTGGTTGCTGATGTAGCTTTCTTTGCACTTGAGAAGCTCTGGTACTTAAAGGACCCTTGCCTGTCTTCTTTTCCTCTGTCTCGCCCTTCCTTCCTCCTCTCTCTCCCTCCTCTCCTCCTACATCCCCTCAATAAACTTCTCCGCTGTAGGTGCGGCTCTAATTTGGTTTTCTAAGCATGCACACCTCCTTGCTACATGTTCATTTTTTCTCTTTCCATTGACCACAGACCAAGAATTGGCTGGCTGGGTGGTGGTTTTTCAGTGAAATCTTCCTCTTTGCTGAAGTAAACATTTTGCAGCTTCAGCATCCAGTTTGAGCATTGATTCACCTCGGGCTAATACCCCTCAGAGCTGGGTGTGGTCTTGAAGTATTCTGGAATCCAGTTGAGTGCTTCTGGGAGAATGGAGCGGTGGCTGGTCTCAGGGTTGGTCACTTGCCGATCGGGCCTTCTGAAAAGTGAGGTCAAGTCAAAGTGCCGTGTCTGGGGCTTCCGGGGCGGTCCAGGGTTTAAGACTCCACACTTGCATGGCAGGGGGCACGGGTTCCATCCTTGGTTGGGGAACTAACATCCCACGTGCCTCACAGCGTAGCTGGAAAAAACCAAAAAGTGCCCACCAAAAGGCCCCGCCGCTTCGTCCACTGTCCTGCTGGCGGCATCACAGTCGGCTTTTCTTCCACGGGGTGATGGACGTGGTGTGCTGCCACGGGGAGAGCACTGGCCTCAGAGTGTGCACCGTGTGACTGGGGTCCATCCCCTAAAAGCGGCGGGGCGGGGCGGGGCGGGGGGAGTGCTCTAACCAGTCCCCTGTGGGAACTGAGGGATGACTGTGTTTGGGACAGAGGAGTCAAGCTTGAGAGGCAAGGGTGGGGAATAAAACTGCTGTTTTGTTACCCATAGGCAGACTCACGCTGGGACTCCAGCGAAAACTTGGAGTTGACCTGACCTGGGCAAGGACTTACCACGGGCTTCTTCCCAAAGGACATCCTGAAGAAACTTCCCCAGGGTCTAGCCGTGCTGGTGGGACTAAGCCCCCGACAGCTTTGATCCCGGCGTCAAAGGGGACACTGAACTATAGGAGGAGGGCCCAGGAATTGTCAGAGGTCTCACCCTCCCACCCCCATCCCAGTGGAGGCCCTGGGCTCTCAGGAGGGGGAGAGAGAAGGGCCTGGGGTCCAGCAGGCACCCCTCAGCCCGGTTACCTTCCTTCCTGGGCCTGGTCGTCTTATCCCCACCATCTGTATTTTATTTTACATTGAAGGATAATTGCTTTATGATGTCGTGTTGGTTCCTGCAGTCCAACAGTGTGAATCAGCCTGAAGCATATGTATATCCCCTCCCTCTGAAGCCCCCCCCCCTCCCCTCTAGGTCCTCACGGAGCACCGGGCTGAGCTCCCTGTGATACACAGCAAATCCCACTAGCTGCCTATTTTACACACGATAGTGTATATGCTTCAGTGCTTGTCCTCACCATCTTTAAGGGCTTACCTTGTACCCTCTGTCCTTACCACTGAGGAGGTTACTGATAAAAGCTGTGGGGTCCCCTGGAACGAGTTTCCCACATCCTTGGAGCTTTGGAAGGCAGAAGGTTGAATGGCCAGTGGTAGAGTTTGAGATGCCGGCAGGGTGATCTGGAGACAGGGCTCTCCCTGGTGGACGCAGCACTAGCCTGGGGAATGGTGTCTGCCCCCCGCCTTCTTCCCTTCCCAGGCGGTCTTCCTCTCGATTGCACAGGCCTTTCCTTGTTCTGTGGAAAATTGGACAGGAAGCTGACACTTTCCTCAAAGGATGCTCGGAGCCAAGGTTGTTCTTCCTGTGCTCCATCTCTTTCTTTCTGCAGGGAGGGTACCCCACAAGCCCTCCTTTCTCAGCAGCCTGTGAGATGACTTCTTGAAGCTCAAAGCTGTGGGCAGAGGAAGGAGCTCTGTTTGTGGCCACATCATCGTTTCTCTCCTGGGGAGTGGAGACTGCTTACCTTCATGTTACCCCACGTGGGTTCCTGGCCGTGTTGGGCCATGAGATTCTGGATGAGTAGACAAAGGTATCTTGGGGCTGAAAAGGAGCCCATGGTCCTTCTGCCCCTGCCCTGCACTCAGGACGGGGCGTTTTCAGGTGAAACAGCTAAGGCCCTAAGAGGTTGTATGACATGCCCAGGGCTGCAGAGGGAGGTGGTGGCCAGGGCCAGACGCCAGACTGGAACCCACCAGCCTTGGAGCCCCTTTGAGCCCCAGGGCCACTGCCACCGCGCCTGGCATGCAGCCCTCATCCTGGTCAGGCTCAGGCCGAGCCCTTACCCTCCAGGTAGGGGCCACTGTGGCTCCCATTTCACAGATGAGCAGAGACGCTCAGAGATACTAATAAAACAGCTACGTGTTGGTTCCCTATTTAAAACGTACCTCCATCCCTCGTCTCCACCATGAAGACGAAGCGAGTGATGAGGTCACTGATCTGGGGGGGACCTGAAGCCCCTCTTTCCTTCCCTTCAGTGCATACTCATTTTCCCTCCAACCCCTGGCTGATGCGAGTGGTCGGATGACCCCAGCAGACCTTGCACAGCACTAGGGGCACCGAACTGGAGACCTGCCAGGCTAGACTGCACCCTGGAGCCGGACGAGGGGAAACTGACAGGCGCAGTGGCCGCTGGATGGGAGAGTGGCTTCAAGTGGCTTGAAAAGACCCCTCTGGCCTCAGTGTTCTCATCTGGTGAGTAGCGGTTGGGTGCCCTGGGGGTGGGACTTGGTCTCAAAAGCTTCTAGGTCTGAAACTCCATTTTGGGAAACAAGCTCGGAGGGAGTGGAGGGGCCTGTGATGATCGAGATGGGACCCCAGGACTGGAGGGGTCTGGAGAGCAGAGGCAGACTCACGGGCTGCGCCCCGGCCCCTCCACCTCGGGTGCCCCCCCGACTCGCCGACTCCCAGTTCTAGCTGAAGTAGTGCCTGCCGTTCCCTCTGTGGAAACTAGAAACTTCTTCTGCATGTGAGCTGGCTTAGGGCTTCTCTTGCCCTGCTGGACTTGGCTGGTGCACTGGGAAAGTTCCCTCATTTTAGTCTAAGGATTTGCAGACTGGTGTCGAGGGGCAATGTGACAGGTGGGATCTCACACGTGGTGGGAGGAGGCTCCTGGCAAGGGTCAGAGGGTGTGGGTTGGGGATTTCACCCCTGACTCACAGGGATCAGGGGAGAGGCTGGGGGTCGGTGGAGGGAGGCCAAGGATACTTACTGGGCCACCCACTCTCTCTCTGCCAGAGGGTGATGGGGATACAGGGCTTGGGGACCAGAGTCCCCCCAGACCAGGGGTTCCACCTCTGGCCCACACAAGCTGTGGCCTCTCAGGCCAATGAGCTCTCCCAGCTGAACCTCTGTCCTTTGTGTCTAAATGAGGGCCTTACTCTAAAAGACCAGCCTTACTGACCTCACGGGAGGTTGTAGAGGTTAAATGCTAAGCAGGTTAAATGCTAAGCAGGAGGATGAAGCAGCGGAAAGAGAGACAGGTGTGGGGACCAGGCAGCCCGGGGGGATTCTGCTTCCCCTGTACAGAGGTCTTTCTCTACCTTAACTCTGGTCAGGACCATTCGCTGGTTTTCTAAGCACGCACACCTCCTTGCACTCACCTTCCCCACACAGGTGGGGATCCCTTATAAAATGCCTTCACGCCCTCTCTCTCCTAGTCCTCCTTGGCCCTCCGTGCACAATTCACCAAAGCCTAAGCAAGCCTGGTGGGCTCCATCCTCATCAATAGGTGGGGTTTGGTGAGAGCTGGACTCCCAGCTCACCTGTCCAGGGTTCTGCCCCTCATAAAATAGTCAGATAAGGTCTGAGAGGTCCCTGAGTCCATCAGAAAGTTTGCTCTAGGGAAACGTCTCCAGTCTAAGCAGCGCTTTCTTCCTGGTGTCTGTTTGCCGGCTCCCCTTTGTGATCGCCTGGTGTCTGCTGGCACCTCCATTCCCCTCTGCTTGGAGCTCATCCTGCTGCAGCAAAGTTACTTAGGTATTTGCCTGCTGATGGGCAAAGACCTCCCAGAGCCCAGTGGCACAGAGTCCACTATCCCTTCCACTGCCAGAGGCATAAAACTGCAGAGACCCACCTGGATTTCCAGTTCATCTTTTGCACTTTCTGCCTGACTTCCAGGCCAAGCCAGCCTCCCAGGGCTTCGGGGCTTTGGTGCGACTGCTGGCTTCTTGGATTCCTTTCTCTGCTGGAAAGAGGAGGTGTTCTCCTTAGGACCTTGAGCCCCCTTGTCCGTCCAGAAGCAGCGTGAGGTACGGGCCCGCGTTTAGACCTAGAGGCCTCCTTTGTGCTCTGGGGGAAGGCTGAACCCCAGAGCGTGTGAGCCACTGCCCAGGTCACATGGCTCAGGGTAGGGCTGGAAGGAGTTTCCCCATTCAGAATGCAGGGCTTGTGGGGAGATGTCTCACCTGCACTTCCTGATGTTTGAGGCTCAGGAGCTGGAGCCCACCCTGGCCAAGTCCACCCAGAGTGCACTGAGCAGCTGCAGGCTGCAGACAGTCCCCGGGGCAGGCATGGCCTCAGCTGGCTGAGGACACACAGGCCTGGAGGCGAGAGTCCGGACCACGTGCCTCCCCTCCCCTCCTCCCATCCCCTCTCTGCCCTACCTTCCATCCCTGTGCCCCAAGCCCTGCAGTCAGCCGTAGGGCTCCGACTTAGGCCTGGGGCCGCAACTGCGGAGTAGACAGCTTAGCCCCCTGTGTGCCTGCCTCCCCCAGCTAGGAGCGGTGGAAGGATGTCGGTGCTGTTTGCCAAGAATGTTCATTCAGAGGCGGAATGTTTGACAGTGGGGCTCCCCAAGTCCTCTGTCCCAGGCCTCGAGGAGCGATGAGGAAGCTGAACCAGCAAGGCCCCAGGACAGTGTGTCCAGATGGCCCTGCAGACACTCAGTTGTCAGAGTGAGATAAACCCATAAAAACAGGTCCCTGCAGACGAGAGCCACCAGAGTGCCTGCCTGGGATTCATTTATTCGGCTGTGCTGGGTCTTCATTGCTGCATGGATTTTTCTCTAGTTGCAGCGAGTGGGGGCTCTCATGTTGAGGAGCACAGGCTCGCGGGCACAGGCTCAGTAGTTGTGGCACACGGCTCCACTGCTCCTCAGCATGTGGCATCTCCCCAGACCAGGGATCGAACCCATCAGCAGGAGGATTCTTTACCAGTGAGCCACCAGGGAAGCCCCTGTTTGTTTTAAACAGCAGTCCTATCTCAGGGCAGCCCAGCCTCCGGGTGCTGATTAACATTCCTTGGGAACTAAAAATGCTCATGACGTCCTCTGGGTAGAAATCAGCAGCGGAGGTCAGATGCCCTAAGAGATGGCTGGGTTGGCCTGGGGCAGCCCCATAGGGTGGCCATCTGCCCTCCTGTCCCCAGGCATGCTCAGCCCTGAGTTTAGGTGGGAGGGAGGAGGGCGGCCCTGAGTCCTGCCCACTATTGCTGCTCGGTGGCCTCAGCCTGTCTGCGGTTCCCTTCCTCCAGGGACAGGATCACTCGATCTCAGGAGCGTGTCCTGCCCTGGCCTTTGCTGCTTTCCATAAGGGATTCTGCTCGGGCTCTCATAGCCTCAAGCCTATAGGACTCCAGCTTATGGAATTTTCAGGCCTTTCCAAGGGAAGGACATTTTTCAGATGAAGAAACTGCAGGAGAGCAGGGCAGGGACCATCTCCAACAGGCGCTGAATGCCAGTGCTTTCTTCTGGGTGGTGGTGATGGCTCAGCCTTTCCTAATGTGTGGGCTGGTCTTCCCAATCACAGCCAGCTTCTGAGAGGGAGCAGAGGGGCCCCTGGGGGCAGGAGAGCTGGGGCCTGGTGCTGCCCCAGGTGACCACACACACCCTGGCCTTGGGGAGGTCACTCAGCGTCCCCCTGCTCAGGGCTGCCTCTCAGAGTGTCAGGATTTACTGAGGATTAATTTCAGGATTAACTGAGGTGATGGTGTGTAATCCTTTACAACCTGTCAAGTATAATTCAGAAAACAACTATTTTTTGTACCCTGGCCAGCCTCTGCTACGTCAGATGTTCTCAGACGAAGAATTCGTCAACCACGTGGGGGATTCCATACCTGCCCTGGACCCCTTCATGACACGGGATGCTCAGGCGAGGACTCCTGAGGGCTCGGTGAATTGTCTGCATAGACCTTGTAGTGTTCTGGAGGAAGAACTAACTTCTGACCGGGCTCCGCTGGCAGTGGAGCAGAGCTTTGAAGGGAAGCCCTGCGGCAGGCAGAGGGCAGGAGCGGAGATGAAAAGCAGGCATGAGTGCAGACTGTGTGGAGCCCCAGTCAGAGGGTGGGATGCTCAGGGGAGGGTGGCAGAGGTGGGGGATGGATCGTAAGGGAAGGCCTCGAAGGAGATGCCGGCTGAGGATAAGCACAGTTTGGGAGCTGCTGGGACAAGGCGTTGGGGCTGGATCTGGAGGAGGGAAGGTATGAAGGCTCCTGAGGGGAGGAGTGACCCAACAGGACCTTAAAGACCTGGGAGGCTGCACCTCTCTTTTTATAAGGAGGAAAATTGAATGCCCCAAAGACCACAGTCTCCCCAGAGCCACGCAGCCCTCAGTGGCAGTGCTGGCCTCCTGACCAGGATCTGAGCACGACAGAATGGGGGTTGGGGAGCCAGCAGACCAGCGGTCATCCGGTGACCTTCTGATATAGATGGACTTTGGGGGGCACTGGACCCCTGTGGAGACTCTAGGGACAGTGTGGGCCCGGGAGGGGCTGGCTGAGCCCCTCAGGGTACTGCAGGGGCCGAGTATCAATACCTCTGCTGGGAAGCTTCTCACCACCAGCGCACCCACCGTGGAGGCTAGAACCCCTCCTTCAGTCCCAGCAGAGTGTAAGCCTGTCACCCGGAGGCCTTCACCCCTGGGGGCCACCTGAGCTCAGGCCTGGGGGCCCAGACGGCCTGAAGGTGGGGCAAGGTTGGGGGGAGACACAGCACCCACAGGCAAACACCCACGCTCTCTTGCTGTGTTATCTTTGGAAACAGAGATGTGTCTGTGGGTTGGAAACCACCCCAAGCACATCCCGAAGAGTTGAGGCTGGGTCGGGGAGGAAGGAAGTGGTGAAGGACGTCAGAACCACTGAGGGAGCGGAGACGGTGCCCAGAAAGTACCTCACTGCATACCCGCAGCTGTGGGACTGGGGTGGGAACCCACTCGGATCTGGACCCCAGAGGCCTTTGGAGGAGAATAGTGTAACTTAAGCCAATGTTAACTGATGCTGAAGCTGAAACTCCAATACTTTGGCCCTCTGATGGGAAGAATTGACTCATTTGAAAAGACCCTGATGCTGGGAAAGATTGAAGGCAGGGAGGAGAGGGGGACGACAGAGTATGAGATGGTTGGATGGCATCACCAACGTGATGGACATGAGTCTGAGCAGGCTCTAGGAGTGGGTGATGGACAGGGAAGCCTGGCGTGCTGCAGTCCATGGGGTCGCAAGGAGTTGGACACGACTGAGCGACTGAACTGAAGATAAACTCTCTCCACATGTATTTGAGGGCTTCCCTGGTGGCTCAGACTGTAAAGTGTCTGTCTACAACGAGGGAGACCCGGGTTCGATCCCTCGGTTGGGAAGATCCCCTGGAGAAGGAAATGGCAATCCACTCCAGTACTGTTGCCTGGAAAATCCCATGGACAGAGGAACCTGGTAGGCTACAGTCCATGGAGTCGCGAAGAGTCAGACACGACTGTCTCTCACTCTGGTAGCTCAGATGTAAAGAATCTGCCTGCAATGCAGGAGACCTGGGTTTGATCCCTGGATCGGGAAGATTCCCTGGAGAAGGGAATGGCAACCCACTCTAGTATTCTTACCTGGAGAATCCCCACGGACAAAGGAACCTGGCGGGCTACAGTCCATGGGGTCACAGTCACACACAACTGAGCAACTAACACCACATATATCTGAGCTTCTTATACTGGAAAATTTCTAACATAGAAAGAAAGCAGAGAGAGTAATACAGTGAGTCTCCAAGCATCCATCGTCAGTTTCGACATGTATTAGCATCTTGCTTCATGTTTTTATCCCACTTACTGTTTTTCTTTTTAGGGGAATATTTTAAAAGCAAATCTCGGCAATCATGTAATTTCGACCTTAAAAGCTTCAGTATGTATCTTTAACAGATAAAACACACTCTCAGGCTGTACCAGCCCTGTGCCTGTGCCTGATTATTTTTTTTTTATTGTTCCTTTCTACATTTACTAGCATTGTTTCCTTCAGCAATTATTTTATCACCGTGATACACAGTTTGTACAGGAAAGGCAAGAAAAATACATGATTCTTTTTTTCTTCTTATTTTCAAAGTAAGGTCATTCATTGTTCTAGCAACCTTCAAAATTTTTCCCCTATCACACACTCAAAGAGTTTTTAAAATATGTGTTTTAATCAATTATAGTCATTATTATTTTTGATGCTTCCTTATTTGAAGAGTTGATTGCTGTGTGCTTTTGACATAACCCTATTTTTTTTTTGTAGCTTCCTTGTTATGACTGAGCATCTAACATTTTCATTTTTTTCTGTCCCATTAAGAAATCCTGGGCTCATTTTGTGCGTGCCCTTCCTGCTTCTGACCTTAATTTGTAATTCCTTTAAGAAATGCTGGTTTCTTTTAGTGGGAAGTAGTTTTTAAAGACCACAGTCTGGGACTTCCCTGATGGTCCAGTGGTTAAGAATCCACCTCAGATAACGCAAGGGACACAGGTTCAATCCTTGGTCCCCAAAGATTCCACATGCCACACAGCAACTAAGCCTGTGCCCCACACTCCCGAGCCCTTGCCCTAGAGCCCACTGACCACAACTGGAGAAAGCCTGCACAGGGCAACAAAGGCCCAGGGCAGCCACAAATAAATAAATAAATAAATATATATATACACACATATATATATTTTACAAAAGACCACAGTCTGGATGCTAATTAGTTATATTGCTTCTAGGCCCTTTCAGTACAGAGATGATAAAAAATATAGTTAGGAGAAAAATAGGTCATGAGTTAGTGTTATTTCCAAGTAAAACTTAAGGTGACAGTGTTTTCAGTTCTTGAGTTGTATACTTAAATCCCTTCTTTTATCTTAAAAATCTTGGTTTCTAGTTACAGTAACAAAATTACTTTTCTCTTGCTCTATTATGGTCTCAACACAATACTTTCAAAACAAGATGGCTGCAAGTACTACAAACCACAAAACTACTAAATACAGCCTATTAGGAACGTACAGCTTAAAACACTTCAATACTTATTTTCTCTCTTGGTTATGGATTGGGCTTGATATATGAGTAAAATTACATCCATTTGTTCTCTCAGTTTTTAGGGATTTTTCCCTCTTTGTTATTTACTAAACATCACATGCTTCCAAAGTCAATGCATAGGACAGGGTACATGTGTGCCAAGTCGCTTCAGCCGTGTCCGACTCCGTGACCCCATGGACTGCAGCCCACGGGATTCTCCAGGCAAGAATCCTGGGGAGGGTGGCTGTTTCCTTCTCCAGGAGATCTTCCCGACCCAGGGATTGAACCTGCTTCTCTTGGGTCTCCTGCATTGTAGAGCAGAGACTATTACCTTCCATTTCTGTCCCCTTCTCTCTGTTTCTTCTTTCCTCTATAGATAACTATTTTTACTGTGATTTTTTTTCTTTGATCCCTGAGTTATTTAAGTGTGTACATATTGCTTACATTTCCAAATACTTGAAGATTTTCCCAAATATTCTATTATTGATATCTAGGTTATTTCCATTATAGTCCAAGAGTATGTTCTTGATGCTTTTAATTCTTTTAAATTTGTTAAACAATGTCTGAGTGTCCAGAAATGAGTTTAGAAATGAGTCTATCTTGATGAATGTTCCAGATGTACCTGAATGCCTTTAAGTGTTGTTGGGTGAAATATGCTATAAGTCAAACTGACTGATAGGTTTGTGTATGTATTCCATAACCTTACTTTTTTTTTTAGGGATCTACTTGTTCTGTTGCTAAAAGAGGAGTGTTAAGATCTCCAGCTGGAATTGGAAATGACTTCTCTTCAGTTCTGTGAGTTTTTGTTTCACATATTTTGAAGCTCTGTTTTAGGTGCATGCGTATTTAGGACTGTTGCCTTCTTGATGAATTGATCATTTTATTATTATGTCCTTTTTTAAAAATCCTTTATAAGTATTTGTTGTCCCGAAGTCTACTTTATCAGATATTTTTTATTCTAGAATCAGTTTTATGTCATTATAATATAGACACTTCATTTTTCGTTTGATTAGTGTGTATACAGGATAGCTTCTAAATCATTTCCATTGTTTTAATCTGTGTATTCATGTTTAAAGTAGGTTTTGTATAAACAGCATGTAGTTGGGTTTTTTTTTTAATCTACTCTGATCATCTCTTTTGACCAGGGCCTTTGACTTGGGAGTGTTTAGCCTACTGCAATCACTTGTATAGTCTGGTATAAACCTACTAGCTGTTTTCTACTTGACTCTCCTGTTCTTTGTTCCTTTTCTCTCTTCATGCCCATTTTTGGACCATTTTTTTGTGGTATTATGTTAATCACTGGTGATTTATTAGCTATATTCTTTGTTTTATTCAGTGGTTGACCTAGGATTTAAAACACAGCTTCACCACAACATACCTTGAACCGATAGGATATTCCTTTCCTATACTATAAGATCCTTCAAACAGAATACTTTGATTTCCCTATTGCCGTTATTGGTGCTATTCCACACCTTTCACTTCTATACGCTATAACCGCCACAGGGTACTTTGGATAGTCAGTATTTTTAGAGATGTTAAACGAATGAAAGAAAATCTTCTACTCACCCAGATGGTCACTATTTCTGGTGTTCCTTATTCCTTTGTGTAGATTCAGATTTTCATCTGGTGGTATTTTCCTTCTACCTGAAGAAATTACTTTCACATTTCTTGTATTTCAGCTTTTCTGGTAATTCATTGTTTCAGTTTTTACTTGAAAAAGAGTTAATTTCACCTTTAAAAAGGGATATTTTCACTCAGTGTAGAATTCCAAGCTAACAGGTTTTTTTCTTTCAGCTCATCTGACATTAATCTTCTAATGCTTTACAAAATTTCTGATGAGTTGGCTGCCATTGTTATATTTGTTCCTTTATCTGTAATGTATCTTTTTTCTCTGGCTGCTGTTTTAGCTTCAGTTTTATTATAGTGTGTGTGAGGTTCTTTGACTTCCTAGAATCTGTAGGGTTATAGTTCTAATCCAGTTTGAAAAAAAATTTGGCTGTTTCCTCAAAGATTTTTAGACTTACACATATTTTAAACTACTTAATATCGTAGTAACTTACCTGTTGTTATTTTTTTGGAGGGGTCTTGTCTCTCTTTCTGTGCTTCAGTTTGGGTAATTTTTATTGCTGAATTCAGACTCACTGATCTTTCCTTCAGCAGTGTCTAATGTCTGTGTACTCCCATCCAGTGTATTTTTTACTTTAATAATGAATTGTTCATTGCTAGAGACTCCATTCGCAACTTTCTTGCATCCCCCATTTTTCACTTTTAAACGAAAGCATGGGACTCTGCTCCTAGTTTTGACAGTTCTCATATTGGCTTGTTGAGTTTTCCATCTAGAAGGGATGTGTATTTGATCATAATTCTCAGGTTACTTGACTCAAAGGGCCTGAAAAACTTGCCTTTCTCCTCCCCGCGCTGAAACCACACTGGTGTTATGGCTATGAGTGGTTTGGCCCTGCTCCTTCACGTTCTAGAGTCTGACGAACTCCTTTAATGCCACCTGGGGGTTTCTTTTACTCTCCTGGCAGCTTTGCTTTTGTGAAAGGACTGGAAACCTGTGTGGCTGTCCTGCCGCTGAGTCCTCACCAGAACGCACCCTTCCATTCGTCTCATTTGGCTTTGGCGACTGCCCTGGAAGATGGACGCAGCCCTGTATTCCACTGCCTTGGCTTACTTTGTTGTAACAGACTCGAACTATTTCTCTTAGGAATGGCTAACGCGTTACTCCCCTGGGCATAAACGGTGGAGGGCGGCAATTTCATTTACTTCCAGCTTGCTGTCATTGATCCTGGTGCTGTAAGGTACAAACACAGCTTACGGCCAGGAGCCCAATGACCTATCACTAAGCCCACTGTGTGACTGGGGCCAGTCCCCTCTCATTATTCATTCACTGATGGCAGCAGGCACTGTACGGAGGACCAGGCCTGCCCTTGGGAGCACAGAGAGCATGAGAGAAAGCAGAAATGTAGAGCTCATTAGAATTCAGTGTAGTCTGTGTCCGCTGAGAAGCCTGAGCAAAAGTTGCCTTCTTGGCCTTTCTTTTCATATCTGAATAATGGAAGGAAGGAAACAACTATTGTCCTCCTGTTTGCTAAAGGCTTGGATTTTGCAGACTGAGTGGGCCAGGCCGCTGTATCCTCACTTCAGCCGAAGTAGTTTCACTTTTTTTTCCATTTTATATGTTATCTAATATTTATTATTTTTAATATTGTTATTTTTTTAATTGGAGGATAATTAACAATGTTGCATAGCTTTCTGCCATACAACAACATGAATCATTCCTAAGTATCCGTACATCCATTCCCTCTGACTCGATCTAAGATTTATTTCAAAGCAGAGGTTCTGCTGCTGAGAAACGCACAAGGAACCTGTAGAACAGGGGTCCACACTTACCTGTGTACACAGCTTCCTGCAGTGAGCGGCCTGAGCTTTCATCTAAGTGTGCGCACAGAAAGACCTGGTGGGAGCTCCCCTCCTTGCCAACCTCTGAGGAGCCCCCGTACTTCCTCTCTGATCCACCCTTGAAAGGACTAATTTCATAGTCCTCGTGACGGTGGATCGTGATGCCAGCACTGGCTTTAGCACATGGCAGTGGTAGCTTTTGAACGTCTTGCCCATTTGCTCATCAGTAAGGCGAGGGGTATGTGCCTATCCAAGAAAGCTGTGCCGCTTCACGCAGGTCTCAGTAAATCGCAGCTGCTGTTGTGAATTCTGGTTCAGGTCAGGGTCCTGGGGCCTCTGGTGAGCGGTGATCTTTGGTTCAGGGTTGGTTAGGATCAGAACTGTGCTCTCCATGCTCTCTGGCCTAGACTGTCAGCCCTATAGTTAGTCCAGCCTTTGGCTCCAGCTTCCTCAGGCCCCAGGGATGTGCTAAGAGCCCAGGTCCCTGTGGCCAAAGGGAACTTTGTTAGGCATTTTTTATGTTTTAAAGATTATTTTATATTGGAGTATTGTTGATTTGCAATGTTATGTTTATTTGAAGTGTACAGCAGTGTGATTCAGGTATAAATAGACATATGTATATATAAATTTCTCTTGCTCTTGGCTTCTTTTTGCATATAGGTTATGACAGAATGTTGAGTAGAGCTCCCTGTCCTCTATAGTAGGCCCTTGTTGATTATCTATTTTATAAATGCAGCCCACCAGGCTCCTCTGTCAATGGAATTCTCAAGGCAAGAATACTGGAGTGGGTTGCCATGCCCTTCGCCAGGGGATCTTCCCAATCTAGAAATCGAACCTGGGTCTCTTGCACTGCAGACTTGACTGTCTGACCCACCAGGAAAGCCCATAAATATTATTGGGTGTTGCTTAAACCCAGCCTCCTCATTTATCCCCCCCAACTTTCCTTTTGGTAACCCTAACTGTATCATCTAAGTCTGTGAGTCATTTCTCTTTTGTAAATTAGTTCAGTTCTATCAATTTTTGTATTCTACCTGTAAGTGACATCATTCATGTCTTTCTCTGCCTGATTCGCTGGACTTAGTGTGGACATCTCCCGGTCCGTCCATTTTGCTGCAAATGACATCATTTCCTTCTGTTTCTGGCTGAGTCACAGTCCATTCAGTACATGTGGCATGCCTTTTTCCGTTCATCTGTCGAGGGACGTTTCGGGTGTTCCCATGCCTTGTGTGTGCGTGCTTAGCTGCTCAGTTATATCTGACTCTTTGCAGTCCCATGGATTGTACCCACCAGGCTCCTCCATTCATGGCTTTTCTCAGAGGAGAATACTGGAGTGGGTAGCCTTTCCCTTCTCCAGGGGATCTTCCCAACCCAGGGGTTGAACCCAGGTCTCCTGCATTGCAGGCAGACTCTTTACCGGTTGAGCCACCAGGGAAGCCCAAGAATACTGGATCGGGTGGCCTATCCAGCCCATCTTATTAGGGAAGGAGTTATTTATTTACATCCCTACAGCCCTTGTGACGGAGAAGGCGATGGCACCCCACTCCAGTGATCTTGCCTGGAGAATCCCATGGACGGAGGAGCCTGGTAGGCTGCAGTCCATGGGGTCGCTAAGAGTCGGACTCGACTGAGCGACTTCACTTTCACTTTTCACTTTCATACATCGGAGGACATGGCAACCCACTCCAGTGTTCTTGCCTGGAGAATCCCAGGGACAGGGGAGCCTGGCGGGCTGCCGTCTATGGGGTCGCACAGAGTCAGACACGACTGAAGCAACTTGGCAGCAGCAGCAGCCGCCCTTGTGAATGAATGTTAAGCACCAATTTGCAAGTTGTAGTTCCGAGCAATGGCCACAAGACGGCAGGATTTCTTCATGCCAACTCTGGTTACTGGGGCAATGAGAGCCCTAGGGAAAGTCTTGTTCCTGGGTTGTCAATTAGAGTGTAGTGTACCAGCACAAATACCCAAGGGCTTGTGTTTCATTACTGCTCCTTCCTCACCCTTCGTCTCCAGGTATATTGGAATCCATACCAAGCTGCTATGCTGAGGAGTTGTCATTTGTAAGTGGGGTGCCTCTAAGGAAGTGGGAACTCAGAGGACATGGGAGACCAGATGACTTTTCAAAGCTCTTCTCGCCTGAAGGGGCCATCATTTTGGGGGTCCTTTAGGCTTGGTTTAACTGCAAGAGGGGCCACCTGGATCTAAAGATTGTGGTCACATCCAGAGGGGACCAGACACTAGAGGTCCCAGGCGGCGCATTGTTGGTTACAACCTCCCCAGCACCCTCAGCCTAAGGAGAGTCTAGCTTTGGAACCCAAGCCTCCTTAGGGATGAGATACCAGCCCAGGTCACCAAGGCCTGGAGGGAACATGGTGGGTACTTATTTTAATTAAAAACTTTAAAAATTATATATTTTGATTTTTGGCTGCATTGCGTCTTAACTGCGGCATTCAGGGCCTTCATCGTGGTATGGGCTACTCTAGTTGTGGCGCGTGAATTCTAGAGCACGCGCGCTCAGTAGTTTCACCCCACGGGTTCACCCCTTGGGCCTAGATGCTCTGAGGCAAGTGAGGTCTTAGTTCCCCAAGAGGATCTAACCTGCATCCCCTGCATGGGAAGTCATATTCTTAACCACTGGACCACCAAGGAAAACCCAAAGATGCTGAGCATATTTTCATGTGATTTAAAGAATGGGAGGAAAATTTTGCTCTTGAAATGGCATCTTAAGAGTTGGCCCTGTACTGAATTCGTTGGAATCAGCCAACTAAAGTGGACAGGAATAGGTGAATTTAATTCAGATGAGTATTATATTTACTGCTACGGGCAAGAATCCCTTAAAAGAAATGGAGTAGCCCTCATAGTCAACAAGAGAGTCTGAAATGCAGTACTTGGGTGCAATCTCAAAAATGACAGAAGGATCTTGGTCCATTTCCAAGGCAAACCATTCAACATCACAGTAATCCAAGTCTATGTCCCAACCACTAATGCTGAAGAAGCTGAAGTTGACCCATTCTGTGAAGACCTACAACACCTTCTAGAACTAACAACAAAAACAGATATCCTTTTCCTCACAGGGGACTGGAATAAAAAAGTAGGAAGTCAAGAGAAACCCAGAATAACAGGAAAGTTTGACTGTGGATTACAAAATGAAGCAGGGCAAAGGCTAACAGTTTCCCAAGAGAACCCACTGGTCATAGCAAACACCCTCTTCCAACAACCCAAGAGACGACGCCACACACAGACATCACCAGATGGTCAGCACTAAAATCTGACGACATCTGACCACAAAATCTCCATTTTGCAGCCAAAACAGAGAAGCTCTATACAGTCCATGAAAACAATGCCTGGAAGTGACTGTGGCTCAGATCATGAGCTCCTTATTGAAAAATTCAGGCTTAATTGAACAAAGTAGGGAAAGCCACTATGCCATTCAGGTGACTTAGATGGTGACATTAGATGGTGACTGCAGCCATGAAATTAAAAGATGCTTACTCCTTAGAAGAAAAGTTATGACCAACCTAGACAGCATATTGAAAAGCAGAGACATTACCTTGCCAACAAAGGTCCATCTCGTCAAGGCTATGGTTTTTCCAGTGGTCATGTATGGATGTGAGAGTTGGACTGTGAAGAAGGCTGAGCGCTGAAGAATTGATGCTTTTGAACTGTGGTGTTGGAGATGACTCTTGAGAGTCCCTTGGACTGCAAGGGGATCCAACCAGTCCATTCTGAAGGAGATCAGCCCTGGGATTTCTTTGGAAGGAATGATGCTAAAGCTGAAACTCCAGTACTTTGGCCACCTCATGCGAAGAGCTGACTCATTGGAAAAGACTTTGATGCTGGGAGGGATTGGGGGCAGGAGGAGAAGGGGACAACAGAGGATGAGATGGCTGGATGGCATCACTGACTTGATGGACACGAGTCTGAGTGAACTCCGGGAGTTGGTGATGGACAGGGAGGCCTGGAGTGCTGCGATTCATGAGGTCGCAGAGTCGGACACGACTGAGCGGCTGAACTGAACTGAAAGAGTAACTAAAGAGCCTCTGATGGGTGTGAAGCTCGCTTGAACGTCAACACTGAGAAAACTAAGATCATGGCAACTGGTCCCATCACTTTGTGGCAAATATTAATAGAAGGGGGGAAAAGTGAAAACAGTGACAGATTTTATTTTCTTGGGCTCCAGAGTCACTGCGGACGAAAACTGCAGCCATGAAATTAAAAGCGACTTGCTCCTTGAAAGAAAAGCTATGGCTAACCTAGACAGCATATTAAAAAGCAGATATATCACTATGCCAGTGAAGGTCTATCTAGTTTGGTTTTTCCAGTAGTCAAGTACAGATGTGAGAGTTCATTCATAAAGAAGGCTGAATGATGAAGAATTGATGCTTTCAATTTGTGGTGCTGGAGAAGACTCTTGAGAATTCCTTGGACTGCAAGGAGATCAAACCAGTCAGTCCTAAAGGAGATCAGTCCTGGGTGTTCACTGGAAGGACTGTTGCTTGAAGCTCTGTGCTTTGTACTCTGTACTTTGGCCACCTGATGCAAAGAGCTGACTCATTGGAAAAGACCCTGATGCTGGGAAAGATTGAAGGCAAAAGGAGAAGGGGGCAGTGGAGGATGAAATGGTTGGATGGCATCACTGAATGACCATGAACTTGGGCAAACTCTGGGAGATGGCTGGGGACAGGGAGACCTGGTGTGCTGCAGTCCATGGGGTGATAAAAAGTTGGACACAACCTAGTGACTGAACAAAGGACAAAGCACAACGTTCAAATTGTTTTGAGCCAGAACCACAAGCAAGGAGCCCTTCTTTATGATGCACTCTTACAACCATAACCTAGAGATAGTCCTGTTTCTGCCTGGTAACTTAGAGTGGAAAGTGTCTGAAGAAATACCCAAGGGCTGTATCTCATTGCTTACACTTGACCTCTGGCCCCAGACAAATCCAAAATTCTGCCAAAGTGCTATGATGAGGGTGCTGTGGTAAGTAGATGGGTGACTCTAAGGAAGGAGGCTGGAAGTCCAACCCCAGAAGCCTGGGAGACAACATGACTTTATGAAACTCTTCATGGACGGGGGTTCATGATCCTTCAGAGACACAAACCTTGGCATAGCTATAAGCAGACCAGTCTGAATATGGGAAAGGAGGTCCCAAAAGTAGGGACGAGGTAATCCAGATACAGTGGGGGGATCAGCAGCTGGCATATCCTCCGCAGTTCCCGCAGCCCCACCACAGCCCAGCCTTGGGACCCACGCCTGCTCAGGCCCCATGGATGTGACCCCAGCATAGCCCGTCGGAAGGAGGGGCTGAATGCAGGCTTTTGGGCTTAATTTTCTCTTCTTGTGTGATCTGTATCTTCTCTTGCAGTACAGTTTACTTGCAAAGTTGGCTTCTTGTCAGGAGCACAGACCCTTGATCCATCTGTCCGTATGGACGTAAGTATTCCTTTGCACATTCTCTACATGAGTAACTTAATACACTGTTGAGGAGAACTCCCTGTTGTATCCGGGAAGTCATAGTTCATTAACTTTCTATCGTTCCAGGCCTCCACCAAACTCTCTGTATACCTCCCTGTCTATAATTCTGCCTCTATTTCTCTTATCAATAACTTTCTCTCCCTATATTTATCTCTGTTTCTCTGTGTGTGTGTTCATCTTGTAAGTCCATGATTCCAGC
Source organism: Capricornis sumatraensis (assembly GCF_032405125.1). Lineage (NCBI taxonomy): Eukaryota > Metazoa > Chordata > Mammalia > Artiodactyla > Bovidae > Capricornis > Capricornis sumatraensis. Next base: position 62,201,281 of record NC_091078.1, on the reverse strand, counting down.
TACGTCTATATCCATCTGTCTAGGTCTGTCTGTCTAGCTAGCTATGTATCTGTCCCTGTATTTGTGTTTCTCTTTCTCCAGGTACCTATGTATCCAGGAATCCAGCTACTGACCTGCCTCCCTGTCTATATTCCTCTCTCTCTGCTTCTCTGCAGCTGTTGGAAGCTCTTTCTGTGTCCTTTCATCCTCTGTGTATTTATGTTTTATCCATCTCTCTATGGATCCAGTCTCCCTATCTCCAGCTAGATCTCTATCACACTCTCTCTGGGTTTCATCCCTCTGAACCTCTCCGTAGCTACGTGTTGATATACATTTTTATCTACCCATGTATCTACATAAACATGCATCTACTGATATATTTACAGCTATATCTAACTCTCCCACTGTCTTTCCACCTCTCCAGCTCCCTTTATGCCCACATATCTCTCCACCTCCGTATGTCACCCAAACTTTGTATGTTTTAATCCCAACCTCCTCACTTACATCTCCCCTCGTTCCAGACATCCCTTTGCCAAGTCTCAGTTTGATGTCTCCGTCTGGGAATCTGTCTCTGCTGGGGACACTAGTTCATTTGTATTGCTTCTGGATTCTACTGAATGCTGTCCTGTGTATACTCTTCATCTTTCTCCATCTGGTTTCCTTGAGTCAGTGTGAGGGTCCTTCATTGTGGCTGCAAGTGACACGACTTCCTTGGTGTTTCTGGATGAGTCATCATCCATTGTATGTATGTAGCCTGTCTTCCGTATTCATCTGTGAATGGACATTCTGGGGAGTTTCCAATGCTTGTCTCTTCTGGGGAGCGCTGCAGGAGACATTGGGGTTCAGGTGTCTTGAAGAAGGATGGTTTTCTCTGGATAGCGGCCCTGCAGTGCAATTTGCGGATCTCCTGGTAGGTGCATTTTTCACCTATGAACAACCCTATAGGCTGTGTTTTCAGAGAGGCTGTAACAGTTTCCGTTCCATGCAGCAACACAGGGGGGTTCTGTTTTCTCCACATGGAGAAAATCTCTAATTCTATTTCTCAATATGGATATCAATAAATTTATCTACCTATATTGACATCTCTATCCATTATCTGTACATCCAATAGTTTCACTACCTATGTTTCTCTCTGTTTATCTTCATCTCTGAAGTCCAGGATTCCAGCTACCTCTATATCCATCTATCTAGATATTCACAAGGCTTGCGGGGCCCTAAATGATCCCCGACCTGGAGAAACTTCCTGTGGTTGGTAATACTAGAAGAATGCAAAAGTGTGCCTAATTTCAGAGCCGATTTCAAGGCAAAAGTTCTCCTCACAGTTACAACTTGTTGACGAGCCTGGAGAGTTCTTCAGCTTCTCAACCACGAAGACAACCGCCATGCTGAAGGGCAGCCAAGGTGGCATTTGGCGCTGGTCCTCTAACTCTACAAACAACAAATGTTCAAGGCCACGTGCAGAAAACAGAACCCCCCCCCTCCCCCCCGCCGTGTTGCCGCACAGAATGGAGACTGCTAACAGGCTCTCTACAGAGACGGCCTGCAGGTTCGTTCAGAGGCGAATAATACACCTACCAGGAGATCCCCAAATCGCACTCTGGGGCTGCTATCCAGGGAAAACCATCCTTCTCCATCACACCTGAACCCCAGTGTCTCCTGTGGGGCTCCCCAGAAGAGTCAAGCATTGGAAACCACCAAAATGCCCATTCACAGATGAGCGGATATGGAAGACGGCCTATATACATGCAATTGATGATGACTCAGCCAGAAACACCAAGAAAATCATGCCAGTTCTTCCGAATTGATAGTCCCTCAGATGATCACACTGACTCCAGGAAAGCAGATAGAGAAAGATGAATAGTATACATACCACAGCGTTCAGGTGGAATCCAAAAGCATCACAAATGAACTAGTTTCCCCAACAGAAACAGATTCCTAGCCAGAGACATCTAACTGAGACTTGGCAAAAGGATGTCTAGAATGAAAGGAAGGGTAATTGAGGAGTTTGGGATGAAAACGTAGCAAATTTGAGTGACACAGAGAAGTGGATAGATATGCAGACAAAAAGGGAGTGGAGAGCTGGAACAAGGGCGGAAGAGTTAGATATAGCTGTAAATATAAATTAAAACGTATATAAAGATGTAGAGATTCAGAGGTATGAAATCCAGAGACAATGTGATTAGAGAGATAGCTGGATATAAGAACACTGGATCCATCGAGATACGGATAAAATATAAACAAACACACAGAGGATGAAAGGACACAGAAATGTAGATAAACAGATCTACTAACAGCTGCAGAGAGAAAGAGATGAATATAGACAGAGAGGTGGATGAATAGCTGGACTCCTGCCTACACTGGTACCTGGAGAGAGAAACAGAGATAAAGACACATTCATAGCTACATAGACAGACAGACAGACTTAGATGGATGTCGAGGTAGCTGGATTCATGGACTTAAAAGATGAATACACACAGAGAGAAACATAGACAGTGAGACTGATGAATGTACAGACAGTGAATGGATGGACAGAGATATAAATACAAGGAGAGAAATTTATTGATAGCCAGAAAGAGAAATAGAATTAGGGAGGTATACAGAGAGCTTGGTGGGGGCCTAGACAGACAGACAGGTAGAGAGATAAAGGGTAATGAGCAACAGCTTCCTTATGCACATGGAACTCTACTCAAACGTATATTACGTTATTCATGGAGAGAATGGGTAGAAGAATACCTGTGTCTGTGTGGACAGATGGATCGAGTGGCTGTGCTGCTGACAACAAGCTAACCTTGCAAGGGAAACTCTACTCCAGTCGAAAATACACGGCAGGAACAAACGACACCCAAAGGCCTGTGCTCGACCCCTCCTTCCTTAGGGACTACGCTGGTGTCCCATCCGAGGGGCCTGAGCAGGCGTGGGTCCCCAGGGTGGGCTGTCTCCTAGCTGAGGGAGGTGGGAGGATGGGTATGCAAATAAGCCCTTCCCTGGATCTGCAGGGCCTCATCCTCTGTGCGGGGGACCTCAATCCTCAGATCCAGGCTGGCCCTCCTCCACCCACACTAAGCCTACTACCCCCACTGAAGGACAGTTACACAGCTCAAAATAGCCTGGAGTTAAAATTCCCCTCCAGGTCCTCCCCACCATTCTATTCAAAACAAAGAACTCTCTCACCCGCAGCAAAAATGAACATTAGGTTGATGACGCCCAGGTCCCAGCCAGTCCAGCCTCTGGCAGATCTCCAAAATTCCTTACCCCAGCTGTTTAAGAGATAACTACTCTGAACAACCTTGGAGAAGAACAGGCCCCCTGAATACAGTAGCCTTCCACATAGACGCCTATGTATACTTACTCTTTTCTTGGGTTAGTGCAGCAGCTCACTAATCTGACTGCTGCCCCTTCTCGCCTCATTAAAGGTGGTCTGTTCCTGTAAAGTGCTGGTCTCGTTCTTTTTCTGAACCTCGCCTTCTCTAACTCCATTACCCTACATTTCTGGTGCCGAAACCCGGGATGTTGAGGTTCCTCCTTGTTCTCCACGGCCACCTCTTCGGAGCGTGGAAGCCTGCTGCCCGGGCTCTCAAGACCTCGAGAGGACGCCCTGTGCCTTCGTGAGCAGCACAAGCCCTGTGTAAGGGCTTTATTGGTTTTTCACGTACCCTGAGGAATACTGGCCTTTCTCTCTCTTCCTCTTTTCTCTACACTTTCTTTTCTCTACACTTTCTTTTCCCCAAGACCGACCAACTCCAGGACAGACGCCTTTTGCCATTTGACCGCGCTACATGCAACATTCCACTAGAGCTGGCCCCTAGATTAAGGTAAGATCCGCATGGTGTTCTAGAGGCGCGCTAGAACTCAGTCCTCTCCAGGCCCGGGGACCCCCGGCCTAGGGCCACTCTGTAGACGACGGTGGGGGACGCTCCACCTCGACACAGGGCTCTCTTCTCATAACTACTATTGCGACTACTGGTGATGACTCGAGTTCCCAACAGGAGCCTCTGTTTGCCTTTCAATTATGGGGTCTGGCTGATCTGTCCCAAAAGATTTCTCTCTGGCCTGTGTTCTCAAGAATCTCAAACCACTTTTACTCACTGAACTCAAAGCTAACTGCTTAAAACAGCTCTGTATACAGATCTGGCCTCAGTACCAATTAGACAATCAAGACTGCTGGCCTGAGTTCGGGATTTTTGATTTCAATATTTTATCAGATCTCAGTAACTTCCTCAAACGGAATGGCAAACGGTCGGAGGCCCCCTATATTCAAGCCTTCTGAGACCTTAAAAGCCGTGCTTTTTCTGCAAAGACTGTTACACCTATCAAATCCTCCTCTGCTCTCTCCCCACCTCCATTACAAAAGAATCCAAATCTAAAGCTCATTTGACCCAACAAATGAGCCTCCTCCCTACTGCCCCAAAGAAAAAGCTTCCAGAGACGAGAGCCCGTCCTCCAGCCATTCCTCCTCCAAAACAGAAAGCGATGACTCCAAACCCTCCCCCATCCATCGGCCAGGACCCGAAGCAAACCATTTCCTCTCAGGGGTAGCGAGACTAGAGGGCCCTACACAGGTTCCTGGGCCTTTCTCCATTTCTGATGCGAGCCAAACTGAAGAAACATTGAGATCCTTTTCAGCAAATCCTACTAGATACAGAAAAACATTCCTCCACCTTACACAAACATATCATTTAGCCTGGAATGATCTTTATTATATCCTAAATGCCACTTTAACCCCTGATGGAAAAGAACAGATATGACAGGCAGCCAGGACTCACGCTGATCAGCTCCATAATCAAGATAAGACCAATCCGGTGGCTGCTGATGCAGTCCCTTTTGCGGGGGACTGCCCGTGAAGGGTTAAGTCTTGGGAGCTGCTCGGCAGGTATGCAGAGCCTTAGGCATGGTCCTAAGCTCCCTGTCCCGCCCCCCTTGAAGAATTTTTATAGCCCTTAAGGTCAGGATGTCTTGCAACATGTCATAGAAGACAGATTACTTAGTATACACTGTACACAATGGTAAGGGTCTAGTGATTGTATCCTGAGGTTAAAAAATAATCCTGTACATGTCTTAAGTCACGTACATTATCCTATAAATACTGTAGCCTAATAAAGAAAGGCATCAGCCATTTTTGGTCTGATCCTCTCAACCCCATCTTTTGTCTCTCTCTCTCTTATTTTTCTTAGCGGGGACGCTCCGTTCTCTCCCTGTGCAGGTGCAACTCTTGCTTGTGCTGGCCGTGGCACCTTTAACTGAGCCACAGTGGACAACATCCAGGACCTGCATCATATGGTCACCTGTTTACTAGAAGAAATGCTAAAAAGCTCTCACATTCACATTAACTACGATAAGATTAGGGAAGTGACTCAGGAAAAAGATAAAAATCCTGCCCTTTTTCTTTCACGGCTTACTGAGGCAATCCAAAAATACACTAATCTAGATATTCCCACCCCCGCCAGACTTCTGTACCTGCATGTCCAGTTCATAAGCCAGTCAGCCCCCAATATACGCAGAAACCTACGCCAGTCAGAAAAGTGCCCCCAAAACCCCTCAGCGAGATCTCCTAATATTAGCCATTAAAGCTTTCAACAATAGGGAAGAAGAAGCGAAAAAAGAAAAGAAAAGAAAAGCCAAATATGCTTTATTCACTGCAGCTATCCAAGGAAAAAATTCAACCCCTTTGGCTCATCAACCTCAGCCCACCCTTATGAGACCTAACCGTGCAGGGCCCTGCTTCAGATGTAACCAAACGGGACACTGGGCTGTCCTACCCAAATCCCAGGCCACCCACCAAACGCTGCCACACCTGCAAACAATGGGGCTGCTGAAAAATAGATTGTTCTCAGACACTACCCACCAAACCTCCGGGTCCACCCCAGGCCCAACAACAATGGGCCAGGAACCAGACTCAGGCAGGCCTTGGCATCCCAGACCATGGTTCCTTGGATGAGGTCAGAGATGATCCAACTGTGCCTGAATCATTCCAGCGACAGAGCCCAGGCTCCAGACCCCAAGTCCGCCCCACACAGATGGACTCGGGGCGTCAGGTAACTGACACGGTGGCCGGACACAAAGTCTCGTTTCTAACAGATGCTGGAGCGGCCTGTTCACTTTTAACCTCCTTTAAGAGCCCTCTCCAACCTTCAAAAGTGGCCATCAAAGGGGTCTCAGACATCCCTTTTTATCCCCAAATAACCCCTCCTCTCCTTTGTTCCTTTGGCAAAACAATACTAACACATTCTTTTGTAACAGTTCCTCAATGCCCAGTGACATCGATGGATGTAATCTTCCGGCTAAGCTACAAACTTCTGTAAACTTCCCATTCTTAGATCCCATATCAGTTCTTTGCATCCAAATGGCACCCGAACCCCTGGCCAGCCCTCACTCCCAAAACCTGCTCTCTGATCTTTCCCCGATAGATCCTCAGGTCTGGGACACCGAAGCCCCATCAGTAGCCAGACACCATTCCCCCGGGCAGGTCTTTCTTAAAAATCCCTCTCAAGTAATAACCCAAACTCAATATATCCTGACCACGGAATCCCAACAAAGACTTATTATTTTTTTTTTCCAACAAAGACTTAAAACATAATCCCAACTCAGAGATTTCGAGCCTTGACACAGACCCCCAGGCCCCAGACCAATAGAAAACCACTTTCTCTATTAGGTTGTTAGGACCAAACTGAAGCCAGGACAGGCTCTAAGGGGCAGGCTAGGCCTGAGGTTTAGTCTCCAGGAAAGCTGAGGCACTGGGAACTCCCACAGGCAGTGTAGCTCAACCAATCAGAAAAAAATCCCCGTAGCCCCCCGCCCACGCCAGACCTGAGCCAATCCGGATAGGGATGAGAGGTTAAAAGTCCCGCACGTGCGTCTGGTTTAACCAATCAGCTATGCTGTTACAGGAACAAAGAACCATCTGTATAAAAGTAGATGTGATTCAGAGCTCGGGGCTCTCGTCAAGACTCCACTGCGCTGGATGAGACTTGAGCCCTAGGTCGAGCTAGCAATAAACCCCTTTATGCTTTTGCATTGCTGTGGACGTCTTATTCTCTCAGTTTTGGGGACTCGGACACTGGGCATAACATTTGGGGGGTCGTCCAGGATCCCGTTAACTGGAAAGAATAACACTCTCCCAGCAGAAGGGGTTTCCTCACTAGGAGGAGAGATATCTGAACACCGGTGTTAGTTCTGGTTAAGACCAGCATAAGGCCAAGGCCCGGCATTGTGCTGGGGAGGCGGCTGGCTCTGTTCTCTGGTTAAGACCAGCGTAAGGCCGAGGCCTGGCATTGTGCTGGGGAGGCGGCTGGCTCTGTGGACGCCTTGTTGGTAAGATTACCTCGAGGGAAAGAAAGTTTCAGGGGGGCCCAGGAAGACCTAGTGCTGTGTTCTCGGCCGATGTGTGTTTGTTATCTGTTTGTCGTGTCTGTGTGAGTGCCGGCATCGTCTCTGCTCTTTTGTGTTCATTTCGTCTCCTGTGTTCTTCTCTGTAATCATGGGGCAAGTGACTTCTACTCCTTTGTTCCTTATGACTGACCATTTTTCTGATTTCAAATCTAGGGTGCAAAATCTATCATTATTGGTGAAAAAGCCGAGACTGACATCCTGACCACTCGGGGTACTTGGGGCCAGCTTGCCTGCCAATGGACCAGACCCAGCGGCCGCAACCGGGACCCTTTTGTCCCTGGTCTCCTCCTGATGGGGACAACTGGCCAGAGTGCCCCGACTGGTAAGGAACAAGAGACTTTATTAACGTCTCTCCCCTCCCCTCTCTCTTTCCTCTCCTTAACCCTTCCTATCCTTCCCGGCTTTTCTAGTCCCCCGGTCCTGGACCCAGGAATCTGGTCGAAGGGCCCTCAGCCTGAGCTGAGGATTGGAGACTGATCACCTCCTCTTGGCAGAGAACTTGAATTCTGGTTCTGATTTCTGGTAGGGCCGAGTTCCAGTCCTCCCTTCTCTGGAGGCCCAGGGAAAAGTCCCGTAACGCCTGGGTATCTGTAGGTGGCTGGAGACGTCTGTAAGGCCACCCCTTTCGCCCCCCTCTCCTGCCTCCTCCCCCTTCTTCTTTCAACCTGGCTTCCTTTCCTCCCTTGAAATCTTTGATGTTAGTGCTTAGATCTGAAGTTCTGTGTCTCTATAGGAGGTTTCCTGAGAGACTATATTTTTGTATTTAAGGGCTTCCGTGGTGGAGCCGAGGTTAAAGCGTCTGCCTGCAATATGGGAGACCTGGGTTCAATCCCTGGGTCGAGAAGATCCCCTGGAGAAGGAAATTTTGCTTTGTCTGGCCACCATGTGCTTTAGACCTGCCGCCATTTTGTTAGAACTTGATTTTCTTTCCCTGTGCCTTGAGACCAGGGCTCTCAGGAACACTTATCTAGACCATCTCTAACTCTTGACACTGAGGAAAAAGGGAAAAAAAAAAAAAAAGACTTAAAGCTAGATCTTGCACTGTGTCTGTCTAAATATGTCTTGGTAATATTTTTGTGGTTAATATGTATATGAGCTCTATTTATTTGGCTTAAAAAAAAAGGGGTAAGTGCTTACAAATCAAGTAATTCTAAATTAAACAATAAATTCCAGGTTCATGTGAACTGGGAAATATTCAGTGTTAAATACCCGATATTAGTGTTTGTTTGTTGACCTATCTCATATAGATATGTCTTAAAATAACGTTAAGTAGAATATTTTCATTGTACCTAGGATTAATATAAGTTAAATATTATATCTGTTACAAGTTTGTCAACAAGGAAATTACCTCAAGTGAAAAAACTTCTAAAAATGTAAATAAGATATGAGATTTTATATCTCTAACTAACTTTGGGGTGCTTCAGAGGGCCCCTGGAACATCCCAAGGAGAGATATTAAACTGTGTTTATTTGGTTGGTTAAATTACATGGAAAAGATTATCAAATGAGTAATAAATCCGCTCATGTTATAACATATGGTAAATTAACTAATACAGATATCCTAGAAATTATATGGAGTTTTTAACATTCTGATATGTCCTGGTATTTTAATGGAAAACCTGATGGCTTCACAAAAGTTAGCAAAAGGACTGAATGAACCAGTAAATATGCTTATAACTTTTATGATTTCTATATGAAAAATTATGGGTTTGAATCTTATGTTTTCAGGGAGTAGGGAAAATCTTCCTCTCAAACTAATTATGACAATACTTTGGTAAAATTAAACGTTATAAACAAAACAATTATATTTTCTGACCCCTCTAAAAATGGGAAGTTCTTAGGTTTCCAGTAAGTTCATCAAATGAGTTAGGAAGGTTATCTCACAGATACAAAAATCTCAAGAAATTTTTGAGACCTTAAAAAGGGAAGAATTCACCTAGATTTGTTAGGCAGAATCTGTGGTGTGAGTTTCCCAGACCTGTTTTATTTTAAAAGTTCAGTCTGAGACTCTATAAATGTTTCAGCAAAATAAAAAGCCTATAATCAATTATGGTTATAAAAATCATCAGACCAAAATCAGTGAGAACAGACCTATTTTGCAAATAAACTAGCCTTAATTTGGTTATATTTAATAAAGATAAGGGTAACTATAAGGAGAAAAAGATATTTCAAAATGTTAAATCCCAGTTTGTTAATGGAGGTCTGCATCTAGTAAGACTCATCTCTTAGATAGTTCTTTGCTGTTATGTGATATTGATGTAAAATTTAACTGAATTCTTGAAAAACACCTTAAGTTTGTTTCTGAAGCTTATCTCAGTAATCTATCTGAGATAGATAGATTGGATGAAGATCAGATGCCTCATGACCTGCAACCAGGACTGGAAAAACACATAATTTAAGGGACTGTCTCCAACATGGATGGAAGGACTTCTTTATCAGGAGAAACTACACTACACCAGGATGAGAAGACGATGACATCAGAGGTAGACAGCTTCCCCGAGATGCGGGACCTGATTCGTGTGATCATTTATGTTTTCTTGACTTCTTAGACCTTTGCATATAAGTCAAATGCTTTTCTATCATAGGCCTGATCCTATGCTAATTTTAAAAATCAATCCAATTGTTGCGTTTGTGGCCAATTACCTGTGTCTAGTTCTGGGTTACCTTGGTAAATTTCTCTACCACCAGACTCTAACTGGTTGGTCCTGAGAAAATTTACTTAAAAATTATAGTCATATTCAGGTTACTATGGTATTACTAGATAAGATCCCCTCACCGGGCCGATTAATAATGCCTGCTCTGACTCTGGCTATAAATTTGAGCTTTTTTCTACTACCCAAGCTCAATCAGAACAAGAAAAGTTTCTACAAAGAAGGAAAAAATCTCCCACAATTATGGGATGGATTTATATAGATAATACAAGGCTACAATAATTTAGGTTTAAAGTCTCCTCTATTGGAATAAATAAATAAGTAAATCATACTAAAGATAATCAGTCAAGTAATACTAAAAAACTGGGCTATGTGCCTTATAGATGGTGCCAATATATAATTTCCCTGAAAGATAAAGATTCTACAGGACAGACTAAGTCAGATGACCTGAAGATATACTGGGCTACATCTAATGGAAGTTCTTAACATAAGTCTTACTTGTGACTTTACTAATACTGCTGGTTATGTTATTTGTATTTCCCTTGTCTTACAAAATTGCCATTTCTTACACTGTCAAATGTGTGTATGAGGCCTCTAATAGAATAATATATAGTCCCATATGAGATCGATGATGGTAACAGTGTAACTCTAGATATGGCAAGAAGCAACAAGAGGGAATATTTTCCTGGACCAAGAAGCTAATAAGACAGGCGGTCCAGAAAATTTTGGATACTGTTTTATGGCCTAATCCAGTAACAGCACATTGAGTGGCCTGTCAACAGAATCTTTGCCAAACCTGAGAATGGACATTCTCAGCACCATGGGATAAAATGGTCATGAAGTGTCCCCCCTCATAATCATGGTCAAGTTTATGAGCAAAAAGGGGCTCTGCCAACTGAAGACTGACACTCGCCATCTGCATCTACAAAGATTAAATCATGGCCGCTGCAACTGCTGACTTTCAACACCCCTGAAAGGAGTTCAGGGTGAAAATCAGGAATGAGGCACTCTGTGCTCTGGGAAAAACTGGCAGAACAGGCCTTCAGATAGTTAGATCTTTTCAGGAGAAGATTTTATGAGTCCCAATTCTTGCACCTTCTCATATCTAGAGAAACACTGATGTCATTAACAGTAAAATCTGCTTTGACTATTAAAAAATAGTTTATAATTAAAAGTCAAAATAAAGTAGCTATGGTTCAGATATCCTGGAAAGTAACTAGGTGATGCTATGGGTGTACTTTCAGATTAGAGCTTGTATTGCTCCAAGCTGGGGCAGTCCTATGCCCCATTTTGACAGGAAGTTATCATAGTCATTGTTGCCTAGTTCCCTAAAATTAAAACTGAGCGGGACTCTGTGGGGCTCTGGAGTACAGATCTGCTCTGTGTTCTCCATTTCTTATCTGTAGGAGATAGACTTTGTTCAGCGTCCTTGGCCTTCCCTGAATTCCAAAGCATGGATTCAAACAATTGCTAATCAGGGAAGGGAGGGGATACAAAAACAGAAACTATCAAAGCTTGGTACAGCCTCCAGACAGAGTCCTGGTTCCTACTCAAAGAAATATGCATAACAATGTCTTTGAGCCCCCACCCAGGTGGAAGATGGTAACTTCAGACTGAACACAAGATTCTTGGAGCACTGCTCTGTTGCCTCACCACCAACCAATCAGAAGGGGTCACAAACCCTGCAACCCTCACCCCAAATGTTGCCTTCTGTTTCTGGGGACCAGAGATGACCATCCTGTTAGGTCTCTTGTTTGGCCCTCGTCTACTTCATCTCTGAGAGGGGCCAACTAAATTGCTGCAACTACAAGGGTAGAAGCGGGTTTCAGATGTGAAAAACCCCAACTTAGATCAGGTAGAGAGACTTCTGCTCTGCTAGGCAGGCCTACGCCCATGCACAGCAGGAAGTTACAGAAGAAAGAGACCTCCGCCCCACTTCCCAAAAAGTATCCTGAGTATGAAGTCTCTCAGGGGGCCTATGTGCTGTGTTAGGGGAAAAACATTGTTTTTATGTAAATCACTCAGGGATAATCAGGGAGTCCCTGGCCAAGATAAGAGAAGGGCTAAAAAAAAAAAAAAAAAGTCTCAAAATTGATTTGAGTCCTGGTTCCAACAGTCCCTGTGGTTAACAACACTAATTTCCACCCTGGTGGGCCCTCTAATAGTGCTACTATTAATACTTACTTTTGGTCCATGCATAATAACTAAGTTGTTGCCTTTGTAAAAGACCGCGTCAATACCGTCCAACTGATGGTACTGAGGCAACAGTATCAGGCCCTGCCCCAAAATAAAAAGAAAGATTCCTCTATGTAGCTGAAGACAGGGGGGAATGTTAGGACCAAACTGAAGCCAGGACAGGCTCTAAGGGGCAGGCTAGGCCTGAGGTTTAGTCTCTAGGAAAGCTGAGGCACTGGGAATTCCCACAGGCAGTGTAGCTCGACCAATCAGAAAAAAATCCCCGTAGCCGCCCCCCCCCACCCCCACCCGCGCCAGACCTGAGCCAATCCGGATAGGGATGTGAGGTTGAAAGTCCCACGGTTTAACCAATCAGCTATGCTGTTACAGGAACAAAGAACCGTCTGTATAAAAGTAGATGTGATTCAGAGCTCGGGGCTCTCGTCAAGACTCCACTGCGCTGGATGAGACTTGAGCCCTAGGTCGAGCTAGCAATAAACCCCTTTATGCTTTTGCATTGCTGTGGATGTCTTATTCTCTCAGTTTTGGGGACTCGGACACTGGGCATAACAAGGTCTATTAAACTTCTTCCAAATATGGGTCCCAAATTTTGCCCTCCACGCAAATACTCTCTACCAAGCTACTCAAAGAAACTTAGATGATCCCTTATTGGCCCCACCTCTCTCCACACCCCAGTAGACCTTTATCAAATATTTACTACACGCCCCTTCGCTTTACTTACCTGATTACCCCAAGCCTTTTTTCCTTTTTGTACATTCTCAACAAGGACATGATTTAGAGATTCTGTGCCCCGAAAGGGGGGGATATATGAGGCCCTCTAGCTTACTTATCTAAACAACTGTATCTCATCACACTCAGATGGCCACCTCGTCTCCAGGCCTTAGCTGCAACCACCCTCTAAATACCTGAAGCCCAAAAACTAACCCGAAATGCCCCTCTAAATAGATGCTCACCTCATTCCTTCAAAGATTTGCTCTCTAATCAGGCTTTCCTTTCTCTGACCCTCCTCGACTACAGATCTTCCACGCACACCACTTCGACCCATCCCTTTCTTTTATGCCTTGTAAACCTCTTAATCCTGCTAGCTTACTCCCCACACCAGATCTAGAAGAATACCTATCTCATGACTGTGTTCAGACCTTAGATATGACACTTAATCCCTCTGAACATATAACTGATCAGCCCCTTACTGAACCCAAAGTCCCATCCTGGTTCGTAGACGGCATTGCCCAAAAACAAGCCCCATTTGGGGTTCAATACTATATAGTTCAGGGACAGCCTGACAAAGTTATCCCCCCTCGCCTCATCAAGTCAGCCACACTGCCAGCTAGCTCACACATTCTCACAACAGGCTGAACTGATAGCTCTTACACAAGCTGTGATCCTAGCCAAAGACCAAAAGATAAACATTTACACTGACTCCAAATACGTCTATAACGTATTACATTCTAACGTTATAATCTGGAGAAAAGAGATTCTCACTCAAAGACACACCTGTTCTCAATGCTTCTTTTATCTCTGAACTCCTCCATGCGGCTGAGCTCCCAAAACAAGCTGCTCTAGTACACTG